>NC_044322.1:345414931-346861059 GCF_007399415.2 Gopherus evgoodei
CCATGCCCCCGACTCAAAGTTGCTGCCCCTGGTCAGTGCAGACCCAGAGTTCACAGATGCATCTTCAGAGTTCACTTCCCACCCTGGGTGAGGGGTAAAGTGGGGGGTAAGAGGCATCTTACTCCCTAGTCACGTCTTTCCACTGCCACCCTGCTGTCCGCACATCACATCTCTCTGCACCAGCCAACTGCTCGCTGCTCCCACCGGCCAATCTCTTAGTGATTTTAGCACTGTGCAAGCCAGGCAGAAACACAATCCTGCCACAAGTGAGTTCAGCTGTGGGTAGAAACCAGTTTCAGGTCTCAGTGAGCTACTTAACATAACAAAAGCAGCTCCTAATAAATCCTACTTTGCTATATTCTTTGAACAGTAGGGAGAAATTGCTTGAACTAGTCTTACAAAAAACCTTGGTTAAGCATATACAGCCCCTTGACAGGGAAGATCTGGCCTTACTTTTACAGGGCTCTGACATTCGAGCCCTTATCTTACTGAGGTGCTTTAAAGTGAAAGTGACTCCCTCCTTTGGGACAGGTTAAGCACAGTCCTTCTTTTCTGTATTCCCACAATAATTACAAACATTGGTAACCATATTTCACTACCCCTGCATTCAATATGAACATAATTTGTGACCGAACACCAACCAAGTTGATTACAATGAGCAAAACACGCCTCCATCTGCTGAATATCTAGCAAAGCAGGAGCAAACTGTATTTACATAAACACACTCAAGATCTCTTCCCCCTTCCCAGCTAGCTGACAGGGAAGCATTCATTCAGACCCCGCTTACACTTGCATTGTCCATACTTATCATCTTACATTGTGCACACTCACAATCTTATGGAGACCATTAGGAACAAAGATAGAATGAACAGTCAGTGGAGCTCCCCACAAGAGGAAGGCACTGGGCAAGGCTTCCTAACTAGTTCCCCATCTTGCCATCCCGGTGTCCCCATCTTGAGCTGGTTTATCAGTTTTTCATATACCTTTTTCCATTTCACCCATATACATCCAGGACTACATCTGATGAAGTCTCAGCCGTTATTTTGATTTGGTATTCTGGGAGACCAAATTTAGGGGTTTGGTTGTCCATATTGGTATTCTGGTTGAACATAATCACATTTCTGACTGTTAACCCAACCATTTGTGTCAGTCCCTTTCTCAGTAGTTTTGATACATTAGTGCAGTTATCTCTCATTGGAAAAATCCCCTAACAGGCTACCATATGTTTGTGGCTTACCTATTTAGTGCATGATGCATTGCTAAACTATCACAAAATACATATTGCTACATTTTATAACATTAGGTCAGGCACGTATCATTGCATAACTCTTGCTAACTTATACAAATGACCAAATTCTACTAGGCCTCACTCTAAGTCCTGTCCACTTCATGATTAAAACCAAAAGCCAACCCTATTTTTAATATATTGAATTTTGTTCTTCTACTTGCTATTACAGCTTCAATAACTTCCATTAGTATTTCTATAAACATGCTTAGCAGATAGATTATAATCTACCCCAAGGTATAGCCCCTTCAAGATTTGGTCAGGAGCCAATGGTCAACAGGACCCAGGACAGGATCAGGCCTTATAGCCAGATCCAACACTCACCCAATGCAAAGACCTCCACTGATATGAGTGGGTGTTGGTAATGAATTCTGTTATTCACCAGATGGAATTGTGTTGCTGGAATTTTACTGCCCCACATTTGAAAAACCAGATATCAGTACTATACTTTTCCTGGAATTTCAGAGTAAAGTCAAAGAAGCATGTTGCTAAAATACCCAGTCTGACAATATAGACTAGTGAAGGTACTCACTGAAAGGTCACTCAGAAGTAGGTTTCTAATTAGCTGCACCCAGGAAGGTTATATTTATAGGGTCAAATACTAAGGTTCTTACTCAGTAATTACTCTGGCAACTCTCTCATTAACTTCCAGGGGGCTTCTAAGATTTGGCCCATAGGTAAGAAAAATAAATATTGCTGACCAGTGGTTAAGCAACCACAGTGAAAAATCACCTGATCTTAACTGAGGGCTTGTTTTCTCTAATGTCAGTGTTAGTAATTAATGAGATGGATGTTAATTATATTTTAAAACAATGTGCTTGACGTACAAAAAGTTTGGGCAAACATACAAATCTTGATCAGAGCTGTCAATTTTATATAGCCTTGCTTTAACCCTAAATCTATCCATTACAAGATTTAACACAAGCAAGGAGACAATAAATCACTTATGAATAGTATTATCTTTATTAGAGCTGCTGTACAGGAACCTCATGAGTCCAAAGTACTAATTTACTGCAATGAAGGCCAATGTGCATCATTGGCATTTTTTAAATGAGGTTTGTACAACTTTTCTTCTCACCATTCATTCTTCCTTCATCTGCTCAAAGTGGTGGTAGTACCTGGTCATCTGAACAAATAGGTACAGCTGTTTCACAGATGGAGCATAATACTACCTAAAAGGGAGCAAGATTCTTTGGAAAGGGCTGTCTGGAGAACTTGGATCTAATCTCTGCTCTGCTGTGACTTGGAGAGTGACGTTGGGGACAAGTCATTTAACCTCTTTGTGCATCAGTTTCCCCATTTGTAAAATGAGGATAGTTATAGTTATACTTACCTACCTTTCTAAAGTACTTTGAAATCTTCGGCTTGGAAGTTCGAAGTATTCTCTGCTTATAAGAATCAGGCAGTGAGAGGTGCATTCCCAGCAAGGTAGCATGGTCTCTGATCAACTAATGGATTGCACAAACTATATTCAAGAATTACTTTGTCTGCCACTGAATGCAGCCACCGCTGAAGCAGGAGTGAGCATGTCTAGACTGGAAGCTAGCGAATCAGATGCTCCACTGTGTCAGAGTGGCAGCCTTAGGGGCACAAATGGAATAATTTCTTTTCACTCTGCCATGGGGAGAGTGGTGTGAGAATATGCAGGATAACTCAGAGGGGCAGCAGGGGGAAGAAGGTATAGAAAAGGCTCAAAGGTACTAGGAGAGGGTTGGTCCTTGTGGGAATCCACTGGAGCTTGGGAGAAACAACTAGTTTGGAAGGTTCTGAAGGTTCCCTTTAGGGGAATAACAACTTGACATTTGCAGTACTAGGTAGAGGGAGGACAACGGGTATGTCCAGACTACCCGCTGTATCGACGGGTAGAGATCGATTTATTGGGGATTGATATAGTGCGTCTCATCTAGACACGATATATCGATCCCCGAACACGCTTCCCGTCGACTCGGGAACTCCACCAGAGCAAGCGGTGGTAGTGGAGTGGACGAGGGAGCTGCGGCCGTCGATCCCGCGCTGTGAGGCCAGGAGGTAAGTCCAAATAAGATACGTCATCTTCAGCTCCGGTATGCCCGTAGCTGAAGCTGCATATCTTAGATCGACTCACTCTCCCCCCCTCCCCTAGTCTAGACTAGGAGTAAGGCAAATTGGAACTCTGATATTACTGCCATGGGAGAATGGTTACTGGCAGTAAGCCAGGTGGTGCAGCCTGCAGAAAAGGAGTGTCCTCTTCCATCTTTTCATCACCCACCAATAACCCTCCTTCCCCTTCTTTCTTCCCTTCTCAATCTTTCTCCCCATCCTTATCCTCTGCAGAATCCACTCCCTGCTCCCCATCCATCTTCACCTTTGACCACCAGCTCTCCCAGCTATTAATCCCCACCAACATTACCCACACATGCCTCCTAAATCTTATTCTATTTCCAGGTCTCCCAAGATCTTCAAGATCAATGACAATTAATGGGGTTCCATCATGACTGGGCCATGGGCTGTACCTAAGGGACAAAAAGTTGGGATGCAATGCAGGATAGGGCAGAGCCCTTCTCCACCCCAGCTAATGCTGGGGGTGGGCCCTGAGGGGGGATGAATGACTTCTTATCTCTGATACTTTCTACCATATATTTATGGGGTTTTCTTTTGTCTTGTGATATTTTGCTGCTGTTGTTTACCTGACATTGTGGTTCCTTTTAGCTGGCAGGACAGATTTGTAGCAGAGAATTGGTTATGCTGTTGATTATCAGCACCCAGACTCCATGGCCCCGATTTGAGCTCCGCCTGAGTCTCCCAGGGAAGAGGGGTGATTAATAGTGTTTGTGTCTGTTCTAACAAGAACTAGTTGGGAATTTTTTGACAGAACATTTTTTTCCTTTGGAAAATGCCAATTTGTCGAAAAGGTTTCTCCGGTCCAGGTTGGAATTTCAGCAAAACCTGCCCCAGAGTGGCCAATGGTCTGGTGGTTTGGGCACACCCCTGGGCTGGAGCAAACCCAGGTTCAAGCGCCTGCTCTTCCTGAGTTGTAGCAAGTATTTAATGTTCTGTATCCCAGGTGAGTATCCTCACTACTGGGCTGCAGAGTCAGTCTCTCATATTGGAGCTGGTCCACTTTTCTATAAATTAGGCCAGAGAGAACGCACATTGACTCTAGCCAGGGGCTAAGGCACTCCTGTGGGAGACCCAGGCTCAGGACCCTTTCCCAAATCAGGTAGAGGCAGGACTTTAACCTGTATCTTCCACATCGCAGATTACTGGCCTAACTTCCCTCTTGTTTTGTCATTAACATTTTCAAAAAGGCCTCATTTTCATTCTGACGTGGAATGAAAACGAATGTCTACCCCTCAAACTTTTTCACAAGACAGAATCATTGTTTTCTAGCCAGTCCTGCACCTCGCTGTCCATGGCCACAAAGAACTGGTCTTACAGCCTGGAACACCTGCATTGCATAGGGATATCTGTCATTGCCCAGCCATGTTCCCAGTGTCTGGTTAAGCCAGTGTACTGGCTGCTTTGTGCCGCTGGAGTGACCCTCAGGAGTGCACTGATATTATGGGGGAGGGTGCTATGAAAGTGCAGATTATAGAGAAGGAATATTCTAGTGAACAAACATTTTTATATTAGGGATCTTTCCTGCTTGGAGCCTCAGACTGGAGTTTGCCTAGTGGACAGGCTTTGTTGATTCTGTTGAGTGAGTTTGCAATTCTTGTCTGCACTTAATTGTCTTGCTAATTTATTTGTTTTCATTTTTCGATTTCTTGTTATTTGTATTTGGTTATTAATTGTAAGGTTTTGTGGTTCAATTGTATAATAGTAAAAGAAGCTCTGGAGTGGAATGTGGAAGCTGTTTAACAGTGCACAGCAACAGTGTATAGCAGCTGAGGATGGGAAAATTTGAGTAGGCAAAATATAATTTCCCTATTTCAGCTAGGACATTAGGGTTGTAGCAACCCTAGTTTTACAAAAAGGGCCATAGAATCTGTAACTGCACTTACTGACCCATGACTTTTTAGATCTAAAAGACTGCACCTCCTGAAATTGTCTGTTAGCACTGAGCTGGGGCCTGGGTTCAGTACTGACTCAAAGAGAAGAACATAATAACTTGAAATTTCCCTTGAGGTTTCTCATCCAATCACTGGCCTGGCAAGATGCTGCCTGGCTTATGAGATCTGACCAGATCACAGCCAGTCCTGGTTTACTTTCACTTCCCACACATACAGTACAGTCATTTAAGTCACTGAACTAGTTACAAATTATTGGCCCTGCGATTTCATGAATCTGTGAAAATGTATTACAGTGCAATTTCCAGCATTTGCGCTAATGAAAAAGTTTGGCACTTTCTCTGGTAAGTCTTAGGAGGAAAAGACTGAGAGGGATCACTGTGACTATTTCAAATAATAACACATTTGATTTTTATCAAATTAAAATGAATAAAACTCTCTGTAGTAATTTGATTTTGTACTGGTCAATGTCCAGTGTGGCGGTTGGAATTTTGAAATTACTATTCTTGGTAGGTTATAGAGAAATATTTTTAAAAGCATTCTCAAGCAAGCTGGAATTGTCAAAGTAAAAATATAGATTTACATCTTGGTACTAGTCTTGAGAAATTTGAGTCTGAGGGGATTGTTATAAAAGCAATCTAACTGAAGTGTAAGAGGCAAGTTTAATGAATATTTGCACTGCTAATCAGGCACTTAAGTTTTGATTTATGACAAAGGGTATTGTGTGGCCCCAAAAGTGCACCTGTAGTCAGCAAAGGGATAAGGCCCATGTCATACTAGCAGTGTACGTAGTTACAAAACTGTGATGCCTTTGTTTTCCATATACTTCACTTTTACATTTCTAAGAACTACACCTGTTTGCCAAGATGGCAGCCATGTTGTTCTCAGAGTTGCTCTGTGCAGGTACAGAGGAAACATATACACTGTACTCACTATACAAACTGACTTTCTATTTTTACATATGCTAAACTGGAAGTCATTTTACAGTAAAAGTATATAGTTATTCTTTCTATCTGGAATACAAAACACTCTTCTCCACAGATGAGACTGGAAGGCTCTGAAAAATATGAAGAGTTAGGCTAAAACTGGCCTTGTGAAATTCAGATTCATCATAAACTCCAATAGTGCATCTCAAGTTGTCCAGTGGAGTAGGATGCACAGCCAGAAAACTCTTTGTTGTGAGAACCACTGGGGTCCCTGCGTTAGTGCATGTCCCTAATTATGGATCTGCATGCAGGAGACAGGTGGTCAGGCAGCTGAAGGCTTTCTGCTGAGCACACTGCTCAGCACTAGTAAAAGCTCATTTTGCTCCTATGCTCTCCTATATTTATGGAAACATGGAAATGCAGCAGTTTGATAACAGCAGCAGATTAACACACCTGGCTTTTGCAGCACAGGCTGCCCTCTGTAGGCTGGATCCTGTCAACCCACATGGAGGTTGGTGAACCACAGGGAACACATAGCCACATCCTAGGGATCTCAGGCACCTCCAGTACCAGCAGAATAGCTTTTTAATGTTGTACTGCCATTGGCCAAGCAATTGCTGTGGTTCTTTTCGTTTCTTTTGCAGGGAGCTGTGGTAAGCAGCAAGAAAGTTTGCTATCTTACTTAATCATGCTAACTTTTAACTCTCCTCTAGTTTTTGGTGCAGAGTTGCTCCATGGGAATTGGGCACATGTGTTTGGGCTGAGATTCCTGAAAGATGGGATTGCCTGCATGCTGTTTGTTACCACCTCTCATCAAGGATTAGTGTATATACACAGACAAAATACTCACACTCCATGTGACTTGATTTCTCCTTGAATAGGAAACTGACCTTCAAGGCCCTGAAATCTGCTGCCATCTGATATGGGGCAACATTGTAATAGATCATGCATTATAGTGTTTGTCAGGGATAATAGGCATATATATATATATATAATAGGCATATATATATATATATATATATATATACACCTCTACCTCGATCTAACGCTGTCCTCGGGAGCCAAAAAATCTTACTGTGTTATAGGTGAAATCGCTTTATATTGAACTTGCTTTGATCCACCAGACTGCGCAGCCCAGCCCACCTGGAGCGCTGCTTTACCGCGTTATATCTGAATTCACTTTATATCGGGTCGCATTAAACCGAAGTAGAGATGTATATTGTGATACATGTCATGGAAATGCCTACAGATAATTCTTTCGTCAACTCCTGTTCTAATCTTTTCTTTCTGTAGTGGACTTTCATTTTCACCATAGAACTTTTGCTTTACAGTCACTATATTAAAAGACTGTATCCTGTGATCATTTCATCAGTAAGGGAGACAGCAAATGCCTGAAGAAGAGGATCTGCATGTAGTTGACTGATTTGTATTGGGCCAAACAGGAAACCTAAACTAGACAATGTGTTTATAGCATAAGCTAGTTCCAGGATTCTCCCCCTCCTCCAGCTCTATCTGCTATACATCTTTGTAATTTGCCTAACATACAGACTCAACCACACATAATTCTTTCATTAAGTGCATTTCAGATATAAATATTTCAATGAGAAATATAGAGGAGGGGAAAATAATTTTGCAAGAAAACAAGCTTACTTCTGTTTTTCTTTGTGAGATTTATGAGACAGCAGACTCTCTTGAATGGCTTCCTAAACAAACATGCAATTGGTTGTTTGCCCAGAAGCCAGCACACAATAGCTATCAAATATCTACCACAAATTAGTACATTGTTCAATTTTCATTCTAAGTCCCTGACAGTCTGGATCAAGCAGCTCAGTAACTATTAACATCATTTGTGGTTTGCTAATGCAAACCGGAGAGATACGGCTAGATGACTCTTTCTGCTCTACAGAGAAGTTTGATTTCTTTACAGCCTTCAGGCAGATGGAACTGGGCAATGGCTAATCCCCTTTGTGAGATTAGGGATATACAGAAGATATTATCCTCTGAAAATATATTGAGTTAATTTGCAAATAACAACCCAAATACTGCAAGATTTATTTTCTAAAGCTTATTGTTTTAAACACATCCAGTGCCTTTAAAACTACAAATCCTATGCAGTGATGCTTACTGGCCTTTGACATAGCAATATGTATTAGTGAACAGTATAGCAATGTAGATTGAATAGACCACATACCTTCTTAGGCGATGTATCAAATTTTGTTATTGAGAATTATAAATATATTATATGGATACACTCTTACAAATAATGAAAAGCAGCCCCAAAAAGCTCTGTTACAGCAGTCTTGCATCACTAATATGGTCCATCGGATTAATGTGACCATATGGCACAGCCTTAGCACTGAATCTCAGATAAAATAAAAATAGGTTGCCTTGAATTCATAAATAAGCATTGCTATTTTTCATGTAAGATGGTGAATTGCTATTTTTCTCTATCATTATAAACCTGATGGATGTTTTAACTGGCGATCACATATGGTGGGTGGGGAACTTTGTTCTAACATAACTTAGGTAGCGTTCAATGGCAGGAGGCTTTTGCTTGCACCACTCCTGCTCCTGACCCAGGAGTGTACTGGCAAGCAATCTGGTCATCATGGTCAACTACTTTAGCAGTATGCCATCAAACATGAAAAACTGTGAAGACAACGTCCACTTTCACTGAAGCTTAGCAAAAATAGGAGAATGCTTTTAAAAATATTTCCATTTAACCTACATAAAATAGCAATACATTAAATGGCCTGATTGCTAGAGATGCTGGGTAACCTAACTCCAAGTAAAGTCAATAGGAACTGCAGGTGATCCAGGCCTCTAATGCTCAATAAGACCAACTAACTCCCTAGTAGTTCACTGTGCAGAAAAAATCCCATGCATCGGACTGGAAACTCCAAAGGTTCCTTTCACAGCCTGGGATGGTGGGGTAGATCCTCTCCACACACACAAAGAAAGAAAAGTAACCAACCCCAGAGTGCTCCCATTGACCTCAGTGGGAACAGAATCAGTCCTTGCAAATGCAGCATGGCAAAAACTTCCCTTCTCACCCACAGATGTGGTCCCTTCAAGGTCAGGACTCAGGTCTGTTGGCAGGGCTCTGTGGGGCAGTTTGCGGGGCTGTAGCCGGCCTGTAGAATAAAGAACTAATATTAAAAATAATAAGAGATCATGAATTGTGTGTATTACTGAGAAGGATACACATATACATACATTTCATTTGCTTATTTTATTTCTCTTTAAATTTTGCCAGGCCTACAAGTGCCATTAGAGTATTGCTTTGTATAGTATCAATCTGAATGTATTTTTAATAAATGTCTTTGAACAGTGGAATACTCATAAAGTTTTGAGTCACGGGCTAGGAAACACACTGGTGTGACCTACTTGTAATAATGCTTGTCACCCATCTTTTAGCTTTAAATCAATCTGTCGTTTTTTAAAAGCTTCTCTGTCAGACTCTGAAAGTGAAATGTAACTGCCATTGTGTTAGTCTCTATGGGCCAATTCAGGAAAGCACTTAAGCATGTGTTTTATCATCCTTTTTGAACAGGACTGCCTTCCTGAGTTCTCATTCCCTCTTGACAGAGCAGTGTATCTGCACACACACTCATGATGCTCACATGCCATTAAAGAGGAAATCCAAGTCTTGCATTCAAACTAGGATTGACTTGCTTTTATTATGAAACTCCTAGCAAACATTTCCTCAGGTATAACTTTTAAAATCCCTTCCATTTGATCAATTATGAAAATGCTCTCCAGGTATATTACAACTAGAGCTGGCTGGCAAATGTGGAGTTTTAAAACATTGAAAACCATAAACTTTTGGCTGAAAACCAAAAATTTTAATTCAGAAATGCCATCACAGTATCTCATGGGAGTTGTATTTCAAATGCCTAGTATCCCTATTCTCCTCTACAGGCAAAACTCCCCCGTCACACTACATCTTCCATGATGCACCATGTTCCCTCCTCTCCCCCACTGGGAGTCCCCAGCTTTGGTGCATCATGGGAGATGTAGCCCAGTTGGAGAAACTGTTCATTCCAAATGAGTGTTGATATAACCATTGTACCAAAATACACCACCATGTATTTTTGCATTTGCTACAGAAAAAAGTTATTCTAAAAATGTTTGAGAGTTTAAAAAAAGTTTATTGGAACAGTTATTTTTATCACTCCTTGTATAAAGCCAAATGTCTTGTCAGTTGAGTTCCTTGAAGATAAGACGTCATCTAAGAAGAACCTAAAATAGTTCTGAAGTGTCACAGATTTAATGCCCATTCCCAAGACCTTCCACAACCAAAAGTGGGAAACTGAGAATCAACCTGCTCTCATGAAATAAAGCTCCCATATCTGTTCCTATAGGGCAGAAAAATATTAGTCTTTAGAGCTAGGACATTTTTATGTAGGGAACATCTGCCATGGTTGCAGGACTAGATCATGTCCATCCTAGGTCTTGGACACATATAATTTGAGTGGGAAATTTCACATTTAAGCGAGAGAAGGATTTCTTTGGCAAGATGATTACCCTCTTGTCCGAAGTGATGCTATTTGAAACTTCTCAGAGGATCTGAATGTTAGATAAGTTCTGGGGGGATGGATGTGGTGGTCAAAGGTTGATGATAAATAAATGTATCAGTTTGCTATGCAATTTATTGCATGTACAATCTTTGTTAGCGGTAGCCATCTTACAGACACAGAATTTTGTGAGCAAAGATGTTAGTAAAGAGACAAATGCCAATGCTCTCTCACATCCTAATCCTCTCTCCTGCTTCATGTCACTCAAAATGTTGATACTTCTTAAGGTGATTCACATCATCTGATATGAGTAAAAGTTTTAAGTGAATTTTAATTTTTCAATGAATATGCTTCTTAATACAGCTCTTATAGCTCACTTATATGCTGGATACATCTCAACATTCTCCTTCCCAACAGCCTGGGATGGATTGACCCTAGCCCTTACTCAGTTACATAGGAAGTAAGACCTTCTACTAACCCTCCTGTGCAGTTGAGTAAGGGATATTCCCTGATGCTCCCCAAGCAAAGAAGTAGACAGAGAGGAATGGGCAAAGTGTTGGCTGGGCCTCTTCTATTTGTCTGCTAAAGTGGTTGGCCAGATGCCTGGAGGGTGAAAAGTAAGCTGGATCCTGCAAAGATTTGAAGTAGCATACTCCCTTTGACAACAAAGGAGGAGCAAGGGAGAAATGGTGTCCTTCTGAGGCTATGTCTACACTTAAAACACTACAGCTGCACAGAGTAGTCACTACAATGACAGGAGGAGTTCTCCCATCACTGCAGTTAATCCACCTTCTCAAGAGGCAGTAACTAGGTCGACGGAAGAATTAGTCCATCAACCTAGTGCTGTCTACACCAGGAGTTAGGTCATCTTAACTATGTCTCTCAGGGGCGTGGCTTTTTTAGACCCCTGAGAGATGTAGCTAAGCCAATGTAGATTTTCCGTGTAGACCAGCCCACATGTCACAGCTGGTTCTAGAGGCTTCTCATGGGGCAGCGTAGCTACACACTGCATCTTACTCTGGGCTCTGTCTAATGGCTCTGTCTGGACCTATATGAAAAGGAGAGAGAGAGTGACATTACAAAATAGACACAAAACTATACTCTTTCTTTTGGGTTTCCTAGGGAATTTGGGGCCTGATTCTCCATTGCCCTGCAGCATAATGTTCCCAGGCTGGAATACCTTGCTCATTAAACCAGAAAGAACCCTTCACACCCTGCTTTGCAGGGGTATCAGTGACCACACAAAGTGTTAGGTAGCAGGAAATTGGGCCCTTTCAGCTCATACTTTCCAAAACTCCAGCTCTAATAAAGTTGTCCTTAGAATTATGTCTCATCTGATTCAGCACTTTCAAAAAGACTGAACAATGATCACTCACAGTATTGACAAACGTTTCAGAAAATCAAATCAATACTTGATTTAGATACATTCAATTACACATATTTCATTTGTAAATTGTTCACTGTAGATTTTATTTACCTCATTATGAAAGACTTCAGCTTTATAGAAAATAAATTCTCTGTCATTTAAATGTTTTCTTATAACTGATGCTTGGTCTCCATTTATTTTTTGTAGTGCTTCTAGTATTAAGGAGATATAATAGACATATGTGTCAAGAATTTACTGTTATTTTGCTGTAGGGATTCTAGACGTTTACGGAAATTATTGTTAAAATAAGTGTTTTAAATTTGTGTAATTTATGTATCCAGAGTGAAAGATTAATAGTAGCTGCCTATATAATATGAAACTTCAATTAAAATAAAAATTAACATATCAAAGTTGTCACATGCAAGAATTAGCTTAACTATTAGAAATAGACTCTGGGCCAAGTTTTTCTTTTCAATTATATTGGTGGAAACCCACATAAACTCATCTGAAGTCAGTGGAATTGCTATGGAATTGCTGGCTGTATTTTAAAGAAGCCTTATTGAAGGTGCAGGAACAAACAATCCCTAAATTCAGAAAGAAGAGCAAATATGGCAGGCGACCAGCTTGGCTTAACAATGAAATCTTTGGTGAGCTTAAAGTCAAAAAGGTAGCTTACAACAAGTGGAAATTTGGATAGATGACTAGTGAGGAGTATAAAAATATTGCTAGAGCATGCAGGGGTGTAAGCAGGCAGGCAGGCAAAAGCACAATTGGGAGTTGCAGCTAGTAAGGGATGTGAAGGGTAACAAGAAGGGTTTCTACAAGAATGTTAGCAACAAGAAAATGGTCAGAGAAAGTGTGGGACCCTTACTGAATGGGAGAGGCAACTTAGTGACAGATGATGTGGAAAAAGCTGAAGTACTCAATGCTTTTTTGCCTTGGTCTTCAAAGACCAGACTCCTGCACTAGGGAGCACAGTATGGGGAGAAGGTGAGCAGCCCTCAGTGGTGAAAGAACAGGTTAAGGACTATTTAGAAAAGCTGGACATGCACAAATCCAGGGGTCCAGATCTAATGCATCCAAGGGTGCTGAGGAAGTTGGCTGATGTGATTGCAGAGCCATTGGCCATTATCTTTGAAATTTTGTGGTGATCAGGGAAGGTCAATTGACAATTGGAAAAAGGCAAATATAGTGCCCATATTTTAAAAAGAGAACCCGGGGAACTACAGACTAGTCAGCCTCACTTCAGTCCCTGGCAAAATCATGGAACAAGTCTTAAAGGAATCCATTTTGAAGCACTTGGAGGAGAGGACGGTGATCAGGAACAGTCAACATGGATTCACCAAGAGCATGTCATGCCTGACCAACCTGATTGCCTTCTATGCTGAGATAGCTGGCTCTGTGGATATGGGAAAGTGGTGGATGTGATATATCTTGACTTTAGCAAAGCTTTTGATATGGTCTTCCGCAGTATTCTTGCAAGCAAGTTAAGAAAGTATGGATTGGATGAATGGACTATAAGATGGATAGAAAGCTGGCTAGATTGTCAGGCTTAATGGGTAGTGATTGATGGCCCTACGTCTAGTTGGCAGCCAGTATCAACCAGAGTGCCTCAAGAGTTGGTCCTGGGGGTGGTTTTGTTCAACATCTTTATTAATGATCTTGATGATGGGATTAATTGCACCCTCAGCAAGTTCGCAGATGACACTAAGCTGGGGGGGAGAGAGAGATATGATGGAGGGTAGGGATAAGGTCCAGAGTGACCTAGACAAATTGGAAGATTGGTCCCAAATGAAATCAGATGAGTTTCAACAAGGACAAGTGCAGAGTTCTGCTCTTAAGAAGGAAGAATCCCATGCACCGCTACAGGCTGGGGACTAACTGGCTAAGCAGCAGTTCTGCAGAAAAGGACCTAGAGATTACAGTGGATGAAAAGCTGGATATGAATCAGCAGTGTGCCCTTGTCGCCAAGAAGGTCAACAGCATATTGGACTGTATTAGTAGGAGCAGATCAAGGGAAGTGATTATTCCCCTCTATTCGGCACTGATGAGGCACACCTGGAGTATTGTGTCCAGTTTTGGTCCTCCCACTACAGAAGGGATGTGGACAAATTGGAGAGAGTCCAGTGGAGGGCAACAAAAATGATTAGGGGGCTAGGGTACATGACTTATGAGGAGAGGCTCAGGGAACTGAGGTTATTTAGTCTTCAGAAGAGAAGAGTGAGGGGGGATTTGATAGAAGCCTTCAATTATCTGAAGGAGGGTTCCAGAGAGGATGAAGCTCAGCTATTCTCAGTGCTGGCAGATGACAGAACAAGAAGCAATGGTCTCAAGTTGCAGTGCAGGAGGTTTACGTTGGATATTAGGAAACACTATTTCTCTAGGAAGGTGGTGAAGCACTGGAATAGGTTACCTAGAGAGCTGGTGGAATCTCCATCCTTAGAGGTTTTTAAGGCCCAGCTTGACAAAGCCCTGGCTGGGATGATTTAGTTGGTGTTGGTCCTGCTTTGATCAGGGGATTGGACTAGATGACCTCCTGAGGTCTCTTCCAACCATAATATTCTATGATTCTATGATTTACATGTGGTAAATCAGAGAAGACTTTGGAGCACAGATGAATGGAATTTTGATTTAAATTTTGCAAAATCATAGCAAAACAAGGGGTAACATTTTCAAAAGCACCAAAGTGACTTAGGAGCTTAATTGGACTTAGATTCCTACAGCCCAGATTTTTAAAAGGTTTACAGGACTTATGCTAGTAGTAGCTGTGGAGTATCTAACTGGGCTTTGTTGCAATAGATAGCTTACCAACAGAGGGTGTTATAGTATGATAGCATGTACAGGGCAGTGTCCCGAAACTTGGAGAACTCTACTTACAGGAAGTGCTCATGGGACTGGGATATGTGGAGAAAGAAGTAAAGTCTGAACATTGTATTGTCTTGGTTCTCTCTCCACTTATGCCTGAATACTAAACTGGCTTCCTAGCAGCTCAGTGAAGAACATGAACTACGTGGTCCTCTATATGAGTGTTGTGCAAAGCCTTGGCATCTCATAGTTCGGTTCCTTTTTCTGTAACATTGGCTTTTGGACAAATGTCTTTGAATGTACCTACAGCTCCCAGTGGAGTCCATGCATGAGAGATTAGTTCTTGCCTCTCTAAAACAAGAATGATTGAGCAATTTGGACTAAAACTTTATTCTGGTGCAGAAACAGAATCAATTAGGAGCATTTTCTAAAAGCGATTTTTTTAAGCTTGTTAACTAGAGTTATGTCTGAACTCTGAAATTAATATGTATCATCTTTATTGCCATTATTTTTAAATTTGCAATTTGCGTCTGTGGATTTGATCAGAATGTTGAATAGGATTAATACAGCCTTTCTTTGTGCAAATAAATAACAAAACAGGATGAAACATGATGTAACAGGAAAAACTGGCCTCCATAACACAGTAACATTTTCTTCTATTTCCAACACACTTAAATTGATATAGGAAAGGATGTAAGTGACATGGTGTCTCCTAATACAAAAGCGCTGTTCATTTCCTCTTGCACCAAAGCATTGTAGTCGAGGTGCTATACCACAGAAGGCAGGACTGACTGCATTGTGGCTTACATCTGTGCTCTTTTTTCTCCCTTTTTCAATTACAAATGCAGTTCCTGGGTAAGGCAAAGTACTGGTAACATTTTTAAATGATGATACTTTTATTTGCATGATTGTTATGGGATCTCTGTAATGCAAGGCATGCAAAGTGTGATATCAATGCTTAAATATCAAGGTGATAGGCAGCTCAGAAATACCTGAGACCTGATTCTATCCTTGAGAAAAGAACTAAAAGGTTTTGAGTCTTCATGAAACATAACATCATTGTCCTCAGCCTCCAAATAAGACTTGCCTCACACGTATTCTAACTGCAGACAAAGGAGAACACCTGCACATTCACATTAAATACTTCCCCCTTCTGTACGATGTTCAAATCAGCATTCCTTCTCATTTGAAGCTGAAACACTCAGAAATGGCCCCCAGATATTGCTTTTGGGCAGAGAGCTCAAATGGGACTGGATTCTTTGTTGCAGAGAATGTGCAACCCCTCTATGGTCCCCTTCATTCCAGCCCCTCCCCTCCCCATGAGCTGATTCTGTTGCTAGGGGCCCTTCACAACACAGAGGATGACATGGGATTTGGCCCTACTGTTCCCTAGTCTGGTGAGATAAGCCTAGAGGCATTTTTCCTGGCTATTTCCTCCGTGAAAATGAAAGAGTAAGATATTATTATTCTTTAGCGAGAATGTCCATAGGTTCCAATCATGGATCAGGGCCCTCTTGTGCTAGGCTCTGTACATAAGCACAATGAAAAGATGGTCCCTGCCACAAGAGGCTTGCCATTTAAGCAATGGTAGCATTGTAAAAATGTCGGAAGTTTGGTGTAGAAGATATTGGCCCAGATTCTGGTCCCTGCTGGTTGGAAGGGTGTTGGGAGGAGATTTCACACTGCGTTGGAGGTGTAACGATCAGCATATGTGGGTTTATGTTGCCCCTTGGTACTGCCCCTAGAGTAGAGGCATGATAGACATAAGCCCTTAGGGCTGGTCTAATTTAATTAGCTCTGGGGCTGGTTCAGAACTTCGGAGTTGCAAAGGCAGCAATAAGCTGACTCCCATCTCAGGTGTGCCCACACTTAACCTGCTACAGTGGCAGCAGGGCCGTCCTTAGGCATAGGCAGAATAGGCAGCCGCATAGGGCCTCACTCTGCCTGGGGGCACCACTCTGCAGGCAGCCCAGACAGTGTAGAAGCAGGGCTGCTGGGTCCTAGAGAGAGCCAAATGCAGCACAGTCTGAGGAATGGGATTGGCTGCTGGGGTCTCTGGGAAGGGGAGGTGGGGTCTCTGGGAAGGGGAGGGGGGGTTGGGAAAGGAGCTCACCTGTGAGTGTGACTCTTTCCCCCCAGCTGAGGTCAGGTGAGGCTATGGCTCTGGAACCAGTATCCTTTGTTGTCTCCCATAACATCCATTCTTCTCCCCCCTCCCCACAGAGCACCCCCTCCTTTCTCCGACCTCCCAGGAGCACCCCTCTCTCTCTCCTCTCTCCCCTCCATCAGGGCTGGGTTGGGTGAAGTGCTGGGCGGGGAAGGGAGGCTGGCTGCTTGCTGAGGAATGAAAGTGAAAGTAACTCACTTCCTGGGCAGGCAGCCAGGATTGGAATGTCACACAGGGTTTGGCTGGGGTTAGCCAGATGTGTGAAAAATCAGGATAGGGGTAGGGTGAGCAGATATCCCTATTTTATAGGGACAGTCCCAATTTTGGGGTCTTTTTCTTATATAGGCTCCTTTTACCCCCCAACCCCCGCCCATCCCTGTCCTGATTTTACACACTTTCTGTCTGGTCACTCTAGGTTGGGGTAATTGGTGCCTATATAAGACAAAGCCCCAAATATCGGGGCTGGCCCTATAAAATTAGGACATCTGGATCTGGCCACCCTAGCTGCGGAGCGCCTCTCCCCCAGGCTGGCAGCTGCCAGCGATCCATCTCATCCGGGGGGAGCTGCACAGGGCAGGATGAGCTGCTGTGGCTCCATGGGTGCCCTGTCCCTGAGATCAGATGCTGTGCTAACTCCACCATGGTCCATAAGGCTGGTGGTGGTGCCCATTGGCGTGTGATTGGACCTGAGGGTTTGCTGCTGCTGTTGCCACTCTGCACCCCAAGAGGTGGATTTTGGGATCCTGCAGTTTTCCACCTATCTTCTCCTCTACTGCAGCTTTTGGGGGTGAGCCAAGCATGAAAGCAGTACTGTGTTGCCATTTAGATTGTCATTTAACAACTTTGTTTGCCAAAAATTCTTGCTAACAATCCTGAATCCAATTTCAATATTTTTTTTAAATCAATATCTTAGCCAAAAACAGAAAATTAAGTTGTTGACAATTATTAGTGACAGGTTTGGTTTGAGACAGGGAGTGGGCCAGTTTTCATCAGAAAAATAAAAAATGTTGACTGACTTTCCTATAGCCTGTTACTCCTGATAAGAGCCCTCCAACAACTGTAATATGCTCATCTCCTTACTAGTGTATAAAGCAGGGGTCGGCAACCTACGGCACACGTGTCAAAGGTGGCAGGTGAGCTGATTTTTGATGGTATGCAGCAGCAGGCTGAGTGGCTCAGCCCATCACTGCTCTGGAGTTCCAGCTGCTGCCCTATTGCCAGCTGGAATACCAGCCATCGGCCCCACTCAGCACCTGCTGCTGGCCTGGGGACCCCCAAGGAATCCCAGGCTGGCAGTGGGCTGAGCAGGCTAGTTGAACCACTCAACCCGCTGTCAGCCTGGGGTTCCATTCACTCAGCCGGCAGCGGGCTGAGTGGGCTGGTGGCGGGCTGAGCAGGGCCGGTGGGGGGTTGAGTGGCTCAGTCTGCTGCCAGTCTGGGGGGCCAGCAGCACTCAGCCTACTGCTACTCCGGGGTTCCAGCCGCCGGCCCCTTGCCAGTCAGGAGCTCAGCCGCCAGCCCCACTCTGCCTCCTGCCAGCCTGGGTGAGCAGAATCCCAGGCTGGTAGCGGGCTGAGGGAGGGTTGGCGGCCGGGATCCTGGCTGGCAGGAGTTGGTGGTCAGAATCCCAGACCAGCGGCGGGCTGAGCACAGCCTGGGATCCTTGTCTAGGTTTCCAGCCACCAGCCCGCTGCCGGTTTGGGGTTTCATTTACTCAGCTGGCAGTGGCCTGAGCAGGACTGGTGGCCAAGACCTCAGATAATAACAATAGTTTATTTATATAATATAGACATAGAGAGAAACCTTCTACAAACATTAAAATGTATCACTGGCACGAGAAACCTTAAATTACAGTGAACTTGGCACACCACTTCTGAAAGGTTGCCGACCCCTGGTATAGAGTGACCATATGTTGTACTAAGATTCTCCTGCTTTTTTTTTTCCTTGTGAGTCAGTATAACTTTTGCCAGCCCAGAAGTTGGGCAGCCAATGTTTTACGTTTTCACAATGTTTTCTCCAACTTTCATAAAGTAAATACATAGTTAATATGAGTTTAAAAGGCCAGGGACACTTCTTTGTGAAGAATCTGTACAGCAGGTCATGCCCATAGACGATCCAGAAAAGAAATTTGAGGTTGAATTTTTTAATGTTGTGATGGATAAAGCAGTATCTGCTGTTGATGAAAGGTTTAATACCTTACAAATACACCATGAACAGTTTGGATTTTTGTATGACATAACTAAATTCAACAAAATAGGAAAACAAGAGCAACTAATGACAAAATGCAAGACTCTAGAGAGCCTCCTGAAGCACGGTGATAGTTTTGATTTAAATGGACTTGAACTGTACGAAGAATTGAGTACACTGTCATCAATGTTGCCACATGCAAAATCGGTGATGGACATTGTACAGTTTATTCATACCCGCAAACTTGTTGACATATATCCTAATGTGTACCTTGCCACTCGCATTCTACTGACAATTCCTGTAACAGTAGCATCAGGAGAACGGAGTTTCTCAAAACTAAAGCTCATTAAAAACTATCTCCGCTCTACAATGAGTCAGGAATGCTTGACTGGTCTTGCTATTCTTGCGATCGAACAAGACACGACTTTGTCTTTGTCATACAATGACATTATTACTGATTTTGCAGCCAAAAAAGCCAGAAAGATTGCTTTTAATTAAAAACAAATCTTTCTTTCCATACCTCTTCATATAAATTTCCAATAAAATTTTGATAAATTAAAAAAAATATATTATTTGCATCATTCTGTCATATCAGAATTTTTTCTATAGTGCTGCTTCTTTAGTGCTAGTCCATCAGCATTACAGTGTGCTTAATTAAGTTAAACTGGTTTTCATAATGGGAATGTGGCAAGTTTTCCAATACTATAAGCTTATGTTTGTGTTGCTAAGAGCAGATCAGGCACAGGGGCACCAGTTTAATAATCTCGCCTAGGGCACCATAAATCCTAAGGCCGGCCCTGAGTGGCAGCACTGCAGCTGCACTGCTGTAGCGCTTCAGTGTCCTTCTGCGGCTATGTCTACGCTTAAAATGCTACAGCGGCACAGTGTGGAGGCTCGCTACAGCGGCAGGAGGGATTCTTCCATCGGTCTACATAAACCACCTCCCTGAAAGATGGCAGCTCACATAGGTGCTGACTTTTGTTTTTGTAGACGGGTGCTTTTAAAGGGGTATGTGTGTCTGGGGTGGTGGATGCTCTGCCAGTTTTGGGAGGAAGCTATTTTCAGCATATTTATACACTTCTTTCATATTCTAGTTATTGAATGCGTCTATTATTGGTATCTTTACTATTTTAATAATGATTAAATTGTTATGAACCACATCATTACATTATCATGAATTACAGTATATTAAAATAATTGGAATCCCCTACAAACTGTCTTCACTAACGTCTGAGTTTAGAGAGATTATGTTTCACTGTAGCTTTCTGGATGAAACTCTCAGCAATTTTATTTACATCTAGTTCCTTGGTAGGGTCTTGCTGCACGTTAAGGACTTTATTCAGTTGCAACTGTCCCAGGGGCATAGCCAGATGTAGGGAACAGGGGGAGTGGAAAAAAAAAAGGTGCCACCTGCTGCGGTGCTTTTACTGATGGGGTGACACTCCGGGTCTTCAGCAGCATTTCGGAAATGGAGCTTCAGGGCCGCCGAAGACACCCAGAGCAAGTGAAGGGCCCACCGCCAAAGACCCCGAGCACCGCCCCATCAGTAATAGCACCGCAGAGTGGCGCCTTTTTTTCCCCCCCGTTTCCGGGTGAGTAAAATTAAAAAGGCGCCACTTATGTTCGGTGGGGGTGCGGCCGCTCCCCCGCTCCCCTCTTAGCTCCGCTACTGTTCTGTCTTGTTGATGACTGGAGATAATTTTTAAGTCTTCTGAAGTTGGAGAACGAGCAGTCTACAGTTCAGGATGATATAGGCACAGTGAAGATTCTCATAAATTTGCAGTCTTCTGGAAGCACAGTGCTTCCAGAGGAGTGCAAATGACTCCAAGATCTCTTTCTTGATGGGTAACAGTGAATTTAGGCCCTATCATTTTATATGTATAGTTGGGATTATATTTTGCCATGTGCATTTCTTTGCATTTAACATTTAATTTCATCTGCCATTTTGTTGCCAAGTCACACAGTTTTGTGAGATCCCTTTGTAGCTCTTCACAGTCTGCTTTGGACTTAACTGTCTTGAGTAATTTTGTCCCATCTGAAAATTTTGCCACCTCACTGTTTACCCTTTTTGCAGATCATTTATGAAATGTTGAACAGCACTGGTCCTAGTACAAGCCCTGGGGGCCACCACTATTTACTTCTCTCCATTCTGAAAATGGGCCATTTATTCCTACCCTTTGTTTCCTATCTTTTGACTGGAGTGTCTGGCAATGCTTTCAGGATCATCTAAGGATCCTTAATTTAATTTAATGACAAGCCTTTTCTTATCTTAATCACCCTGCCTCTGTTTATAAACAAACTCAATGCCCCAAGGGAAGAAGCTGCTAGCAGCACAGAACTTATCACATTCTACACTCATGCTCTGGCTCCCTCAGCACCCTCTATGTTTTTCTTTTTCAGAGGTGCTTGAGCCCTGGAGCATCCACAGAGTTGGTGCCTATGGTAGGTAAGTTGATGAAAAAATTCTTCCATTAACCTAGCACTGCCTACACAGGGGCTTAGCTTGGCTTAACTGTGTCATTCAGGGGCATGGATTTTTTACACCCCTGAGCAATGTAGAAGGGTCAACGTAACTTTTTAGAGTAGATCTGGCCTCACTAGGTTCCATGTGTGTGTGTTGCATCTTCAGAGGGCTGGAAAATCTGGCCCGTAGTGAAGGTTTTTTGTTGTTTTAAACTCCTCTATTTTTTACTCCATTTTCTTACACATTCCTTTCCAGATGCTGCCTGTGCTGCTCAGAGCTGCTCTGCTGGCCATGGGGGCCCCTGAGCATCAGGCTGCAATGAATTCCAGCCCACTGGTGTCGCTCACCACTCGTGTCTCTGCCCTACATTCTCTGAGCAGGTGCTGGTTCCTCTGGCACCCGGCATTCCACTGGGACTAAAACCATCATCAGAACGTGTGCATAGACATTAAGAGCCAGCATCTACTCAGGTTACAGATTTCAGAGAGACACAAGTGCTTGAATGCTAATGCACTGGATGAATTTAGAAATACTTTCCAAGATTACAGGACATTCTGCAGAGCAAAAGGGAAACACTAATGCAATACTTCAATTTTTAAAAGCTTTTCAGTGAAGGCGCCTGAAGCTCCTTTAAAAATTTAAAGCTGTTCAAAACTTTGTTAGTCATTTCCGAAGTTCTTAGTACCTTAAAAAAATGTAGTTTATCCCTTATTTCTGCTATCTTGTAGTTATTATGAAAAGGCTAGTATCTCTACAATTAAAAGCTACAGAAGAAAATCCATTATATTCCAGATTTTGACCTCACCAGCTTTTTAGAATTGTGTATGGATATTTGCACACCTAATGTGAGCATGCAATTTCCGTTTGCACATGCAATTACAATTAATGTACATGCAAATGTCCAGTGAACATATTGCTCTGTGTGAACCATGATGGATGTAGTTTAAGATGTCTGCAGCCGTGGGAAAACCCCCAAAGGGCACTGGATTTAAGCCACAGCTAACAGAATTGGCAAGTTATAATAAAATAAGAATAATGATCATTAATAATTACGAGCTCTTACATAGCATTTTGCATCTGCATATCTCAAAGCACTTAGCAAACCAAGATATCTTTATACGTATTTTATATATGGGGAAATTGAGGCACAGCAAGGTGAATGTAGATAAGATTTAGTATATGGAGTCTGAATGGCTGGAGAGAATACAAGGGCGGGATTAAGGATATGTCTGCATTGCTTAACTGTACGTTTGCACGCTGTCCAATGAGTTTAATTTAAAGGAAATTTAACTTTGAATTTCCTGACTTTCAAAAATTTGTGCTTTTTTCAAAGCTACATTACTTTATTAAGGGGGTTTTGATACATATTTAGGACCTGACCTCCACTTTAATGACATTTTTTGTCTGGGAGATTTTAATCGTTGCTTGCATTCATCTTACTCATTTTTTACTTTTGCATTCAGTTTCACCACAGTTGGCAGGAATCTGTGGCCCATACGTTGAAGCAGACAAGGGTATGTACAAACAAATTCCCACCGTAATGTAAAAGGTGAATGGAAAGACTTGTACAACTATGATGATGTGCAATGTCTGAGAACAGCTGCCTGCAGTTAAGCAATAGAAATGCAATGAGAACTTATAGTCTTTTATTTAGTCAAGTAATTCAATATGTCCTGTCTTATTCACTGGCGTGTTAAGAATGCAGAACAACAAACCATTCTCATTTGTCAAGTATCAGAGGGGTAGCCGGCATCTGACGAAGTGGGTATTCACCCACGAAAGCTCATGCTCCAAAATGTCTGTTAGTCTATAAGGTGCCACAGGATTTTTTGCTGCTTATACATTCTCATTTGTTTTCCCTAGTGGGAAGAACTGATAAAAGAAAATCAACCAAAATGACTCGCTACTAGTTGATTGGGCTGTAACCCCTTCCAAAAATCATGATCATATTTTTATAGGAAAGAAAAAATAAGGGCCTGATTCTCTCCCCACCACCCCCAGCCTATGTACTCACCCTGCCTGAACTGACAGAGGGGTCAGCTGCCCACACTGCATATTCCTGGTTTCCCAGGACCCTGTGGAAGTCTCCATAGTGGCCTTTGTCTGCATATGGGAAAGGGCAGATGTGAGGTGTGCATCATGCCCTACCCAACTTGGCAGGAAAGGCACAGGAATGCTAATGCAGCCTGAAGATGTATTAACTTCCTTGAGGAGCTTCTCCATGCTTGAGGAAGCCTCTGGCAGCATTACAGAGCATGCTGTCAGCAACCCGGAGGTTGGGCCACAGAACTAAGGTCATCTTCCTTGCCTGTTGATTTGATCATAACACTTCCCTCTTTTCAGAGTAGCAGCCGTGTTAATCTGTATCTGCAAAAAGAACAAGAGTACTTGTGGCACGCTAGAAACTAACAAATTTATTTGAGCATAAGCTTTCGTGGGCTACACGAAAAATTGCATCTAAAGAAGTGGACTGTAGCCCGCGAAAGCTTATGCTCAAATAAATTTGTTAGTCTCTAAGGTGCCACAAGTACTTCTCTCTTTGAATCCCTCCACTCACTTCCTGCTATCGCATCAGATTTAATCTTTTTGTCCCCACCTTCAAAGCTCTAAATTACTTTGCCTCTCCCTACTGCATCACCCACACTGAGCTTTGTGTTGCCACCTCTTCTCCACCAATGCTCAGCCCAGCTGTGTGTTTGTCAGCTTCCCACATATTAGTGTCTGTGCCTGTTTCATGGGATGGCCTCTCTGAGCTCTCTCAGGAAGCTCCTAATCTTGTCCACATTTAAATCCCTCCCTTAAAGCCCAGTCCTCTGATACTGCCAACAGTGGGTTTAGGTGACTTGTATAAAGACTTCCTGTTTGTTTCCCCCTTAATGTAATCTCTGTCTACACATCTGTTTGTCCTTAGACTGTGAGCTCCTCAAGACAGTGATCATTCTTTCCTGAATGTATGGAAAGTGCTTAGCACATGATGAGTGTCCTCATAAATAAATAATCCAATAACAGGCCTCCCTGTGGATGGCTCTGTGTGACTGGCCAGATCTCAGTGACTGTGAGCAGATCTCTGGGGAAGTTTTTTATGGGCAGGAGCAGATTTGCCATGAAACATGTGGCACGGGGACCCCAATGACAGGGGGTCCCCCAAATGCAGGACAAATATCTGACAACCTGTCCTTGAGTTCTGGCCAGCAGAGAAGCAGGGCTCAGGCAGGCAGGCTGCCTGCATGCCATGTCCTGTGGCCCCACGTCACTTCCAGAAGCAGCCGGCTGCTGGCATGTCTCTGTGCGCCCCTGGCGGGGGCAGGGAGGCAGCTCTGCACGCTGCCCCCATCCCGGGCAGCATACAGAGACCTGCTACTCCCCAAGGAGTGCACAGAGATGTGGCAGCAGCAGGGCTAAGATGGATCCCTGCCCACTCTGCCTCCCTCCCTCTGCACCGCCTCTCTCCCGGAAGAGCCCAGCATGTCCCTGCAGCCCTCCCCGAGCATTGACTCTGCAGCTCTCATTGTCCGGGAACTGTTGCCAATGGGAGCTGCGAGAGCGGTGCCTGTATGCAGCAGTGCATAGAGACCCTCTACCTCCCCCACTACCTAGGAGCCGCTGCCAGAGGGGTGTGTGCTGGTCATTTTAGGAGCCGCTCGAGGTAAGCACTGCTCTTCTGCCCCCCTCCTGCACCCCAACCCCCTACCCTAGCCCAGAGCCCACACCCCGCACCCAAACTTCCTCCCAGAGCCTGATCCCTCACCCCCTCCGACACCCCAACCCCCTGCCCCAGCCCAGGGCCTGCACCCAGCACCCAAACTCCCTCTCAGAGCCCAACCCCCAGGCCCCCTGCTGCACCCCAACCCCCTGCCTCAATCAAGGTACCTCACTTTATTTTCATTTACTTCCCATTAATTATAATATAGGAGGAGGATGAAGAAAAAGAATGAAAATCGGGGGAGAGATAAGAGAGAATGATGTGGCTGGAGCAGGCCATCTGGTGGCTCGGGGCAGCTGGGGTGGGTGGGCCTTTGGGCTTCTCTGGCCACAGTGGGTGTGGAAGGCGTGGGGCCAGTGGGTTAGTCTCCCCAAAGGAGGAAGGGGGGGGCTCACCTGCCACCCGTGAATATAAGAGAATATTTGCAGAAATCTAACTTTGAACTTGTACATGTGAGTATTTACTCCAGAAACATGATATCGTGCACTGCGTTTATCCAGTCAGGCAACAAAAGCAATAACCTGGGATCTGTGTATCCAATCAAAACTAACTGAAGTAGCTCAAAATTTGAATATCACTCAGGGCTGCTCTTCATAGGAAAGTTTTACTAGTAATACAGGTATAGTTAAACTAGTATAGTTAAACTGATGTAGTTATACTGGTGCAATTATACAGGCAGAGTAAAACCAATATAGTTATAGTGGTGTAAACCCCTTGTGGACACTATTTCAGTATGAGTGGCATTTTAAAATAAAGTTATTTAGCTTAAATCCCTTATAAACATAAACTAAACCAAAATAAGGCCCTCTTATACCATAATAAGAATATCCACACAGGGGGCTATACCAGTACAACTATCATTGTTTTAAATTCATACCTTATGTATATTGATAGAATTTCCTGTGTAGACAAACCTTTACATAGAACTGTGCGCAAAACAATCACAGACCAAATTTAGTCATAGTAAAGTTGAGAATATTGGAAGATATTTATGGGCTCACTGCCAGCTTTGTAGCTGAACAGAATGAGAAGCTAAACTATAGTCAAATAACTTATTTGCTATGAATTCTTTGCTCAGCTCTTCTGAGATCCATGTTTATATTATTTTAAAAAAATCTTAATTGCCACTGGAAGTGAAAGATAAAGTAGCCCTCTAGACTTTTATATCTGGGACAGATCACTAATCTATTTAACAGAAAATTACAGGACAGGGTGGTGTAGCTGGACTAGTGATATTGTTAATAAGCACCATGATCCCTTGATGCTTCTGACTCTCTCCGTCTTGATAAAAGTTCCTGCAATCCTTATTTTGAAATTACTCCCACCACAGCATTTTCTTGATAAATGTAGATCTAAAGCAGTTGTTCTTAACTTGTGGCCTCAGAGTCACTTGCTACCCAATCAGCACACAGCTGCAGCCCATGTGACATCCTCAGTGCTGTATAGATAGTATCTGTATTGCGTGGATGCAGCCTGCATAATAGATAGAGAGCTGCATATGCAGCCCACAAGAACCACTGATCTAAAGTGACATATCGGTTTGCCGTGGATTCATATGCACATATTCACTCTGATATCAATGAGCGTTGCACTATAGATCGAGACCAGTACGTGGCCCTGAGGCTTAAATGTTAACATTCAATGTTAATGTTTTAGATTTAAGGGGGAAAGAAGGTTAAATAATTAAACAGCTAGGTTTCTTGCTAGGTTTATATTGTATAATGAGGTTATCTTTCCCCTATATGGGTGGGCAGGTGGGTAAGGGTGCTGCTGCCTGTATTGGATATATAACCAACTAAGTGAAGATTTTGGTCACAGATCTGTGATGAATGAAACCCTTGCCAGTATGATGTATCATTCAAAATGCACAGCTGGCCCACTCTGTTGTCTCAGCTTGTCAGACATAATTGTTTGGTACTGACTGAAAACATTAAGGTGCAAAACACTAAAGGCTAAATTCTGTTCTGATATGTACATGCAACTTTTCTTCCATCAACAATCCTTCAGTCTCCGTGCCAGTTGACTCCCCCAGGAGTACTGCACACTTGTATTGGAAGGCAGATTTAGCATTAAGTAGACAGTTCACTCTCTTCTTTTATCTCATATCTTAAATGACTTTCAGTGAGCAGAGAGGCTACGGTGACATTTCCATGAAGTATTAGGGTCAGAGTCTAGAGACCTGATTCGTGCAAGTACTTCTATTAGCCTTAATTTTCAAAAGTGACCAGTAAATTATCATTGGGATTGTATGGCAGGGTTGCTTGTTATGCGGTAGGTGTGGGGTGGGGGGAATTAAAATCTCATGCTTCAGAGTTTTAGTTGGTTACCTGCAGGGATCAGGAAGGGATTCCCTTTCCTACCTCCATTTAGTCTGTGGGTTTTTGGTTTTTGTCTCCTTCCACTGAAGCATCAGGGAGGACTGCAGCTGGACATAGGACCCTGGACAAGGTGTGCCCAGGGCTTGGAAGCGGCACTGATCATTCTCTCTCTTGGGTGCTTGGCTGTCTGGTTCTTGCTCACATGCTCAGGGTCTAACTGATCACCATAAGTGGGGTTGGGAATTTCCCTCCAGATCAGATTGGCAGTGACTATGGGTTTTTTTCGCTTTCCTCTGCAGCATGGGGTGCCAGTCAGTTAACAGGATAATCTGGATATATCTCACTAAATCAATTCCATTCCATTGCAGGGGCCTCAGGCATTGGCACATCTTGGTACCTCATATTCTACACGTGGCACACAATAGTTTAGTCTTCTGTGGGCTGTAATACTTTGGTAGGATTCTGGTTGTTGGGTAGTGTGAGTGGTGACTGGGTGATGCTGGTGACCTGTGATATACAGGAAATCAGATAAAATGTGACCATTCTGGCCTTAAACTCTCTGATTTTAAATTGGGTTGTAAATTTTGAGGGGGCCAACTCCAGTGTTTTCTGAGAATCAGGCCCCTTTATGGTGCCATCAGTTTGGTACCTAAAAATGAGGCAATCAAAATCACCAGTCACTTTTGAAAACTTAGCCCTTTCATTTCCTTGCCTGAGTAAAGACTGAAAGGTCTGGCTCTCAGTTTGGTATTAATGTGGATGTAACAAGCAATAGGAAATATCACAGGAGTCCAATGATCTTACATAAGGAAATCTACGGTTGCTGTAATGTGTCACCAGTGCTATATTCTTCATCTATTTTACATGGCCTACTTTCTTCACAGTATACATCCTAGCCAACCAAGAATTTTTAAGGCCAAAAAAGTATCTGGTGCCATCACGGTTAAGAACAACATTTGACCTGTGTGAAGATAAAGTGTTGCAAGGAAAACCTCTGGTCTAAGAAGAGGTTGCTATTTTGATTTGCAAACAGCTGGGAAGTCTAATTCCCTCTGGTAGCTTTAACAACATAATTAACCTTAACTTTAGCCTCTATTATGATATTGCTCCTTGACAAAAGAATGTCATAGCGTTCTCTCTCCAATGTTTATGTTAGTTCATTATTGCTAGGAGTGGGATCTTTAGATCATTTGTAGACAGCTCCCAGTACTCCTCTCTAGCCTTCAAAGAATGCTGAGTACGTTGTTCTGATCTATTAAAATTCCATTATCGCCTCTGGGTCACAGCAGTGATTATGTAAATGAAAGGATCCCAGTTAGGAGACTTGGGTTTATTTTTAAATGTGGCAGCTAAATCTAATGAGTGAACAAACTAAATCTGCCAACATGTCATTTTTGTTAATAACTCTGTATGCTGTTAGAACCCTGTCACCGGGGATCTGAATAGCTAACAGGATTAGTGAAGAGATATCAGGCTTTTCTTCTGTAACTCACTGAGCTGATTCCAGTCTGAAAGGGTAGCAACCAAATTTTGTTGCCTTCAGATAGCTGTTTGGTGGTCTCAGTCCAATTCCCAGTTGGTCCCATGAGAACCCTCCCCAACCCACAACGGGCTGATTTATGTCTGGTAATCAGAACACACAGGTTATGGTATTCTCTTCCCCAAAGAAGTAGTCCCTCCAGGTCAGGGTTGGTTGACCAGGAAACGTGCTGAAGCTTGTAGTGTTAAGGCTCATACCTTCTGTGGACATCCAGAGGACTTCAACTTGCAGGTGCTGTCAATTCGGATTCCTCACTAGCCCTAAATTCTTCCCACATGCACAAGTACAAAAAGGAGTTTCTCAGAGTATAAATCCAGAAAAACTTCACAGCAAATATCACAAAATAGTGAGATCACATTTGATTCTTTCTCCCTTTTTTCTATCTAAGGCCTAATACTGGATATGACTTGAGTGCTTAATTTTATTGTAGAAAAACACTCAGTTCTCAAGAGCGTCCCACTAATTTCATACTTGCAGATAGGTTGGAGGAGATTAGATAGTTTGGGTGAAATTCACACAAGGCTAATACAAAGTCTATGCACCACTATGAAACAGTCAGCTTGTGGATGGAGCCAACAACCCAGCTCAGCTCTTTAGAACGTGAGGTCTCTCTCTGTTTTCCCTACAGGAAATGTTATTAAAGTTTAAAGCATAAGAAGAGAATGAATTGCAAGTATTACACTGATCTATTTTATCTGGCTTTGGGTACGTGAAAAATACACATGCAAGTATAGATTACTAAAAGCATGTTTTCATGGTCTGTATTTTGGAGCACACGGAACATTTGTAAGATAATTTATAAATGATAAACCTAAAATAAACAAAATTCAAAATTAAATAATATACAGAGAAGATCAGGCATGCCTCGCTAGACTCTTCTCCACAGTATCTTATCCTTTATCATCAACCTTTGTTTAAGGTCTTTTAACTTGTTTTCAATCAGCATGACAGTGTTTTTATCCAAGGCTATTTCTGTTATCTATCAATTATGATTCCATGTGACTCAGCCTTAAATACTTTGCCAAAATCTAATATATTACCTCAGCCATCTTCCCTCAGAATTCTGTAATTCTATCAAAAAGAACAGTCATGTTTGTCTTGACAAAGTTTTTCCTGTATAAACTTACAGGGTGAGATTGTGTGTTGTGCCTCCAAGAAGCACAGCAAGGAACGCACAGCTCAGGTGGAGGGAAACTAAGGTGGCTTCAAGCCACGTTTGTGCTCTCCCAGTTCTGAGTGGCCCTGAAATACCTCAGACAGTCCAAAGTTATGGAAGCCTTTCTCAAGCTGCCTATGGATCCCACTGTGGCCCCATCCCTACCCTACCTCTAACATTCCCCTTGTGCCAAGGCTTGCAGTGAGGAGCTTAGATGGCATTGTAAGCTGAACCTACAGAATTCTCTCCTGACTGGATCGGGGGGCCTCATGTCTCTTTGCTGCTGCTGATGCTGCTGCTGCAGCAGCATAAAATGGCCATATCAGATGGGATAATGCCTTCCAGGATGCCTGTTGCTCATGGCTCCATTACTCTCTGCCCTCTAGTGTGTTCTCCAGTCTAGTGTAAGCAGAGTGTGAATAAGCTCACCCCTGCAATCTAGTGATGAACTGGGGGAGGGGGAACTTCAGGAGCAGATTATATTTGCATAGAAATGCCTGCTCTGCCTCCATGTTCAGCAGATGGAGCTGCTTGGCCAAAGTGATCAATTTTGGCTGGGTTTGGGTTACAATTCACCCTTGAATTTCATTCGTCCTGAAGGGATCTGCCGTGGCGAAGGTACCTCTTAACAAGGCAGACAACATTACCAGGCAGCTGGTGAAGAAGTGGATGTTTCTTCCCCAGAGAGCCAGCAATGAACTGGTGTACATCTTGCACAGGCAGGGCAGTGCCAGCGTCCCTCATATGGGTGATCTTTGCGACATTGCAGTGATCACTCACACCTTATGCCTTCTGACATGCCCGGATGCCATGGTGAGGAACATCGCGCAAATTGCTATGCAGAATGTTATCAAGAAGCAAATTGCAAAAGGATCTCCTCCAACCAAGATGTCACTGGCTACCTGAGCAGCTCCCAGGAAGGCGAATTTGGAAGAGACAGGGGAGACTTTGCTTCGCTTTGGATTCATGCCTGCAATGCTGGGTGATAACTGGAGAAGCATACTGGCTGCTGCTGGACATGGTGCAAGAAACACTAGGAGCTGGGAGTCCTAGTGCCACAAGCCGGGGTGGCTCTAGGTATTTTGCCACCCAAGCACGGCAGGCAGGCTGCCTTCGATGGCTTGCCTGCGGGAGGTACCCAGTCCCGCAGATTCGGCGGCACGCCTGAGGGAGGTCCGCCAAAGCTGCAGGACCAGTGGACCCTCCGCAGGCATGCCGCCGAAGGCAACCTGCCTGCCGCCCTCGCAGTGAGTGGCAGAGCGCCCTCCGTGGCTTGCCGCCCCAGGCACACTCTTGGCGTACTGGTGCCTGGAGCTGCCCCTGGCCACAGGTGAAGAACACGGAGCACACAATCATCCCTTCAAAAGCTAGAACCATGCTGGAGAGGACCTTGAAGGATTCCATCTGCTGGCAGTATGTAGAAAACCTGAAATGGAAGCTGGACCAGGGTGAGGCCTTCAAGGTGACGTGAAAGTGGGATGCCAGCAGGTGTCTCCCCAGGGGCAGCTTCACCTGATTTGCCGACTGAAGGTTCATTCACAGGGCCTGGCTCAGCTATGTCCCACTGAATTGATCCATCTGCCACTAGAATCGGGACAAGCGATGCAGGAAGTGTAGATATGCCTATGAGATGCTACCCCACATCTTCTGTAGCTGCAAGCCCAATTCCAGAGCCTGGCAGCTGCACCACAATGGCATTCAAGATCGCCCAGTCAGAGCCATCCCGTCACCCACAGGGAAGGTGGCCGTGACCTCCAGCATCCCCGGAACGGACAGCCAACTGCAACCGGACATCATCATCACCAAGGACCAGAAGAAGATCATCATGATGTACATCATAGTTCCCTTTGAAAAGAAGACCCTGGCTTTCTGTGACGCCCAATCTTGAAAGCTGGAGAAATACTCCCCTCTGGTCAACCCCTTGAAACTAGGGGTTACCAGGTTCAAACTCACGCGCTGATCATCGGAGCCCTGGACACATGGGACCCCAGTAATGAGCGAGTATTGCAAGAATGCGGAATCGATCAGTGCTACGCTTATGGTGTCGGACGCCATCAGATGGTAAAGGGACATCTACCTAGAACAGTGGTTCTCAAAGCCGGTCTGCTGCTTGTTCAGGGAAAGCTCCTGGCAGGCTGGGCTGGGCTGGTTTGTTTACCTGCAGCGTCTGCAGGTTTGGCCGATTGCAGCTCCCATTGGCTGCGGTTCGCTGCTGCAGGCCAATGGGTGCTGTGGGAAGCAGCAGCCAGCACATCCCTCGGCCCACACCGCTTCCCGCAGCCCTATTGGCCTGGAGCAGTGAACCAGTGGCCAGTGGGAGCTGCAGGTAAACAAACCAGTCTGGCCTGCCAGAGGCTTTCCCTGAACAGTGGCGGACCAGCTTGGAGAACCACTGACCTAGAACACATCACCAGACATCAACAATACCAGGAGAGATAAGCTGGAGTGCTAATGAGAAGCGAAATTGGAAAGTAACTGAAATACTTCTCTAATGAATTATATCTGTTAAAGAACAACCTATTCTAAATGCTCAATTACTGAGGAACAGTCTACACTCATTTCTATATTTACATTTTAAAACCAACTCTCTGTATAACTTTTCATGAGTGATGTATCCAAATATTCAGATTCTGATATCTAAACTGTATCGTTAAATTTATTCACCTAAATTTGGGTTATTACAGATTATGTAATATATGTATTTTATGACGTTTAAACCAGATTTTGTGCTTTTGGATAATCTAAGCGCTACACCCAGATGTACAGACACTCTTTCCTTAACCTATGTACTATATAAATGTAACATTAGCTTTAATAAAAAAATTTAAATTTGAAAGCAGGGATAGTGAAATATTATTATCCATATTGTAGGAGTAAAGGGCAGCAGAACTGTATTTAGCAAGTGCTGATTGAGGGGGTCACCCAGAACTGAACCTCACTTGTTAAGCAGGGGTAGGGATGTCAAATCTGTATGAAAGAAAGAAAGAAAGAAAGAAAGAAAGAAAGAAAGAAAGAGTAGTGTGTGTTAGTGTTCAGTGTTCCCATGTGGTGGTGTAGATGCTGCTTAAGGTGTCCGAGACATCATTTTGACTCTCCCCTTCCTAGTGTTTAAAGACAGAGCTGCTTAGAGTCAATTGAGAAACTATTGTTTCTGTTCAGCAACTGTCAAAGCTGACTCACTGATAAGCAGGTCTAGGGACTAAGCCTTAGACCTGGTGTGGGTACAGGGTTGCAATGAATGACAATGGAGAAGCTGTGCTAGCAGTGAGGTTCCCTACTACACAGTGTATGACTGAGTGCTGAAATCACTGAGAGCTGGGGTATGCACTGAGACCTCAGAACACAGCACTGCAGAAGTGGCAATGAGTAGCCAGCAGCAGCAGAGATAATAGCAGCTGCAGGGGCAGGCAGCGGCAGAGATAGCAGCAGCAGCAGCAATAAGCCAGTTGCAGAGGTATGCGGCAGTTGCAGAAACATTGTTCAATTGCTCAGGGCTGGGAGGTGAATCCACGTCAATGCATCTCTGAACTCTGGGTCTTTGCTGACCCAGAACAACCAACTGTGATTGGGGTGCAGTGGAGGGAAAGGGGAGTGGCATGTTAATGGGACATTCATTCATCAGACTTTTGCACCGCAAGGTGGGAAACTGAGGCAAAGGACCCTTTCCAGTGTACAGTGGGGTGGGTGTTTCTTACAGTTATATGCTTTTGAATCATGGTTGGGGTGGTTTCTTGAAGAAATGCTGAGTGCCTTCGCTTTTTAATACAAGTTTTCTTTTGCAGGGGTCAGCAACACCATGTTGCGTGATGGACACATGACAAAATTACCGTATTTACTGACGGACATTGGGGGAGGAGGGATTTGTCATTCAGTGACTCCATTTTTTTAAAAATTACCACGGACCTCAACGTTTTTACCACGGACACTTGTATCCATGTACGGACACCTTGCTGACCCCTGTCTTTTTGTAACACACAGATTTTATGCTTGAAGCATTGCCTCTTTGAGGTGCACATAGGTGGTCTTTAGTTTTCCCAGATTACTGACTGGGGCTTGAGCTGATTCTATTTTGTGTAGTAAAGAGGACCCCCTAGATATGAACCCGGCCCTTCTTGCTGCTGACACCACCTGGTAGAAGTTTAAATGTCCCAAGCAATGTGGCTTCCATCACTTCTCTAGTAAGGTTTCACTGAGTGAAACACAGGTTGTTTTCTATAATGGGCAGCCTAAATTCTCCCTGTCTTAATTCCATCCTGTTATTCCCATTCATTGCCCACTGATCACCCCAAATTCTTCACATTCCTTACTTCTTACACCCTTTAAATGTTTGCAGACATTATCATTTAACGCCTTGGTTATCTCTTAGTCAAGATATACTGTACATAGTTACCTCCTTAATCATTTTTTAAGTCAGTCCTGCCAGGCCCTTTTCTTCTGCAACGTTAAGAGGAATAACTAATAATCGTTACCTGTCTTTTAGAAATAGCTATGATAGATCAATAGATGAAACAGAGTGCAGCTTAGTAGTTTGTAAAGCACTTTGAGATTCAGGGAAGGAAGAGGCTTAGAAATGCAAAGTATTAATCTCCTACAGGATGCATGGAATGCTACTTCTTCAGCTGTGATTTGATGTAGCACACCTTAGTGCTGGCTATACCATATTTTGCTGTAATAAACACACACCATCAAAAATTGGATCTAAAATATGATTTTTGTACCAAAACAATAAAGATTTAAGAATTTTACAGTTGTTTAACTGACAGAATTATAGTTAAGGAGGTGCAAGGGTTTCTATATGGAGCACTTAGTATATTGCCATCTACTACAATGTATTCAAGTGGCATTTGGCATTACCTAGAGCTGTGCCAGTGGTGTCTTTCTGGCTGCAGTCGTCAGTTTTCTCAGCCATCCATCTCTGGGTTCTTGGTTGTGCCATTCCCAAAAACAGGTGAAGTGATTTCTTCTTCCCATTTGCCACAGAGGCCAGAGGAGCAGGAATCATCAGAGATCTCCCCTTACACAGAGACAAGGAGAAAGGATCCTGGGAGATTTTTTTCTCTCCTGTTTCCTGTGACCAAAAAGAAGATGGGGTCAAGAGGCAGGAGATTCATATGCTACCAGCTCCTGTTGGTAACCAGTAAGCTGGAGAAAGTCCTGAGCCAGTACCCTGGGTCCAAACACTTTCTAACTCTCAGCATGTTCAAAATCTGGATCCATTTTACATTCCCTTCTCTGCATTAAATTGCCAGTAAAGGTTTGGTTATTACAGATGGACACGGACAGATATTATGAGACAGCAATGCAGAGTGTCATATTGGTTGGTGACAAATAACTTTATAATTCCAGTATCAGAGGGGTAGCTGTGTTAGTCTGGATCTTTAAAAAGCAACAAAGAGTCCTGTGGCACCTTATAGACTAACAGATGTATTGGAGCATAAGCTTTCATGGGTGAGTATAATTCCAGTAGCTATGTTAAATAATGGAAGGGACATGGATAGTGTCCCTCTTATGGAGCCAGAAAAGAGAAATAAGAATTATTAGAACTTACTGGTTTTAAAGGAATGTGATGCAAATTAGAACCATTCAATGCAATATTTCAGGAGCTCTGATCAATCAAACAGTATCCACATAAAATTGCTTGTTGGAAATGTCACAGATAATTGTTCAAGAACACTTTGCATCTTGTAAATATATGCATATATTTACTTTTTTATTGAGCTGCTCAAAAGTTCCCATTCTTCCACTGAACAGGAACCTATGACCTGTTCATTTGGGAATTAAAATGATTATGATGCTGCCTCTTTGTTCTTAGGGCACATAATCAATACCAGAGCTGCAAAAAGCTCTGGTGATAACCTCTCTTTTGACAACTTGTCAATAATCCTAGCATCATGATCAAAAGGGCTGTAGTAAGACTCAACCTGCATCAGGCGAATAAGAATACTAACGGTAGGGTGAAAAATAAAAACTCAGTTAAGTTTTATTACTGTGAAGTAAGCCAAGGGCAACAGATGGCTTGACAAGAACGTGCAAAAATTGTTCAGCTAAATAGATCTCATAACAAGTATAGAAAACAAGTTATTAATGAGAAAGCTTAAATCATTAGTTACGAAACACTGAGTACTCCTCCCTTGTCAGTTTCAAAGGAAAGTGAGATTTAAATTTTTCAAGCAGTTTATCAAATACTTCATCTTAGTCATTTTTCCCATCCATCAAGAATTCCACTGACCATTTTCTGGAAGCCTTAAGGGAATACATAAAGCAAAGTTTAAAAATAGATGATACATGGCTTGTATTTCTATAATGCTACTCAAAGCCAATCATTTCACTCTGCAATGAAGAGTCAGTCATCTACCCACGTGTGCTGAACCTCAGTAACTAGAGATATTTTGATTAAGTCTGGGAATTAGGGAAGCAAGGATGAAGATACACTTGAAAATCCTTTATGCTGACTATAGTACGCACACCCACGTCTGTCTCCGTGACCCATCACGCATCAGTAATTGGAAAACTATTTCTGGTGACCATAAAAGGGTGAAGACCTGAAATAAATGGCACTGGACTTCAGAGTACCTGAGGCATACTACAGACAATTCATGAAGGCTCACAACAACTCTATGAAGTAGGGAAGTATCATTAAACCTACTTTACGGATTGGGAAATGGAGATCAGGACATTTTCAAACTTGGATGGCTAAATTTAGACACAAAAATCCATATTTTGAGCACCTATTTTGAAAATATCAGCCTAAGCCCTACGGGCAATATGTGGCAGAGCCACGCATATAAGCTAGATCATTTTATCCCTTTCTTGAGCCGTAAGCACTAGGCCAAGACTGGGTCTACTCTACAGAGACTATGCAATCACAGCTCTCTAATGTAAATGCAGTGTGCAGAGACATAAGAAGGAGTTCTGTCAATATAGGAACACCATCTCCCTGAATGATGTTAGCTATGCTGACAGAAACTCTCTTCTGTTGGCATAGCTGTGTCTACACTGGGGAGTTTGTCAGTAAAGTCACTGTGGGGGAAAGGGGCTGGGAAGGTGAACAGTCCTCCTCCCTCTAAGGTTCTAGCACTCGCTCAAAGTTCCAGAAAAAATATTATCTGGTTACTAATCACTTAATTGCGCATAATCACTTACATGCAATTAAGTGATTTGTGCTGGTTTTGTGACAAATAGGAAAAGTGTGATTTTTGCCTGAAGTTAATGGCATTACTGGAGAATTAGTAGAATTCAACAAAAATTTCTTGTCAAATTCTAAGTGTATCAGATTAAAATGCTGTTTTTAGTCACCTGCTTTTCTGCACAGAAAGAAAAAAGTTTGTCTGCGTTTATTGATGACAGCAAACTGATTTTCTCAACATGATTGAAAACAATGAGATTTTTCAACTTTTTTTTGGTAATTCTGCTTTTTTGCAGGAGGGTCTGCACAAGAAGCTGCAGTTTTGCTAAAATTTGCATGAATTCCAACTACAAACATCCATTGTTTCTAGCTTATTAAGCAACAACTTGTAAAAGCTTTCTACTAACAACTGTGCGGCAAGGAGGAGGCCAGATAACAGAGTGATTAAAAAAAATAGTTTGACACTCATATGAAGTAGCAAGTGACACATCAGCACAACTCTGAATCATTATATCTATGACATCAGGAGAATTGTGCATGGAGTCAAGGAGAACATTGCTTTGGCTACAATGGCTGTCAGCCACATCAAGACCTTCTGTGAGCCAAAAGTGGCTCGTGGTTTGCCTATTCAACAACACTGTTTTAGACAGGCATTCGGACAGGATGTTGGAAGAAAGAGAGGTGTTCAGTGTATTCTGGACTGTTATTTTCATAAGAAAATATGAACTGAGAATGTGACAAGTGAAAATATACTGCCCCTGCAAGATTCCATGGCAGCTGAGAAAGAAATGCAGTTAACTGAACACTAACCTCAGTCCCAAGATTCAAAATTTACTTCAAGCATTTCTGATAATAAAATAAAATAAAATAAAAATCTGTGTTGTACTATCTCCTGTCAGTGACCTAAGTAAAACAAAAAAGTGACAATCCTGTTCAACCAAAGCTAAATACCTACTCTGCTGATAAAAAGAGGATAGATTCTCAGAGAACTACTACAGAGGTCACACATGGATTGAACATTCTGTTAATGAAAATGCGGTTTACTGCTTCGTTTGTGGACACTTTTCAGGCAATTCCTTGCAAAAGGGTGAAAGGAATGGGAAACAAGTATTTATTGATGTTGGTTTTTCTAAGTGGAAAGACTAGAATCAGGGGCGGCCCTAGACATTTTGCCGCCCCAAGCACAGCGGCATGCCGAGGGGGCTCTCTGCTGGTCGCCGGGAGGGCAGCAGGTGGCTCCGGTGGACCTCCCGCAGGCGTGCCTGTGGAGGGTCCACTGGCGCTGTGGTTCACTGGTCCCGTGGCTTTGGTGGACCTCTCGCAGGCGTGCCTGCGGGAGGTCCACCAAAGCCACGGGATCAGCAAACCCTCCGCAGGCAAGCCTGCGAGAGGTCCACTAGAGCCGCCTGCCGCCCTCCCAGCGACCAGCAGAGCGCCCCCCACGGCATGCCGCCCCAGGCACGCACTTGGCGTGGTGGGGCCTGGAGCCACCCCTGACTAGAATACTCTTTTTCGCAGCATGCAGAAAGTGCACAGCACAAGTGCTCGACTGTCTTGTGGAAGGAATTTCATGAGATTCTAGAAAAAGAAAAAGTCTATTTCTTCAAAAAATCCAACAACTAGATAGATAGAATAGGAGTAATGTGAAGTCTCTTCTATGAACAACTAGTTTTCTTGGGGCAGGTCTACATTTAAAATGCTGCATTGGCCTGCTGTAATGCTTTAATGAAGGTGCTATACACTGACGGGAGAGAGCTCTCCCGTCGGTATAGTTAATCCACCCCCTTGAGAGGCAGTAGCTATGTTGACTACAGAAGTAATCCCCTGACATAGCACAGTCTACATCGGGGGTTAGGTTAGTATAACTACATCGTTCAAGGGGTGTGGATTTTTCTCACCCCTGAGTGAAGTAGTTATACCAATGTAAGTCTGTAGTGTAGACTTTCTGCAGAAATAACGAATCCAAAGGATCAGGAAATAAAGGAAACGTCATTGGGTTCCTTGAGATGTTATCAGAGACAGATGCAAACCTACATTCAAAAATGGAACATCAGTATGATCATTACTTATCTCATGAATATCAAAAAGATCTAACTTGTGGCTTTGGTAAATTGTGGAGAGAAATCAATAATATCTGAGATTGAAGAAGTCAAGGTTTTTGCTGTTTTAGTTGTTAAGACTAAAGACATTTTTAAGAAGGAGCAGCTTTCTCTAGTTATTCGATACCTTCATGAATGCTCTGTAAAAGAAAGCACTTTTGGTACTTAACAAATGCTTAAACATGGTGCTGACTCTTTGACAAACTGTATATATATGACCAAACATTCAGTATGAGACTTGATTGGCAAGTTTGTGGGGGACAATACTATGACAATGCAAGTGTAATGAATGGGTGGGCTAATGGTGTTCAAGCAAGAATAAAATAAAAGGCATCTCGTGCTATGTGCATTCACTGCCATATCCACAAGCTAAACCTTGTTTTAGTCCACACTGTCTCAGATACGCCCGAACTTTCAGAATTCTTTATGACTATACAAGTTTTGCACAGCTTCCTGGTCAAAAACAATAGCAGATATGAGTTAATTGTTCAAACTCAGAAACATCTCCAGAAGTTATTTGGCTAGTGTGAATGACAGCTACCAGGTGGCTTTATTGGTACCGAGTAGTAAATACTATAAAACTATACTATGAAGCCATTCTTGCTATACCAGAAGCAGTCAGTACAGATCATTCAGAAGTTTCAGCTGAGGTAACTGGATTTAAAACTAAGCTAGTTTACTTCTTTTTTATTGTATATACTTATCTTGGAAAAAATACTCAGTGTGTTGAGTGGATAATTAGAGCAACTTCAAAAAAGTGGACTTGTTTTACCATTTGTTACACATTTGATCAAAGGAATGTGAAAAAAACTAGAATCAGCAAGATGTGATGCAGAGTGGGGAAAAACAGCTGGGAATGCAAAAGAATTTGCTGTTGATATTGGCATTGAATTGGATTATGGGAATTGTGGTCTAATTCAGAAAGTTTCATGTTGACTATCTGTTCAACAGTACCACTGGACAGAAGAATATTGGTGAAACAAGTCTCAGCGATAGACTTTGAAGAACTTATTTGATGCTATCGCCACTTGTTGCGGATTGTTTAATTATGCTGATGGAAGAGTTCTCTTCCATCTGCATAGAGCAGATACATGAGAGATCTTACTGTGGCACAGCTGCATCAGTATACCTGTGTCACTGTAAGGTCTCCCAAATAGACCATGGATGATTTCAGTAGACTGCATGATTGTCACTACCCTTTGTTTGATAGAATTATATATATTATATGTAAGCTAGCTAGTCTGAAGTGCTATGTAGAAATATATAAAAAATTGTCCCTCAAGTTATTTTTTATTGTATATTTAAATACTGATCAGAAACAAATGCCCTCCCCAAGAAATATCTGAATTGGTGCCACTGGGTTTTGTCAGCATAGTTATGTTACCACTAGGTGTGTTTTTTCCAGACTCCTGATCCCTAAGTATTCTAGTGTAAATTTTAAGAGTAACCCAGGCCCAAATCTCCATTCCTCAAACAGTACAAATAGTTCTGGAGATAAGCCTTCCATTGTTTCACAAAGATCAAATGTTTGTCTCTAGTAAATTGATTGCCAATTAAAACTATGTCTGCACTGCAAGAAGAGGTCGTGAGTTAGTTAATTCAAGACAGCTATCTCAGTTTCAAAACACGCTTTTTCTGCAGTGAAGACAAAGTCTAATTTAGTCTAAAGTCTAAACTTTACATGTTTATGAAGACAGAGCCCTCGTCTACACTGCAGGGTTAGGTCGAATTTCGCCGCATTAGGCTGATTTTATAATGAATGCGTCTACACAAGCAACTCCATTCCGTCGACCTAAAGGACTCTTTAAATCAACTTCTGTATTCCTCCCCGGCAAGGGGAGTAGCCCTAAAATCGACATTGCTGGGTCGAATTTGGGGTAGTGCAGACACAAATAGATGTTATTGGAGTGCTCCAATGTAACTTCTCTGGACAGCACTTTCAACTCTGATGCACTAGCCAGGTAAACAAGAAAAGCCCTGGGAACTTTTGAATTTCATTTCCTGTTTGGTCAGCGTGACAAGCTCAGCAGCATAGGTGACCATGCAGTCCTCCCAGAGTCACACGTGAGCTCCAGCATAGAGCGAACAGGAGACAGTGTATCTGATTGCTGTATGGGAAGAAGAATCTGTGCAAGCAGAACTCTGATAAAAAAAGAAGAAATGCTAATATATATGCCAAAATCGCACAGGGCATGATGGACAGAGGCTACAACAAGGTACCTCGTGAAAGTCAAGGAGATCAGGCAAGCCTACCAAAAGACATAGGAGGCAAATAGTCGCTCTGGGTCAGAGCCCCATACGTGCCGCTGTTTTGATCAGCTGCATGGCATTCTAGGGGGGATCCTACCACTACTCTACCACTGTCCATGGACACCTGCAAGGGGGGGAGTCTCATACAATATGGAGGAGAATTTTGTGGAGGAGGAAGAGGAGGTGGAGGAGAATGTGCAGCAGACAAGCGGTGAATCTGTACTCCCCAGCAGCCAGGACCTTTTCATCACCCTGGAGCCAATACCCTCCCAGAATGCGGAGAAGGCACCTCTGGTGAGTGGACATTCATAACAACAAGTACAGGGTTTAAAAGCAATAGTATTTAATGTTTGATTTGCCCTGAAGACTTGGCCTGCATTCGCAGCCAGTACAGCTACTGGAAAAGTCTGTTAATGTGTCTGGGGATGGAGCAGGAATCCTCCAGGGACATCTTCATGAAGCTCTCCTGGAGGTACTCTGAAAGCCTTTCAGAAGGTTTCTGAGGAGGGCTGCCTTATTTCGTCCTCCACAGTAGGACACTTTACCACACGAAGGCAGTAGCAAGTAGTCTGAAATCATTGCAGTACAAAGCATGGCAGCGAATGGTCCTGGGTTCTGGTCGCATTCAAGCAACATTCAGTCTATATCTTTCTGTGTTTAGCCTCAGGAGAGTGATATCATTCATGGTCACCTGGTTGAAATAGGGGAATTTTTGTAAGGGAACAGTAAAAGGACCCCATTCATACTGGGCTGTTTGTGCTTGGCTAAAAGAGATCATCCCTGAGAACAGCCATGTGGTGGTGGGAGGGGTGAAGGGATCATCCCAAATAGACACGCAGCGGGGTGAGGGGAGGTGTGTGCTGCACACGCACCGGAAAACCGCAGTCCCTCCTTTTAAATGACAAACCCAACTGGCATTGCTTGCTATGGGAAAGGAGAGCATTGCAGTCAAGGCTGTCCCTAGCTTTTCTGTATCATCTTAAATTTTACTTTCCCTTTTTATCCCCCCTCAGTTGCAAATGTTTCTGTGCTCCCCCTATAATCTCCGTCCCTGAGGTTATCGCAGATTAGAAAGTGAAAAAACCACACTCACGATGACATGTTTTCTGAGCTCATGCAGTCCTCCTGCACTGGTAGGGCACAGCTGAATGCATGGAGGCATTCAGTGGTAGAGTCCAGGAAAGCATTAAGTGAGCATGACGAGAAGAGCCAGGATGCAATACTGGGGTTAATAGGGAAGCAAATGGACATGCTCAGGAATCTGGTGGAGCTGCAGGAAAGCCAACAAGAGAAGTTTTGATTTGTAGTGTATCTACAATAAGCAATGTGGCCTTGTCCTTTCCTCCTCCCCTCTCCCCCACCCCACTCTATCCTACCCTATCCCACCAGGGCTGCCTTATCAGTTATCTCACTTTTAAAAAAATTAATAAAGAAAGTGTGCATGGTTTCAAAACAATAGTGACTTTATTTCCGTAGCCAGCTGTGATCATAGAGGGGAGGGTGGTTGGCTTACAGGGAATTAAAATCAACAAAGGAGGCAGGTTTGCATCAAGGAGAAACACACACAACTGTCACATGGTAGCCTGGCCAGTCATGAAACTGGTTTTTAAAGCCTCTCTGATGTGCAGCGCACCTTGCTGTGATCTTCTAATCACTCTGTTGTCTGGCTGTTCAAAATTGACAGCCAGGCGATTTGCCTCAACCTCCCACCCCAGCATAAACATCTCCCCCTTACTCTCACAGATGTTATAGAGCACACAGAAAGCAGTAATAACAATGGGAATATTATTTGTGCTGAGGTCTAACCTAGTCAGCAAACAGAACCAGCACGCTTTTAAACATCCAAAGGCACATTCTACCACAATTCTGCACTTGCTCAGCCTATAGTTGAACTGCTCCTTGCCACTCGCTTCTCAACTGTCAGGGCAGCTCTCATCCTTGTATTTCTGTGCTTCAGGGTGGGGGAAAGCAACTCACAGAGTTCCAGGAAAGTGGCCTTATGCATGCGAAAGTTTCACAGCCACTGGGAGTCATCCCATACCTGCAACACTATACGGTCCCACCAGTCTGTGCTTGTTTGCTGTGTCCAGAATGGCGTTCCACTGTATCAACTGCCCCACTGCCACCATGATGTGCCAATTGCCACATCCCATGCATTTGGGAACATCTGTGTCCATGTCCTCCTCACAATCATCCTCGTGCTGCCATCTCTTAGCCAGGTTCTGCACATACTGCAGTATAATGTGTGAGATGTTTACAATGCTTGCAACAGCAGTGGTGAGCTGAGCGGATTCCATGCTTGCCGTGGTAACCCAGGAAAACCCAGGGAAAAAGCTCGAAATGATTGTCAGCAGTTGCTTTCATGGAGGGAGGGAACACTGATGACATGTACTCAAAACCACCTGCGACACTGTGTTTGCCCCATCAGGCATTGGGAGCTTAACCCAGAATTCCAATGGGCAGTGGAAACTGCGGGAACTGTGGGATAGCTTCCCATAGTGCACTGCTCCGTGAGTCGATGCTAGCCATGGTAGTGAGGACACACTCTGCTGACTTAATGCACTTAGAGGGGACATATACAATTGACTGTATAAAATCAATGTCTAAAAATCAACTTCTATAAAATCTATCTAATTTCAAAGTGTAGACATACCCTAAGTGAGGATACTCCCCACAGGTTTGTCCCAGGATGCAAACATTTGTTCTTTATCTTAAACTGATTCTTAAGTAAAGGATATGTGTCTGTAGCTGGAACCAAGAATGTGGGACATGTCCATCCTACCCTTTATGAATGTATTAAGTAAAGATAAAAAAATCTAGTGTTGACAGACCCCAAAAGGTGATAATACAAACCCAAACCTGCAAACACGCTCACACCCGAGTACCATAATTCAAATGATCAGTGCCATTAAAGTCAATGTATCTACTCACCATGAATAAAGTGCTTGGAGGATCCAGCCCTGTGATCTCAGATGTGTGAACTATGATATAGCTAGCAATGAAAGGAAAGGTGAAAACAAAGATTCTCAAATATTTTAAAAATCAGTTTTAAATAATGCTGTTTTTATTCACACAGGAAAATGCTGTTGTTTTGTTTTGTGGTGTGACTGCCATAATGCTTTAGATATCTCTCTGTTTCAAAAAAGTACTTGAAAGGCACATTAATTTGCCAAACAGAAATCACATTAAAAAAGTGAAATGGAAGAAACAAAACAAATATTTCTTGACAGCATCAGTGACTGACTGTCTCGTATGGTATCTGTTTGTATTTTTGCCTCTGGGAGATAGAAACCGAGCTCTTTGTCATAAAGTACAGAGAGACAATTATTGTTAAATGTAGGGATAATTTGGGGCTGGAATAAAACCCTAAAAAAGTTGATAAACAACTGGAGTAAAACCCTAAAGCTCTTTAAAAGGTCTCACATTTTGTATATCTCTTCTGTCCTAAAAACATTGAAATATCATCCTCACCAGCAGTATAGAATCAAATAAAGAATAATAATATTGGCAAAAAAAAATAAAAAATCGCTGCTTAATTCTAGGTTCCATACTTAGTCATACAAATAAAGGATCAGATTTGCAAAAATGCTGAGTGCCTTCAATTCCCATTGACTTCAGTGCATGTTACTGGATGCTCATAACTTTTGAAAAGATGACCACTAATTTAAGTGACTCAATATGGATGTAAAGTATCAGAGGGGTAGCCATGTTAATCTGGATCTGTAAAACCAGCAGAGTCCCGTGGCACCTTATAGACTAACAGATGTATTGGAGCATGAGCTTTCGTGGGTGAATACCCATGCATCCGACGAAGTGGGTATTCACCCACAAAAGCTCGTGCTCCAATACATCTGTTAGTTTATAAGGTGCCACGGGACTCTTTGCTGCTAATATGGATGTAGAAGTCTAACATTAAGCAACTGGTTTTGAAAATCTTGGCCAACAGCCATAATCTAAGTGTGCAAGTTCTTTATCTGCTATCCACTTTTCATGAGTCCCTTATTAACATAAGCAACTGACACATCATTCCCAGCTGTGCCATTTCCAGAAGGCAAGACTTTTGGGTTGCTGTTATAGTGACAGATAATTCAACATTGCTTGATCTTTCAGCTGTTTGTGGACCTACATATGCCTCTTTTCCACATAAACCCGTTTTTCTCCCTGTAGGCTATGTAATATGTATACTGTATATTTTAGGTGTGTTGGGACATGTGAAAATATGCCTGCTTGTCTGGCATGGAGGGAGAACAGCCAGGTGAAAAGCTGAGCCAGCAACCTGATCAGGTGAATAACTGGGTCAGCAGTTCAATCAGATGAATATCTTGGTCAGCAACCTGATCAGGTGAACAACTGAGTTTGCAAACTAATCTTAGCATTAGGTAGAAAAGTGTTTATACAGTATAGAATAAATAACTTTGGGACAATGTATTTAAGGCGAGCACCTCAATGTGGGGGTGTGCTTGCATTTAACCCTATGCTGTGGCCTGTTTTGGTGGACTGATCACTTACTGAAGCGGCAAATAAGCAACATCCTTCTTCAGCTCAGAGGTCTGTCTGTGAACTGTGCATTCTGGGTAGTGGGAAAAAGAACCAGGCAACACTCCCATGTTTTCCTGTTGTGGATATTTTGCATACCACATACAGATTCACTGAGTTAGCAGAAAGGCTGTAGATCGCAAAGCCACAAGTTCCATATCAATTTGAGCTTCTTTCAGGATTAATTTGCTTGTGTTCCTCATGTGTAATGTGTAATGTGAAATGTGTAATGACTCCCAAAGGGAGTCATTATAATAATGGAATTTTGCCAAAGTAAGGACATCAAGATTTAGCCCAAATATAGCTTACTGTGTACAAGTGAATGTTTTTAAAATCAAGTTCAATTTTGGGGAGAAATAATACAAATTATAGGTGAGAATAGATTCTTGATTTTTCTGTTGGGTAGAGCATATGATAAACTGGATCCTTAATACAATTCCCATTGTTCCAAGCTGAAGCATCTGCCTTCTAAGGTAGTCCTGTTCCAAATAAGAATTTTGAACCAGGAATAAAATATTTAAAGGGAGGGAAAGAGATTAAGAGAAATTTAGAAGATGAAATATATTTAAATGAAAACAAGTTGGAAAATCCACCTGTTAGCTGTGAACTGCTTCCTTAGAAGAAAAGGCTCAAATCACTAAACTCAGTTTGTACTGGGAAGTCACAGGGCACAGCCAGACTCAATTAAAGCTTACTAGAAAGTGACAACTTCTATTTTGAACAGCTCTCTGCAACTCATAGATTAGCTATCATTGGCCTTGGGAGATTCTATTGTGTGTGAAAAGCTGCTGCTATAGACCTAAAATTATGAGAGCTATCAGGTATTCCAGCATAATTATATTTTCAATTGACTGTACCTAAAAAGATAAACACCTGGTGTTCAGTCATAGCTCTCATCAGAATAATCAAGTTAGTATTTCTGTTACTATATACGGTGATAACTACATGTTGTCATCCACTGCAAAATATATAGAATTAATATAACAGGCAGAGCTAGGCAAATAGTACCAAAATAGTTTTGTGAACACTTTCATAAGCAAATGTGAGTTAACCACAGGGATGTCCTATTAGTGGGTTGATGTATGCTGTATCTTCTGGCTTATTCCTAGAAACTGTTGTGAATCCAGAAAGTTTCACAAAGCTGAGCATGAACTATTACTCCTCTGAACAGCTGCACTGTAAAGTGAATTATTTGCTATTGAGCATAATCCTTGGTTAAAAAGTAGAAGACATCCTATAATGGAGCAGAAAAATATTCCTGTGGCTCAGGGGGCCAATCATAGACCAAGAACAACAAGCAGCCAATAAATAAAATGAATACTTTGTTGTACAAACCATTTGGAAAGTAGTTTCAAAAAAGTACCATGGTAGAAATCAGGATCCATTTGTCAATGATTTATGAGTTGGAAAAAAATCAACTGACGGCCAGTGCCAGGTTTACAATGGCACCAGTGACTCCATAGAGCCAGGCCCATGCTCAGAAGGGGCCCTGGACTACTCCGCTTGCATTGCGCTCCGAGACCGCATTCCTCCCCTGATCCACCACTTGCTCCTCTTGGCCTGCCCACCGGCTGGTTGAGGGCTCCTCTACGTCCCCATCAGGACCCCAGTGCACCTCTGGGTCCAGGCCTGTGGGGCTCCGCCTGGCCTCCCCAGAGCTAGCCGCCTGGGACTGGTACAGAAGCCTGTCCAGTCTCAACCTGGGGTGGTGGGGAATGTGGAACAGTGTGTTGGGCTTGGCTGGGCCCCTCCAGGCAAGTGCGTCGTGAGGGATCCCGGCTGGGGCAGACCTTGGTCTGGTTGATCGCACCACTCCTGAAAGGACAGAGCAATTCCCAGCCCCAGGACCAGCCCTGGTTGCACTGCTGACTCAGCCCAGCAGACACAGTCACCTCCCAGCAGAGCTGGTGAGTGCAGCTGGGAGGCAGGGCATGGGGGAGTGGGTCTCTGGGGAGTCTGGGGAGGGATGCTGGGCTATGAGAGGCTGGGGAAGATGTGTGTTTTGGGGCAAAAGAGAGTGGGGCTTCTGTGAGGGGTGCTGGGCAGTTATGGTGGAGCTGTGGGCAGGGGAGTGCTGGGCACGGATGGTGTTGGCAGGGCACTGTGTATTTCTTGGGAAGGTTGGGGGGGGACACTGGGCACAGTAGGTCTGGCAGGCTCTGGTCATAGGGAGTTGGGGAGGTGTTGGACAGGGGGCTCTGTGGCATGGCATGGGCCTGCCCCTGAGGGAAAGGGACAGGCTGGCATCACAGGGCCACTGTTCGTCTGGGAACTGCTGGTTTGTAAATAGTGCCCTCCCATTGGGCTGGGCAGAGTAAGGCTGCCCCTGCCATGCCATGCCCCTGGCTGGCCCCTCAGTCTGGGGACTGACCTCCCCGCACCATGCTCCATTGCCTCTATGGAGGCCCACAGATATGTTTGGCACCAGGCCCACAGAAGGTTAATCTGGCTCTGCTGAGGGCCTGATTGTGGCTGACCATTACCCTGGTGTACAAAGGAGTGGAGGCTGATAACAGCCTCCCCTGCCTTGCATGGCTTACATAAGGGACAGTCACTATTGCAGAAGGGAAGGAGAATACTGCAAAATAAATGGTTCTGGATGCTTTTGTCTTCCCCATGGAGCCATCTACATCAAGGGAATACCCAACTAAGATCCAGCTTAGCTTTCTAGCCCCTTTGCTAGGAGCTGTAAAGGAGCCAGATGTCTAAGAGAGAAACTAGCCCAATGTCTTCAAATGTGCCACTATAAGAAAGGAAACACACTATGAATACTCCAGAGCATTCTCAGCTATCTTGGATAGAGTCCTTTCTTGTGAACTGCCTAACTGGTCTCTGACCTCCTTGGATTCCATCCAAGAAAGGTCAATAGATGATATGGCTCCAAACAAGCCCCAACTGCCAGTCAAACCCAGGCACTGAACCCCTCTTTCAAGTAGGGATTTTTCAGGTTGCAACAGGCGTACCAGTCCTTGAAGGTTCAGCCCTTGTCTGCTGCCCCCACCTATAGTTCTGTATTCAGGAGTCAGATCAGTGGACCACTACTTAACAAAGTGAGGATATGTCTGCCTATGGTCAGTATAGCTGCATAGTGTAGACACAGTATACACCGACAGAAGGTGTTTTACTATCAGTGTAGGAACACCACCTCCCTGAACGAGGTGTAAGAACACCACCACTCTTCCATTGACATAGCTGCATCTTCACTGGCCTGATGTAGCCAGACTGGTATAACTTTCAACCGAGACCAAGCTCCCTTCTCTTGCAGGTCTGTGCAGATGCAATCTAAGCCCTGTTGTTTTAAAAGAGAGGAAGCTACTGACAAAGGGAAGTTCTCTGTGGAGGTCTCCTGAGTTTGGAATTTAATCTGACATAGCCCAAGTTTGTTGACTTTCATACCCATCTGTTCTGTCAGGTACTTGCAGATACTGAAAAGCTTGAAGTAGCTCTTAGAGAGGAGGGGAGTTCATGATTATTTGGGTCTGTTTGAGCTGAGTTCTTTGCTTATGTACTTGAAAATTATATATCTGCATAAAGCCCGAAACACTGAGCAATAAAACCACTAGAAATTAACAGCCACAGGCAGGACCGGTGCTAGAGTTTTTTGTGCCCTAGGTACACGGCCATTTCGTTGCCCCGTGTGCTGCTCCCATGGCTCCGGTGGAGCTGCTGCAGCCATTTCTGTGGAGGGTCCTTTGGTCTGCGGCTCCGGTGGAGCTACCGCAGCCGTGCCTGCGGCAGATCCACCGGAGCTGCGGACCAACGGACCCTCAGCAGGCAAGACTGCGGCGGGTCCACCGGAGCCGCCTGCCGCCCCCCCTGGCAAAATGCCACCCCCCAAAAATCCTGGCGCCCTAGGCGATTGCCTACTTCGCTTCAATGGAAGCGCCGGCCCTGCCCACAGGCGTTGGATTGGGCCTCTGCAACCTAAGACAGATGTTTTGTGTACAAATCTTAAGAAGGTAAAAATAATAAAACTGAAAATAAAATTGAGTGTAGCTCTGAGGTGTCCTTGAAAAACAGAAAATTGATAAAGAATAAAATCTGTAAAGGATTTGAAGGAGTTCATTTATGCGGGAGCACAGTCTTTGATCCTGCTTATGCAATGGGTCTTTAGACTTGAAAGAATCTTTGCAATAGAACAAATGTTTAAGACAAAGTATATTTCAAACCAATAAAATCAATAATTCCATAAAGACGTATTGGAGCATAAGCTTTCATGGGTGAATACCCATTTCGTCAGACGCATGTGACATGAGTCTGATGAAGTGGGTATTCACCCATGAAAGCTTATGCTCCAATACATCTGCTAGTCTATAAGATGCCACAGGACTCTTTGTTGCTTTTTACAGATCCAGACTAACATGGCTAGCCCTCTGATACTTAATAATTTCATAGTTCACACATTCTTAACTGAATTCATTTTACAGCTGTCATGACATTAGTATAGATTGACCAGAGGCGCATGGCAATTCTCCAGAAAGGGCCATGTTTTTGGAGTTTAAATGTACCCACCCTATGCACATCCACATCATATATTGTTTGAAAGCTTATTTTATGTATGCTTAGATGAGTTCTGATGTGGTGCTGTAAATTTGTAGGTGAAGTGAAACAATGGTCCCCCAAAATGAGAAAGTGTCATTCTTTGCATAGTTCCAGAAACCCTGTAATATGTGTTTTGTTTTTACTGTGTACATTAATTTCAACACCTTAATGTGATGTTTATTGGTCAAAGATACCAACAGCAATGTATTAAAAGATTTGCACTGGTTTTGCATGGGCAAGTATTTTTTTTCATAAATGAAGCTGTTAAACATATGGCAAAAATGCTGAATATCAACAAATTGCAATATACTAACATGAAATGTTTTCACATAACATAATCTTAATTGTCAATGTATCTCACACATGACTATAATAGTTTTCTGTATTTGTAATTTAAATTTGCTGACCAGATCAGTCTCACACTGAAGATTGTGCACCAGTACCTATAGGTTGCACACCCATAGTTTGTAATGCATAGTGGGTAGATATAAATGTATGTGAATTCCTAATGTAGTGTTTCTCCCTTTGTAGCATCTAGTCTATCTGTTGAAAGGTTTTGAGTAATTTCCTATGCTTTCTGTATTAGCCTTTGAAATATTCTAGAAACTAGCTTTTTAATTCAGTGACACACACAGATCAGTATTAAGGCTAGAGATGATAATACACAGCTTCATATTATGAATATACAAAAGTTATGAGAGAATTATTCTTAGTCACCCAATAGGACAGGGACTGGCAACCTTTGGCATGTGGCCCATCAGGGAAATCCGCTGGCGGGCTGGGCCATTTTGTTTATTTGCAGCATCCTCCGGTTTGGCCAATCGCAGGTCCCACTGGCCGCGGTTAGCTGTTCCAGGCCAATGGGGGTTGCAGGAAATGTCGTGGGCTGAGGGATGTGCTGGCTGCCACCACCCGCAGCCCCCATTGGCCTGGAATGGACCAGGACGCTGCAGGCAAACAAACCGTCCCAGCCTGCCAGCGGATTTCCCTGACGGGCCGCGTGCCAAAGATTGCCAGTTCCTACAATAGGACCTACGCCTATGTCTTCCATGATGATGGAACAATGATAAGAAAAGACAAAGCTAAATTAGGCTATCAGCTGGAAGTTAAAGCTGAAAGAATCCATGAGCTAAGATCCTGCAACAAAGAAACCACAGAGTGTGTCCACACGGCAATAAAAAATGTGGCATGACTGTGGCTGGCCCAGGTCATGAGGCTCAGACTATGGGGCTGTACAACTGAAGTATAGACACTGGGGCTCAAGCTAAAACTGAGGCTCTGAGACCCCATAAGGGGAGTGAGTCTCACAGTCTGTGGTCCAGCCTAAGCCTGGACATCTACATTACTATTTTTAGTCCCATAACCTGAGCCCTGTAAGCTTGAGTCAGCTGACCCAAACTCTGAGCTTCAGTGCCATGGGCATGTTATTGCAGTGCAAACATACTCACAGTGTACATTAGAGATGCCATAGCTGTCATTCAAAAGATGGCTGGAGACAAATTCCACACATTCGATGAACTGGCTGCTGAGTTCTTGAGGCAGGTCATAAAAGGATTTGACAAAGCTAATTCTATAACTGAAGTGTCTGACAGATATGATAACAGTAACGCTGTGAAAACTGCAGGAGAGCACCAGACACTTTCACCAGCACTACACTATTTTCCATCTGATAATGCACTTTTGTCAAAATAGAAATGGTTTGTGAAAAAGTGTCAAATTCAACAAAAATGTTAATGAGATAAATATGATCTCAAAACATTTTGTATCAATACTGTCAAAATGTTTTATTTTGCCAAGGTAAAATATTTAGTTTAGACTTTATCATTTCAATTCATGTAGATGTTTATATTATATTAAAATGTTAATTGCAATATTATATTTATATTATAATATATAATTGTAATATAATATATATAACATATTTAATATCTTACATACAGATTATATTTAATGTTATTATGGGTAGATATTATCAAAATAAAACAATTTGATGTTTCCTAATCAACATTTTTCAGAATTTAAATTTTGTGGATTTTTTTGACATTATGACTGATTGTTCCAATCTGAAAGGAAAACAAGTTTCAAAATGTTGGAATTTCCTGTGGAACAGAAATTTTGTTTTCTGACCAGCTTTAATTCACAGGGTCTTTGATGCTCTTCTCACATCAGTGTGTACAGGGGTGTCTCTCTTATTATTTAGGTCGTTGTAGCACCTCGCGGATATCAGGACTTCACTGTACATACATACTGTAATGGATAGTTCCTGATCAGCAGAGCTTATAGTTTAAATAGATGAGACAAACACAGGCTGGGCGGGGATCAGAGACACAGTCGTAAGGTGAAGTGACTTGCCCAAGGTGATCAGTTGTAGAGTTAAGAATAGAATCCAATTCTCCCATACAGTAACTTCTTACTTAATGTCATCCTGTTTAACATTGTTTCATTGTTACATGGCTGTTCTATTAGAGAACATGCTCATTTAATGTTGCGCATTCTTTGGTTATAACACCCTTCACTCCCCCCCCCAGCGCCTCCCACCTGCCGGTGAGTCCTTCAGGCCTCCCCCCTCCCTCTCTGTGCTGCCCGCCCACTGCAATCAGCTGTTTCGTGGCATGCAGGGAGGCTGTGAGGAAGAGGGCAGGAGCGAGGACATGGTGCACTCAGGGGAGCAGGTGGAACTGGGTGGGAAGAGGCAGAGTAGGGATGGAGCGGGGATGGGAAGAGGTGGGCGGGGGTGGCCTTGGAGGAAGTGGTGGAGTGGGGGTGGGGCCAGGGGCAGAGCTGGGGGTCGAACACCTCCCGGCAGTTTGAATAGTCAGTGCTTGTGGCCTCAGAAGCCTATGGCTGTCTCCAGCTCTGCAGGGATCTAGAGATCCAGTGTTTGTTGTGTGTCCTGAGCGTACCATGTAACCTGGCAGATTGGTTCCCTTAGGAGACGATTGGTATCCCCAGCACCCGGGGGGGGGGTTGGGGGGGCATTCAGTAACTAACTTGAGCAGGCATTTGTGTGATCTGCTGCTCAGAGGCTAGCAGAGAATCCCCATCGGGTGCTGGGGAAAGATGCAGCACAGTGTCCCTTCCCATGTGTGGCTTCTTGCCTGCTCTGCCTGGCTCCCATGTTGAGCCCAAACCCACAGAGCTTGCACAGGGAGAACTCTGCAGGAGTGGGGGTTTTGTTGGCCCACATCCTCACCACAGCTCTGCGGCCAGAGGATATTCACTTACCTAGTCAGAGCTGAGTCAAACCGCACAAAACTGGCATAAAGAAATTTACCAAGGGAAAGAAAAAAGGAAAGAAAAACAACAATCTCCAGATGTGTTTTTTCGAGGTGGGAAAGTTCAGCAAGAACAGCAAGAGGAGCAGCGGAATGGTCCACCCTCTTCCACCCTCCAACTCCACCACCTCAGCCAAGCTTCACAATCATCATTGCTGAGTACAGTATTAAACTGTTTGTTTAAAATTGTTCAAAACTTATACTGTATATGTATATAATGTCTTTTGTCTGGTGAAAAATATTTCCCTGGAACCTAACCCCCCCCCATTTATATTATTTCTTATGGGAGAATTGGATTTGCTTAATATTGTTTCACTTAAAGTTGCATTTTTCAGGAACATAACTACAATGTTAAGCGAGAAGTTACTGTACCCCCAGCACTAGCCCACACTGCCCCCTGTGGAGTAAGCCCTTTGATATCAATACAATTACACCAAGTAAAATTGGTGAGTTAAAGGAGAATCAGATCCACTTAATTTAGAGAAATCCCTTCCTCTGCTGACTAGGCTTAAAAAAAAACAACCCCTTTTAGTTCTAGTCACTGGTTTAGTTAAGTCACTGATCTAATCTTTCTGGGAAATGTGGATTTCAGCTGAACAATTTCTATTTTTGCTTGACCTTCCGGTGTTCTATAATTTATATGTATAACAGCTACTGCTTTATCATGCTTGACAACAAAGTATGGGGAACCAGATCTTAATGCATGTCATTTTATTAGTGATAGATATGTTAAGGCCCCTTGTATAATGTACATCTAGATAGTCTGACAGAGATGTATTGAGAATAGGTACATTTCAGCGTTTAATTTGTAATCTGCAAGAGCAGTTATCAAGAATGATTTCTAAGTATTTTGGCTTCTTTCCTGTAGATTGGCAGAGAGAAATTAGAATCACCACGTTCGTTGGAGCTCACAGAATATTTATAGGCCATCTTTAGCTGAAGTTAATTTATATGTAGGTGCTCTGTTTGCACAGGCATATTGGGAAGATCGCTGGCTAACGTTGGTGAGCTAGGTAGGTAATTTCACTAGCTGAGAAGAATTCCATCCTGAAATCTCAGTAACTTGTTGTGAGTGGCTATCCTCAAAGTTTATCTATTAACACTAAAAATGGTGCATTCATATATAATAAGCCTGTTACACATGCCAACAAAAGCAAAGACAATCACATAGTTAGTCATTGTCACTTTATTATCATCTCTAAGGTTTTGGTTGAAGTTTTTGCCTTGCCTTTGTTTTAATACCCTCTTAGAAGTTGGATAAAAACAGTTTAGCAGATGGAGGAATAGCCAGTAGCTGCTGAAGGGTTCACATCTGAGTGGCCAGCAGAAATGTGGGAAGGATCCTTAGCTGTACTGATTGGCATGCACAAAGGGCAGAGGCATTCCCTCTCCACTATGATGAATGCCCAGAAAGGAAGACCCACGCCCTGATGCGGAGAAGCGGGGAGAGTGTGCTTACATCTAGAGGCGAGAAGAAGCCATTAAAGATTACATTCTCTCAGTGTCTGAGTCCCAGAGCAGGCCATTATAAAGCTGTAGTCAACAGTATCTTTCCTTGGACTTCCTAATCTATTCACTGTACTGGAAAAAAGAACAGCCTTTGGGGGTTTTCATTCTCCGAGCCTTATTTCTACCAGTCAGCCAGGGTCAGCCAGCTGACAGCCCACATACACTCATTCTTTTTTCCCCATAGCCTGAATTACAACATCCGGAAACTATTTGCCTTTCTTTCCCTTGGAAGAGTTTAACGTCGACCACTGTGTAAATGAGAGAAGAGAGCCAGGGGCTGCCTGAAGAAACTGTGAGTCAGGGCTTCCCGTAGGGGAAAATTAAACCACTTTTGACCCTGAAACACAGCAGATTTATCTGGATGGAGGATCCACAGACTTGGCCTGTGAGTTGCCCAAATATTAGAACTGAATGTGCAATAAAAAAATTGAGTAAAATAGTGGCCCTTGGCTACTGGCCTGCTCCGGGGCAGTGTGCAGCTGCGATGTCTTAAACAAGAGTTCAGCTCGGCATTGTGCGCCCTAGTGCTATGGCAGCCAGTGGCCAGGCTGTGCAGAGCTTTGTATTGTTTTAATAGGAGCTCTGCACAGCCTGGCCACTGGCTGCCATAGCACTAGGGCGCACAATGCCGAGCTGAACTCTTGTTTAAGACATCGCAGCTGCACACTGCCCCGGAGCAGGCCAGTAGCCAAGGGCCAATCTGCTGTGTTTCTGCTCATCCAAGTCTCAGTGAGGCAGCCGAGATGGCTGCAAAGGCAGAAGCACCAGGGCACTTCTGTTGCCAATGTGTTCTTGCCACTGTGCTGTCCTTTAGACCGAGCACACAGAAGAATCCTGGCCACCATGCTGCCTTTGCCAAGGCAGAACTTGGATGGCTGGATTTGTCCCAAGAAGGAAAGATGCTGCAGGGTGTCTGGAAGTGGGTGAAATGCTTCTCTCTCCATTGTATTACACAGAATGCCCCAAATTACATGTATGTGTAACAGAACCACAGTGCAATGGCAGAGTCATGTCATAACTGATATATGTCACTGCCAGGATGCTGTTGACATCATTTGCGTAACCATTTTAGCTGTAAGGCTAATACAGCCTAGGGCATTACTTGACTTGGAAAAAGGTTGGGTTTAGGTCAGGCTTAGCTAACACTACCTAGCAAAACCTGACCTAAACTCAACCACTTTAACTTGGTTAAATCTCAACTTGCAAAAATCAAGCTAAAGGTGATACTCTGTAGCAATACGAGGGAAAGTGTTGAGTGTATGTCCTGCTTAGCAAGCCCATGTTAGCTTAGCCTCTTCTAAACTAGACCAGTTTTCCTAGTCTAGGGAAGTCTAGAGTTGTATTATATCATTGGGTTTGTTTCTATTCTGCAAATAACTCTTCATTTGGATGGCATGGCACAGTGTTTTCCAGGGGCTTTCTATATCTGTGTAAACATGCCCTCTTTTCACTGTAGCCCACAGATTCAGGTTAGCACCTTGGGATCAAAGACAGGCAAGCAGAGAGAGGATGACGTCAAGTGAGTCAAATGACTGTTATTGACATTCTGGAGGCAATTAAACTCATAGTGTACGGCTTAAACTATGTTGTGATCTAGCTTAATGGGAGATGCTGAGGACATTGGTATAACCTTGCAAAGTGCTGAACCACTTCCTAAGCAATGCTGTTAATTTCAACCAGAGCTGCCCAGAGGATTCAGGAATTGCCACCGAAGACCTAGCACTTTGGTGGCGGGTCCCAGAGCGGAAGGACATCCCACTCCACCACGGGGTCTTTGGGGCACTTTGGCGGCAGGTCCTGGAGCAGAAGGAGCTCCCATCGCCAAATTGCCACTGAAGACCTGAGGAGAAGGAAGCTCCGGGGGCCCAGGCCCTGTGAGAGTTTTTCAGGGCCCCCAGAGCGAGTGAAGGACCCCACTGCAGGGCCCCAAAAAACTCTCATGGGGGCCCATGTGGGGCCCGGGCCCTGGGGCAAATTGCCCCACTTGCCCCTCCCCCCCCGACAGCCCAGATTTCAACTCCCATTGCCTTCAATGGGAGCTTTGGATACCCAGCGCCTTTCAGAATTTAGCCCGGCTTTACTCCGATGAATATCTTTATTGTAAAATGGGCTGTGCTGCATAATATTTGTAATCTAATACCAAGTTGTTGTTTTTTACAGCGTTGGAAGAGAATTTATGAAAATAAATGTTTGCTAAATAACATTAGTGTGTTCAGTCTTCAAATAAGCAGGAATGACTGGAAACCATAAGCTGTATTTTAGATAAAAGGAAAATTATTTTCCTTTTAAAGTAATATTTTTGGAGGAGAATGCTGAAAATCATAAGATTGCTGCAAGTGTGTTTCAGCTCAGGGATATAAAATGAAGAGAAATGTATATCTGAAAATATATAAAATAAGCACTGTTGCTTCTCTATCCCGGTCCCAGCCACTCTAGCACGCCCTGCGCTCTGAGGATTAAATTATGCCTGTGCACTTTGCCCACCCAGAGCAAGTGAGCAGAGAGTAGGTGGGGAATGAGAGGAGCCTTTTGCCCACTCTTCCCCACTCTGGCCAGCGCAGCTGAGCCCATTTGTCAGTGGATGGGAAGGAAGATAATTTGCTGCTGGGATAGGCTAGCAGCAAATTACTACTCCCCTGGAGCAAGGGCAGAATGAGAGAGCGGAAATTGTGTTTCTGAGGGGTTTCTCTGAGGTACCTGGAGCTACACCTAGGGTCGTGTAGTTTATGCCTGCACCTTGCTCAGAGCTGTGCCTAAATGCACAATCTAGCCCTAAGGCACTCCACACAAGGGAAGCCACAGACATCAAGAGATGTGAATGGAGAACCACTCTACTCAAAGGGCCGGATTATGATATTCTCTCTCATACCGAGTAGTACATTACTCTGTCACTATTTCTACCTATTTCAAAGGGAATTACTGGCAGAGTAAAATACTACTCGCCAAGCAAGGACATCAGAACCTGGCATTTGTTGTCTCTCTGGGCCAGGTTTTACTATCCTTATTCATGCTGAGCAGTTCCTTACTGCTCACGCTGCAGTATCCTTTGCTATCAACGGTGCACAGTTTATACATAAACTAGAGCTGATCAAAACTTTGGTGACAAAACCATTTTCATGCAGAAAACGCTGCTTTGATGATATTGGAATTTTCATAGGAACATTGATTTTATTGTTTTTTGGGGGGTACTGGAGGAGTGTGTGTACTGGGCTGGGTACCTGGGGGGGGTGTTGGAGGGGGTACCTGTGCTGGGGCACTCATTGGAGGTGGGGAGCAGTGTTACCTCCTGTCATGGTGGCAGGGTGACTGGTACAAGGCAAAGACCCCACGCCAGCCATCAGTCAGTGCCTTCCGGCAGTACCCACTCCCAGGACTGGAAACTGGGGTTGCAAGGAAATGGGCCAATCAGCTGCGGATGCAGGGGAAGGACCAGTCAGGAAACTGACCAACTGGGGCTCTTTCTGAGCTGCAACATCTGCTCTGCAAAAACACAGGATTTTGACTCTCATTTCAAAAATCCACCTGGAAAGAGAGTGGACTACCAAAACAGAGGTCATGTTTGGGAAAACCCAGACACATGGTACCTTAATAAAGCCTCAGGCTAACAATTTCTTACAGAATCCATGACTATAATGAGAGGAGACTGCCTACGTTTTCTATTCACATTTTTGTTCAGTAACACATTTGATTGAACTGTAATAACTACTCTCAAAAAGAACCTTGCCAGACAACATTCTTGTTCATTGCTTCTCTCTTTTAATAAAAAGAGCAAGCCTTGAAATATGTCAGGGGATAGTAACCCATAAACACTGCCAGGGTTAAGTTCTCCTCCTTTGTATTGTCTGTGTAAATAGACCATTGAAAATCAATTAACTAAAAAGGTCTTTCATCATCTCTGGAATTCCAACTTTGTTCACGTCGGTATTTACAAAAGGTCTTACTGAAGCAGCAGATTCTTGAAGGGTTAATTGAAATTCAGAAACTACTTTATACTGATTCAGCAGACTTTGCTCCAAACTTCAAAGGAAACACAATTTACCACTTTCTTCTTTTATTTGTATATTTTTAAGTAATCATTTTGCTCCCAGCAAAGGAAGTGAAATGTAGGAGGTCCCCGGATCTAGTCAAAATAAACGTTGAGAGTCACTAATTATGTGAAGTTAATAAAAAAGTAAAAATCCCTTTTCATGTTTGCTTTTTATTTAATTGTATTTTTACTTAATTTCTTAAAATGTATTTACTTATTTATTGTACAGCACCATTAGCTTTTCAAACAAAACAAAACAATGGCCCAGAGGACTCTGAAAGATTTACCATGTACTAATCCCAGATTTATTCTACTCAAAATCTTACATTAGCATAAGAAAATGGAATATTTGCTCCAGGAACAACTCTGATCCATGCCTTTCGAAGGCAATAGAAAGGCTCCCATTGACCTGAGTGGATCAGTACCTGTGATAAATGAAGGGGTGGGGGGTAGTTCCCTTTTATGGACACCCAGCCATCTAGTTAGCTACAAAATCTCTTTTAGTAGCTGTTCTCTACTTGCTTTACCTGTAAAGGGTTAAAAAGTCTGACTGCATGCATAGGTTAAAAAAAAGTGAATGGGTACCTGGCCAAAAGAGTGTACCTTCACAGGGTTTTTTATGCACTTGGTGATGGCAGCATCTACCCATCCAAGGTCAGAGAAAAGCTGTAACCTTGGGAGTTTCATACAAGCCTGGAGTGGCCAGTATTAATTTTTAGAATCCTTGCGGTCCCCCACCTTTGCACTCAAAGTGCCAGAGTGGCGTATCAGTCCTGGCAGTACCCTAGTGAAATGCTTATGTAGATTATATGCCCTACATATAGTAAATTACTTGACACACCCAGCACAATACACAATGTTTCAGGACTTCACTACTTCATCCAGCCTCAGCACTGGGTAGGGTGACCAGATAGCAAGTGTGAAAAATAGGGACAAGGTGATGGGTAATAAGCACCTATATAAGAAAAAGCCCTGAATATTGGGACTGTCCCCATAAAATTGGGACAACTGGTTACCCTAGTGCTGGAGGCTGGACTTGATGACTTCTTCAGGTCCCTTTCAGCCATACATTTCTATGATTCCTTTGTCTTCTATGCTTTAGAAAGGTGGGATTGTTATAGAATGTCAGCACAATGCAAGATGCTTTAGGTTGGTATCTTGGTAGTGTCTGTACTTTGGCAAAATGTGAGAAGAGGTTTGTGGGAGACCTCTTGGGGGACAGGAGATTTTAAATCTGGTTGAGGGGATTGATCTAAATCTTCCAGAAGTTTCAGGTTTAGTTTGGTGTCTGCTGAGCTCCAAGTTGACTTTCACTTTCAAAAAGTGGTCCACTGGTCCCTGGTACAGAGTGCTTAAAATGAGAGTTATGTGGGGATATTTATGTGGAAAGCAAAGATAATATATTCTGGCTTTTCTCTGACTGAACAAAAGGAAAAAAAGTAACCTTTTTCTTTTATTGTTATTTATTGTTTGTATTACTACGTCACCTAGGAGACCTTGTCCTGGATAAAAATCCTATACTATACATTAGTAGACTAAATTACTAAATTTTCCACTTTTTAGCCATGCGGATTTTACCATTACAGCTTTCAGGATGAGTGGAAAACTGTAATTATACATTTCCTGGTATATTTAATCTTGTGTAGGTGTACGATTTGCTTCATCTTTTCTCAACCTGTGATTCTTGAAAACTAGAATCATAGATTATTAGGGTTGGAAGGGACCTCAGGAGATCATCTAGTCCAACCCCCCTGCTCAAAGCAGGACCAATCCCCAAATTGCTCCCTCAAGGATTGAACTCACAACCCTGGGTTTAGCAGGCCAATGCTCAAACCACTGAATGGTGCAATTAGTAATACTGTTATTGGATTCATTATTTTTGCTCTTCTGTTTTTTATAAATACAGGTTTAATTATCCAACTCATAATTTTTAATAACTGACATAAAAGTGTAACTCTGCAGTGAAAAGGGATTATGTAAAATTTACATCTTTTTACTCAACCGATCTGCTGTTTGTGAGTGCACACAACTTACTTCAGTGTGCTGGGCTGGGACTTTCAACATAGCACCAAGATCCCATTGAATTTAAATGAGATTTGGGCACATAAATCCCTTAGGATCTTTTGAAAATCCCAACTCAAAGTACGTTTTGCTGCCTTTTTAATGCTCCTCTCGCTTTCGTTGGTGGTAACAGTGTACATACACTTTGTACTGATTTTGCCATGGTATAAATGACTACACAGGATGCAGAGTGATGAATCCAAAGCCGGGTGAGTTTGCAACAACGGCCATTAGAGAGAAAAAAGAACAAAAAGTCAAAATTTCCATGAAACAAAAATCCCCCCCTCCCCTAGCAAAAAAGGGTTTTGGAAACATATAAATGACATTATTGAAACACTTCGTTTTGATAAAGATGAAGCACTTGGTTTCAATAAAGTTGATATAATAGGATCTTTTTCCAGGGGTGTCCAAACTGTGGCTCATCAGCCACATGCGGTTCTTTTAGGTTTGCTGAGTCCCCCTATCCATCCCCATCCTCTGCCTAGTAGATTGTGTGTGGAGGCGGGGTGGGGAGACTTAGGACTTCTGCTCTGCAGCAGGGTGGTGGGCTAGGGCAGGGGTGGGCAAACTTCTTGGCCCGAGGGCCACATTGGAGGTGCGCAACTGTATGGAGGGCCGGATAGGGAAGGCTGTGCATCCCCAAACAGCCTGGCCCTTGCCCACTATCGCCCCCTCCCACTTTCTGCCCCCTGACTGCCCCCCTCAGAACTCCCAACCCATCCAACCCCACCTTCTCCTTGTCTCCTGACCCCCCCAGGGCCCCCTGCCCCTAACTGCCCCCCAGGATCCCACCCCCTTATCCAATCCCCCTGCTTCCTGTTTCCTGAGTGCCCCAACCCCTATCCACACCCCTGCCCCTTGACAGCCCCCCCAGGACTTCCACCCCCTATCCAACCACCCTCTGCTCCTCGTCTCCTGACCACCCCCTCCCAGGACCCCCTGCCCCTAACTGCCCCCCGGGATCCCACCCCCTTATTCAACCCCCCGCTCCCCCTCCCCTGACTGCCCTCCTGATCCCTCTCCACATCCCCACCACCCAACAGAACTCTGGGACTCCCACTCCCAGCCCTCCCAGTTCCCCATCCCCTGACTGCCCCTCCACAACCTCTACCCCATCCAACTGCCCCCTCCTCCCTGATTGCCCCCCAGAACCCCCTCTCCCTTACCCACCCCCCACTCCCCGCCCCCTTACCAGAGGGAGGGGGAACAGCCGGGGAGGGACCAGGGACTAGGCTCCACTGCTGGGAGCTCAGGAGCCAGGCAGGATGGCCCTGCAGGCCAGATGTGGCTCGTGGGCCACAGTTTGCCCACGTCTGGGCTAAGGGCTTCTGCTAGAGATGACTGTTGCCTGCTGGGGGGAGGCGGGACACAATTTAAAGATTCCCCTCAATAGCTTGAGTCATGCCCCCAAGCTCTTTTTACATTGATGAGGCTAAAATCAGCTCAGGCTGATATCTCTGCAGAGTATTCTGGTGGTGGGAGAACAAGTCCCTTGAGTTCTATTCCCACTTTTGACACTGACTTACTCTATGACCCTGGGTCATTTCACTTTTATGTGCCTAAGGTCTGGTCTACACCATAGAGTTAGGTCTACACAAGGCAGCTTACATCAACCTAACTATGGCTGATGCTTAAATTTTGCTTCTGCCGACATAACTGCCCAGCTACGCCAACTTAATAACTCCACCTCCATGAGTGGCAGCAAGGTCAATGTAATTAGGTTGATGCAGTGTAAATGTAGACACTGCGTTACTCACATTGACTGTCACTGGCTTTCAGGAACTGTCCCACAATGCCCCACATTGACAGTACAATCGATGCAGGCAATCCTGGAGAGGACTCACACCGCCAACACCACAAGCAAAGTATAGACCCTCACAAGTGATATAATTATTACAGTGACTGTATGCCAATGTAAGTTAGGTCGGCTTAATTTTGTAGTCTAGACATGACCTCAGTGTACTTAGCTGTAAAACTGGTAGAATATCTACCATTTTCATGGGAGTGATTGGTAATATTAATTAATATTGGCAACATGTTTTGAAATCCCTGGATGAAAAGATACACGGTACAGAAATAAAGCACAAAGTATTGTTATGGTTTCAAGCCTTGTCAGCCAATCAATACTAACTTGCTTCTTAAGCATATAAGCTAAAACTGTTAATAAAATGGTGAAAGAAAAAATATTTTTTTGACAGAGCTCCCATTTGATTTATTTTGGTGTTCAATGTAATGAACGGGTTATCTTAATTCTCAATGAACTAAAGTGGCTAAAATTTGATCAGAAGAGTTTATCAAAATCAGTGATAAATAAGATTATTAAACCTAATGTCCCAGCCTCATTTGCTTTTCATACACGAATTCACAAAAGCCAATGCAACATGGGTATTTAATAACATTGTGCTAACAGCGATAAACACTATTTGTAAAGCTGACATTTTTTACAAATCTTAGAGCAAAATCAAGCCCAAGCCAAATTCAGTAAATATGTGGTTTAGTCTCCTCATCGTAGAAGCCTGTGGAAAATCACTGAATTGTGGAGGAGGGGTGTGAGGAAAGTTTGTGGATCAGCATTAGCAAGAAAGCCCAGAGCTTTTAAGCAGCTAGTGCAGCTATATGTCTAAAAGCCAGCCACTAAAAAACTCAGTATTCATTGCCCCAGGTGGTGGAACTTAAATGATGCATAGGCTTTGCGCTGGCTGTCTGAGCAAGGAGGAATTTCACCATAGGCTGAAGGACTTCAGGTTCAGACTAGGGTGGCAAAGCCCTGCAAGAAAAGGAACAAAGAGAGGCATCTCAGAGACCACGTCCTGCGGCAGAGCCGAGTAGCATTTCCATTAGAGTGGGTTGCAATTTTTTTGCTATTGAAAAATGGCTGTTTTTCCTAAATTGGGATTTTCATTGGGGAAAAAGGTTTTTTTTTTCTCCTGAATCATTTTTTTTAAATGAAATTAGAAAATAGGGAACATACTTGAGTTTTTTTGTTTTCTACCCTTTTCTGCCCCTTGTTTCTCCCTTTCATTTCTCCCCCGCCCTTTATAGGTGCAAAATGAAAAGGAGTAAAAAAGGATGATTATGAAAAAACAGGAAAGAGATTGAGAAAAAGGAAAAGCAAAATAAATAAATAAATAAATAACCCACCCCCCCCCACCAAAAAACATTTCAAAAAAGCAAATTTTCTAACCCTAAAAATGTTGATGACAAAATCTGTAATTTGTTGCTACTAGCAGGTAGATAGACCAACAATGGTATGAAAGGCATTGCAAATGCATTTTATATGAATGCATTACAATTTACATTAGTGTACAAAGCAGGTCACCAAAAAAAAAATACATGTACTACTTTGCACTAACAACCTTTACCCCATTCCACTTAGAAGTAAGATTGCCTTCTCCCGAGGAATTCCTTAGTGCTGATGTGCAACAAGAAGTCAATCCTGCAGTCCTTATTCAGGCAGCACTCCCATTTAGGTAGCAAGTCTTGCTAACTTAACAAAAACAGCTCACTACCCTCAACATACACTATAGGAGGATTTAGTGGTTAGGGCAGAGTTCTGCATGACATAGCTGAGGATCCCACAATTCTTAGGGAAGACTGAAGCTAGTTGGGCCCCTAGCTTTGGAAAAGCCTTGGGTTGCGCTAAGCTTTTAATTTTGTGCCAGGAAGGGAAATAATTGGAGCCAAGTGGTACACCCCAATCACATCCTGCCCCCTACAGTACCTGCATACTTCTATCGTAGGAAGAGAAAACAATGAAATATACAACACTGCCGTTATGGTATAACTTACTAATAGAGTAAAAATGGACCATAGAGTGCAAGTGAAAGCAAAAGCTTTTTGTTTATTGTGACATAAACCCTTAATTTGCCACTATATTCAGATACGTGTACAAGCACATGAAAATAGATTTAATTAGCTGCACTGATTTCAGATTGCTGGAAATCATCAAAATACATCAAAACCAAACTCAAGATTTATCAGAGTTGCGTACTTTCAACAGTACTTTATAGCGCAGAATACTGGGGAATGAGAAAGTCTGACATGGCCAAACTGTCTTCATTGCATACAACCTGCCTCAGAAAAATCCTCTGTATCTTTTGACCCAGAACAATCTCAAACCAAGATCACCAGAATAGCATTAAGATGGACACTTGAAGGCAAGTGAAAACAAGGCCACCCAAAAACAACATGGCAAAGAGCTGTGAATGCTGGGCTGAAAAACCTGGGGCACAGTTGGAGAACCACTGACAGACTTGCCAGAAACAGACAGGCGTGGAGGAACTTTGTCGCTGCCCTAAATGCCAGAGGCATAATGGAAACATGATGATGATGATGACTATTTCACATTATTATTATGATTCAAACTATTTGTTCTACGTATTCAACAAAAAATATTATTAGTGAACAACTGGAGAAAGTAACATTGCAAATAATACAATTTATCTGAACGTTCCAGGAGTCATTTAACTCCCCATGAAGCAGGCAAGCTTCACAGTCCCTTTAATCACACCAGTGAGACTAACAGTATAGAACACATGAAAAACCTTGTACTAACTGTGTTTAATGTAACAATTTAATTAAACAGAAGCCAAATGAAAGTGCTTAATTTAATTGGAGGAAGAAACACCTATAACCCACAGACATCCTTTCAAAGTGTCCACTGTTAAACATCCTATATTCTATTTTCTAATTTAATCTAGCATTGCCACACTTGAGCGCTTTGCTTTTGCTTCGATGCAGTTCATTAAACTTAGGAAATTGAAAATTTTAAGCGGTTTTGATGCTTCATTTTTGTAAGTCCTTATTTGCATAAAAAGCAACACCTTGATCCAATTTTGACCATACTAATATTTTCTGTAGCTAGTTTACCAGGTAGCCTCATAACAGGGAATCACATTCTTCCACGGTGTTTAGAGATTTCAGAATGAATTTGATCCAGATTGTAAAAATTATCTGGAATTAATACTTCCTCCATAATAGAAAGCAGGGGGAGCCTGGCTTCATGCATCTTTACAAACTTAATAAAATCTCTGCAGGTAACCTCACAGTCCCCAAGCCCCATGGCTGTTAGGTTCTTACAGCATTCAGCAGTGCAAATGAGTTCATCGTTCAGTGGCTGAAGTCCATTAGCACACACCACCAATTCGATCAACCTGGGGCAGTTCATTCCAGTATGACCTGGCATAGCTTTGCTTACTGCATGACCAAGTAAAGGTGTGTAATGGGAGTTTTCTCTTTGAAAAATGTAACAAATTCCTCTTGTATAAAAAGGAGTAGATCACAAAATTGACTTTAGGGAAGTGCTTAAGAAGTGCATCGCAACTTTGCTTTTAACTGTATGATATTCAATTTGTCCTGGATTTTCACTCACAATATCTATGCAAAGACATTCAAGGTCAATATGTTTCTCATACAAGGGGGCCAGCAGCCTTTCATCACTTACTTTGTAATAATTCCAAGCCAGTTGCCTAAGACCATGACACTGGTCATCAGCACAAATAATTCCAGCAGGTGACGCACGAGGACATCTGCTCATTTTTAGCAGTTTTAGAGTATCATTATTGTTAGAAACAAGAACGGATCATCAATTGGTGTGTCATCAGTTTTGATGGATGATAATGCTTTGGAATTTACAAAAACTACTGTCAGCGCTGATGCAAAACGAGCCTTAGAGACATTAATAAAACTTGGCTTCACTGATGAAGTCAAACCTAATGTCTTGATGGAACAATTCCCTAACTGAGAAAGGATGTCACAGGCAGCTTCTGCAAACTCACTACTACTATCAACCTTGAAGCTGACATACTGCAGATGATAGCATAATTATGATGATAATTTGCTGAATGAGATCAGGTTGAGTGGACTTTAAAAAAGAAGTTGCTGGTTGATTAAGCTCAACTTCAAACTTCCTTCACAAGTGAGGGATATGAAAAACTTCATTCCACCTTTGGAAAACAGAAAATGTCCATGCTCAATCTACTAAAAGCAGGTACTGAAACATATGTAAAACTATATGGTGTGGCAGGGTTCCCCAGTTCATCAAGGTTTGCAGGCGAGACTTACCAAACTCTGATCTGTACAAACAAATTTTCTGCTTTTTTGTTCTATGTGGTGTTTGTAGAACTGGGTTCTCAACTTTAATGATCTGCCTGATTCTCTTCATCCTGAGAGCAAACAATTTCAGGTACTAGAGAGGTGTGATGTATTTAAGCTACAAAGTTTTGTGTATGTTTTCAAGTACAGTAGATCAGTCAGCAGGCATGGGTTACATTATGAAATCAAAAGTTGGGAGTTTTTTGTCTGCAAAAAAGATGGTTACTCACCTTGTACCTGGTGTTCTTCGAGATGTGTTGCTCATATCCATTCCAGGTAGGGTGCGCGCTGCGCGTGCACGTTTGGCGGAAACTTTTTTACCCTAGCAACTCCAGTGGGCCGGCAGGTCGCCCCCTAGAATGGCGCCACTATGGCACTTGATATATACCCCTGCCGGCCCGCCCGCTCCTCAGTTCCTTCTTGTCGGCTACTCCGACAGTGGGGAAGGAGGGCGGGTGTGGAATGGGTATGAGCAACACATCTCGAAGAACACCAGTTACAAGGTGAGTAACCATCTTTTCTTCTTCGAGTGATTGCTCATATCCATTCCAGGTAGGTGAATCCCAAGCCTTACCTAGGTGGTGGGGTTGGAGTGAGAAGTCATGGCCTGGAGCACTGCAGAGCCAAAGGCCGCATCATTTCTGGACTGCTGAACCAGGGCGTAATGGGAAGCGAATGTGTGGACCGATGACCAGGTCGCCGCCCTACTAATCTCTTGGATCGGCAAGCGGGCAAGGAACGCCAGCGATGACGCCTGTGCTCTGGTGGAGTGAGCAGTCACACGGCCCGTCGGAACGTGGGCCAGGTCATAACAGGTCCTGATACAGGAGGTAACCCAGGAAGATATTCTCTGCGAAGAAATCGGTAGCCCCTTGACCCGGTCCGCTACCACCACGAATAACTGGGGGGACTTGCGGAATGGTTTGGTCCTGTCCACATAAAATGCTAGCGCCCGACGGACATCTAGCGAGTGGAGCTGTTGCTCCCTGCCGGACGAATGGGGCTTTGGGAAAAAGACGGGGGGGAAGATCTCCTGGTTAACGTGGAAAGCTGAGACCACCTTGGGAAGAAAGGCAGGGTGTGGTCTCAGCTGCACCTTGTCTTTATGGAAGACCGTATACGGGGGATCTACTGTGAGGGCCCGTAGTTCTGACACCCGTCTAGCTGAGGTGATGGCCACTAGGAAGGCGGTCTTCCATGAGAGATAGAGCAGGGGGCAAGTAGCTAACGGCTCAAATGGAGGACCCGTGAGCCGAGTTAGGACCAGGCTGAGATCCCATGAAGGGGCAGGAGGGTGGATCTGTGGATAGAGACGTTCCAGTCCCTTCAGGAATCTCGCCACCATAGGGTGGGAGAAGACGGAACGTCCGTCCCCTCCAGGATGAAACGTGGAGATAGCCGCTAGGTGGACCCGAAGGAACGACAACGCCAGACCCTGGGCCTTGAGGGACCAGATGTAGTCCAGAATAGTGGTGATGGGAATCTCCATAGGGAGAAGACCTTTCTCCGAACACCAACAGGAGAAACGCTTCCACTTAGCCGAGTAAGTAGCCCTGGTGGAAGGCTTTCTACTGCCCAGGAGAACCTCCCGAACTGGGGTAGAGCAGCGTAACTCGGAGCCTGTCAACCACGCAGGAGCCATGCCGTAAGGTGCAGAGACGGAAGGTCCGGGTGACAGAGCCTGCCGTGGTCCTGGGTGATCAGGTCCGGATGTAGGGGCAGGGCAACTGGGTTGGCTACTGAGAGGTCCAGCAACATGGGGTACCAGTGTTGTCTGGCCCACGCTGGAGCTATCAGAATCACACGAGCTCTGTCTCTGTGCACCTTGAGGAGGACCTTGTGTATCAGCGGAACGGGAGGGAACGCGTAAAACAGGTGGGATGCCCATGGGATCAGGAAGGCATCCGCTATAGACCCGGGCTCCCGACCCTGAAAGGAGCAGAATGTTCGACATTTCCTGTTCTCCCTGGATGCGAAGAGGTCCATCCGGGGACGACCCCACCTGTGGAAGAGTGAGAGGGCGACGTCTGGGCGGAGGGACCACTCGTGCAAGCGGAAGGACCTGCTCAGTCGATCCACTAGAGTGTTTCGTACTCCCGGGAGATAGGAGGCAGAAAGGTGAATGGCATGGGCTATACAAAACTCCCAGAGACGCATCGCCTCGAGACATAGGGGAGAGGACCTGGTGCTGCCCTGCTTGTTGATGTAGAACATGGTCGTTGTGTTGTTGGTGAACACCGCGACACAACGACCTCGAAGGTGATGGACGAATGCTTGACAAGCAAGATGGACTGCTCTCAACTCCCGTATGTTGATGTGGAGGTCCAGCTCCTGAAGGGTCCACAGGCCCTGAGTTCTTCGGGCGCCGCAGTGCGCCCCCCAGCCCAGATCTGAGGCGTCCGTAGTCAGGGATGCCGAGGGCTGGAGCGGATAAAACGGGAGCCCTGCACAGACTACGGACTGGTCCAGCCACCACCAAAGGGAGTCCAATACCCTTTGGGGAACGGTGACAACTGTGTCCAACGAATGTCTGGCCGGCCGGTACTGCGCGATGAGCCAAGATTGAAGAGGCCTCATGCGGAGTCGGGCATACGCTGTTACGAATGTACAGGCCACCATATGTCCAAGGAGGGCCAGACATGTTCTTAGAGAGGTCAGCGGGGCCGCCTGCAAGCGCAGAATGATGGCCGACAGCGACTGGAACCTGGGCAAGGGTAGCAAGGCCCTGGCTAGGGTAGAATCCAGAACGGCCCTGATGAACTCTATCCTCTGCGTGGGGAGCAGAGTAGACTTGTCCACGTTGATCACGAGGCCCAGGGCAGCAAAGAGGCTGCTGATCCTGCGGACGTGGTCGTGGACCTGCAGCTCCGATGTGCCCTGGATCAGCCAGTCATCGAGGTAGGGGAACACGTGAATGCGGCCGCGCTGAAGGTGTGCGACGATGACTGCCATGCATTTCGTGAACATCCTCAGGGCTGTAGAGAGGCCAAACGAGAGGACCGCAAATTGATAATGTTGGCGGTTGACCACAAAGCGGAGGAAACGCCTGTGCTGGGGGAATATGGCGATATGGAAGTAAGCGTCCTGCATGTCGAGGGCGGCTTACCAGTCTCCGGGATCCAGTGATGGGATGATGGTTCCAAGGGATACCATACGGAACTTCAACTTTACCATATACTTGTTGAGTTCCCGCAGGTCGAGGATAGGCCTGAGGCCCCCCTTGGACTTGGGGATTAGAAAGTAGCGGGAATAAAACCCCTTGCCCTTCTCGCTCTCTGGAACCTCCTCTATGGCTCCCTTGACGAGGAGCATCTGCACCTCGTGATGGAGGAATTGCTCGTGAGAGAGGTCCCTGAAGAGGGACGAGGGTGGTGGGTGCGAGGGGGGGGGGCGATGAAAACTGCAGGCGATAACCGGCCTGCACAGTGCGCAAGACCCAACGGTCCGATGTTATTTGGGTCCACGCCGGGAGGAAAAATGAAAGACGGTTGGAAAACTACGGGAAAGGATCCGGAGGGGAAACTGGTACTGCGCCCTCGGGCGCACCTTCAAAATGAAGGCTTGGGTCCAGGAGGGGCCTTGGCAGAGCCTTGGTTTTGCCCCGTTTGGCCACCCGACTGTCTGCGTCGGTTGTTCCTGCCGCGGCGCCTAGTGAGGACCTGCCGCGGACAGAACTGAGGATAGGGCCGACGCTGCTGTTGTTGGTTCTGCTGCCGGAATGGCCTGCGCTGTGTCACAGGCGTATGCATCCCCAAAGATCGTATTATGACCCTATTGTCCTTAAGGTCTTTTAGTCTGGGGTCTGTCTTATCAGAAAACAGGCCCTGGCCTTCGGAATGGAGGTCCTGGATAGCATGCTGGAGCTCTGACGGAAGGCCAGAGACCTGAAGCCAGGAAATGCGGCGCATCGTAAGCCCCGAGGCAAGGGTCCGAGCGGCCGAGTCCGCAGCATCTAAGGAGGCTTGTAGCGAAGTCCTCGCTACCTTTTTGCCCTCATCCAGAATGGTGGTAAACTCCTGACGGGCGTCCTGCAGTAACAGCTCTGCAAATTTTCCCGCCGCTACCCAAGAGTTAAAGGAGTAGCGGCTAAGGAGGGCCTGCTGGTTCAAGACCCTGAGCTGTAGCGCCCCCGCTGAATAGACCTTGCGGCCCAGGAGGTCCATCCGCCTCGCATCCTTAGACTTGGGTGCCGGGGCCTCTTGACCGTGGCGCTCCCTGTCGTTCACCAACTGGACCACAAGGGAGCAGGGTGTCGGGTGAACGTGCAGGTATTCATAGCCCTTTGAGGGGGCCATGTACTTCCTTTCCACCCCTCGAGCGGCCGGAGGGATGGAGGCCGGTGACTGCCAGATAGTAGCGGCGTTGGCCTGAATAGTCTTGATAAAAGGCAGGGCCACTCTGGTGGGCGCATTGGCGGAGAGGATGCTCACCACAGGGTCCTCGATTTCAGAGACCTCCTCTGCTTGAATGTCCAGGTTTTGTGCCGCGCGTCGGAGGAGGTCCTGGTGTGCCCTAAGATCTAGAGGGGGAGGGCTGGAGGACGAGGTACCCGCCACTGCCTTATCTGGGGAAGACGACGAGGAAACCTCTGGCAACAGAGCGTCCACGGGGGGTTCTGTCTGGGGCTGCGCCTCCGTCACTGGAGGGAGCTCTGGGTCCTGGTGACTGGACCTGTCTTCTGCTTCCGGGGAGGGAGGGGGTCTAGACACCGTTGGCTCTGATGGCCTGCGTTCCGCCGCAGGGCGGGGAGTGATATGTTGCGGACCCTGGGCTTGGCAGTACGCCCATGGGGTCCAAAACCCCCACTGTTGAGGCCCTCGTTCCTGAGGCGGAGGGTCCTGAAACAGGGCCGAGTGTCTGTCCTGGCCCAGCGTGTAGGCGCTCTCTGCCCGAGAGGACACGGATGGTTCCCTTGAAGGCCACGGAGGCGCTGAGCCAGTTTGATAGACCTCTCTATATGCCGACGCCGATGATCTCCTCGGTGCCGAGGATCAGTACCGCAAACCGTACCGGTGCCGGGATCGGGACCGGGAACGGCATGGTAGTCGGTGCCGGGATCCGGATCGGGATCTGCCTCGAGGTCGGTGCCGAGAGCGGGACCGCGATCTTCATTCAGCGCGGTGCCGGGATGGCAGTGGGGACCGGGACCTGCCATCGACGCGGTGCCGGGAGGTTGACCGGGATCAGGACCTACCACCGGCTCGGTGCCGGGAGGTCGACCAAGGAGCTGAACGCTGAGGTGAACGGCTCCTAGAGTCTCGGCGCCGGTGGTAAGAGGAGCCAGACCAAGACCGTGCAGATGCTGATCGGTGCCGCGAGTGCGACCGGTACCGCCGGGGAGAACGGTGCCGGGACTGCAAGCGGCGCCCCGAGCGCGAGCGTTCACGTCTCTGGGGAGATCGGTGCCTGGACTCCGGAGACAGCGCTCTTAGCATCGGTTTGCCTCTGGAGGTTACCGTCCCGGGGGTGCCGTGGTCTGAGGCTGCGATAGCTCCGTGAGCGCTATCAAGTCCTGTGCCGAGGCAAAGGTCTCCGGTGTAGATGGGACTAACAGCTCGATCCCTGATCTCAAGGGGGAGCTAGGAGGGGCTGGACGCGACGGACCTTCCGGACCCGGAGTCGACAGCAGCCCTGCAGGTGGTGTCGCGGCCAAGGTAGTTGCTGGACGTTCCACTCGAGTCTGCCTAGATGGTGTTGCAGACGTCGAGGGTCGTGGATCTGCTCCCAGTGCCGGGGATGGACGATGCCGGGGAGTCTTGCCGGTGCCGGCGCGGTCTGGTGCCGGAGTAGAAGTGGCCGGTTGCGCCGCCGGTACCGGAGTCAGTGCCGCTTCCATTAGGAGAGCGCAGAGTCTTTGATCCCTCTCCTTCTTTGTGCGAGGCTTAAAGGCCTTGCATATACGACACTTTCACTGATGTGCGATTCCCCCAGGCACTTGAGGCACGCATCGTGGGGATCGCTAGTTGGCATCGGCTTCTTGCATGCCGAGCACTGCTTGAAGCCTGGCGAACCAGGCATGAGCCCGGTGCCGGGCGCCGGGAAGGGCAACGGCCCACCCGCGAACCAGTTATACAACTATATACAATAAACAACTAACTAATATACTACTTTAAACTGTCTATAAAACTATTTACAACTACGACTACGAACAGTGTACAGGAGAGCTAGGTACGTGGAGGACAGCAAGCCGCACTCCACAGTTCCAGCAACCGACACAGCGGTAAGAAGGAACTGAGGAGCGGGCGGGCCGGCAGGGGTATATATCAAGTGCCATAGTGGCGCCACTCTAGGGGGCGACCTGCCGGCCCACTGGAGTTGCTAGGGTAAAAAAGTTTCTGGCAAACGTGCACGCGTGGCGCACACACCTATCTGGAATGGATATGAGCAATCACTCGATGAAGAACTCCCTGATATCCTGGGAGACTTGGTTAGTCTTCTCCTCACCCTAAAGGACCTGCGATGGGGTTTCCATAAATCATTTCTCCTCTGCACTTCTCCTCAGTGGCCTGGTCTCTATAGCAGCAAGCAGAGGAGAAGGTCTGGGTTTAAGGCTGGGGCCAGTTACTGGCCTGCTGAGCTTCCTGGAGTGCTGCCTCAGCTCAGCTGTTATTTTTTTTGTGAGCGGAAGGGATGATTATTTTCACACACACCCCCAAGTTCCCTGGCTGCTTTCCTCAGGAGGTGGGGGTGAGGGTGGTCACAAGTGCTCCTTCTCAGTCCTCCCATATCTCCTTGCCATTCCTGAGTGGGGAGATGTTTCTCCTCCCCAGTCACTTTCAGGTTCATTTTTTTGTGGGAGAAGGGAGCCTGCTGACTTCCTGCTGTCTCCCCTCTTTGGTGTGTGTGTAGGCAGGTGGTTCCAATGCTGCCACAGATGATTTTGGGTTGGAATAGGAAGGCAACAGGTTTGCCTTTCTCCTCTCTCCTGGTTAGGGCTACTGCTGTTTGAGGGAGCTGCAACCACTGCTGCAGTGTCAGCTGTCCTCCCCTCTGTCTCTCTGCAAACAAGGAGAGGGCTAGTCAGAGATCCCTAAATTTCAAAGCAGTGAAGATATAATTTATCTATTCTTCCATTTTTTTAGGAAAAATGGATTATCTGGGATATATGAGTGACTTTATACTTCAGAGAGATTTACGACTGTGCTTCTTATGACTGGCTAAATTATATGCATATTTTAAATTGCTGATTAGTGTGTATGTGTGAGCAACTACCTTCAGGTCAATAGAATCAGAGCTGCTCATACTTTTAACAGAGATTCTCTCTTTGCTAGAGAGGTTGGTTCTTCCTGGTATAGGGGGGCCTGAGTTTTCAAAATGCTTGGGAAAAAGAATAGATTTATCTACATCTATTGACTTAATTTTGTATTAATATATATTGTTTTTTCCTTTTCCTTCTTCTTTTTTCTTTTCAACATGGCTGAAATTCTGTATTATTTTCCTATAATTTTTGAACATTTTTAAAAACAGAAAAACAAATCAAAATGAGAAATCAGCCGCTCTCAAACCCTGTAAAATGATAACAATTTTAAATTTTCTCATTACATGGTTTTCACCCTCTTTGAACCAGCTATAGTAACAAAATGGTCAAAAAATGCACCGTACATAACAATATTCCCAGATGAAAGAACGGCCTGAATGAAGCCCATATCCATCTGTTCATTTATTTCAACACAAATTAAGTAGATCATCTGACCTAGATGGGTTGAATAGGCTTTTTTTTTTTCATAATGGAGGTATGATAAAAGGACAGGGAAATGAGGATTATTTTCATTAGAAAAATAGGAGATAAAGAGGGAACATAACAGAAGAACATAAAACTCCAAAGAGTACAAAAAGAGAATGCCTCAGAGCTATTCAGTGAGATGGTAGACTTGTGAACAACACGTCACACACTGAAGCTGGCCATAAGGGCTGGCCATAAGGGAAATTAGGAAAAACATCTTACAGAGTGTGTAAATACTGTGTGAAGAGAACTAATAAAATCAGAAATGGAGACTTATTCTTCATACTCTGATTGCACTTACGTCCACGTAGCTCCATTATGGGCCAGATTCTCAGTGGATGTAAACAGCAGAGGTGGCTGGGAATTTTTGGATTAACTGCTTTTAAATTAGAAAATGCTCAATCAAAAACAAAACTTTTTTGTCGGAAAGGGCCAGTTTCAACATATTTCTCTACTCAATTTTTTTAAACACAGTTTTGATGTTGAAATTAAAAATTCTGGTTCTCTGGTTTGGAATAACTTTGTGTTTAAATATGTATGGTAGTTATAGTTTTTTAAAAGGTTGAAATAAAATACATTTTGATTAATAACTACAAAATCTGGATTTTCAGTTCACCAAAAATATTGAGATTTTGATTTTTCATTCCAATTCAGGAGGGGAAACATTTTCAAAATCTCAAAAATTCACAGGATGGGGAAAATATTTCCTGCCCAGCTCAAGTAGACAAGTTTCAATGGAGACGTGCTGGCTGCCACTTTCCACAGCTCCCAGTGACTGGGAACAGCGAACGGTGGCCACTGGGAGCTGCAGGGGCCATGCCTGCAGCCAGTCACCATAAACAAAATGCCTCACGGCACACCAGGATGACCCTGATGGGCCGCATGCCCAAGGTTGTCGACCTCTGTGTTAAGCTATCAGCTCAGCTTCTGCAATGTAGTTTAGCTACTCAACACTCAAATCTGATCTCTACCAGCTTGGATTGAGAAGCCTGGACCATCAAATTCACTGGGCATGAGAGAGACGAGGCTGGTCCTCTGTCTCTCATTACCAGGTCTCCAAGGAAGGGTGTTAGTATGCTACTTTAAGTAGCCTGTTAGAAAAGGGATGTTACCACCTGGGACCATAGGACAGTATTACTTCTTTGTGACTCTGTGGTTTATAGCTTTGATTAGTCTTCCATGTATTTTAATAAGGATCTTGAAATTCTGGTGTTGTCCTCAGTATAAGCGTCCTTGCCACACATCCCGAAATTCTGCACAAGACATTGAACTCCTTGTGTTCTCTAATTCTATAGCCTGAATTTGGGACAAGAACCTAATTAACTTCTGGTCAGATCATTGGTGAGTAATAAACTAGCCCAATAAATTCAGGTCAGTAGACCCCAGGATGTCTTGCCTATGACCATAGCATCCCAGATGCACTTCCAGTTTCCATGATTGACAGAATTCTCACAGCTCCCTGTGGCAATGTTCACCTTCCCAAACCCCTCAACAAACAAACAAACCCTGAGATATTCAGATGTATCCTAATATTGAGATATTTGAATGTTTTCAAGTCCTCTTGGTATCCAGGCACACATCAGTGAAGGAGGTTTGTGATCCATGCTAGTTTCCAAACTCCTCTTGCTAGAAGTTTGTCCATCTATTCGGTGATGTCCCTACGTAATGGTTGCTGGCACATTTTTTGTTCTGGGTTGTTTTTTTTTTAATGTTGTCCACTATGTATGTGCAATATTTGAATCAAGCCTGCATCACATCAGTGAAGATTTTTTAAATAGTGTTGCAAGGCAAAGCTCCTTATTTTTGCATTAACAAGCCTTTACATTTTATTTCTTGAGCAAGAAAAAAAAAGCAGGCCCCATTCACCGCTTACCTAAGTGTATATTTTTAGCTCCTATGTTTGTTAAATAAGGGAAGATTTATGTCAAAATACTTCTAGCAGGAGCTGAGTGTGTGAGTTGCACTGTATACGTCAATTAAAGCAAGACATTCAACTCTTCCTGCTGGACTAGCAGTGAATCATTCCAAAGCACACTGCTCGTATACCCTTAGACTACAATACTGCTGATGGAAGCAGTCTCTATAAAAAAAAATGTTCTTTTTTTATAGTAATAAATCCGACAGTCAAGTGCAGGCACCCTTGCTGTCACTTTAATGTGCGAGGGGTACTGAATGAGTTCACTGCATTCCTTGCATTCGTTTTTGCTCATCTGCTTAGAAAATTAGTCTCTAAAATCCTCAAAGGCCAAAATCTGCCCTGAGCATGCCAGTGTAAAGCTGGAGTACCTCCATTCAAATGAATAGTATTATTCCGGCTCTCCACCTCTGTAAGAGCAGATTTTTTTTTTTATAGCTCGAAGTGTTCAACAAAAATTAGTAAATGGCACCCGTAACTGCTTTATATATTTACCATATGCTATACTATAGCTTTCTCCACCAATCTTACAGCAAACTTCAGGAAAGATCTAAGTAAATACAAATATATAGGATATAAGATCTTGAGTTTAGCGGTCATGAAATGTAATCTGAATATTGAAGACACATGCTGCTATCTAGTGGCAAAAACAGGTAGTTTTTAAAAAACAGCACTTCATGACTTCAGTTATTGTAATATTGTAGCTGTTTTCATGTATTCATACTCTACAGTACATTTATATGTTCATGGGCATGATTCTGCTCTAACTCTGATGTCAGTATGGAATAATTACTGGAGATAATTGTGTGTGAGAGATTGGAATCAGACCTTGTATCTAAGATCATTAATTTTTTTGAATACCAATTCACCCTTACTGCGCAAAATTTTATTAGTGGCTGCATCACCATTTTATAAAATAAGACCAATTGTAGGAAAACCAAAAGGCTAATATATAGTGAATGAGTGCAGTTAGAAATGGATACTGACGTAGTTCTGAGATCTCAGAAGTCTGGCTCTACTGTTATAGAGTGCAGAGAACCAGCAGCTGAACCAGCACGCTAGTCCCTATAACTCCAATTAGTTCCCTTGAAGAGAGCCTGAGTGAGGAAAGGAGTGACTAATTTCTAGATCAGACTGGGCTGAGGAAAGCCACAGAGCTAATTAGCCCATTAATAGGGAGAGTAGAAAAGAACACAGGACAGAAGAAAGAGGGAGAGAGAAAAAGGTTAACAGTGCCCGAGTAAGGAAGATCTCTCCTTGGAGAGATTTTTTTCCCCATACTGCCACTGCTGTGGAAGAAGGGATTGTGAGGCTGAATAACACTGTAAATAACATTGTTGCACTAGTATTTAAGGTAGTACTGTGGAGTGTAGCACTATAAATAGACGGCATGGTGATACCTACAAACTGGGGGTGTCCGAGCAATTTGTAGGAGAAAACAGGAGCTGGGGATCATGCCCTGTTACATCTACCCACCACAAGACTTGTGTATTTATTTAAAATAAATTAAAATAATACCTGTTAGACAATTCCACTAATTTTGCAAGTTAATAAAGGAATCACAGAAAGTTTTGCATCACTTTGTGATTTTTACTGACATTTTGAAAGTTGTTAAATTTTGAGAAATGTTAGCAATGGTATTTGTTAAAAAAAAAGTTTCATTTTTTTCCCACGACAGCGACAGAGAAAGTGGTGAGAAATATGGATTTTACCACTGGTAATTTACTAATTCAATACAGAGTGGTAGGAAGGTTAAGGAGCAGCACATAAACCACTGATGTATGTGTCCATCCTCTATCTTCTTATCAGATAAGATTGTTTCTGGTCAGTCTATGACTAAAAGAACCATGTGACTCTCTTGAAACCCCAAACTGTCTGAAACAAAAAGCTTCAGTGAACTCAAGTGGATTTCATTGAATGTGGCCTGCGGAGACTTTAGATTTGTTGTGCAGATGACTCAAGGTATAAGGCACCCACAGAAAGCCTGTCTTAACTGCCCGTTAGTAACCATAAATGCATTTATTAACATCAGTTGCTTAATTTTACTATTGATGTCTAATTTACAAAATCAACCAACCAAAAATTCATAATGAGTTGTACTTAACACAAGCTGTTTAATTGATTCTAAAGTTGCACTAGTTTCTTCAAGGGCAAAAAAACCAAACAAACATGATAGGTCCACAAAAACTACTCTGGGCCCCATGATCAAAGCAGTCATAAACTCTATTTTCAAATCCCACATTTGCATACAAAGATTGGCAGTGAGACATGCAAGACACATGGTTGTGCACTTACATGATGAATCTATTTCCAAGTACAATTTGGTCTCTTTTGAAAACTGGAGTCTATGGACCAAATTTGCTAGTGTAACATCACTGAAGTCAACGTCAGTACATCAAGGATGAATTTTGCACTGTATCATCACCGCAGCTATCACCGATTCAAAATGATTTAAGTTACTAATAGTCCCATAAGTGTCTTCTTTTCATTGCTCATTTTTGGCTTTCAAAACTAGCCAACAGCAAAGCAGACAGAGGCTGACACTGAAAACAAAACACTGAATATGATTGTTGTTGGGACAGTTTGGGGAATATGTCTGGGTCAATCACAAATTTCATTCTGTTTTGTAAAAAGAACAGGAGTACCTATGGCACCTGTTTTGTGTCATTTGTGATTGTAACCTGCACTGTAGAGTAGAAACCCCATTTTGTATCTGACCAGACTTTTGTCCTATTTGTGATGTATAGTAAGGCCCTGCAAAGGGAGGGGAGTTTCTCCCCTTGTGAAGTGCTAACACAGACAAGAGTAATCAAGACAGCTACCAAAGATTATTGACTTGCTAATGAGTCTTATATCCATGTTACCACCCTGTAGGAAACAAGCGTGACTGGGACATGGGGTTTCACACTGGAACTCATGACCACGACTGTGTTTATAAGCAGAGGGATTCTGGGTTCAAGGGGCCAACCAGCACTAGCAAGAGGGACAGGTCTTGAACCCAAATGGATGGGTGAGCTCATTCTGAAGAGGGCTGTGTTTGACTGTTTCTTGTTTTGCATAGATCTGTCGCTCTCTTTGTGCTGTGGTAAAGTGCATGTGTATTTAAGAAATTCCTTTGCAAAGCCTATGTTTCTTGCTTTAACTGTCACATGGTCCTCAAAGGGTGTAACTAGAGAAACCAGAGCACATCTATCCTGGTGGCCTCTGGAATGAATGTATCTAAACAACTTTGGGGCCTCAGAGGGGCTGAGGGTCTAAGCAGCTTGACTGTGGGGTCCCACTGCCAAGAAGGGTGTCAGAGACATGGTCTGCCCTTAGGGGGTGCACCTCAATGACCCAGAGCTAGGAACAGTGATTAGTCACTGTTCAGACCCAGGGAACTTAGCAGCCTATGGGATTCAGCAGTGGGATCCCCTCACAACAGCAGGACTGGACCAGGCTGTAAAAGCTGTAGTCCCTAAAGTCCTGAACCTGCAAGGAGAACCACACATGAAGCCCCACTGACATAAATGGGGCTCTGTGTTGGTGCAGAAATTTGCCCACTTGTTCTTTTTGCAGGATTGGAGCCTAAGTAAGTAACTGCTATCAACATACCATTGATCTCAACTGGTGCTGTTCATGGTTATCTGTAATGAATCCACCTATTACTAATAGAATGAGAAAGGTTATCTAGGGCATATGCTGTTGTGTGTGAGTGTAGATCTAGGGAATTTTGTAAGTATCTTATGACTACAGCAGCTTAAAGAAGGATATTTTCAAGTTACTTCTTTTTTCCTTCTGTCCTTGCAGTAACCATCCATAAAATGGAATAAACTGTAAACAGGATCCAATAACTTAATGCAGAACAGTAGGTAGAAATGGAATGAAATGTAATGAGGAACAATTTATCAAGTTTGGATCCCTGTAATCCAAATCACAATCAAGGACCATATACTGGCTGGCCTTGTGTGGCTCAAAGGAGAGGAGAAGGAGCACAGAGCCCTTCTCTGAATTTACACACCTGAATAGGGGCTTGCACGGCCTAAACACAAGGTGCAGAGGAATCATAGCACTGACCTCAACTAGACATCCCAGAGGATGTAGCTGCCCATTACAAAAGAGCATGACCAGCACCCACTGAGCTCAGTGGTATGTTGGCAGCTCTTTTACATAGGCCCTGATAATACAAAGAGAACTGGGCAGGCAGACTCCTGCACCCATGCTCAGTGGGGCTCTGTGTGTGTTTCTCTTTGCCTTATGCACTGGCTGCAGAGAAAAAGGAGAGCTGAAGGGAAAGCATGCAGAACCTACAAAACATAGCATGCCCAGCAGGACTATTCTGGTTCATACTGACTACCAAGTGTAACACTGACAGACCCCAGTCATCGGTGGTTGGGATCAAACATGGGACCTCTGGAGCTAAATGCATGAACCTCTACTGCATGAGCTAAAAGCCATCTGTCTCTTAGCTAAGGCTGTGGAGCAGACTCATTAATCTCTCTCTCTGAGTGGTCTCAGTGCCACTACATGGGACAGAACACCACACCCAGGAGGTGTGTGGGTTACACAAACACGTGCTTTTATCTTTCAAGATTCAGCCCTTGGGTGATTAAAGTTGAGTTGGTGTTTTCCCTTCAATTTTTAAGAAGAGATTTCCTATATTTGAGATATTTACTTACACCATAAGATATCTGGGACAGAGACAGAATTTTTGTTACATGATTGTACAGTAGCTAATAATGGGTCCTAATCCATATGGCCCCTAGCTGCGAGAGAAAAATCAATCATCAGTCACATTGCTTAATACACCATTGGAAGGCATTCAGATACTACAATGATCAGGACAGTATAAGAACCTATATAGAACAGAAGAGGTGCCACTGTAATACAAATAATTAGTAATGATATTTAATTTCTTTCACATCAATTCAGTCTTGTGCACAGTATGCCCTAACAACTGTCAGCCTGAAGAAATATCTTTATTTACAAAATGGTTTTCAACTACTAAGTGAACTGTTAATTCTAGAACAACATATCTGGCTATCTTAAAAGCTGTTCAAATATGCTGAGACAGAGATACTTCTATATTTTTGTTTAGACATCATACCATAACTGGACCTCAAATTTTCACATGTAGTTTACTGTGTATGTAATTCATCTTGACTGTAGTATTATAAGAACTGTTGAACATATTTTAAAGATCTGCTTTATAAATCACATTCAGTTAAAAGGAAGTAGAAAAAGCAAACAGACTGATAGTTGGGAACTTGTCCATTTTATAATACAGAACACAAATAATTAAATCCTGGCTTTTGTGGGTCAGCTCTGACATTCTGAGATTGATCCAGAGGCAGAACTTCATAAAGGCTGTTAATATTTGCACTGTTAAACAAATAGTCTAACACACTTGAAGTCACAAATTCTCATCATTGAAATGTATTGTGTGCAGAGTCAACAGTGTTGTATTCCATGGTGAATAGCTAAGGAGAGGAGTTTGATTTATTTTGTTGAAAATATGTATTTGGAACCTGAATGCACTCGGGGACACACAATATTGGATTGTGTGCTAAATTGAAATACCAGGATGTTAGGAAGACTAAGGACTCTTTGGCTGCATTGTGGCACTTGCAAGTATCATGGGAGTCAATGATAGTGGCAAAAAAAAAACCTTATTTTATAGTGCTCATCTTCTGGACAATGCCATAAGCAAGGTCTGAGACAAAAAACTAGGAAAAGACACATAAAAAGGCAAAACTGAGTTCCAAATTTATGTGCAATCACAGCAAATTTCTATTAAAAATGCCTAGCACACTATATTTGAAATGTAAAATGCATCATTGCTACTCTAAATTATAAAGGGGAAAATATTCCTCTCAGATTTGCTTGACAGATCTTGAAACTGATTCTCAGTTGCACCCAAGGAGAGCTGGGTGCAACTGAAGACAGGAGATGTCAAAAAGCTATTTGCACCTCTCTCATTCTAGGATACTTGTGAGGTGGCCCAGTCCCTTCTGTAGTTTAGAGCAGCCTTTAGGACCCCAGGACAGTTTAGCCAACTATGGATTGCCAGAACACAGGGATTCCCTGTATACACCCTCTTGCCCCAGGCCAAGTCTCAGCACAAAACAGACATAATGGACCTGAGAAATGCACTTTGACTGTTCCATTCTCTCTATGTGTAGTGGCTTAATCTGGATGCCAGTAGCTCTTGTGCCTTTGCAGGTGAAGCATTACAGCTGCCAACAACTACCAGGAGGATCTGAATGAAGATGTTAAGTACTTAGCTTCTACTAAATACCTACATCATTTGCCTAAGCACATTCAAGAAATAGAAGGTGATTTACTGATAAAGTGAATTTTAATATTTTTAAGTTGCCTGTGTCTCACAGTAAATATTATATAACATGTAGCATGTTAAATACTTGTTAGATGTGTACTGTATCAACATAGCTCTCTCTAGAGGAACAGCCTTTCAGAATTCCACTCTCTATACCAGCTTCTAGCAGGGACCATGTTCCTAGGGTATGGAAAAGCCTTATGATTCCCATATCTCCTCATATACTTTCAAACACTATCAAAGCTTTTAAAAACATCTGCTTTTGCCAAAACAAACCCCAATCATTATAAAACCTGTTTATGAATATTTCTCTATTCTATAAAATCAGCCTTTCAGATTTTATGAACCTGTTTTCCTGAGTGAATAAAATATTAGCTTTTTCATGATCGTTGTCATCATTCTAAAGGATGAGGGGGCAAATTTAGTGCTTTAGTTACTAAATATGCTTGAATACTATGGTAAAGGACAGCGTTACAAAAGCCTAAAGATATGTCTTCACTGAACAGTTAACCTGTGCTCTTACCTGGTTTTAACCCAACCTGCCCTACCATCTACATAGAAACTTTTAAGCTTGGTTTAGAAGTGCTTTAAGCCAGAAACAGCTTACCTGACTGGGGGTATAGGTTAGAACCTGAGCTCCTCTTCATCTTGGGCTGCAACCTGCCCATTTTGCAGTAGGGGCATAAGTTAATCATTCAAGTGCTGATAGTCCTCCAATAGCCTTCCCAAAATTCCCCCTGAAGGACAGCAAAGCTCTATTGCAGTTGATACAACTAACTCTGAAAGAATCCCAGAGCATCTCAACACAAAGAACCAGACACACATGGACAAGTGCAGAAACAGTGAGGACACAGTAGTGCGGATAGGCCTTTGCTGTTGGAATTCTCACACCCTAGCTCACCGGGTACTCAGATCCAGGTACTGATTACTCAGGTTAACTGTGCAGTGAAGACATACCGTATGATAGATATGTTCTTGACTATTTTACAAGATATGTGTATTATATACTTATATTGATATGTAAACATATTAAAGTGATGGCACATTATAGTACCACTTACATCATTTATGGAAAGTGGGAGCATTTCCACAGTCAAGTTTGAAGTTTAGCTTCCCATTATAAACTTAGCTTTCAAACCACCCTTCTCTTAAATTCCCCAGAAAGAAACTGACTCTGACATTTCACATGGTGCATCTCATTCTTGGGGGGAGTTTTTCTGGGAAGTTCAGGGAAAGAAAAAAAAGTGTTTTAAAGTTCTGATGTTTCTAAAATTTCCCTGTTGTCAAGCTTGACAATTTTCCTTATGTTTTGCCTCTCCATATCTCCACAATCTGGCCTACAAACACCAAATTTGAGTTGCCCTTTAGGGTTTTTTTGTTTTGTTTTGTTTTGTTTTGTTTTAAAGATGTGTGGGTCTAGAATTAATATAAGAAATGCAGTGACATAAAGAGCTTTTTTTACATGAATACTGAGGAACATTTAAGATAAACATTTATAAATGTAATTATAAAGGGGGGAGGGATAGCTCAGTGGTTTGAGCATTGGCCTACTAAACCCAGGATTGTGAGTTCAATCCTTGAAGGCCCTGTTTAGGGATCTAGGGCAAAAATCTTCCTGGGGATTGGTCTGTTGGACTAGATGACCTTCTGAGGTCCCTTCCAACCTTGATATTCTATGATATACTTTCTATGATATTGTAACAGGCTGCCTTGAAGGCATAAGATAGAAGAAATGTTCTTTTGAAAGGGTGGATAAAAGCAGGTAACCACCCACTGAGTTGATAAAGGGATATTGTGAGACTAATGACTCTGTTTACTTGGCCAGACAGCCTAAGCAATGTGGAGCTATGAGGTTTCCTTGAGATTCTGTATCACTCATAAGGGAATGTCAGGGTTAAATTTATGAGGACAGATCAAAAAGACTGTGACACCCTATACCCCATGTTCACTACTTTTTTATGGTTATGTTATATTTTGTACAAAGTATGCATTGTGCAATGTCATTTGAAAACTCATAATCTACTGAATATTCTTATCCAGTTGAAATATGTGTAACAACACTGCATGTGAAATAATGACATTTTGCTGTATGTTTGTTACTGAAATATTTTGTAATTCTGGGGAACGACCACAGACTAGCTCCTTAGAGAGAACGAAGGACTGATCACAGGTGTCAGAAAACTATAAACTCCTGAAACAACCATTTACCAGTGGGGGAGACTATAAACAAAGAATTTACATGTCATCTCTGAGACAGCTCAAACTTCACATATACAGAAGGTGTAAGCAAGAAATTTACAATTCACCTAAAATACATTGCAGATCTCATGTACATAGGGGGCTGTTTTGTTTATACTCCAGCTGGGGGTAATCCTCAAAAAGGGAGAAAAGGTATCAGAATGAAGAATTCAAAGCACACATATTATCTCTCCTCCTCCATCTCTACTCATGGCAGCAAGATCACTTGAAAGACAAAAAGCGCATCATTGAACTGGGGGGGGGGGGTGGTCCTGGCCTGGAGGTTTTTCCAGCCAGTACAGACAGCTGAAAGCTTTTGGGTGAGAGAAACCTTTTTGCTTTTAAACCTATTAGCGTTGATAAAGTTTAGGAATTAGCTTGCACATTTATCTTTTTATTCCTTTTGTAACCATTTCTGACTTATATGCCTTATAGTCACTTAAAATCTATCTTTCTCTAGTTAATAGAATCATAGAAGGAGTCATAGAAGATTACAGTTGGAAGAGACCTCAGGTCATCTAGTCCAACCCCCTGCTCAAAGGAGGACCAAACCCAACTAAATCATCCCAGCCAGACCTTTGTAAAGCCAGACCTTAAAAACCTCTAAGGATGGAGATTCCACCATCTCCCTAGGTAGACTCATAGACTCATAGACTCTAGGACTGGAAGGGACCTCGAGAGGTCATCGAGTCCAGTCCCCTGCCCTCAACCCATTCCAGTGCTTCACCACCCTCCTAGCAAAATAGTTTGTCCTAATATCTAACCTAGACCTCCCCACACTGCAACCTGAGACCATTGCTCCTTCTTCTATCATCTGCCACCTCTGAGAATAGCCAAGCTCCATCCTCTTTGGAATGCCCCCCTTCAGGTAGTTGAAGGCTGCTATCAAATCCCCCCGCACTCTTCTCCTCTGCAGACAAAATAAGCCCAGTTCCCTCAGCCTCTCCTAGTAAATCATGCCCTCCGCTGGACTCTCTTCAATTTGTCTCCATCTCTTCTGTAGTGGGGGGCCTAAAACTGGATGCAGTACTTCAAAATTGGATGCAATGCTGGCCTCACTAGTGCCAAATAGAGGGGAATAATCACTTCCCTCAACCTGCTGGCAATGCTCCTACTAATGCAGCCCAATATGCTGTTAGCCTTCTTGGCAACAAGGTCACACTGTCAACTCATATCCAGCTTCTCATCCACTGTAATCTCCAGCTCTTTTTCTGCAGAACTGTCACTTAGATAGTCGGTCTCTAGCCTGTAGTAGTGCCATGGGATTCTTCTGTCCTAAGTGCAGGACTCTGAACATGTCCTTGTTGAACCTCATCAGATTTCTTTTGGCCCAATCCTCCAATTTGTCTACGTCACTCTGGACCCTATCACTACCCTTCAGCGTGTCTACCTCTCCCCTCCAGCTTAGAGTCATCCATGAACTTGCTCAGGGTGCAATCCATCCCATCATCCAGATCATTAATAAACTTGTTTTATTTAAACCAGTATGTTTGGATCAACAGGGCTGGTGCATATTCATTACATATTGTTGGAATAATGGACTAATTAGGAGCTTGTATGGTCCAATGGGCTACTGAATAGAACAAGATGCACATTTCTGGGAAGCAAGGGTGGGACTGAGGGATATGCAGGTGTCTTCCTGTATCAATTCATGGAGGATAGGTGGGCATAGCATTCATGTATTCAGCTGAAAGTGACTTTACATGTTGGTGGCTATGAGCAAACAGAGCCTGGTGGGGTTTGCTGTTCATGAGCAAAGCAATGTAAAAGGCATCTCAAACTAGAACGCTAAGTAGACACAGCAGTTCAGGTTCCATTCTAGGGAATGTCACAAAAACTGTGATAACTGTGATTAAAAAAAGACTATCTTGGAAAAGAGGAGACTAAGGGATGGGGGGTGGTATCAGAGAGGTCTATACAATCATAAATCATGTGGAGAAAGCAAATAAGGAAATGTTATTTACCCCTTCACATAACACAAAACCCAGGAAAAACCAATGAAATTAATAGGCAGCAGGTTGAAAACTAACATAAGGAAAAAATGAGGAGTCCGATGGCACCTTAAAGATTTGGGCATAAGCTTTTGTCGGTAAAAAACCCACTTCTTCAGATGTATGGAGTGAAAATTACAGCTACAAGCATAAATATACTGACACATGAAGAGAAGGGAGTTACCTTACAAGTGGAGAACCAGTGAACTTACCACTTGTAAGATAACTCCCTGGTCTGAGAGTGGAACATTTCCAAATGCAGGGGCTAGACTTGGTACCATGTTGAGTGAGAGGTTAGAAGTAGTTGCAGTGTGACCTTAAAAAGAAGCGGAGGCAGAGATACAGTCATTTTCTGAGTGCAGGCTGGAGATGTTCACTTGGGATCTCCAGACAAGAAAGCTTCCTTCTTGCTGCTTCCTACCACTCTTCAGAGAAACAGGCCGTTGCGTATATTTTTGTGAATATATAGATACCATCAGGCAAGAGCACAGGAACTAGGAGCACCTGCCCGAGGCTACTATGCACATGTTAGAAAGGGGGCAGCCGTGGCCCTCCCACTTTTAAAAGTGTATGTGCCATGGCTGCCTGGCCTCCCCCAGTTCTAGTGCCCCGACACCAGGAATGTACCCCATGTCACCAGTTTTTCATGCTGCTGGGGCCCATATTGTGGCTTTTTTCCTGGCCAAAGGGGCAACAGTATTTATAACACATGGACCTGTTGCTGATGACAAGTTATACTGAGCAGCTACTGGCATAAGTCAAAGGTGGGAAGGCATGAATGGGGCTAGGAGACGAGGAGGGAAACACAGACAGACAGGAGACTAGATCTATGGGCAGAGAAGATAGGATTGGAGATTGTACAAAGCCATGGGTCTCCTAATCCCACCCCTCCCTGGTTTCTTTGCTCAATTTCCCCTGTCTACTGCCATGCCAGAAGATCCCATGAAACTTGGTACCATGCAAAGCAAAAGAGTATAGTTCTGTTCCTCAGTTTGTCAGAGAAGATCAGTTTCTCCTGGCATTATATTTCAGTGTTCTGACAAGCAATACTGATGTATTGAGCCATAAGATTTTTAATCATTCCAGAGAAGGACAAATATGTACACCAAATGTAGTTTCAAATCATACATTTTGTCTTCAGATACTTTTGCTGCTAAATTGCCATGCTACATGCTCCTCAGAGTTCATCTTGATAGGTGCCACAGGAAAGTATATGATTATGATGATAAATAATAATAATGATAACCTGGCTAGTATTTGTATTTCAGGCTGAGAAATGATTTCCTTTGAGCCATAGACATTGCAATTCTTCATAGTTTCATTAACCAATCAAATTCTTCTACTTCCAAATGCCTTTCTTATATGCAACACAACCCAGACTTTCCCTGAAACTACGCATTTTTAAGCTGGCTTTTCAGAAAGCCAGTATATTAAGAATTCTCACAGTTTTACATGAGAAAGCTGATTCTGTTTAAAGTGCAAAGGGTAACGATAGATTTTTCCAAGATTGCTGACTAGACTAGAAAGATGGCTGTTAAAGCATAGTAACCGTGTGCTTTAGAATTTTAAAGACCACTACTCTCATTATAATGAAGATTTTTCCATGCAAGAGGTTCCATGATCCACAGAATTCAGTGGAAGCTAGTGCAGAGAGACAGGATTAGAAATGAGTCACCTCCAAAAATTCATCACATGCTCTTTTGAAGAAAACCAGGTCATCATTTGCTCTCTGCGGAACTCCATGAAACATCACGATGCTGGGGAGTTTTATAAACCTCAAACACACTCTCTGGAAATAGGGGTAGCAAATGCTTCTCTATAAGTAGCAGGGGCACAGATTTTTTTATTGGGAGGGGCTAGTATTAAAAATAATAGCTGTTGAATATTGTTTTTATATCATTACTTTAGCTGGGACAGTCTCAAATGACTCATATTTTGTTCTCTTTGGCCCAGGAGTGATAAAGTCCTCTGATAGTCTTGGCTGCTTAAAATCTTCTCTTTCCTCTGGGGTATCAGTTGGCTTTTGTTAGCTGGAGCTGGGTTGAAGAAGGTCTCTCCTGCAGCAGGCTCTGGCTTCTTTCTTTCCTGGCTAGGAAGTGGCTTGGCAAACAGGGTCGCCTCTCCTTGTTCAGGCGAATTCTGTGTGCCTAGGTGAGGCTCACCTGTCTGTGCTTCCCCCCCCTCTTTCTGCAGCCAGCCTGGTTGTTTCCTTCCTTCTCTCATGAATGCTAAAAATTGATCCTCTTTCTGTCCAAGAAGAATTTTGATTTCCTCTCTCTTTAGAGAGACCTAGGATAGTCTAGTCGGCTGCCACTTTGCTGGGGCTGGTTTACAGAGCCTCCTCTTTGATTCGTCTTGTCTGTCCTTCCTCGCCCCATGAGTTCCATGTGTTGTTTTCACAAAAAGAGGTGGTAGGCCAGACATAATGATTCTATGCTTGTTCTTGTGCAGCCTCTCACCTCAGTCCCACCAGGCATGGAGGGGGAGGGGAAGAGAGAGAGAGAGAGAGAGACAGAGGGCCTCCAGCTGTCATCTTGTATGTAGTCTTTTCCTTGTCAGTGGCTCTGGGTGAAACAGGAACCCGGGAACTGCACAAAACATAAAAGAGTAGTTTTCCTATTGCATCCACAGATCTAGATGTAGGCTGTTCCCTTTCTTCATTTGGCTCATTGTAGATTGCTTTACAAAGACTGTGGTGATTAAAACCAGAGGCCAGCTAAATGTTTCAGTATTCTAGATAGTATTGCGGGTGTGCGGGTGTGTTTTTTTAATTCTGCAGTCCTTCAGCATTCTCACTGGTGAGGTATTTCCAGTATAAATAGGAAAATATTCATACCATTGTACAAGCACTGGTAAAAACTCATCTGGAATACTGTGTACAAGTCTGGTCACCCATATTCAAGAGAGAGAAATTCAAACTGAAACAGGTGAATTGAAGGGTAACTAAGATGATATGGGGAAGGGAGAAGCTACCGTACTATCTTTAGAGGAGAATAAAAGAGCTTGGCTTCTTTAGCCTAGCAAAACAAAGGCTGAGACGGGACAGGATTGCTCTCTGTGAATACATCAAGGGGGCAAACACTAGGGAAAGAGAAGAGTTATTTAATTAAAGGACAATGTTGGCACAAGGCCAAGGATATAAACTGGCCATGAGTACATTTAGGCTGGAAATTAGAAGGTTTCTGTCCATCAGAATGAGGTTTTGGAATAATCTCTCCTAGACGTAGTGGGGGCAAGAAACCTAACTAGTTTAAAGATAGAGCTTGATAAATTTGTGAACGATTAAATTATGCCCCAGAACCTGCATGGTGCAGATCAAAAGCTCAGGTTCTTCCCCTGGAAGAGAAGAGACAAGAGGTTTTCTCATGGGGCGGCTTGGGGTCTGAGGAGGTGCGACGCAGCTGAGGGGGCTCCAGCTGGCTCAGGGCCTCTCTGGACATGGGGGAGGGGGAGCTTGTGACTCGGGCCATGGCATGGGAGCATGGGTTCTCAGGGCTCTGGCTGCAGGAGCGGGGAGTGGGAGCGCTTGGGGCTCCGGCCGCAGTGCAGTGAGTGGGAAGGGATGCAGGCAAAAGGGTGGAGCCTGGGGCTAGCCTCCCCGAAGGAGGGGCTTCACCTGCTGCCTATGGACCCAGGAGGCTCCTCCTATGTTCTTGTGTTCTTCTGAGTAGTGACTGAGTGAATTACAAAAATGGAGTGTGTATTTTCAAGGGGCTAAAATGAAATCACTTAAATCATGGCTGATTCAAAAGGAAGAAACTACATTTGGATCAACTTCTGCTGGTTGTAATTCTCAGCTATCCCTGCAATAGGAACCAAATGCCAGTTGCCTGATACTGTTAACATTTCTCAGTCACCTCAACAACCATGACTTGATTCTTTCCCTGTGTATAACTTTGGAAAACAAGGCCATTCTGCTCATCCTAGTTTGATTATTTTTAACGGCTCCATTATTCTGAAGTTAATGACAGCAGATGTTGTTTGTACTGTTGTAGACATTTTAGGTACAGACTACTTTTGAATAAGTACAAAGGCGAAGCTTTTCACATAATCTGGAGTCTACCATTGGAAAAACGCTCGAGACAAATTCAAAAAGCATCAAGCTTCTTCATGTCACCAGAAAGCAGGTAATAGTCTTCCAAAGACCACTAGGAATGGGGGTGATGTGCTAAGTTGTCAGTACTGTCAAAAGAAAGAAAACAGGCAGGACCCAATGAAAATGCTAAGTATATACATTTTCTGGCTAGACAAGGACTTGCACTGCAAGGCCATTATATTTAAGAAGCTGAAAATATGCCCTTAAGTGGAGAGGGTGGGGTAGAAAGGTGAGTTTTAAGTTGTTGAGTGCCAAGTAATTTTATCCTCAAAATTACTAAAACCCAGAAGTCTAGAGAAACAAGAAATGTTAAGCCAAATCTTACTAAGTGTTTCATCACTGCCAGTTCAGGGATGTAATCCCCACTATTTTAGTCACATGAAGTTCTTTCCATGCCTTGGGGGGCACCACGATTAAAGACAAGCAAAATAATCGTAATTATTAACTATGACTATTTTCCATTCTTTTCCTCTAATACATAAAAACAAAACATCACAACTACCTAAAAACAAAGGTTATTTCCATTGCCATCACTTCTGTACATCTCTCTATGGAGAGCTTTCAAGAGATATTACAGCCTGGAGAGTGCAGTTACCCTGGTACGGAGATACTCTCTAAGTAAACTAAAGCCAAAGTACATTATTTCCCAAATCAGTAGTAAGTACTGTCAAAGTGTATCAGATGATAAAACTATTTAGAGATGGCTAAAGGAATCTAGCTGAAGAGTTGGTGAATCCTGTTTGGTTTTCTGTGGATAACTTAAAGGGTCCATAAACAGGGAGAGGCTAGTGATCTTAACTAATTCTTATGAAACTGAAGAAAGTTTTAACTCCATTTTTTAAAAGAAGCCATTCAAGGAGTGGTCTTGAGACAAGCAAATAAATAAATATGAAGAAACTTAAATTCTCATTAAATCCCACTATATGTGTGTTTGCCAAGATTCGCTGATATCTCCCTATAGTTTAACCATAGCTGAAAGAAACAGGAGAAGCTGTTCATACCTTAAATTACAATAGCAATTCAATATCCCATTAAAATTATTACAAGAAAAAGTTACATCTAATCCCTCGGCAGTGCTTTTGCAAACTCCATCTCACCAATGATGCTGACGTGTCTGTTGATGTCAGAAACAGTGTTGGGTCGCAAGGTTTCTTCTCGATGTTCTTAGCTGTCTGGTTGCCGCTTCTGTTTGCTGGTAGGCTGAGCGGCTGAGATGATAAGAGTTTGCTGTTTGCTTTCTCAATCCAGAGAGGGTATTTTTTTGTTTTAGTTTGGCTTTTTTACTCTTCCCTCTCTATAATCTCATTGAAAGAGGAAGACACACCTCTGGCAGTGTCTTGGCTGAATTCAAATATTAGCCATTGGCACCTTTCACTGGCTCAGCACCTTCATGGAAAAGTCATCTTAGCATCTTCAGCTCATGAATATACAATCTGCTAATACATATGCAGCAGGCTTGTAATTGCTTTTCTCCTTCTGGTGTGAAACTCTCAGAACACCTGTAAAGTTTACATTTCAATTCTTATTGAGTCCAATTTCTGAGCTATCCCTTTAGTTCTATCAGGGTTTAATAGGAGTTTAAACTGCCTTTCAAGTGAGGCAGAACACTCTATTTTCTATATAAAGGTCTTTCCACTCTCAGTAGTATTTTAAAACTTAAATAATTCTTAAAGAGAGAGTGTGTAAATGTAGATAGTCAAATAAGTTACTGTCATTTCTTCTTACCAAACCTTGGAAAGAAGACTCTGGTCTTTCTGAGGTTAGTAAAGAGTTGCTTAAGCATTGCCAGATAAACTAATTAATTCCCAGTTAATATCCATATTTTATACTCAAATGGCTTCTTATACTACTAAGCAGTTAAAGCATCAAATGATTGCTACATATGTACATAAAATATCTTACTATTCTTATAACAATGGCATCAGGAAGCTATTATGTGAAGACTTGCATTTAGATACAAAATATTTGTAGCAACACATCTTAAAAGAAGCTTAGGGCTTTTTAAGCCTTTAAGGCACAAGAAAAGTTTTCACCTTTAAGGGAAACCATCAATAAGAAGCAAGAAATGTCTTCTGTAAAACATTTTCCAACCATAAACGTTGCCCTTTAACATTTGAGGAATGAAGACTTTAGAGTATTTATAAAAGACTTCAGTTTCAATAAGGATATCTCTAGGTATCCTTGTGTGGCTTTAAGGTTTTGCTCTTTGCAAAGAGGGGTAAAAGGCTACTTTTATGACTTAATTTATACCTCTGATAACACAATCCTAGTAATGAGGTTTCTTTCTCAAATACAGGTTAGGCTGCCGGGGTGATGAGATTATTGCCTACCATGCTGTCCAGCACTGTCTCATATTTTTTCCTTGCACTCCTCTGACTGTATCCATCTGTTGTTTCTTGTCTTATAGATAGACTGAAAGCTCTTTGTGGCAAAGAATGTGTTTTTGTTCTGTGTTTGTACAGCACCTAGTGTAATGGGATCCTGGTCCCTGATTAGGGTTCCAAGGTGCTACGATGAAGGAGGAAAACTGAGACAGGAGCGTCTGTTGTGCCTTGATCTGATGGTGGAGGGTGCCTTTGGCAGTGCCACCTTATGACAGTTAGCTTTTGTGATTCATGCTTTGCATAAAATATTTGGCAGGAGTCTTTAATTGCAAACTATCATCTCTCTCTTATACAAGAGGGATGTGTCCTTTTCTCTGATAAGACACTTATTTTTTCTCTGTCTTTTGACTGAAGGGTTTCTGGACTTACAACCCATTACCGCTTCCTTCACAGAACTTCTCCTGGTCTCTCGCAGTCCTCATCTGCCATTCTCTCCCTTCTAGGGCCCAGGTGCCCTCTTTTAAGCCCAGATGGGATCAGCTGACCAGTCACGGGTGCACTGGCTTCTTCCTTCTTCAAGGGCTGGAGTCACGCTGCGAGACTAACACTTATGCATCTTTCAAAACATAGTATAAAAGCAAATAGTATAGAATGTTAAAACAAAATAGAAGTTCTAAAGCTGCATTCCAGAGTGTGTATCAACGCACTTGGAGGTTTTATGGCTAAAATGGTGTAATTCTTTGACACTTTTGGTCTGTCCCTGGTTGACAAAAAGCAGAGAGGTCTAGGAATTTCCTTAAGTAGCTGAAATATTCAATTTCATAAGCATGATAGCTATCATATTCTCCTAGCATAATGTGTTTGAAAATAATTGTAAGTGTCTCTTAAAATTCAGTGAAGGTGCTGGCATGTTTGTAATAACCTAACATTACAAGAATAAATTACAAAACATTTATTCATAATTCTTCTAGCATCAATATTAAGATTTATCCCCTCCAACAAGAGGTTGTCTACAACTTTATTCAACTGCTTTGTTTGCAGCAGAATATGACCTGATATTTCAAAGTGGCTTTAAAAGAGTTAAGACAAATTCATAAATTCAGCTATTCAAAATGAGACAATGGAAATCATGGCTCTGAAAATAGTGAGGGACATTTGAGAAAATTTCTGGAAAGTGGCATACAATTATGGTAGTTGAAACAACAAACTTGACCAACAAAGAGCAAGTTGTTCTATGTCTGTGATATATTGTTGATGATATGAATATTCATTAAGCTTTTATTGGATTGTTCAATGCACCCTACACATCAGTGAAGGCCATCGTATCAGCAAAAAAGATATTTTATTATGTCTGAATCTGAGGATCAATAAATGTTGTGGACAATGCATAGGCTCCAACTTTCCCCAGCGTTGGTGGGTGCTTGCGGCCCCCCAGTCCCTGGCCCCGCCCTGACTCCACTCTTTCCTCACTCTGCCCTTCCCCCATTCCAATCCTTTCCTCAAAGTCCTGTCCCAACTCTGCCCCCTTCCTGCCCCTATTGGACACCTTCCCCAAATCCCTGCCTCTTCCCCAAGTGTGCAGCATTCCCCCTGTTCTCTCCTCCCTCCCAGCGCTTGCCATGTGAATCAGCTGTTTCACAGTGCAAGCGTTGGGAGTCAGGGGGATGCGCCCAGGGGAGGAGGCGGAGATAGAACGGAGATGGAGGTGAGCTGGGGTAGGGAGGTGGGGCGAGGAGCTGCCAGTAGGTGCTAAGCAGCCACCAATTTTTCCCCATGGGTGCTCCAGTCCCAGAGCACCCACGGAGTTGGCGCCTCTGGGACAATGTTATGGTGCCACTAAAATGTAGCAACCTGATTTTTAACAGAAGGAACTACAAGCTACATTAACTCATAGCTCAGTGGTTTGAGCATTAGCTTACTAACCCCACAGTTGTGAGCTCAATCCTTGAGGGGGCCATTTAGGGAACTGGGGGTAAAGATGTATCTAGGGATTGGTCTTGCTTTGAGCAGTGGGTTGGACTAGATGACCTCCTAAGGTTCCTTCTAACCCTTATATTCTATGATAAGATTGGCAGCAAAAGTAACACTATTCTGTCAGACAGTGGTTCCAGGGGTTACATCAACTCATCTAGATATTTGCCTACTTCTACAACAGGCTACATAAAAAGCACTAGCAAAGTCAGTGCAAACTAAAATTTCATACAGATGATGATGTGTTTATACTGCTTTCTATACTATACACTGAAATGTAAGTAAAATATTTATATTCCAATTGATTTATTTTATAATTATCTGTTAAATGAGAAATTTCAGTAATAGTTTGTTATGACACTTGTATTTTTGTCTGATTTTGTAAGCAATTAGTTTTTAAGTGAGGTGAAACTTGGGGATACGCAAGATGAATCAGACTCCTGAAAGGGGTACAGTAGTCTGGAAAGGATGAGAACCACTGCTGTGAGATACTCTTGAAAGTATTTATGAAATCTCAATACTAATTTAAAAAAAACACCGACAGGATACTATATTTCAGTATGTAAGATATGAAGTGTTAAGTACATCATCAAGCATCTGTGTTCCCTCTCCAACAAGATGGACTTGCCATGTAGGAGTATTGACTTCTGTTTCAGAGAACTATTCTGCAATGTGTGCTGTAGTAGAAAGAGAGTCTGAGATATGAGGCCTGATATGAAGCATAAGGCCTGAACTAAAAAGTAGTCAGGCCTGCTAGTATAAAGCAAAATTAGCAAGAGTCAGGCTATGAGCAGAAGTCAGGCCCTTTTACAAAACATGCCTGCCTGCAGATTCACTGTCCGGAACGTGAACTTGGTAAGAACCGCGCTAGTATTGCAAAAATAGGCATTCCCAAAAATTACAGAGTATTCATGTATGCACATTCCAGAAGATGCAGATGCCCCCTAAACATAAAGGGATGACATAAATATAGTACTGGGAGATGGAACAGGAACACACCAACCCCAAGGGAAACAAGGATGGGAGGACCGTTAGGATGATGGGTGAAAATGGCTTGTTCGAACCATCAGGTACAAGGTGTAGGGTTGGTAACTAACCGTGTCAGAAGGGTAATATGTAACTTGTCTGTATCAGTGTATAAAAGAGGGATTGCAGATGGGGTGTCTTCGTCTGGCTGAGGGGGGAATGGAAAGTCCCGCCGTTCACTGAGCTGGTCCGCTGACACAGGCATATATGTAGTAAGTGTACTTGTAGCATGTATAGGGCACTACTACTGTGCTTTGCTAGCAATAAACCTCACCAAATGTCTTTGCTACTGAACGGAGTGTGTGATCTTATTGGGCAGTTCGACTTGAGCCTGCTGTACGGACTATCTGGCCCGAGCCAGTGCAGCACACAGAGAGAACACACACCACAGCCAACAACTGACAACATGTGCAACTTGGGACATTGCAAAGAATGCAATGAAAGAGCTTGAAATGAGTTCAAATGGAAAAGCTTAACTTCCTCTTTGGTATTGAACTAGACTGTAACTTCCTAAACATGGTAGACAGTCTGTCCAAATCTTTGCAAGGTTTGAATGTTTTAGCAACAGACAGCCAATCTCTTATGAAAAATGACAGTCCATGTACTCAGATGAAAAAGACAACTTCTTGTGGGAGAAAATCCACCAGAAAAATGTAAAGATGCAGATAGTCAAATGCCTGAGCTTCCACGGAAAAGAAAAGTTCCCCCCAAAAATGCAAATAGCAACAGGTGAACCCAGCTACCCAAATTCATCAAATAAATTTTATAAGTGCATCTACCTCAAAGTAACTGATTTTACAGTGTCCAGTATTCAATCAAGATTTAAACAGAGAGGCTATAAAACAATTCGAAAACTTGAAAGTCTCAGAACAACTCCAAACACAACAGAAACACAGGTTCAAGATCTGTTTCAGATGTATGGTTCTGACTTCAACCATTATCAACTGATTACAGCTTCATCTTTTGAAAGTGAACTGTCAGTTTACTGAAGGAAAGCTGAAGTCAGTTAAGAAATGTCTCAGTTCACTCAGCCAAAGGGAATGTCACCCGTGTTCTGGAGTGGTGAAACTAATAAAAATGCTTTTGGTGGGAATGGCAGCCAATACAGTAAATGCATATTTGCAGTGCTCTACATTATATTAATAGGTGACTTCGATCCTGTCATAAACAGATAGCTAAGGGTTAATGTCTCTTTCACCTGGAAAGGAGTAACCTGAAACACCTGACCAGAGGACCAATCAGGAAACAAGACTTTTTCAAATCTGGGTGGAGGGAAGTTTGGGTGTGAGTTCTTTGTCCTTTGTCTTGGGTCTGACCCTCTCAGCTATGAGAGTGATGTTTCTATCTCCTGGCTTTCTAATCTTCTGTTTCCAAGTTGTAAGTACAAAGATAGTAAGACAATAGGTTTATATTGTTTTCTTTTGTATTTACATGTGTGTAGTTGCTGGAATGTGTTAAATTGTATTCATTTTGGATAAGGCTGTTTATTCATTTTTTTCTTTTAAGTAAATGACCCTGTATTTGTCACCTTAATACAGAGAGACCATTTTTATGTCCTTTTCTTTCTTTTTATATAAAGCATTCTTTTTAAGACCTGTTGGAGTTTTTCTTTAGTGGGGACTCCAGGGAATTGAGTCTGCAGCTCACCAGGGAACTGGTGGGAGGAAGAAGTCAGGGGGAAAATCTCTTTGTGTTAGAGTTACTAGCCTGACTTTGCATACCCTATGGGTGAGGGAGGGTGGAGTCCCTCTGTTTAGATTCATGGAGCTTGCTTCTGTATATCTCTCCAGGAACCCAGGGAGGGAACACCTGGAGGGAAGGAGGGGAAAGGGAAATAGTTTATTCCCCTTTGTTGTGAGACTCAAGAAATCTGAGTCTTGGGGTCCCCCAGGGAAGGTTTTGGGGAGACCACAGTGAGCTAGGCACTGTATAAATTCCTGGCTGGTGGCAGCGTTATCAGGTCCAAGCTGGTAACTAAGCTTGGAGGTTTTCATGCTAACACCCATATTTTGGACGCTAAGGTCCAGATCTGGGAAAAATGTTATGACAGATCCACAATGGGACAATCACAGCTTAACTGGTATATAATTTTACATGTATGCAAGGACAAAACTGATGACTTACAGCCTACAGATGTTGCAGAAGAATTCATTTCAAGAAACTCAGAGTGAAGATCTTTATTTGGAATGTTTTTTTCAGATATGTAACTCATTCTTTTTACTCCTGTTTAAAAAAGTAATGCTTCAATCAATAGTTTTGTGCCATGAGTAAATCTGTCCACTTTTAATAATAAAAATAAACAAAATTTTATTCCAAACTCAGCCTTTCCTTTATTTTATTAATGTAATCCCTAAATGTGTGTGTGGTTGGGGGGAGGGGGGAATATAGTCTCCCTAAATTCCATTTATTTACACCCATGTTGTGGGAACGGGGGCAGGTGGTGCATATGATTGGCATCAGGATCCTAATTAAAAAAATACATTAAAAAACTGGCAGAATACAACACATCCTCATTATCTCTCAGTATCTGTGTACCCACATCTTCCCTTTCACCATCACTCCTTACTCTTGCTTATTGTCCTTCCACAGTATAAATCTTAGCTCTTCGGGAAAGCGGTTTGTAATTTTTAGCCTGGATTTAAATGGGAGCTGGGCACTTAATTCACTAAGGTGCCTTTGAAAATCCCACTCTCAGTTGTCATTAAAGCAAAATGAATGATTATGGCACTATATTAATACATTATTATTAATTATTATGTGTGTGTGGTTCCATCAATGCTCACTAGACGGCTCATATGTATTTGACTCCTCTTTGCCAGGTTGATTTCCAGTCTTTCTAAAGAGGACCGAAGGGAATTAAGCACATTGATTAAGTTGTAGAATCAGACAGCCAGGAACTCAGTCTATATGTAACACTGCCTCACCTCTCTTAAATGTATATATTGATGGGAATGATCTGGAAAACCAGGGGAGAATGCAATTCTCCCATTACAAGGTGTAATGGGGCAAGGCCAGATGGCTACAGTAAAGTACTGAGAAACAGGTATGTTAGCCCCAGGCTAAACAAATCCCTAGTACCCTGGTAACCAAATTGCAGTTGCTCCTGGTTAATCAAGGCACCTGGGGCCAATTAAGATCTTTCTAGAAGGGAGTGGAGATAGCTACTTTAATTAGAACACCTGCAGCCAATCAAGGCAGGCTAATCAGGGCACCTGGGTTTAAAAAGGAGCTCACTCCAGTCAGGCAGGGAGGATCCAGAGGAGAAGGAGCGTGTGTGAGGAGCTGGGAACAAGAGGGCAAGGAGCTGAGAGTGAGGCTTGGTCTACTCTACGCGTTTAAACCGATTTTATCAGCATTAAACTGATTTAACGCTGTACCCATCCACACTACGAGTCCCTTTATATCGATATAAAGGGTTCTTTAAACCGATTTCTGTACTCCTCCCCGATGAGAGGAGTAGCGCTAAAATCGGTATTACCATATCAGATTAGGGTTAGTGTGGCCGCAAATCGATGGTATTGGCCTCCGGGCGGTATCCCACAGTTCACCACTGTGACCGCTCTGGACAGCAATCTGAACTCGGATGCAGTGGCCAGGTAAACAGGAAAAGCCCCACGAAATTTTGATTTTCATTTCCTGTTTGCCCAGCGTGGAGCTCTGATCAGCACGGGTGGCAATGCAGTCCCAAATCCAAAAAGAGCTCCAGCATGGACTGTATGGGAGATAATGGATCTGATCGCTGTATGGGGAAACAAATCTGTTCTATCAAAGCTCCCTTACAGAAGGCGAAATGCCAAAGCGTTTGAAAAAAAAAATCTCCAGACTACACAGTGCTGTGTGACAAGCGTAACGGGAAGCCAGAGACTCAAATGGATGCTCATGAAGGGAGGGAGAGGGTACTGAGGACTCCAGCTATCCCACAGTCCCCTACAGTCTCCAAAAAGTATTTGCATTCTTGGCTGAGTTCCCAATGCCTGTAGGTTCAAACACATTGTCCGGGTTGGTTCAGGGAATAGATCGTCAATTTACTCCCCCCCCCACGTGAAAGAAAAGGGAAAGAAATCGTTTCTTGACTTCTTTCAATGTCATCCTATGTCTACTGAATGCTGCTGGTAGACGCGATGCTGCAGCAGTGAAGAGCAGTATCCAATCCTCTCCTCTGCCCAGTAGCAGACGGTGCAGTAGGACTGGTAACCATCCTTATTATCAACCCATGAGTGCTCCTGGCTGGCTTCAGGTGAGGCTGGCCGGGGGCATCTGGGTGAAAATAAGAATGATTCTCGGTCATTCCCAGTAGATGGTACAGAACGGCTGATAACCGTCCTCATCATAGCACCTGAGGGCTGAGCTCCATCAGCCCCCTCCCTTTCCTGTGTAAAGAAAAGATTCTGTCCTGCCTGGACTATCATAGCAGCGGCATGCTGGGCTCCTCTCCCCCGCACCACTTAATGTCCTGTCTGGACTGTCATAGCACTGGGAGGCTGCCTCCCCCTCATTTTATCTTCCTAACAAGTCATTGTTTCTTATTCCTGCATTCTTTATAACTTCATGACACAAATGGGGGGGACACTGCCACGGTAGCCCAGGAAGGTTGGAGGAGGAGAGAAGCAACGGGTGGGGTTGTTGCAGAGGCACCCCCCGTGAATGGCATGTAGCTCATCATTTCTGCAGGATCTGACACGGAGCAGCTGTGCTCTCTGATACATTGGTTCTCTAGTACACTTGCCCCATATTCTAGGCAGGACTGACTCTATTTTTAGAAACCATAAAGGAGGGATTGACTCGGGGAGTCATTCCCAGTTTTGCCTTTGCACCCCCAGCTGCTTTCAGCCAGGAGCACCCATGATAGCAGCAGACAGCACAGAAGGACAGATAACAGTCATCTCATTGCCAATTTACACAGGCAGCAGACGGTACAGAACAACTGATAACCGTCTCTGCCATCAAGCAAAAGCAAATGAATGCTGCTGTGTAGCGCTGGAGTATCGCCTCTGTCCGCGCCATCCAGTACACATACGGTGACTGTAAAAAAAAAAAAGCTGAACGGGCTCCATGGTTGCCTTGCTATGGCGTCTGCCAGGGCAATCCAGGGAAAAGGGCGCGAAATGATTGTCTGCCGTTGCTTTCCCGGAGGAAGGAATGACTGACGACATTTACCCAGAACCACCCGCGACAATGATTTTTGCCCCATCAGCCATTGGGCTCTCAACCCAGAATTCTAGGGAGTGGGGGAGACTGCGGGAACTATGGGATAGCTACGGAATAGCTACCCACAGTGCAACGCTCCAGAAATCGACGCTAGACTCGGACCATGGACGCACACCGCCGAATTAATGTGCTTAGTGTGGCCGCGTGCACTCGACTTTATACAATCTGTTTTATAAAACCGGTTTATGTAAAATCGGAATAATCCCATATTGTAGACGCACCCTGAGAGAGTGTACTGCTGGAGGATTGAGGAGGACAAGCATTATCAGACACCAGGACGAAGGTACTGTGGTGAAGATAAAGAAGGTGTTTGGAGGAGGCCATGGGGAAGTAGCCCAGGGAGTCGTAGCTGTCATGCAGCTGTTACAGGAGGCACTATACACAGCTGCGATCTACAGGGCCATGGGCTGGAACCCAGAGTAGAGGGCGGGCCCGGGTTCACCCCGAAACCTCCCAACTCCTGATCAGACACAGGAGGAGTTGACCCAGACTGTGGGTTCCACAAGAGGGGAAGATCACTGAGGTGAGCAAATCCGCCAATAAGCCCAGGACCCACCAAGGTAGAAGAGGAACTTTGTCACAAAGGGAAAAAAAACAAGAGCACTTCTTCACACAAACATTACACCATCTTCATCCTTAACTCTCTTCCAGTTTGTGTTTAGGAATGCCTGTTTTTTAATGAGCACCAAATGTTCCAATCAGGCAGGCATATAAAGACCACAGGAAGGGGTTTTGCACCAACAGGGGTATTTGATCTACTGTAGCCAGGCTAGAGTCATAGTAGGAAGAGGGAAAGTTCACTGGAGGCTCAGATTGGAGCTCAAACAAGCCTCTTTGCAATCTTGGGGTATATTTCAGAGTTTAACCAAAATCCAGTAACATAGGCTTTGTCTACACTACCGTGATATGTCGACCTAAGTTACGCAGCTCCAGATATCTGAATAATGTAGCTGGAGTCGACGTAGCTTAGGTGGACTTACTGTGGTGTCTACATTGTGCTGGGTCAATGGGAGACACTCTCCTGTCGACTTACCTTACTCTTCTCATTCAGGGTGAAGTACTGGGGTTGACCAGAGAATGATCTGCTGTCAATTTAGTGGGTCTTCACTAGACCTGGTAAATAGACTTCCGGTATATTGATGACTGGATTGTTGATCCAGCATTAGTGTAGACATAGCCATAGTGTGGCAAATCTCTCAGGCTGTTGAATTTTTTCCCTGCTACTTTACAAGCAGTAAACTCCAAAACCAAAATATACAAATGGAAAGAGTGCAGTTAGGTCTGGTCTACACTGAGGAGGAAAACTAAGTTATGCAACTTCAGCTACATGAAAAACATAGCTGAAGTTGACATACTTAGACCTACTCACCGTGGAGTCTTCATTGAGGTGAATCAACTGCTGCTGCTCCCCTGTTAACTCTGCCTGTGCCTCTTGCGGCTGTAGAGTACAGGAGTCAATGGGAGAGCGCTCGGGGATCAATTTATTGCATCTAGACATAATAAATCAACCCCCGCTGGATCGATCGCTGCCCACGGATCTGGCGGGTGGTGTAGACTTACCCCTAGTCTGTTCTCCCCAGGGCTCCCTCTTCTGGTTCCTGGACAACACACAGTTGTCTTTGAGATGCTGAACCTAAATAAGCTCATCTACACCTAACTACTGTAGTTCCCAGCTAAGAATGCCTGTCTCAGGTGACTCTGAAACCTTCCTAGGAAAACCTATGGTTGCTGTCTGGTTGGTAAGGTCTCAACTACACCACATTTATGTGAGGAAAGAGTGCATGTCTAGGCCTTGTGATCATCAAAAACCACTACACCGGATCACATCCACCTAACTGGGACTTCCGTCCAGCAGGCTAGTAAGTCCATAGGAGGTGTTTGTAGTGAGTGGCTATACCTGGATGGGATAGGAGGTGCAGAGGGAATGGGAGGGAGAGAATGGGAGGCTTTTATCTACACTGAAAGCTTTAAGCAGTGAGTGTCATACCTAGAAAATTGGTCAATAAAAGATATTAGTTCACCCACTTTGTTTCTCCAGTAACTAAGAGACAGTAATCATTTAAAGTTTTTAAAAGGGATAAAAGACTCTGCCTTTCCCTGCACCCCTGAGTACCTGTGCCAGTCTTTAATGAAACAACATATAATCTTGAACATTAAGAAACTCTCCAAAATGGACAGCACCCTAAAATAATTGAGCTGGTTGGTGCACCACAGGCAGCCTTCATTTCACCCCTAATACTTAGCAACTCAGAGTAAATTACCTCAAGTAATGCCTGTATTTCAGGAAGACTCTCACTGACTGAGTAATGTGCAGTGCACAGCATATTTTGAATATGAAAAGCTGAAAGCTAAGAACAGACACCATGTGAAAGAACAGAATTAACCAGCAGGTGGCAAAATGGTGTTTTCCAATTTACAATGTTCGAGACTAGAGTTTACCAAGAAACTACTCTTAGAATGTTGTTTGCTGACTGAATTATGATTAGATAAAATTTTCATTGTAATGGTTTATCATATTTCCATTTGTTGAAAAACTTTCAGTAATTTGTATCTTACTTTATAGTTTCAGTGATAAGACTATTTTTATTGCATAGCTATTTATTTAATCTCTTCTGCAGAAATCAGTAATCAATATACGCTAATTTGTGTTCACAAATTCCATTTTTTTTCTTTTCATTTGATATAATAGCAGGAGTAACTCTCCTGAAGTCAGTGGAGTTCTACCAGTATGAAAAAGTGCAAGGGAGAGAAGAATCAGGCCAAATTAGTTGCTAAATTCCTGGCAAGATTTTAAAGTAGTTGTTGAATGAAGTCTACATGTTCTTGTATCATCAGGTGGATAACTCAGTTTCCAGGGAAAATCTCCAGGAGGGTCCCATCCTATGAGTTGCTGAGATTCTCAAATCCCATTGGCTACACTTGGAATTGAAGGTATTCAGGGTTTGGCCTGTAATTGACATGGAGTATTGAGCACCAAGATGTATAGGCAAATGGGAAAACAACTGCAGTTGTTTATATCTGAAAATCGGCTCCTGAGCTCTTGAATTATAAGACCATTTTGGAATACACTAGAATAGGACAGTGAGATTTACTGCAGTCCACTAGACTTTTTGACAGGCCTTTCAGTGGCTGTAGCAGTGGGACAGCTTTCTCTGCACACTGTTGCCCATACAGGACCAATGTGTTCTCACCCACTTATAGTGTTTCCCTATTCATTTTGCACTCACATATCTTGTATTTCTATTTAATCTTTAATTATTCTTATCTGTTGCACACCCCAAACTTGCCATTATCAACAGGAAATAGCATTAACTGAAGAGCAGTTATGCTTCTGATGGAAACATATATATATAAAAGGCAAAAGATTTATACTTCCATGATGAAAACCAAACCATAATTATCACAAGTCACACTAAGGTCAAATATCACCTATCTCTTGTGCCAAACTCTCTGCCACAGCATGCTTGCTGTTCCTAAGAAGTTAATGTCTGAAGGAGAATGTGGTTCAAGGTTGCACCATTTTGTGGTATGAACTTTGCCTATGAGTCAAACGAAAGGCATGTGACAGCTGGTACTAACCAACCATAACCCAAAAGGCTTTCAACTTCCTTCCCAGACAGGACATCTCTCTCACATTTTGTATAATAACTCATTTCCATTTTGTTGTGCTCTTTCAAACAAACACAGTGTTCTCAAACTGTTAAATAAAATGAAGAATGTATTTAATATACAATAGCAGTAATTAACTCATCACATCTAAATGGGCGTTTCACTGGGGTTTTTTGCAGAGCCTTACATTAAATATTCTATGCTTGTGTAACCACTGCAATCATTTGCACAGGATCAGTGCTGGCCCTATGCTATAGCTTCTGTGGCCCCAGCAAATTTCAGAAGTTATGTATAACAAAATTAACTGACTAATGGAAGGGTGAATGTGAATACTGGGTATTGAGAGAATAAAACAAAGACAAGGGATGTTCCAAACAGTAAATGGAAAATGCAACCAAATGCAGAAATGCTGGGGTCCATGTCTTAGTACATTCAAATTAGCTAGTGAGTAGCTATAATTTAACAAATCCCTGTCAGGATGTCAGACATAAACCTTCAGCTGACATTTATGCCCTTGGGTTATAATTTAATGGCTCTAGCAATAACCTTTATTTTATAAATATTCAGTCCTATACTTATAGTGATTGTTGAGCAAATTTACTTCCTATTTGTTATTCAGAACATTTTCTGTTTGAGAGTCTGACTCAGCCTGCATATACTGTTACTAATCTGCGGATATGATTTGATAGTCTGTCTATTTTAATTGTAGGTAAATCAGAGGTTTTATATATGTCTTTGAATTAAGATAAAAATGTTTATGAGCCAGAAAGCACACTTATATCTCTCAGATATATTTGTAGATTTATTTTCAAAGCTTAGCTATACATCTGTCTGAACAGGTGAAGTGAGACTGATGTCTGTTCAGAATGTGAAGACAAGATATATAACAGTACGTAGAGTGAGACATTCCACATTCTGGATCTATAGCCACGTGTACTTTTTGAGGAGTACTGAACGGCTGTGGACGCCATGGGTCAGATTCTGATGTGAGTTACATTGGTTCAAATGTGGAATCATTCCGTTAAAGTCAAGTGGAATTACTCTGAATTTTCACAAATGTGACTGAGTTCTTGTTGTCCAGTCTCACTTCCAGGTAAAGCAGGTAAACTATCTTCTGCATATTTTATCATGCTTGAAGGTGTACGTTCTGCAATACAAACTGTAAACAGAAAATATCCTGAACACTAATGATGCTTAACTGGCACAAGGCAGGCCATGTCAGAGAAGAGAGCAGGGAAGATGAATTACATTTATGGAGTATTTACATTATGAAAATTGAGAGAAAGACGATGCAACAAAGGCTGCCTGTGACAGATTCAGAGCTAAATTAGTCAATTTTATTATATATAATTAGGCTAAAGAGCAACATTTGTAATGCAGTAGAATCCTTTTAATTAGGACAAGCTAATGGATAGTCTATTGTCCCTTAAGAGGCCATTAAAAGTCTGGAAAATCAAACTTTAAATGACATAAATACAGTCCTTCATACAAATGATATTCACAGTGTTTCATCTTTTTCTGATATTTATCTCATTCTCTTAAACCCCATTCAGCAACTTCTTTGACTTAAACTCAGACTACACTTCTAGTTAGCATTTGGCTGAGAGTCTCTAAACCCTTTGGCACTGGACTGGCCAACCCTACCACATTAAGCAGAATGTATGTTTATATATAAAGCAGAGGCTGTGTCTTAACCTTTGTTGCCATTGTTTGTTTCTGGTTCTGCTTTTCCGGGGCTGCCAGCATTTTAACCACTCTGACACAGAACCCTGTGCAGAGCCAGTCTAGAGAATGTACTTATGATTAAAGTGCCAGTGATTGCCAGAACTTTGTCAAAACTAGGGCTTTCACTGTCAGCAGTGGAGCTGTAATGGTGATAGTAACCATGGTGAATTTTTTGGGAAAAAAATCTAGTAGAGACAGGGCAGCCTTTTCATGACGAGATTGAGTGATCTTCTCACAGTCATACAGAAAATCAGTAGCAGAGTTGGGAACCCAGGAGGAACTGGCTCCCTGTCCACACCTCTGCCCACTAACCAACGATGCCTCTCTTTAGGCCATGCTGTTCTACCTGATGTCACCTATGATGTGTTCATAATATAGCTCAAAAGTACAGACTATATATTATGTGCAGATCTAGCAATGTGTGTCTACTTGTAAATACATTAAGTAGTACACATTTCCCTTAGTAACTTTATAATGAAGTGTTAAGATTTATATTCATATATATTGCACTATATTTCTGCACGAGTCTCTGGTCCTCATTTCATCTGTCTCTCTTCTTCTTCCATGCCATCAGGCTTTATTTCCACACATTCCCTTATGTATGGAACACCTTCTGCAATCTAATCTGGAAACCCATTACCCTGGCCCTTTATCCAATACCTATTCAAAAATCCTTTCTGCCGGGATGCCTATAGGAAACTGCTAACTGTAGGTAGATGGTTAATAGGGACTTCTGGTGGTTTTCTTGTTTATTTTTGTAAATAAGAATTTAAAAAATTAACAGAATGGAAACCATCTGGCTGTGAGCAGTTCTGTAAATATCATGTAAATGCATATTTTATTACTATTTGCCTGATCTTCCCTTCCTGTTTCTACTGATTGTTACACTCACTTGCTGTGCCTTGTCTCAGTGATCAAGCACAATTTCAACAAGTGAGTGACTTCCAGCTCAGATAACCCTGGAGCAGTGGACTGTGGACAGATGGCTAAGACAGAGCAGTTCTATAAGAGCTAATGCAGTGTGGGACAGACACGAGAGGAGTGTTTTTACCAGTGTAGTTCCAAAGATAGTGGGATGTGTCCTCCCAGGCACAACACTGATTTAAGTCCCACATACGAAGAGTAATTTCAGTGGGAACTGTAGTAACTTCCATTAGTGGGTATCCAGAAAACCATGAATGAGGGAAACAAAAAACCAACTTGTATGTGGATGTATGGAAGTTCCCACCAGTATAAGGAAAGTTCCATTGGTGGAAGACAGGGCCTTAAACTGTAAGCTCTTCGGGGCAGAGACTGTCTGATACTGTGTTCAAGACCTAGTGCAAGAGGGCCCCTATCTTCAGTGCAGCCTCCAAGCAGTATCATAGTACAAATATAAATAAATAAGCCCATTTCATAAGTTATATACACATGTATATAATATATACAGTCTAGAAAACACTGGATGAAAATTAACATTGTGTTATCCCATATGTTTTATTATAGAAACCAGTGGGAAAATGAGTCTCTTGCTTTTAAAAAATTTATGAGACTATGTTGTGCCATTCCATAGATAATACTGCTACCAGCTGGCAGCACACTACCAGTCATTATTTCAAATACCAATATATTTTTGGATAAACTATTCTAGCTAGATGTCACAGACACAATGCCATTTACAAAAGAGATTGTTATTGTAAATTATTGCACCTGTTGATGTGTCTGTTATGATCAGCAAGGACACAGTGGAGCCATCAGTTACCCTGATCATGGTAGATTACATGCTGAAAGCATCCAGTTTACTGTAAACACAATATACCTTGCAGTTCATGGGGATTCTCCAAATCGCCAACTAAGGTGAATGCACTAGACTAGAGAGAGCTGTTGAAGCATGTTTCAGTGCACCTCCTGTCTTCCTCATCCCATCCCACACAGCTGCTGCAGGTCCCTTAGCAAGGGTATTAATGTAGTTCTGTTGTGGACAAGTGGGCAAGGATTTGGGGGCCTGTGCAGGGTGAGTACACCCATATATGGTGGTGCACAGGAACAAGTCAGGAGAGAACAGGTCTAGGGGCAGGGGTGCTGCTGTATAACCTATAGTTGGAATGTGTAAGGTATACAAAAGGTTACTTCATACAATAGGCTCAAGTGACTTTTGTATATCAGGTCTGGTGCCTTCTTCTGTGTCTCTGCCTTGGATACATCTGTCCAGTTTCCAGCCTAGATACTAGGGCTGGAAGCTACCAGGAGGATTAGGGATATATCATTATTTTTTAAAAATTAAACAGAACTGCTTTGGCTACGAAAGATGTTCAGTAATAGAGCTGCCTAAACCCAAAGCTTTTCAAAATGATTGTTGGATAAATGCTATATTAATACATTATTGCACTGTCTGATCAATTCTGTAGATGGTCCAACACTATTTCTCAAATAAATTATTTGTGAATATTTTTTCAGTAATTGACAGTTTATTTACAGGTGTTTGTGTTTTTATTACCTGACCATCACTACTTATTGAATTCACTTAAAAATATTTTCAGAATGTTAGCTGAAGTGTTCTTTTAAACAAAGTGTCTTTGTTTTGTTGCATATAAAATCCTAGGCAAAAACAAAAAGCAAGCAAACAAAAAAAACTCTTAAACTGGAGCTAAGGCTATAACTATCCAGCAATTTTATTTGGGGGAGGGAGAAAATGAGTTTGCTTTGTAGTCTTATGGCATCCCTTTCCCCCCATTATGCAACCCACACACCTCTTGGGTGTGGTGTTCTGTCCCATCTAGTGGCACCAAGACCACTTAGGCCTGGTCTACAGTACAAGTTTATGTCAAATTTAGCAGCGTTAAATTGAATTAACCCTGTACCCGTCCACACAACAAAGCCATTTTTGTTGACATAAAGGGCTCTTAAAATCGATTTCTGTACTCCTCCCCGATGAGGGGAGTAGCGCTGAAATCGACATTGCCATTTCAAATTAGGGTTAGTGTGGCCGCATTTCGATGGTATTGTCCTCCGGGAGCTATCCCACAGTGCACCATTGTGACCACTCTGGAAAGCAGTCTGAACCCTGATGCACTGGCCAGGTAGACAGGAAAAGCCCCGTGAACTTTTGAATTTTATTTCCTGTTTACCCAGCATGGAGCACTGATCAGCTCAGGTGACCATGCAGTCCCAGAATCAAAAGAGAGCTCCAGCATGGACTGTACAGGAGATAGTGAATATGATCTCTGTATGGGGAGATGAATCTGTTCTACCAGAACTCCGTTCCAAAAGACGAAATGCCAAAACATTTGAAAAAATCTCCAAAGCCATGATGGACAGAGGCCACAACAGGGACTCAACACAGTGTTGCGTGAAGGAGCTGAGACAAGTGTACCAGAGAGCCAAAGAATCAAATGGACGCTCATGGAGGGAGGGGCAACGGATGACTATAGCTATCCCACAGTTCTCACACTCTCCAAAAACCATTTGAATTCTGGGTTGAGCTCCCAATGCCTGAAGGGTCAAAAACATTGTCGCAGGTGGTTCAGGGTATATGTCATCATTGCCCCTTCCTCCCCCATTAAAGCAAAGGGAAAAAAATTGTTTCTCGTCTTTTTTCACTGTCACCGTATGTCTACCAGATGCTGCTGGCAGACGCGGTTCTGCAGCGCTACACAGCAGCATCCCCTTGCCTTGCCTTGCCCTGCGGTTGGCAGACGGTGTAGTATGACTAGTGCTGCATTGTCGTCCCATGAGTGCTCCTGGCCGGCCTTGGTGAGGTCGGTCGGTCACACCTAAACAAAAATGGGAATGACTCCCCAGGTGATTCTCTTCTTTAAATTTTGTCTAATGGAGATTCAGTCCTGCCTGGAATATCATGCCAGCTGGAGGCTTCTGCCTCAGGCTGCTCTCCCAGTCGGCAGCACCACGCAGTCACACCTACCCCAGCCTACCCCTTGCTACCAGGGTTCACAATCAGATACTTAGACCTCTACATTTTGCTGCAAATAAAAAAATTAAGCTGCTGTTTAGAACTGTCCCCCAACATACATATCCTGGGACATTTTGTATTTTATGAGTGTCAACCAAAGGCCCACACACAAATGGAAATTCAGTCCTGCCTGTGCTTCTATCCTAGTGCTTATCACAGATTCCCATTTTCAGCTATAGGCTGAGCAAGTGCAGATGGTGGTTCACTCTACTTCCTTGTAAGCCAACCGCCCTCCCCTCCCCACTTTGATCTCTGCTTGCAGAGACAATAAAGTCAGTGTTGTTTCAAATTCATGCATTCTTTATTACTTCATCACACAAATGGTGGGATAATTGCCATGGTAGCCCAGGAGGGGCAGGGGAGGAGGGAAGCAACTGGTGAAGTTGTTGTGGGGTACCCCCCATCATTTCTCAGGGATGTCTGGGGCTCTGACCAGGAGCGCCTGCTTGTATCTGTGGTTCTTTAGTAGGCTTGCTGATATTCTAGGCAGCACTGAATCTCCATTAGACAAAAATTAAAGAAGAGAATGACCTGGGGAGTCATTCCCATTTTTGTCCAAGTGCCCCCAACCTACCTCACCAAGGCCGGCCAGGGGCATCCATGACAGCAGCAGACAGTACAGTATGACTGGTAACCGTCTTTGCTAACTTGCAAAGGCAAGGGGATGCTGCTGTGTAGTGCCACAGTACCACATCTGTCAGCAGCCTCCAGTAGACATACGGTGACAGAGAAAAAAGACTGAACGGGCTCCATGGTTGCCATGTTATGACATCTGCCCTGGCAATCCACAGAAAAGGGCATGAAATGATTGTCTGCCGTTGCTTTCACGGAGGGAGGATTGACTGACAACATTTACCCATAACCACCAGCAACATTTTTGCCCCCATCAGGCATTGAGATCACCACCAAGAATTCCAATGGGCGGGGCAGACTGCAGGAACTATGGGATAGCTATGGGATAGCTACCCACAGTGCAACACTCCGGAACTCGACGCTAGCCTTGGTGCATGGACAGACACTGCCGAATTAATGTGCTTAGTGTGGCTGCATGCACTCGACTTTAATCGGTTGCCAAAAATTGAAATCTGCAAATTCGGAGTAATCCTGTAGTGTAAACATACCCTTAGAGAGAGAGAGAAAATGACTCTTCTCTATAGCTTTAGCTAAGAGCTAGTTGGCTTTTAGCTCATGCAGTAGAGGCTCATGCACTCAGCTCCTGAGGCCCCAGGTTTGGTCCCGCCCGCCAACAACCAGGGTCTATCAGTGTTACACTTATACACACAAATGTTACAAAGCCTAGAAACTGAAAAAAGAAGATGTAGGAAACCAACAAAAGAGCAAAATCTAAACATGAAGAGTACCAAAATGCACAATTAATAAGCAACCTTAACTGCCCTTCTGCAATTGGCAACCTTCCATTGTGTGTCCCATGTTTGTTTGTATGATGGGGGCATTTTGCTGAAGGAAAATCTGATAAGGACTTTGAGACTTTCTCAGGCAGAAATGAGTCATGCTGAATCTATTTTGTTTGCACAGTTCACTTGTGGAGTTAACACACTCTGAAATCCAAGACTTCAGTTCTGAGTATATGTGAATATAAAACATAAGTGTGATCCGCAGCCACCCTGCAACTTTAAGAGGTTCACAGTTCAGGTATGATATCTGTGGACTAGTATGTGCTTTTTGCATCTGGGCCCTGGGCAAGGGGCACTGAAAGGAATTATGATTTTGAAGGGCAGTCAGTTTCTCCATCCCTTTTTATGGACAAGTTTGCATCCCCTTGTACACTCAGCCCACTGATCTGGCTGGCAAGCAGTGGGGTGTAATCAAGGCTCCTGCTCCTATTCCTTACACAAATCAGCAGCAGCAGGCGAGCAATCTTTGTTCTCCCTACTGTCACTGAAGTCACAATCTGAGCAGGACCAAGCAGGAAAGCAAGGGGATTCCTACTCTTCCTTTGCAGGGCTGAGTAAGGGCAAACCCCAATTGCATGGAGTGGGCTTTGCTTTAAGGTGCCTCTCCGAGGTACCTGCTGGCATCAATGAGTGGTTTATGACACTCAGATAGAGACTCACCAAAAATCAACAGGCAACTATTGTGAGCACCTATCCATCAACGCTGAATGCTGATGAGAATGTAAAGGAAGATTTTTATTCTCAGTTGGAAACCATTTTACAGGAGACCCCTATAGAAGACAAGATCATCGTTCTGGGGGATATCAGTGCATGTGTGGGATGAGACTCAGGCCAGTGGAAGGAAACAATTTGGAAAGAAGGAGTTGGCAAAAGCAATTCAAATGGAATTCTGCTCCTGACCAAGTGTGCTGAACATGACCTTATTATTATGAACACTCTCGTCCAACAAAATGAAAAGTTCAAAACATCTTGGAGACACCCATGGTCAAAGCACTGGCATCTCCTTGGCTACATTATCGTTCATGCCTGAGATCATAGTGACATACTTCTCACAAAAGCAATGACAGGTGCTGAAGACTGTTGGACTGATCATCACCTTATTCGATCCCCAATGAAAATTAAGATCGCTCCCAAATGGAGACTGCAAAAGAAGCAAGTCAGGTGCAAGCTGAAGATTCAAGATTTGAAGGACTCTATTAAGCATGACCGCTTCCAAGCAGTCTTAGAAGAAAAGCTCCCATCAGAGTTTCTGGAAGAAACTGAGGAACACTGGAGCCAGCTGAAAGCAGTAATCATCAACGCCTGTGAGGAAACCATAGGCTACCAAACTAGAAAACATCAGGACTGGCTTGATGAGAATGATGCTGAAAATGAGCAACTCATTAATGAGAAGATAATGGCATTTCATGCTTGGCAGAATAACATAAATTGTAATATAAAAAGAGAAGCCCATGCCAAGGCGAGGGCGGAAGTCCAACATAAAATCAGAGAATTCAAGGACAAATGGTGGACTGAGAAAGTGCAAGAACTCCAACATCTCGCAGACATCCACAATACATGTGGTTTCTTTAGTGCCACCAAAACTGTTTATGAGACAATTTTCCATGGTATGAATCCTCTTCGCTCTAAGGATGGAACCACACTTCTGAAGGACAACAAAGCCATCAATTCTCGCTGGAAAGAACATTTTGAAGATCTCCTTAACCATAATTCTATGGTTGCAGATGAAGTCCTTGAGCAAATGGTCCTCAATGACCATTTAGGGATGAGCTCAGAGACCTTCCTAATTTGTATGAGGCACCCAATGCCACCAAGCAGATGAAGAACAACAAGGCAGCAGGTCTAGATGGGATCCCTGCTGAAATCTTTAAAGACAGTGGACCACAGCTAATTCGGGAGCTTTACCTGCTTATCCTTAAAATCTAGATAAAGGGAGAGATACCAGGTAAAATGAGGAATGCCCTGATTGTCACCCTCTTCAAGAAAGGGGATAAAGTGGATTGTGGAAATTATCATAGTATCTCCCTCCTAGCCATTGCAGGCAAAGTTTTGGCATAGCTCCTTGCAACTTGTTTTCTGCCCCTGTCAGAAGAAATTTTATCAGTCACAGAGTGGTTTCCAACCATGTTGTGGAACTGTGGATATGATCTTCACAGTACAGCGGCTGCAAAAAAAGTGCTGGGAGCAAAACCAACCACTGAACATGGCTTTTATTGATCTAACTAAAGCCTTTGATTCAATGAATCACCATGCCCTCTGCATTGTACTCTCTAAGATTGGATGTCCTAAAATTGATTCATGATAACATGAAAAAGACTGTTCTGAGCATCCCTGGCTCTCAGAGTGAACCTTTCAAAGTACAAACAGGAGTAAAACAGGGCTGTATCATCACTCCAACCATGTTTGTGGCTTTTATCACTGTCATTCTTTATCTAGTTGCTGTGAAGTTTACAGCTGGCTTTGAAATCATTTACAGAATGGATAGAAAACTGTTCAGGCTTAGCAGGCTGAAAGCCAAGAGTAAGATCTCCACAACATCTATTGTGGAACTTCCGTATGCTGATGACAACGCAATCTTTGCCCACTCTGAGAAAGATCTTCAAACTATCTTGAATGTGCTTGCCAAAGCTTACGCATGTCTTGATCTGGCTCTTAATATCAAGAAGACTAAAGTGCTGTATCAGCCCTCTCCGAAAATTAATGGAGTGGTACTGGAGAATGTTGATCATTTCCTCTACTTTGGAAGTCATCTTTCATCCAAGGCAGATATTGATACAGAAGTTCAACATCACCTGAGCTGTGCCAATGTAGCTTTTTCTTGTTTACAGTACAGGGTTTTTGAAGATCACGACATTTAAACAGAAACCAAGCTTCTTGTTTATCAAGCCGTTATTCTCCCAACACTGTTATATGGGTCCAAAACTTGGACAACCTATAGACACCACTTGAAAGCCCTTTAGAGGTACTATCATAGCTGCCTTCGTAAGATTCTGACGATCAAATGGGAAGACAGGAGCACCAATATTAGTGTCCTGAAAGAGGCAAAGACCACCAGTATCGAGGCAATGATCATCCACCAGCAATTCCGCTGGACTGGTCATGTCTGGATGCCAGATCATCGCCTCCCAAAACAGGTCCTGTTCTCTCAGCTGAAAGAAGGGTACCATAATGTGGGTGGACAACACAAGCATTGTAAGGACTTACTGAAGGACAACCTAAAAATGTGTAATATTGACATTGACACTTGGGAGATACTTGCCCAGGATCGCTTAAACTGGAGTGAAGTCTTACATGATGGTCTCCTGCATTTTGAACTTGTTCACTGACAAGCTGAAGAGGACAAGAGGTGCAGAAGGAAGGAGAGACTGGCTTCCAGTCATGGTAAGCAGCCTCCTGCTGAGTCTGAAAACATCTGCCTTCATTGCAATAGAACTTGTGGTTCAAGGATTGGCCTTATTAGTCACCTGAAGACCCATGGAAGATGATTGTACTCGGTAACGAGTGATCACCCATTATGCTGTATTCTGATCATTCAGAGATCAAAAGAACATCCTAGCATGTAAATGAATTGTAAACATGGGATATCTCGGTATTCATCTCTCTTTGAAATGTACTGTGAATGGTGGAGGAACAAGCAAATTGCCTTATGTTCATTAGTATAGCTAAGTACCGGTGATGGACCTCCTTCAAAGTCACGCTAATTACCTTTTGAACTCCAACTTGTCAAAAAGGATGTGAAATTGTATAAAAGATCCTTCAGTCCTGATCCTGTTCATCTCAGATCTGCTTGAGGCTTCATACAGGGGAATCTTAGGCAAAAGGACTGGACCACTCTGCAATGATATTGGACTATAACCTCTGAACTATTTCCGAAAGAACTCTTTGCAACTACGAAGCTCACCATCTCTGCTATGAATCTGAACCTCAATTAATTGAACTTCTGTCTGTATGTATATTGATCTTTTAACCATACTCTCTCTCTCTTTTGTTTTTTAAAAAATGTTAGTTTCGTTCATAAGAATTGGCTGTAGCATGTATTTGGGTAAGATCTGAAACATTCATTAACCTGGGAGGTAATGTGTCCTACCCTTTGGGATTGGTAGAACCTTTTCTTTATAAAATGAAATAAGATTTTCAGGAATCTTCATCATATTTAACTTGGGTACCTGGATGGAGGCCTGAGGCTGGATCATTTTAAGGGAACTGTGTTGTTTGGACTTCTGAGTAACCAGTGAGGTAATTAAGAAGCTGTTTTATGCTGGCTTGGAAAATCTAAGTATAGGAATATCCATCAGTTTTTTGGGGATTGTCTGCCCCATTCTTTGCAGTTCACCCTAATTGAGTGACCACAGCTGGCCGCCACTGGGACCCTGGTCACAACTGTACTGAGAATTGTATCTAACGGCCTTCTATTTGAACTCGTGTCAGTCACTGCCAGAAGCTACATAGTACACTTCTTGTTTCCAGTAGCTGATTTATTGTGTTCTCAAAAAAGAGAATGGACAAAAGAGAAAAGATTCAACTGTGTTTCATTTTGGACAGTTATTCCTATACAATTTAAGGATGATTTACTATCCAACTTGGTCAAGGAGATTTTTGTCAATATCTAATGCACTCAAAAATATTTCTGCTTTCGGAATAGTCATGAATATCTGTCATACTTACATATTGCAGTGCCATTTATCTCAAAAAGTTCCAACAAAATATATGGGACCAAATCCACAGCTGATGTAAAGCAGTATAGACCCTCTTACTTCAATGGAGTGATGATGATATGTATCAGCTGATGATTTGGTCCAAAGAGTGGCTGCCAATAGAAATCAGCATTCATAGTGCAATGACATGTGTTTACTAGAAAGTTACCATTATTATTTAGAACTGTAGTTAATACTGCAAAATAGTGTGATAAAGTCAAATATTAGCACAAGAAATTCTGAGTTTTCAACTGTACTATGAGGATAATTTCAATCAGTACTTAAATCTAGCTTCCTCTGGGGTTGCAACATGGCTTTGTTAACAATGCACTATAACACAACACTACACAGTTATTCACAGTACTTTACCACAAAAACTTGTAAATCTATTTTTTCATTACTGACTTGTCTCCATCCATCCAGTCCCATACTGCTCTCTCTGACATCTCCTCCCAGGTGACTGACCAGCAGCTCAAACTTAATATGTCCCAAACTGAATTCCTTCACTCCCAAACTCTCACTCCTTCCTGGTTTTTCTGTTACTCTTGACACTACCATTCTTTCTGTCACTCAGGCCCATAGACTGGAAGGGGGTCACTGACCCCTCCTTCTCCTTTGGCACACACATCTCAGCCATGCCCAAATCATGCCAGTTCCCCCTTGTAACATTTTTTAAAAATCAGACTCTCTGTCTTATAGTTAAAACTCACACCACACTCATTTCCTGCCTCAACTACTAACCCTGTGGCCTCCTCTGACACACATATTGATCTTACCATTCATTCAGAGTGCAGCTGCTAAGGTCAGCCCTGACCATGTTTTCTTCTGTTTGAATCTCTCCATTGTCTCCTCCTTCCATCCTGCACTAAAATGCAGTTTTCTTGTCCTCACTTTCAAGGTCTTTCTCACTATTCTGCCTCCTATCTCTATTTAGGGACCCTGGACACTTACCTTGTCAATCCCACCCACGCTGCTCCACCTGTTATGCCAGCCTTTGAATGTCTATTTATCTAAATCTCCCAAACATCTCAGCACTTTCATCAACGATCCCATTTCACAGAGTATGTCCTTCCTGAATTAATCCATAAGGACACTACACTTTCCTACATAAAATCCATCCTCATGACCCACTATTGCTATGATAGCTAGAGGAAATCAACCATCAGTTAGCTAACTCAACTGGCAGCCAGGGATACAAGTGTAGCCAATTATTTCATTTTATCATTCATCTACTGTGTGATGTTATGATTAACTAACGTGTTATGTCATATATAATCATTGTATGCTAAATAGATTTGAGTTGTAGAAGTATAAGATTGATCAGTTGTCAGAAGGGATATGTATGTATTAGGTATCTAAGTAAGTAAGGTTAAAACGCAAGGCTTACAGGTTGAGGCATGTAAGATTTTAGCTTAGCTATATTAGGCCTTAGCCTTAAGAAATGCTTGACCTAAGTAAGTGACCAAAGCAGGGTCACCCAAAGGGGGGGACAAGTGGGGCAATTTGCCCCGGGCCCCACAGGGGCCCCCACGAGAGTTTTTCGGGGCCCATGGAGCAGGGTCCTTCACTCGCTCCAGGGGCCCCAGAAAACTCTCGCGGGGCCTGGGCCCTTGGAGCTTCTTCCACTCTGGGTCTTTGGTGGCAATTCGGCGGCTGCACCCCAGGCTCCCGAATCCTCTGAGCGGCCCTGGATCAAAGAATGACCTTATGCCATTAGATTGCATGAAAAGATGTGCCAATGGGTGGTACTGATAAAATTAACCATAATATACAGTGTATGATTGCAAGACACCCTGTGGTCACATTTTTCCAACACGCGCACTAACTGCAGGGTACACATTGTGTATAAATGCTAATGACAATAAAAGGAACTACAAACAACCTAAAAAAATATTCTTGAGGGACACAATACAAATAAGGAAAAGGAGGCTTGACATCTTCATGCACATGCACAGAGTGTTAGGTGTACTCAGAATCATCCCTCTACTGATGATCAATTGGCAAGGCAGACATCAGACCTTAAGAATATCATTAAGGATGGGAGTATGACTATATTTGTACCATGTGCGTAGGTCTTTATAGAATTTTTATATGCATGGGTAATTATAACCTTAACTGTAACTTTAATAAAACTTGTAAAACAGACTAGAACTTGTACTTGTGGATGTATGTGTGGTCACTATCCTTGGTCTTCTTGTGTTCCTAGAGGCTCTAAATCTGAAGCAGGTAACAGAGGTGACTTTCACTCTGTTGAACTTGAAACTGCAGCCAGAGCCAAAGGGCTTCAGCTCCAGACAGGAGGCCTGTAACCGGAGTCCTGCCGCCTAGGGCTGAAGCCCTCGTGCTTTGGCTTTAGCCCTGGGTAGTGGGACTCGGGCTTCAGTCATGGGCCCCAGCAAGTCTAAGCCAGCACGGGTGACCCCATTCAAAGGGGGTTGAGACCCACTTTGGGGTCTCCACCCACAGTTTGAGAACTGCTGTTATATAGTATCTTTTGTTCAAGGGCCTCAGAGCACTTTGCAAACATTAATAAGCAGATCCTTATGGCATTCACAAGCTATTGAAGTATTTTTATTCTTGTTTTACAGATGAGCAGTGTTGGTGCTCACATGAATTCAGAACAATCTTCTGTCCCAGGAAGAAGGACGGCAAAAGTTCATTTCTCCCAAGTTACAGGTAGACAGTTCAGAAGGGATTTCCCCTCACCCTCTGTGGGGGATGTATACCCCCCTGAACTTCCCCATCACTCCTCCCGCCCCCTGAGGTCAAGCCAACCAAGATGAACACGCCAAGAACATACCAACATGTTATCTGAAGGTTCAAGTGGTGTATCTACATCCAAACTGCCCAAAATACAAATACAGCTACCCACTGAAGAAACAGTGTCTCCACAACCTAAAGGCAGTTTCTGATGTTTGTCAGTTAAACTTTTCCCATTTATTGAAGTTACTAAAGATGGCTACTGGTGCAGCTCTTGCAAAAACGCTTACAAAGAAAGAAAGCTTTCCACTGGTAAAACTATTTCCCACTGGTAAAACTGTGTACCAAGGAGCTTGGTTTGCTAGACTGATCAGCAAAGCCAATGCTGACAAACTAAATGAAAAGGCTGCAAAACACCAAGCCTCTGGATTACATCAACATGCAGAAAGCTTTATAAGCCAGTCACTGTCAAAGCCAATTTTAGAAGTGCTTAATGAGGCTGTTAAGAATGCTGGAGGCACAACACAGTTTGCACAAACATGGCTGTTACATCATACTTTCTATTTAAGCAAGAGATACCACACCACAAACTGGAGGCCAATATTTGGTGCATTGTCACTTGTTAATCCTGAACTTGGACACTGGTTCTGAACAAGACTGGCAAATGTGTGCTATCTTTCGGCAAGAAACTCAGCTGAATGGTTAGAAGCATGTGGTGCAACAATGAAAGGCTCAGCAGTTGAAAAAGTGAAGAACTCTCTAACCACACTCAAAAAATGTGCATACACAACTGAGGAATGCACCGATGCCAATGGACGTCAAGTATTAAGTCATTGCATATGTTATTTTATGTTGGTCATAGGCCAGTAGATGCATTTCTAGATGTTCAGGTTATAGAAGACACATCGGCTGCATCTCTGACAACCCACAGCTTAGAAGAGTTAAATGCTTGTAAACTGGATGTCAAACAGATGGCTGGTTGTGCATTTGATGGAGCTGCAAACTTCTCTGGAAGACATAATAGAGTACAAACTTTGCTCAGAGATAAGTGTAATCCTAATTAGCTCTCAGCCCTTCCAGTCCGCCTTTAGCTAGTGATGTCAGGCCTGTCATCACTGCTGTCTCCACAGAGTCCTCTTCTGGGCATGGCCCTCCGGCTGCGCCACCACTCCAGCATCTCCCCCGTTCTGGGGGACTGGCAGTCCTTAGTCCTGCCACCTGCCTCAGGGGCCAACTGCAGCCCAAGGTCCAGCCCCTCACCTCAGAGCAAACTGCAGTCTGGATACCAGCCATTCTCCTAACTGGCAAGTGGTGTGCAAAGGCGGGGTCCAGGGCCCCCTTACATCTATACATACTGGAGACGCCATCTTAACTTCAGTACCCAGAAAGATAATGGAGGAAATAATTAATCAATCAATTTGCAAACACCTAGAAAATAATAAGGTAATAAATAGCAGTCAGTTGATATGGCCTCAGCTGGAGTATTGTGTCCAGTTCTGGGTGCCACATTTCAGGAAAGATGTGGACAAATTGAAGTCCAGAGGAGATCAACAAAAAGGATTAAAGATCTAGAAAACATGACCTATGAGGAAAGATCGAACGAATTGGGTTGGTTTAGTCTGGAGAAGAGACGACTGAGAGGGGACATGATAACAGTTTTCAAGTACATGAAAGGTTGTCACAAGAAGGAGAGAGAAAAATTGTTCTCCTTAACCTTTGAGGATAGAACAGGAAGCAATGGGGCTACACTGCAGCAAGGGAGGTTTAGATTTGGCATTAGAAAAAACTTTGTATCTTTCAGAGTAGTTAAGCACTGGAATAAATTGACTAGGGAAGTTGTGGAATCTCGGTCATTGGAGGTTTTTAAGAACAGGTTACATAATCACCTCTCAGGAATAGTCTAGATAATATTTAGTTCTGCCTTGAGAGTAGGGGACTGGGTTAGAAGACCTCTCAAGGTCCCTACCAGTCCTACGATTCTATGATTCCATTATCTCAACTAGCACTAGTATGAGCTGCAGAATCTTCAAAAAACATTAGAAAGCCATACATTTAATGTCTTTGTTATATTCTTTTTTTTTTCAACAAGAGTTCAAAAAGACTGAAAATCGTGGAAAAAATAGAAGATGCGCTGGGACTGAAATTCAAATTAGTCCAACCTTGGAAAACTCGTTGGCTTTCTCATGAGCTATCTTTGGCTATTACCTTAAAATTATTGCGAACGTTATTAATGGCTTCAGAAAATATCTACCAACAGATCTAAGTAATGAGGCTAGTGGACTACTTTTGCTACTACATTTAGAGAAGACAATTGCTATTCTCTCTCTTGTAAACCTACTGTTGGAACCATTTGGTTCATTAAACAATGCCATCAAAGCATCTGCTACAACAGTAGTAGATCTTTATCCTGCAATAGAAACTACACTTGGATCAATAAGAGAAATATCCATTGAAAACATACTAGAAAAAGCAAAGACTTAAGTACAGAAGTTGACTATTGAAGACACTTATGTGCCTTAAGTGAAGAGGACAAGAAGGATTTAAGACAGCTGAAAAAGTACACAGACTTTGATTCTTACCAATCTACAACAGCAACTTTTGGATTCTATTCAACCTCTATATAGCTTTTACAGATGTCTGTCTTATAAAACACTGACAGTTGAGTGGAGTGAGGCATTACCAGCAATGGGGCTGTCATGTGATTGGGACAGAATAGAGAATTCGAACACAGAGTGGAATCTCATACAATGAATGAATGAAGATTTGACTTCAACTTCTTTTCTATCATTACTAGTGACTTGATTTGATCTTTTTGTCATGTTTCCTGGGCTGAAAGAAGTAGGAATTCATCTCTTGCTACTCTCAGTCACAAAAGCTACTGTTAGAGTTCTTCTTTCTCATTGAATAGAATTTTGTGTTCCTAAAGAAGTTGCCTTCTGCCTGATCACATGAATGAACTAATGACCATATCAGTTGAAGGACTGGAGTACCAGATGCATGAGAAACCTCCAAAGATGAACACATGGCATTCAAGAAGTTCATTAACAGGTTTTTGCAAAATTACAAGGAACCAAGAAAGATGTAGATGTCGTGCTTTATAGAAGACTTGAGTAGTCCACTTTAATTTGTGTGATGATTTTAAAACATGAGTTAAAACTAATAAAATGGTCATGAAATCTTTTTCAGTGTTTACTATAGTTCCATACATGCCCTCACAATATCACCCCCCAGCCCTCCCCTCCCCCTCAATTTCAATTCCTGGGGGAAATCCTAATTTAGGATGTTCCCATGCTGATTAGCTATAACGTGAATGATTGATAGATTCTGGAGTCTAGAAAGAGATTTAATCTCTCTCTCCTTCCAGTCTTCAAGGATTCAGACATGACTAATGACAGAAACAAAGCAAGAATCCAGGAAACGAAGAGAAAGTATGGCTAGACAAAGGAAACTAAACACAGCCATCTGAGTGAAATGAGGGGAAATCAGGGAACAGAAGAGTTAGCAAAGGAACAGTATTTGTAATCTGGTCCTGAAACAGAAGGAGTCAAGTTTGGACAAGTATTAAGTCTGAAGGTGAAGGTTGGAGCTGGAATTTCCCTATCCCATTATGATATTGGTAATATTTCAGTGTTATGTGATATTTTGTAAGCAGCACCTACACTTAAGGAAATTATTGTATCGCTAGGATGCTTGTACTGATAGGGGTTAGGGTTCAGCAGCTCTGGAGTTCACTTCTAGTTTATGACTTCTGTTCCTAACAGCTCATGCTTCAGGGTTTCAGCCAGCTACCCGCAGGGGTCAGGAAGGTATTCTCCCTCAATGTATTCTGGGTATTTTTAACTCCTTCCTTGAAGCATCTGGGTTGGTCATGGCCTTCAATGGTTCATTCAGTGGGATGGGCAAGAGCTTTGAGGTGGCATCGAGCATTCTCTCTCTCTCAGGTGCTTGGCTGCCTCTTTCTCATGTGCTCAGGGTCTAACTGATTGCCATATGTGGGGTTGGGAAGGAATTTTTCCCCAGGTCAGATTGACAGTGACCTTGGTGGGCTTTTTGCCTTTCTCTGAATGTGTGCATGCAGGTCACTTGTCAGGATAATCTGGGAATATCTCACTTAATCATTTCCCTGCTATGGGGTGGGGGTTGGAACTAGTGTAACTCAGCCACTCTTATTCTCTGCCTGTGAACACATGACAGTGTAGCCTCCCATGGTCTATTATACTTTGGTCTAATTTCAGTTGTTGGGTTTAGTGTGGGGATGCTAGGTAGTGCAGGTGGTCTGTGATATACAGGAGGTGAGATGATGATCTAGTTGTCCCTTCTGGCCTTAAACTGTATGACTTTATTCCTAATTATAGAGGTTCATGTAGAAAAGGACTTAACTTTAATTATTTTTCACTTTCTAAAAAGAACTGCACCACAGCTCACAATAGGCATTTGTTTAAGATCTCCCAACATTCTGAATAAATAACACTAGCAAGACTATCTGTAAAAGAACTATGTGGTGACATCCAATAATGTAACAGCAATAGCCACTTTTTGTATGGTTTCTCCACACTTCTGATGGTCACTATGTAGTGATTGTTTCAGTAAACATAAATCTGGTGCAACTCCCCTAAAGTACATTATTTAATGATTCTTCTCATGTGTATATATATATATATATATATATATATATATATATATATATATATATATATATATATATATATATATATATATATATATATATATGTCTTTTACAGACAAACAGGTGTTTCCTAAAATAAAGGGATCACATCTATTGGTCTTGGCTTGTCATCCCTAGTCAGTTTCCTGACTGCAGCCAGGAAAGAAATGAATTGGCTAATTAGGGGAAAGGTATCCACAGCACTCCTAACAGCTAGTAACCCTTATGGAACTCCACAGTAAATTAGTGCAATGACTTGCCTAAGACCATCAAATCAGTGGCAGAATTAGGAACAGTAGAACCCGGAAATTATCTTAGTTCTCTGCTTTAAACATTAGACCATTCTCTGGAAGGAATTTTCTCCAACAATGTTTTAATGGCATCATCAGTTTTTATTGACAGTATCTAAATTTACTCTCTACCAATTTCAACATAAAATCAGGAACTCTTTGTGTTAGGCATATTATTATCTATCATTTTAAAATTGTGTTTATTTACTCCTCTTCCCCTTTTATTTCACCTACTACACTGCCTATTAGCTATCTATTGTCTCCATAGCAATCCATCTCCATCCTCCATCACAACAGCTCTTGGAGCTGGTTGGCAATCATGCTTTCAGACTGCATGTCTTCATTAGGATTCTTTAAAGTGTGCAAACAGCCGGTATTTTATGACATTGATGACACTTTCGGATTGCATCACTATGAACATTATATTTTCCATTAGGCTCAAATTCATCAGGCATTCTCCAACTCATTTTATTTGACTTGTTTTGATATCTCTTTTGCATACAAATCAACAACATAGCCTGTTTTGTTTAAGTTGCTTTCCTAGTGTAATTTACATCTACAGTACATGTTTTAAGATTTCTTAGTGAATTATCCTCCCCACATTGCAGAGAGAACTTACAAGAGTAAACTCCTCTGCATATCAAGGGATGAGAAGGACTCTTTCTCCCACAAGTCTTGACAATATCCTTTTTGACAATCAATCTGTTATTGTTAATAGGAATTGAGAGAAGTTAGTACACACCTCTTCCTTGAATAATTCACAGATTATCCTGGAACTATGAAAAAGAATATATCTGAGATATGTGTGATATGGATTTCATCTAGGGGGTAATTGTTTCTGAGTTCATGTTGAAAAAGACTTTGTGCAACAATAACAACTAACTTGTATGTATTTGTAGTGCCTTTTACCCTAAAAAGAACAGGAGTACTTGTGGCACCTTAGAGACTAACAAATTTATTTCAGCATAAGCTTTCGCGGGCCATGAAAGCTTATGCTGAAATAAATTTGTTAGTCTCTAAGGTGTCACAAGTACTCCTGTTCTTTTTGCAGATACAGACTAACACGGCTGCTACTCTGAAACTTCTCACCTTAAAGACTCCCACAGCACTTCATAGGTATATAATGTATGCATTTATCCTTGACTGCAGTGCAGCTATATCTGAGGTGGAATGTGGCAGTCATTCTGTGCTAGCATGCTGCACACAATCCATTTTATTGTTATTATTTATTAATATTTATAGAGTGCATTAAGTGTGTGTGTTACTTTACAAATACAGTGTGATGTGATCTGTGTCCTGAATAGTTACACTCTAATCTGTCTTTTTACAATACAACCAATTACATGAAGAATCGTGAGAGTGGGTGCAGACAGATTTGTAGGATAGCAGTGGTGGTAGGTTAAGCCAAAGAAGGATGGTTTAAAGATGTTTAAAGGTGGTTGCTTTGTGCACATAAAAATAGAAATTCCTAAGGAAAAAATAAGTGGACTATAACTTTTTTTAAACTGGAACTACAGAGGGGATTTTAAATAGGCAAATTTAATTACCCAAATTGGAATCTGGCCAGGACACTGAGACCGCCTCTTACAAAACACAGCCAATGATTCATTGACAATTAAACACTCTACTTCTCCACAAATCCTATCTAGGTTAATCTACTCATAAAATAAGCACTAAATATTCATCTACAATTTAATTTCTTTTCCTATGCTTTGAGATACAAACCCTTCATCTAGCCACTTTGAGAAGTAGAGCTAATCTGCTGATTCATCCTGGAGTCAGGCTCTAGGACCCTTCATAATGATGTAGAGCTATTTTGCTGACTCTCCCTAGCTGCCAGACCAAATTTAGGGTCTCTCAGAAAAGAGAATGAACTAAAGGAAGGAACAGAGAGAGAAACCTTAGGAAAACAATGATCCTAAAACAAAAGGATCAGACTGAGGCTTATATTTGCTATTATTTAAATAAACAGTAAAAGGAAACCCCAGGCAGGGGGTAAAAGTTGAGTCCATGGCTAGCGTATTTGAACTGTATTATGAGACATATAGAATGGTTCTTAGTTTATCCCGATCAGTTTAATCATGCCTCAAACTGGGTGAACTCATGCACATATACATGTTAGTATGGACCATATCTATTGTCCAAATTTCTAAAATGTATTTCATTGAGTGCCTCAATGGATCAGTTATTAATAATAGGATACAGAGTAGAGACCTGATCAATAGTAATAGATGTGTTATTTTTTGTCTCTGAAAAGGTTTGCATAGTTTTGGAGGCTGTCAAGTTCTAAATGGATTGAATTTAATCAAATCTGGTTTCCATATGGTAGGTTCCAGTTCACACAAGTTTTCCTGGTTCACTAGAACCAGAAGCAGGATTAATAGCCATATTGATTTGTCCCAGGTGATTGTTCCTAGCAAACATTTTTGAAATCCATTGATAAAAAGCAGCTTGAATAAGTTAGCCAATATCCAGTTTCGGGGGAGAAAGTTGGTATATGTCTTTGATGGAGTTTGCAGACAAAAAACATGTCTAATTAAGCACAACTTGGTCTCAGATGTGGGTAACTTTGAATCGAGGCTAGTTTTTCCTATCCTTTAAAGTGAAGCTGAATCTTTTGCACAGCTTTAAAATATAAAATCTTTCAACACAAGCTTGGCAACTTAAATCCAGCACAAATGTGATTATCAGCCAGAAAGTGTTGCAATCTGCTGGAGTTTGATGGTGTATATGACACAAGATAGGGGTCTCAGTCCAAGTCTAGTGGAGAGACACACATATCAGGAAAAACATCACCAGAATTTAGCACTCAAGAAAAATATATAATTTGTACATAATGAACAAAGAAAACTAAAAAGGAAACATATTTAAAAGTTATCAAAAGGAAATACTTTTTTAAAAAACACAACTCATCATTAACCTGTGGAACCCCCTACTATCAAGTATTATTGAGGCAAAGAATTCAGAAGGCTCTAAAGAGATTAGACATATGAATAATAACAATAGCATCTTCAGTCACACCAACTAGATTAAAAAAATATTTCAGAGGCATCAACTTTCATGCATCAGGCCATGAGCCAATTGCTTCCTGCCTGGGACTAGAAAAAAGCTTCCCTCCTGAGAATGCTGTTGCATGATTGTCCATTACAATAAATTACGCATCTTCCTGTGGAATATTTCATGCTGGCTATTCTCAGCAAAAGGACACCATAAAAATGGGCCATTGATTTGAAATGGTGTTGTATTTCCTGTGTTCCATTGACTGGCACACTTGTTGTCATCTTGGAAGTCAAGAAGAGAATGTACAGGGAGATTGAATTATCCTTTAATACTAGCAGACATTCCTCCAGGTCACTGTGAAACTATAACTGCAAGCAGTGCAAGGAAGAATGGGCTGCTGCTCTTTAAGTTATACCTCTTCTTTGGATAGAAAACTTCACTGGTCACTGTTGTTTATCTATTACCTTCCATTGCACAAGAACTAAATTAATTTAGAAACTATATTTTTTAAGTATTGCAAAATATTCTAAATATAATTTTGTGTATTTTACATATATTAACAACACACATTATCTCCAGTTATTCATTTCATAGAACATTCACAATGTGCTGCAACATTTCAGAGGTTTTTGCAAAACCAGTTCCAGTCACACGCTGAGTAGCTTCCAAATTTCCTGATACTGCAGTTTTTCTAGACTTCTGATTTTTATCTGGCTGTCATGACCTAATACTGAATTCTAAGCTTTATTGTCATTAATAACATCAGAAAAGCTTTCACCTTCAATGGATGATGATCAATTTTCTTATCTGACATCATTATTTTTTTTTCAACTTCTGCTAAATGTGATTCCATTATTGCATGAATGAAGAAATATTTCTGTGTTAGCGGATTATGATCCATCTGTATTATGCAACTGTCAAAAGCCTGTTTTGGCCTTGGATCGTGTTGAAAGCAACTATTGTACAGCAGGTCACTAGCCATTTTTATGTAATTGTCCAGAGAATGTCCTAGCTGCTCATCTACATGACTGTATAATACAAAATTTCTCCTAGTTGTTCAATCGGGCTTTTGTCTAGCCCTAAATAGGCACTGCTAAGAAGCAGAGATGTATGAATAGTAAAATACCCACCGTCTGCTTCAGCCTACAAAATTCTTGTGAACAAACAAAATATATAAATTTATTAAGAGTCATGTAAGTGGAAGTTAAAATGAACAACTTCAGTATTCAAAACAGAATCATTTTTTATTTTGGTGCAGTCTAGTCTGGCCTGGTTCAGTCAGTGCTGCCATACGTACAATCACATTGTTCCTAGTTTGTGGGGTCCTACCACACCAGGAGTGGATGGAAATGCTATTGTGATACTTACTGCATTGGCTCCAGCACCCTTGAGAATCAGGTTATCTGCCCTTTCAGTATGATTTTGGCTGGAGCAGATGACATTCACTTCACAACTCCTGTTTAATCAGGACCTTCCATCAACTCTTTCCCTAATTTGCATCACAAATACATGTATCAGTTCTGTACACTATCCATTTTGAGTATCTTATGGGATACCCAGGGTATCAGACATCTCATGAGATGCACATGAAAATTATTGTTGTGATTTTTTATTTTTACTACTGTTCCAGCTTTGTATTTGTTACTGCCATTCAAATTTTCTGTAGTGAAATTAATCAAAATGTTCGTCAGTGTCAGTAACATATTCCACAGGTGTCTGAGAGTGTCTTGATAAGACACTTTTAGTGTATACTCATATACCTATAATTGTCTTTTCCAGCTCATTGGTGGATTTTCAGCAGTGATATGAATCAGACTGAAATTTTAACTACAAAGACTAACTGCAGTCAAGCTTGGAGTCAGATAAGAATGGGTTCAAAGGAAAACAAACGTTTCAAAGTGCATTGATCATCTTTTGTTATAAATAAATAAAATCTTTATTATCCAAGTTACAAAACCCTTTATCATGTCTTCTTGTAACAGAAATTACAACTATTATACAAAAAGCCCTGTCCATGCCACAAATTTGATCAGCAGTGATTTTATGTTTACTTCTAGATCAGACGAAAATGTTGAATAACATCAGACCCAGTACCGAGCCCTGTAGAATCTCACTAGAAACACACCTATTCCGTGATGATTCCCCTTTGAGGAATATTTTTGGAGATCTGTCAGTTTTCTAGTTCTTAATCCATTTAAGATGTGATTTGTTGATATTGTATAGTGCTAATTTGTTAATCAGAAGTCTAAGGCCATGACGACACTACACAGTTTTGTCGACATAAGACACCTTACATTGACCTAACTATGGCGATATACACACTGCAATGTTCCTCACACCGCTTAACTCACCTGCTACACCAACAAAATAAAATCACTTCGACAAGAGGCGTAGAGCTTAGGGTGACGTAGTTAGAGCAATGCAGTGTCAGTGTAAACACTGCACTACTTATGTTGCACTAAGTGGCCTTCAGGAGGTATCCCACAATGCCCACCATGACCGCTGTGGTCACCACTTTGAACTCTCCTGTCCTGGAGACAGGTACACAGGTGAATGGCTCTCACCTGTTAAGCCTCAGGGAAGTTTTGAACTTGCTCTTCCTGTTTACTCTGTGTGGAGCGCTCACATAGCAACTGCCCAGCTAAGCATACTGGCGCCACGCAACAAATGCGCTCCTGCCTGGAGTACATGAGAGATGGCGGATCTCCTGGGTCTCTGGGAAGAGGAGGCTGTGCAGGAACTTGCTCGGGTCATGGAAGGGATTGTGGCGGACATAGGAGAAGTCAAGGGATGCAAGCAGTTGCCTCTGATATGGAGCCACAGACAAGCTGTTTCTACAAGAAGGGGACTGGGGTCAGTGTGGTGGTGAATACCCTCCCCCACTGAGCTCTTCTTATAGTCTTGTGTTCATAATTCACAACACAATACTGAAGAGCAGTGCAGGAGCCTGCTTTCTGACACAGATGGCTGTCTTGCAGGTTACCAGGGCAGTTGAAAAGCAGCTGGAAACCTAGTAGGATGCCCATAGCCTGATGGAATTGAGAAACCTGCATCATGTGGTACTGAACCTGCCCCCATCCCCATGAGACATTGCAAATCCCTCCCAGAACAGCCTGCGACCAGTTGCACAGTGGGATAGCTACCCCGCAATGCACTGCTCTCTGTGTCAATGGAAATGCTGCTACAGTGGATGTGTTCTGCCGACACATGAATCGTAGCACAGACTTGCAACAGCGGTTTAATTACAGCAGTGGTTTTACTTTGACATAACTTAAGTCGACTTAACTTTGTATTGCAGACATAGCCTAAGTATATTACATCTACACAGTTACTTTCATCAACCAATCCTATAACCTCAAAAAATAAAATAAGGTTTGTTTGATATGACTTATTTTCCATAAAACCATGTTGACTGGCATTAATTATATTCCTATCCATTAAGTCTTTCTTAACTGAATCCTATATCAACTTTTTTATAGTTTTGCCCTGGATGGATGTCAGGCTAACCCAGGTCATCCTGCTTGCCTTTTTTGAATATTAGCAGTTGTGCAACAATTAGTATTGATTAGTAGATATAGCTAACAGACCTCTATTGTATCTCACGCTACTGATGTAACCACAAAATACCACTGCTTTTACCTGACACCAGGACTCCATGTTTCCAGTTTCAGAGGCCATCATGTAAGGCCAGCTCTTGTGGCATTTTTGGAAACGTAGCATGGACGAGGGAGAAATGAAGAGTGGATTCAGGTGGTGACTGGATGAGGTGAGAAAAGAAGGAAATGAGATTGAGAAGGAGCAGAAAGAACAGAGAATGAGATTGCTAAGGAGTGGTAGGACTCACTGGGCGAGAGATTTTAAATGGTAATTTTAGATTATATTATAACTATCACCATGCAATCTGCTCTATTTTAGTTGTAAACTGTCAATTTTGAGTCCCTGCTGAATGTAGCTTTTTACTTTTGCAACACAAAACACAGAAATATCTCATTTATAAGTACCACAGTTTGAGACTGACTGGGCAGCATGTGAGAAGTCATCTGGAAAAATATTGTAACTTTCAAATTACAACTAAGAATACTGACCTATCTATCTAACATGCTAAGTAGAGACAGCAAACAGCCTTAAAGGGATGGAAGTGATGAACTTGCATGAAAAAAAGCTAACACTTTAGCCAAGGATAAAAATAACTTTATGGTGCAACTGTTACTCACATTAGCATTCACTTACTGACGTTTGACTTTAGTGAGACTACTGATGCAAGTTCTTACCATAATTGAGTCCTAAAAGTTAAATGGCCTATATCCAGGAAGGGAGAAACCATTGTACAGGGAAGGCACAAATGGATGCTTAAATACAGCTGAATTAAATATTCAGCTTCCAATGTTAACTAGGAGCTTTTGAGCTAGGACTATGTTAACTTTAGTTCACTGTTCCTCATTGCTACTGACTCCACACGAGAAGCTTTCAAGGGCAGATAAAGCCAGCAGGTTTCTGACAGCCTAATTGCAAGGAAGGTCAAGGAAGCAGGGACTCAGGTGAGCATTTTTACAGTTTCTCAGCCTAAGCCTCCCTGATAACCTTTTAATTTATATTTTAACACCTGTGCTGGACAAGAGTCAACAGGGAAAGCAGATCTTACTAAAACATGACCCCTACTTTAAATAAATTAAGTGAGAATATAGATATAATTTAAAAAAAAATTCAAATATGAAAAATCCTGTTTCCCCCCCAAAACACTCAGTGCACTGACAACTTCTCTGTTGAGGACCTCTTCAATAACATTCAATGCAGAACCTTTCCTGTTTTAGTTCCCTGACAATACAAAATGTTCCCCACTTTTGTTCCTCTCTACAGCTTTCTCAGTGCCAGCTTTCCTTATCTGGGGTTTATAAATTGTTTGAGCAAGGCCTCATGACTCACTTTTATAGCTGTGCTTCAGTTAAGGGGAAACAGCTGGACCTCCCAAGTGCATCTAATAAGGGATGCAGCAAACAGCTTCTTTCCCCCCCTAAGAAATTAACCTTGGCTATTATATGGTGATTCTGTCTCACACACGCAAACGGAAGAGTTCTTGAGAAGCTAAAAGGTTCAGTTTATCTTTCTTCTACATAGGTTCTTCCATGTAGGGAAGAAAAGGGCTTAAAGAAAAGGAAATATCCTGTTACAGACACCTGTACTCTACTATTTAAGTGTGTACTTGTTTCAACCTCTGTAACTTGAAAATGTTTAACCTCTTTACGATTACCCAGATTTCAGACTAGGTAAACTTTTATACCATTTACCCTTTAATTTGTTTTGGCATTTTATTAATTACATTAATTAAATACTCTGGCTATTGTTGGGACCATTTTCAGAGACTGAGAGAAACAAACTTCTGACCACTGGTGAAATGTAGAGATAGGGAAAGTATCTTAAAAAATAAGATTTATAAGACTCAGGGCTAATACCTAACTAAATGGCTTATAAACATTACTGTAAGTCTTAGCTGTTGCTGCTTACAGACTTAGATACTGGTTGTGACATTCCCCTCTGGTGTTATCTGGATCGGTGATCTCCTAGGTCACTACAATCCTGCTCTGCTGTGAGAACCCCCACCCCTTGGCCATTCACGCATAGCCTCTGTCATGTAAGCTGCTCCTTGGACTGTGAAACCAAATGATACTAGCCAAAATCTCTGGTCCTAGATACAACCCTAGGAATCTCCATTTTGTAGTGTCTAGTTATACCCACTGGATGCTGCAAGCTTATATGATTTCATCAATTTAACAAAGAAATTGATATGTACCAGGCTTGTTATCCCAAGGAGAGTCTCTGACACTTCAAACCAAACACACTGCTTCAGGCAGAATAAACGAACAAATTTATTAACTATAAAGATAGATTTTAAGTGATTATAAGTCAAAGCATAACAAGTCAGATTTGGTCAAATGAAATAAAAGCAAAACGAATTCTAAGCTGATCTTAACACTCTCATTGCCCTTACAAACTTAGATGCTTCTCAGCACAGGCTGGTTATCTTTCAACCAGGCTCTCCCCTTTGATCAGCACTTCAGTCACTTGGTGGTGGTATCTGTAGATGTAGGTGGAAGAGAGAGGAAGAGCATGGCAAACGTGTCTCCCTTTTATCAAATCCTTTCTTCCCTCTAGGTTTTGCTCCCTTGACCCCCTCCCCCGAGTCAGGTAAGCATTACCTCATCACAGTCCCAAACTGACCAAAGGAAGGGTGTGACTCACTTGAGAGTCCAAAGGATTCTTTGTTGTTGCGTATGCCAATATCTCTTGTTCCTGTAAGGCTGGGCTGGGTTTGTCTCATACATGCCCTGATGAGGAACTGCTGCTCTGCTCTTGGAGAGTTTTTTCCTGGGCTTGCTTTAAGCCTTGAGGATACTTTTTTAGCCTCATAACTATATACATGAAATTATAACCTATAACGTTACTGTAACAACAATTACTATAACATCACTATAACAACAATGTTCAGTGTATCATGAGCCTTCCGAAGACACCTAACATGACACACTTTGCATTGGATACTACACAATCATTTTATAAGGATGAATGTGGGGGTGCAGGGTGTTCCCATGAAGTACAGAATGTCAAACTGGTCCAATTTTAAATTAATGACAAAATTTCCCTTGACTGCAAAGGGATCAGGATATAACCTGTAAATAATCGTTTTGAGACTATTTTGTCTAATAAACATTAATTCTGTTGCTAATCACAACATCTGTAGATTATTAGTGAAAGCTTTTTTCTAAGTAGTGCATTTTTATGAACACACTAAATTTTCATTAGTTGGAGTTTTAATATCTTAAAGGAGTGAACTTAATCCTGCAGCCTTTACTCATATTACACTCATACGCAGTGGGTTTAATTGATTTCAACAGGGCTTCTGACCGTCAAGGTTGAAAGAGTAGACACAACTGTGTATTGGTAATAACAGAGAAGGTCTGCTGTCCAGCAGTCCTGACAGGCTTGGTAACCGTTTTACATCTGCATTGAATTAGTAAAAAAGCAAGACAAACTCCCTATTTATGGGTTAATTTTTCTGTGAGGCCTAAATAAATCAACTGAGTGCACCAAGGTGGAACTTTCCAGCTTTGAAAGGAAAGATTATCCTTAGAAAGGTAATTTATAATTCCATTACCCCATTAAATATAAATTTATTATTTAGCTAAACACCCTAATGGTATTCCATTGACTGTGGAAACTAAAAATTATGAACTTCACAAACCATTTTGACTTTCTGTAACAGTTATGCAGAACAATGTACTGTATAAGAAAAAATAAGACTCTATATTGAAAATATAATCCTAATATACACTTTATGTATATTTAACATATAAGCAATAAAATGGTACAGATAACATTACCCAATCAAGCAGGGCCAGCTTTATTTCAATATAGAAAGGACTGTCTGCTCAAACAAGGAACACTCAAGTTAAACCAACTGAAGGGCTAGTTTACTCATTCCTGTTTGTAAGTTGAAAATTAATGCATTAAAAGTAAGCCATATTTCCTTTAATGAGTCTAATAATTCTTGTTTTCCTTAATAAATTATTTACCAAATATAAAAAAATATTTATCTACTACTATCAGGGCCGGCTCCAGGCATCAGAGCAGGAAGCAGGTGCTTGGGGTGGCCAACAGAAAAGGGCAGCACATCCTGGTCTTCAGCGGCAATTCAGCAATGGGTCCCTCAGTTCCTCTCAGAGGGAAGGACCGGCCACCGAATTACAGCCGAAGAATGAACTGGCGCGGTAGATCTGTCGCCGAAGTGCTGCCGATCACGGCTTTATCTTTTTTTTTTTTCTTTTCGCCACTCGGGGTGGCAAAAAAGCTGGAGCTGGCCCTGACTACTATAGCTCCGATCAGCAAGTATCTGAGCAAATTCCTCATATATATCTTCATCCCTCTGAGATAGTAAAGTATTATACCCCCATCTTACAGCGGTGAAATGAGGAACAGAGAGACTACTAGGTTAGTCAAAAGTTACACTGAGAATGAGGATTGAATCCATATCCTCAGATTCCAGCACCTAAACCAAAAGAATGTCCTTTTTCCCAAGTAGTTTGGTGTCAAACTGTGGATACAGGATCATCATCATGACTTAAGAAGTCTCACCTGAGCTGTAACAATAACAACTCTGCAATATAGCAAGTGTCAGGTTACTCAACAACTTGTTAGTGACATGGGGCTTCATAATGCACTGTGCTGAGCACCCTGATACCAGTCCAGAATAGCCCCTAACCAACCACATGCTTAACAGCTCTCATCTGGTGAAATCTTGGCCTCACTAAATCAATACAAAATTTCCACTGACTTCAGTGCAGACAGGATTTCACCCATTGACTTCAGTGGGATGATTCAAATGCTTAAAACTAAGCGTGAGTTTAAGGGCTAGATTTGCAAAAGGACATGTGTTCCTAATGGCCTCTTTAGATGCCTGAATCCAACATGTAGATGTCTCTGACATTCACAAAGTTATTGCTCAAGTGCTACATGAGTCTGTAGGCACCTTAGTTTCCACTGGCCGGCATGCACAAAACCACCTAAATCCTGCTGCTGCTGCTGCAAAGCTGCTTGGCACTCAGACCCTGGTGGGATTCTCAGTCTATGCATTCCCTCACCTGTAGGGCCTGATCCAGTAGACATGCTCAGAGCACACCTAGCCCTCACAAAATGCTAGTGAGGGCAAGAATTTAGCTGGCTCCTTGTGTCTTGTTATACTCAGTAGCACAGTGGTTAGGACACTCACCTGGCATAGAAGAGAGCTGTTTTCAAATCCTTGCTCTGCCAGATTTGGAGCGGAGGATTGAATCCAGGTCTCTGACATCCCAACTGCCCTAGCCACCTGCCAGTTGAGCATGGTAGGGTTGGACTATCTTAACTTCTCCTACTGAAGATATTCTACTGTGTATAACATTCATTGGAGAAAGGACTTAAACGTCACTCCCCCACATCCCTAGTGGGTGTCCTAACCATGGGTTTATAGTCTCTCTCTCTCTGGCCCAATGAGTATTTAATTATACAAATTTCAATAGGAAAGACTGAGAGACCCCACCAGAATACCCCCATTGCCTAGTGGTCAGGGCTGTCTCCTAGTAGGTGGGAGATCACATTTCTACTTCAAATCAGGCAGAGCAGGGAATTGAAAACATGTCTCCTGTATCCCAGGTGAGGCCCTAACTAATGGGCTATTGTGTATAATAGAGCAGAGGAGTCTCTCTTTTTTAATGAGAAAGGGCTGACCTGGCTGATGACCTGACGCCAACCTGACACCGACCTCCAGGAGAGGGTTCACTACTGAGAATCCCAAGTGGAGGGAAGAACCTTCCTCGGGCACTGGAGTAATGTGCCTAATTACTATTGAGGGGCAGTACTTAGGCCCCATCCCTCCACTTGGCATGTCCTACTGACTGTGTTAGGCAACTCCCTAGACAGCTTGCTGGCTTCTGCAAATTCCTTTCTTAGGCACCTCACTCTCCCTATGCAAGATGTGGAGAATCCAGGCACCTAACCTGAGGCAGTGAATCCCACTGGGAGGCAGGGCAACTATTAGTTAATGTGTAATTCTCCTTTGTAAATCTATCCCTAAGTGCTTTACTGGATTGGCGCAGAGCGTTGAGTACCATGCAGGAAACATGTTAGCAATATGAGAATGTGAGTAAGCCTTCCCTAGTCTGCTGAAGGCTTACTCACTTGCCAGTATTTATTTACAAGAGACACTCAGAACTATGGGCTTGATCCTAGTTGGATTGAAGCCAATGACAAAATGCCCATTGAATTCAGTGGTGCAGGAGCAGGTTTCAAAGCAGTATATTCATATTAGATCAGGGCACAAACCATTCTGCATTGTGCACCAAACAGTAGCAAACTGTTAAGCAATGAATAATTGCACCTAGAAGATGAGTGCTACTCCCAGAATTTTGGTCATATTCAACCACATTTAAAATCTTTGTAAAAATAAATAATATATATATTGGAAACTTTATTCTTTGCTAGCTTGCAGATATACATGAAGTTGATAGCCTTTTACTGGATATGCAATTCACAATCTAATCCATTAAATAAATAGCCCTCTATTGGTTAGATTATAAATTTATTAGGGCTGTCAAGCGATTAAAAATATTAACTGCAATTAATCGCACTGTTAATAATAGAATACGATTTATTTAAATATTTTTGGATGTTTTCTACATTTTCAAATATAATGATTTCAATTGCAATGCAGAATACAACATGTACAGTGCTCACTTTATATTTTTATTACAAATATTTGCACTGTAAAAAACAAAAGAAATAGTATTTTTCAATTCACCTAATACACGTACTGTAGTACAATCTCTTTATCATGAAAGTTGAACTTACAAATGTACAATTATGTACAAAAAATAACTGCATTCAAAAATAAAACAATGTAAAACTTTAAAGCCTACAAGTCCACTCAGTCCTATTTCTTGTTCAGCCAATCACTCAGAGAAACAAGCTTGTTTACATTTGCAGAAGATAATGCTACCTGCTTCTTGCTCACAGTGTCATCTGAAAGTGAGAACAGGAGTTTGCATGGCACTGTTTCAGCTGGCTTGGCAAGATATTTACGTGCCAGATGCGCTAAAGATTCATATGTCCCTTCATACTACATCCACCATTACAGAGGACATGCTGATGACGGGTTCTGCTCAATAACAATCCAAAGCAGTGCAGACTGATGCACGTTAATTTTCATCATCTGAGTCAGATGCCACCAGCAGAAGGTTGTTTTTCTTTTATGGTGGTTTGAGTTTTGTAGTTTCTGCACTGGAGTGTTGCTCTTTTAAGACTTTGGAAAGCATGCTTCACACCTTGTCCCGCTCAGATTTTTGGAAGGCGCTTCAGATTCTTAAACCGTGGGTTGAGTGCTGTTGCTGTCTTTAGAAATTTCAGATTGGTACCTTTTTTGCCTTTTGTCAAATCTGCAGCGAAAGTGTTCTTAAAATGAACAATATGTGCTGAGTCATCATCCGAGACTACTATAACATGAAATATATGGCAGAATGCAGGTAAAACAGAGCTGGAGACATACAATTCTCCCTCAAGGAGTTCAGGCACAAATTTAATTAACACATTATTCTTCTAACAAGCGTCACTAGCATGGAAGCATGTCCTCTGAAATTGTGGCCGAAGCATGAAGGGGCATAAGATTATTAAGCATATCTGGCACATAAATACCTTGCAATGCCAGCTACAAAAGTCCCATGCGAACACCGGTTCTCTCTTTCTGGTGATGCTGTAAATAAGAAGTGGGCAGTATTATCTCCCATAAATGTAAACAAACTTGTTTTTCTTAGTGACTGGTTGAACAAGAAGTAAGACTGAGTGGACTTGTAGGCTCTAAAGTTTTGCAGTGTTTTGTTTTTGAGTACAGTTATGTAACAAAAGAAAATCTACATTTGTAAATTGCACTTTCATGATAAAGAGATTGCAATACAGTACTTGTATGAGGTGAAATGAAAAATATTATTTCTTTTGTTTATCATTTTTACAGAGCAAATATTTGTAATCAAAAATAATTTGGTTCCTGAGGGCACTAAAGTGAGCACTGTACACGTTATATTCTGTGTTGCAAATGAAATCAATATAATTGAAAATATAGAAAAACATCCAAAAATATTTAACAACTTTCAATTCTATTTTTAACAGTGCAATTAATTGAGATTAATTTTTTAATCATGATTAATTTTTGAGTTAATTGCATGAGTTAACTGTGATTAATCAACAGCCCTAAAATTTATAAGATTAATGAAATGGTCCTATATTGGCTTAATTAATTTATTTTCCTATCTGTCATTTAAATCATTCAAACCTCCATTTTTCTATACTGTTATTATACAGATATATTTTGCAGCATGCTCATCATGGTGGCTTATTGCAGACTTGCCATGATAGTATGTTAATTTTAATGTCTCTTTAAGGACTCAAAGCTTCATGTGCATTTCCTTTTATACCTGTAACTGGAAAGTGGATTCAAAAATTATTTGTATTAAAGGCAAGAAAAGATCACACACTATTTAAAAGGGGACTTTGTCTGAAAATTGAATGTTTTTAAGTTAGTTAAAAAAGATTCAAGTTGGTGATGTACCTTTATTATCTTACGATTTCAGTGTTTGTATATATGTGTCAATATCAATAACAATGAGATTATCCCTTCTGACTTGAAAATAACAACAAAAAAAATCTGTAATGGCTATATCAGCTGATCTCCTGGAAGGATCAGGAGGGATTTTTTTCTCCCCAATGCATTCTGGATTTTTTTTTCTCTTTCTCTGAAGCGGAGATGGAGCTGGCTGGAGATAAGACATTGGATGGTGGCAGCTGGTGCTCTGAAGCAATACAGAGAATTCTTTCTCAGACGCTTGGCTGGTGGATCTTGCTCACAGGCGCAAAGTCAAACAGATTTCCAGATCCTGAAAATGGCAGGAATTTTCCCCCAGATCAGATTAGCAGGGACCTTAGGGTTTTTTGCCTTCCTCTGCAGCATGGGTTGCTTGTTAGGGTTGTGGGCATTGGTACATCTCAGTCCCTCCTATTCTCTGCCTGTGGCATACAATAGTTGAGACTCTTGAGGGCACTAAGACTTTAGCTTAATCCAGGTTATTGCCTTCAATGTAGGGGGTAACTGTGAGGATTTTAGTGACCTGTGATGTGGAGGCCTAGATAGGATGATCTGGTGGTCCATTCTGGCCTTAAATTGTACAGCATGATACAGTAAAACAGCTAAGCTGTGTCCCTAAGAGCTCCTGGCTGAATTCTTTTAAGGTCCTCTTCCAAAGCACTAATTTTTAGCTTCCCAGCTGATCAGACCACAAAAATAACTTTCTAAACATCTGTGGAAACTACTCAAAGATTAACATGCTCAACTTGATATCACAACTTGCAGATTTTGAAGAAATGAGAATGAATCAGGAAGACATTTGAGATGGTGGATCCATTCACACTGAAAAATATAGCATTTTGGCAACTACAAAAGAAACTACCTAAGAGATGGCCATAGTAATGGACTGTAAGTCTTCAGAAATCCAAATGACTCTGCAATCCACTGTAGACTGATCAACTGAAAGAACAGACAAATTTTAAAATCAACTAACAGAAGTGCAACAAAGTGATAAGTTGTCTGAATGAATTCAAACAATAGACATCACCATGCAACACCTAGGAAAAAAAAGAGTGAAGTCCTGGCCCCACTGAAATCTGTACAAATTAAGTGGGCCAGGATTTTACCTAAAGTCTCCAGGAGTACGAAGCATGGTTGTAAGAGATAGCCTTCACCCTTAAATATAGGTATCTGCCTTCATAACTTTAAAGACAGAATTTTACAGGTTGCTGTGGAAGAGAGATCTTTACTGACTAAACAGGAAAATCTGTAATTTTCCAAGATTTTTCTCTCCATTTATGGTAGCAGAAATCTGCACTCAATCCCAGAAAAAAACCATTGAAAGATCAGCTTATAACATATACTTTACCATTCACCTGGCAACCATTAAGATCTTTAAAGGAACAGAAACCTTTGTTTAAAAAGCCTGAAGTTCTTAAATTTGCAAAGATTCAAGAGCCAAAAAATTTAACTCCAATAATCTTTCTGGTATTATTGTGTTAATACTAGTATGTAATTTTTAATTTTACATTTTTGATATTTTAGATATGATATTTGAATGATTTTTCTTATGAATTATATGTGTGTAGTGTCAATGTTTGTTAACTAATAGGGGACATCACTTGTAATAATTTTATGGCAATTTAACTTTTGATAACTTTTGATAACTTCTTTGACAGGGTAACAAGCCTTATGAATGGGGGAAGCAATAGATGTGGTATATCTTGATGTTAGTAAGGCTTTTGATACTGTCTCACATGACCTTCTCATAAACAAATCAGGGAAATACCACCTACAGGGAGCTACTATAAGGTGGGAACATAACTGGTTGGAAGACCATTCCCAGAGAGTAGTTATCAATGGCTCAACGTCAAGCTGGAAGGGCCTATCAAGTGCAGTCCCACAGGGATAAATTCTGGGTCTGGTTCTGTTCAATATCTTCATCAATGATTTAGACAATGGCATAGAGAGTACACTTATAAAGTTTGCAGATGATACCAAGCTGGGAGGGGTTGCAAGTGCTTTGGAGAATAGGATTAAAATCCAAAATGATCTGGACAAATGGGAGGAATGGTCTGAAGTAAATAGGATGAAATTCAATAAGGACAAATGCAAAGTAGTTTAATTAGGAAGGAATAATCAGTTGCACACCTACAAAATGGGAAATGACTGCCTAAGAAGGAGTACTGCAGAAAGAGATCTGAGGGTCATAGTAGATCACAAGCTAAGCAGTGTAGGGTTGCCAATTTTGGATGGATGTATTCCTGGAGATTTCATCACATGACACAATCTTTAATTAAAGATTAATCTTTAATTCCTGGAGATTCCAGGCCAATCCTGGAGGGCTGTTTTGGGACCAGCTCTGTTCAATATCTTCATCAACGACTTAGATATTGGCATAGAAACTACACTTATTAAGTTTGCAGATGATACCAAACTGGGAGGGACTGAAACTCCTTTGGAGGATAGGGTCATAATTCAAAATGATCTGGACAAATTGGAGAAATGGTGTGAGGTAAACAAGATGAAGTTTAATAAAGACAAACACGAAGTGCTCCACTTAGGAAGGAACAATCAGTTTCACACATACAGAATGGGAAGAGACTGTCTAGGAAGGAGTACGGCAGAAAGGGATCTAGGGGTTATAGTGGACCACAAGCTAAGTATGAGTCAATAGTGTGATGCTGGTGCAAAAAAAGCAAACATGATTCTGGGATGCATTAACAGGTGTGTTGTGAGCAAGACACGAGAAGTCATTCTTCCGCTCTACTCTGCGCTGGTTAGGCCTCAACTGGGGTATTGTGTCCAGTTCTGGGCATTGCATTTCAAGAAAGATGTGGAGAAATTGGAGAGGGTCCAGAGAAGAGCAACAGGATTGATAAAAGTTCTTGAGGACATGACCTATGAAGGAAGGCTGAAAGAATTGGATTTGTTTAGTTTGGAAAAGAGAAGACTGAGAGAGGACATGATAGCAGTTTTCAGGTATCGAAAAGGGTGTCATAAGGAGGAGGGAGAAAACTTGTTCACCTTAGCCTCTAAGGATAGAACAAGAAGCAATGGGCTTAAACTGCAGCAAGGGCAGTTTTGGTTGGACATTAAGAAAAAGTTCCTAACTGTCAGGGTGGTTAAGCACTGGAATAAATTGCCTCGGGAGGTTGTGGAATCTGTATTATTGGAGATTTTTCAGAGCAGGTTAGACAAACCACCTGTCAGGGATGGTCTAGATAATATTTAGTCCTGCCATGAGTGCAGGGAACTGGACTCTTGATCTCCCTTCCAGTCCTATGATTCTATAAATCTGATTCAGAGCAGTCTTTGCCTTCCATATATTTAAAAAACTATGTAGAAATAAAGACAAGGTCTGTATGAAATATGATTCATATCCTTTTTGTTTATATAGACCTTTGATAATTCTTTTTCATTTTGTTTTCCTCTTCTGAACTTCTTTTCTTCCTCATTTTTTCAACACTTGACTCTTTTCCTGACCAAGACTGTTAAACAAGGCTGAATTCAGGTTTTTATTCTCAGATATACCTTACCTCTAGGTCCAACTTCACAACTCTTATGTTGATGAACATTTACTTACACAAGTTAAATGAAACTGCTTGCATGAATAAGTGTTAACCAACATGAGTAAGGCTTGCACAATCTGGTCTTTACTGATTAATGACTAACATAATTGAATGAAAAGGTTCAAATGGCACAGTCTACATTTAATATTAATAAACATAATATGCAAATTTCAGTGTTTTTAAATTTCAGTAGAAAACCTGACCTCTGAGTAAAGATTATAAAACTAGGCATTTTTAGTCCTGAGAAAAGAAGACTGACGGGGCACCTAGTAACAGTCTTCTAATATGTTACGGGCTGTTATAAAGAAGATAAGCAGCAAAGAATCCTGTGGCACCTTATAGACTAACAGACGTTTTGGAGCATGAGCTCCAAAACGTCTGTTAGTCTATAAGGTGCCACATGAGCTCCAAAACGTCTGTTAGTCTATAAGGTGCCACAGGATTCTTTGCTGCTTTTACAGATCCAGACTAACATGGCTACCCTCTGCTATAAAGAAGATGGTGATCAACTGTTCTCCATGTCCACTGAAGGCAGTACGAGAAGGAATAGACTTATCTGCAGCACAGGAGATTTAGGAATCAGGACAAACCTTCTAACTATAAGGATACTTAGGGACTGGAAAAGGTTACCAAGAGAGGTTGTGGAATCCTCATCATTGAAGATTTTTAAGAACAGGTTAAACAAGCACCTGCTAGGAATGGTCTAGGTATACTGTCTTTGTCCTGCCTCAGCATAGGGGGATTAGCCTAGATAACCTCTCAAGGTCCCTTCCAGCCCTACATTTCTATGAGTTTAGGATTAATAAACAGAATATGCAAATTTCAGTGCATCCTCCTCTGGACATTCTCCCATCCTTGTATTATCTTTGGTGAGATGGGATTCTGTGCTGCACCTCTTATAGCTGCAGCACAGAACTTGAAGACATCAGGGAGAGAGTCCAAACTACTTTTAAGATACCTTTGTGCCCTCTTACTCCTGGGCTGTGTTGGGGACTGAAGTGGCCCCAGGTGTAACTTGGACAGCCTCAAGGACCTGTCTGAGTTATGGTAACCTCCCTGGGTTGCCTTATGATCTGTAATATGTCTGGAATATCTGCAACATGCTCCCAACTCATCCCTCCTACCCCAGCTATACCGAATATGCCAGGGCTTAAAAGGGAGTCTTCAAAGGGAAATTTTCGGCTGTCTTCCTCAGTGCCTATGTCACAGGAATTCTCCCTCAGCAAGAACTGGCCCCTTTATACAGCTCCAGCCCTTTTACCAGGTGTAAAGAGGCCAGACCATGGTGTGAGAGGCTCACTCCTTGTGTCTTTTTGGATTTTAGGGTTTCCTTCTAATGTCTTTTGGGAGGAATATCCCATTCACTCTACATATGCCTGGAGAAACAAGGCTAAATGGTTTCTGTGGACAATCTTGAACATATCAAGTAGACTCTGCCAATCAGGAGACCTGAAAAAATGTCATTGTAATTCAGTATCTGAAAGTGCACCTGTCATAAACAGATAGCTAAGGGTTAATGTCTCTTTCACCTGAAACACCTGACCAGAGAACCAATCAGGAAACTGAATTTTTTTCAACTTTGGGTGGAGGGAATTGGGTCTCTGAGTCTTTTGTCTGTCTGCCTGTTTCCTCTGAGCTTTGGAGAAGTAGTTCTATTTTCTAGTCTTCTGTTTCTAAGTGTAAGGACAAAGAGATCAGATAGTAAGTTCTATGGTTTCTTTTCTTTGGTATTTGCATGAATATAAGTGCTGAAGTGCTTTGATTTGTATTCTTTTTGAATAAGGCTGTTTATTCAATATTCTTTTAAGCAATTGACCCTGTGTTGTATCATCTTAATACAGAGAGAACATTTGTATTTTTTCTTTCTTTTTATATAAAGCTTTCTTTTAAGACCTGTTGGAGTTTTTCTTTACTTCAGGAAAATTGAGTCTGTACTCACCAGGGAATTGGTGGGAGGAAGAAATCAGGGGAGGTCTGTGTGTGTTGAATTGGCTAGCCTGATTTTGCATTTCCTCTGGGTGAATAGGAAAGTCCTTTTTGTTCCCAGGACTGGGGAACGGAGAGGGGGAATCACTCTGTGTAGTTTCACAGAGCTTGTGTCTGTGCATCTCTCCAGGAGCACCTGGAGGGGGGAAGGGAAATAGGATTATTTCCCTTTGTTGTGAGACTCAAGGGATTTGGGTCTTGGGGTCCCCAGGGAAGGTTTTTCAGGGGGACCAGAGTGCCCCAAAACACTCTAATTTTTTGGGTGGTGGCAGCAGGTACCAGGTCCAAGCTGGTAACTAAGCTTGGAGGTTTTCATGCTAACCCCCATATTTGGGACGCTAAGGTCCAAATCTGGGAATAAGGTTATAACAGCACCACAAAAAAAGTTGTACTGAAAATTTTAAGGGCTGTCAGACAGCGAAAAGGATGTTTTACTCAACTTTGGCAATATTTTTGTTGACAAGAAAAATTGTTAAATGAGTTGTCAAATCCACATCAGATGTGTGTGTCTACTAGGTATTTAAATCTAGTGATGAATGTGATGTTTACTGCAAAGGAAACTCCATTTGTCCATGCCTAAAGGAGAACTTCAAATATGACTAAAAGTGAAATAATCATGATTTGACTTAACACTTAACTAACTTTAAACTTTTTTTAAAATGCCAAATTCTCCTAGTTGCAGCATCTCATTCCTGTTCCACTGTGATGATCCTGAATGCATAATTATGTGACATCAAGACTGCCATTATAGCCCTGCAGAAGCCCAGGTTAGTATTTTTAGATACTTACAAGTTTTTGAGAAGCATTACTTATTAAATTAATTATTTTTTATTTTGTAGGGGCTAAGAAATATCTTATACCTCTTCTTACTTGGGGAATTCAGCACACCAAATCATGATTATTTCATCATCAGTTCAGGTTGTATGGGAATGGTGGGGAATGGGGCCTTCTTCAATATGATTTTTCATATTATATCTTAATAAAAAGCCTTTTGAAAATATATACAAGAAATCCATTTACTAGAGCAGCTATGGCCTGATGCCATAACTTTCTCTAGCAGAGTCTTCGTATCTATGGCATCTCAGACCATTGCTCCCTGGAGTCGCGATAACTGAGAGCTGACCAGTGTGACTTGTGGGGAACCTGACTTTTTTTCTGAAAGGTTAATTTAAAATAAGCTAAGCACCAAATGCCCCTCTATCACTGTTATTTCAGGCATTTAAATACACTTTAACTGCAAATATTTTGCCAGAAATTATCTGTAAGGATTACTGGATTGCATAGCATGCTCACACAAAACCGATTCTCCTCTCCACTAGCGTAATTAGAACTAATTCCACTGAAGTAACAAAAGCTACACTATGTATCTGAGGGCAGAATCAAGCCCTACATTATAAGGAATTCACCCAGCTCCTCTTCTATCCAACACTATTTCTCTTGTGCAACACATTACATTTTATTTTCACTGAAATCCTCCACAGCACTTATAGTATTTACTTGCATTCATTGCATTCTTCTTATCAGTATATTCAAATTATTATACTGTCCAGTTGCCTGCTCAGATGGATAATGTTAGGTAGACTATGATACTATAAAATTTACAAACCACACATTTGCATTAAATGTAAACAGGCAAGTTGATATAGATTTGATGAAGTCAGTAGTGGAAAAGCCATCCCTTCACAGGTGTTACATTTAACATCTGGATGCTGTTCTTCACCAATGAAATTAATGAACTGGGAAGGACTCTAAACTGGATTATTATCATCTGAGGCAACTCCTGACTATTTTAGGTTTTTATTAGCTACATTCCTGCACTAGTTATTTTACAAATGTTGGCATGAATTTTAACTTCCAATATGAGTATAATTTTCTAAGGCATGCAATTACTTATTGTATAATATTGTCTACTTAAATAGGAAAGTAAATTATTTACGAAGACCTTCAAGACCATTTACAATTTACCATCTCTTGGTGGGACTCCATCTACAAATATATTGCTAGGTGGTGCGCTGAAGGGTATATAGTGGCTTCCTGGGCCAAGATACACAAATGGGAGCTAGGTGTTGGACAAAGTGTCACAATACCTAACTTTTAGGCACCTATAAAATCACAGAAAGAGCACTGCTGTCCACAAAACCTGATTAAGGCACCCACGCTCCCTATACAATGAATGGGGAGAGAAAGGCTCCTTAGAATGTGATCCACTAAGCCAGCACACTAGGCAGGGAGCTGCCTAAGCTAGTCAATAGGTGATGCTGGTGAAAGGGGTATGATAAACACTCTCGTGGAGTTTGGTGCCTAAGTCTGGGTTGCAGGGAGGCATCTATCTCTGTGTATGATTCATGAACCAGGAAAAGATATGTATTTAGCTGCCTAAATTGTGTCTAGGGCCTAATCAGAGGCTATCTAACTTCATATGCTGCTACTACTGACTACCCTATGGAATATATTAATGTGGGTTTCCCTCAGTTTCTCCTGTTGAAGTTTTTTCCAGTTTAATTAAATAATTGAATAACTAAATATTAATTGGGTCAGAGAGAGTTAGAATGACTCTGTAGCCCAGGGGTTAGGGCACTCACCTTAGAGGTGGCAAATTGTTGTTCGAACCACTTCCCATCAGGCAGAGGGATTTGCATCAGGGGTCTCCTACTTCCCAGGTGATTAACCTAACCACTGGGCTAAAGGTTAGAAGGGATGACTCTCCCCCTCCCCTGTTTTGGGTGGAGTTAGGAGGCCCCAGTGCATGCCTATTGGAGAGGGTCCCACACACAAGTTAAGCAGATGAACACTGGTCTTCCCCTGGTTCATGAATCACTCTGGGGCCTAGGTGGGAGATAGGGGTCTAGGCACCTAGAGGGAGATAGCAGTGCACGTGTTCAGAGGTAGAAACACCGACATCAAGGAATTTTTACTGCAAAGGTGCTGAGTGACTTTAAGCACCTATGGGGTTAGGCGGCAGCTGAGCAGCAATGTTATGGATTGCAGTCATGCCTAAAAATGGGACTTAGGTCCTACGTACCTTTGTACTTCCCACCCATATAAGCATACTCTATTGAGAACTGAGGACAACCCATTCTGTCAGGTCTGGTACATCTGTTATATATAACAAATGCCACAAGTCTACCTAAAAGTGAGTTAAAGTCAATATGGAAAATGCTGATTAAAGAAAAACAAAATCTATCTTTTATATGTGCTAGTTTGGAGGTCTTGAATGAGGCCCAATTATTCTTCCATTGGAGTCAATGGAAACTGAACTGGGTCCTCAGTTCTCAGGACAGGGATTGTTTTTTTGTCAGGTGTTTGTACAGGGCATAGCAGTGTGTGGTCCTGACCTATGATTCAGATCCCTGGGCTTTATGGTAGTTCAAATAATATATAATAATGGAGTGTTACAGCTACAAAAATGCCAGGCAATGGAGAACTGGGACGAAAAGTCTCCATCCAGTCAAACTAATTGCATACTCGTTAAGTGTAAAACTCAGTGGGGGTGGGGTGAGATGGGGGGCGGGGAGCATTGGTTGGCTAGCTCCCAGTACCAAAAGAAAGGGGACTGAGACTAACAATCTCCAGGAACAATAGGAAGAAGCCAATGCTCCAGGTCAGTCTGATTGACAGGACAGGCAGGCTAATGAGGGAGTCAGGAGGCCAGGGGGGTCCTGTCCTCCCTGTGAGCTGGAATTGCCTGGGTCAGACAGAGTGGGACCAAGCTAATGAGAGAGCATGGGTGCAAGCTCAGCTGGGGAGAAGAGCTGTGCCAGCCAGAGGGCCAGAAAAGCAGCCCAGGAAGCAGATCACAATTGGGAGCAGAGTCACAGAAGCTGGCCAGAGAGCAGACCTGTCTTGGGAGGAGAGCTGCAGCACCAGAGCCAGAGGGGCCAGAGAAGCAGCCCAGGGAGCTGGAGGCAGAGCAGCAGCAGCAGTGTTAAGGCAGAGTGGAACTGGGGCTGGAGCAGTCCGGAGCCAAGTGCGTGAGCAGCTGGGGAGAGTGAGGGGGACCCAGAACAGCAGGTCCAGTGCAGGGAGATGCCTCCAGCCAAGAGGCCATGCAGGTCAGACATGTAGGGGGATTGTAACCCTGATGGGGCAGGGGTGATGCTGGGAAGAAGGATTCTGCAACTTAGAGCTTGAGGGCTCTTTTTTTTTAAATTGATTGCTGTTTAACAAATTGCATTTGCTTTGAATTGTATGTAAGGATCAGTGGGTCAGGGAAGTGTCAAGTGCAGAGAGAGCACCCCGGACTGGGGACATCCTAGCCCTTGCCCTAAGTGACAACAACAAAGTTGGGGGAATCCTTGGCCCAGCCTTGTTTGTGTTATGAGGACTCTGCCACACAGGAGAGTGGAAGGGGAGCCTTTGAGGTCAGGCAGGCCTCTGGGTAAAGGAATTGGGAGTGAGGACTCAGATCCTTCTACTAGCCCACTTCACTGGGGTAGTGTATAAACCAGGAAAGTTCCCCATAATAGCGGGACTATTCCCCTACTTACATAAGGCTAGATAATGCAACCATTACTCATGTTGGAAACACTTCCATAGGTTTTCCCATGAAATTCAGTGAGACTACTTGGCTGAGTGGTCACCAACAAGAGTTATGGGTTAAAGTCAATATAAAGTACATAGATCACAATATGACCCTATATATATAAAGTACATAGATCATAATATGACCCTTCTCCTAGATGTCATCTGCAGCAACAACGTCTGGATTCAAATAGCTAGGGATGTCTCTTAAAACTTACCAAACACCACTACCTCAAGCCCTCAGTCAGAATTTCTGGGATCACTACATACTTTCTTCCTCCATCCATTTTAATCTACTTTAAGGATCACTGTTGTAGTATTAGTCACCCCCTTCATTCTTGGAAATATGTAAATTATGCAGCTGCTCCCAAAAGTGTCTGGTTTGAGAAATGAGACTGACACTAGGTCTCCCACATGGCAGTGCAAAAGCCACAGTAGACCATAGTTTATTTTGATATGTAATAACACTAATAAATAGCAGAGCTAGTAAAAAGTTGTTCATTTTTTTAATGGGAAAAAGGTGGTTGGGGGAAGGTGCCAGAAGAGAACCAAAACTGAGCATGGAAAGCACATGTGGCTGGAAGAGGTGGGAGCTCATTGGGATGGGAAGAGCAGGCGAGGAAGCAGATTCTTGTGGTGAAGGAGGGAGGATGAGGAAAGATGCATCTTCCCTTTATTCTGCTAATTATACACTTGAGATTTAAGACTTCTGGCCCAGGCAGCTGTTTCCTGCTGCTGGTTAACCAAACTATTTTTCTTCAAATTTGGCTTTATTTTCTTTGCTGAGTGAGGACTTAAATCATACCAAGTTTGAAATGTTATGTTCATACAGTTTAAGATATTTTAGTGGAGAATAATTTCTTCATTGACAAATGAAATTTTTTCAACCATAGTTTGATACCAGATAAACTCAAACTTAAAAAAAACAAAGACACTTCAGTTGAAGTCAGTTATGGACATTTTCACAGAGGGGATTTTTTTAGTGTGTGAAAATCGGAAGGAATTGGAAGTTTCTCATGTTTAACTATACAATATTGCTCACTGTTCCCAAGAGAGAATGTGACATCTTCTTCAGTAACAGTGGTTCTTTGAGCAGTGTTGTCCATATCGATTCTGCTTCTGGTGCGTATACACCCTGTGTGCAGGAACCCAGGTTCTTTTGGGCAAGCTCAGTTGGCTGGGCCCATGCTCTTGCACCCCATCTGCCCTCCCCTGCACCCAGGGGCCTAAAAGGCAGAGTGGGCCCAGTATGGCTGCAACAGGGTGAGGGCACTGTGGTGGCAAGGAAGCAGGAGGAGTGCAGTCCAGGGACCGTGAACCACAGTTACTGCTTAGGGTTGCCACCTTTCTAATAGCTACTAACCCAAGGCCCCAACCCTGTTCTGCCTCTTTCCCCAAAGGCCCGTCCCTGTTGCTCATGACTCTTCCCCTTCCACTCTCTGAATCATCTAGCTATCCCTTCACCCCTCTGCCCCCCGGGAGGTCCCTCTTGCTGCTTGACAAGGAGCCTGCCTGCAGCTAGAAGGCAGCCCTGGCTGAGCAGGGGCTGGAATGGGTTAATGACCCAGCATCTCCCCCAGACGCGTGGTAACCCGACTTTTGGTGTCCATTCAGTGCATGTGAACAGACACAGCCAGGTCCCCTTTTTGACCAAACTTTCCGTTCCAAAACTGGGCACCGGGCAGCCCTAAAGGCAGCTGGACCCAGAACCCCCAAAATGAACTGTCTGGGTAAAACCCAGCTGGGTGGTATAGCAGCCATATGCAGGGCAGGTCAGCACTGCGGCCAGCCACTCCTCTGCCCAACTCCTGCCATGGAGAGAAGTTGACTTCTTGCACCATGGCAGTAGTTTCACCCCCGCTAGCGAATTTCGGCCCTCTGATTGGCTGCCCACCCCACTTGTCCCCCCCCCCCAGGACAGAATAACCACTTAGAGCTGCTGAAGTCAAAGCTCCCCATCCCCTCCTGTTAGGAGCCCAGGCTCTTCCCACAGGAGAGAAGGGGGAGCTCCAGGCTCCTCCCTTCTCTCAGCAAGGGGCGACAGGGCGGTTCCTGGCGACTCCTCGCTCCCTTTCAAAAGAGTTTCATGACTTTCAACCGCCGGGCTCTTCCACCCCTCCCCCACTGCCAGGAGTCCGGTCGGGGTTGAGTGATGCGCTCCCCTGGCCGGAATGGCCTCACTGAACGGGTGGGCGGGGCTTACTTTCTCCAGTCAACTGGGGGACTCTCCCGCTCCTGTTGGTACAGTCTTGAATGGGTGACTCCTCCCTTCAGTAAGACTGGTAGCGTCCAGTACTGCAACCGTTGAAATTCAAAACCCCCTCAGCGCTTCTGTTCTGTTTTCTCTGTTAACAGAATATTTTATTAAAATCTGTCGGCCCGGTGACGTCACGCAGACGCAGAGTGGAGGGGAGAGGCGCTTTGCCCCTTCCCCATTTTTCATCCGGGTTTCCTACCCACTTCTTTTCCATTCCCCACCATTTCCCCGCAGGCTTTTTTAAATCCGAGCTGTCGTGCGCACGCGCACTGCCTTCCCCCAGACCTAGAGCGAGAAGGACTGTACGCGAGCGAGCGGCTCGCGCTCCCCCACGCGAGGTGTTGTTTGGAGTGTGTATGTGCGCGCGCGTTGTTGAGGAGAGCGCGAGACAGGCGGCGCCTTGGGAGCCGGGGCTGGGCAGCATCACTGGGCTGAGGGAGGAGGAAGGCAGCAGGTCCCTGCTCTCGGGGACCGTTGGCTCCCTTCACGCCCGGAGAGAAACGGCTCTGAGCCTTGTCCGTGTAGCGCGTCCCCCCGCTGCGCGTGTGTGGGGTGAGCTCCATCACCTGAGCGCCTAGACGGGGGGTTTTCTGGGGGGATCCGTAACCGCCTACCGCCCCCCAAGATGGGCTGCACGCTGAGCGCGGAGGACAAGGCGGCGGTGGAGCGGAGTAAGATGATCGACAGGAACCTGCGGGAGGATGGCGAGAAGGCGGCCAGGGAGGTCAAGCTGCTCCTTCTAGGTAAGCGACGGGGCTGCTGCCCTTCCCGGCCCGTGGGCCCAGTGCCCCCGGTCCGCTGCTCCGTGCCGGAGCCCGGGTCTGTGCCTGCCGGGCCTGGGCTCCTCGGGCCAGCGACCCTGCTTCGCCTGTGCGCTGGTGGCAGCCGGTAACTCCCTCCCAGGGCCTGGCACGGTTCTGGGTAACACTCCTGCGCGCCCGCTGCCGAGGGCGAGACGTGGCGTGTGGCGCCAGAGAGGATGTTGCCCCGTAGGATGATCACTCGCGAACGGGACCGTGGATGTTCTTGTGGCCTCCATGCCGCTTATAAGTTCTCGGGGCGTGGGGATAGGGAAGGGAGCCCCCGAGCGGCGCACTTGGCCTCTGCTGGCTTAGAGGAAGAATTCATGGAAACTGTAAAGATCAGTGTTGTAGACAGTGCTCTTGGGTTGGACGATATTTACTTTAACATTTACGCCCTGTAGACATGCCCATTCATTTCACGCCCGCCCTTTGAAACACCAAACATTGAATGGACATACGCAAAGGTACTGCTTTTACTTTCCAAATGCTCTGCTTCCACGAGGAACACTTATTTTGCCAACACTTTAAATATCTATTTTTAAATAACTTTTTGTGATTGGGGTTTTTCGCGGTGTGTAATTTAATGAATCGCTATGTATTTGTCTCCTGCCACAAGTGTATGAATGCAGTAGTTTGTTAGCCCTTACCATGATTATTGGGGGTGGGGTTTTTTGACATATTTTTAACAGACTTAGATATGTCTGGGGAATGAGGGGATGTGTAAACCAGAAAGTTTAAGACGTTTCAGAATATCGGAAGTGAGCATTTTAAACCCATCACTAAAGTAAATGTGACATAATCCTTAGTTACCAGCAGAAGATACTTTTAAAATTAACCCACAAATGAGGGAAGTGAGATTTGCACTACACTATTATTGTATTTTGTATTGTACATTTAAAAGTACAAACTGAACAGGTATGTATTAATTCACATATTCAGACTGAACAAACCACATGTTTTTTCTGCCTTTCAGGAGCTGCACTAGTAGTTGATGGTAATTTCAAAAAGAAAAGTTTTGTGATTTTTCCCAGGAAGTGTTGACTGCCAGAATACTACTCTGATATTTTTTGCACAGGAAACAATTCTTCTTTTCTGTTTTTAACTTCTAAAATGGCACATTGGATATCTATTGCACAGGAAACTTAAGTTCTTTCCTGCATAGATGTAGAGGTGAAACAAGCCTTGTATGGAGAAAAACAAATTTTGTCCTACACTAACTACATTCATGCACTTGACATTTTTTTAATGAAGGAAACAACTGAATTTTTTTTCAGTGTCAGGCCTGTTTGGTTAGTGCAGTGCTTCCTCAGCCATTGCTTGTTGCATGAAAGGTCAAAAGTACACCTCTACCTTGATACAACGCGACCCGATATAACACAAATTTGGGTATAATGCGGTAAAGCAGTGCTGGGGGGAGGAGGGGAAGCAGGGCTGTGCACTTCAGTGGATCAGAGCAAGTTCGATATAACGCGGTTTCACCTATAACACGTAAGATTTTTTGGCTCCTGAGGACAGTGTTTTATCGAGGTAGAGGTGTATGTGGGGTCAGTGTTAAAAGTGTAGACATACTAGTGTTTCTGTTCTTGAAGGTGATAGAACCTTATCGTTTTATTATTATGGTAGGGCTTACAAGCTCCAACTTGAAATAATTTTTTTAAGCATTTCTCTATTTCCTGTGGAGTTTTTAACTTGTACAGTTATAGTATGCACAAACATTTGCATGACATCCACAGAAGCACTTTGAACATACTCTTTAAAAAGCATGATTTTTAGATAATTGTATTTTCACTTTTGTATTTCACAAATAACTGTTTCTCCTTAATTAAAAGTTTCACAAATTCAGGGTTTGTAATATAGGAAAATACATATTCTTTTGTACAGTTTTCTTGCAGTCCCAGTGTATATAGCTAATCTGCTCATACCAATACATTTTGAGAATAGCATAATCCAGGAGTTGAAAGTTTGCTTCAGTTAAAATGGGCTGTGAAAACCAGAAGGTTAATTTTTATTGGGTCTGGATCCTAAAGTTCTTATGCAGGAAGAACCCATTGAAAATAATTGGACTAAGGTTTTACATAATTATGGACTTCATGAACAGGCCCATCATTCAGGGAATACCTCTTGACCTATTTGTGTGGCTCACCATCTGTCCTGCACCAAAGTTGGTTTGTTTCTCCTGGTGTTTTTTCTTGCTAGATAAGAATGGCCATACTGGGTTAGACCAAAGGTCCATCTAGCCCAGTATCCTGTCTTCTGACAGTGACCAATGATAGGTGCCCCAAAGGGAATTAACAGATCAGGTAATCATCAAGTGATCCATCTCCTGTCGCCCATACCTAGCTTCTGGCAAACAGAGGTTAGGGACAAAATTACTCTAGAGCAGTGGTTCCCAAACTTTTTGGCATCATGCCCCCTTTTTAATTTTCAAGAAACCCGCACGCCCTCTACCTCTCCTTTACCATCATCCAACCCCCCCCCCCCCGCTCCTTGTCCCCTGATCGTCCCCTCCCAGGACCCCACCCCATCCAGTCCCCCCGCTCCCTGTCTCCTGAGTGCCCTACCTCATCCACGCACTCCCACCCCCTGACAGGCCCCCTGGAACTTCCACACCTATCCAGCCCCCCTCCCCTCCACTCCGTCTCCTGACCATTTCCCCAGAACCTCCACCCCATCCCACCACTCCCTGTTCCCTGACTGCCCTCCGGGACCTCTTGCCCCTTATCCAAACCTCTCCCTCCCTGCCCCCTTACCAGGCTGCTCAGAGCAGCAGGACTGGCTTATTGGAAAGCCTGGGAGGTGGGTGGGCACAAGCTGTGCTGCCTGCTTGGTGGCATGGCTGCAGGGGAGGGGCCAGAGGCTAGCCTCAACGGCCGGAAGCTCAAGGACTAGGCAGCCTCACACCCCTCTTGGAATTTCTTCACGCCCCCCAGTTTGGGAACCAATGCTCTAGAGTCTACAAAAACTATTTTTTATTTTAGTACCCTGACTTGAGTGTTTCTTGTTAGGTCTTGTGCTAACACATATTCAAATGCTAGGTGTTACACATATTGAAAATGTTAGTATTTCTAGTTTTTTTCATTATATGTTTTATTAAGGGCTTGTACAATTTCTGCTCTTATACCAGTTAAACTAAAGGTGTGATGTTAAACTGATTTAGGGTAACTTTTCGCGTGGACTGTCTCTCATTGGGTTTGATTTATCTTCCCAATATTAAATAACAATTGAGTTTAAATGTTGTCTAAACACAAAGTTGCACTGGTTAACTAAAAGTGTGATGTTAAACTGATTTAGCTAAAGCCAGTGTAGCAAAGCTAGGCCTTAGAAAGTGGTCCCCAAACTTTTTATGTTGTGCCCCACCCCTTACCTGTAATGGAATCTGTCCATACACCCCCTGGGGAGCTGGGAGCGAAGCTGCTACTAAGCCAGGGATGGAGTTGAGGCTAGGAGCAGAGCAGGGACTGGGAGTAGGGCTGTGCTGTGGTTGGGGGCTGGTCTGGGAGCGGAGTGGGGTTGGGTGGTGCTCCGGGCCTTGCTGTGCCCTAAAGGGGTATGCCCCGCACTTTGGGGACCACTGCCTGAGAGACTGTAGGTTGTGGTAATTTATTCTTGATTTTTCATCTTTTTGAGTCAAAATATCCCACATTCTAAGGGTGATCTTCCAACAGTCAGAGATTTTTAGGGTATACAGTCTCTCTGGTGTACATTTTGTAAAATTTATTACTAAATTGTAGTAAATAAAGCTGGCAAATGCCCATTGTTTTCTTGAGGAAACTTCAAAATAAAAAAAAATACTATGAAATTTTGTTTTTCATACAGGAGGTAAAAAACATTCAGTTTCTGACAATTGAAAGCGTCTAACTGTTTTTTCTTATGTACTTTTTGGTTGAAAAAACAGACATTCATTTTGATCAAAAAACTTTTTTCAATTAAAAAAAGCTTAGTGAATAAGCATAGGGAGCAGCTACGTGGGATACTTCACAGCAGTGCAACTTGGGTCTCTAGCATAACGTAGACCCAAATGTTTTTCCAAACTTTTTAATATTCAGAACTTTATAGGAGTTTTTTTTTTAAAAAGTGTCTGACAGAAGCATATGAAGTTGTTGTTTAGCTGGGTTGGCTGTTAACTGTAGTACACTTAACTTTTTTAATCTTAATTTGAGTTACTTTATTTTACTGTTGGAGTGATAAGGTGTGTCAGATAATATCTTTTATTGAACCAACTTCTGTTGGTGAGAGACAAATTTCAAGCTTACACAGAGCTCTTCTTCAGGTCTTGGTTTAATGTTATTTCACCCATCTTGTCTCTCTAATCTCTTGGGACCAGCACAGCTGGGGCAAAACTGTATACAATCTTAATGTTTAGCACACAGTGGTGTAACGGCTTCCCATCAGAAGAGTGTAGAGAACTTAATTGATAGCCTGGAGGCCTGATGTTGTCATCAAGAAAGTTTTCAGTATTTATTGTCAGGCTTTGTTTAGTCTAACCTTATTACAACATGACCAAAGATATCAGTTGGCCCTGTGTTGAACTGTGACCAGGAATAAGCACTTGTGATGGCGGGGAACAGTAAATGAGATCAAGTCAGAAATGTAGGCAAGTGTTGAATAATGTAAGGTCTTGAAAATGAGGACAAGAATTTTGAATTTATTACATAGGCAGATCGGAAGTCAGTGAAATGACTCCAAATAAGGGTGACATGGTTGAGCTGAAAAATAATTAGGGCATGGACAAGCAATTTGGCTAGTGGGACAGAGAAATTTTTTTTTCATGCTGAAACAGTCTTGTGCCTCAGGAATCTGTCTTCTTGACACAAGAAGATTTGGACTCAGCTCTTTGTCTCTGCGGTGCAAAGAGACATTTAATGCCTCTCACCCGTTGATTGGGGTTGGGATGTTGTTTGAAGTTTCCTGGGGAGGAAAAGGAAGAAGCAGCTTATTTCCATGTCTTCTCCTTCCCTAGCTTGCTATCTCTTGCCCCAAACCCAGTTGCTATGTAGCTCTGGGCATGGAAAGTGGGATGCCAGGAGGTGGTGGATTTATCTGCAAAATCTCTGGAGATGCTGCTTCCCGGAGGTTGAGTGCTGTGTAAGTGGTGGACAGAAGCATCTCAATCAGCATGGTGTCTCCCAACTCACAAAAATGATCTAAAAACCATCCTGCGATTCTGCTTCCACATCTCTACAATCACAAAGGCTTAAGAATGAACAGAAGATGCTTCTCAGAACCATACCACAGCTTTAACTGTGGTAGGAAAACAGATTGCTTTTCTCCCCTAGATTCAGGGGTAACTGACAGGACATTGCAACTTCCAAATAAGTGAAATTTCTTATCTGTTGATGCTGACGTTCTACAAGTACAATCTTTTTCCTTAAAAAAATAAGAAATTGCAATAAGAAAATAAGGGGTTAATGGGAAAAATGTGAGCTACCTGCCTTTTATAAAGATGATATTTTCAAGGAATTTTACTAGCAAATATTGCAATTCACTGGAATAACAGCAAAGGCACCTAATTCAATATTTAGTAGGAGCTACAGTAACTAGGCAACAGAAAAACAGTGAAAAGAATCTCTGCAATCAGCTCTAAACTGGCTGCCTATACAGAAGCATGCAGTACGCAGTAATGAAGATATTACATGTTGGAACTGTTGAAATGTGCTTATAATTGGTGATTAAGAAAAGTTTGTCTATTTTTTTGTCTTTGTTTTAAACCTCCATGGCGTTGTGTGATGTAACTATTGGAAATCTAATGGCTAAATGTAGACTTAAAATTGAATATTCTTAGACCCTTGTCCTACATACACTTAGCACATGCTTAACTTTTTTCACCTGAGTAACTCCACTGGAGTCATTGGGGCTGCTCACATGAGTAAAGTTAAGTACTTACATAAGAGCTTGCAGGAGCTTTCTGAAATGTTCACTACTTTTTCTTCCTTGTTAATAAACTGTTGGTCCTTTTAACGATGATGAGCTTTACAAACTTGTTTCAGATGAGATGCATCTCATAAATTTAACAGTTCTGAGATGTTTGTATTTGAGAATCCAGTTTTGAAACTGAAATAACTTTTCTAGGATTCCTGCATTAGGCAAAATGGAACCCATAAACCACTTTTGTTACTACTGGTTGAGCTTTACCCATAGTAAATAACTGATCTTAACTTTTCTAATGTCGACGAGGCCTTTGTTGTAACAGTCTTCCTATCACTATATCTTGCAATACTTTCACCAGAAGTGGTCTGAGTCATAGGATAGAGGAGTTTTATGTAGAAATGTTTTGCTGTCTTATAGAACAGGAAGTAAAATAGGTATTAACACATGGATTGAAACATTTCTGATCTCTGGTCAAAAAGCAGGACTTGTGTTGAGGAAGTGAGCCATTCTGAAAGCATTTGAATGATCCACGTGTCGTGTTGTCCGTCCCCCTCCCCAGGATTTCTACATCTCAATCTGCATCCACATTAGGAAAATTGGAACCCAGAAACATCTAGCATTAGAAAGTTGAGAAACTGGTCTTCTGAATCTTGCTGATCATGCAAGTGCCTATCTTAAATTTCCCCAAATGTCAGTTATGACAAGACTTTAGCAACAAATAGTTTGTGAACTGCTGGAGATGAATGCTTCATTCTGGTTTTCAATTTCTAGTTATGTTATTGTTTATGTTCACATAGAGTCCTATTGTGAATTTCTGCATAAACATGCAATAAAGAGAGTATCTTTTTCTTAGTTTACAGTCTAGATAGCTCTACCACTTTTTAAGATAGCAGCTATTAAAATTATATATGAAATTTCTGTGACTGATAGCAAGATAGTAACTGAATGATATATGAAGTTTTAAGGTCTGAACTTAGGATCTGCTAGTACTAGAAAAGTCTGACAGTAGTGAGAAGCTGGATATAAACAAGTCAGTAAGATTAGACATTTGTAGTTTAATGGTTAATGAGATGTCTTATGCTGATAGTCACTGATGAATTCACCATTGCTTTCTTGCAACTAGTGATGGACTGAATATAAAGTCCCAAAGCTTGGACCAGTGTCCTCTTTATTCCCTGACATTATATATTTGTCTTGGAAGTGGATTTCTCAGCTGTATGGTGGTTCACTTCCTGATCCCTGACAAATCCAGTAAACTCATAGCAAAATCATTATTTGCTACTAAAGCTCTTAATGTCATTGCCTGGGATTCCCAACTAATATGATTTAACACTTCAGACCTTGTTAGTAGCGGTTGGCATTTTGCTTCTGCCCTGGATTCTGCAATAGTTGAATTTTGTCTTTCTGTGCTGTTTAGTGGCTTTTTTGCTTTTGTGGGTGTGTCAGACTAGATTTAGCCTTAATAATATCCTCAGAAAACCCGCAAGTCACTTCTATTAAGGTAATTACCTTTATAGATTTAAACCAAAATTTTCACACTTGGGGGTGCCTGCTGCTTTTTGCACACTACAAACATAAATTTTAATGTGTTGAAGCCTTAATGAAGCCAACTGGTTAGCCATAGTGAAGGGGGGGGTAGGGATATGGCCCTGTTTTTATAGGAGAACCACTCCTCTGCTGAAGCAGGGGAAGACTGATAGAACAAATTATTTGAAACTTTGGGAGGACATGAACCTGTGCTCGAGTAATTTGAATCTTTGCTGTATATTAAAGCTCTGTCAAGCAATTAAATATTTTATATTTCACCTGTTTAAAAATAAATTGGGAAAATAATTACGATCAATGTTTTTTTGTGATGTGTGTATAATTTATCACAAACATTCTTTTAGGTAATATATATATGAAACATACATTTGCATGTGCAAACACATTTTGCATATATAACTTAGAACTTGAGTTTTGAAAATGGGGCCCTATATCAGAGTTCCTTAATGGTTTGCTTTGGAACATTGGTTTGAATTTTAGGCCCGTACCTAGGCTCTTCATTCAAGAAGGTTAAAGATTAAAGGTTTGGCTACATTAGGGATTTTTGTACTGCTGGTACTATGCCAGTGCAACACGTTCAGTGTTGATGCACTGCTCTGATGTAAAGCAGTGCACTAGAGCAAGCTCGGCTTTCTTCTTCCAGGGCCTCAGTGTAGTCCCACTTGTAGGATGTGGCTCCCTAGATACCAGGCTATGGAACTGCCTTGAAAAGCCATGTCAGTTGAAGGGCTCTTGAGGGATCTTTTGTGAGGGTGATGTTATTGCTATTCTATCTAAGGGAGTACACCACAATCACCTTAGTGTTCCTTCTCCCTGACTGCCAAATTGTGGTGATATGTAGAACTTTAAAGTAGAGGTGAAGGTGGGCCAATATGGTGAATACACACAGCCCTTCTTTGAGCAACTATTAATAAGTGACTTTTCTTCTTTGAGGGCCTTTTCCCATAAGCGGTACTCCACCAAGATGATGGTGGACAAGGAGTTTTTATCTAAATACGGACAATAGCACCGTTCTGCTAAACAGGTCATTGTAGTGCCATGCTAAATCCAAGGAGCACCAAGCATCTGGTGAAACAGTGAACTGAACTCCAAGTTTCTGCTTTGCTTATCTCCTCCAGAGGAACCTGCCTTAGAGATGCCACTGATAATGTGGGAGCTCTCGGTGAGGTTTAAACCATGGATTACAGGTTTTAAAAATAAAATCTACTGGTAATGTTCTATACCAGTGGTCCCCAGCCTTTTTTGTCTGGCAGGTGCCAGACGACGAGCCACGGAGGACCGTGGTGGCGGACGAGCATCTGCTGAAATTCTGCCAAGCAACAACGTCAATAGGCATCGCTGCCGAAATGCCGCCGACAAGTAGCGTCATCCAGAGGTGTCGCCGCCAGAATACCACCAAAAATCGTTGGCATTTCAGTGGCAATGCCTCTGGATGACGGAGCTTCTCGGTGGCATTTCGGCGGATGCTCATCCGGCCAGTACATGGGCACACTTAGACACCATGGCCCCTGAGGGCACCATGTTGGGGACCCCTATTCTATATATCTAATCCAGTAAGAACTTCTTTCATAATGGATTATCCCTGACATCTCTCCCCATATTCTATAAACCATCTATTTGATTTTCTACAGATTTTTTTTCCCCAGGTAAAAACAGAGAACCTCTTTACATCTAGGAAAAGGAGATGAGCTTCCTGAGTGGGAATGGAATCTGGGTAAGAACATGGGGAGGGAAATATATTGAGAGAGGTGGAAATCTGAATCCATTTGAGGTGTGAAGCTTGGATGGGGTCTCCTAGGAACCACAGTGTAAAGTGGAATGGGCTACAAAGTACTAACTCACTCACACTCCTAGAAAATGTAATTGGTATGAGCATGCTATTTTGATGTTAGAGAGGTTTGTTCCAGGGGCTTATAATGAGAGACTCATCAGTTTTGATAGGACAGCCATTAAGGAATATGAAGATTGTAGGATGAGAGAAGATTGGTTTGTCCTTAACATAATCGTCATGAGCAGATATTGCTGCTATATAGACCTTTAGGAAGGTTATGCCTTCAGACTTCAGTTGTAGAAAGTACTCTAGGACTGCAGAGACCCCAGCTCGAGGTGGAGCAAGTCCTTTACCAGTGGCACAGACGGTAAACCGTTTCCTTTTTGAGGGGCGGAGGGGACAGACAATATTTTAGGGTGGAATGCTTCCTGGATTGTAAGATGATGGCTTGAGAGGTTTCTGCCTCTGAGAGCAGACATGGTCAACATTAGTCAGCATATTATCCTCAACACTGCAGACTGGAGTGTGTCTAGGCTGGGATGCAGAATCCGCCTTTTCTGTTGAGACAGGAGATCTGGGAACAAAAGCAGTGGATATGGTGGCTCTCTGGCCACCTGCAGGACATCTGCATACCAGTGCAGATGAGGCCACAGTGAGGCTGTTAAGTTTGTTCTGACATTCTTACGACTCTGACCATACATTTATCCTGGAATAAAAGACCTATGTCATGGCTGTGGTTTTGCCTGGGTCAGCTGACCCACTCTCGTGGGGTCCCAGAGCTTGGGCTCCAGTTCAAGCCCAAACATTTGCACAGCAATTTTTAGTCCCACAGCCCAAACCCCAGGAAGCCAGAGTCATCTGACCCAGGCCAATCACGGGTATTTAATTGCTGTGTAGACATACGTTGAGTGTCAGGGGAATGGAAGGGACGTCATATAAGAGATGATGACTCCAGTCCAGCAGAAAGTTCATCTGAAAGAGGTTTTGTTTCTATACACCTTTATGCAATATGCTTGACATTTGGTGTTTTTGCTCAATCACAGACTTGTTACCAGGTGGCCTTCTCTGCAAAATAGTACACCTCTACCTCGATATAAAGATGTCATTGAGAGCCAAAAAATCTTATCGCATTATAGGTGAAACTGTATTATATTGAACTTGCTTTGATCCACCATGGTGTGCAGCCTCGCCCCCCCGGAGCAGTGCTTTACCGCGTTATATCCAAATTCGTGTTATATCGGGTGGCGTTATATCGAGGTAGCGGTGTACTGGTTCATGAACCACTGATGCTGATCCTGAGACCTCCTGCTTAGTGAGTCTTAATATTCTCTTCTCCAGAGATGGGAAGTGAAGAGCTATGGAGTGAATTTGTTCTGGATGTATCACAGCAGAAATCTAGGCACTCCTTGTATTCAGCAGAGGTCAGCTATTGAACAGTGAGGTTCTGGAGCAGAGGTAGACTTGCAGTTACATAGAACATTATACTTTCTGACAGCCAATAACTGGACTGGTGGTCAGTAGGAAATACTGATGATATGAATATTCCTTGTTTAAAATACAAAAATTACCTCTGGCTTGGAGTTTGGTTTGTCATATGGCTAGCTTTAGATGTGCATTCCTGTCCTTGTCTGCCCTTCTATTTCCTTTTAATTTCTTAAAGCCACTTGCATGTTTGTTGTAATCTGCTTCAGCAGGACTGCTTATATTTGCCAAGTTGCTAACATGTGAAACTGAGCAAGATCAGAGCATAGAACACTATGTTCTTTAGGGCCAGAGTGTTTTTTTTAATATATATTTGCACAGCACCCAACATAATGGTCTGGTGAGTGCTATTATAATGTTAATATTTCATATATAAACAATTACTATGTTCAGAGATTTTATTTGATGTAGGTGCCAAGGGGGAAGTGAGGTGATCTTTGCAATTGCAAATGGGAGGGAAAGTGGCGGACTAGTCAGTCTCTGTTAAGATATGGTGAACATATTGGAAAAAACTTGAAACCCTGGAAACCACTTCTCCCCAGCGCATGGTCTGTTTGTTTGGGCTGTGTTTTGGGTCCAGGATTTGGCCCTTGGGTAATTTGCTACATTCTGCTTTTAGGGTATGTCTACAGCTACAATTTTGCAGCGCTGGTTGTTACAGCTGTATTAGTACAGCTGTATAGGGCCAGCGCTGCAGAGTGGCCACACTTACAGCAACCAGCGCTGCAAGTGGTGTTAGATGTGGCCACACTGCAGCGCAGTTGGGCGGCTTCAAGGGGGGTTCGGGGAACGCGAGAGCAAACCGGGGAAGTAGACCAGCTTCGCCGCGGTTTGCTCTCGCGTTCCCCGAACCCCCCTGCAAACCGCAGGGAAGTATACCTGCTTGCTTGGGAATTCGGGGAACGCGAGAGAAAACCGGGGAAGTAGACCAGCTTCGCCGCGGTTTGCTCTCGCGTTCCCCGAACCCCCCTGCAAACCGCAGGGAAGGAGACCTGCTTGCACGGGGGTTCGGGGAACGCGAGAGCAAACCGGGGAAGGAGACCAGCTTCGCCGCGGTTTGCTCTCACGTTCCCCGAACCCCCCTGCAAACCGCAGGGAAGGAGACCTGCTTGCACGGGGGTTCGGGGAACGCGAGAGCAAACCGGGGAAGGAAACCAGCTTCGCCGCGGTTTGCTCTCGCGTTCCCCGAACCCCCCTGCAAACCGGGGAAGGAGACCTGCTTGATTACCAGACGCTTCCTCAGGTATGCTGGGATACCTGCTTATTCCACGGAGGTCAAGAAAAGCGCTGGTAAGTGTCTACACTTGATTACCAGCGCTGGATCACCAGCGCTGGATCCTCTACACCCGAGACAAAACGGGAGTATGGCCAGCGCTGCAAACAGGGAGTTGCAGCGCTGGTGATGCCCTGCAGATGTGTATACCTCCTAAGTTGCAGCGCTGTAACCCCCTCACCAGCGCTGCAACTTTGTGATGTAGACAAGCCCTTAGAGTGTCAGTAGACGTAGGAAGACAAAATGCATCATTTTATATTTGGAATGTTCTTTTGAAACTGATGGGTAAGCACTTTATTTGACATAGTGATGTGTGGATGTGTTTAAGTCTTAATATGGAAAGAATTGGGGATGATCTGAAGATATCCTGTTAAATTTAACTTAAATTTCAGGTCAGGAATCCAGAGGTAAATACAGGTTTAAAGGTTTGTCTTTTAAAGTTTGATAAAAGTGGAAATTATGGAGGGCGAATGCTATTCATAGGGTTATTTTTAAATTCCAATTTTCTTGTGAAACATTGGACTACTTATAACATACTCTTGTAAAAAAATTGTCTAAATGAAAAATCCTGAATTACCTTCTCTTACTTTTTCTTGCTTGCTTCAGGCCTGATGAATCTACGTAAAATAATAATATAGGTATTCAAGTTCATTGTGACTACTTTAAACAAACCAAAACAAACTAACAGAGGCCTGTGTGTGGTAAATCTTTATGTTCTATATCAGGGGTCGGTAACCTTTCAGAAGTGGTGTGCCGAGTTTTCATTTATTCACTCTAATTTAAGGTTTCGCATGCCAGTAATACATTTTAATGTTTTTAGAAGGTCTCTTTCTATAAGTCTATAATATATAACTAAAGTATTGTTGTATGTAAAGTATATAAGGTTTTTAAAATTAAGACGCTTCATTTAAAATTAAATTAAAATGCAGAGCCCCCTGGACTGGTGGTCAGGACCTGGGCAGTGTGAGTGCCACTGAAAATCAGCTTGCGTGCCGCCTTCGGCGCCTGTGCCATAGGTTGCCTACTTCTGTTGTATATACTTAAATGAGTTGTTGCATACTTGCCCTAGATAATAGGGGTATAAATAAAATACAAGTAACCTTAAGTAGTACGTATTCTTTGTAATCAGCTAAATGAGTTATTGTTGTGAGAGACTGACTCTAAGGATTTGTCTTGAGCAACAAAGACCTATCAAGGAAGAAATAAAGCAGCATTAATTCCTTAGTTTTCCAGAGTGCTTACCAAAAGTGAGAGTGCATTTAAAGTTTGGCATACACATGGTTTCTGTTTCTATGTAATATCTGAACACTGGCTGATTTCTAGATCTTGAATTATCTCAGATTTTCTGTCCAACAAATCAGTGTCATTGTCACTTCAAATTCTGTCATGTTATTCTTGTGGCTTCTAACAGTGATGTTCTGATATTTATTTCATGCTTCATTACTTCCTGGGGGAGTTACTGTATTGTTTTATTTTCTGTAGTCTGTAGGTACTATGTAGACAACTTTTTTCTTAAGTCCTTCAAGCTTCTCTCAAATGATTGCATTTCAAGTAATTTGCAAATTCCAAAACCAAAAAAAGGTAAGAGCAGTTCAAGAGAAGACGTAACATTAAGAACATCAATGTGTTAAACAGGGTGGATTTGATTTAAATCACTAGTCGGGAAGACTCTATCAATCATGGATTTCTACATAAAAGTACATTCTTGTTGGTTGTTATAACCTTAATACATATTCTTCACGCCTCAGAGGTATATGTAGGTTTCGTTTTTAGAAGGCACACACTATACGTTTTTAAAGTGATTTATTTTGAAAACTTTTAGGATTCGTTTTACAGCTATATCAGAAAATGAATGATTGTTTGTGGTGATCTCCTATTAATACAAAATGGCAAGAAAATCCTCCAAATATTAATTATTAACCTATTGAATTGGAGATAGTTCACCTCCCAATGACTTCATAAATATCTGCACTTCAATTACCTTTGGTAAATGAAATAACCAAACAGATATTTAAATTGTTTTAGTTAACTAAAACAATGACATTATGTATTCTGGATTTTTTTCTTCAACAGCAAACATCATATTTTAACAAAACAAGCATATTATTTTTTTAATTTAAACATTCTAGTTTTTTAAAATCAAGTTTGTTTTTGTTTAAAATTGTTTAACTAAAATAGTTAAATGAAATATTAAAAAAAAATGAAATAGACTGTCAGCCAGGTCAACATGAGAAACTTAAAATATTGGCTTCTTCAGCTTACTCAGTTGTCTTCACCTTCATTTTCCTGTTTGTTCATAATCTGAAAAAGAAAAACAAGCTTTCCTGCTTTTTCAGATCCCAAAAGATTTCTCAATTTGGAATGACTTAGTCCAAGGCAGGGGTGGCCATCCTGTGACTCCGGAGCCACATGCGGCTCTTTAGAAGTTAATATGCGGCTCCTTGTATAGGCACTGACTCCTTGGCTTGAGCTACAGGCGCCAACTTTCCGATGTGCTGGGGGGTGCTCACTGCTCAACCACTGGCTCTGCCACACGCCCTGCTCCCCACTCCACCCCTTCTCATCCCCTCCTCTGAGACTACCATGCCCTCGCTCCTCCCCTTTCCCCACAGAGCCTCCTGCACACCACAAAACAGCTGATCGAGTGGTGAGGGGGAGGCACTGATTGGTGGGGCTGCCAGTGGGTGGGAGGCGGGAGCTAATCGAGGACTGCTGATGTATTACTGTGGTTCTTTACCAATATACATTGGTAAATTCTGGCTCCTTCTCAGGCTCAAGTTGGCCACCCCTGGTCCAAAGGAAGAAAATATTAGTTCTACACCGACAGAAGTTACTGCTTTTAAAAGTAAGATTATCACTTCAACAGTCTCTGAATCCAAGTGCTTAAGTGACTTTCACCAGTTCACTGGTGTGACTTTCTTTAAAACATCAGCAAACATATAGTTTTTGAATGGTTCACTCTTAGCGCTGAAGTTTATTATAGTTGGCATTATGGAGGGATGATTGCTGGATGTCCATGTCATAGCCAACTCCTCCTTTTCAACAGTTAAGGTTTGACCTTGGTACCGAGTATTGAGACTATTTGTAAGAAAATGAGCTGGACATAATGCTTGTCCATTTTATTTTTTTTATTTTTAATGCTTGTAAATTAACTCTGTCATTGCCTATTTCTCTTTTTAAGATCTCACTCTGTTTGTTCCAAATTTCAACACTGTCAGCAATAAAACAGCTATTTCCCTGCATTTTGTTTAAAGCTACAGAAATAGGCTTCAGGGTGCTCAGCATGTGTTCCACATTTCTCTTAAGCCCAATGCTGAGAACTTTGGCTGTGACAGTGCCATCTATTTTTCCACGATTTTGTTCACAAACTGTCTTCAGATTAGGCCCGGTCTTGATACAGTGCTCAAAATAGTCCACTACTGAATTCCATCGCACATCTTGTGGGAGAGTTAGCTTGGTTCCTCCCACTTTTTTCAGAGCAGTTGCTGCAAAGTGGTTGTTATGGAAGTATTTTGCAATTTCAACAATATTAGCCTTTATTTCTGGAACACTGAAGTCTTTGGCTAGGAGGTGCATCAACTGAGCACTGCAACCATATGTTATTAGCTTAGGACTCTAAATAATTTCTTCTCGTCTTGGATACATTTAAAGCATTCGCTGTGACCAAGCTGCATACTAGACATTTGAATTTTTTTTCACAGTTTGTTATAGCTTTTACTGCTACTTCTTGTAAATATTCTGCTGTGTGTGCATTTCCTGATGTATCCATTGTTTCTGTAAGGAAGATATTCCCTTCTGTTATCAGACAAGCACATACAGCAGGATCATTGTGGACATTGCTGCACCCATCAAGACTCAGGTTAACAATTTCACTCTCTAGACATCTTGCACACTGCTCAATTTCTCTTTCATACACTTTATCCAGCAATTTCCCTGCGACATCTGCTCTGCTGGGTGGACTGTATCCTGGTCTTAATGACTGAACCGTGTTAATGAAATATGGGTTCTCAGTCATAGGGAAAGAAGAGTTTGTTGCATAAATAAACTGGGCAATTTTTTCATCAGTTACCTCTTTTTGTAATCTGCTGGTTCTTATCACAAACTTATCAATCATCATCTGGATGATGATGATTTTTTTTTCTTTTTGCTACAGATATACTGTGGCTATGTGACATACATGATGTGACTGAAACACTGTCATTGGCAGATAACTCTGAAACTATAGAAAATGGTGATATTGAAGGTGGATAGGTTTCAAAATCCTGTATGTTGAGGATAGATTCTCCTAAACAAAATAAGTCAGTGCAGTTACTCAATTATTATTACCAGACTGCTCATTTAGTATTACTCCTTGCATTCACTGACACTCAATACTACTTTAAAGGTGAAATTGTAAAAGAAAGATCTGCCTATCTCAGCTATTTATTTTTTATCAAACTGCAACTAAAATGATAGTACGATAGAGTTAACAACTATATTTTTTACTCAAACATGAGAATTCAAGAATAGTCCAGAAGGAAGACAAGAAGTCCTTAAGAAAGAAGTATGGAAATAAAAAGTTCACCAACCTGAAGATCCTGCATGTTTGCACATGTTCCTTTCATCATCTTCAACACAGCTTCCTTCTGAGAAGGAACACTTCTCATGATGTTCTTTAATTCTGGCAACCAGGCCTTGCATTTCTTTGTGGCACTGTTTGCATTTTGCACGCATGCCTGTCTTACCCACAGGTAGAGGAATTTTATTAAAATATTCCCAAACTGGGTGTCTCTTATGGCATGCTGCCATTATAGGTTTTCCCTTCTAGTGAGAGAATGATATGGTAGATCTCAAATCAATGAAGGCTACACTCAGACAGACCTCAAGACTTCTGGAATATGCTGCTTGAAAAGTTTCACTTTTGTTTCTACTGCCTGTCCCTCCCTTCTCACATTTATCTCCAGACTTCTTCTACGTGTCCAGATCTATTCCAGCCCCAACAATCTTCTATTCATTGAACTTTTTTGAAACTTTGCACTTTTAGAGAGTGGTAAGGGATTGACTCTGTGTACACAAATTTGCAGAGGGACAATAGGGTTGAGGTCTGTTGTTTCTCACCTCTATATATTATTTATTTAAAAACATTTTTGCTGTTAACAAGCATGTTATCTCTGGAGACACAAATCTACAGTTTGAAAACTGCAAAACTAAGCATCTCTGATGGTATCCTCTAGACTGAGCATTGAGTCCCATTGGATAGATAGAAAGATTAACCTAAATAATCTACACAGAAGCCCCTGGAACCCCATAAAATTGGGTCCCTAATCCGTAAACTATTGGAACTCATTTACAAAACTTTCCTTAAACATGACATGAATATATCTCATACTATAGAATTAGAATTTATAATCCCTATTCCATGATGAGATGTCTTTGAGCTATAATGAATCTTAATTAAAACTCTCTTCAGATTGCTTTTTGAGGAAAAAGCTTTTTTATAAAAAAAAATCCAATTTTAAATTAAAAAAATAGTTTGTTTTAATACCAGGGTGAATAAAAATCAATGATTTAGGGGGAAAAAAAACAAAACATAAAAACTCAGGGCATGTCTATGCTTAAAATGCTGCAGCGAAGATTCTGCCTATGCTGACAGAAGGTCTTCTCCTGTCAGGATAGGTAGTCCATCTCTCCAAGAGGTGGTAGCTAGGTTAACAGTAGAAGTCTCCTGTTGCCCTGGCGCTATCTACACCTAGGGTTAGGTGGGTTTAATTGTGGCATTCAGGAGTGTGGATTTTTCACTCCCCAAGCGAAAGTGATGCTGACCAGATTTCCTATTGTAGACCAGGGCTTAGTCACTAACATCTACATAACCTTAACCCTTTCCCTGTTTAAAAAACAAACAAACAAACAACACCTTGTAAGGGCAGAGTTAAGGTAATTTGGATGCTGGTGATTGAGAATGTTTCTATTCAGTGGTCTGTATGTGCATAGGGTGTTTAGCCTATTTCCATAATTTTTAATGTGTATAGGTTGGCTTTTAACACAGATGTGTTCATTGATACGTCACAGTGGTGCTTTGCAAACTTAACTGTAACTTAGTTTTGTTTTGGAATGTCATGTCCTTTTGTTTCCGATTAATGCAGTGACAGACTTCTGTTGTTTCGCCTGAAAAGCTGAGCTCTGCCTGAATCATAGAAATCAGGGTTGGAAGGAACCTCAGGAGGTCATCTAGTCCAACCCCCTGCTCAGAGCAGGACCAAACCCCAAGTTTGTGTCAGTTAAAATTTTCTCTGCCCTGCTTGCAACCTGTTTTCTTAGAGCAAATAAGATTGTTTTATTAATTCCCTGGCTCTATTCCTGAGCCAGATAGAATTGGAAGCCCAGAACCAGCTCTGTTCCGCAGCTCCAGCTTCCAGCCAAACTCTCTCATTGACTTCCTCTTAGCCCCACCCTCAATTGACAATCATTCCTCTTTTAATGTTTGCAAGAGGAGATCTCTGTGCTTAGACCTTTAGTATATCCCAGTCATATCCCTAAGGTGGCAGCGCAGTATAGTTTGGGGCTTCCCTTCTTTGCTCCCTTATGACCCACCCAAATATGTCACCCTCCAACTCATGGCAGATTAGAATGCTGTTAAGTTCATAGCACTCAAAACTTTAGTTATTCATATAAGGAAATTTTAATTGATAAGCAACTGATGAAGATCTATTTCATTGGTGCAGCTGCACTACTGTAAACTCTCTGTAATGTAGCTATGCCCTTAGACCAGGGGTCCTGAGCACGGTGCCTGCGGGCATGCCCACGGGGGCATCTAAATGCGCCTGTGTCCTGGCTGGTGGTGGAGCATCCAGCGGCATTTTGGCGGCGACACCTTTCAATGACGCTGCTTGCTGCCGACAAGCGACATTGAGAGGCAGCGCCGCTGAAATGCCACTGAAATTCGGCGGCATTTCGGTGGATGCTCCACTGCCTCCACAGTCCTTCGCCAGACGAAAAGATTGGGGAACACTGCCTTAGACTGTTGCAATTAGACATAAAACCAGTATCTATGGAGTCCATGATTTTAGTGTCTGGCAAAGTTATGAATTTAAGTTCCCAGGCACATCTTTTGAAGGTGTTGTGCAGGTTTCCTGTGAGGATGAGGACAGAGATCAGATATGGAATGATTGTTTTGTGAAAATTGTTCGCCCTTGAGTGATAGGGTGTTTTTGCTTGTGGAAGTTTATTCAAAGTGTAGTGATTTTCTGGTTTCACTCACATTTGTTTTTGCAGTATTTGATGCATGTTGTGATAGATATGTATAAGACCCAGGTATCTTGATGGATGTGTTGTGAGAGGTGTTGATCATCATGCCAGTGGAGATATGTCTGCATGTTTTGCATCTGTTTTGCCAGGGTCTGGTGCCATTTTGAATTGGACTGTCCTGTTATGTGGGGAACTTTGCTTCTGATGATAAGGATGGGGGATTGTTTCAAGGCCAGAAGAGGGCATTCAGGAAAAATTTCTTTCAGGATGCGGTCTCCATCAAGTATGAGTAGTAATTGTTTTGTGAAACCCCCTATGGGTTCTAATGTGGGGTGGTAGGTGATGTGCTAGGCATGTGCAGTAGGTGTTGGGAGAGGGAGGAAAAGCAGAGTTTCTCAGGATATTCAGGTGGCCCATTCCACAGTGGTTTCGTCCACATCTCTCTCCCCTATCCTGGGACTAACAGGGCTACAACCACACTGCAAACAAACATTTTTTTTCTAGCATTCTCAAATGGAAGTTTAAATTCAACATGACCTATGAAATCATGACCAATTTCTCCATTGTATTATACTTTGATACTATTGTGATAATTATATATACTGTATTATACTATCATTATATAAACTGTTCTGCTTCTTAAATAGTTTTATTTGCTCATTCTGAAATACTATTTATCAGGCTTTATCAGCCCTAGTCAGCTCTTCCTGAGAAAGTTATGTATGTACCATATATACTCAATCATAAGCTGGTTCGTTTATAAGCTGACCTCGCCCACCCCAAGATGGATAAGTAAAAATGGAAACATTTTATGACCCATTCATAAGCCGACTCTATAATTCAGGGGTCAGCAAACTTTGGCTCCTGGGCCATCATGGTTTGTTTACCTTGAGTGTCTGCAGGCACGGATGTAACCCTAAGTAAACAAAGTGTCCCGACGTGTCAGCTGCTTACCCTGACATGCCAGGACAGCAACTAGTGGGGAAAAAAAAAATTTGGGGGAGAGAAGCTTGGGGTCAGGGGAGTAACCCCTGTGACCACTCCTCACATGACCTCACCCTAGCCTGGGACACCCACACTCTCCCCATCCTAGCCCTTCCCACCTTATCTGGGGAGGGCCAGGGGAGGATGTCTCTGGCCTGACTGGAGCTGCTCCAGCAGGTTGGGCCGAGTGGCATGGCCGCAGTATGTCAGCCTCGGAGCTGCAGCTGCTTCAAAGGCTAGGGAGAGAGCAGCATGGCCAGAAGTGGAGACGCTGGCCCTGCTTCTTTCCTTCTGGCTCTGCTGCCTCTCCTTGCTCTCTCTGTTGGGGGGAGGGGCTGTGTCCCACCTCTTCGTCTCTATACCCGTTCATAAGCTGACCCCCTTCTCTGGTGCCTCCCGTTTTTACTAAAATAATTCGGCTTATGAAGGAGTATTTACTGTAGTTATTTTAAGTTGTGAACGACTGAATTTGAAGAAATTAATGCAACTGAAGATAGAAAGATAAAAATAGAGCCCATCTAATCTTCTGTAGTTTGGGATTTTGACACAAACACAGGGGCGGCTTCAGGCCCCAGCACGCCAAGCATGCCGTGGGGGGCACTCTGCCGGCGCCGCTGGCCGTGCAGCTTCTGGACCTCCCGCAGGCATGGCTGCGGGAGGTCTGCCGAAGCCGCGAGACCAGTGGACTTCCTGCAGGCAAGCCGCCGAACGCAGCCTGCCTGCCGTGCTTGGGGCAGCGAAATGCCTAGAGCTGCCCCTGCACAAACAGACTGTTTTTATCCATTCCATCATTTCAGATTTCTTTACAGGCCACCTCATCATTAATATACAGTGCTACGCCACCATCTTTACCTTTGTTTCTGTCTTTCCTGAAAAGCACATCCCTTCAATACCTGTACTCCAGTTATGACTACTGTTCCACCATGTTTCTGTTATCCCTATAATATCTGTTTCCCCTTGCACCAGTTATTCTAGTACCTCCATATTGTTACCCAGACTCCTTGCATTTGGTGTACAAACATCTTAGTTGTTTCTACCTGGCTTCGCACAGATTCCTCACCTGATTAGGTACAGTCATTCTACTGCTAGTATCTCTTACTTGACTGGTGGTATCATTTGTTTGTGTTGAGCAGGTGGAGAACATTGTCCCTACCAAGTTTCTGCTAGAAGTAAGAAATAGGCCTTTGAGGACATAAGCAGCTCCTGTGACATACTTTGTTATTCATCTGCCCTAGCAGCACATACTGACAGTCTGTGGCCCACAGTTCATGTATACTGAACTTTCCCTTTATAGGTGGCCAGTGTAACTGACCATAACCAGGTCCAGTGCCAGGCACCAGCTAAGTATAGTGTACCTTACCTTACTGAAGTGCAGAGGTGGCTCAGATTTAGTTTAAGCAGGGAAGTGTCTCTCCTCATGAAGAGGGGAGGAAATTAGGAAAGTCTATAAAGAACACCTCAATACCTTAGGACTTGGTCCCTTTAAGGTGGCAAGGGGTGCTCAGACACCTCTTCAGCCAGCTGCCTATCCGTTTACTCAGGCAGTCCCTTTCACAACAACAGCTATGCCGCCCAGGGTAAGGAAGAGTTGAGGAAAAGAGGGTACAGGTCCAGTATATGCTTAGCCCTAGTGCTTCCCCTGTCTAAGGGCTTGACTACACTTAAAAGGCTGCCTCGGTGCAGCGGCAACGTTTCAGTGAACACTCCGTCTACACTAACAGGAGAGAGTCCCTTGTCGGCGTATGTACTTCCCTCCCTGAGAGGCAGTAGCTAAGTCGATGTAGTGCTGTCTGCCCCTGGGGTTAGGTTGATTTAACTGTGTTGCTCAGGGGTGTGGATTTTTCATATCTCTTTTCAATGTCGTCATACTGACCTAATTTCCTAATATAGACCAGCCCTTAGTCTTCTCCAGGAAAAAGGATGGGCCTATGTTGGGGGAAAAAATATAGGTTCTGCCTTTCCTTGGAAAAAGTCTGAACTCCCTTACTGAGAAAGGATAGTGGTTTTAGCAAAGAACCTAGGGAGATCTGGAGAAGCCCCCCATAAACTTCTGGAAATATCTCTGGTATAATCTCTCTCGCAAGGCCAAGGAGGGCCACGCTTCCTTGCTTCCCTGGAGGCAGGAGCAGTTCTAACAGCAGAGGCTCCTGCAGAAAGATTCACCCTCCATCAGGGAGCAGGAATCAAACACAGGAACTGGTCAAGCATCAGCAACCATAGAAATTAGCTCCTTCACATACCTAGCTCCTAGGAAAGTTGTCTGGGGGAAACTAGCAGGGACTTAGGGGGTAATTTATAAGCTGTAGTTCTTCTGCCTGCAGATGCACTCCAAGTTGTCAACACAGAGCTCTTAGTTTTGATGAGGGGCAGAAAGGTGACTGGAGACAAAGATCCTGGACAGGGAGAATAAAGGAAAGGTTTCCTCCTCCACTGATAAAAGACTAGCTCAAGCTGCATTTGACCCCTCTTCTTATTCTTGTAGCGAACAGTACAGTAGTGGAGAAACCAAACCAGCAGCCACTGGTGGCAGAGCTTCTCCTGTTCTTGCAGGTGTGTGCCCTCTGCAGAGGCAGGAACTATATAGTCAGAGTGTATGGAGTTCTTGAACTGTGCCTTCCAAAGTGAGAGCAAGCAGAAAGAGATGCCTCATGATCCCCTTCTATCCCAAATGGAAATCAGACTATTGTTCACTGAAGCTCTGCAGTCCTGTGGGGATTGCTTTCTTATCTCAGACCAATATGATTCAGATGATATGGAATGTTAGGTAGAAATTGTTCCTTCCACGTTGGAATATAGCAAATGCCAACAATAAGCTCTTGCTCACCACCTAGAAAAGCTAATGATCAGATGCAAAAAGGGCAAATATTTTATTCTCAATCTGGAATTCCTGGAGAAAATTGTGGTTTGGGGATTGTTTAATTTGGGGGGAGAGAGGTGGATTAACAAGGCTGCCTTTAAAATAGGCTGCCCACAAGACACAGCTATTGTTCAGTATCTAAAACTTCTCCCCCTCATCCATTCTTGGTACAGGGAGACCCTGATCTCAGTAGATAGAGCTGTTGACCAGAATGATTTTGTAGATTGAAAATTCCCTCAGCAAAGGTTTCAAGTCCTCCTCCATAAACCTGTGTTTCCATGGCACATTTGGTTCTGACATAGTGTTTTTTTCTTTGGTGGTTATTTATTTATTTTTAGTGATGTAGCTGCACTCATGCAGACCTCTAGTGTTAGTTGCATTAGTACAACTTGCCCCAGTTTGTCACTTTTTACATGAGTACAGTGGAGAATTTCACAAGTGTAGCTATGTAGACAAACCCTGAGGGGTAGGATGGAATTATGGGAAGGGGAAGAAAGATTCTTCTCCTTTCCAGTGTATAGTAGGCAGGAGGCACCAACTTTTATCAACCTCTAGTAAGTATGTCTAATACTAAAGTTGGAGGACTAGTGTAGTCAATCCTCTTTCCCTTCCTATCAGTTGAGATGGGGAAATATTTGTCCCTGGAGCTCACTGATGGTGTTGGGGAACCCTCATCTCCCTTCCTTTGCTTCTCATGTCTATCTGTGGCTGTATGGAATGTGATTGTGGTACCATATAAGGGTTCTATCAATAGGAGTTTGGGATGGCTGCATTATTCATGAGTAGTGAAGCTACAAGTGAGTTATGAAGTCTTCAGAAGAACCTCTGAGAATATGTATGTAGTGTGTGTATGTGCGTGTACACACACTCTTCAGATTGTGGTAAAATGTACCGTCCCAGGCACAGAATTTATGTCCATTTTTTACTATGATGAAGTGATAAATAAAAAACCCAAGATTACTTACATATGGAGGAGAGGGAATCATTCATTGCTGTATATTTCAAATGAATAACAAATTACTTACACAAATGATTTTCATAACTTTTTAAAAAGTATAAATTGTTCTTAGACTGAATCTCATACAACTTTTAGCCCAATTCAAGCTGAAAGACATGTTAAGTGCCAGAAGCTGACTAATGAAATGATTGACATAGTGTACTAAAAGGTGTACCTAGTTTTTGTTAATGCGGTCCCATTATGCCTTCATAAGTTCGTGCTAGCAGGGTCTACCTGGGGCAGCTCCGGTAAACACTTTAGTGTGCTTTGCAACTCACACACCCATAGCCTGCATTGCGAGGCCCCACAGAGAAGCCTTTAGATGTAACAGTAATGACATTTTGATTACACTGTCTTCCAGGAGAGGTATTGTGAAAACATGTGAGGGAAAAAGTTGTCAAGGTATTGGTTTAGTTCAGGGGTGGGCAAACTTTTTGGCCTGAGGGCCACTTCTGGGTATGGAAATTGTATGGCGGGCCATGAATGCTCACGAAATTGGGAGTTGAGGTGTAGGAGGGAGTGAGGGCTACAGCTGTGGGTGTGGGCTCTGGGGTGGGGCTGGGACCAAGGGGTTCAGAGAGTGGGAGGGGGATCGGGTGGGGCAGGGGGTTGGGGCATGGGAGAGGGTCAAGGTTGAAGGCTCTGAGGGGCATGTACCTCAAGCAGCTCCTAGAAGCAGTGGTATGTCCCCTCTCTGGCTCCTATGCAGAGGCGCATCCAGGTGGCTCTGTGTGCTGCCCCTTCCACAGGGGCAGCGGCAGCGTGTGAAGCCCATTGGCTGCGCATATTCGTTGGAGCCAGATAAGAGACGGAGCAAGCCTCCAACCTCGCTCCCTGGCTAGAGCGGGACAAGCCCCCAGCCGTGGACCCAGGTTCCAGATGGGAGCTTGAGGACCAGATTAAAACGTCTGGAGGGCTGGATGCAGCTCACGGGCCATAGTTTGCCCACCCTGGGTTTAGTTAGTAGATTCTACACACATGTATTTGGCCGTTTGTTTGTATTATAAATTCCTGCAATTTTTTTAAATGAGAAGATTGTGTGGCTTGATGGAGTATAGCTATGAATATAAAGGTATTGCAGAGTTAAATCTCCTCCTATTGTAAGTGTCTAAAACAAGATATTGTAATTTAAACTTCCTGCCTGATGTTAAAAGGTAACTTGTAAAAATTTGTGTTTTAAAATTCTTCAGTAATATATCAGTTGTTAAGGGATTCTTGAAAGATGAAAACTGACTTTTTAACTGCTAGCTTTGGAAACGAAGGGAAGTCAAGAAGAATGTCTTTTAATAATTTTTACCCTTTTATTTTTCAGGAGCTGGTGAATCAGGGAAAAGCACAATTGTAAAGCAAATGAAGTAAGTATGGTTAAAAGATATAACTGAAATGATTTACTTGCTTCCATTTGAATAGAAGACTTAACATTATTTTCCTCCATAGGATTATCCATGAAGCTGGTTATTCAGAAGAAGAATGTAAACAATACAAAGCTGTTGTCTACAGTAATACCATTCAGTCCATTATTGCTATCATTAGAGCAATGGGGAGATTGAAGATAGATTTCTGTGATCCAACAAGGGCTGTGAGTATTGAAGTACATACAAATGTAGATATGCCGCTAACATGTCATATGTTGTTCAAGCATCATTTTCTGTCCATTGTTGCTTCATGGTAAAGATATTAGAATTTTTTTTTCCAGTATCCACACTCCAAAAAAGAAGAGAAGAAAAAACCCAAACTCCTTAGAGTGAGAAAAGTACTTTTCAGAATAACACAGAATCTAACGTTTCAGAGTAGCAGCCATGTTAGTCTGTTTCCGCAAAAAAGAACAGGAGTACTTGTGGCACCTTAGAGACTAACAAAGGTGTGAGGATACTTAACGTGGGGAAATACATAGTATCCTTTCACCTCTTGTCAACTGTCTGAAATGGGCCATCTTGATTATCACTACAAAAGGTTTTTTTTTCTCCTGCTGATAATTGCTCATCTTAATTAATTAGCCTCTTAGAGTTGATATGGCTACTTCCACCTTTTCATGTTCTGTATGTGTGTATATATATCTCCTTACTATATGTTCCATTCTATGCATCTGAAGAACTGGGCTGTAGCCCACGAAAGCTTATGCTCAAATAAATTTGTTAGTCTCTAAGGTGCCACAAGTACTCCTGTTCTTTTTACAGAATCTAAAGAACTTTGGCAACATTTATACAAACCTACCTTGTCTTACAGGTGCAGACAGACAAAAATATTAATAGTCCACTTTTAACATTCCAAATAAATGACAGACAATTTTCCTTTGCAGGAGGTTTGATTTATAGAGCACCGTAAATGTCATTGCACTTTACATGGTATATGGCTGTTCAAATTTTCTTTCTGCCTCATGTGGAGAAGGGATTTGAACTTATTTCCTACCTCGCAAGTGAATGCCCTAACTGCTGCTCTACACAGTCATTCTGCTCCTCTGTCCGAATGCATAATTATTTATTCATTTATAGACATTGGAACAGTTTCAACAGGAAAAATTGAGACTCTGCACCAGAATATCCCATAGCACAATGCTTCAGGCACTCACCTGAGAGATGAGAAATTTTGTTTTCAGATTGCTTCTACACATCAGACATGGGAGAATTGTACCCACGTCTCCCACGTTCTGGGTGAGTGCTCTGACCACTGAGCTGAAGTTTATAAGGTGGGCCTCCCCTTTTGTGTGAGTTTAGGCATGCCCTGAGCACACCTGCCAGATCAGGCCCTGCAGGTGAGTTTGGTGGGGAAATGCCTAGTTTGATGGCTAAAGCATAAGAGGTACCAACGCACCTAGACTCAGGCATCTGTCTGCATACACACTTGCAGAAATTTGGGTATCCAGGGACTTTTAACAGAGGATACTCAAGCACCCAGGGATTTTAAGTATCTACAGAATTAGGCATTGGATAAGAAAGGGTTTTGAGGACCTCAGTAACACCCAGATGTTGGATTTAACACCTAAAATGGCAGTCCGTACCCTGGAATGCATAAAAAGTTATTGTACTCAATGGAGGTGGAGGTCAGTGTGTGGAATATTCATTGGCTGCAACAGCTGAAGCAGGAAGTAGCCCCGGTATGGGCTAGTCTTCACAGAAGGGACACAGAGGAAGGGGAGAGATTCTGCAGATCATGTACTGAAAGAAACTTGTAAAGTATTCATTTGTATTACATGTTTTATTTATTATTTAGTACTTTAGGGTCTTGTACCATATTTACTTTTTCCTCACACGTCAAGATTGCAAGCTTGAATGACAGAAAGGGGGTGGGTGGGAATAAAGAACAAGGGGAAGAAAAATGGTTTTATCATGAAAGAAGCACCATTTTATATGTTGACGCTTTGCATTTTTATACCTCTTTTTTGTGAATGTCTCAAACCCACTTTTTTCTAACATTAATGACTATAGCCACAATGCCCCTATGTAGTAGCCATTATCATAATTTTGCAGGGAAGAGTGTGAACAGAGATTTTCAGCTGTCTAAGGCCACCAAGTCAGTGGCAAAACTGGGAATAGAACTCAGATCTTCAGATTTCAGTCCTATATTTAGATTACTAGATAATGCTGCTTTGCTTTTGACATTGAGTTTATAGTCATGGGTAAGACAGAAATGATAATGGTTTGGCTAATAAGGGGTACTAGATCATTAGTTTTCTTGTTATATATGAAACAAGAAAATTTATATAGATAATAATGTGCTCAGAACCTGCAAATTATGCACACATCTAGTCTATATGACCTTGTTTCTGTCATTGTTACCCTCATTTTCCTCACCTGTTGCTTAGTTTGTTCTCCAACTGGGTCTCTCTTGCCTTTTTGTAATCTCTCTAGGACAGGCATTGTCTCTGTGTGGCTTAACCTGGCTCCCTGGGAAGGGAATTGTGGTGATCTTCTACTCCTGAGGGAATTATGCAACACTGCACATGCGCAGATTTTTTTTTTCCCCAACAGAAAATCATTCTGCCTCAGATTTCTGCATTTCCACCTTTTGCTCACCAGAAGTGGCTGTGGTTCCAGAACAGGTGGCTGGGTTCATGTTGCTGGCTGTTCTGGCACCACAGTGGCCTCTGGTGGGTGAAAGGTGGAACTGCAGCAATTCTTAGGAAGAATGTATTTCCTGCATGGGGGAAAAATTATGCACTAGACATGAATTTTGCAGTGGCGCAGAATTCCCCCAGGTGTAAATGTTGAACTGACAGCTTTTGGGTGGGTGGTGACTCTTTACTGTGATGGTATTCAAAAATAATTACTATATTAATAGTGGTAACGAGGAGATGGAGAGATAAATTAGTGACTCATAAGGAGGAGATGATTAAGTTTTCTGTGACATTTTTTTCTTTGTGTAATGCATAAATTTAGTCGGGTCACTTGTTTCCTGTCTGTAGGAACAGGACAAACCCAATTCTGTTTGTTTTGTAAAAAATTACAATAGTCTAGACTTCTGGGTGCATATATACAAATTCACTATATATATATATATGGAAATAAAGTTGATACTATTGTTCTGAATTCTTGCTGCAGTGTAAATTTACATGTTGACTCTGAGAAAATAGGTCATTTAAGTAGCTCTGTGGACTTGGTTTATCTCGAATTGGCATGCTTGATGGGGGACAAAACCTTCAGCATATATAGCTCTGTAGTATCAACGTTCACTTTATTTAAACCCTTCAGCAAGCAGAAAAGGTCTGTGTGTGTGTGCGTGCATATATGTATATAATATACACACCCCTATCCCAGTATAACGCTGTCCTCAGGAGCCATTATAGGTGAAACCACGTTATATCAAACTTGCTTTGATCCACCAGAGTGTGCTGTTCTGCCTCCCCGGAGCGCTGCTTTACCATGTTATCTCTGAATTCGTGTTATATCAGATCACGTTATATTGGGCTAGATGGGTGTGTGTGTGCACACGCACACACTAACTTTTCACTTAACATCCCCTGCTTAACGTTATTTCAAAGTTATGTCGCTGCTCCATTAGGGAACATGCTCGTTAAGTTGTGCAGTGCTCCCTTATAACGTCGTTTGGCTGCCTGCTCTGTCCACTGCTTGTAAGATTCTGTGGAAGAACAGCGACTTTACAAGGGAGCATTGCACAAGTTCCTCTTTCTGGCGTCCTCCCCCTCCCTCCCAGTGCTTCCCCCCCACCAAACAGCTGTTTGGTGGCACTTAGGACTTTCTAGGAGGGCGGGGGAAGTGCTGTGTTCCCACTCCTCCCCCTCCCTCCCAGCAAGTCCTGAGCGCTGCCAAACAGCTGTTTGGCAGCAGGGAAGCACTGGGAGGGAGGGGGAGGAGCGGGGATGTGGCGTGCTCTGGAGAGGAGGTGGAGTGGGAGCGGGAAGAGGTAGGCCTGGAGTGGAACAGGGCCAGGAAGAGGTGGGCCTGGAGCATCCCCAGGCAAAGTCAGCGCCTGTTATTCTGTGAGGAAGCTGCTACTGTGCCTGTGTGGGGTAAGCCAGGGGCACCTCCCAACCACAGTACAGTACTGTACAGTATATAATGCCTTTTGTCTGCCCCCCCAAAATTTCCTTGGTACGTAACCCCCGCATTTACATTAAATCTTATGGGAAAATTGGATTTGTTTAATATCATTTCACTTAAAGTTGTATTTTTCAGGAACATAACTACAACATTAAGTAAAGAGTTACAGTGTGTGTGTGTGTTTATATGTGTGTATATATATGTATGCAAATATGTGTATATAACTTATTTTCCTGAAAGTGACTTTGGTCCAGCTAAATCTGTCAGTGTAGTCTTGGTATGAAAAATAGGAAATCAGGGGAAGTGTGTTTTGAGGCTCTTTCTTTCTGCTTTATTGTCAGTACATACTCTCTCCTCCCACTACACCATCACCCAGCAGGCCAGAGATGATGCCAAATTTGGAAGAGTACTGCTGCAATCTGCATGTCTGTGAACTCTAAACCCACCTTGGGTATCGCTTGTGAGTCATCTAATGTGGAATGGACATGACCAAGTTCTTGAAGAAGAAAAAATGGTTACTAATGTTTCCATAACTATTTTCTTTCAAAATGTGTGATTCATGTCCATTCCATGACCCACCCTCCTGCCCCTCTGTCAGAGCTAGTCAGCAAGAAGGAACTGAGAGGGTAAGGGGCCAGCCAGGCCCTTTTTACCAGCACATGGCACCAGAGGGCGCTAGAGCCAGCCTTCCAGATACCACTGAGAGGAAAATCTCTGGTGATGGTGCATATACACCTAATGTAGAATGGACATAAGCAACACATCGCAAAGAACAGTAGTTATAGAAAAGTAGTAACTGTTCTTTCCTGAAGGGAAGCCCCTCTATTCCAGAATGTTTAAGGGAAGGATGGAAGAAACCCCACTTTACCTAACTTCATAAAAAGAAGAGTTGATCCTAATGCCCCCTAATACAGCCACACTTGGTGTGTCTACTGTTTCTATAAAGGGAAATGTAGCACTGAAGGATAAGTATAACTCATGAAACAAAAAGTAGATTTGTTGATGGAATTGGAGGTGGGATGAAGAGATGCATGTGATTGTTCTGTGCTCCATAAATTGTGCCCTGCATCATGCAGCCCCTATTTACATTTCTAACCTGGTCACCTTTTGAATCCAAGGTCTCCTATTCCTTTCCATTCCACCAAAGATACCAGTCTAATTGAAACCTACTTTCCATCTTCTGCAGCCGGAGCTGTGTCTGTGTCTCTTGCCATGCTCCCCTTTTCTTTTTAGTATGTTTCTCAGTTCTGTTGTCAAGGCTGCACTGTTTTATTCAAATCATTCCACAGAAATCACCTCTGCCACTCTCAAAAAAAAATGCTTATACTTCAAAACAAAACAAATATTTCAACTACTCAGATGTATATATTCATAAAGAGAATATCTGTGTATTTAACAAATGTCCTTTCTTGGTGTCTGTTACTACTTCAGTTGTTTATGTAATCCATTGTTGAGATTCTGCTCCTTGGGGCAGGGTTTTTTCATCTCTGTATTTAAGTGTGTAGAACAGCTGTGGTCAAATTCTGCCCTCAGTTACACCTGTCAGTCTAATTGTCCTTCAGTGAAAGTTTTGCTCTTGTAAATGAAGGCAAAATTTGAACTGAAATCTCTTTCCTGGAGAACTGGGACCCATATTTGAGTTTGTGGCAAACAAGCAAGCCTTGCCTGTGAGAGAATGAGAGCAAAAAGATCAGAACATACAATTCTCTTGATGTTGGGAGATGCCATTCCTGTACTATCATGTCAAACAGATCTGAAAATTAAGCCATAAGGAAGGTTTCTTTTTCTTGTGCTTAGACTTGTGTGTATTGAAGGTCAGAGCAGTATAAGTGTAAGATAAGAAATTTTTAACTAGTAATACTATGATATGACTTATGAATTCCACAGTGTCCTAATATGATGATATAATAGTTAACCCCCCTCAAAACAAGAACTGCTTTTCATTCTCATCATATCTAGAATGAGAGGAGAAATAAAATGCAATAATCTGATATATGTATCACAAAAATTACTCATGGTTGAACAGTTTTCTATATTCTGCTTTTTATTCAACAGTTCAGTTTTTAAACCCCCCATATTTGTTTTATTAAAAACTATTAACTGCTCGATGTTGGCCAGCATTGAGAGAGAATGGATTCTTGCTGGGTAAAATAGACTTACAGGTTAATACCTCTTCTATTTTTTCCAAAAATACTAGAAAACATTTTATTGTATATTGAGACGATTGGTTACCTGATGCATCTGCTGACAGAAGAGGAGGAATGCTTTGAGGAGGGCTAGCAATTTATGGCTTCTACTCACAGCTGATTTTTTTTTTGTAGGTCTTTAAGAAAGAGTGTACTACAAATTCAGAATTCACGTAAATGTATCTGTAAAAATTTGAGTGTAAATATAACTGTATCCAGTTGGTTTTGAGGGCTAAAATGGGATTGGAGTTTGGCTTCAAATTGAAATACGTTGGTTCCACTTATTTTTCTTGTTGAGATCTTACAAATTTCTTTATCAATAAAATTTAGTGTCTTCACGCAAATATTTGATTTACTACCAGTCAATATATTAAAAACTTCAATTAATAATAGGCTTTTATTTTCTACAGTTGGATGGACAGACTCAGACTTGTGCTACTCTACTAAAAATAGATGTGTAGCTGTTCCAGCTTGGGCTTTGAAGCCTAGGCACGAGTGGGCTTCAGAGCCCGAGCTCCAACCTGAGTTGCAACTTCAAAGTACTGTCTACACTGCTATTTTTAGTGTGGTAGTGTAACCTTTGGGTGGGCTCGAGTTCACTTCATTGCCCTTCTCCAGTGCCTTAAAAAAACCCAGCTCCCATAGAAAAGCAGCAAGAGACCCAGAATTCTGTCTCTAAAGATTTTTCAGCAATGATTCTACAGGGTCAACCTCCCCACATTCAAGTCCCAAAAAGAACAAAAGGAATAAGCTTAATTAAGTACCAACTTTATAAAATCTTATGATAAAGAAACATAGTTAATAATTTATTTTTTACAGCATAACATGGCTGCTTTCTAATCCACATATGTTATCTTCACAGTTTATACGTAAGCATAAATAAAGAAAACAAATTAAATCTAAACAGGTCAGTCCCCACAGAAACCCAGTTAAAAGAAACTGAGTTCCCAAAAGCTTAGGTTGAGTTCACCTGAGTCTCTGTTAGTCTTTGATCACAAAATGTATATAGTCTGCTGAGTTAAAAGCAACATCTCACCACATGTTTGTAGAAATCTTTTGTTGGAATTCCATTTTGTTGGAATCCATGAAGACTCTTTCTCCTGCTCTGCTGAAATGAACTCAGTTAGCTACAATTAATCAACCACTTAGTTCAGTATATAGATTTGTTTTTTTTTAAACTGCTGCAAAATGCTTTAGAGTTTGGGACAACAGTCTGCTTTCTGCTCCAGGAGCACAGCTTCTCCCAAACTAGGGCATATGGCCTTTTGTAAAGTAACTGCCCTGACTACTTGCCTTCATGGATTCTGAGTTCAGGAACAAGGAACCTATTTAGCATTTCCAAAACTGCCACACCCAAGTCCAGAAACTTCTGAATGTGGAGATCTAATTGTGCATCTGCCTAGCAATAAGGACCCAGGCACAACTTATTCCTACCCCACCCCCATAGATCTCTTAAAGAGATCTCCCTGTTAGGCACATGGGTTACAGTAGCATGAGCTCTGTGAGACCTAGTCTGCCAGCCTGGGTCGGGAGGCCACTGTCATGGGCTGTGTAGACATACTAATTTCCTTAGTCTATTAATTCATCCATTTGTTGTGGACTGCGCTGATGCTTTTAAGTCATTCTATTAACTTAAAGGAATGATATCTGGGGCAAAAATCTGTCTGGGGATTGGCCCTGCTTTGAGCAGGGGAGTTGGACTAGATGACCTCCCGAGGTCACTTCCAACCCTAATCTTCTATGATTCTATGATTTCTGCTCTAGTTTTTTTTTACCCTCAAGTTTTCTGTTTCCATGTTTCTTACAGGATGATGCCCGACAACTCTTTGTACTAGCTGGAGCAGCAGAGGAAGGATTTATGACCACGGAACTTGCAGGAGTTATCAAGAGATTGTGGAAAGATAGTGGAGTTCAAGCCTGTTTCAATAGATCCAGAGAATACCAGCTTAATGACTCTGCAGCTTAGTAAGTGTAGAACTCATACTATGTTGATGAGAGTCTTAGAAGTACCTAGATAGAGGTGTCCTTTTCTGGGATCAGACAGTTGCAGCAGTCCTGAAATAGAAGCCTGAACTCGAAGAAAAGGAGCTGGGTGGGGAACCTAAGTGTTGTGCTGGAATTAACAGGTCAAGTCTGTTAATGTAACAGAGCAGTTAATGTAAGAAATAAAAACTAACAGGTACTCTCGAGTGCTTTATATGGCCAGTTGTTTTATTTCTGCCCATATAGTGGAGGTGGAGGGAGTTGTGGTCTCAAGGCTACTTGTTCCGTATATGGAAACCTTTCATGACTGTTGGCTCTGAATCAGCATTGTCAATTGAACTTTGCTTCACTTCCATTACGTTGGTATTTTTGGGTGCTACCACGGTATTAATTAGGATTTGTCTTTGTTGTGCTAGGCACTGTACAGATGCATAGATAGATATAGTTCTTGCCCCAATGAGTTTAAAACTAATTAAGACTAGATGCTGCAGCAAGAGAGGAAAAACAGATGGAAAATATGGTAGGAGGAGGATGATAAAAGTACTAAGATGAAGCAATTACAGGCTTGTGATGTGTAAATCATGATTCTGAATTATCTGAAAGGATTCTAAGTTTAATAAATCTTCTGTTCCTGATTGCTCTTCAAATATGCTGTTACTAGTTTTTTTTGCAGTAGAAAGGAAAAGGATTGGGGCAGAGTGGCTGAAGCATATCTGAAGCATAAATTACCAAGACCGAGCAGGACACCGGCTAAATGATTGGTTTAATTTTCAGTTCAAATCCATATATAATGAACAAAAACATGATGCCATTAGTGCACTGAGAAACTATAGTATCAGTATTTCTCAAACTTTTTGATACCAGGGACTGGCTTGTTGCCTTCCTAAACTGTGTCAGGGAGATCTCGGGGACAGGCATTGGTCTACGGATCGGTTGTTGAAAAACACTGCTGGAGAGATCTCCAGCCTGCTTTTATCTGCTCTGCACCTGAATGACAGCTTGAACTTTCTAGACTCTTCAAGCCATCGAGAATAGGGACAAACAGGATGAAACTCAAGATAGCAAATAACTTAATGGAAAGATAAGCCTGAAGAAAGCACATCCAGGACAAAAACAACTGGAAAGTCACTTTTGTGGGTCATTTTCCTACTTCTCATAAGATCCCTCAAAGTCTCTATGGCTTCAGTCTTTTAGGTAACTAGCTTTATTGGGGAAATAGTCATTTCTTTTTGAGTGATAGTCCCTATTATATTCTACATGCGCCCGGAGCCGAAGCTTTTCAAAGTAGTTTTGCTCAGTGGTCTGCATATTTGCTCTTGTATTGCCTTGTGGTTTTGCCTGAGTGATAAAAGTCTGCACCACTTGCTGGATCTGCTGGTCCCAGTGCCAGATCTGTGTACCCCTCCTGCTTTGGCTGGTGGCATCCCAGATGCCTTTACCGGTTCTGGATACTATTGACTCTGGGAAAACTCGGAAACACTCCTAGCCCTCACAAACTGTTCACTCTGGAGGGAGCTACATCACTGCATGTTTTTTGTTTTGTTTTAATGGAGATATCCTATCTCCTAGAACTGGAAGGGACTTTGAAAGGTCATTGAGTCCAGCCCCCTGCCTTCACTAGCAGGACCAAGTACTGATTTTGCCCCAGATCCTTAGGTGGCCCCCTCAAGGATTGAACTCACAACCCTGGGTTTAGCAGGCCAATGCTCAAATCACTGAGCTATCCCCCCTGTTCTGATGCACTCACCTCTGTAGAGAGCTCCATCTCATGCGTTATATCTACCATCTGCTGACCATACCCCTCTAACACATCCTGTTCCATCGGCACTGGCATTCATGCAAGACTCCGACTTCTCTGAATCTGACAACCTGGACATTCAGCATGGTCTACCATTTCCATTGAGGAAACACGACTACCAGAGGGTTCCAATAGCTCCCAGTTTCCCCTTTTGACTTACCCAAGAAACTGGTTTCTTTCTACTTGGGCACAAGCATAACAGCAGCAGGATCAACTGGGTTGGCCATATTGGAGCTCATGGCCCCAATATATTCCTCTGGAATAGTCTCATTAGGCTCAGGAGAACTCCCCTGTTTCACCGTCCCACCCTTTGTCTGGCAGAGGTTCAGAAATGGGGTTAGACGAGGCACCAATCAGGCCAGGTCCAACGGTACTGGTGGATCGGGAGAGATTCCCTTCGTCATCTCCAGATGCAACTGTGTCATCAACACCTTCCTCCCTACCCGATGCCTATCATCAGTTTCAAGACCTCCTATGGAGATAGCCATTGTCTTTGAGATCCCACTGGAAGAGGTGTGGGACAGTCAGCACTGGTTACGAGATATTCTGCATACATTAGTACCAGTAAGGGTGGCCTTACCAATCAATAATGCTATTCTTCAGCCAGCACACAGTGTGTGGCATATCCTGGATGTGTGTACCAACCCCAAAGAGGGCTGCAAAAAGGTACTACGCCTCTCTCCCCTCCTCCCAAACCCCATGACCAGAACTTTTATTTTCACACCCTCCACCTAACGTCTTGATAATACAGGCTGCAGTAGAGCAGACCAAACAACAGGGAAGGTAAGAGACCTGACCTCATGGGTTGAACAGTCTTCTCCTCAATTGGACTGCAGTTCCAGATCTCTAATAACTTGGCACTGATGGCCAAGAATGGCTTCATGAACTATGGCGGGATGGAGGAATTTGCAGATAAGTTACCTCATTAGAATTGTACTTGATTCCAAGCAATTGTACAGAAAGGCAAGTTTGTCACTAAGTCCATACTTCAGGCTGAAGCTGGTTCAGTGGATATGTTGTGTGTATTGGTGACTGGAATTGTCATGAGAAAGGAATCCTGGTTACACTTCTTGGGTTTCCCTAGAGAGGTGCAGAACACTACTGAGGACCTTTCCTTCAATGAATCACACCTCTTCAACCAGAAAACTGATGATTCCTTACACTATCTAAAAAACTCTAGAGCAGTGGTGGGCAACCTGCAGCCCACGGTTGGATGGGCCGCTGCTTCCAGCAGCTCCCGATGGCTGAGAGCAGTGAAATGTGTCCACTGGGAGCTGCGGGGAGGCCGTGCTTGCGGATGGTCCTGAGGTTCAAAGTGGGACAACGGCACTTCCAGTACAGGGTTCTCCCATTCAGATTCACCACTGCCCCATGAGTTTTTACAAAGGTTTTCTCTGTGGTAGCGACTCACCTATGATGTCATGGAATCCTTTACTTCCTCTATCGGGACAACTGGCTGTTGGCAGTGTGGTCCAAAGAGGAAGCTCAAGCATTGATATCCCAGCTTCTTCTATTTCTCTCCTCCCTAAGAGTGAGCATCAATGTCGAAAAATCAACTTTGTGCCCTCTTCAGTCCCTGGAATTCATAGGAGCTCACATTGATGTGATCTCTGCAGGAGCTTAAATGCCACAGGTCAGATTCCAAAGCCTACTGAACCAAATAGCCCTGATAAGCTCCAACTCTTTTGTCTCTGCCAAGACGTGACTTTCCATTTGAGGGCAAATGGCGGTGTGCACATACATCACACACTTCACCTGCCTGCATCTTTGTCGTCTACAGCTGTGGCTGCAAAAAATCTATTCTCCAATGCACCAATCTATGCACACCCTACTTAACATTCCACCCAATGTCATCTCTTCTTTTTGGTGGTGGACAGACCTGCTACAAGTCTGCTCCGGGATGCCCTTCCTCCCATCCTTGCCAACCTTGATATTCATATTGGGCGTGTCACTCACACGCTGGTGTAGTGTATCTCAACCTTTCCAGACTATTGTACCCTTTTCAGGAGTCCAATTTGTTTTGTGTACCCCAGGTTTCACTTCACTTAAAAACAACTTGCTTACAAAATCAGATATAAAAATACAAGTATGACAGCACAGTTACTGAAAATTGCTTACTTTCTCATTTTTACCATGTACTTATAAATCAATTGGAATATAAATATTGTACTTACATTTCAGTGTATTGTATATAGAGCAGTATAAACAAGTCATTGTATGAAATTTTAGTTTGTGTTGATTTTGCTAGTGCTTTTTATGTAGCTGTTGTAGAAATAGGCAAATACCTAGAGGAGTGGATGTGCCCTCTGTAAGACCTCTGCATACCCCAGGGGTACGTGTATCCCTGGTTGAGAACCACTGGGCTGGGACACTTACATTGGAGATCACATGACACAAGGCACCTGGACCCATGTGAGAGTCCAGGATGCACAGAAACATACTCGAACTTGGAGCAGTACACAAAGTATGTTGCATGTTCTTACCAGCTATCTGCTATTGCCACATCCTTGTCATGTCAGACGCCACCACCACAGTATACTACATAAACAAACAAAGTGGCACATGGCCCCAGTGCTGTGTATGGAGGCAACTCACATCTGGGAATGGTGCATTGCACATCATATCCTTTTGTCAGCAGCCTACCTACCTGGCACCCAGAATATGATCACAGATTCAGCAAGACCTTTGCAACCAACCACAAATAGGAGTTGCACGAAACGATAATCACAGACAACTTTGGTCGCTGGGTACACCAATCAGAGACCTTTTTGCACCAGCACCAAGTGCACCCAGTATTGCTACAGGAGAAGACTCGGTGCTCACTCACTGATCAACGCTCTGGTCATCGATTGGTCAAACTAGACACTATATGGTGTCCCCCCTCCTTTTATTCCCTCCCCCCCCCACGGTATCCTCCACAAACTCCGTCAGGACAGCACAACAGCCATTCTGATCTCTCCATTTTGGTGTCATCAGTTCTGGTTCCCTCTTCTCCACATGTTGAAACAACCTCCTCTCCAACTCTGGACATTTCTGGAACTGCTGACAAAACAATGGCAGACTCAGGCATTGAGATCCATGGAAGCTACACTTACCAGCATAGATTTTGAATGGACACCTCCATTAGCACAAGAATGCTCATTGGCAGTGCAAGACCTCTTCTCCAGTAACCAAAAGGACTCCACAAGGTGATCCTGCTAGGCCAAATGGACATGCTTCACCTCCTGGGCCCAAGGGCAAAGTCTTTCCCCCAAAGCTGTGGGCATCCCTATGCTTTGACTATTTCCTCTACCTGAAAACCTCAGGACTCAATCTCAGCTCTGTCAGAGTGCATGTAGTCACCATTAGTGCTTTCCACCCTCCAGTAGATGGGTATTTGATTTTTACCCACCCCTGGACCGTCCGATTCTGGATGGACCTTTTATGTAAATATCTGTCAATTTGGCCTATCACTCCCCGATGGGACCTCGACCTAGTCCTTACTTCTTTAATGAACTCTCCCTTTGAACCGCTGGCATCAAGCCCTCACACGCGTGCTCGCTCTCTCTCTCTCCTGTCCATGAAGGTAACATTCCTTGTTGCTATTACTTCAGGGAGGAGGGTTGGTGAACTGGGAGCCGTCATTTCACCACATTAGGTAAGGACAAGGTCTCACTGTAACGGCATCCCAAGTTTCTGCCAAAAGTGGTTTCCCAATTCCATCTCATCCAACCCATACATCCACCTACCTCCTTTCCAAAACCACATGCTTCTAATGAGCAATGGTGGCTTCATTCCCTTGATGTGTGTAGGGCCATAGCCTTTTATCTACAAAGGACGAAGCCGTTCCTGAAGTCTCCCAGGCTATTTGTTGCCATAGCTGAGAGAATTAAAGGACACACCATTTCCACCCAGAGAATCTCTCAGTGGGTCTCAGAGTTTATTAAGTGTCACTATCAATTGTCAGGGAACTCCCCACCAGATGGGATACAAGCCCATTCTACAAGAGCACAAGCATCAACCAGAGCCATGCTCCATGATAGATCCCTTGCGAACATATGTAAGGCAGCCACATGGAGTTCAGTACACACCTTTTCCTCTCGCTATCCTCTAGTACATGATGCTGCGACGGATGCCTCATTCGGTGCAGTGGTCCTCCGTTCTACGGTTCCATCATCTTCCTTGCACCTTCTTGTCAATCACCCTCAGTGGAATACAATCGGTACTAATACAATCAATCGAAACCACAAGGCAATAAAAGGTGCCTCTGTGGACCATCGAGCAATATTACTTTGAAAAGCTCCAGTGCATGTGTATAACCCTCAGTGGATTACATATAGGGAGCACACATCTCGGAGAACCTACAGTAACCTTCTCTTCTCTTTCCTGCAATTTTATAATGACAGCATAGTTTACTGAACACCCCTAATTATATCCCTGAAGTTGATGATTTCTGATCATATAGGTAGCCGTTTCTTTTTTCTGTTCCTTTTCAGAGTGAATGCAAATAAAAATCACACATGTACTGTATTAAAAGAACTGAACTGATGGCATGCATCTCAAGAGTTTCAGAAAGTAAAACACAAGGCTTTGTTTTCAAGACTATCTGACTAGAAGGAAAGTTACTGTGTTACAGTGTGCCAAACCAGCCACCTAGTCAATAAACAGAATCATAGAGCATTAAGTCACATGAACATCTGTTGATTCAGTATTTTGGCTAGAACATTCTTCATACATTTAATAATTCCCATTAAGGGACAGCATATTACAATACTTTAATTCTGTAGACAGGTGTAAAGATAATAAAATGTATTCTCTGTTTACATGTTTTCCTGCTTTATAATTGCTTGCACCAACTGGAAGAAAACCACACGTGTTCTGAGACTTAGAAGGAAGAATTATTTAAGATGGAATGAATTGCTTAATTTTTTTTCCTAGTAAAGGCTTGCCAAACTTTTTTTTTAAAATTCTATTTTTAAACTGGTAAATAACCTGTAATACATGAATGTAGTATGCAGGTTCTCTGTTTTACCCCAAAGAATACTGTCCCTGCTTATGTCTAAGATGAACACTAAACTGAATGTGCTGAATAGATGTGAGGATTTAGATATGTTAACTTTTATAACTGATAAAATACCTTTTATCTGTGCAAATCTCTTATCTTTTTAAAAATAATTAAAAGCGGTGTTTATTTTATCTTTAGTTACTTGAATGATTTGGACAGGATAGCTCAAACCAGTTACATCCCGACTCAACAGGATGTTCTTAGGACTAGAGTGAAAACTACAGGAATAGTGGAAACTCATTTTACTTTCAAAGATCTTCATTTTAAGTGAGTATTCAAGCTGTACACATAACCCTGTGATATGTTTTATTCAAAGTTTTAAATGTTGATTAACAACTTTGACTTATTTTTGTCACAACTTATTTCTTGGCATCTGGAACTATTTTCAGAGACGAGGGGGTGTCAGCGGGAAGAGAAGGGATTGGGGAAATGACTTTCATAGTGAGACCAAGTGCAATGAAATAACACAACTTCGTGGAGGCATATTTAACATTGAGTTGCAGCACCAGGAAAGCCTATTTAATTCCTGTGTAAGCTTACATGTTTACATGAATAATGTGCACATATAAACTTCTTTCAAATAATCCCTTTTGTGTAATGTTGAAGAACTAGTGATTGAAAAATCAGCTTTTCTTCTACTGAAAAATCGGTTGAAGAGCTGATGGACTATGAACATTTGCTATTTGTGAAGTGAAACCACAAAAATATCTTTTCTAGTAAAGCTCAGTGCTGATTTCTGTTCAAGTTTGCAACATGATGCTTTATTTACTGACTACTTTTTCAAATCTGTTTTTTTCTCCATGAAGACAAAATGAGACTTTTGTAGAGAGAGTTCAGGAAACTTCTAAGGAGCAGCCGTCTCTGCATTAAGTCTTAGTAAGAGATGTTCTCTCTTTGCATTAGGTGTTTTGAAACTAAACATTCTGGAATCTCCTCCACTTCTCTCAGCAAAGCAAGTGCATGAAAAGGATACAGTGGAAGAGTTATACCTACTGTCTGTGTAGTATGTAAATCATGGGTTTATGGCAAATAGATCCTGTCAAACTTGATATCTGTTTCCATGAGATTACAAGTTTAGTTGATGAAAGTAATAGTGTTGATGTAATAGGCTTAGGCCAAGTGTGAGACTTGGTTCTGCACTATATTTTGATTAAATAATTAGAGCAATATAAAATTAACATGGCATAGATTAAATGGATTTAAAATGGGCTAACTGATAGGTCTCAAACTGTAATTGTAAATCGGGAATTGTCTCGAGTGGGTCTCTTTCCAGTGGGGTCCTGAAGGAATCGGTTCTTATCCCTACACTATTTACCATTCTTTATCAGTGACCTGGAAGAAAACATAAACTCAGCACTGATCGTTTGCAAATGACACAAAAATTGGAAGAGTGGTAAATAATGAAGAAGACATGTCACTCAAAGCAATTGGGATCGCTTGGTAAACTGGGCACAAGCAAACTGTGCATTTTAATGAGGCTGAATGTAAACAAAGAATATAGGCCACAATTACAGGATGGGGGACTCTTTCCTGGAAAGCAGAGACTCTCTGAAAAAGATTTGGTGCTGGTGGTGGATAATCAGCTGAACTTGAGCTCCAGTGTGATGCTGTGGCCAAAAGATCTTGGTGTAGGCGGCGTGCTGACCCTTGTTGAAGCTGAGCTGGTCGACTTGGCACTGAGTACTTTGGTGTTGGTGCGGAGTGCTTCTCCCACTGAGAGAGTCTCTTGGCACCATTTCCCATCACCTATGCCAAAGAAAAAACATAGGCAGGTGGCTGAGAGAGGGTGTTCCCCAACTCTGAAGAAAGCCAAGTATGGAGAGCACAGCGGAGTGTGACCTGAGTGTGCCCACTCCTCTGCCCCTACTCCGAGGGCTCATTGACTCTGTCCTTACGCAGGCTCTGTTGAGTCTGGTCTCGGATCAACCTTCGGCACTGGAGGGACATTGTGGCACCAGCAGAGTTGTGGTGCCATCAACCCTGGAGGCGTTTGTTGCAGCCAGAGAATTGCTGGTACTTTCAGTACCACTGTTGCCGGCAGTACAAGAATCAATGATGTCTGTGCCAGTGAGCAGAAGGCAGCATGTTGCACCAAGCTCATGTTTGGTACCGTCAAGAGGGAAACTCTCTCTGCTGTTTTCTATTCAGGTCTCCCCAGCTCAGCACTGTTCCCTGGCACCGAATGGTACTGCTGCTCTGTGGGCCCTGGAGGAAGACTCATCTGACTCAGAAGTGGAATTGTATTCCCAGCCAAGGAACTTTCCCCAGTACCACCCCAGTCAGCCTTATCAGGTTGTGGATCCAGGTGTAGGGCTACCCCTAAGTGCTTGGCACAGTGGGCACTGGCCTATGTAGATGCAATAGCCATTTTTGAACCCAGGGGATTTTCCCCTAACTCCAGGCACTCATGCTTAGTGGTCTCAGAGAGGAAAGCACTTCCATCCCATCAAGCAACACCCGATCTGGACTTCAGTACCAAGCCTAGTATTAGTCTCAGAACCTAGACCCTCAGGATCAGATCGGTGCAGAAAGAGAAGAGGACCACCCCCTGCTGGTGTAGGTGTCCTCCTAATCCTCCCTGGATGAGGCAGTGTCAGGTGGGCATGTCACCTCTCCACTGTGACTTCAAAGCTCAGCAGGAGCTGTTGAAAAGAGTGGTCTCGAACCTTAGGCTGAAAGTGGAGATAGATAGTCCTCCCACAACCTGGCTGATACTTTTAGGGCGGCAGCCCCACTGAAGGAAGCATTCCCTTTCAGTGAGGCCATCACGGGACCAGGAGCCCTGTGGCAAACCCCATCCTTCCTGCCTCCCACCTCAGAGCCGAAAAGAAGTATTTTGTTCCCACTCAAGAGTATGATTATTTATACTCCCATCCCCCTCCCAGGTCCTTGGTGGTCTTGGCGGTCAACAAGAGAGAGAGACAAAGGCGACAAGCAGCAACCCCCGAAGTGAAATACTCAAAGACTAGACCTTTTTGGTACAAAGGTTTATTCTATGGAGGTCTGCAGCTTGAACCAGCAGGTGTTGCTGGGGAGGTATGACTTTAACATCTGGGACTAGATGTTAAAATTAAAGGACTCAATTCCCCAGGAGTTCTCTGCTCTGGTAGAGGAGTGTAAGTCTGTAGCCAAGACTTCCCTGCAGGTTCCCCTCGACGCAAAAGACTTGGCGGCTAGATCCATGACTTTTGCGGTGATCATAAGCAGATGCTCTTGGCTCCACTCCTCAGGAGTGCCAATGGAGGTCCAGCAGTCCATTCAGCCTTTCTATCTGAAGATGCTTTGCTGTTCTCAGAGCAAACAGATGCAAAGCTCCATGGTCTGAAAGACTCCACAGCCACCCTCAAGTCCCTAGGTCTTTATGCCCAGGTTCTTTTGAGAAAACGCTTCAGGCCCCAGCACTCCACCTGTTTCTGAGCTCCATCCTGCCATCAGGACCTGCAGAAGAAATGAAGCAGGGGTTTTAGATGCAGGCAGCTGCCCCCATCCGCCTCAGCATCCCTACCTGAGCTCCCAGGTGGGGGCCAGCCGAACAGAACTTTTGATGGGATTCCTTAGGGCATTATACTAGTTCCCATGCCACTAGATCATGTCCACCTTTAGTTTTCGAACCACCTGCCCCCCTTCAACATGGCATGGTCTCTTATCACCTTGGACCACTGTGTGCTGAGTTCTGTGGAAAGGGGTTATATGCTTACATTTATTTCTACCACCACCTCCCACATGCTTTCCTTCTCATGAGCAACTTCTGGCTCAGGAGATGCAAGCCTTCCTCTGAGTGGAAGCCAGAGAGGTTCTTCGTGACTTAAGAGGGAAGGGGTTTTACTCCAGTATTTCCTAATTCCAAAGGCCAAGGAAGGTCTCCGACTCATTTTAGACCTGCGCCGTCTTAGCGGCTACCTCAAAAAGCTGAAGTTCCACCTGGTCTCCCTGACCTCCATTATCCGCACCCTGGATCTGGGGGACTGGTACACCATCCTCGACTTGAGAGATGCTTATTTCCATGTCATGATTTTCCATGTCCACAGAAGGTTTCTTAGGTTCATGGTAAACCAGACTCAATACCAATTTATAGTTCTCTTGTTCAGCCTTTTAGCATCTCTGAGGTTTTCACTAGGGCCACGTCTTCACTACCTGCCGTATCGGCGGGTAGCAATCGATTGCTCGGGGATCGATATATCGCGTCTCATCTAGACACGATATATCGATCCCCGAATGTGCTTATATCGATTCCGGAACTCCACCAACCTGAATGGCGTTGCGGAGTCTACATGGGGAGCCGCAGACATCGATCCCGCACCATGAGGACGGTGAGTAATCCGATCTTAGATACTTCGACTTCAGCTACGTTATTCACATAGCTGAAGTTGCGTATCTGAGATCGCTTTTCCCCCGTAGTGTAGACCAGCCCTAAATGTATGACAGTAGTGTTGGCCTTCCTGAAAAAAGAGGGCTACAAGTCTACCTGAACCTCAATAACTAGCTGGTCAAAGGCTGGTCCCAGGCCCAGGTGCAGGCCAGTTTCTGCCTCATACAGTCAACCTTTCAGGTGCTAAGCCTGTACAGAGGATAGAATTTGTCACAGAGCAATGCTTGATTTCTCACAGGACAGGACTTTCCTCCCAGAAGCCCACTTTCAAACAATGGTGTCATTAATAGTTAGCCGCATGGCCACGTGCACATACGTAGTGCAGCATGCGAGGCGATGCCTCAGATCCCTTCAAGTTTGACTAGCTTTGGTGTACTCACTGAGTTGCCATCACTTGGATTCAGTGCTCACAGTTCCTGCCCGGTCCTTGCCTCCCTCGACTGGTGGAGGGATTCTGTGTTGGATCTAGGATGGGGGTCTCACCTAGGGCACCTCATGATGCAGGGCCTGTGGTTCCAGGAGGAGCTTTCCTACATACAAATGTTGGTGCTAAGAGCAGTCTGCCTGACTGTCAGGTGTTGTCCCACATCATGAACAAGAATGTGCTAGTGCTCACTGACTGTATGGAAGCCATGTTCAACCTCAACAAGCAGGGAGGAGCTCACCACCACCACCCCCGCCAATGTCAGGAAACTAATTGCTTGTGGGAGTTCTGCATAACACACTCAATCCATCTCAAAGCTTCTCACCTTCCGAGAGCCAGGAACAAGCTGGCAGATTACCTTAGCAGTTTTCTCCAATCACCATGAGTGGTCCCTTTTGCTCTGACCTAGTAAAGATCATTTTCCATCAGTGGGGGACTCCCCAGGTAGACCTGTTTTCAACTAGGCAGAACAGGAAATGTCACCCATACTGCTTCCTGTGAGGCCACAGCCAGGGCTCACTGATGGACGCTTTCCTGCTCTCTTGGACTGGACACTTATTCTATGCCTTTCCCCCATTCTTCTAGTGCACGAAGTCCTACTGAAGATCAAGCAAGACAGAGAGCGAGTCATTCTTGTAGGTGCAGCCTAGCCCTGCGAAAACTGGTTCACCATGCTGTTGGGCCTTTTAGTAGCAACTCTGATGCCGCTCTCTCCTCCCAGACCTGATATAGCAGGACCACAGTCGAATGCTCCATCCAAATCTCAATATCCTTCACCTGGCAGCTTGGAAGCTCTATGGCTAAATCCTGAGGAGCTGGCCTGTTTGGAGCAAGTCTGCCAGATTCTGCTAGGTTGCAGGAAGCTCTCTACCAGAGCTACATGCCTCGCCAAATGGAAGCGTTTTTCCATTTGCTCTTCCCAGCAAGGGGTCTCACCCACATGGTCATCTCTGCAGGCTATTCTGGAGTATTTGTTACATCTGAAACAACAAGGTCTGGTAATTTCATCAGTTAAAGTGCACCTGGCAGCGATTTCTGTATTCCACACCCCGGTGGATGGCAGATCAGTTTTCTCACTTGAGATGACTGTTCATTTTCTCAAGAGCCTGGAAAGACTATACCTTCAGATTTGGGAGCCCATTCTCCTGTGGGTCCTAAATCTGGTTTTGTCAAAACTCATGGGCCTCCTGTTCAAGCTGCTGGCAACATGCCCCTTGTCAAACTTTTCCTGGAAGATGGCCTTTTTGGTGGCTGTCCCTTTAGCCAGGAGATCAGGGCCCTGTACAGTTGTCTTTAAGGACAAGGGACAGCTTTGCCCTCACCCTGCATTCCTCCCAAAGGTGATTTGCAAATTTCACTGTAATTAGGCTACTTTTCTGCTAGTTTTCTTCCCAAAACTGCACACGAACAGGGAGGAGCAACATCTCTGCACACCGGACGTTAGATGTACCCTGGCATTCTACACTGAGAGGACAAAAAGTTCCGTAGATCCACACAGCTCTTTGTGGTAGTAGCGGACAGGATGAAAGGCCTTCCTATTTCGGCTCAGAGGATCTCATCCTTGAACACATCATGCATTCACCGATGCTATGAGCAGGCAGAGTTTCCACCATTGGCTATAGTGATGGCCCATTCTAAAAGGACGCAAGCTTCCTCAGCAGCATTCTTGGCCCAGGTGCCAATCCAGGACATCTGCAGAACGGTGACTTGGTCATTGGTACATACGTTTTCTTGCCACTATGCCATCACCCAGCAAGCTAGAGATGACTCCAGGTTTGGTTGAGCTGTGTTGCGGTCAGCGTGTCCATGAACTCCAGTCCCACCTGCTATGGTACTGCTTGGGAGTCACCTAACGTGGAATGGACATATGCAAGCACTTGAAGAAAAACAGTTCCTAACCTTTCCATAACTTGCTCTTAGAGATGTGTTGCATATGGTCCTCCTCTGAGCAGGGAGTTGACCTCCTGAGATCTCTTCCAACCCTAATCTTCTATGATTCTATGTCCATTCCACGACCCCCTGACCCTCTGTCAGAGTTGGCTGGCAAAAAAGGAACTGAGAGGGTGCAGGGTTGGCTGGGCCTCTTATACCGGCACATGAGCACGCAACACCAGAGAACGCTAGAGCTGACTCAGTGGGGATCACTGAGGGAAAAATTTCTGGTGACTTCACAGCAATCACACACCTAATGCAGAATGGGCAAATGCAACACATCTCGAAGAACAGTAGTTCCAGAAAGGTTAGTAACACTTTTTTTTAGACAGGTGGTAACAGATGCTTATCTCCCTGTCTAGTCATATGTGTATTAGGTATTGTCTGCCTCACAGTGTATGCCTGTTTGCATAATCAAGAGATTGTGAAATCAATAAGAGGAAAGCCAAGAAGAAACAGTAAGCAGGGGATGTCCTGTTTGAGTAAAGATAAATGATTGTCTTGACATTTGTGTCTAGGGGTACCAAGAGACACTCTGGCTCATAGAATCATAAAAGAATAGGGTTGGAAGAGACCTCAGGAGGTCATCTAGTCCAACCACCTATTCAAAGCAGGCCACCCTCAACTAAATCATCCCAGGCTGGGCTTTGTCAAGCCAGGCCTTAAAAACCTCTAAGCAGGGGCGGCTCCAGGCACCAGCACACCAAGTGTGTGCCTGGGGCGGCAAGCCGCGGAGGGCAGCCTGCTGGTTGCCATGAGGGCGGCAGTCAGGCTGCCTTCAGCGGCATTTCTGAGGGAGGTCCATCATTCCTGCGGTTTCGGTGGCAATTTGGCGGCAGGTACCCCTGCCTCTAAGGATGGATCCTTGACTGAGGAGGCAAGCTAACATCAGGCCATACTGGGTCAGACCAAAGGTCCATCTAGCCCAGTGTTCCATCTACCAACAGTGGCCAATGCCAGGTGCCCCAAAGGGAGTAAACAGAACGGTAATCATTAAGTGATCCATCCACTGTCTCCCATTCCCAGTTTCTGGCAAACAGAGGCTAGAGACACTATCCCTGCCCATCCTGGCTAATAGCCACTGATGGACCTATCCTCCATGAATTTATCTGGTTCTTTTTTGAAACCTGCTGCCTATTAATTTCACTTGGTGACCCCTAGTTCTTGTGTTATGAGACAGAGTAAATAACGCCTCCTTATTTACTTTCTCCACACCAGTCATGATTTTATAGACCTCTGTCATATCCCCCACACCCAGTCGTCTCTCTTTCAAGCTGAAAAGTCCCAGTCTTATTAATCTCTCCTCATATGGAAGCCATTCCATACCCCATTTTTGTTGTCCTTTTCTGAACCTTTTCCAGTTCCAATATATCTTTTTTGAAATGGTGCGACCACATCTGCATACAGTGTTTAAGATGTAGATATACCATGGACTTATATAGAGGCAATATATTTTCTTATTTCTATCCCTTTCTTAATGATTCCCAACATTACGTTCGCCTTTTTGACTGCCACTGCACGTTGAGTGGATGTTTTCAGAGAACTATCCACAATGACTCCAGGATCTGTTTCTTGAGTGGTAACAGCTAATTTAGACTCCATCAAGCTGACAGTGTTGTGCCTCATGAAAAGAGGTATCAGGTAAAGCACTGCTAAGTACTACTCTGCTAGGCATGAGACTATTTTGTTAATTAACTCTAGCTCTAAAATGTACGTTATTTTATTTTGTATAGAACCATGTTTCCAATATTTCTGTTTGCTATCACTTGAATTGCTATTCTTTGTTAAATAAACTTTTATTTGAATTTTCTGTAAATATTTGTAAAGGTTAAGCACAGAGATGATCTGAGGTGCATCTGTAAGCTGGGGGCAATACTGTTTCTTTGGCAGCAGCAGATCTGTGAATATTGTGAGTGTCCAGTGGAATGGGCTGGACACTCTGGGGAGAAGTTTGGGGGTTGGTGTGTGCCTTTGGCAAACCTGTAGAGAGAGAATAGTTTCTGCATAGATCTAGGGAGGAGTGTGTGTGTTGCCTAGATCAGTACACTTGGGGAACTGACTCTGGCAGGCACAGACAGGGTTTCCTCACACTAAGGGCAGGTGGTAGCGAGGTGCCTCACAACCCTGGGAAGCATCACAGGAAGTCACCCATAGCAAATACCCATAGGGACCAGCACTCGAAGAAATGAAGGTTATTTACCTTATAGTAACTGGAGTTCTTTGAGTGCTTGCCCATGTCTATTCCAATGTAGGTGTGACTGCACCATTACCAGAAGTTTTTCCCCTAGTAGTATCCGTCGGCTTGACTCTGGTGCCCTCTGGAGTGGCACCTTCATACTGCAGTATATAGGTATGTGACGTCCTGTCACCCCTTCAGTTCCTTTTTACCGACTGTGACGGTTGCTGGAACACTGTTTCTCTTGCTTTGCAAGTGATTCTTCTGAGTGATTTTCTTTATCCTGTAAATAGATTTTTAAATGGCATGTAAATAGTTAGGATTAGAATAAATTAACAAGTAGTTAAATCATTTAGGGCTAGCCTACACTGGCAACACTAAAGCACTGCCGTGGCAGCGCTTTAACGGGTCTTGTGTGGTCACGGCACAACACTGGGAGAGAGCTCCCCCAGCGCTCTAAAAAAGCCACCTCTACAAGGGGCGTAACTCCCAGTGATTGGAGTGTGGCTTTCAGCACTTGGGGCACTGTGTACACTGGCGCTTTATAACGCTGCAACTTGCTGCACTCGTGGGTGTTTTTTTCACACCCCTTAGTGAGAAAGTTGCAACGTTGTTAATTGCCAGTGTAGACAAGCCCTTAGTAGGTTCCTGCCCTGCAGGACTAGTCCTCCTGGGACACTGGCGCATGCCTCGGTCCCACGGCTTCAAACAAACGTGCCACAAGCCCATGCCAGTTAGTGACCTGCATGAAAGCTGAGAGAATGTCAGACCAGAGCCTGGATCTTACCCCTATGGCAAACTGTATCCTCAAAAGCAGTGATTCTGAAGAGTATTTAAGGGCCGTGGTGGGTACCTAGATGTATAAGCTGGGAAACGTTGAGCAGGAATAGACAGGTAGTATTACCGCTAAACAGCATTGGTGAAATCATTATTGGAATGTGTGTCCTGTTCTGGTGTTCACACTTCAAAAAGGATGTTAAAAAATTGGAAAGGGTTCAGAAAAGAGCTGCAAAAATGAGTCAAGGTCTGGAAAACTCACCATTCAGTGAAAGATTTAGGAAGCTCAGTCTATTTAATTTATCAAAGGGCAGGTTAAGAGGTGACTTGATCACTTGTTAGTACCTGTAAAGGGCTCTTTATTCTAGCAGACAAGACCAGAGACCTAAAATAGATTAATTCAGGCTAGAGATAAACCACACATTTTTAAGTTTGGGTACTTAACTATTAGAACAGCTTATCAAAGGTTGTGGCTTCGCCATCACCTGAAGTCTTAAGTCAAAACTAGATGTCTTTGTAAAATAAGATACTTCAGCTCAAACACAGGGTATTGACGTGGAGGAATTTCTGGATGAAATTCTTGGCTTGGTCAGATTAGATGGTTAAAATAATCACTTCTTGCTTTAATGAATCTGTTCTTATGAGGGGACACAGATGCCCCTTGAATTTTCTCACCTGGCTTTGATGTGTTTCTCTTTCCCTTCTTTCCTTTTCCCTCCCATATTCTTTAGGTGGATTGAGGGAAGAGCCAAATATACCTCTTTCCCCCTCTCCCCTCCCTTTTCTCTTCCCAACCCCAAGTCTTGCGAAGCTTCTGCTGCTCTTTGAAGAAACTGGCTGCTTTTGCTGCACTAAGGCTCCTATGGTAATACAAATAAATAGGCACTTTGGCTGCTCCATCTGCTTCACTTCTTGCTGACATACAAACATACCTTAGTAGGAATATGTGGCTTCCTTCCAGTGTAAATGCGGGCGGAAAGAAATGGTCAAATCCAGAATGGAGTCTAGCTGTACCTGACAAACATTTTTTTAATCCTTGCTAGGCCAGCCAGTCTTTTGAAAATGAGGATGCTGTTTATTAGTGACCTATCACTAACAATTTTGTCCTTGGATAAACGATTGCAACTTCCCTGAATTCAGTGGAAGTTATTCTATGTATATCTGAAGGCAGAAATAGACCTTGAACATCAATTTTGAATTGGTCTGGATGTTTGCGACTTTGCTAAGGTCACATGCAAATCTTATTAATTGGATGGTTTACCAAAGCGTTGTAACTTTTCATTTAAAGTCTGTGGGAGGGTTCTTAGATCAATTTTAACTTACATTTTTTAAAGAGTTTAGATTTTGTTTTACAAGTAGATTACTAAGCTTGCCCCTAATTCCAGACTGTAAACTCTTGTGGTTTTACAGTCACACTTTTTTAAAGTTTTTCTCTCCTCTGTTGCTGTATGAAAGGCTCACACAAACAAGGGGGAAATATGACTAGCTACCTGACTCTGAAGAGGAAACAAACTGACTAAACTACCGTCAAAGGCAAACAGTAAAGTGTAATGAAATAAATAAATCTGCTATGTGATCTTAGGTATTAATTGAAGCAGTAGTAGATACAATATGTTGGCAGAAGTGTGGGGGGGTTGTTTTTAAATTGACTTTCCTCTTAAAATAGTATGTTCTGTTTAGTTTCCATTTTGGATTTTGAATAAGAAATCATAGATTATTCCTTCAGTCTGCTTTAAGCTTATAAGTTGTTTTGGAACTGGAGAGAAGTGTTTTTCTTGCTTTATGTACATTGAATTGGCTTGTATGAGAAGAGCAACAAATTTAGTAGTATTGATTCACTATAGAGTAGCATTTGTTACAAAAATATATTTGCTAGGTAATTGTGATTCTTGTGCACCAGCTGCAATTCTATTCTAAATATCTAATCCGTTGTGTCTGTTCCCACTTTAAAAAAACAAAAAAAACAAAAAACCCTTCAGTATTTATATTGATAGAAATGCATGGTATGATTTGACAAATCCAAGTTTTAAGACTTTACTACATTGGAAATTTATTTCATTTCTGTACTTTAGAAGGTTTTAAGTATATTGAATTATTTTTCTTCAACCATGAAAAAATGTAGCTGTTGCGGCAGATGGAAATGAATCCTCTACCCTCTGTCTCCGAATTCTTTGTGAAATTTACTTTGGTAAAATTAAAAAAGCCACACTATTGAAATCTCGCTTCAGGTGTAGAGTGATTAGCAAAGCCAGGGAGTTTGAAACCTCTGGGAGTGACAATAATACAAATTGTGAGTTATTGACCCCCAGTTATTAGTTCTGTTTGTTCCTCAGGAAGATGAAGATCTGGCTGTCAAATTTCTGACATCTTGTTAGATTACTTACTCATACTTTTTGTAGATTTTTTAACTTTTCTTGACCTTTACTTTGCATGTAAGTGTGTCATCCAATTAGGCTGTGCCTAGTTGGTTGCCTGATTGCTTCCTTTTTTAAAAAAGGCTAGAACTCCATAATATTTAGAGTTTGTGGGCAGAGCACCACAAGGGTTAAACTGTAGTAATTAAACAGGAGTGCTGGAAGTCATTAGGATTTTAGGGTTTTTTTGTTTGTTTTTTAAAGCAAGCAGTAGTGGATTTATAGACATGAGGAATCAGTAAAAATAACTTGCTTCTGAGCAGAATTTTTTTAGATGCAAATGGACAGGGACAAGTTTTGAAGAGAGACATATTTTAATATATCAGAGTTCATAAATAATTAAAATAACCACATAACATTGTAGACTTCTAGCTTATCGTACACTTTATCCTTCTATCCCTCCTGTTTTTGTCATTTATATATTTAAAAAAAAGTTCTCTGAGGTAGGGCAACATTTCTTCGTTGTCTATAAAGCACCTAACATGCTTCTCAGTACTGAATAAATCTAAAATAGTAGCAACAAGTTTTTTATCCCATTTTGATAAGCTGTCTCTCAGAAGTTAAGCTGGTTCTTTTTGGATTTTACTTATCGTATCTGCTTAAAACCTTTTAAATTTTAATTTTGCAGAAATACAGCAAATCTATTTTCTTTCTGTGCAGTTTTTGATAGGTCTTTTATAATTTCTCAGCAGACTTGATTGTGAAGCTTTGTTTTGGTGCAAATAACTCCATGTATATCAAACATGGCAAAGACAATTTCCAAAGTAAAGATTAAATTGTAATGATGAATATTTAAATTGCAGTGCTGAATACTTTCAGGACCTTTAGAGCAGTGGTTCTTAACTATGGGACCCTGTGCTCCCCAGGGGGCCATGAGCAGGTTTGTTGGGGCCCTCCAAGCAGTGCCAGCATTAGACTCGCTGGGGCCCAGGGCAGAAAGCAGAAGCCCTACCGCATCGGGCTGAGGCCCAGGTCCTTGAGCCCTGCCACCTGGGGCTGAAACTGAAGCCTGAGCAATGTAGCTTCGTAGGGGCCCCTGTGGCATGGAGCCACAGGCAGTTGCCCTGCTTGCTACCCCCTAATGCTGGCCCTGGCTTTTATATGCAGAAAACCAGTATTGTGCACAGGTGGGTTGTGGAGTTTTTATAGTATGTTGGGGGTGCCTCAGAAAGCAAAAGGTTGAGAACCTCTGCTTTAAAGCATGTTTACACAGTCCACGGCATCCAGAGCCTTCCATACTAGGTCAATAGACTTAGGTAGTGGGGCTTGCACTAGTGGTCTAAAAATAGCTATGTAGATAGTGCTTTGAAGTTGCAATTTGGGCTTTGAAGTCCACTCCACTCTAGGCTTCAGAGCCCAAGATCCCGCCTGAGCTGCAACTTCAGATTGCTTTTAGGAGTCCTCGGCTAACACAAGCTTTGAATTGTGAGGAAACTGAGGGAGAGTTATGGCCACTTTGCCCTTTATGCCTTGTACAGTGGTATCAGGAGGCCCTATTCAAAAACTCAGATCTCATGCACACCAATAGAGGAATCCACGCTGACTAAAACATCTCAAACATCTCTTGGGTACTGAAATGCTTACCTCAACTTATATATTAGAGTTCTTTAATGATCAACCCGATCAGCTATAGGAAAGAGAACTGGATTTTTCTGTTTTAAACATTAGCAACTGATGTGTTTGCCAAACCCCAGCTGTATGTCTGTGCACGAGTCAAAACCCAACATGATTTCTAGGCTGAATTTGAAAAGCTGAAAGTTTAGAAAAATTATAGTTTGAGTGATAAACCATGTGACTTGGATTTAGAAATGTTGAAACTGTGAAAATAAAAAATGGAAATGTAACTTTTACTCAATTTTCAGAGTATAATCCAAGTGTTTTATAAAACTTCCCCTCAAAGCAGTGAAACACATAAATTACTCTGTGCTCCTGAATGTACAGGATTTTGCACCCTAGCTCAAAGAGTATTTGTCAAAGAAAATTATTTTTTCATGGTCTGTTGTATTTTTAGTGCTAGCATTTTTTTTCACTAAGCCAAATAAGTTGAAAAGCTCTTCATTCAAGTACATGTATAATAAAACTAAATCCAGGTGCATATTTTGCAGTGTGTTTTGACATCTTGCAGCCATAAACCGTTGCAGAGAAACTCTGTAGTTCAGATCATGTTTACTTCTGCAGAGCATTTTATTTGCTTTAATTTCAAAGTAATTTTTGCTAGAATGTAATGCAAATTATTGTACTGAAGAGATTTTTAAGGCTTTATTAAAATTAATATTCAACGCTAGGCTATTACTCTAAAACTTCAATATCCTTTCACCATAAAATTGTGTGATCAGACTAGTACAGTCTGCTCTTCAATTTTGTGTATAGTATTCAGAAGGCTGACATTTTAACGCTATCTTATTTTTATATTTTGCAGAATGTTTGATGTGGGAGGCCAGAGATCAGAGCGGAAGAAGTGGATTCATTGCTTTGAGGGAGTTACAGCAATAATCTTTTGTGTAGCGCTCAGTGATTATGACTTGGTCCTAGCAGAAGATGAGGAAATGGCAAGTAAACTAATCTTGAAGGAAGGGGGAGAAGAGGAAATAAAAATTAAATGATCTTGAAAGAAGTTAAACCCTTTATGAAAAGTGTGTATATCCTCTGTTTTCACAAGGAAGTCATTTCCACTTGAAAGTGTCCCAGTGGACAGTAGAAATGGTGAAGAAAATGCCATCTTTTTGAATATCACTTTCTTACTGGATACTTTTGTTTACACGTAGCTCTTTTCCATGTTCCAAAAGACATTCTATTTTTAAATTAGGTAACAGAGGTGAACACTTGTTTTAAGTTGCATAGTAGGGAGTTAATAAGACAAATTTTGGTGATTAAGACAATTTTTAGTGGAAAACCATATGGCTTATTTAGACCACCACTTTGTGTTTTCTTTCTTCTTTTTTTACCTAGTGTCCAGTCCTTCAATCTTCCTTTCTATAGGTCTCTTTCTCTGATAATTTTCCCTGCATTTGCTGGTCTCCTCTATCTATGTCTTCGTTTCTTTGGTTTTTCTTTCCAGCAACTCTTCTTTCCTCTTCTTTCAGGATCAGACTCCCCTAGCGAAAGCAGACACAAACTAGCACCATTCTTTATTCATGGAGCTGACAAGAGTGATCCTAGTCTGTGTTGCTCTCTAGCTGGCTTAATAAGTAAAGTACTTCTTTGGTGCTGACTCTCCTGTAGACTGTAATTTGGGAGGTAAGGAAGTAGCCTTCAAATCAAGCCTAGGTAAATTGTGTCCTGGGTGGGTGGTAATCTACTAGTGTAAACAGTTAAAAGCATGGCAGAGGCTATATGCATGACTGGAAAATGTTTGTGAGTAAAGCACTTTTTCATTTGATCTCCTGGTAACACTGAAGTACTTGACTATCTGGCAGGGCTGCCATATTTGATTTTCTAACATCTTTAAGAAGAGTTATACAGTAATCATTTTCCACTTAAAGGTCACTGTCTTCCCTGGAATGCCTTTTCTTTATAACATTTGCAGTTATGTACGGAAGAGACATACTAAACTGTGCAATTGTTAGACATTCAATATTCAAAACTACAATCATAAGTAAATGAAAAAATAAAGAATTTACTCACCTGAACACTGCCAAAATTATTATAGGAAATAGTGCTTTGATTATTTTGTTCTCCATTTCATACAGCACTGGAGTGGGGTTCTGGGATTCAATATACAAAAAGACTTTTACAGGAGATTTTATTACTCCATTGGTAGAGTTTCACTGTACCAAACAGGTATATGTTTCCTGATTTCATTACTGTTGAAAAGGATAATGGAGAGTAGGCTGAAGTATCTTCTTTTCAATTGCAGAATCGGATGCATGAAAGCATGAAATTGTTTGACAGCATCTGCAACAATAAATGGTTTACAGACACGTCTATTATTCTTTTCCTAAACAAGAAGGATCTCTTTGAAGAAAAAATCAAAAGGAGTCCCCTCACTATTTGCTACCCCGAATACGCAGGTATTCTACTACTTACCTGGGAAGTCAAGTCACTTCCCGTTATGGAATCTTATTACTGGTTTTATGATGCATGAACCAGTAAGAAACAGTTTAATCTGGAATCGAAGTTGTGTCTGTAGCTAGCAGTTTGGGGAGATAGTTTTTTAGTTGTCAACGGAGCCAATTTCATATGGAAGTAGAGTAACAAAATCATGAAACTTCACTAGGCCACTTTTAGTCACTTTAAAGTATATGCCAAATCTTGCTTTCCTTTCTTTCCTGAGTAGTCCTAGCTGAGTCAGTAGAACAATGAATATGAGTAAGGCTAAGAGAATTTATAACTGCTCATTGTAAAGCAGGAATGCTCCTGTTAGACCAGTACTCACTATCTCTGGGCTGCGAGCATTGACAGCCTGAAAAATCACAACCAGGTCTAAAAATATTCCAAAATATAGTTAACTACAGCTCAAAGATATGAAAAACTGTACGTATAAGGGGAGAAAACTGTCCCAAACTTGTAACAGCTTACAAAATGGCAACTCTGATAGTCTTTCCAACATAGATGTATTGTAAGGTGGTGGTTTGAGAGCATAGTTGGCCAATTATTAACATTAAGCAGGAATTTAAAATATTTAACTGTAATCAAAAGTATTGTTACATTCATGGTTTATTGAAAGCTGATGTCAAACATATTTTCAAGTACATGGAATGTTTGAAAGCACTGGGGGAGAATCCACACAAATATTTGATTCATTGTTCAGTATTTAAAGTGTTTTAAATGTTCTTCGTAGTGAGATACTTTCCAATTTATTCTGCTTAGGCTCTTCCTGTACTCCCTTTTGCTTCAAAACCTTTACAATCATAGGATTTTCTCCTAAAGAGGTTTAGGGCATTTAGGTTTTAGCTGATCGCCATATTTGGGGTCGGGAAGGAATTTTCCTCCAGGGCGGATTGGCAGGGACCCTGGAGGTTTTTCGCCTTCCCCTGCAGCGTGGGGCACCGGTTGCTTGCTGGTGATTTCTCTGCAGCTTGAGGTCTTCAAACCAATTTTGAGGATTTCAATAACTCGGTCCTGGGATAGGGGGTGTTATAAAATTGGATGGGTGGGGTTCTGTGGCCTGCCTTGTGCAGGAGGTCAGACTAGATGATCAGATTGGTCCCTTCTGACCTATGAGTCTATGAGGTTTTCTTAAACACATTGGAAGGAAAAACATGGTATGCAAGAATTCTTTAGGAAGAGAGAATGATGTAATTCAGCAGTTGTCTGTATTTAGATTTCTGCTACCTATCAGTAGATTTATATAATTATATGAAATTGTATCATTCTGTTGTGCAGAGAATACTTACTTGAAAAAATATAATTAAAACTGGGAGAAAAAAGGGAATAGACCAAAAATAAATTTAGGCAGGTGGAGATGGAAGAAAGCACTATGAAAAAGAAAAGTGAGTGTAAACAAAAATAAATGGAATGAGGGAAAGTTTTTTTTTTTGTTGTTGTTGCTTTCCTTAGTGTTTAATCTGAAAACATGAACTAACAATTCCATGGAAACAAAACATCATTTCTATTTGCAGAGCAGTTATGGCTCTTTAATAACCTGATTGACCTCCCATCGAAGTCAAAATTTGTGTGTGTGTGTGTTATTATTAATCCAGTATGTTTTACCACCAGCAGGTTTTATACTCTAACTTAAAACAGTAGTTGTGAGGTTACTTAAAACTGCATAAAATTCTTCCATTTTTAAAGAAACTGTCCAGCAGTTTTAAAAAAATGGTTCATGGCTTCCTTCAAAGCGTGTAGTATTCATTGCTGCTTAGGCCTTGTCTGCACTACAAGGGAAAATTGATCTAAGCTACTCAGCTTCAGCTTCGTGAATAACATAGCTGAAGTCAACACATTAAATCTACTTACCGCGGGGTCCACACTAAGTGATGTTGACTGGAGACACTTTCCCATTGACTCTCCTTACGCGTCTCATTCAGGTGGAGTACAGGAGTCGACGGGAGAGTGATCGATGGTCAATTTAGAGGGTCTTCACTAGACCTGCTAAATCAACTGCCAATGCATCGGTCACCGCGTGTCTACACTTACCGGGGGTTTGACAAGCCCTTATTCTGAAATTTAGTGTTTATTGATCAACTTTTTCCCATTCTTCAGGATCCAACACTTATGAAGAGGCAGCTGCATACATCCAGTGTCAATTTGAAGATCTGAACAAGAGAAAGGACACAAAGGAAATCTATACTCACTTCACATGTGCCACAGATACCAAGAATGTGCAGTTTGTTTTTGATGCGGTCACTGACGTCATCATAAAAAATAATCTAAAAGACTGTGGCCTCTTCTAAGACTTTGCATTCAATGGTAATTGTGTTCCTTGACCAGAATGAGTAATAGAACTTTTCATCATTTTCTATATGCCTTGGTAATAGAAGGCATTTATACATGTACATAGGAGTCTAATTCTCTTGATCTTTATTTTTAGATTTGAAGAATGACTTCACAAACTTCTAACCTGATGGGGTTTCAAGAAGAAAGAAGTATAAAACAATTTGTGCTGAATAACAGACCAGTACTGTACTTGCCTGTTTTAACAGCTTTATTTATGTTTGTCTTGTAAATTTAAGTAATTAAATATTAGGTAACAATGAAAAGTGTCTTGATTGTATGTATACTTGTAATTGTAGGAATGTTATTTGTATGAACATTGAACAGAATATTTTAATAACTTGATTTGTGTTCCAAAGTTTCCATGTTTTATGAGAATGCTCTTAAGGAGGGTAATACCTTTTTTTTTTTTGTTTTTTGAGCCTTTGGATTATTTAAACATCTTGAAACAAAAATTAAATTTTACATCTTAAATATGCATGCTGACTTACTAGGTTTTGTTTGCATAACCAAGTGTTACAGGCTTCTTGGTAGTCTAAAATAATCTTGCGCTTGCTCAGCTTTAAAGGGACACTGTGAATTCAAGTTTGTCCCTAACCTTCGGTTTTGAAAAAGCTCTTAAAAATTTCAAGGCTAATAAGTTTTCTTTGTTTATTAGAATTCCAGTGGAAATAACTGATTACAAATAAACTTCTGCTTGCAATCTTTTCAGCCCAAACGTTACAACACTGAGAAACTGAAACTGGATTAGTTAATTTTCATTTCCCAAAGTGATAGAAATGTAAAAAGAAATTATTGGGATCAATAACAGAGATTAAATTTTTAAAATGTATTTTGTCTATCTTTTTCTCCTGTGAGTGACAAAACTCTCCTTGCCCTCATAAAAGCCAGTGGCAAAACTTGAGAGCAAGACGACTTGTTTTCTTTTCATTCCATGGATTCAGAATCAGGTTCCTAATGTGTTGCTATTAATTGTAGGTAAGAAAATTAGTTCTACAAATTATTGATAGTCATGAAAACATCAGACACTACCAAAAAAGCAATGCACAGTGGTATCAAATATAGTATATATATTTTCTGTTGCAAAGAGAAAATTTTCTTTATATATCTCTGATCTCCATATGAGGTAATTATTTGCTAATGTTGACTTTTAATGGTGTGCACTTGTGTGATTTTTAAATTGACCATGTCCCTTTAAATAATATTGCATAGAATTTATTTCCTTTCATTGTATCATTTATTATGTAAGGTGTATATTGTGCATTGCATTATGGGTAGTGCCACAACTGATTTTTATACATTTGAAACTGAAATAAGCTTTTATTTTGTAAATAAGTTCTTAGATGGTTGTCCTGAGCATTTTGGTCACCTAAGAAATGTAGTCACAACAAATTTAGAAATATTACTTTCTACAGTTGTTGGAACATTGTTTGTAACTACCACACACCATACTACTTTGTCCACGACAAGAACACCTCTGAAACTGTTGCTAGTTTTTCATATTTTCTTACAGATTCATATGCTTAGAAGTGTTCATTCTAAATGTCTAATTAGAGTTATTTTAAAGCATTAACTCATTTTTGGTTGTGTGTATTCTTGGTTTAAGGCTGTCAAATGGCCTTGAAATAGTTCTTATCTCAGCTCTTTTCATTCTTGGAATTTTCCATTATTTGCTATGGAATTTCTAAATGTTTTCAATGAGGTTAAAACAAAGGAGCAGTAATATTAATTTATTAATGATGGAGGTTGTTGAAAATGTTCACACAGAACAAGCTCTTTTAGTTAGTAATTATGGTAACCAGTTTACATCTTGGACTGCTTTGAATTGTGCATTATGCTGCAGTCACAACTGATTTTATGTATCATTGAAATATTTTGTGACTATTTAACTTGTCTTTGTACTTAATGTAAAAAAACAAAACAAAACTGGGATTAATCAAAAATTACTGAAAATTTGTCTAAATTCTTTGTGCCTTGCCTAAGAGAAATATTTTTCATTAAATTTACTGATGGAAGACCTGCTGCATCCACTTTGTGAAGATAGTGAATAAAAATGAAAAGAAATGAAATTGTGAGTAAATTCACATGTGTATGTAAGTAAAATAAAAATGAGCACACATTGATGACCATTGCTGATGGATTCCTGAATTTTATCCTGTATAATTTACTAACATCCTAATAAAAATGAGATTTTTTTTAAAAAACGAATTATAATTCTTTCCTGAAATATGTACACTGTTTTTTGTCCTGTGCTAAACAAGTGCATTGAAAATATATCTCCTCATGAGCTCTTCCATTGTAGACTGATGGACTTTCCTCTTTTGACTTGATGAGTTGGCAGCTGGACAAATTTCCATGAAGACTCTCCTTGCCGCCCCCTCCCCTCCGAACTGATATTGGTTCTGTGGTGGGAATCTCACAGGTCTGTCTTACATTTACAGAATGATGTATACAAAATAAGCTGTTCTTTTTCATGCATTTTAAGGCCTAAAGGGACCGTTATGAAGACCTAGCCTGATCTGTATAACACAAGCCATGATATTTCACCCAGTAATTACTACATCAAGTTAATAATTTCTGGTTGATCTTTTAGAAAGTCATCCAATCTGAAAGACTTCAAGTGATGGAGAATCCTCCAATCCCAGGAGCTTTATCTTCCAGCCTATTGGAGGGTGTTAGTTCTTTATATTGGACAAAGGCATATCTACTAACAAATTGTCTTTCTATAATCTTGTCAGTGCTGTATACACAGGTCATGTCACCTAACTTCTTCCTGCTACTTCCCTACTCATACATCCAAAGGCAGTGTTAGCCCTTGTATCCATAGCATCATGTGGGAAGCGTGTATGCAGATAGTTAATTATCATGACATCTGTCACTTTATAAGAACATAAGAACAGCCATACTGGGTCAGATCAAAGGTCCATCTAGCCCAGTATCCTGTCTTCTGACAGTGGCCAATGCCAGGTGCCCCAGAGGGAATGAACAGAACAGGTAATCATCAAGTGGCCCATTCCCAGCTTCTGGCAAACAGGCTAGGGACACTTTCAGAGTTGTTGCTTTCCAGAATAGAGTCAAAATTACACCAACTTGTGTCACCAACACCACAATGTGTGTGAGCCACCAAAATGACATCAACTTGTGAAACCAACACCTTTGACAACTGAAATTGTAGCTTTCCTCTAACCCAGAACAAATAACTTCATGAGATGAGAAAAGTGGTGTCCTTGAAGTTACTGGATCTGTCTGCCTTTTTCTCTCGGCTTCACTGTAAGCTACAACCTAGAACCTTCCTCAGTCCACCTCTTGTTCAGCTCTCTGTGACAGCACACCTCTCCTCCCTCCGTCGTGTGTGTGTGTTTTACATTTCACCATAAATGACCAATTTATGACTATTTTTAAAGAAACCAGAGACATGCCTAGTGATACTCAGGGTACTCTATCCCAACATTAATTACCTCTTATGTGAGCATGTTCAAAGTTTGCATGTGTATGATTGATCAATTATTGCTATAGCCCCTAGACACAGATTAATCTAGCCAATTTAATATCTACAAGAATACTGAGATAAGATCTTTGTGCTTTTGAAATGTTCAGCATCTTTTGATAAGAGTACAAAGGACCACGGAGATAAACTTCCAAGGTGTGAATCTGTTGGGCACCACAGCCAGATAAAAGCCTATCATATGTGACTTGGAAGTATCTTCTTTGAGCATTTGTCCACATGGATATCACTATAGGTGTGTGAGCCAAGAATCTTTTAGCCAGAAGTGTCCATTGGGGCTATGCATGCATCCTGCTTACCCTCATACCCCCTACAGCAAGGGTAAAAAGGACAGAGCAGCCTCAACCACCATGCAGGTCTTTTTCATTGCCCATGGTAGCGAGTCAGAGTCCAGGGTGGCCTCCAGTTTCCCCATAGTTCTTACATTTAGAATTAGTTTTGATAAGTTTTATATTTTTTTCTTTTGAATATATCTGATGGCTGAGAATAGGTTTCTGGGCTTTAAAATGTGCCCTGCCTGCAAGATATCTATGCTTGCCAATGATGCACATACAAAATGTTTTGTTTAGGAGAGTCTCATATTTCTGAGTGTGCCACTTGTAATTTTTTTTCTGAGCTCCCACAAAGGGCTCATCATGCCCATTAACATTATTTCTAATGGAAAGCTCATTGTGTAGTGTAGATTCTGAGGTTCCCCCTCAAAAGCAGTCTGCTCCGGCTTCAAAAACAGTTTCAAAGTGTCGTCTATCTTTTGTGACTGGCATTACTTCCTTGGCATCATTGGCATTGGTACCACATCCTGATAAGAATTCTAAGATCTCAGCGTTGGTACCACTGTCACATTTCCATCACCATCAGTACTGTTTCCTATGTCCACCAAGGCTGCTTTTATATACCATTTCTCTGGAACCAGAATCCACTTTTCTGGATATCTCTCCTGTATCTGTGCTATCCAGGTCTCTGCTGATACCAGAGACCTGAGTACCGAATATGAAAATTTCTCTGCATCCAACCTCTACAGTATTGTGAAGGGGTACATTGCCCTGTACGGGAGATGAAAGGGTTAAACCACTACTCTTGGCAGTGGAAGCCACGCCCCCTCATCCCTACTGAGTATGCTCCAACTGCTGCAGTATAAAAGGGAGCAACTCAGCTCAGTCTGGGCTGACTGCTGAGGAGGAAGGATGCACCTCTTCAGCTTCAGCAGAGAAGCAGCTGGAAGTCCAAGCCTTGGGAGTGGGGGATGCTGAGACCTAGACAGGCATCGGGGTACCGGCAGATGCCCCAGAGACATTGCAGCTGCCAAGAGCCGTGCCACCCAAGGGGCCTGGAGAGTCTAAGAACACTCAGACTTCCACTGCAGGAGTCAAGGTAGGAAGTAGCTCAGGGAGGGACTAGCCAGTATCCCTGCAGCAGTCTGTGTGTTGTGGGCAGATTCCCCATCGTCTTTGTGGTGAACCCCTTCGCCACTACCAGGGCCCAGGGCTGGGACCTGGTGGAGATGGGAGAGTCTGGGTCCCTCTGCCCAGCCACCCCCCCTTTTGAGGGTGGCCTACAAAACCCCCTTCTATTGACTCTCTGGCCATTAGGCTGCACTTCCTTGCAGTGAAGGGGAGTCCCATTGACTTTGGCCATAGGGCCATGCTTCCCTGCCGCCAAGGGGAGCCCTATTGACTCTGGACATTAAGCCACACTTTCTCACATACAAGGAGAGCCTTATTGGTGCCAGACATGGAGCCCTGTGACTGAGCTCAGCCATATTGACTTAACCACAGGGCTATTGCCCTTGCCCCACCCTGAAGGTGCCTTGTGACAAGTACCAATGCCACCTCATGCTATGTTCCTATGCCTCAGGAATTAGCTCCTCTAGAAGGATTCTGTTAAACTGCATCACCTTCACATGGCAGCAGGAGCCCTTCACCTATGAGATCTCATTTGCCTAGGTTGATTCCCGAGTGTAGCCTTGGAAAGGAGCCCCTCTCATCACAGATCCCATGCTTCAGTGTGCTCTCATATTCTGGTTTCCACTTGTGGGGAACCATTTGCCCTTCCTTTATGAGACTCAGTCCTGACTCTATTGACCTCTGTGGAATCCTTGGCCTCACTCTCTCTGCTTTGTATTCAGCTGCATCAAGATCCAGTGTAAGCTTACATCCTTCTAAACAATCATCTGCAAGCGCCACAGTCCTCTTACCATGAACTCCTTCAGAGTTTGAGCAAGAACCTCATAGCAAGGAAAAATACCTCCTTGAGAAATATGAGGATCAGCTTATTCACCTGACCATGTGATCTTTGTCACCTGACAAAGTTATGACTCCATCTAATACATCCACAATAGACTATTTCAAGGCCTTCCATGATTTCCTTAAAAGAATGACAGTCAACTTAGAGATTCCATGCCTACTAATGAAGGCATTCTTGAGCCTGTCAAGGACCTGTGGCAGACCCTGGAATCTGTCTTGGACACATTCCTCTAAGAGGGGAGATTGCAGGTACCAAGTTCGCCCTAAGGGGTTTTGAGTACTTTTTACTCATCCAATCCCTGAAACTTTGGTTGTGACAGTGGCTCATGAAAATTCTGAGCTGCTTGGGCTGCCTAAATCTATGCCAGGGATAAAGAGCTCAAGAAGATGGACGTTCTGGGGAGAAAAGTTTACTCCTTTGCAAGTTTTCAGGTTCATATAGGCAACTATCAAGTCTTGTGAGTGAAGTACAATTTCCTGCAGTGAGACAAAGTGCTACAGTTAATGGGTAAACTTCCTCAAGAGACCAGAGAGTAACTGAAGGCAGTGGCTATGGAAGGTCAGTTAGTGACGAAGACAGATTTGCAGGTCTCACTGGATGCCTCTGATGCTAGAGCATGGTCAATGGCCACTGCAGTCTCTATGCAGACAACACCATGGCTGCAGTTGTCAGGCTTTCCAAACGAGGTTCAAGCCACAATTGAGGACCTTCCTTTTAAGGGTTTTTGAAGTCAAGAACTGACAAAGTGCTTCACTTTCTGAAGGATTCTGAGTCTTTGTCTTTACAATCGCAGAAGGGGAAGTAAACCAGATCTCTCTCATTCTCCAGGTAGAGGCCTCCATCTTTTTAGAAAAATTAGGATCCTTTTGTTGGTACTGAAATAAGAAAAAGGCCTCTCTTTTGAAAGAGAAGAGGCCCTACTACTATGACAGTATGCTTTTTATAAGGCTGGAGGTGGCATGTTTTATGCTGAGTCCAAAGAAACTTGGATTCATTGTAGAGAATCTTTACCCCTTCTTTCCGTTCTCTGGCAATCTCCTTATTTTATGGATGCATGGGCTGCAATTACCATTGACCTTTGGATCTCCACCTGGGCCCAGCATGTCTACATCTGACAGCTTGGAGGCTTGTTGGCTTAGTTCTGTGTATAGAAGCTGGATAGGATGTTTTGTCCCAGAACAGAAAAGACTCCTATAAGGTCATACCATGCTAATTGGAAATATTTTTTGTTGTCCATTCAGAGACATATTCAGCTCTTGGACTGGTTTGGAATATTTATCTTTGAAACATTCAGGGCTGTCTATAGCTATGTTAGAGTTAATTTTGCTGCTATCTCTGCAAAAAAATAATTTGATTTGGTCCCATCCCACAGTGTTTTTAGGCGTTGAGGGCAGCCACTCCAAACAATGTTTTGCTTTGTTCCCCCCTCACCCCATAAAGACAGGATTACTCACCTACATTGGAAATTTTTACCAAAGATGGTTTTGGATTTTCCTATAAATCAACTTACCCACTTACAGGTATCTTCCTCCCCCCAGCTCAACCTTCCTGTAGAGGCTAATTTCCACACACTATATGTCTCATGGCTGTATCTGCTTATCAGATCAGAACAAAGCCATTTCATAAATCATCCAGTCTGTGGTTTTTGGTGATCAATCCAATGGGCAGGCTGCTTCCTCTCACTCTCTAAATGAGTTAGACTGCATTAACATTTTCTATTTAGTAAACTACCTCTTCTCTTTTGAGTTAGAGCAGTCAGATGACATCATTAGCTTGCTTTGGGAGAGTCCCCATTTCTGAGATCTGCAGGACAGCTACTTGCAGTTCGGTTCATACATTTATAAATCACTACTCCATTGTGGCAGCTTTTAGATCAGATACCCAGTTTGAAAGGGCTGTCCTAAAGTTGTTTAGATAGGACTCCTCACTCACCTTAAGTAGTGTCTGCTAGTCACTTATAGTGGGATCTGTGGGCAAATGCTCAAAGAAGAAAATAAAGTTACTTACCTTATAGTAACTGGAATTCTTCAAGATGCTTTTGTATTTGCACCAATCCCACAACCTGCACTCCTCTACTGATATGGGGTCCTTTACCTGGATTATGTATTAGTAAAGAAACTGATGCATCCGACAAAGTGGGTATTCACTCACGAAAGCTCATGCTCCAATAAGTCTGTTAGTCTATAAGGTGCCTGCCACAGGACTCTTTGCTGCTTTTAAAGAAACTGAGTGGCAGTGGGACTGCTCTGCCCTTTATAACTTCACTGAGGACTGGGACACAAAGATGTGAAGGGCACATGCATAGCTTCAAAGGATGCTGCTGATTAAAATATTTTGGTCTTATGTGCACAGGGTGCATGTTTCTACAGTAGGACCATACAGAAGATTGTATCTCAAAGAATGTTCCTGTAAATTAAGTAATCTGTAAGGCCTGGTCCACACTACACAGTTAAATCGATTTAAACAGCGTTAAATCGATTTAACTCTGTACCCGTCCACACTACAAGGAACTTTAAATCAATTTTAAGGGCTCTTAAAATCGATTTCTGTACTCCTCCCCAACGAGAGGAGTAACCCTAAAATCGATATTACTATATCGATTTAGGGTTAGTGTGGACGGAAATCGAAGTTATTGGTCTCATTCCTTTAATGTAGCTACCCAGAGTGCACCGCTCCGGAAATCGATGGTAGCCTAGGACCATGAACGCACACCACCGAATTAATGTGCCCTAGTGTGGATGCATAAAATCAATTTTATAATATCGGTTTTATAAAACCGGTTTTAGTAATTTCAATTTTATGCTGTAGTGTAGACGTAGCCTCCAGTTAGAACAGACCAAACCACATATAATATATGGAGATATACCTATCTCATAGAACTGGAAGGGACCCTGAAAGGTCATTGAGTCCAGCCCCCTGCCTTCACTAGCAGGACCAAGTACTGATTTTGCCCCAGATCCCTAAGTGGCCCTCTTGAGGATTGAAGTCACAACCATGGGTTTAGCAGGCCAGTGCTCAAACCACTGAGCTACCCCTCCCCTCATTAGTGAGATTAACCTGCTGTCTTTCAATATGGGTATTTAATATGAATTATTTGTATCTGTAACTATTGAAAAGGTCAACAAATTAGGCAGAAAAACTTCCTTGACAATCTGTGTATTCTGAATTCTTGATGTGTGTAATGACATGAACCGTTTTCATGATGTTCCTCGTACTTCTCTCTTCCTGTTCTGACATACTTGCTATGTTGTTAGTAGTAATATTTTAGAATCACTTCTGTGCATTATTGTTCTTGATTTATGTCTGTACAGGTTAGTTTATTTCTTTAAACCCACTGAGTGCTGTGACACTTTTAAGTTACCATGGGAGCACAATCTGCAGGTTGATTACTTGTGTACACAGTATAAATGTTGCAAGAATTTGGTGTCATGTTGAGATCTTTCAAAAAAGTAAGTTCATAGCTGTGCACTAATAACCTGCAGTAGATTAAGATTCAACTCAGTTGCTGAACCTGTTTCTGAGGGGTCTTGAATTTGCCTTTACTATTTGTTCATGCTGGGAATGTACTCTTGCCTTTGCCATGGATGGTACAAAGAATTTCTTTCAGGAGTAGAAATGAATAAAGTTTTTTGAGAAGAAAAATTTGGATCACAGACTTTGTTAAATGTTTACCTGTTTCCCCCATCCATACATCCACCACATTTCTTTTTTACTAGAAGCTTAATTTTAAATGTACAAAATTTAGTATGTACTCTTATACAGACACATATGCTTATCTACCTAATTTAGAACACTAGTTGTGGCCCCCATGATGTGCCAACACAGAGGAGTAAAAATGTGTAAGTTGCTAATTTAATTCTTTGTTGGTCTAGACCCATGTCACAATTCAGGGTGGCGATCAGCCTCTAAAGGGCTTCTGCCCTACTTCCCCTACAAAAATGTGGCTGTCAGCACATTTGAACCAATGCAGAGAGGAAAGTAATCTGCATAAAGTATAGGACTGTCATAAGTTATTTCCCCAAATGTAAAATGTGATCAGATACCAGATTGTGACTTAGGGCTTGTTCTACATAGGAAAATTGGCTGGAATAGCTATTGTGGGATAAATTACTCTGCAATAGCTCTCTGTGGATATTCTTCCAGAATCAGTGTGTCCATACAGGGAACTATTCCAGAATAGCTTTGTGACATTATTGATATAATCTGGGACCATATAGAACATGGCTGCAACCAAGGTCCTGTAGTGGCACTAAATCTTATGTAAAGTGGGTCATATAAAGTGTCTAAGACCTTGTTATGGATTACTGGTTATGATTATGTTGTCTGTGCATATGTATCATTTGTAGTTGAAGTTATGAATATTGGCTCTGTACTCTCTGTATTTCAAACTTGTGCTGTGCTTCTGGGTGACACCCCAGACAAGTTGGTGTTAGCTCTGCCTAGCCTGCATGATGGCCCATTAAGGACCATCAGCTACACAATTGACCCGTTGAGAGAAGGCAGATATGCCTTGTAACTCAGCAAAGTATGCAGCGACTTGCCCATATGACTCCAGACTCCATTTTGCTATAATTTTCCACAATAAGAACAAAGAAGTGTTCTTACACCTGGAAAAGACTATAAAAGGCTGATGGCTCATATCCATCTTGTCTTCAATCCTGCTTCTTACCTCTGGAGGGACTGTGCTACGAATGGAAGCTCTACACAAAGGACTGAATGACCCATCCCAGCAGGGGATGTTCTCCAGAGACTTGATTTGAAGCTGCAGTTTATTCTATCGCTGCTACAAGCCTGAACCAAGAACTTTGACATTACAGTATGTAATTGATTCCATTTAACCAATTCTAACTCTCATCTATAACTTTTTCCTTTTATGAATAAATCTTTAGATTTTAGAATCAACAGCATGATTTGTATATTGACCTGGGTCTGGGGCTTGATTTGTCCTGAACTGGCACTCTCAGTTGGGTCCCGCCAGAACCGCATTGTCACAAGCTTATTCCACAATAAGAATTCTGGTCAATTTTCCCATGTAGACAAGTCTTGTTGCTTGGTCCACTCTTGGGGTAGAGCAATTATGTCCTGACCTGTACTTAGGACTTAGTTTACAATCTAATTGTATTTTTATCATATGTGGAATAGGAAGCCATTTTTCCCTTTGAAGCACAGTGCATGCCAGTAGTACGATATAAATATTTAATCTTTTCCTTATTAAATTAGCTTGAATAAAACATTCACTTGTTGTATTATATCGGCCCACTTTCTCCCTCCCCCTTGATATTGTAACAGGGCTGTAAAGCTTCACACTGAGGGCTTGTCTACATCAGAAAGTTGCAGCGTTGGTGAGGGAGTTACAGCGCTGCAACTTTGAAGGTGTACACATCTGCAGGGCATCACCAGCGCTGCAACTCCCTGTTTGCAGCGCTGGCCGTACTCCCGTTTTGTCTCGGGTGTAGAGGATCCAGCGCTGGTGATCCAGCGCTGGTAATGCAATGTAAACACTTACCAGCGCTTTTCTTGACCTCCGTGGAATAAGCAGGTATCCCAGCATACCTGAGGATACCTCTCTGGTAATCAAGAAAACTCCTCTGCCCTGTGCTCACCTGACCCCTCCTTTAAATGCCCCGGGAAATTTCAAAAATCACCTTCCTGTTTGCTCAGTCAGGCGTGGAGTGCAATTAATCAATCAATCAGTCAGCGACCATGCCTCCACGCAACAAACGAGCCCCAGCATGGACCAATGCAGAGCTGCAGGATCTAATTAGTGTGTGGGGAGATGAGGCTGTTCAAACACAGCTGCGCTCCAGAAGGAGAAACTACGATACCTATGGTCAGATATCGCAGTCCATGATGAGAAGGGGCTACGAACGGGACGCCTTGCAATGCAGAGTAAAAATTAAGGAGTTGAGGAGTGCATACTGCAAAGCCCGTGAGGGAAACCGACGCTCAGGAGCAGCCCCCACAACCTGCAGGTTTTACAAGGAGCTGGATGCCATTCTTGGGTGTGACCCCACCGTGAATCCTAGGAGCATGATGGAGAGTTCAGAGCTGGGAGAAGTGGGGGATGGTGTAGAGGATGAATACAGTGATGCTACTGGCGTTGAGGGGGACACCCCGGAGTCTCAGGACACAGGCAGCCAGGAGCTCTTCTCCAGCCCTGAGGAGACTAGCCAGTCGCAGCAGCTGGAAGCGGACGTTGATGAGGAAGCTGAGGATCGTGCTCGTGGTAAGTAGATTGCAATGTTTTGTGATAGCAGGATTTTCGTTATGGCTGACTGCATGCATGCCTAAACGTGGAATAGCCCATTGATGTGATCTATGACATCTGTGTAATCTGCCTGAGTAATCTCTTGAAAAGTTGCAGCTAGATCTTGGGCAATGTGCTTTAGCAAGTTTATAGGGAGAGCCACCGTGGTCCCTGTCCCGGTCAGGGTAACTCGTCCGATCCACTGTGCAGCGAGGGGTGGGGGGACCATGGCCGCACACAGGCGAGCTGCATAGGGGCCAGGGCGGTATCCGCATTCCTGTAGAAGACCCTTCCGCTCTTCCTTGGTAACACGCAGCAGTGATATGTCTGGCATTATGAAAGCCTGTGGATAGTTTAGGGATAATTGAGGGCAGGTAGCTAGAATCACGGCTCCCCAGCGCAAGGCGGTCTGTTTCCTCTGCCCCAATCCACACCCCCCACCCTTCCCAGCACGTAGGCATCAAGGCGGGGTGCTTTTTCCTCACCGATCCCCCCTTCCAAGCGTGAAACGTGCCCTGCGGTGTGCTCTGTCCGTCCCCCACCCCCCCTTCCAAGCGGGAACCGTGTCCTGCGGGGTGCTTTTTCCTCACCGATCCCCCCTTCCAAGCGTGAAACGTGCCCTGCGGTGTGCTCTCTGTCCGTCCCCCACCCCCCCTTCCAAGCGGGAACCCTGTCCTGCGGGGTGCTTTTTCCTCACCGATCCCCCCTTCCAAGCGTGATTTTTGCCCTGCGGTGTGCTCTCTGTCCATCCCCCACCCCCCCTTCCAAGCGGGAACAGTGTCCTGCGGGGTGCTTTTTCCTCACCGATCCCCCCTTCCAAGCGTGAAACGTGCCCTGCGGTGTGCTCTGTCCGTCCCCCACCCCCCCTTCCAAGCGGGAACCGTGTCCTGCGGGGTGCTTTTTCCTCACCGATCCCCCCTGCCAAGCGTGAAACGTGCCCTGCGGTGTGCTCTGTCCGTCCCCCACCCCCCCTTCCAAGCGGGAACCCTGTCCTGCGGGGTGCTTTTTCCTCACCCGGCCCCCCTTCCAAGCAGGAACCAAGGCATCCCACTAACATGGGAGAATTTTAAGCAAAAGTACTCACCCCATTGCTAGACATGTCTTAGCTTTCTTGAACTCTACAGTGTTATGTGAGGTATGTGAGAGGGATGCTACCTACAGTTTCCAATGTCCTTCAAAAGTTGATAATAAACAACGATGCCCCTGTGTATTACATGTCTCTATCTCTATTTTTTTCTAGGCAACTCGAGTAATGCAGCTGTGTCACCGGCCTCACGTAGATTGCAGAATTTGAGGCGCAATCCTAGGAAATCAAAAGAGGAGCTGATCAAGACCGTTCTGAACCACTACAACAGGGAAAGTAGGAAGACTGAGGAGTGGAGAAAAACTGTACAGGAATGGAGGCTGACTGAAAGCAGGAGACAGGAATTGTCTGCCAAAAGAATAGCCAGGCAGATGATGAGACTCCTGTCTCGCCAAACCAAGTCTTTTGAGTCTCTTGTAGCCATGCAGGCAAATATATACCGTGATAACCCACAGGCTTCCCAAAGCACTGTTCCTTGTCCCCCTGTGTATCCTCAAAATAGCTTTATGCAGCACCCAGTTCCTTATTATCATCAGCTGCCCCCAACACCTATAACATCACCTAGTAACCAAGATATGTTTAATTCTTACCCTGTGCACTCCACCCCCATCATTCTGCAGCAAAGTACTGGTGAGTTGCATCAGACGGTTACAATTGAGTAAAATAGGAAATAGTAAAACCTCTGAATGTACTGTGAACCACCCATACCCCCTTACCTGTTTTTTACTGTATGACAAATAAAAGGTTTTGGTTTGTATTTCTTTCCATATGTTTTATTGGTGATAGAAATGGTAAATTATACACAGCAAGGTAAAGCAAAGCACAACACATGCACCAAACATTACTGCTGGCTCTCAGCATCAAATTGCTCCCTTATAGCATCCCTAATCCTTGAAGCCCTTTCCTGGGCCTCCCTATTAGCCCTGCTCTCTGGCTGAGCAAACTCATTCTCCAAATGTCTAACCTCGGAGGTCCATTCCTCACTGAACCTTTCACCCTTCCCTTCACAAATATTATGGAGGGTGCAGCACGCGGATATAACAGCGGTAATGCTGCTTTCCATCAAATCTAGCTTCCCGAACAGACTGCGCCAGCGAGCTTTCAAACGGCCAAAAGCACGCTCCACAGTCATTCTACAGCGGCTCAACCTGTAGTTGAACCGTTCCTTGCTCCTGTCAAGCTTCCCTGTATATGGTTTCATGAGCCATGGCATTAATGGGTAAGCGGGCTCCCAGAATCACGATGGGCATTTCCACGTCCCCTACTGTTATCTTGTGATCTGGGAAAAAGGTCCCGGCCCTAAGCCTCCTGAACAGGGCACTGTTCCTAAATATGCGTGCATCGTGCACCTTTCCAGGCCATCCAGAGTAAATGTCAGTGAAATGCCCACGGTGATCCACAAGCGCTTGCAGAACCACAGAGAAGTACCCCTTGCGATTAATATACTCCGATGCCAGGTGGGGTGGAGAGATAATAGGAATATGCGTCCCATCTACTGCCCCTCCACAGTTAGGGAAGCCCATTTCTGCAAAGCCATCTAAAATGTCCTGCACGTTCCCAAGAGTCACGGTTCTTCTTGTCAGTGTTCGATTAATGGCCCTGCAAACTTGCATCAGCACCATTCCAACGGTGGACTTTCCCACTCCGAACTGGTTCGCCACCGATCGGAAACAGTCTGGAGTTGCCAGCTTCCAGATTGCAATAGCCACCCGCTTCTCCACAGAAAGGGCATCTCTAAATCTCGTGTTCATGCGCCGCAGGTTGGGGGCGAGATCATCACAAAGTCCCATGAAAGTGGCTTTCCTCATACGAAAGTTCTGCAGCCACTGCTCGTCATCCCATGATTGCAGGACGATGTGATCCCACCACTCAGTGCTGGTTTCCCGAGCCCAAACGCACCGGTCCACGGAGCAGAGCACGTCTGTTATTGCCACTAGCATTGTACTGTCTGCATATTGATGCGATTCAGTACCATCGTCCGACTCCTCAATGTCAGTCACACGCACATTTAGCAGCCTAAGGAATAGATCCACAGCAAGGCGAGATGTGCTGGCAATAGTCATTAGTAAGGTATTCAGTACCTGAGGATCCATTCTTGAAAGATAATGCAGAAAAACCGCTTTAGATTCACAATGCTGCCACAGTGCTCCGCATGTGTACCAAAGCAACGCTGGCCGTTGGAACAGGAACAGGAAGCAGAAGGACAATCACACTTCCTTCCCCTTCCCACAAGCCCCAGCGCCGCTGTGGGACGAGGTGCCCTGTGGGATAGCCGCCCACAATGCATCACTCCCAACAGCGCTGCAGTGTGGCCACATCTAACAGCACTTGCAGCGCTGCTAGCAGTAAGTGTGGACACTCTGCAGCGCTGGCCCTATACAGCTGTACTAATACAGCTATAACAACCAGCGCTGCAAAGTTTTAGATGTAGACATGGCCTGAGTTGAAAAATATGAATTCAGACCAATAAAAGGACGTATGGAGGAGCAAATTCATTAATCCAAATACAGTGACACAACTAGAATTAAGTGTGGGAACAGGTGGTATTAAATAAAGTTGAGACAAAATTGAAAGTGAAAGTTGATTGTGTCTTTTTATCCATAATCTATGGGCTGGCCCTTCTTTTTTCAATCTGCACTCCACCTCCCCGAGCAAAACCTTTAATGTTGTGACCCTAGGCACCTCTGTATTTACACCCTACACACTATTGGAATAAGATTTGTTTAAATATACCTTGAGAGGTATCATGTGAAACCTAAAAACACACTGGTTATTAATATTGCAAAATGCATGTATGTGAAGTTACGACTTCCCTTTGCATGATGTTACTAGAACATGTTTTAAGAAGACAGCCTAGTCTAGGTAAAGGTAGTAAACAGGTCTGTCCTGCACAAAGGAATGTGGGTTTGTCTCATTTTACATATTAGCAGTAAACAAAGCCATCAAGCTAAACCTGTGGGAGTTATCCTGATCCTGAACTTGAGAGAAAATTAACAAGGCTCCTGCACCCCAGAGAGACAAGGGAGACTTGTAAGAAAAAAACAACCCCTTTGGGGATATAAGGAACAGAGCGGGGCTCTGTTTTCATCCTTCACCTCAGGAGACACACCAAGCAATTTGATATCTCTGATGGGTCCTGGCCAGACCAGCCAGTATAAGGCTGGCAAGGAGACTGTGAGAAACCATCTTAACAAAGACTCTATCTTGCTATATTGTTTTGGACTTTTAAATGCATGCTGCCATTTGTATTTGCTTGTACGTCTCAACAACTCTTTTTCTAACAGGCTGAATATTAAGGGTATGTCTGCACAGCAGCTGGGAGCTGTGATTACCAGCATGTGCAGATGTATTTGTATTAGCTCTGCTTGAATTAGTGTTAGAGGTATCAGTGTGGTGGCACTGGTATCAGGCTAGCCACTCAAGTATAATTCTGGGATGTCTAGCCTGTGCTGCACCCATGCCACTGTAGCCACACTGCTAGTTTTAACACACTAGCTGAAGCAGATCTAATGTGTGTGTGTGTCTACTTGAACTGAGAGAATCACATCTCCCAGCTGCTGTGTAGACACACCCAAAGTCTTTCTGTTGTTGTGATGACACTGATTTCTTCGATACTGGCAATTCGAAAGGGCAATACTCCCACTAAAGTACTGGAGTAGCAATGCTGTTTCAATACAGCTACTTCGATTCACTTGTGCTAAAATATCACTTTCTGGAGGAGGTCTTCATCTAGAAGCAATTAGCCAATCAAGATGACTTGCAAAAAGGAATGCACCTTGCATTGTGGACATCTTATCACTCGATGGTTTCTTAGATTTATATCACTTCAAGTTTTGACAGACTTTTGCACTGCAAAATTTACACTGCAAAAACCTAATTTCAATCCCATAACTTTCAATCCTATAAACACCCCACCTTCTTCCCTACCCTGAGCCACCTCCCACACTCCTTACAATAGGTTTACTAAGGCTAGTGTTAGTTATGTTAAGTGGGTTAAGCTGGTATACATTGCAATATTATGATTTTATAAAAACTCTAGTCAAAAGATATAATTATGTTGGGTCACAGGCATCAACAATTTTCTTCAACTGGATCGTGAGGAAAAAAGTTTGAAAACCACTAGCATAGGTCATGTCTACACTACAGGTGAGTGCAGAAACAGGGAGAACATAGTAATGCAGGGAGAGCTTTGCTGTGAGGACTCTCAGAACTAGGCTAGACTAATCCAGGTACTCAGAGCTAGGTGCCAGTCACCCAGATTAATTGTGCAGTGAAGACATACCCAATGCATTGTATTTAAATAGAGCCTTTGATCTCAAAACACTTTATGAACATTCGTTGATTTCAATGAAACTACTCATGGAGTAACATACAGCTCAACATGAGTAAAGCTGGCAAAATTTGGCCCCAAGTGATATTTTTTTTAATAAGACTGAGTGACACACAGGAAAGAACATGACAGAACAACTGGGACAGCATATATGTGTCTATGTAGAGGTGTATGTGTGTGTATGCGCGCGCACACACATTTAGAGTCAAGAGAAATAAAATCTCACTTACTCTTTAGACAGATTTGATTAAATACTTCCAAATAGTCTGTTCTGTTTTCTAGACTGGCTAGATCATTTAGTCCTGCTCAGTGATGGTAATGTGTTTTGAGTACCAATTTTGTAGAATTAACTTGTTTGCAATTAGACTTGGTTCTCAAAATAAATTAGTTTTGCTCTTTGTTAACTATTTGTTTGAAGACAAACACTCCAGATCAAATATCTTTCCCTAGAGGCAAGGTCATAAAGTATGTTTAGTCTCTAACATCTGGGGAAAGAAACAGTGTGCCACAGTTCCCAATGACTTTAAATAATAAAACACATCAGGAGTAGAGGGGAAACACAATCTGCATCCTGCCAAAGCTTTTTCTATGTCAGCTAAGAGGAAAGATGACATTACTGAGGACAATTTGACCTAAATAGTGTATAGAGACTGAACTGACAACTGACTAAATGCAATATCATAATTGGAATGTTACTCATAAATAATTAACCTGAATTTCTTTTCCCAGTATCTTCTGGCCTTTTTGTCATGGGTGATTTTACTCTGATTTAATTGCTTACAGACTGCAGCACTGTAAATGAGCTTTTATTAGGCAATGTCCCTGTCCTGAAGAGCATGTAGAGTAAACAGGGCAAATACAACCCATGGGACAACAGTGGAGGTGTGGATTTGCTGTTAGTGAGGTGCTGATGATCGCAGGAAGGCCTGGTGGCTTTGATATTGATTTGGGGCATTTGGACACTACCATAATATAAAGGTTTAATAGTAATAATTAAGAGCCAGACCTTGTTGCCATTACTTACCTTGAATAGTACCATACTCCACTAATAAACCCATTCAATTCAGTGGATTAGGTTGTAACTTTACAATCTGCCTGGCACTGCCCCAAAAATAAATCAGACCATGAACTGTGAATCATGTGCTATTCCTCTACTTCTTAATGCTGCTCTGGGGATGCAGTAAGATAATTCTTCCTTTTCACGGAAAAACATACGTCTTGCTGTGCAGCTGGCCAGCTAGTCTGGATATCAGGGGCAAGGGATGGAGTCAGGGCTAGTCCCACTTCTCTCTACCTCCTCCAACTTGCATGCAGAAAGGAATCGGACAGCTATCCCCACTGCAGCCAGAAATTGGGAGACCTTACTCTCTCTTATAGCATGTCAACCTCTATGATAGTGGGCCTACACCAGGAGTAAGGTGCTACTGCATAAGGGTATGGCTATAAAGGAAGAGAAAGGGGTTGTTTTTAATGTACAAGAGAGGGAGGCTGTTCCAAGCACCAGGGAAGACACACAAATCCCATGACTTTCAACTGGCTTCCAAGTGAGAGTTTATTCCATTCTTAACATGACTTTGCTGCCTCATCAGCATGCATGGACTTAAGAGACCAGTGAACAGTTCTGTTAGAGGTGCCATCGCATACTTAAGTGAGGAAAAATCATTGTGAAACTGAAAAAATTTTTCTAATCCCATTTTGTGTTCATAACCTCCATTTTGTGTCTTTGGCTCAGAGGCAGTTTAAAGTTTTGTGAGGCCCTGGGCCAGAGCAAGGGGGGGCACCCTTCCAACCCCTTCCACCTGTGGCCCCACCCACGATCCAACCCCATTCTGCCCCTTCCTCCATGGCCCAAGCCCTGATCCCCATGGCTGCAGCGGGGAGTGAGAGCTCCCCTAGCCCTGAGGCCATGGAAGGGAGCTAGAGATCCTCCAGTCCCGGGTCCACATCTGGATCTGGGGGCTTCCCTATTGCCCGGCACTTCTGCTGGGGAGTGGGATTGGGGCATGGGGCATGCCTTGCCCACTTGACATGCCTGCTGGGAGTGGGGTCAGGGCATGGGGGTGCCCATTTTCTTGGGGCCCCCAATGGGCTGGGGCCCTCTCAACCCAGTGGCTAATTCACCACTGCTCTGACTTCCCTTTTGAATAAGCACAAGACACTGCAAGAACAGAAAACTGCAGGTCACTTACCATTGGACCATGTGGGTCACATAACCAGAGCGGAGAGATTCCTGGACTGAGCATGAGCAATGGAATGTAGAGTAAGGTAAGGAAGTGCCACAGAGTGTTTCTGGACTGAGCATGCCCAGTACAAGGAGTGGGGTGAAACATTCAGTTATTTGGCAGAAAGCCAAAAATTTCTAAGATGGTGCCTTGGCAAAAAGCCAAGTAGGGCAAGGCCATAACTCTGAGGTAAACAACAGCAGCGAACATGTGCAAGGTTATTAGTATTGAATAAGTCCAAGCATGTCTGGACATGTCCAGGGATGCCCCAAATTGAATGTTGGTATTAAGCATGTGAGCATGTGCAGAATTGAGAAAATGCTTAGAAGGGTAGGGATAGGTCTGGGTTGGTCTGGGGCTGCTTTTTTTAGTAGTAGTAATCCTGCACAGTAAGCAGGGATGAGGTAATGTTTAACAGTGAACATGCTCAATGAAGGTCTGACAGTATAAAAGGCAGTGTGCTGACCGGCAGCTGGACAGTTAGGAGCCAGCAAGAATTGCTGCTGGAGAAGAGAGAACAATAGACCCAAAGCTGCAACAGTAACAGAATGAAAAAGCAGCAGCAGCCACAGCAGAAGGAGCAAACACAGAAAGAGACAATGTAACTAACATAGCAAGTGGAAGGAGTGAGTTTACCAATGATAAGTATAGTTACATTATAGCATAGTACAGTTTTAGTATAGTATGTATATGGATGTGTTAATGGTAATGTTCCTATGTAAAACATAACTTATAAGTTAAGAACTGCTGTTGGCGATTTGGTGCAGATGGGCCATCTGTAGCAAGTCGCATTGCTTAGAATCATTTAAACTGTATGCTCTTGCAGTTTAGATATTCTTTAACTTGCAATAAGGGAGTTGTGTCTGATTTTCTATCTTTTGATGGCCTGTTTTTGGGGCCTCCTGAAACATCTTGGGCCTGATTTTCAGAGGTGTTGAATACCTGAACTTCTCCTTGACTTCAGTTGGAGTTGTGAGAATTCAGCACTTCAGAAAATAAAGCCCATTCGGAGTTAGGTGCCTAAATACATTTGAGGCTCTGGGCCAAGGTGTCTTTAGGCACCCAAAATCAGAGATCATTTTTTAAAATGGTAGTTTTAACCTCTCTGGCTTGGCTTCCCCAAAGGGGATAATAATATTAGGACTGAGTGAGATGGTGGGAAAACATGTAAATATCCCACCCAATTTTGAGCCCTCTGAATTTTGTTTGACATGAAACTTTGTGCCCCAAAGAATATTTCACAGATTGGTTTGGAAAATGCTCCTTTTAGTTCTAAATTTTGTAACATTGCTCAGTCAAAACTTCATTGAAAGATACTATAGCATCCATCTCTGGCAAGTTTTGCTTGTGGAAAGAAGACTGGAAAGAATAAAGCAACATGCAAAATATACATCCACACATATTTCCAATGTGCCACCTACACTCAGTCCCACAGATCTTTTGTGTCCCTAAGCCCCACCCCACCCTTGTGTCCTGACCATGGCAGAAGGCTGAGGTGAAGTGCTAAGGCAACAGCAATCTCAAGTCAGCTGTATGATCAGCAGCTGCCAGATCTTTCTGCTGAGAGCAGCCAGTCGTACAATGTGATCATCTAGTCTGACCTCCAGCATAATACAGGCCGCAGCAATTTCTTGAATCATTTCCTGTTAAACTACAATATATCTTCTAAAAAAACATCCAGTCTTGATTTAAAAATTGCCAGTGATGGAAAATCCACCACACTCCTTGGTACATTGTTCTAAAGATTATTTACTCTCACTTAGTGGTGGATTAATGCATGGGGCCTCAGAGCCCACGCCTAGGGGCCCTGGCCAATCTGAGGCCCCCCGACAGGGGCACCGAAACTTGTGCAGAAGTGAGGGGTGCTCTGATGCTGGAATTGTGCCCCCTCTTCCTGCTCTTCCTTCCTCCCCCCAACTCCACCCCTGCTCCTCTCCTTTTTCCCAAGGCTCTGCCCCCTGGCCAAGCCAAAAGCCGGAACTAGGCAGTGGTAAGAGCCACCCAGGGAGCCCAGATTGCTGTGGGGAGCCCCGTACCCTCTTCCTCCCTTGGGCAGGGTGCCCCAAAGCAGCTGCCAGCCCATGTCCCTGCCCCCTGAGGTGCATCATCCAGCGCGAGTGGAGGGTCTGGGCTCTCCACAGCAGCCCAGGCTACCTGAGTGGCACTTACCACGGCCCAGCTCCGGCTTCTGGCCTGGCCAGGAGGCAGGGTCTCGGAGGGAAGGAGAAGAACAGGAGACAGGGCCCCATGGCAAGGGGGGCTCACCCCCCTTCAGCCCTCTACTGGGAAGAGGCAGGCACCCTTAGCAGAGGCTATGCTTTGTGATGGGGGATCTGATCACCTTATCAGCTCCTCTGCCATGAAGCGTAACACCTGCGACTGCTGCTCTGTGCCTGCCCAAGGTTACTATGCCCACGTTAAAAATTGGGTGGGCATTGCTTCCCCTTTGCCTCCCCCCAGTTCTGGTGCCCTGGGTCCCCTGGGTGTGGAGGGCCACATGGTCTTTGTGCCCAGGGCCCCAATAAATCTCAATCTGCTCTGCCCTCACTCTTAAACATTTGTAGCTTGTTTCTAGACTAAAACGGTCCAGCTCCAAATTCAAGATACTGAATATTGCTATATCTTTGTCTGCTAGATTGAAGAGACCTCTGTTACCAAATTCCTGTTCTCTGCGTAGGTTCTTATAGACTGAGCAAGTTACTACTTAATCATCTCTTTGATAACATTAAATAGATTTAACTCCTTCAGTCTATCACTATAATGGATATTTTTTCCAATTATTTAATCCTTTTTGTGGCTTTTCTCTGAATCCTCTTTAATTTTTCAACATCCTTCTTGCATTGTGGACACCAGAACAAGGGCACAGTACTCTAATACCAGATACACCATTGACAAATCCAGAGGTGATATATAATCTTAGTGCTCCTACTCAATATTCCCATTTATAAGTGTAAGTAAGCAAGCATTTAAAATATTTCTCTGGATTTTTTGGCAGCGATAGATGAGAGGGGATGTACAAAACAAGATAATATTTGGTGCAAAAATATCTGCCTGAGTTGTCATCCTGAGTCTAGAAATTTCCTTTGCAAAGTGGTTAAGTGCTGTGTCAAGAAAGATTTTTAGTTGAATAAGTGGCAATTTGATATAATACACTCTAGTCTTTCATCTCTGGATGCTTGATTCACTTTCAGTTACCTCCACAGGGGCTGATTGTGCTCCTACTTAAAGCAGTGTAAATCAAGGATAACTCCATTAACTCACAGTGGTATGAAACAAGTGAAGTGAAAAGAGAATCAGGCAAAGTATTATGATCATCCATGAAGAATTAAGAACTATTGAGAAAGTCCAGCAATCTGCCGAGCAGCTGAGCATCTTAGGTTCTTCTTCGAGTGATTGCTCACATCCATTCCAGGTAGGTGTGCGCGCAGCGCGTGCACGTTCGTCGGAAACTTTTTTACCCTAGCAACTCCAGTGGGCCGGCAGGTCGCCCCCTAGAGTGGCGCCGCCATGGCGCTCTATATATACCCCTGCCGGCCCGCCCGCTCCTCAGTTCCTTCTTACCGCCGTGTCGGTCGTTGGAACTGTGGAGCGCGGCTTAGCTGTCCTCCACGTCCCTAGCTCTCCTAGTTCTCTATCGTTTATCTATCGTTCATCTCTAGTTCCATTATAGTTGTTAATTAGTTTGTTAAGTAGATAGTTTAGTTAAATAGTTGTTAAGTAGTTCTTCGCCGGGGGCTTAGCCCTTCCCGGCACCCGGCGCCAGGCTCATGCCTGTTTCGCCGGGCTTCAAGCAGTGTGCGGCCTGCAAGAAGCCCATGCCTACCAGCGATCCCCACGAAGCGTGCCTGAAGTGCCTCGGGGAATCGCACAGATCCGACAAGTGCCGCATCTGTAAGGCTTTTAAGCCGAGGACAAAGAAGGAGAGGGATCAGAGGCTCCGAACTCTCCTAATGGAGGCGGCACTTGACCCGTCGGCTTCGCAGGCCGTGGTATCGGCACCGGCACCGGATCGCTCCGGCACCGAGAAGACTCCTCGGCACCAACCCTCTCCGGCACTGGAATCAGAGCCAAGGCCGTCGAAGTCTGATACTCCGGCCAGGCAGACCCGGCTTGAGCGCCCGGCCTCGACATCGGCCGCGGCGCCGCCGGCACCGTCAGCACCGTTGACTCCGGGCCCGGCGGGTCCGTTGAGTCCGGTGCCGCCGAGCTCCCCCATGAGATCTGGGGTTGAGGTAGTGGTCCCATCCACACCGGAGACCTTCGCCTCGGCTCGGGACCTTATTGCCCTGACTGAGCCCACTCGGCTGCCACCCCCGGTACCTCCGGTGCGGGTTGTGTCCAGAGGCAAGCCCATGATGTCGGCGCCGCCCAGAGACAGTCGTTCGCCATCCAGGTCCCGACGTCTTGGGCGCTTCAGATCCCGACGCCGCTCGCAGTCCTGGCACCGCTCTCCTCAGCGGTACCGGTCGCACTCGCGGCAACGGTCGGCATCGAGGCGGTCGCGGTCAGGCTCCAGTCGGTGACACCGGCACCGCGACTCCAGGAGCAGGTCCCGACGCTACTCGCCGCACTGGTCGACCTCCCGGCACCGAGCTGGTGGCAGGTCCCGGTCTCGGTCGACCTCCCGGCGCCGAGCTGGTGGTAGGTCCCGGTCGACCTCCCGGCACCGAGCTGGTGGCAGGTCCCGGTACCGAAGCGGCGCCCGGTACCGATCAGGATCCCGGCACCGTGACAGATCCCGGTCCCGATCCCGGTCCCGGCACCGATATGACTCCCGGCACCGGTCCCCGGCACCGAGACGATCCTCCGTGCCGGCCCGCGCAGACCCTTACCATCCGGGGTCGGCCCCACCGTGGCCCTCGAGACAGCCGTCCGTATCCTCCCAGACGGACAGCGGGTATGCGCTGGGCACCGACCGGCAGGCGGCGCTGTTCGGTGATCCGCCGCTGCAAGACCAAGGCCCACAACAGTGGGGATTCTGGACACCCTGGGCATACCATCAGGCCCAGGGCCCCCAGCAGCTCCCTGCTAGACCGGCGACTGCGGAGCGTAGGGCCCCTGAAGCCTCCTTGTCTCGCCCCCCTCCCTCCCCGGAAGGGGAGGAAGGGTCCAAACAGCAGGACTCCGCTGCGGCTCCGGAGGCAGAGGCGAGGGCTGAGGAAGACCCTCAGTTAGACACTCTCGTGCCTGGGGTCTCATCATCCTCCTCCCCGGATGAGGCAGTGGCGGGTACCTCCTCCAACAGTCCCCCCCCACTGGATCTCAGGGCGCACCAGGACCTCCTCAGGCGATTGGCTCAAAATCTGAGTCTGCAGGCAGAGGAGGTCTCGGAGATAGAGGATCCAATTGTCACCATCCTCTCTTCTGATGCTCCCACCAGGGTCGCCCTGCCCTTCATACGGACCATCCAGGCCAACGCCAATACTATCTGGCAGTCCCCGGCCTCCATCCCTCCGACAGCGAAAGGAGTCGAGAGAAAGTACATGGCCCCTTCTAGGGGATACGAATATCTACATGTTCACCCGACTCCTGGTTCACTGGTGGTGCAATCGGTGAACGATAGGGAGCGTCACGGCCAGGAGGCTCCGGCCCCCAAATCCAGAGAAGCCAGGCGGATGGACCTCCTTGGCCGTAAGGTGTATTCGGCTGGGGCGCTGCAGCTCAGGGTCTCTAACCAACAGGCCCTGCTGAGCAGATACGCCTTTAACTCCTGGGTGGCAGTGGACAAATTTAAGGAGCTGCTGCCACAGGATGCTCGCCAAGAGTTTACGGCCATCTTGGACGAAGGCAAGAAGGTCGCACGCACGGCCTTACAAGCCTCCTTGGACGCTGCGGACTCGGCTGCCCGTACCCTCGCGTCAGGAGTTACGATGCGTCGCATCTCCTGGCTGCAGGTTTCCGGCCTTCCGCCGGAGCTCCAGCACACTATACAGGACCTTCCTTTCGAAGGCCAGGGCCTGTTTTCTGATAAGACAGACCCCAGACTCAAGAGTCTAAAAGACAACCGGGTCATTATGCGGTCCCTCGGGATGCACACCCCCGTGACGCAGCGTAGACCCTTTAGGTCGCAACAACAGCAACAACGTAGGCCGTTTTCCCAGTTCCGCCAGCGGCAGGACCTTTACAGGCGCCGCGGCAGGAACGGCAGGCGCAGGCAGTCTGGGAACCAAGGGGGGCAGAACCAAGGCTCCTCAAAACCCCCGCCTGGTCCTAAGCCTTCATTTTGAAGGTGCGCCCGAGGGCGCGGTAACAGTTTCCCCTATGGATCCTTCCCCCCCATTTTCCAACCGCCTTTCGTTTTTCCTCCCGGCGTGGTCCCAAATAACATCGGACCGCTGGGTCTTAAGCATGGTGCAGACGGGATACCGCCTGCAGTTTGTTTCATTTCCTCCTTCCCGCCCTCCTTCCTCGTCCCTCTTCAGGGACCCCTCTCACGAGCAATTCCTTCGGCAGGAGGTGCAGACGCTCCTCAGCAAAGGAGCTATAGAGGCGGTTCCGGAAAACGAGAAAGGCAAGGGGTTTTATTCCCGCTACTTTCTGATCCCCAAGGCCAAGGGGGGCCTCAGGCCTATCCTCGACCTGCGAGAACTCAACAAATACCTCGTGAAGTTGAAGTTCCGCATGGTATCCCTGGGGACCATTATTCCATCCCTGGATCCGGGAGACTGGTACGCCGCCCTCGACATGCAGGACGCGTATTTCCACATTGCCATTTGGCCGCGCCACAGACGCTTTCTCCGCTTCGTTGTGGGGGCTCTTCATTATCAATTTGCAGTCCTCCCATTCGGCCTGTCCACGGCCCCGAGGGTGTTTACAAAATGCATGGCAGTTGTCATGGCGCATCTTCGGCGCAACCGTGTCCACGTGTTCCCTTATCTGGACGACTGGTTGATTCGGGGCACGTCGGAACAGCAGGTCAACAGCCATGTCCGCATGATCACCGCCATATTTGCAAGTCTGGGCCTCTTGATAAACACAGACAAGTCCACTCTGAGGCCCACGCAGAAGGTGGAATTTATCGGGGCCGTCCTGGATGCCACTGTGGGCAGGGCCTCGCTGCCTCTGCAACGGTTCCAGACCATGGCGGCGATCGTTCAACGTTTGCGGTCAGCCCCATTGACGTCAGTGAGGACATGTCTAACCCTGTTAGGCCACATGGCGGCGTGCACTTTTGTGACCGACTACGCTCGGCTCCACATGAGGCCTCTCCAGCTGTGGCTTATCAGTCATTACAGGCCGGCAAGGCAACCTTTAGACATGTTAGTCACAATCCCCCAGAAGGTCTTAGATTCTCTCGGCTGGTGGTTAGACCAGTCCATATTATGTGCGGGTCTTCCCTTTCACCCCTCTCAGCCCTCGGTATCCCTGACAACGGATGCCTCAGATCTAGGCTGGGGGGCCCACCTAGGGACCCTGCGGACACAGGGCCTGTGGTCCCAGGAGGAGGTGGGGCTCCACATCAACATGCGGGAGTTGAGAGCGGTCCGCCTTGCTTGTCAAGCGTTTTGTCATCAGCTTCAGGGTCGTTGTGTCGCCGTGTTCACGGACAACACGACGACCATGTACTATATCAACAAGCAGGGAGGCACCAGGTCCTCCTCCCTGTGCCACGAGGCGATACGACTCTGGGACTTTTGCGTAGCCCACTCCATTCACCTCAGGGCTTCCTTCCTCCCTGGAGTACGGAACACTCTGGCAGATCGATTGAGCAGATCCTTCCTGTCACACGAGTGGTCCCTTTGCCCGGACGTCGCTCTCTCCATTTTCCGGAGGTGGGGTTATCCCTGGGTGGACCTCTTCGCGTCCAAAGGGAACAGGAAGTGCCAAGCGTTCTGCTCCTTTCAGGGCAGGGAGCCGGGGTCGATAGCGGATGCCTTCCTCATCCAGTGGTCAACCCACCTGTACTATGCATTTCCCCCGTTCCCTCTGGTCCACAAGGTCCTCCTGAAGGTGCGCAGGGACAGGGCTCTCGTGATCATGGTGGCCCCGGCATGGCCCAGGCAGCACTGGTACACCATGCTGCTGGACTTGGCCATAGCCGACCCAGTTCCCCTGCCCCTTCATCCGGACCTGATTACCCAGGACCACGGGACCCTCTGTCACCCAGACCTGCAGTCGCTGCACCTAGCGGCGTGGCTCCTGCGTGGCTGACTGGTTCCGAGCTGCGCTGCTCCACGCCTGTGAGAGAGGTGCTCTTGAGCAGCAGGAAACCGTCCACAAGAGCCACATATTCGGCGAAATGGAAGCGCTTCTCCTGTTGGTGCGTAGAGAGAAATCTCCGCCCTATGGAAGTTTCGGTAACCGAAATCTTAGACTACGTTTGGTCCCTCAAAGGGCAAGGTCTGGCCTTATCGTCGTTGCGAGTCCACCTAGCAGCTATCTCCACCTTTCACCCGGGTGCGGACGGTCGCTCCGTTTTTTCTCACCCGACGGTGTCGAGATTCCTTAAAGGGCTGGAACGTTTATTCCCTAACGTCCGTCCCCCTGCTCCAACCTGGGATCTTAACCTGGTGTTGTCCCGGCTCATGGGGCCCCCCTTTGAGCCGTTAGCTACTTGCTCCCTGCTCTACCTCTCTTGGAAAACTGCCTTTCTAGTGGCTATCACCTCAGCTAGACGGGTGTCGGAGCTCCGAGCTCTTGTGGTAGACCCCCCATATACGGTCTTCCACAAGGACAAGGTGCAGCTGAGACCACACCCTGCTTTTCTGCCCAAGGTGGTCTCAGCCTTCCACGTCAACCAAGAGATTTTCCTTCCGGTTTTTTTCCCAAAACCTCACTCCTCAGGCAGGGAGCAGCAGCTCCACTCGCTGGATGTCCGTAGGGCTCTCGCGTTCTACATAGAGAGGACTAAGCCCTTCCGAAAATCCCCCCAGCTTTTCGTGGCGGTAGCGGACCGTATGAAAGGGCTTCCTATCTCCTCCCAGAGGGTATCCTCTTGGGTTACGTCCTGTATCAGGACCTGTTATGACTTGGCCCATGTCCCTACGGGCCGTGTGACTGCGCATTCTACCAGGGCGCAGGCATCGTCGCTAGCTTTCCTCGCCCGTGTGCCCATCCAGGAAATCTGTCGGGCAGCGACCTGGTCATCGGTCCACACCTTTGCTTCCCACTACGCCCTGGTCCAGCAGTCGAGGGAGGATGCGGCCTTCGGAACTGCAGTGCTCCGTGCCGCGACTTCTCACTCCGACCCCACCGCCTAGGTATGGCTTGGGAGTCACCTACCTGGAATGGATGTGAGCAATCACTCGAAGAAGAAAAGACGGTTACTCACCTTTGTAACTGTTGTTCTTCGAGATGTGTTGCTCACATCCATTCCACACCCGCCCTCCTTCCCCACTGTCGGAGTAGCCGGCAAGAAGGAACTGAGGAGCGGGCGGGCCGGCAGGGGTATATATAGAGCGCCATGGCGGCGCCACTCTAGGGGGCGACCTGCCGGCCCACTGGAGTTGCTAGGGTAAAAAAGTTTCCGACGAACGTGCACGCGCGGCGCGCACACCTACCTGGAATGGATGTGAGCAACACATCTCGAAGAACAACAGTTACAAAGGTGAGTAACCGTCTTTTTCTGATTGGAGAGTAGGATGCTTCCAGCTAGAGTAGCTATCCTTTTACCTAGATCGGTCTGGTTTTGACTTCAGGTCCATTTCAAGGCATTTCTGTACTAAGTACCACTCATCCAGACTGGATTCAATTTAAACCAGATTATCCTCTGACTGCTGGATTGAGAATGAGGCTCACAGGAAGATATTCCCTCAGCTGTAGACTTCTGACAGCATAGACATATCCACATCACAAATTAAGGTCTCACTGTAGCATGGGTAGGCATGCCTGTGCCAGCATTAATCTAGCTAGTATGGCTAACAATAGGGGTGAAGATGTGCCAGTACACACTGCGGCATGGGCTGTGTGCCACATGACAAGCCTGCTAGGGATCCTGTTTATGTATTCGGGTTGCTAGCTGGTGCTGAAATCCATGCTGCCATGTCTTCATTATTGTTGTTATCTATGCTAGCTTGATTAGAGCGAGTGTGGATATATATCCCTGCCTATGCTACAGTCACACATCATTTATGGTGTAGATGTACCCAATGTCTTCTAAGGGCACTTTTATCTTCTTAAGCAGGGAAGGGCCCAGGAGGCATAGAGGCTGGGATGCTGTGGCAGAACCTCTCTTGGGCTTCACAACCTGGGAGGTGGAGTAATGCAGTGCTTCTCAAAGCCGGTCTGCTGCTTGTTCACGGAAAGCCCCTGGCAGGCCAGCCCAGTTTGTTTACCTGCTGCGTCCACAGGATCGGCCGATCGCGGCTCCCACTGGCCGCGGTTCGCCTCTAGGCCAATGGGGGCTGCGGGAAGCAGCGTGGGCCGAGGGATGTGCTAGCTGTTGGACTGATGGGGCCCAAGCTTTATTTTCCGGGTTGCTGAAAATTTTTCGACCTCCTTCTAGGTAATGAAGCTCTTCCAGCCCTCCCCACTATTGAAAACCACCTTGATCCTTCTTCCTGAGGACCTAAACCCACCTACGCAAATGTCTGTGACTCAAAGAGCTGTCCAATCCTCCCATGACCAAATGTGCAATGTAAGTTATGGATGCCAGGTATTCTGCTTTGCACAGGATCCTGCACCTGCCAAATCTAGAACCAGACCTTCATGGGTTACAGAAGACATGTTCTATCATTTCCCTTCAGACCACTGTTGTGTCCAGTAACACCACAATAGTTAAGGTTGTGTCAGACTTCACATTATAAAATTATGCTCCAGTAAGACTATATCTTGGCCATAAGGATTAGTATCAGTAGTGCTAACCTGAGTTCAGTTTTATGTATTTAAACTTTGAGTGTATACACAGCAGCAATACAGTACAGTGTATGAAATCACCTATCTTCTGCCCTGTGATGTTTAGCAGGGAATGTTAAGGCACACAGACCTTAACATTATTTTAACTCAGAATTCTGTGTGAACATGTAGGCACATATCATTTCTTTCTGGAGAGTACCAGACAGCTGAAAACACCCCAGCCAATGGACTTCCACTCCTTGCACTGTTGTGTGGAAAACTTTTTGACCAGTTCTAGTACATATATGGCCTCCATCAATATAACTTCTGGACAAGTCACAGTCTTTAACACAATTATCCCCATTTTAAAGATGGAAAATTGAGGCACAAAGAGACTGTGACTTGCCCAACGTCACACATGAAGTCTATGGCAGAGCAAGGAATTTAACTGAGTCTCAGGCTATCATTCCACTGAACCAGCCTTCTTCTCCAGACACAGTAAGTGGAAAAATAGCCCAACCTTTGAGCAGTCAGCTCTGACGTAAGTTGCTGTTCCAGGGAAACAGATTAAAACTCTTTCTTGGAAATGGCTCAATATGTATCCTTTTTCCTCAGAAAATGCATGGTTATTGCTCTTGTCAGAGTGTATTATTATATGAATCTTATCTTGTGTTAATCCATATTTGATTATGTTTTCCCCTCCTATTAGAACAACACATAGTTTCCAATAGGCTCTAACAATACTTCTTGGAAATATATTTCATGGCAACATTTTAACATTCTGTACATTTGTCAAACCCAGTTGCAAAGTGGTTAACATTATACAGTAACACTGTTTGCAACTTGATCCTCAGGGTCTATCAGCAATTCTGTTAAAATAAAAACAACTGCATATTAAAGGAGTTATAATAGAAGCTTAAATTGGTCTCTAAGCCAAAACTGAAATTGGCAGGCATGTTGCAGTATTTTCATAAAAACTCTGAATACAGAAAAAGAGGCTGAAGATGATAAGTGTTTGAGGGAAGGCAAATCAACATGGACAAAGGGATATGCCACAAGTGATGAATTTATCACCACATTTCCTAGAGCTGGGCAGAGAATGGTAACTTCATTTTGCAGAAGATATTGATATATTGTGTGACAAAGTTCCTCCTCTACCTTGGTGGGTCCTGCGCTTATTGGTGGATTTGCTCACCTCAGTGATCTTCTCCTCTGGTGGAACCCACAGTCTGGGTCAACTCCTCCTGTGTCTGATTAGGAGTTGGGAGGTTTAGGGGGAACCCAGGCCCGCCCTCTACTCCGGGTTCCAGGCCAGGGCCCTGTGGATTGCAGCTGTTTTTAGTGCCTCCTCTAACAGCGGCATGACAGCTACAATTCCCTGGGCTACTTCCCCATGGCCTCCTCCAAACACCTTCTTTATCCTCACCACAGGACCTTCCTCCTGGTGTCTGATAATGCTTGTACGTTTCAGTCCTTCAGCAGCTCACCCTCTCTACTCTCAGCTCCTAACGCCTCTTGCTCCCAGCCCCTCACACATGCACCTCACTGACTAACTGGGAGGCTTTTAATTAGTTCCAGCCAGCCCTTGATTGGCTTCAGGTGTCCCAATCAATGTAGCTATCTCCCCTGCCTTCTAGAAGGATCTTAATTGGCCCCAGGTGCCTTGATTAACCTGGAGCAACTGCCATTTGGTTACCATGATACCAGGGATTTGTTTAGCCTGGGGCTAGCATACCTGTTCCTCACTACTTTACAGTAGCCATCTGGCCTTGCCCCATCACAACTGTTTTATTTTGCTCTGGAACAAGGGACTCAGAAAGGGAACAGAGCCCTGACTCCAGGGTAGTCTACACGGCAGAAGCTTGGGAGACCCTGACTCAGGGGCAGTATGCATAGTGAGCTGCTGTGATCCCTGGAAGCCCAGGCTGCTGAGGAACCAGAAGCTTCCAAGGGCTTCCAGGTTCTCGGCTCCTCGTTACTCCACCAGACAGGCTGACAAGGAGCTGGGCAGGTGAGCTGGCAGGAAAGCAGGCAGGTTTTGACAAATTGGCAAATTCTGACCAAAAAAATAGTGTTGTAGTGGAATTTTTCTGACCAGTTCTAATTTTCACAATAAGATGAAGGCCCAACCCTGAGAAGTGCTGAAGACTCTCTTCTGCCATTGACAACAGGAGTTGAGGGCCCTCAGCACTTCATCGAATATATTTAGAACTTTACAGGATTAATCAATCAGTATATTGAGGAGGCAGTGTGGTCCAGTGAATAGGGCACTGGAGTAGGAGTCAGGATATTTGGGGATTAGTCCCATTTCCCAGCTCTGCCACTGACCTGCTCTGTGACCTTCGGCAAGTCACTTCACCTCACAGTGCTTGTGTTGCTTCCCTCACCCTTTGTCTGCTTTGTCTGTTTAGCTTGTGAGTTGCTTGGAAAAGGGATTGGCTCTCACTCCGTGAGATGGGGCCCCATTCTCCTTTTGGAGTGCTACATGTTACTGCAATGCAAATAATAAGTAAGAATTATTCTGAGTAGAGTTCAGTGACTAGTTCATAATGGATAATTCATTGAATGGATTTTGCCTCTTTTTCTTTCACAAATTGTCTATAAGATGATTGCAATTTTTGCCAATTTATTCACTATTTACAATTATTTGCTCAGTAATTTCTGCAAATGTTTCATGATCCATTGATTGCGCACTGGATATTTGAAATTCAAGTTTTACTGGCTAGTTTTGGTCACTGTGATCAGTTTCTGCTCTCTGATTGGATGAGAATATGTATCAGCCACAGGTCTGGGATGAGAATACTCACCTTTAAGAATTCAAATTTTGTTTTCAGTGAATAATCTCCAAAATTCATTTAAAATTCACTGTTTCTGGAAACATTCTTGCTAGCCAGCTAATTTGTAGAACAGCCCTGGAAAATGAACACAAAAAGAAGTGAAAAGCACATTTGTTTAAACTGCTGAGTGAATATTTGTAGGACCTTCTCAGCGTATTAATCCAGCAGCATCAGGTATTAGAATTAGATGTTATCTGAAACATCAGGTATTGGTTTGTTCAAGTGGCAAGTTACTGATTAAATGGATATTATATCACTTTGCTATCCCACTTATTTATTTACAGTCTTTCCCCAGACAAAGAATTTTGGCACTGGTGTATGTATATATATATATATATATATATAAAACTTATAATTGTATTTTCATTATTGCTGTCACCAAAGGAAACTATAAAAATAATTCTAAAGGGTTTTATATCCCTGGTGCACAGGTGTTAAATGAAAATCCGTAAGGGGATGAAAACTGAATTACTGCAATACCTTTTCATGTCTAATGGGAGTCTTTGGTAGACTCAGGTTAGATTAAACTCTTCCTATTTTACTTCAGTGCATTTAGATGAAGGAAAAGACCATCTTTTGGGCTGTAGCTGGAACAGTCACTTTGAGCCTCAGTTTGAGTGGGTTGGGGGTTCAACACATTTGAAAGCCTCAGCCTTTGCTCACAGAAGTTTGGTGAACAACTGCAATTATTGCACAGACTGGGAAAGCACAAATCTCCCTCTCTTCCTAGGAAGTCACCTTCATTCCCCAGCAACAACCACCCCTTCTGCTGGGGTATTCCTTAACCCCCATTCAGCAAAGTACTTCAGAACTTGCCTAACTTTATGCAGTCCCTTTGAGATCAATGAGGGAATTGGGCCCCAGTGGCATACTAGGGATTATGGGGCATCTGCCCTAGCACATACTTTTTTTTCAGGTCATCCTCAGGAACTCCGTAGCTGCCACATAGATTGTGAGTTATCTTTCAATAAAGCCATCAAGCAAGGAAATGGGGCATTTCCCCCACAGGTGGTGGTAGGGAAGGAATGGAGGCAGTCACTCATTTCTCACAGCTCTCTGAAGCCTATTCTGGAGGAAATGGCCCTTTGTGGCCCCAAAAACCCACAGGAAGGATTGGAAGAGGCTCCCAGGCCCCAGCAGTAAGAAGCAGATTCCATTGCTAACCTCACAAGATATTGTGTTGGTGCTGATTTTGAAGAAGAGGCAGCTGGTGAAGGAGAAGAGGACTCCTGTTTGGGGTGTGTGTGTGTGGGGAGCAGATGGTATAGCTGTGGCAGAAAGACATCTATATATGTGAGAGTGGGGGGAGTCAGGGAGGTGCTGGTTTCTCTTGGCGGCTCCAGTTTACCAAAGTCAAACTTGGTTTGCATCCATACTGCAGAGCTCAGCTTGCTGTTCCCTTCATGGACTAAGCCTCGCAGAGCTTGCACAGCTCCAGCAGTGACTCAGTCTGTGTGGAAGTGTAGGCTTTGACCTCAAATTCTTTTTATTTCCATCTCTGGAAAATACATTAAAAAAAGAACAGAACAAAAAACAATAACACAAGTAGACTGTGCTTCATCCAGGTGTGCTTTGCTGCCTAAATGCATATGTTCAGTAGCATGGCCTATTTAGCTGTGCTGTTTGATTATGAAAAGCAGTTGGATAAAAGAGTTACAGCCATTGCACTGTTTGTCTATAGATATGCTTGCCAGTAAACATGCTCAAGGTTATTTCTAAAAATAGCACAATCTTTTCCTGCATGGCTGTAAACATAGACTGAAAAAAATGGATCATTAAGACTTGTACACTGAGCTACAGGAAATCGACTCTCTTGCTGGTCAATTTACTAGCAGTTGCTAATGATGTCAGTGCCATAAAAAATATAGTATAGGGCATGAAAACACAATTATTATTTTTTATTACTTAAAGCACGTTTGACTAGAACCGTGTGAAGTGATATACAATCACCTAGCTTAAGGTATCTGCCAGAGTGATTCAGTATGTTTCATGCTTACCACAGAGCAGAAAAGCAGGGTGGCTTTAGCTGTTTCAGGGGGGAAAAATCACTGAATTTCTCCTTAAACACTTATTTTCTTCCCCTAAAGTGACACTCTCAGGATACAATTCATGTATATAACTTCTTAAAGCTTGTGTCAATACTAATCACTGGATAAAGTCCTGATTTTGCAGGCACTTAGGTTAAGGCCAATTAACTTAATGGAGTCCCACTGGCCCTCAGGCAGGTAATAACTTTGCTCAAGCGAGTACTCACATTGGGCTGGACTGTCACAGTCTTGACTAACCTCACTCCCTTGCTTGGATTTTGACTTTGGCTGTGGTGGGAAGAGGAGGGGCTACTCAGTGACTGGGTGACAGACCTCCAAGGAACTCCTGGATGTTGTAGGAAGTGATGCTGGTGATTTGGCGGGTGACGGTTTTCCCTTTGAGGACTAAGCCAAGGCCAGAACACAGAGACAGAAGCACAGTGCTACCAAAAGTTACATGGTTTGTATGAGATTTGGAGCTCGGGTCCTGACCACTTGATTGAATTCACTGAAGATTTGCTGACATTTTTTCAGTAGTTAGATGTGTTTGGTGTCCTGACCAAATTCCAGTGCAAGTAGTGACATTCTGCTTCCTGTAGCGAGTCGGTGTGGAGAGAGGGAGCGCCCAGCCAGAAGCCTGAGTGGGCGGGGCTAAGGAGAAGTGAGCCCACCCCTCACAGGGTCAGGCGACGACCCAGAAGTACAAAAGCCGGCCGTCAGAGCTCAGTTGGAGCCCAGCCGCCACCAGGAGCAGACCTGCCGCACGGAGCTCGAGACTGGGAACCCTCTAGGGCCCAGAGCAGCCGCCCTGACTGGCCGGAGCTTCCCCGTGCCCGCTACCTGGAGAAGCTGCCGGAGCTTCCCCATGCCTACTACCCGAGGGAACTGCCAGAGCTTCCCTGTGCCTATTACCCGGAGGAGCCACTGGAGCCTCCCTGGCCCTGCTGTTATCTGGAGGAACCACCGGAGCAAATCAGCTCAGACTTCCCTGAGGAACTACCGGACCTGCCACCTAGCCCTGGCCGTGAGGAGCCCATGCTGCTGGACTTCCCCGGGGGTGACCCCACGGACCAGGTAGGCCCTGAGGGGGAGGTCGGAAGTAGCCCGGGGGCAGCCGACTCCGGTCAGGCTGCAATCATATCCGAGCCTATGTCAGTGTGTTGCGGGCAGGATCCCCACTGACGCAACAGTGGACCATCTGCCACTGTTAGGGCCCCAGGCTGGGACGCACTGGAGTGGGTGGGCCTGCGTCCCCCCTGCCACCCCACTTACGGGTGGCAGTTCCCCCCTCTCCCCGGTGCTCAGGCCTACGGGCCTGGGCTTATAGACTGTGCTTTGCTCAGCCCTGAGCCAAAAGGGCCTGAGCTTAGTGACTCTGCGTTTGGTGCCCCACTCGAACTTAGGGCTGGGCCCCTTTAAACTGTATTGTTGCTCAGCCCTGAAGCCGAGGGCCTGAGCCCCCTTTGACTCTGTAGTGTGCTCTGCCCTGAACCCAGGGACCCAAGCCTTGTGACGTTGTGTTTGTCACCTAGGACCGGAGCCAGGGGGCCTGCTCAGCCAGAGAACGTGTAGCGAGCCAGTGTGGCACCCCTCTGCCCCTCGGAGAGGGTCGAGCCCCGGTCCCACCCGTTCGCATTCCCTAATCCCCCATGCAATTATAGTTGGAGTATTTTTACTTCCACTACACATTTATGTATTACTGCTGAAGAGTGCTGCTGAGCAGCTGCTATGTTCAATCAGAGATGACCATATTTCAGTGGTGAATTGATCCCTTGATATTCCTTGCTTATATCTCAGAGGTGATGTGAGGCTTTGATAGCTAATATCTGGAAAGTGCTTGGACATCTCTGCATGTTTTTATCCATCTTAAGAACTGATCTCAGAGGATGTCATCAGCTTTATATTGTAATCTGAAATGTGCATTTGCTAATACCCTATTAAAATGATCTTTCATATCATGGTCATTAAAGCAGAGGGAGCAAACAGTTTAACATAAGTGTAATTTAAACCATCTCAGCAAGACTCATAAAAATGCTCTACTCAGTAATTATACTTAACTCTAATACAGCACTTTTCATCCATACATCTCAGAGCATGTTATAAAAGGAAGTAAACATCATTATTTGTATTCCACGGGTAGGGAAACTAAGGCCAGGAGTTTGAAGTGACTCATCCAAGAGTACATAGAAGGTGAGTGGCAGAGGCAGGAAGAGGACTGAATTTTCCTGAATTCTAGTCCAGTGCCCTATCCACTGAACAAAACTACCTCCAGAGGCAAAGGGAAAAGAAAATACCCTGAAATAATTAGCCCTGTCACTAATGGCTCTACTCAGAAAGACAGCATTTTGTTTTGTCTGGTACAGACTACAGCAAATTTGCAGAACAAAAGCAGGAGTGTGTGTGAATTTAAAGAAGGACTTGTGTCTTCACTTAATGTTTCACAGTTCATGATTTATATATGTCCAACCATATTGAATATGGACAGGACTATATTTCTTCTTGTTGTTTCCTTCCTTGCTTGAAAGAAAATTGCCACTGAAGTTGTATCTCACACTGGACACCTAAAGCCATCTCCGTTGAACTGCTTAATCATCTAGAGAGGCTCATAGTGACACAGGGAAAATGAACGTTTAATCTTTTGAAAGTTGTAAGAATGAAGGGTTGAAAATTTCCTGCATTAGAATGTCCAGGATTTAAAAAGAAGAGACAAGATGGGTGAGGTAATACCTTTTATTGGACCAACTTCTATTGGTGAGAGAGACAAGCTTTCAAGCTGCACAGAACTCTTCCTCAGGTCTGGGAAAGGTACTCCCAGCATCACAGCTAAATGCAAGCTGGAACAGATTGTTTAGCATAAGTAGTTAGCATATATTATAAGGTACCCATTAGACTGGCCCATTAACAGCTCTGCAGACATAACCAGGGATCCTAGAAATCCGTTCACCATGGTATGGCAGGGCAGGGATGAAACCCCTTGAATGCCCTGCTAAAATGCTGGCTAAAGCTTGCTTTCGGGCAAAGAGGTCAAGGGCAGAGATGCCCAGCTGCTGGCCCTAATGGGGGCTGGCTCGCTGCAATAGACTGAGCTAAGCAGCGACAGCTGGGCTGAAGGCTGGGCAGGCTATGAAAGCCCTGACCAACACTCAGTCAGGAGGCTAGGAGTTCGGAGGCTACAGCTCTGCCTCCTCACCACAAGACAGGAGCCTCAAGGGCCAAGAGACCCTGGAATGGGTTGGAAAGGGGATAACTGTTGGAGGATAAAGGGGACTGCATGGTGGCCCTGTAAAATAAAGCACAAGGGTGAAACACCAGAAGAAGGTCTGAGAAGGCTTATTTTACTAGCCTGGGCGCAGGGCACAGGGTGAGAAGGCAGAAACCTGTGCGGATCTTGTGACACATGATAAAATGCAGGATTTGTTGATTATTTTTATAGAGTATCGTTAGATTTTACATTTTGTGAAGAAATAAAAACATGGATTAATTATCAACTAAATTTTACGGAAAGTACCAGTGTCACTTACTCAGTGCACGCAAGCTCCCCGTCTCGTGGTTGATTTTTGAATGTGCTTTAAATTTACATAGCTAAACATACTCCAATAAACTGCTTCCAGTGTATAGAGTTACTCTACTGTGTAGAGAGGTTCAGGTCTTAATGCATCTCAAATTTCACGTCAGCCTCCAGACATGAATAATTGCAGTTATGAAAAGATGCTGAAAACTTAGGAAAGACCCCTAAAGACCGTGTCACTGAGTTTGGCAAGAACAAATTTCACATTGAAGGTAGGCTTCGAACTTACTTAAAAATGGTAAATATATCAATAAAACATTGTGTTCAACTGATACCTATTTATATTGTGCCTAGGGAAACTAAAGTTCAATGTTTCATTTTAATAATGGAAAAACCATGGGTTTTTCTGGTCTTTAATCAGAATTTTGGGGGTTTTCATCATGGAAAATTATGATCTCTGGACATAACCTACTAACCCCCTCTTTTTGTCTTACATCAACAGTGATATAATGAATATACGCCTAGGGCAATTCTAGTGCAAAGAGCCAAATCTGGCTTTTAGCTACATAGGCATTAATACAATCAAATCAGAGGGACTTTTCACCACCTTGGGATCTGCTGGCAGAACGGATGATCCATAACCCCAGGCAGAAAGCATGGCAGGAGTGGGGCTGTCGTGGTGCAAGCCGCCTGCCTAGAGGTCTGCAGTCAGCTTATAAAGCTCTGAAAATAGACAACATAGGCCTGCATGGAGACAAGGCTCGTCAGCTGGGAGGTTAAGGCATTGGACTGGCATGCAGGAGGCTTTGGTTTGATTCATTGTCCTACCACAGACTTCCTATATAATCTGGGACAAAGCCCTTAATCTCTGCCACAGCTCCCCATCTATAAAATGGGGCTAATAATAAATAATCCCTACTTCACAGGTTGTTGTGAAGATAAATTTGTAAATACTTTTTTTGTGCTAAGGCACTGCAGAGATGGGGTATTTAAATACCAAGATGTGGAAACTCTCAGCTAGATTAGAAAGCTGCTTTTTCCCACATTATTTTCAGATCACTAGTTACTCTCATAATAAAAATGCAAGCTTTGTTTTCCCTTTATTGCAAGTACCGACCAAGTCAATAATGCCCTGGGAACTAGATATAAACCTGGTATAAATAGAGTAGTTCATTGTCAAGTGTCTCTAATTTTTTCAGTGAAGGTTTGTTTATAATTCTGTCCTTGAAATACTGAAGTGTGATTCATCAGATGAAACCAAAAAAGTTATTATGAGAGTCCTCTGCATATAGCCAGCAAAACTATAGTTGAGGGAAAACAAAACAAAACCACTTTCCTTGAACAATATCAACTAGAAATTGAGTACCTGTCTCTTCGGGGATGGTAGCCAGGTGAGCAGGCTAGTAAAATAAAGACGTGGCAACAAATTAACGTTAACATTACTTTAAATATGGTTAATACAGACTCTTCTGCTGTACTGACTGCGTAACAAGAGATTCCCAATCTAAACTCAGTCATTTCCTAAGTGACCCTGGAAGGAATGTCATTTATCATGCAACGAGAGATGTAGGTGTGACAACTGGGATAATCTGTCTAGATAGAGTTTATGATTTCTGCTTGATATTGGGGACTGTGTTTACCTGTGTCGGACACTGCAGATTTAATTTTGACAGCTGGGTTTATTTGCCTTCTCTCATGTCTTTTGCCTCCATATTGATCTAAAAGCAGAAGGGGACAGGAGAAATTCTTGCACTTGGCACAGGGCTAACAGTAAAGGGTTATTTGAATTCTGATGATCATCTATTCAAATGGAGCACCCTTGGACAATGCTAATGCTCAGGGCAAACTCCAGGGCATGATAACTAAGCAATGGAGCATTGGTCTCTTCCCATTGCCCCTGGGGACTGTCAGTCTCAGGGTTCTGATTTCCCATCGACCCTTCCCCTTTTAGTGCTGGGAGCTAGCAACCAAAACACCCCCACGGAATGTCAGTAAGGGGATAACTGTCCACGTACACAGAGGAGAAAGCAAGCGCAGAAGGAAAGGGGGAGGGGAATGATTCTGGTTAAAAGACAGGGAACAAAGGGTAGGAATTAATGGTAAATTCTCAGAATGGAGATGGGTAACTAGTGGTGTTCCCCAAGGGTCAGTCCTAGGACCAATCCTATTCAATTTATTCATAAATGATATGGAGAAAGGGGTAAACAGTGAGGTGGCAAAGTTTGCAGATGATAGTAAACTGCTCAAGATAGTTAAGACCAAAGCACACTGCAAAGAACTTTAAAAAGATCTCAGAAAACTAAGTGATTGGGCAACAAAATGGCAAATGAAATTTAATGTGGATAAATGTAAAGTAATGCACATTGGAAAAAATAACCCCAACTATACATACAATATGATGGGGGCTAATTTAGCTACAACGAGTAAGGAACAAGATCTTGGAATCATAGTGGATAGTTCTCTGAAGATGCCCACACAGTGTGCAAAGGCAGTCAAAAAAGCAAACAGGATGTTAGGAATCATTAAAAAGAGGATAGAGAATAAGACTGAGAATATATTATTGCCCTTATATAAATCCATGGTACGCCCACATCTCGAATACTGTGTACAGATGCGGTCTCCTCACCTCAAAAAAGATATACTGGCACTAGAAAAGGTTCAGAAAAGGGCAACTAAAATGATTAGGAGTTTGGAGAGGGTCCCATATGAGGAACAATTAAAGAGGATCGGACTCTTCAGCTTGGAAAAGAGGAGACTAAGGTGGGATATGATAGAGGTATATAAAATCATGAGTGATGTGGAGGGAAAATGGATAAGGAAAAGTTATTTACTTATTCCCATAATACAAGAACTAGGAGTCATCAAATGAAATTAATGGGCAGCAGGTTTAAAGCCAATAAAAGGAAGTTCTTCTTCACGCAGCACACAGTCAATTTGTGGAACTCCTTACCTGAGGAGGTTGTGAAGGCTGGGACTATAACAGGGTTTAAAAGAGAACTGGATAAATTCATGGTGGTTAAGTCCATAAATGGCTATTAGCCAGGATGGTTAAGGAATGGTGTCCCTAGCGTCTGTTTGTCAGAGGATGGAGATGGATGGCAGGAGAGAGATCACTTGATCATTGCCTGTTAGATTCACTCCCTCTGGGGCACCTGGCATTGGCCGCTGTCTGTATACAAATACTGGGCTAGATGGACCTTTGGTCTGACCCGGTACGGCCATTCTTATGTTCTTATGGACTCCTTAAAAATCTCGGACCACCTCAACTCAAAGAACACTTAAAGTGGTGAGGAAGCTGAGGCAGGGAAATGTGTATAGGCATTTTATTGTTTTGTCTAGATCCGTATAGGCCTTATGGTAAATGGTATTCAGAATAATCTCACTATGTACGTGGATTTTGAGCAGTTTGAAAATTAAAAGAAATTTGTACTGGGGATGTATACTGGGAACTCCTTAATCAAATTACCCAACATTTGCACCACAAACTCGACCCCAGGGGTATACACATTTTCAAGACAATCTTCCTGTGCATGTGGATTTTAGAGCTCTTGGATTATTAAAATCAGCTATCGGGGTGGGGACTATATCTGAGGGAGCCCTTGATGAAGTGACCCTCAATTTGCACCACAGACTCTTCCCATTCCCCTAATGAATGCCCCATAATAATTGATGTTATACCTGGATTTCCATTTTAATGGGGTGAAAAAGTTCTACTGAAATTCTGTCCTTTGGATTTGAGTATCATTTTAAAATTTTGTTGTAATTTGTGTACTCCTTGATTTTCCTATTTCCTATTCCTTGATTTGTGAGGGGAAAATATCATTTGAGGTTTGCAATGGCTGGTTTTAAAAAAATTCTCTGATGTCTAACATTTCCTTTTGGACCCCTTTTCACAGAAACAACAGTATTAGCATGAGTGAAAGCTTTTGGTTTGTGACACGTGGATAAATTATTGTAGAAAATTGAAATTTGTTTTCTGACTTCATATTTAATGATAAACACAAGTTATAGTTTTGACTGACCACATTACCCTGGCACTGCATTTATTAATGTCAGCATTATGACAGCCCTGAGAATAGGGCTTTCTATCAGGGATGTGTTTCCTAGTGCGCTGCAGTTCCTTTTGATCATGCTGTCATTGATGAGAGTTGTAGCTACCTAGCTACCTGATTTTTCTTTGGTCACACACTGTCCCATTGTTTAGGAAACAGGTGAGGACCATGACATGTTTGCCTTACCTTAAGGCGTAGTTTTCACTACAAAAGGTTACTGGTATAGCTAACCCAGCAAACACTCTTAATGTATGTAGGTTCAACTTACAATGGTAAGAGCGTGCTTCTGATGTTATAGCTTATACCAGTTACCCAAATGAGATAAATGGTACACCTACACTAGGGCTTTTGTCAGTAAAAAAAAATGTCATTAAGAATCACACACTCAACTGACATTACTATACTGGCAAAAGTTTCTAGTGTAGACATAGGTGCCGGAACTAGGAGTGCTGGGGGTGCAGCAGCATCTCCTGGCTCAAAGTGGTTTCCATCATGTACAGGGTTTAGAGTTTGGTTCAGTGGCTTTCAGCACTCCCACTGTACAGATTGTTCCAATGCGCCTGAGTGTAGATCTGGCCTAATGCTGCTGCTTCTAGAGTCTTTTGTCTTTCCTCTATTTAATTGTTGGTGTTCTTGACACTAAAGTAAGAACAGAGTATGTATGTTGCTTTTAGAACAGTCTGAAATATCAGCTTGTAAACAGGAAACTGCTCTCAGAGCAAAACTTCCACAAGGAGCCTCTACAAAATGCAGCCAGGGAGCAACCAGTAGGCACAAGAAATGTTACCGCAAGCCATCCAGTTAGTGATGAGCTCCCAAAATCCTAATAACAGGTTCCCTACCAGGTCCTCGGCAGCACTTCGGTGGTGGGGAGGGTCTTCACTCACTCTGGGTTTTCGGCGGCATTTCAGTGGCAGGTCCTTCACTGGGAGCAAGTGAAGACACCTCCCCACATGTCTCCCCCTCATCCATCCCCAACCCAACCCATGTCCTGCCCCCGACTGCCCCCCTCAGAACCTGCAACCCATCACCCCTTCCCCTGCACCTTGTCCCCTGACCACTCCCTCCCAAGACCAGGGGTGAAAGTAAGTCCAGTGACTTACCGGTACGCTGGGGCCAGCTCTGGCCCCTGGGAGGGGTGGAGTCTAGGGTGGAAGGGGCATGGCTGAAGGAGTCAGAGCCAGTCCCAGCCCACCTTGTAAGGTGAGTGCCCCCCCTAAACTGGGGTAGCAGCAGCAGCCAGGGGCTCTGGGGGCTTTTTAAAGGGCCCGGGGCTCCCCTGCTTCTACTGCCCTGGCCCTGTAAATAGTTGTGTGAGCCTTGACGAAGCAATGGGGCTCCCATGGCTATTTAAAGACTGGGTGGCAGAGGCAGCTGGATCCCCAGGCCCTTTGAATAGCCCCTGGAGCCCCCCCGGCTACCCCTGGGCTCTGGGGACTATTTGAAGGGCCTGGGGCTTTCCTGCTTCTGCCACCCAAGCCAGTGATGAGCTGCCAAAGTATTAACAACAGGTTCCCTCCTCCTCACCCTTCAAGGGGTCGTGCCCCCCTGGGACTCCTGCCCCATCCAATCCCCCACATTCCTTGATGCCCCCTCCTGGGACCCTTGCTCCATCTACCCCCCCCTTCCCTGTCCCCTGACTGCCCCTGGAACTCCTGCCCCTGACTGTCCCGGAACAACCAGTTCTAAAAGGGCTTCTAAATTTAACAACCGGTTCCTGCGAACCGGTGGGAACCGGCTCAAGCTCACCACTGGCCCCCAGCCCTTTAAATAGCTGCCTGAGACCAACCCCTACCCAACTCACCCTGCTCCCTGTCCCCTGACTACCTTAACCCCAGCCACCACCACCGCGACAGACCCCTTGAACTCCCACACCTATCTAACCCCCCATCCCCTGACCGCCCCCCCCCAGAACCTCCACCCTCTCCAACCACTCCCTGCCCCTTATCCAATCCTCCTCCCATCCCCGGCCCGGCCCCCTTACCACGCTGCTGAAAGTGACAGGAGCTACAGAGCTGCCCAGAGTGCTGGCGCTGGCAGCGCGGTGTGCTGGGGCTCTGCAAGGGGGGAGGGGCCAGGGGAGCCTCCCCAGCTGGGAGCTCAGGCGGGCTGGACAGGATAGTCCCGCGGGCTGGATGTGGCCTGCAGACCGGAGTTTGCCCACCCGCCGGCCCCTTTAATAACTGATTCTACAGCGGCTTCTAAATTTAACAACTCCAGCTCACCATTGCATCCAGTCCCTCTAACATTAACCTGCCTTCAAACACTCTGGTTAGCAACAGAACCTGAATCCCGTCACACCGTACAAATGATTTTCTCTAGCTCTTCAGCTTGGCTTGAGATATTGTAGATCCAACTTTTACCCTGAACAACTTTCAAAGTATTGCTCCAAAAGGGGCTGTGGGTGTTGAACACTGCTGAAATCAATATCGAGCGGATGATAGGAGCCCCAGCTCTGTGCAAAACTATCAGAAGAACTGTACAATGTTGGTGTCACATGACTTATTTAGGAGGGCTGTACTTTAGAAACCCTTTGCTCAAACAGCCTCCAAATCTGACCACTCATCCTCCTGGGTTCCTGTGAGACTCATAGACTCCAGGACTGGAAGGGACCTCGAGAGGTCATCGAGTCCAGTCCCCTGCCCTCATGGCAGGACCAAATATTGTCTAGACCATCCCTAATAGACATTTATCTAACCTACTCTTAAATATCTCCACAGATGGAGATTCCACAACTTCCCTAGGCAATCTATTCCAGTGTTTAACTACCCTGATAGTTAGGAACTTTTTCCTAATGTCCAACCTAAATCTCCCTTGCTGCAGTTTAAGCCCATTGCTTCTTGTTCTATCATTGGAGGCTAAGGTGAACAAGTTTTTTCCCTCCTCCTGATGACACCCTTTTAGATACCTGAAAACTGCTATCATGTCCCCTCTCAGTCTTCTCTTTTCCAAACTAAACAAACCCAATTCCTTCAGCCTTCCTTCATAGGTCATGTTCTCAAGACCTTTAATCATTCTTGTTGCTCTTCTCTGGACCCTCTCCAATTTTTCCACATCTTTCTTGAAATGCGGTGCCCAGAACTGGACACAATACTCCAGCTGAGGCCTGACCAGTGCAGAGTAAAGCGGAAGAATGACTTCACGTGTTTTGTTTACAACACACCTGTTAATGCATCCCAGAATCACGTTTGCTTTTTTTGCAACAGTATCACACTGTTGACTCATATTAAGCTTGTGGTCTACTATGACCCCTAGATCTCTTTCTGCCATACTCCTTCCTAAACAGTCTCTTCCCATTCTGTATGTGTGAAACTGATTGTTCCTTCCTAAGTGGAGCACTTTGCATTTATCTTTATTGAACTTCATCCTGTTTACCTCAGACCATTTTTCCAATTTGTCCAGATCATTTTGAATTTTGACCCTGTCCTCCAAAGCAGTTGCAATCCCTCCCAGTTTGGTATCGTCCGCAAACTTAATAAGCATACTTTCTATGCCAACATCTAAATCGTTGATGAAGATATTGAACAGAACCGGTCCCAAAACAGACCCCTGTGGAACCCCACTTGTTATACCTTTCCATCAGGATTGGGAGCCATTAACAACTACTCTCTGAGTATGGTTATCCAGCCAGTTATGCACCCACCTTCTAGTAGCCCCATCTAAATTGTACTTTCCTAGTTTATCTATAAGAATATCATGCGAGACCGTATCAAATGCCTTACTAAAGTCTAGGTATATCACATCCACCGCTTTTCCCTTATCCACAAGGCTCGTTACCCTATCAAAGAACGCTATCAGATTAGTTTGACATGATTTGTTCTTTACAAATCCATGCTGGCTATTCCCTATCACCTTACCACCTTCCAAGTGTTTGCAGATGATTTCTTTGATTACCTGCTCCATTATCTTCCCTGGCACAGAAGTTAAACTAACTGGTCTGTAGTTTCCTGGGTTGTTTTTATTTCCCTTTTTATAGATGGGCATTATATTTGCCCCCTTCCAGTCTTCTGGAATCTCCCCCGTCTCCCATGATTTCCCAAAGGTAATAGCTAGAGGCTCAGATACCTCTTCTATTAACTCCTTGAGTATTCTAGGATGCATTTCATCAGACCCTGGTGACTTGCAGGCATCTAACTTTTCTAAGTGATTTTTTACTTGCTCTTTTTTTATTTTATCTTCTAAACCTACCCTCTTCCCGTAAGCATTCACTATATTAGACATTCCTTCAGACTTCTCAGTGAAGACCGAAACGAAGAAGTCATTAAGCATCTCTGCCATTTCCAAGTCTCCCGTCACAGTTTCCCCCTCCTTACTGAGCAGTGGGCCTACCCTGTCCTTGGTCTTCCTCTTGCTTCTAATGTATTGATAAAAAGTCTTCTTGTTTCCCTTTATTCCCATAGCTAGTTTGAGTTCATTTTGTGCCTTGACCCTTTGTGAGGCGCAGTAACTTTCAAGACAAGCCATGTAAGCCTGTGGATTTTAGAACAATTAGAACAATCAGCTATGAAAAATTAAGCTAGCCTGAATCTTAAGTGTAGTGCTGCCACCACCACACTATAATTTACATTGTAAGTGCTTCATGATGGGGACTGTCTTTTACTATATGTACATACAGTACCTAGCACAGTGGGGCTTTAGTGTTGGTTGGGGCTTTAGTGGGGTGGTCACCTCAATCCGGCCCTGAAGAGGTTAAAGCGGCCCTGGAGAGGGCCGCAGCTGGGGAAAGGGAGGCTGATGGAGAAAGCAGCCACAGCTGTGGACAGCTTAATCGGGGGCCCAGCTTGCCCTTATAAGAGAGCAGTGGGCCAGAAGCTGACAGACACGCTCTCTCTCTAGCTTCTTGAGAGAGAAGGACCTGGCTGCCTGGGAGCTGAGCAGGGTACCTGAGGTGGAGCAGTGCTGGGGAAGGGCAGAGGGAGCTGGGGAGCTCTAGCCAGGAAACCCCCCAGGCTGCAGGCCTTGCAAAAAGGGACCAAATAGGTACTGGGGCTGCAGAGGGGCAGCTCAGAGATAGGCAAAGGCAGCAGCTCCTGGACATTAGGAAGTTTAGACTTGAAATTAGATGGAGGTTTCTAACCATTAGAGTGAAGTTCTGAAACAGCCTTTCAAGAGGAGTAGTCTGGGCAAAAAACATATCTGGCTTCAAGACCAAGCTTGATAAGTTTATGGAGGGGATGGTATGATGGGACAGCCTAATTTTGGCAATTAATTGATCTTCGATTATTAGCAGGTAAATATGCTCAGTGGTCCATGATGGGATGTTAGATGGGGTGGGATCTGAGTTACCTACAGAGAATTCTTTCCTGGGTGCTGGTTGGTGAGTCTTGCCCACATGCTCAGGGTTTAACTGATCACGATATTTGGGTCAGAAAGGAATTTTCCTCCAGGGAAGATTGGCAGAGGTTTTTCACCTTCCTCTGCAAGGTGGGGCATGGGTCACTCGCTGGAGGATTCTCTGCACCTTGAGGTCTTTAAACCACAATTTGAGGACTTCAGTAACTCAGACATAGGTTAGGGGTTTGTTACAGGAGTGGGTGGGTGAGATTCTGTGGCCTGTATTGTGCAGGAGGTCAGACTAGATGATCATAATGGTCCCTTCTGACCGTAAGTCTATGAACCCTCCTTGCCGATGATGAGTGTTTTACAGACTGCAGCCTGCCCCAGTGAGTGAGGGCTAGATGGAGACTGGCAGTAGCCACTGAGGCAAGGTGGGGATAGAGGGTTGGGGAGACCCAGATTGTGAGTTATTGTCGGGGCAGAACCCTGACATAAAGAGGTATTGGGGTCTGGGAGGGGGACAGGGGCCAGAGGCAGGCAAAACACCAGCCTGAAGAGGCTGCTCTGGGTTAGGAAGAGCTAATTCCCAGGATGACCAGTAGGAGGTGCCATGCCACTGAGTCATCACCCTGCCACAGGGGCTTATAGGCATTACTGTACCACAGGCAGAAATAAAGAATACCTTCAGTTTCCAAATACAATTACTCCTTATTGGTTTACCTTTTTGAAATGCTTACTAAAAAGTAATTCATGAAAGCCCTGTGAGGTATTTTGAGCTCTATTTTACAGGGCACTTGCTTGTTTCCTTATTTCCTTGACACATGTATTTCAGGATGTGATTAAATCCCTCATCTTCCTCCTGGGGCTAAGGATAATAAACCAGTTAATGCAATCTAGATAAAGAATCTGCTCTGATGGTCTTTCCGAGAAGTTGCTCCATATGCTAGTTCATAGATGAAGCAAAGCAGGTTAGCTGCTCATTTGACAAGTCTCATATGAGCACTTCCACTTCCAGGACAGACAGTAGTTAATGTTGGATTATCAAGATGCATTGTCCAACCTATAAGCAATTTTGCCAGCTTTCCCACAATTGATCCCTTTCTGCTTTACTACATTTCCTATTAGTAGCAGGCAAGGTATTGGATGTGAAAGCAACAATTCATTGTGTTCTCAAAGTATATCTGAGTTAGGACTTGTCTACATGGTGATTTAGTGCACAGCAAGCTCAGGTGTGAATCTACAGCGCACTAAGTCATTGTGTGGACCCTGCTACTGAGAGCTAAAAGTTCTGTAACGTGTTTTGACGTATTCCTGTTTAAGCTGAAAGGCAGGACGGGAGTATACCAGCTGTTTGAAATGGGAGTATGTCAAAGCGCACAATGGAAATTTTAGTGCCTGGTGTAGAAAGGTCCACACAGTGACTCAGCGTGGGGCAAGCTAGTGCACTGTAGATTCACACCCTGGCTGGCTGAGCACTAAGTAATTGTGTAGACAAAGCCAGCGTAGAAAACTGTACTTCAGACCATAATCTGATTCATCAAATAGTTATTAGAAGAGAGTAAGATAGAGCCAGTGTGTGGGGGTATGTGTGTGTAGAACTGGGACATGGAGGCAAATTATGTGCAATGGCTGTTCTATTTGCCTTCTTGCATTTCGGCTTACATTTTTGCTGAAGCCATGTCAGAGTTCTGTCTTTTCAGAAAGTATTGCACAGGGCTAAACCCAGAGCTATTGTCTTCAAAACCCTAAGCTTAGGTCTTTCTTAACAATTCTCAGTTCCCTTCACAGACACAGCGCTGCACAATTGCTTATTAGTCAAATGTGAACATTGGATACAAATATTTGCAAAAATATTAATAGATTTTGTTTCAAAAGTTATTAGACGGTAAGTCTACCAGTCCTTCCTCAATAGACTTTCACAAACTACCTTTTGTGTGTGTGGATGGTAAGGAAGAGTTGTTACACTGCAATGTAAGGCTTCATCATAACATTTCTCTTTAGCGCACATGTATGTATATACGTTCTTTTTTCTACTGATTTTCTCCATAGGCCATTTCTCAGTCCATAGTGTGGCCTAAAATGTAGGTAAACTGTAGACTCCCCCATAGCATGACCTGCTAACTTGTGTAAAAACTGCCTTGTCTGCCCCAGGATTTTAGCTCTCTTTAGTTGTTGAGTTAAGAACACGCCTTTTCCCTAGTAAATACATGCTATAGGGGTGACAGAAGCTCCTCTTCCAGCTCTCCCCCTCCTCCATAAAATACACTGCAGTGACCCATACATTATTTTGATTAAGGGGTTTCCCTAATAGGCAAAGGCTGGAATAACACATAACCGTAGCCAAATTGTTACAGATTTTGAGACCCAAACATGATAGCATCCATCTCTTCTGGCATTATTAATTATTATTATTAGCAGTAGTAGTATGCAGGGCTTATGGACTCCAAGGATTGGAGTTCCATTGTGCTCAACATGGTACAAACAGGGTAGGAAGCCAGCCTGACCCTAAGGGCTCAGTATCTAAACAGCCTTCCATCATCAGCATTGAGCCAAGTCCATTGGATGATTGGCTCACATCTAAGACTGAGGATATGTAAGACATGCAAAACTGCTTGTGCATAATAGCGCCTTCAAACATTGGCTTCAAGAAAGTTTTTGAGCTTTCTCAGTGGGTATCACACTCCTCTGCTGGGTATTTCTGACACTTCTGGCCATGTCCCTGCTCTTCTCCCTGTATGTGTACAGAATCACAATGAGACCAAAAAAGATCTTCCTACTCTCCACTGCTGCTCTTTTTCTTTGGAATAAAACACCAACAAAAAAGGCAGTATAAAAGCATGTGGGTTACATGTGCAGTTATTGCCTGGGGCATTTCAGCCATGGGTGAAGTGATTCCTGTATATCAGTGGTCGGCAACCTGTGGCCTGTGCCTATCAGGGTAATATGCTGGTGGGCCGCCAGACAGTTTGTTTACATTTGCACGGTTGCCTGCAGTTTCTAGTGGCTGCGGTTCACCATTCCCAGCCAATGTGAGCTGCGGGAAGCAGCGATCAGCACATCTCTGTGGCCTATGCCGCTTCCCACAGCTCCCATTGGCTGGGAATGGTGAACCGCGGCCACTGGGAGTTGCGGGCGGCCATGCAAATGTAAACAAACTGTCTGGTGGCCTGCCAGCGGATTACCCTAACGAGCCGTGTGTGGCCCCCGGGCCACAGGTTGTCCACCACTGCTTAATTTGCTCTAATCTCTCTTTAGAAGCTGCTAGCCACTTGAAAAGAGCATTTCTTCACAATAAAGAATGTGTTAGGTCTATGACTGCAACACTTAGGAGCTGTGAAAACCAAACAGTAGTTGGTAGAAGGTGGTAGATTCAGAACTCCTATTACATATTCATAGACATATTATGCCCTGCAAAATATAAGTTTATTTGAAGAATGATCCATTTTCCATGTAAATTCTAGTTCAGGATCATATCATTTGAACAGAAGAGGTTTTAAAGCTGTGTTTAACATCTGGTCAGGTGTAAATAATTACATCAGACCTGTCAATTCCTGCATTTAAGCCAGATCTAATGCCCACTGAAGTCATTAGAAAGATTCCCATCAGGTCCTATGTAAGGCAATGTTTTCAGAGAAGCCAATGACTCAAAAGCCACACAGCACATAATTTTTCCTTCCTGCATAATAAAAGCAGGGAAGCTAGAACTGTCTTTGCATAGTTAATACAGTATCAGCATAATCACATCTACTGCCTGTCTGTGTCTACCAAGACATTACAATAATATGCTGTCCTTTTCATTTCTACCCAAAGTATGTAGTTACATGCATTTACTTGTATTGGGCTATGCTTGTCACAAGCAGATAATTCACAGACATCTTCACCCACATTTTAAAAGGATCTTCCGGGGAAAGAGAGAAAACCTTAAAGGGACTGAAAGACACTCTGCAGACAGCCCTGGTATTAATTGGCACTTTCTGATATCGGCGAGCTAGTGCAGAGATAGTTCTATGTGCAATTCAAGCAAGTTGTGACAAGCTATAAAGGAAATAGAAGAAGAAAATTTTGCATGCATGTCCCAGGAGCAGAGATTCTGTATTTTATTCTACAGTTTCTTCTAGCTGCAATGTGTAGCGGTGTTCACCCTCAGGGCTAGGGGATGGAGGGAGCAGGGAGAGGATGGAAAAAGGAAGATTGGACTTTTTAAAGCCTTTATTACACAAAGATCTGGACTTTAGGGCAAAATTAAAGACAATCAGCTAAGGAAAATTAGTCTTCCAATGACATGGATGATTGTTATTATTTATAATGAGCAATACTTTGGCTGTGTCCAGATACCCTCACGCACATGCGTAGGCTTCGCTCACAAAAGTAAACATCAATGAGAGTACACATGTGAGTAATGCTACACAGGGACTGATCCTTAGCATACTAAAGTGTATGGAAAGACTCACATTGACTTCAGTGAGTTTTGGATCAGACCATTAATGAGAAGAGTGATCCAGAGGTGATGGATTCTATTTCCATTTAGGAAGAATAAATAGACAAGTCAGCTGCAAAAAATTCATACATGAATCCAAAGGGTATGGCTACACTATCTGCCAGATTGGCGGGTAGTGATCACTCTCTCGGGGATTGATGAATCTCTCGTCTCATCTAGACATGATTCATCGATCCCCAAACACGCTCCCCGTCGACTCCAGAACTCCACCAGGGCGTGAGGCAGAAGTTGAGTCGACAGGGGAGTGTCAGCCATTGATCCCATGCCCCGAGGACACGAAGTAAGTCTATCTAAGTTGATCTAAGATACGTCAACTTCAACTACGCTATTCTCGTAGCTGAAGTTGCGTATCTTAGATCGATTCCTCCCCCCACCCCCAGTGCAGACCAGGCCAAAGAGTCAGACATTCCTAATGCATTGATTTGCTTCAAGAAGTAGAGAAAGACAGAGAGACACTGAACAGACAGTTATTACAAGAATCACTACCCCAATGTTTCAGCTCTTTCATTAGCAAATGGACAGTGAGACATAAATGACTTTTGAATACTATGAATTTCTAACAGAATATGCAATTTTTAAGGTAAACCTGAATGTTGCAGTGAAAATGGACATTCCTTTGATAGCGAAGAGACACATTTTCCAGTTAGAGCTTAATACTTTAAGAACAGAAAATGGTTTGTTATTGGTCATATTCACTATTACCACTGGAGATGGATATTATGGGCCATAGTCACTGTCATATTCTGACTGCTTTGTGTCGCTCTGGTAATGCAAAGCAGGCGTAATCAGTCTGTGAAGATTAGTTTTATAGCTATTTTCATCACTCGAAGGGGTGCAAACAGGAAGAGTGTATTGGTGAATCTGGCCCTATATTTTTAAAAGTGCATATTTGTTATGCCTGGCAATTGGCATGGAGAGACATAAAGCAACTGCTAAAGTTAACACATTTTTACTTCAGCAACTGATCACTTGATTTCACAAGCCAAGATTTGCAGCTGCTTAGGTCTGTGAGTGAGAGAAAATGAGGAGATTAAATGTTATCATGGGTGTCCCAGATTAGATATTCCCTGAAATGGGTAGACATTCCAGGATAGACATTTCAGGCTTCCACGAATGCTTCTCCCTATTATTATTTCACAGCAACCACAAATGTTCAGTAGAAACAAGAAAATGCTGATCCTACACCAAAGAGCTTCTCATGCAATGAAAGCCCAAACAAAAGAGTAGGGGTAATAGGGAAGAAAGGAAGAGAGTTTCCAAATTCTTTGCTAGTGCTGCCTGCCTTCCTTTCAGCTGTGTGCTCTCTGATCATCAGCTGGCAAGAGCAAACAGGACAAGGCATTTGATACAGTTTCACATGATATTCTTATCAATAAACTAGGCAAATACAACTTAGATGGGGCTACTATAAGGTGGGTGAAATGTCCAGTTTTGCAAAAAAAGTGGGGCGCAACCCCTATTGGGGTATGGAGGACTGTGTGAGTGGAGGTGGGAGAATGGCAACCCCAGCCGAGAGGAAGGAAGGAACTGGCTTGGGACAGGGCAGCCGCACACATGCAGGCAGCAGGGGGTTTCAGGCTGGTCCCATGTGGGTAGGGAGAGGGTGGGAGGCCTTGGGCCAGCCCCAAGCAGTGTCCCATTTTGCTTTGGGAAAATATGGTTGCCTTATACCTTGAGAATTGCTGTCACCTGGGAGAGGTCAAAGCAGCCCCCAGGTTCCTCTAACCTTTGTCAAAGACTGCTCCAAACAGAGATTTAGGAAGTCCTAAATGGCTCCTTGAGGATACCCATTCTCTGCTTCTCCATGCAGAAATTTGGTATATCAGAGAGCCTAGCCCATGCAACCTTCAACTATTATTACAGATGATTGAGTAGCTTGTCCCTATACAAGCAGATGTTTGCTATTATCGTTTGTTGTTCCAATAACATATGCATAGTAGCATAATATGCGTAGTATGAAGCACTTAGTGAAGATCAAATCTGAATAGTCCCAGTTTTAGTGGCTGCTCTTGTTAGATAACAGCATCAGTAGCAACGGCATTACTGGGAACCATGATTGCAAACATTGTGGTTAGATTCATGGCATTGTAAATGTTGTTAATGAGCTGGTGGTGAAAGTTTTGAGCTCCGCAGATATTCAGGCCCCCCTGAGGAATGTGTATGAAGACTAAAAGGGGAAATCCATTCCATTATGTTAATGCACTGGAGGTATGCAGTGGTGAATAGTGTATTATTTTTAGCACTCAGAATCTCTCTACTTCGCATCATGGTTCCTATATTTTATTAATCTCAGATATAGTTAAGCTGTTTCAATGTGTCACGTTACTGACTGCTAGTTTCCTGGCAAGTTGCAAATAATCATGTGTACTGCTGATGCATATGTGGCAGGGAATTTTTCTTAAAATTACAGAACTTTAACTCCACAATGATCATTTTAGGGTTTTAAATACTTAAAGGGCTAGGTCCTCAACTGGTATATATCAGAGTAGCTCAATTGAAGCAATTGGTTCTATGTCAATTTACACTAGCTGAGGGACTGGACTAGAATTCTTGATTACATATCAGTGAGTATTCCCATATAGTAGTGCCCTTGTGTCATAAGAACATAAGAATGGCCATACTGGGTCAGACCAAAGGTCCATCTAGCCCAGTATCCTGTCTACCGACAGTAGCCAATGCCAGGTGCCCCAGAGGGAGTGAACCTAACAGGTAATGATTAAGTGATCTCTCTCCTGCCATCCATCTCCACCCTCTGACAAACAGAGGCTAGGGACACCATTCCTTACCTAATTAAAAATACAATGGGGTAAAAAAATGTGTAAGTCTAGGGATGATGTTGAAAGCTGGCATGACGAATGAATGGTCAAATACAAAACAACATGTAGCGACTCAATGGTTCTTAATTTCTGGCCAGCTGCAAATCTTGTTTTGCAAATGATGCTTTCCTTAGTTTTCCAGTGCATGTCAGCAACCATAGTGGCACTGACGCAATTCAAATACAGCACACTTAAACATATACTCTGCAATAGCATTGGAGTGCGCATAGCCAGCTCCATTCCAAGAGGAGAGACTCTAGAATTCAGCTCTAGCCATTATGAAATGAAACTGTAGAACTGTCATAGCATTCCTTCTCAGATCTGAACCTTAGAGTTCAGAAAATGAGATACTAGCACCTGAATCCTCTAAGCTTAATTACCAGCTTAGATCTGATAGCACTGCCACCACCCAAAAATATAGTGTTTTGGGGCACTCTGACCTCCCCAACCTTCCCTGGGGATCCCAAGAACCCAGATCCCTTGGGTTCTTAAAACAAGGAGAAATAAACCATTCCCCCACCTTTCCCCCTCCCAGAATTTCCTCCCTGGGCTATCCTGAGAGATACTGATCCAACCTCTTAATCACCATACAGAGAAGCATCTCCCTTCCCTTCCACAAAGAGGCAAACAGATTCAAGGAAAACAGAGAGAGGTTCTATCTCTCCCCCTCCCGTCTCCCCCACCCGTCCTGGTGAGTTATCCCAATCCCCTGGAATAAAACAAGGGAGACAAGAAAAAAAATCAGTCAGGTTCTCTAAAAAGAAACCTTTTAATAAAAGAAAGGAAAAGTAAAGAATTATCTCTGTAACTTCAAGATGTAAATATTACAGGGTCCTATAGCTTACAGACACCAGAAAGAGACTTCCCCCCCCCAGTACCAATACAAATCAAAATATTCCCAGCAATTACACATATAAAAGTTACCCAGCCAGATCCACAATTGCAAATAGAGTAAAACAATCAAAAAGCCTAAACCACCTGTTTTTACTTACTATTTGAAAAGAAACTTAGAGAGCCTGTAGTAATGTCTGGTCCCCCCGCCCCCCGAGAGAAGAACACACAACAGACAAAGAACACACACAAAAGCTTCCCTCCACCCAAATTTAAAAGTATCTTGTCTTCTGATTGGTCTTCTGGTCAGGTGTCCAGTTCCCTGCTTGTAACCTTTACAGGTACAAGAGATATTAACCCGTAACAATCTGTTTATGACAAAAACATATACTGACCTATCTGTGACCGTGGATATCTGAATTTGTACGTCATCAGGTTTCTTCTCTGGTACATATTGCTATCTCTCCATTTAACAGATGCGGAAACTGAGAGAGTAAAAAAAAATCTAGTGGGACTGTGATTAAGTGGATGAGACAGAAACCTGAATTCTGGGCTCTAAACCTAGGTCAATTATTAATTTTCGATGTGACCTGAGATATAACACTTGGTTTAGTCACATTTTCATCAGCTATAAAGTAGGGGCAAAGATGTTTACTTTAGGGGCATTATAAGGCATAACTAATTATTTTTTGTGAAATATTAGTAAGACCAGCTGTTAGCAGAGGTAGAAGTAGAATGTAGGCCCTCTTGCTCATAGTTCCCACTTCTGCCTCTGCTCAAAAAAAAAGTTTAAAAAGGAGGAGGGCGATTTGACCCTCTCCCCCTTTTTTCATTTAAAAATTGAAAAAATATGAGCTCCATTACTCCATTATTGGTTGACAATTGTGGGGGGGGATGGAGAGGTCTTGGCTCTCTAGGCAGAGCCAAGCAGCCTGTAGTCCCCAGGCAGGGCAAGGTACAAACAGTTTAGGGCTCAGGCCCTTGTGTAGGGCGGAGCATCAAAACAGTCTATCACCTAATGTCCTAACTCTGGCGGATGGCAGACAAACACAGGCCTCTTGGCCTTAGCTGGGGACACTGCCACCTCAAAGGTGGGTTTGGCAACAGGAGTTAGGGGGACCTAGGCTCACCGTACTCCACTGGGTCCCAGCCCAGGGCTCTAACAGTAGTGAATGGCTCTGGACGAAACATACTGACTGGGATTCTGGCCATACAACCAGACTACTGTTTGGTGTCCCCGAGCTACTTCCTATGACCCCCTTGCTGGGTACCTTCACTCCCTGGGTGTCCTTCATCTTCTCAGGGTACGCAGCTAGCTGCAGTCCCAGCAGCTCCTCGGCGTCCCTGTTGGCAGGCAGCTCTGACAGTCCCTTTGAGTCCTCAGTGCTGTAGAGGCCCTTTTCAGGTTCCCGCTCCAGTGGTGAGTGAAAGGTGTCTCCTTCACCAGCTTCCACGCAGCTGAGTTGCAGGACCTGCCTTTTATGCTTCCTGTCCCACCTCTCTGCTTCCAGCAAGGTTTCCTCCGCATCAGTCTCTGAGGGAAGCCACGCCCCATCCCTACATATGTCAATACTATTACCTTTATCAACCAAATTTGTATTCTTATAAAAAATCAGGTTTGTTTGACAGATCTGTATTCCATAAACTCATATTGCTTTGTATTAATTATATTACTCTGCTTTAGTTCATTATTGAGTCCTGTATCAGTTGTTCCATTATCATGCTTCGAATCTATGTCAGGCTGACAGGCCTATAATTATTCAGTTCATCCTGTTTGACTTTTTTTTTTAAATTGGCACAATATTAGCTTTCTTCCAGTTTTCTAGAGCTTCCCCAGTGCTCTAAACTAATTGAAAATCATCATTAATTGCTCAGCAAGCTCATCAGTCAGCTCTTTTAAAACTCTTGGATGCAAATTATCTGGACCTGCTTATTTAAAAATGTCTGACTTTACTAGCTTCTGTTTAACAATATGATGAGACTGCATCATCTGTTTTTCTGCATATGCAGAACAGAAATATTTATTGGACACTTTTGCCTTTTCTGCATTATTACTGATAATTCTACCACTTCTGTCTAGTAATGGACCAACACCATTGTTTTTTTGTTCCTAATATATTTTAAAAACTCCTTATTATTGTCCTTACCTCTGCAGACCATAGAGTGCTCCTCTATAGTAGACCTTGTACTAAAAGATAAAAGACAAACTGATCACAGAACTAAAAGTTAATGGTAGTTTAGGTACAAGTGATCACGACTTGATCACGTTTATGATGAGCAACCAGAATAAAGTCCAGACCAGTGGTATATATATTTGGTGATTTAATAGAGCAGTTTCACAAAACTTAAAATAATTATGTTCCAAGTCAGCTGGGAGGAAAGATTTCATTAAAAAAAGTGACTGATAATTGGAAATTATTTAAGAGCACCTTACTAGTTAAACAAAAAGCTACAATCCCACAACTGAGGAAGAGGGCTGTGCGAATCTGATTTAGAGTGGAAATGGAAGCAGCTATAAAAATATCTATCTATCTAAAGTTACAGTTCTGTGATCAGTTTGTCTTTCATCTATTAGGACAAGGTCCACTATAGAATATCCCTGTGTTGACTGCAACAATTTTTGAGTTAGGAAATTGTCATTGAATTTGGTAGGGCCCTAATTATCACAATCCATTTTGGTCAATTTCATAATCAAAGGAATTAAAAAATCACAAATTTCACGATTTCAGCTATTTAAATCTGAAATTTTACAGTGTTGTAATTGTAGGGATCAGGATCCCTACAATTGTAAGGGGGTTATGGTTATTGCTACCCTTACTTCTGCTGCACTGCTGCTGCTGGTGGTGCTGCCTTCAGAGCTGGGCAGCTGGAAAACGGCAAATGCTGGTTGGGAGCCCAACTCTGAAGGCAGAGCCACCACCACTAGCAGCAGCACAGAAGTAAGGAAGGCAGGGTATGGTATTGTCACCCTGACGTCTGCGCTGCTGTCTGCACAGCTGGGCCCTCAGTCAGCAGCCACCACTCTCTGGTTGCCCAGCTCTGAAGGCAGCAGCAGAGAAATAAGGGTGGCATGGTATATTATGTTATGGTAGATCATAGAATCATAGGACTGGAAGGGACCTCAAGAGGTCATCTAGTCCAGTCCCTTGCACTCATGGTAGAACTAAGTATTATGTAGACCCTGGTATGGTATTGCCACCCTTACTTCTGCACTGCTGCTGGTGGGGCACTGCTTTCAGAGCTGGGTGCCTGGCCAACATCTGCTGCTCTTCAGCAGCAGCTCTGAAGGCAGCACAGAAGTAAGGGTGGCAGTACCGTGACTCCCCTATAATAACCTTGCAACCTCTGTGCAACTCCCTTTTGGGTCAGGACCCCTAGTCTGAGGAATGCTGGTTTCCCCCATGAAATCTCTATAGTATAGAGTAAAAGCACACAAAGACTAGATTTCAAGGTCCATGACACTTTTCATGGTCATGAATTTGGTAGGGCCCTATTTATAATGACTTCCTGTGAATTATTTTCAGCCTCCTGAAATTTCATGAAGCATCATATTTTGTGTTTGAAATAGTCTTTTGTCATATTAGCAAATCAGCTGTGGCAAGACAATGGAAAGCAGCTCCCGAACTATGTAGAAGCATATAGAAAATTCAGTAAACCGGCTGAGGAGGAGACTGGAGACAAGATGGCTCAAACTCAGAGAGATATGTAACATATTTTATATTAGACCCCCTCCTACTAACTTCAGTTCCTTTGCACTCAGCTGCACTCCCTTCCCTGGGAGAGGAATTGTAAAATAAAAGAAGAAGTCTCCTTTGGTTGGTTATGCTATAATTGTCCATTTTGAGTTCTTTTATCTTCCTCTGAAGCATCCGATGCTGGTCACTGTCAGATCATGGTCTGATCTGGGATATCAATTTCTATGTTCTTTCACCTACTTACAGCCACTTCCTGACATGTAAGGGAGTCTAACTTGAAGCAACATGCTCACTAAAGGGTCCGGAAGAAGGTGCAAATTATACCATCTTAGATTCCATCTACACTTTCATAAACTTGCCTGTGAATTTGTGTTAAGACCTCTGCAAGAAACTGCGCAGCAGAGACAATGACCCCCCGAATGCTGAGTGCTCCTTTTTCACATTCATTTTCACAAGGAAAGGTTCCCATTAGTCATATGAGCTTGTTTTCTCATCATCTGCGTTCCAAGGATGGAATGTGAGAATTGCAGTGCTTCCTGGATTCTGCGGAGTGTAGCTTTGTGCTGCTCTGACATTTGTACTCCTCTGCAACATGATTAGTAACAGAGTCAGAGAGTGAGCCCCAGGGAGGGGATAGAATGTTCAGCCAATCAAACAGAGACCACTGAAAAGGTCAAAGGCGTTTCATACTGCAGTCTTTAAAAAATATGTTGGGATTAAAATTCCGATCCTGAATGTCATTCTCATGATGTGGGGCCTACACTGGTGCCCACTGAGGCAAAGAAGGGAAGCGGGATCAGTCCCAAGGACAGTAATGAGAAATGGGCACAGTGAGAACCTATTCTGGCAACAGAAAGATTGTAATGCATATAGGAGCCGATATTTTTGTTTTTCCCATGGCTGCTGTAATACTCAGACCTCAAAAGCTGACTTTGCTGCCTATAAGGCATACAGTGTAAATGCAGACAGCAGACCCCGACTTCACATGTGTAACCCTTCTGCCAGGTGGAGTCAGCAGCAACCAGGGCTGGGTTCAATATCTAGGGGTTCCCTTTCAACAATACAACACAAAACCAGCTCAAGTCCCCACCCAGTAAGCTAGGAAAAGTACACTACAGCCCTGGTCACCTCTGAGAGGCAAAACTTTCCCACTCACAAGCACAGAGTCTGAGTGTAGCAAAGAAACTTTTAATGAAAGGAGGGAAATTACCTGACATTAATTAGGGAAAATGCAACATGCAGGATTCATAAAGCTGTGAGCAGGATGCCCATCACACTACCCCATGTTCCTGAACTCTACAACCAAAAATTAATTTACTGTGCCCCTCTCTGCTCGCTCACCATACCCCACTCACAGTGGTTGTCCTTGGTCAGTGAAGACCCAAGGTTCAGAGATGCATCTGTGTGAGGTCACCTCCCACCAGGGAAGAAGGCACCTGGCTTGTTCTGCAATCTGAGCACTTGCTATGGCTAGACACCCCACCAGCTGCAGTTCCTCTCCACTAGCTGCCTCACCAGCCACTTGTTCCACTCCACTGGCTGGTCACCTTTTGCCACCCGCCTTTCTGCGATTCTTTTGAGAGTCCACGCTGCTCTTAGTAAAGCACTTAACATAACAAAAGGCTCCTAATGAAGCCTATTTAGCTCTATCTTTGAACAATGGGGAAGAACAGGTTAAACTAGACCGAGAACCTTTGTGGAAAGATCACACCTTCCAGGTGGGAAACCTGCCACCTGCCCCCCCCCTTACTTTTGCAGGGGTATGGCATTTGAGCCCCTGGCTTACTAAGCTCCTTTCAACTGAGGGTGACCCCTCAATCAGGACAGACTGAGCACAGTCCTGCTCCCCTTTACTCATGCAATAAAGATACTGCATTCGGTACTATAGTGATTTGTAACCCAACACCAGCAAAAGTTGATCGGTTGGAGCTACACAGCTCCTGTCTGCTGGATACCTACATGGAGTAGGTGTGTTCATGTCAATACAGTTTACTCCTGAAGTCTCTCCTCATCCCCAGCTAGCTGCCAAGGAGTTCATTCAGACCCTGCTTACCCATGTATAAGTCATTGTGTTTAAGTTTTATACTTAAACATTAGGCAACAATTAAATATAATATAAACTCTACAGGTCAGTTCCTCAGCTGGTGGAAATCAGCATAGCAGGTTTTAGTGTAAATTATATATTGGAGGGGATAATTTAGTGGTCTAAGCATTGTGTTTGCACAGTTTAGATTTGCTAGAGCCATGTGTTCTGCCAGATTTAGCGCTGGGCTTTATCTTCAAGAGTATAATGTGTAGGTCTTTCAGATGATCCCTTAAGAACTGAGGCTTGGTTTGCTCTGCATGGGCACTAAAGGCCTAATGATAGTTTATAATGGAAGAAGTTTGTCTCAGAGCCTACCTGTCTATTTCAACATTCTCATTGCTGAAGTATCTAAGCCAGGTCCTTGGCCAAAATTTCCCCTGCTGGTGCCTTCTACCTGCTGTCCTCTATCCCAGAAGAGACTGCATTTTATTGATGATGCAGATATACATATAGAGGGCCCAATCCTTGCATGTGTCTTACTACTCTAAGGGGTTCCCCTGACTTCTATGGGACAAATCATGGAATTAAGCACAATGGGCATGCTATCACATTCTGGGGTGCAATGCAGACTAGTGAGGGGTTGTCATCCCCTGCCCTGCAACCTTGAGTGCGTCACAATACATTGTTGCTCAAGCTCTCACCGCAGGCTCCTCACACAGAGCCAAATAGCATGCAGATCACACCCTGAATGTTTGTGTAGCTGCAGCCTGCCAACAACACTCCAGTCAACCCCCTAGTTTCCATCAGCCTTCATTACCACTTGCAGGGTAACCCCAACATAAGCCCAGTCCCAGATTTCCTCCCAAAATGTGTGTTCTGAAACTATCCAGCCCACTCCTGGACAATTCAGATATTGCAGGTCCATTGTGCTGTAAGGATCAATATTCAAGAGTTTGCTACTTTAATTAGCGTTACCAAACAATTTAGTTTAAACACAACACTGGATTAGTTTTGATTAAAGAATAAAATAAGTTTATTTAACAACAAAGAGAGATTTTAAGCAAGCACAAGTACAAGGCACTAAAGTCACAAATGGTTATAAGAGAAATAAAGATAAAATGCTTTCTAGTAACTAAAACTTAACACGCTAGATTTGGTTCAAGATATCGTTCTTATCACATGTTCCCTGCAATAGGGCTGACCAAATTTTCAAGTCAGGATCTGCCCCCAAAGGGTTGGTTCCTTTGTCTTAGGTGAAACAGCAAGAGAGAGTGAGAGACTGTGCTGTTTTGCCCCTCACTGTTACAGTCTAGTCCCCCTTTGAAGTGGATTCTTCTGAGGATAATTTCTCAAAGAAAAATGTATTCAAATAGTAACGAAGGTGACCCAAAGTCTGGGGGTGAAGGTGCCCCCATGCTATTTCTTCTTTCCAGTGTATGCTGAAATGTAGATTTGCTTTGTCTCTCTCTTGCTACCTCAATGACTGGTTTACTATTTATATGTAAATTAAGGTAAACACACATTCCTTTGTTTATGATATACCTGCTTAACCACTCCTGCCTAATCAGGGTTACCTGGAGTCTGAACATGTTCATACAAGTGAGGAAATTCACAACTTTACAGACAATGTTTCTCCATATATTTCACCATGACAATATTGACAAATGAGTTATTATTTTTCAAATGATACCTCACAAGGAGTATTTTGTACAAAGATTATTACAATAATGTGTAGGGTGTGACTACAGGGGTTCATTCAGTCACTAATGCTGTCATAGTATAATTCCCAGATCTGTACCTTAGCGTCCAAAATATGGGTACTAGCATGAATTCCCCTAAGCTTAATTACCAGCTTAGATCTGATAGGCTGCCACCAATCAGGACTTAGGTAGAGCGCCTGATAGACTCTGGTCTCCCCAAACCCTTCCCTGGGGACCCCCAAGACCCAGATTCCTTGAGTCTCACAACAAAGGGAAATAAACCATTCCCTCCCCCCTCTTTACCTCCTCCCAGATCTTTCCCGCCCTGGGTACACTAGGAGATCACTGTGATTCAACTCCGTGAATCTAACACAAAGAGGAAATTTACCTTTCCCTCCCTCAGGGCAATACAGATTCAAGCTCCATGAATGTGACACAAAGAGGAAACTTATCCTTCCCTCCCCTCTGCTCTCTTTCCCTTCTCCCCACCAATTCCCTGATGTACACAGACTCAGTTCCTTTGAGCCTTAACTAGGAGAAAAAAATCAAACAGGTCTTAAAGCAAAGCTTTTAATAAAAAGGAAAGAAAAAAATAAAAGGTTTATCTCTGCAATTTAGATAGTAAACAGTTACAGGGCCTTTTAGCTTATAGAACATGGATAAACAGCCTTATCCAGAAAAAATACAATTTAAACTATTTCCAGCAGGCTACACATTTGCAAATACAGAAAAACAATGTAAAAGCCTATATTGTCTTTCTACCGCTGTACTTACAATTGGAAACAGAAGATTAAAGAGCCTGGAGATTCGTGTGGTCACTCTCAGAGCCCAGAAAGAGAACAGACCAAGAACAAAGAACTCACACTCAAACTTCCCTCCATCCAGATCTGAAAGTATCTTGTCTCCTGATTGGTCCTCTGTTCAGGTGTTGCAGGTCACTGTTTGTTAACCCTTTCCAGGTGAAAGAGACATTAACCCTTAGCTATCTGTTTATGACACATGCACTATACAATCACAAAATATTCTTATCTTAAATGGTAAGCTATTTACACGTCCTTGGGATTTTCATAGTTAGTTTCAGTTTTTAGCCTGTTTTTTCATGGATGTTTTGCAGAGGTCAGGATTTGTTTGTAATAGGATTAATTGCCCATTTCCCCTCTTTTGGATAGCTTTGTGCTGCATTTATATTTTTGTTACTGAAAAGCACAAAGCTATTGGCAATCTTTGCCCCTGGGTCAGTGCTTCATCGGTCTTGCTATATTCACTGCAGAAAAGCGTAAGGAGTCTTGATTCAAAATAACGAAGATCTATTTCAAAGCTTAGTCTTTTCTTAATAGCTCCAACTAACCATGTTTCGTCATCTATTCAGCCTTTCTCAGGACAAAACACTTGATGCTATCTTGTTTGTGTCACCGGACCAAAGTCACTCCTGCTGTAACTCCACTAACGCCAGGAATGGATTTGTCTGTAGTATTTTGATTTTCTATCATCTCAAGAGTCAAATGGTTGCAAAGTCTCAGGTGTCTTTGGCTCAATCCATTGGGCAGGGTGGAGCTGGTGCTTCAGCTGGGGAAATTGAGGAGGTGGATTTTTATTATTCTTTGTATTTAAATAAAGTCCCAGCTGAGATCAGTGTCCCATTGTGCTAGGTGCAATATTAGTCATAGACCAATCATTTCCTCTTTGGGTTTGAGTTAAAGTGCATCTTGTATGGAATTAATTCCAGACAGGTCTGAAGGAAAATACCACTTAGCCAACAGAACACCATATCCATAGTCTGCTCGGACTGGAGAGGAGATGAGAAGATGCAATGTTATTCTTTTATGCAGTGTTGTGGTGGGCAGACATCACTGTAATGTTGTCTGTGCAGTTCAATGTATAGTGTGGATTTTATCTGCATTTTATATTTTAATTAGTATGAAGCCCCCTGAGCGAAGAACAGGGGTGTAAAAGTTGAAATACATGAATATGTCTGACTTAGAAAAGCCTAATGGTGACATCCTGGTCCCACTGAAGTCAATGGGAGTTTTGGTATTGACTTTTGTGGGCTTCCGGTTTCACCCCGTGGGCTTAAACTTTAGTTACATGAAATCTACTTAGTAAGATAAATAGGAATATTGAAATTCTTTAAAATGCTTCCAGCGCATTTTTGCCAGGTTAAAACGGTTGAGTGGCACTGGAACAACATCCATTTTTCAAAGAATGGTAACAATCAGGGTAATCAGTTGCTTGCCTGGTCCACAACCCTCAGCTGTCATTGAGAAGGGAACTCAGCACCTTACCACAGCTGTTCTTTGCCTTCCTAAGTCTTTCCTCTCTTTCCATTAGGGCCTGAGGTATGCTGCACAGCCTCATCTGCTGCTGAAATGAGCATCTTGCAGCCATGGGTACTTAGACAACGGTCTTTGTTTTGGTTTTAAAACCCCATTGCAGTAGAGCAATGAAAAAGGAGAAGAATACTAGGATGAATAATCCTAACAAAGCATGTTGCTAAAAACACATGCCATTATAAACTGGGGGAAAGCAGCCTGCTTATGTCACATTTTTCTTGAATGCATTGTGATAGTGACACCCATGTCATGAAAATTTGTACCTTGTGCCTTTATTTTATTTTATTGAGGAATTACTAAAACCACTCAGTTCATGCACAGTCTCCTGTATATCTCACAACTTCATCCAAAAAAGGAGGCATTATTTTTATAGATGACCAGGATTGTGATAGCACTCTAAAAACATAAATGAAGACCATTCCTGCCTTCAGGAGCTTACAGACTAAGCCAGATGTTTGATGTGTGAAACCTATTTTTTGTGTGTGTGCTGTACCTTTCCACTTCCAGGAGTCTGCTGAAGGCAGTTGCCATTTCTAAATATACAGCTGTTATGGAGAGATACACATCGTGTTCTTAGATGGCGACTTCCTTTTGTTCTTGCTTGTTTTGGTGGTTACTCTTAATCTAAGATAATAATCATGCAGACTCGAGGTATATGGTTACTATTTACTATGGAAAACATAACAAAACACAGAAACATGGGTCAGACATTTATTGGACAACACGAGTCAAGAAACCAATTTCCTAGCAGTGGATCTTGCTTAAATCTATCTTAGTGGTCTACATCTGAAAGAAACAAATATGTTTTAAGGGATAATTTGAAGTGTCACACGAGCAGGAGAAACATTTTAAATTACAACAGTGTCTCTGTTAGCTGCAGGTGCATTTTGCTTTAAGATGCTTTGTAATTCAATGGTAGTATATAATTTCACAGGATGTCATAGTTGCCACGGAAACTGAATTAATATTGAATGTGTATAAAACATGCAGAAACATTCAACATGCTGGTTCCTGCTACCCAGAGGCTACCGTAACTTACTCATCTTTTCTTTTAAAATCATATCTTTTCCTCTCTCCTTAAATAGGCACCTCACATGGATGAGCTTTTCTTAGTTACTAATTCTCGTGCTGTGTAGGTGGGAGCTGGTCTTTTATTAGCAGGAGGGATGGAGACATTCAAAAAAGGCTTATGACCTTGTTTTTATGGACCTAGTTAGAATTCTGATTTCTTCTAAAGGAGTCATCTTTGCAAATGTTGCGTGGAAAATGAAAGGGGGGGGACTACAGTTAATAAGAAAAGTGATTTCAGATCAGATGATTTTCTCCCTGGATCTCTGATGCATTTCTGACTCTTGTTTACTCATCTTTTTTTTTTCCTGTCTCTTCCTACTGTTTTCAGATGAAATCCTGGTCCCCTTCAAGTCATTGGGAGTTTTGCCATTGATTTTGATGGAACCCGGGTTTCATCCTCAGTTTATAGTTAACTGAGGATTCATTGAAAAAACTTGAGTAGCAGCAAAATTCCTGTGGGGTCTCAAAGATCCAGGTGGTAACCCTTGCTTCTGCCCTGCACTTGCTGGGTGTATTGGAGGTAGCAGTGTGGAGGGGAGAAAAGCTTCTGTGGAGGAGGGAGGAGCATGACCCCACCTCATTCTTGCTTCCTGTGAGGTAATGGATATGTGGAGTGCACTTGAGCACAGGGAATATCACTTTTCCTGAGCCCTATGCAGAATGGGCCTGATCTAAAGCCAACTGAATCAATGAAAAGTCTCCCCCAGGCTTCAGAGGGCTCCTTAGATACCTCATAGAGTGGGGGTCCTTGCATGCAGCTGCACTCCCTGCACACGAGTATAAGGACCAGAGATGAAACCAGATAAAATCCATGTGGAAATTGCAGCTAGTACAGAATAGAGCGGCCTATTAAATTGCATTTCTCTATGTGGGAATATGAAACCTGTGCTCTGCTACTGGTTTCCGGGTATAGGGGTTTAACCTATAAAACCCTAAATAGGAATTACCCAAGTGACCATCTATCTCCCCGTGCCATATTGGTGAAACATCGACAGACCCTGGTCATCGGTGGGCAGGATTGAACCTGGGGCCTTTGGAGCAAAATGCATGAATCTCTACTGCAGGGATCGGCAACCTTTGGCACGCAGGAAGCAGCGTGGGCCAAGGGATGTGCTGGCCACCGCTTCCCACCGCCTCCATTGGCCTGGAGCAGCAAACCGTGGCCACTGGGAGCCATGATCGGCTGAACCTGCGCACGTGGCAGGTAAACAAACTGGCCTGGCCCGCCAGGGGCTTTCCCTGCCAGGCCGTGTACCAAAGGTTGCCAATTCCTGCTCTACTGCATGAGCTAAAAGCCATATGGCCCTTAGCTCAGGCTATAGAGCAGATTGAGATTCCAATCTCTCGCTAAGTGGTCTATCCCAGCTAGTGGCACCAAGAACAGCACACCCAATAGGTGTGTGAGTTACACTGGCACAGCTGCAGTCAGCAGAGGGATTTAAGCTGTGGCCCCATGAGTATAAGAGAGGGAGTGGCTAGCAGGACTTCCCCATTAGGCCTCTGCACCTTTGGGACTTACTGCCAGGATCCATAACAGCCTGAGTCTGGTAACATTCAAGACCCATCTCTTATGCTCAGCCCATTGGGAAGTTGGAGAATGGTTGGAGGGGGACTCTAGTGATGGTTTTCATAATGACTTTAATATAAAAGTTTTGTTTCTCTCTGTTGGCACTGGGTAGTGTTATCTGCAGGAAATTGCTGAGGTCTCTCTATTTTGCAAAATGTATTTTTAAAGTTTGTCACGGGTGCTGGTACTTTGGGATAGGTGATCATTTGTTTACTGTAGTATAAATCTGAATGAATGAATGAATAAATAAATAAATAAAAGCTGCGTCCGTAATGTGACAGAAGCTCAACATGTAATCATTGCTGCATAGAAACCTTATAATTAACTTGCTCATGGCTCTGGCATTTATCTTCAGATCATGTTTGGAGAGTGCAATGTATGTGTAGATTAACCAAGGCACACGACTGTGTGGTACAACCAATGAAGCTGTCACACATACTAAAACTAGGAAAAGAAAATCTTTGGTCATCAAGATTCCTAGCATTTAATCATACTCCTTGGCTATGTTCCATGCTATGTTCCATTCAGGCTTGCTACTCTTTTTCAGCACCTGAGGGACTTCCACTAATTTTATTTTCTGTTCCACTTCTGTTTTTAATAAATAATTTGGGTTCTATTTTTTTCTTTGCGTCTGATTTGCAACTAACCAAACAGTGAGGTGACATCAGTAATACTCAACCAGATTGAGATAATACATACTGTTGAGATTTTTCTGACAGAATAAAACAAATCAACTGCAACAAAATGGGATCATTAGAAAAGCAATGAAAATATTTCATTGAAAGGTTGGACTGGCTGATAAAGTTAGTTAGCAGCAGCGACAACTTACATTTTTAGAATGGAGATTGAGATTAGATTTAGCTGAGAGGCTGTAAACGTCTGATAAAGGATATTGCAAAGCAATGGACTAGATTCTTAGCTCAGTTACACTGGCATAAATGCAGAGCAACATTACTGATTTCAGTGAAATGACTCTGATGTACACTGGTTGCGCTGTTTTCTTTTCAGGAGCCACTGCATTTTTATGATCGGTCTAGGATCAGAAACTCTGAAACCTTCTGCTTATGCTTTTGTGGTGTTTTTGATGAACCTGAAGCAGAAAGTACCAGAAATTTTAAAGAAAAAATCCTCTTCTCTCCTGACTTTTCTAGTGCCCTTGGTAGGACAGAGTTCTTTTGGGAGCACAAGTATTGTTCCTTGGTAGCATTGTTACAGCTATTAGCTACTCCAGAAAGGGGTAGGGTGGGCATGAATGTGCCTTCGCCCTTGCTTTGTACAAATCAGAAGATCTGGGACTAGGCTCTCAGGGTGTGCTTGCTGTGCCTGTTCAACAGGCAATAGAGCTGCTTCTCCAGCATACGCTTCCTCAGATACCTAAGAGTATCTTCTCCTGGCGACTGTGCCATTCTGCAGTGACATGTCTCCCCTAGCATGAATCGTCGAATAAAGGCTCTATAGTGCTACAGATCATTACCTTCACACGGAATGGATGTTGAAGAAAAATCATAAAATAAAATGCTGTTTTTAAATGCATTGTTTCTTTACTGTTACAGATGGCTAGTCCCCAGTTCCCCTATTTGCAGGGATCATGCTGTGCTAACACTATTTTTTTTTTTTTTAAAAGAAGTTAATCACTAAGGTCTTATCAGGTATTCTTCACACTGAAGCTAGAGTAATCACCAAGGTTAACAGTCTCCAATTGCAGCCTACCTGGAATTTTACTCCTAATATCATTCCCCTAGCTACTGGAAATGTCTATAAAAAGTAACTCTCCAATCAATATCCAGCATATCAAGTAGAGGTCAGAGCGTTGCAGTTTGAACAAAGAGCTAGTCCTGGGGTTCATATTGTGAAGCTTGATGTTTATTAGATGGGCTGCTCACTGAAATATCCAACTCACATTGATTTTATTGTTGTCAAACTCCAGGCCCAATTCTGAGCCAACTGAAATCAATTGCAAATTTGTTGCTCTAACTTTGAATAAAATCTGGTCCTCCATGTAAATCCTTCATTTTGTGCTATAGTGATTCTAGCTTATGTAGCTAACTTCATTCCTCTCTATTCTAAATACTTCTAAAAACCTGTATATTTCTCTAGGCTTCCAAGTATCCTTCTCTGGCTGTGTAGGCTCTATTCCTTAATATTGCTCTCCCATGGATTTGTGTGTGTAGGTTATAAACTGGTTCGGTTTTGTACAGGAAGCTGAATTCCCTGCAGCAGGAGGTACTGTTTTTCTGTGAAGTTTAATTTAGGATTGGGAAGATCATGACACCACACCAAGCAGAGTGTTCTCGGGAAGAAAATTAACAAACAAAAACAATGTGCTTGTTTTGTTCTCCTGTATAGCTGAAACATGGATGGGGAAGGTATTTATCTACTCCAGCCAGAAAAATCTCTAAACCCATAAAATACTTAGAAAATAATAATAAATTCTTAACTTTTAGAAATAAATATAGATTAGGTTTTTCAAAAAAAGTGGTTTTTGTGGTGGTTTCTGTTATAGTCATGACATACATATGGAGAATATAGATAAAAACATACAAATACTCTTGCTGAAAATTTGCAGTGTAACAGCACTTTATTTTGTAGAATTCAGAATGATCACACAAGAATGCAAAACAGAGACAAAACAGGCTGCTCCCAGAAACAGAAAGAGGCTCAACTTTTCCCACCTGGCTCTAGACTGGGTCTCTGTGGGACTGACTCTGTAGAGCCCCATAGCTTTCAAGTAGGGCCAGGAAAATCCCCTGAGCATTTAAAGTGATAGCTCACAATTCTAATACTGATTTCCATATAGCACATTTTCCCCAAGTGATGTATCAGACTCTGAGTTACCTGTCAGAGCAGCACTGAAATAGTGTCTGGTGCTGTGCAGATGTCATTAAGGAATCAGATCAGGTTTCTGTCTGTTGACATATTTACTTATTATTTAAAGTGTCCAGGAATGTGGACACATAGGATTAAATTCAGAGCTACACACTCCCAGCCCTTTCATGCCCCCTCTAAGTATGGATTGAAGCATTTCCTCCTGAATGCTATGGAGGTTCCCTCTGCAGATCACTGATCTGCATGGGGAAAGGGGCAGGCTTGGAGGAGAAATAGGATGTGGTGAGTGCTGGGCTGCTGGAAGTCAAGAATGTGCATCATAAACTTCTTCTTGGGAAGGCAACACCACATGAAGCCGCATTACAGTTTGCATGGAGCTATCCCTCCACAAGGAGGATGTACACATCAAAGGGACTCTCAGGGCAACTGTTGAGGCAGGCAGCCCTAGTAGTTTGGCTTCATTGGGGCAACAGGGTACCTCAGTTTCCCTGAGTAATGAAGCCATTCAAGTGAAAGCGGAACATTCTAGCTGGCAATAATCTCTTTCCCTGTTGGATGCTGCATTTCTTTCTTTATAAAAACATGAATCTACAGGGTATCATTGAGCACTGGGACAAAGAATCATAGGAATGGAAGGGACCTGGAGAGGTCATCTAGACCAGTCTCTTGCACTCATGGCAGGACTAAGTGTTGGTCAGATCCTGCCAAGAACAAATTGTTATGCTGTTATGCTCATGATTTACTAAGCTCTTGCTGTTAGTCTTCTTTCTGCAAAATATATACTGCGTCGTGGGGCAAAAATGTATGCTGTGATATTAAAACTGTGTTTCCCAAGGGAATTAATTTTAAAATGAGACCGAGCACCAACTAATTCTTAGAAGGCTTTGTTTATGCAGGAGCCTTCCTTTTTTATTTGGAAGCAAATGAAATCTGATTAGTATGCTGTCATTAACTGGGCATAAATGCCTGATTGCAATTATAGGGTTTCAGTGGGCTTTGGATCAGGCCCTAGATGTATCCAAAGTAGATTTCCAGACTATGGAAAAAAATAAGAACAATCTGTGTTAGGGTGACAGGGTTAGTTGCACCTCTCTCCCCTCTCTAGTGTCTGAGTGCACCCCCTCAAGTGACAGGCCTCATGCCTTCCCTGTCTTCTTAGAATCGTGAGGTTCTCCCACTCTTAGACCTGGCCCTGGGTTACAGCACCGTGTGAATCAACTGTGGCTACCTCAGCAGGTCTGGCTAGGTTTGATGCCTGTGAGTCGTGACCAGTGGACTTCCTAAAACCAAATCATTGTTTAATCATCACAGTAGGAATTAAGTATAACATAAAAGAAAAAAAAGTTTTCACAACAGTGAATGGCTTGTATATGTGCCTATCTTTCCACAGGCTTCCCATACCATGATGGACGCCTAGGAAGGCCTAACTTCTTCAGACATACCAGTGTGTGTGTGTGTATGTCTGCAAAGCTTCTCAGCAGCAATTCTCTGACATAGGAGAAAGAGTTACTTTTACGTAGTCTGAGTTCCCTTGTCCTCTGAGCTCCCCAGGCTTTTTGGCCCGGCTGTCCAAATCCAGTCTGATTGTCTCACTGGGAGGTCAACATTGTCCTGTAACAACCCTCAAGTGTTTGCTGATGGGGCTGTCCTCTGCAGAGTCATTATTTCATTCTCCTGTTTATTGCCCCTCAAGTCCTATTGACTTAACCCAGAATAGTCATACATTAATGATCCCAGTATTGAAACCAGTCTCCTCACACAGGAACTATTCCAATAACCACCTATTCATACATTAGTACACAGCAGCTCCACCTCCATCACAACTTTGTATTTTTGCAAATACAGAACCTCCTATTCCCCTGCTCCTCTCTCTTAATGAGCCTGTCTTCTCTTTAAATACTCCTACTCTGATCAATTCCTCACTCTGATGATCTACATTAAACAAAATACATTTCAATGAAAACTATGGCGATATTGGATACATTGCTATGATTAAATAGGCATTAGCTCTGCAATGGGATAATCTGGAAATGTGTACACTGTTTGGTGCAAACAGAGGCCTACCATAAGCAGATGTAGCTCCCAGTGAAATCAATGGGAGTTATGACCCCTTACTCCAAGGATTAATTGGATCTTCATAGCACTCTTCATGTTGTCATAAATTTAGCATAAAAAGGAAATATTATAAATCGTTGCATCAGATCCTTGGCTGGCTTAATCCTGCTCCCACCAAAGTTAATTATGTTGTTGCGGTTGACTTCAATATGGAGGCAGAACGGTTCAAAGGATAGGGCACTAGCCTAGGGCACAGGAAACCTGGGTTCAGTTTCTTATTTTGCCACAAACTTCCTGAGTGACCTTGGGCATGTCACTTACCCTCTCGGTGCATCAATTTGCCACCTGTAAAATGGGGATAATGGGGTCGCATCTGCCTACTTCACAGAAGTGTTGTGAGGCTAAATATATTAAAGATTGTGAAGTGTTTTTAGATCTGCTAATGAAAAGTGTGGTATGGGAATTAGGTATTATTATTAGGATCAAACCATATGTTTCCAAGCTGAGAGTAACCTGGGGGAAAATATGTGTCTCACCTTTTGAAATGACAGAAAAAGGATGGCAATGCTGGTAAGTCCTACAGTAAGTGCAGCAATGACACTGGTGGGACGTCTGTCTGGGTTTATAGACTGTAGGACTGGACTTGGTGAGGTCCTCACTCCCATTGTAGATCCTGTACAGCGCGTGATAAAACTGGAGTAGCATAAAGGGCACCAAAAGTTCCAGCTCCAGCTGGGAAAGGATTCCTCTAATGCAGGCACTGAGGAAGGCAGTCGTAAGGCTGCCTTCCAAAGACTCCCTTACAAGCCTGAATGAGGGATATGCTGAAGGGTGTGTATGTGTGTGTTGGGGTGCTGTGACTAAATAGGGTGATCTTTCTGTTATGATTCTATGTCCATTTTCCATAACGAAAGTGTAACAGAGTGGCACTCAACTCTCACGAGCAACCCTTTGGCAGAGTGTATGTGTCTGTACTTCCTCTCTGCCTTATGGTGAATCTTCAGAAACTCAGCCCTCCAGCTGAGTCTCACAAAGTCTGTATATGAAATAAAAAGGCAAACCCCTTCCAGGGTACAAGTCTAACAGGATCTCTCTCTGTGTTCTCTGTAATATCTCTTTACCTGCAGCCCTATTCCTAGGTTCACTCCTCGATGAGTCCGGTAGGGCGTGTCACAGTACCCTGGTTCAAACAATCTCTCAGCCCTTTCTGGGCTGTCAAATTGTCCCTGCTCTGGTATAGAGCATTGCTCCAGGGCTTTCACCCTAGAGGCAATTCCTTTGCCCACTCAGGGACAGATCTTCTGCTGGGCCACTGACAGAGTTCAGTTTTCCCTTTTAGGGTGCATCAAAACTCCAAGCTACTTCCCCAGTAGCAAATGGGGGTCGGGGAGTAAGGGCAGGCCACCAATCCACTACTCCAGTGCCCAGCCCAGAGACCTTATAGATAGCAGCCATCCATCACATCCCTTTAACTAAACTACATCACTGTTATAATTCCAAAGGTCACTTCCCCACAGCCCCAGCATATTCTTCACCCTTACCTCAGGGCCTTGTCCTGGTTGAGTCCCAGTAGCCAGCCCAGAGCTCCTTCTTGCTCCCCTGGTCTCTACCAGCACTGCTCTGTTCAAGGTCCTGTAGCTCCCTCAGGCAGTCAAGCACATCATCCACTCTTCTCCAGCTCCAGCAAGGAACTGAACTCAGTCTGGTTCTGCAGCTCTTTTGATACTAGCCTGCTGGGCTCTAATTGGCCGCTCCCTACAGACCCTTCTGATTGGCTGTGTCCGACACAGCCACTCTAGGTAGCTTGGAGGGCCGTCTCCACTGCCCTTTTCTGGTGTGGGGTATGGCAAGGCCAGGAGGCCTCCAGCAGGGGGCCTCAGAGCCTAATCCACCCCATCACAGGAAGGCTATAATGGAGGCCACATGGAAAACCTAAGGGAGAGTTTGGGGGTATGTCTACACTACGAAATCAGGTTGATTTAATAGAAGTCGATTTTTTAGAAATCTATTTGATACAGTCCATTGTGTGTGTTCCCACTAAGCACATTAAGTCAGCAGTGTGTGTTCACAGTACCGAGGCTAGCATTGACTTTCGAAGCATTGCACTGTGGTAGCTATCCCACAGTTCCTGCAGTCTCTGCCACCCATTGGAATTCTGGGTTGAGCTCCCAATGCCTAAGAGGCAAGAACATTGTCATGGGTGGTTCTGAGTACATGTTATTAGGTCCCCCTCCTGCCGTGAAAGCAATGGCAAAAAATCGTTTCTCACCTTTTTTCCTGGGTTGCCCATGCAGATGACATACCATGGCAAGCATGGAGCCCGCTTAGCTCACTGTCACTGTATGTCTCCTGGGCGCTGATGGCAGATGCGGTACTGCAGTGCTACACAGCAGCATTCCCTTGCCTTGCCTTGCGGATGGCAAATGGAGCAATATGACTGCTAACTGTCATCGTCATCCCATAGGTGCTCCTGGCCGACTTTGGTTAGGTTGGTCGGGGGCACCTGGGCAGACATGGGTGCTCCTGATCGGCCTCAGTGAGGTCAGTTGGGGCGCCTGGACAAAAATGGGAATGACTCCAGATCATTCTTTTTAAGTTTCGTCTAATGGAGATTCAGTCCTGCCTGGAATATCATGCCAGCTGGAGGCTTCTGCCTCAGGCTGCTCTCCCAGTCGGCAGCACTGCATGGTCGCACCTACCCCAGCCTACCCCTTGCTCCCATGGCTCATGAAGCCTGGACAGTAGTAAGGAGAAGTTCAACTATAGGCTGAGCAAGTGCATAATGGTGGTAGAATGTGCCTTTGGATGTTTAAAAGCTCGCTGGTGCAGTTTACTGACTCGATTGGACCTCAGCGAAACCAATATTCCCATTGTTATTACTGCTTGCTGTGTGCTCCACAATATCTGTGAGAGTCAGTGGGAGTAAGTTTATGGTGGGGTGGGAGGTTGAGGCAAATCCCCTGGCCACTGATTATGTGCAGCCAGACACCAGGGCAGTTAGTAGAGCACAGCAGGGCGCGCTGTGCATCAGAGAAGCTTTGAAAACCAGTTTCATGACTGGCCAGGCTATGTTGTGAAAGTTCTGTTTGTTTCTCCTTGATGAAAACCCACCCCCTTGGTTCACTCTACTTCCCTGTAAGCCAAATGCCCTCCTCTCCCCCCTTTGATCTCTGCTTGCAGAGGCAATAAAATCATTGTTGTTTCAAATTCATGCATTCTTTATTAATTCATCACACAAATGGGGGGATAACTGCCAAGGTAGCCCGGGATGGGTGGGGGCAGAGGAAAGCACATGGGTGAGGGAGGAAGGAAGCAGAGGGGTGGGGTAGTTGTAGGGGCACCCCCTAGAATGGCATGCAGTTCATCATAGAAGTGGCATGTCTGGGGCTCTGACCTGGAGTGGCTATTTCCCTCTCTGGTTCTTTGGTAGGCTTGCCTGAACTCCTTAAGTTTCACACGGATTGCTGCAGGTCCTTCATGCCCTTAGAGATTTTTTCAAATATTACGGCATTTTGTCTTTTGGAACAGAGCATGGATTCGTCTCCGTATACAGCGATCAGATACCGTACCTCCCATTCAGCCCACGCTGGAGCTCTTTTGTGTTTTTGGGACTCCATGGACACCTGTGCTGACGAGCTCTGCATGGTCATCTGTGCTGATCAGCTCACCATGCTGCCCAAACAGGAAATGAAATTCAAAAGTTTGTGGGGCTTTTCCTGTCTACCTGGTGAGTGCATCTGAGTTGAGAGTTCTGTCCAGAGCGGTCACAATGGAGCATTCCAGGATAGCTCCTGGAGACCAGTACCATCGAATTGCATCCACACTACCCCAAATTTGACCCAAATTTCAGTGCTAATCCCCTCATCGAGGAGGAGTACAGAAATTGATTTAAGAGCCCTTTAAGTTGAGAAAAATGGCTTTGTCGTGTGGATGGGTGCAGGGTTAAATCGATCTAACTGCTAAATTCAACCTAAACTCGTAATGTAGACCAGGGCTCGGAACAGAACACAGATCTCCAAACTCCTGCTTCTGTGTTCTAACCACTGGACCATGCTCCCATACTTTCTAGTCTGATACTATCAAGTCAGTCAACTTCTATTAGATTTTCTGCTGTTGCTGCACAAACAGTACCATGTATGTCTTGAAAACAAATTGTTAAACCTAAGGGATAGCTTGTCTTTAGATATTCATACTTCTCAGAAACACTTCTCCTCTGGCCTGAGATCAAACCAGAAAAGTTCCCATCCAAAAGGAGTTGTACTCCTGCAAAAGCTTCAGGGTTTGCGTGTGTGTGCCTGCATGTTTTTAAAAAAAAGGTATAGAACAGGAGCAGACAGGTCTTACAACCTGAACTAAAGAATCAATACTGGCATTCAGTGATAATGCTAAATTATTTACAAATAAAGACATCTCAGTATCACTATGCAGTGGTGTGCTTGAGACATTTAAAGCCCTAAAGAGTGAAGCCACTGAGCCAGATTAGAGAAGACCTTAGTCTATGGCTGCTATGTTGGACACATCACTTATGAAAATTCCCTGCAAGCGTCACTAATCCTATAATCATTGTTAGCCATCATTTTCTTGAAGTGTCTGATTCTGTAGTCATTTACACCAGTGCAGTACAGTGCAGTACATTATGATTTGGTAGTATGCTACATTCATTATGCACTGATGCAAATGACTACACAAGGTACAGGACGATTCAGATTCTAAATTCCCAGATTGCAGAGATTACTACTTATCAATGTTCCCTCAAATTTCTCCCACCCATATGCGGAATAAATTTTGTTATGTGCACGAATATGGAGGTGACATGTCACACGTCACCTTCATATTGATGTGCATAACAAAATTCATGTGGTGGGGATGGGGCTGAGGGGTTTGGAGTGTGGGAGGAGGCTCAGGGATGGGGCAGAGGGTTGGGATGTGAGGACTTTGGCTGGGGGTACGGGCTCTGGGTGGGGCCAGGGATGAGGAGCTCAGGACTGGGGCAGAGGGTTGGGGCGCAGGCGTGTGAGGGCTCTGACTGGGGGTGCAGGCTCTGGGGTGAGGCTGGGGATGAGGGGTTTGAGGTGCAGGAGGATGCTCCAGGGCTATGACAGAGAGAAAGGACTCCCCCAGCTTTCTCTCACCGCAGCAGCACTGGGGCTGGGGGGGGTGGGAGGGAGAAAGGCGCTTCCCCCACCGCGGTAGCTCCAGGGTTGGGGCTGCAGGATAGGTGCCCCTTCCCTAGCCCCAGCAGGTCCGGACAGGGCTGGGTTAAGGCCAGGGGAGGGGCATCTGGGACCATGTCTGGGTCCGGGCCAGGCCGCTCCGGCTGTGACTGGGTCTGGGCCGGGCCACTCCAGCCATGACTGGGTCCAGGCTGGGCTGCTCTGGCTGCACCTGGTTTGGGCCACCCCGGCTGCGTCTGGGTTCGGGCAGGGCCGCGCCGCCCCAGCCACGACAGGTCCAGGCTGCAGCAGTTTTGGGGGTGGCAGAGGGGTGCCCAGCCCGCGGCAGGTTGAGGGCCGAGCTAGGTTGAGTGGGTTCCCTGAGTGCCTGCACGGTGCTAAATAGGCTGCCGTGCAGCCACACAGCTTACAGGGAACTTAGTTACTTTTTTTTCTTGGTGGAGGTCCCATCACCATTGAATCCCATCAATCCTGCCATATTGAACAGAGAAGAACATGTTTTACTGGTTTCAGAACAGTATTCCTTTGTATCCTTTATCACCAATGCCCCAGAATCTTTGGTTTTGTCAAAGTACTACTTTTGCTACATTTCTTTAGTCTGTCTATTTTTATGCAGGAATTTGTTGATGGGCTACTTTTATTTATACAAAGAAGTATCTTGAGTAATTTATGTTCCACTAATAGCTCTTTGGTAGACAATCCCCATTATAATGAAACAGCATTATAAGACAAAACCAAATGCATGAGTTGAGTTATCATCTGATTCTGTTTTTAAAAGCCGTCTAGACACACAAAATCTTTCTTTTTGTCTTGACGTTTGCTACTATTTTTTTCAAATTCATTGCTGGAGTACTTAGTGTGGGCTTCAGCATTGACAGCTTCAGCATTTATTTCCTAGTGAACATGGATTTCCTGTGCATTATTAAAACAATTGATGCTCTATTTATATACAAGACAATGTCTCTGAAGCTGAAATATAATGAAAAATAGTTCTTCTTGTCCTCAATAAATGAGTCTGAGCCTGCCTTTGTCATGGTTAGGCAGGTACCAGCATATCACTCCTAACCTCCTTGATTGTAGCAATACTTAAGATAGGTAATGCAATGTCTTATTGTCCGCTTAAAGCTCAGCCAGTGTGTAGCTTCATGAAGCTGTGATTCAGATGTCCATGATTAATTGTAGCATTTTATTTTGCATAGACACTGGTACTGTGAATGATCCTGTCTGATGGTATACCTATCCCAGTGTTCTTCAGGAATGGTCCCAAATGCTACAATTTTAACACTCGTGTAATTTCAGGGGTTTGGAGCATTGCAGTAACAATTCTTACAAAAGAGAGGCAGGTCTTTCATGTCATTTACACCTGGAACCACCACTACCACCATCACCTCCACCATGGCCCCTTCTGTTTTCTTTCAATTCCCCATTCAACCAAAAGTTATTGGATCTCATTCTGAAATTACTGAGGGAAGTCCTGTGGCTTGTGTTATGCAAGAGATCAGACTGGATGAACACACCAAGCTCTTTTAGCCTTCAAATCTAGTAATCCCTCCTTGAAACACCATTCACCTTTAAACCTCAAAGAATAACTAATGATACACACTCACACAACATGGCATACAAGACATACATCTGACAGCTCAACTCAATCATTTGCTTTTGTTACTGCCTCTGCCTCACCTATAGATTCAACTATTTAGAAGGTAAGAGCCTCAGGCATGAAAAGTGGCACTCTTTCATCTCTGAAATGTGGCTAGCCCACTGGTAGTACATACATAATAATAACTCTTCAATATGTTGCATTACTATAATGGGGTGCTCAGTCATCTATGCTAAAAGTCTGACCTACTTTTCTCTGTCTCTGGTTCTTGCACTGTCTCTGCTGTAACCATCTCCAGACAAGTTGCTGATAAAAGGCGGGTTCATCTGATACAATCATCCCTCCTCCCGGTTTTCCATGGGAAAATGCTCTTGTGTCTCTCAACTGCTGCATTTCCCAACTTAGATGGCCGGTATTAGCATGTGTCATAAACAGATAGCTAAGGGTTAATGTTCTTTTACCTGTAAAGGGATAACACCAGTAACCTGAAACACCTGACCAGAGGACCAATCAGGAAACAAGACTTTTTCAAATCTGGGTGGAGGGAAGTTTGTGTGTGAGTTCTTTGTTCTTTGTCTTGTGTCTGACCCTCTCGGCTCTGAGAGTGATCTTTCTGTCTCCTGGCTTTCTAATCTTCTGTTTCCAAGTTGTAAGTACAAAGATAGGAAGACCATAGGTTTATATTGTTTTCTTTTGTATTTACATGGGTGTAGTTGCTGGAATGTGTTAAATTGTATTCTTTTTGGATAAGGCTGTTTATTCATTTTTTTTCTTTTAAGCAAATGACCCTGTATTTGTCACCTTAATACAGAGAGACCATTTTTATGTCCTTTTCTTTCTTTTTATATAAAGCTTTCTTTTTAAGACCTGTTGGAGTTTTTCTTTAGTGGGGACTCCAGGGAATTGAGTTTGCAGCTCACCAAGGAACTGGTGGGAGGAAGAAGTCAGGGGGAAAATCTCTTTGTGTTAGATTTACTAAGCCTGACTTTGCATACCCTCTGGGTGAGGGGGGAAGAGAGATTAGCTCTCGGTACTTCTGTTTTCCAGGACTGGAAACAGGGAGGGTGGAGTCACTCTGTTTAGATTCACGGAACTTGCTTCTGTATATTTCTCCAGGAACCCAGGGAGGGAACCCCTGGAGGGGAAAGGGAAATGGTTTATTCCCCTTTGTTGTGAGACTCAAGGAATCTGAGTCTGGGGGTCCCCCAGGGAAGGTTTTAGGGAGACCACAGTGAGCTAGGCACTGTAAATCCCTGGCTGGTGGCAGCTTTACCAGGTCCAAGCTGGTAACTAAGCTTGGAGGTTTTCATGCTAACTCCCATATTTTGGACGCTAAGGTCCAGATCTGGGAAAAATGTTATGACAGCATGTCTCTGTGGTTTCATCAGGAGTAGAATTGACTTATCAGACACAAATCTGCAAAATAATCATGGCAAATTTTGCTAAAGCCATCACGGACTTATCAGTGACATTAGGAAAAGTAGCATCTTTTAACAGTGTCTCTCCTACAAATGGCTGAGGTTCTATCCTAACTCTCTCCCAGGGGGTCTGGAAATCTCATGAATGGGCTCAAATAGCCCCTCCCTGTCCCACCAGTTACAGAGCCACTGCTTCTTCCCAGCCTTCCCATGGGGCTTCCAGCACCTGATTGTTTCTCTCCAGCCCCCAACTGGAAGACTCAAGCAATGGAGAAAATGTTCAGGAAAGTTCCAGCATCAGAGTTCTGTGATTTCCCTCTATGACAAAACACCCCTGATCATGCCATTTGGTTCCTTTTGAACTTGCTGTTCCAGTGGAGAAGTCCCACCAAATCCCTGGACTCACACATCACTATAGTTCAGAGGTGTTCAGAATCTCTACCGAGAACTGTTTGCATTCTTCCCAGGCAAGATTTATAGTTGGTAATGTCCAGAAGACAAAACAAATGTATAACCCAGCAACAGAACCGGTCTTATGTCACCCCAGAGTGCCCTGCTGTGGGTCTGGTGAGCAAAATTACCCCCTGGTCACCAGATCATTCATTTGTCTCTTCTGTTCTATCTAGTCCCGTTGGAGTAATCCTATCCTTAATGTGCTGACCCTTACGGCATGCTCACCTGCACCTGATTACCTCCCAGCTGAGAATGCTTCGCTGAGTTGACAGAGCTCTTGTTGGGAGTTAATGTCAGGCTGCTTTTTGGCTCAGTGAGGCCCCTTACAATACTGGGGTGGGCAGGGCTGCAGGGACTAGGATATTAGCATTATATACAGAGAAAGAGTGTGCGTCCACACTCTATCTGGAATTCCTCATACAGAAGACTAAGTTTAAGCATCTTTTCTCAATCCAATCATATTTTTCTGCCAGTAATCTGTTATGCAGCATAGACCACAGGAAGCCAAATTTGTCTTTTCACCAAAGGCAATGCTGCCCTGAGGTCATGTTTAGAAACTTTAGGTGAAACCTCTTATTTTTCTTTCATTTGCAATGAGTGAATCTGAAAATTGAATCACTTGAGTTCTGCCCGTTCCTTCATTCTGTTCCCTGTCTCTTCATTGTTATCACAACTCTCTGATGATTCATGTTGCATCCTTAATTCATCATTCTGATGATCACTATGGAGAAGTTAGCAATCACATCACCTAGAAAAGGCATATTGGCATGAAGACCACTCTTGCTTAACATGTATTCCCATCCTGAAGGACATGTTCTATGAACTCATAACTGCAGCAGTATACCACAAACTCTATTATCCATCCCCTCAAACCTTCTCTCTGGTCTCATTCTCTCCTCTCCCCCAGTCCAGGTTACCAAATTCTGACAATCACCCACTGTCAGAGGCATGAACATAACACTTAGTCCTGGCTTGTAGTGCTCTGTTGTAATTGCTAAATGCTAATATAATAGACCAAATTCACCTTGTAAGTGGTGGGCACAGTTTCATGGCTAAACTTACTCTCAATAAGTCTAATAGAACCCCCTTTTATTTTTCATTAATAGAACTGAAAGGACACACTTCAGAATTGGATCACAAACCAAAGTCTCCACCTAGGAGGTTTATTTAACCCTTTCAGAATGACATGGCTTGGCCAAACTCGGCTTTAGTCACTACAAACTAGTTAAACCCTGATTTTGTTAGCAGAATAGCAACTGGCTGGCTGTAATCACATCAAATGGAGCATATTTCACTTCCAAAGCCCTTCAAATGAAAGATGCTTTCCAGAAATTTTAAAATACAGTACTTGAAACATAACAAGGATTTAGCCTTCAAGAACTAGCTATGCCATCCACTCTTATTTCTCACTCTGTTCACAAATAAAAGAAAAATACATTGCAGATTCTGAGAGCATAAATATAATCATGGTCTAATAAACCAATCAACCAAAAAAAATTCAAAGTCCTTTCTTTACAAGAACTGCAGTAAAATATTGATGTCAAACTGAATTCCAGCTGTGTAATGCATTAAATTAAAATGTTCCTATGGGTGTTTATTGGACATACAGGGCACATTTAAGTTTATGTGGAGCTTATATGCACAAAAATGGAGAATAATGGGAACTCTTCAGGGAAGTACCCATGCACTGTGTGCTTAAAAATTTAATTCCCAGTGTTTTAATTTGCTGGGAGATTTAAAGGAGCCCAACATAGAGCTATAGTGTATCATAATTATGGTGGTCCTGATTTTTTTTCTGGTGGAATAAGGCATTCAGATAGCAAGGTGATGAACACAGTATAAATGCCTAAATAGAATAATGGCTGTTTGTGGGTGAATAAAGACCTGGGCCAAAAAATTGTAGCAAAAGACTTATTCAGAGAATGTCACTTCTTCAGTTTGCAAATTGTCTGTGAACAAATAGCAATATTCCTTATTCTCAACTTGAATTTCTTGACCAAATACTTTCAGTGAAAAATTCTGGTCTGTGAATTACTTGTGTAACCCTTCTGCCAGGCCGAATTGATAGCAGCAAGGGCCGGGTTCAATACATAGGGGTCCCTTTCCTACAACGTAATGCAAAACCAGCTCAAACCCCCACCCAGTGACCTGGGAAAATCTTACACACATGCCTGGGCTCCTCAAAGAGGCAATACTTCCCCTCTTGCAAGCACAGAGTCTCGGTGTAGCAGAAAAGGTTTAATTACATGAGATAAACAACAAGCATAAATTGGGAAAACACCTTAACTAGAGTTCATAGACCAAACTGTGAGCAAAGACCCACCCCAGGAAATTGGGCCGTGTCCTTTTCCCTGGGCTCTTGAGTCCAGCAACCCCCAAATCACCCCAAGACTCCAAAGTCCAATACCCCAAATGTCCCTAGAGTCCAGCAACCCAAAGATCACCCACAGTCCCAAAAGTCCAGCAACCCAAAAGTCTCTGTCTCGGGTCAGTGCACCCCAGAGTTCAAGAGTCTATCTGCAGAGGTCCCCCCCCCCAGCCTGGGTAGAAAGGGGCATCTTACGCGGCCCGGGGCCAACTGCCCTGCCTCTCCGTGAGGTTCTGCTTCCACCTTCTCCACGAACTGCTCTGCTCTACCAGCCACTCCACTCTGCTCCTCCAGCCGTCCCCACAAACTGCTCCGTTCTGCTCCGCCAGCTGCTCTGCTCCACCAGCTGTCTCGTGATCTGCTCCAGCTGTTCCCACAAACTGCTCAGCTCCACTCACTCCGTGGCTCCACAACTGCTCCACTCTGCTCTGCCAGCTGCTCTGCTCCGCAGTATAGCTTCACGCTCCCCCACTAGTTAGCACGGTACTCAGAGTGCTCTCAGCTCAGCAATTCCAGCTCTTTAGTGACTTCAGCTCACAGTAGGGGAGCCCCAGTGCTAGTGCACCATTAGCCCAAAGAAAGTTCAGCTCAGTAACTTGTATCTTGATTCTTAAGGGAATCAACTCTGATATTCCACAGTGGAGAGAGGAGTACATGGAACTGGTGCTTCTGGCTCACACAAGGCACCTGCACCTGCACCTGCACCTGCACCTGCACCTGCACCTGCACCTGCACCTGCACCTGCACCTGCACCTGCACCTGCACCTGCACCTGCACCTGCACCTGCACCTGCACCTGCACCTGCACCTGCACCCTCTCAATTCACTGGGCTTTGGAACCCATGTCCCTTGTCTAGCAAGTGCTATTTAGTTGATAGTGAAACCCTCTATCATAAAACAGTTTCATAGTTCCTCATTTACTTAATCAGGGTAACAACACTTTATTCCTCCTGTCCCAATAACAAAGAAATTGGGGATCCCACAGCTGTGAAAGTAACCATTTTAGGCTGCCATGGGCTATGCTAGGCGGAGTGGGTGTGCCTACGCAAACACGATCAGCCTCTGAAATTCTTTTCCACACTTGCCATAATTCACCACCAGATGTCAGGGTAGAGCTCATTCTGACTCTGCTTACACTTGTAAGTATTCAAAATTTATAGTTCAGGAAGTGTTGGTTAGGACTTTTAATAGACACTGGCCAAGACTTTAGGCATCCATTTCTTAAGGTTGGCTCCTAAACACATATTTATGTGTCTAAATATGTAATCTGATCGGCTCTATATATCACATGAGTTATGTCTTCCAAAAGATAAACATACACTTTACATGTTCTAATTATGTTATTACATGCAACTCATTAATCTGCTTGCATACATGCTTCATTTTGCTACACATTCTAATGAACAGCACCAACTAAAAATGACGCAATAATGTAATGAGTGGTACATCGATAAAGTTTTGCAAAATCGTAATGCTTTTCTGTTTTAAAATGGAACCATTCATACTGCTTGCAATGAAACTTGAAAACACGAAGTCACTGTTTTTGAAGTTAATTACCAATTTGAAACTCAGCCCAAGTTCCTTGAAAGTCTTTTCTAAGAAATGTGACTTCTTCCAGTGAACATGGGCTGATCTCATTGAAAAGATGCAAAAATCACTGTCTCACGTGGTCTTGATGTGACACATCATGATTTCCCACAGATTTACCAACCCCAAGTATTAAAAAATCATGAGATGTCTGGTTTGAAATTCATGATATTTTTGTTTAAAATTTGGCTTATTTTTATTTCTCTTTTAGGTTTCATGTTTTTAAGCTTTATCTGGAACCACAGCAACTAGAAGTTTGTTTGTTTGTTCATTTGTAATTCCCTCAATGAAATCTGTGATTCTCTCATCATCACACAGCCCCACAAACATCAAATATCACAAAACTTGCAATAGTTCAGGAGATCTGGCAACAGTGTTTAAGTCTAAGTTTCACTTTGAGACGCCAAATCTTCAAAATAAACTTGGGACAAAAAATGAAACATCTAGTTCAACACCAAGGAAAAGGCATTCATGACCCCCTTTAAGCACTAGATCTTTACCTCAAAATGCTTTGAAAACTTAGTCACAATTCTGCTTGTCTTACTCAGCTGAATAGTGTCATTGACTTAAATGGAACTCCTGCCTTGAATAAGGGGAGCAGTAGAGCTGAATGTAGAAAAGTAATTCTGTTTTTCAGAGGATTTGGATATTTAGAAATTTGGAACAAAACTAAAACATTTTGAGAGTCTCCATAAAAGGAAACGGAGTCTTAATGCAAGGCAGTCCACCTGTCCTGGAGCCACAGACACACAGAGCCTGGGATACCCAAGAGCTGTGAGCCTGGGGACTGGGGCATCAGCCGATTTGTGGCTCCCACTGTGCCAGGCCAATGGGGGCAGCAGGAAGCAGCGACCAGTACATCCCTCGGCCTGTGCTGCTTCCTGCAGTCCCCATTGGCCTGGGACGGCAAACTGTGGCCAGTGGGAGCTGCGATTGTTTACCTGCAGCATCCGCAGGATTGGCCAAACTGGCCCGGCCCATCAGGGTGCTTACCCTGGTGGACCGTGAGCCAAAGGTTATCAATCCCTGTTCTAGACTCTCAGTTCCCCATCAGTTCACCAGGCAGACTACCGAGGAAACTAGGTATATTTTGAACCTTGCCTAGGTTCTGTCAGAATTTTGTCAAAATCAAACCATCTCCATGAAACATTTCAATGTTGATGCATTGGCAAATTCTGACCAAAACTTGTTTCAGGTGTTTCACATCCTGGCAAGAATAAGTTTAAGTGGAGCATCATGGTCCATCTTCCATAAGACTTTTTTTTTTCCATAGATTCCAAGGACCATTGGGATCATCTATTCTAACCTCCTGTATAACACAGACCATAGGACTTCCCCTAAATAATACCTTGTGTATTGCAGCATCTCTTTTAAAACCATTCAATTTTGATTTTAAAAAGTGATGGAGAATCCACCACAACCTTTGCTAATCAGTTCCAATGGCTAATTACCCTCACTGTTAAAAAAATTACAACTTATTTGAATTTGTTCAGATGCAGCTTCTAGCCATTGGATCTTGTTATACCTTTCTCTGCTAGATTGAAGAGCCATTATCAAATATTTGTTCCCGCTGTAGGTAATTATAGACTGTAATCAAGTCACTCCTTAATTTTCTCCTCATTAAGCTAAATAGATTGAGCTCCTTGAGTCTGTCACTATATGGCATGTTTTCTAATCATTTAAAAGCAGTAAAGAGTCCTGTGGCACCTTATAGACTAACAGAAGTTTTGGAGCATGAGCATTTGTGGGTGAATACCCTCTTCGTCAGATGCATGTAGTGAAAATTTTCAGGGGCAGGTATATATATGCAGGCAAGCTAGATATAATGAGGTAGTTCAATCAGGAAGGATGAGGCCCTGTCTAGCAGTTGAGGTGTGAAAACCAAGGGAGGAGAAACTGGTTCTGTAATTGGCAAGCCATTCACAGTCTTTGTTTAATCCTGAGCTGATGGTGTCAAATTTGCAGACGAACTGAAGCTCAGCAGTTTGTCTTTGAAGTCTGGTCCTGAAGTTTTTTTGCTGCAGGATGGCCACCTTAAGGTCTGCCATAGTGTGGCCAGTGAGGTTGAAGTGTCGTCCTGCAGGTTTTTGTATATTGCCATTATTAATATCTGATTTGTGTCCGTTTATCCTTTTCCGTAGCGACTGTCCAGTTTGGCTGTACATAGCAGAGGGGCATTGCTGGCATATGATGACGTATATTACATTGGTGGACGTGCAGGTGAATGAACCGGTGATGGTGTGGCTGATCTGATTAGGTCCTGTCTAATCATTTAATCATGCTTGTGGTGCTTCACTGAACCCTCTCCTTCTTGAATTATAGGCACCAGAACTGGACACAGTAATCAAGCAGAGGTCACACCAGTGCCAAATACAGAGGTAAAATAACCTCTCTAGTCCTATCAAGATTCCCTTGTTTATGTATCCAAGGATTGTATTAACCCTTTCAGCCACAGCATCATACTGGCCAAAACGTGGTGGTTTTGATACATTATGGTAAAGCCCTTACTGTGTGTGATAATTAGTTCTGTAAAGTAACAAACACTAGTCAAGAGAACTGAAAATAGCATTTTTTTTAAACACTCAGTTAAAAACCTAGTGGAACAAAACAATTTGAGCCGATGTCTCTAACCAGGATCTTTTTGCAAGCAGAAGGACCGTAGGCCTTATCACTTAGCTTATGTAAATATGTGTAGCTTCCTTCATTTAAATAGAGTTATGTCACTCTACACTAGACTGGGGGTAGACTAGTCCCAGAAGGTTGGCATATGTCCTTATGTTTAAAAATACCCTATTTTTTCCAGATCTGTTATACAGGTCTCTTGATGATCGTATCTTTTCACTTGTAATACAGTATCTCCTTTTAGGTAGTAAAGTGTTTGCTGTTATTACTCTCGTCTGCCAGATAGACCATTAAGTTTTTATTATTGAATTTGATCACGCTCTGAGTTGTATTAAATAATTGGTTCATGATTCACATTGAAAAATGAAACTGCAAGTGACGTACAATGTATCAAAATTGGAGTTTTTCCTGTATGCTTAATATATGGGTTAGATCCTCAACTGATATGAGGTGGTATAGGTACATTTGGCCCTAGGATGGAGTAATGGTGTAGGTTTCAATGGTGATCACTGTAGTAGTGTTCTCAAGATAACTATGTGCGCTAGATTCTATGCCTTACACACTGGTGGCTGGCACCATTGAGGAACAATTTTTCAGTAGCATAAACGGATATAAAATAATTGAGATGACTTTCATTAATAGCAATAATGGGTACTTACTGTAACTTGTAACCTAGACTGCCTTGACTTTGCCGAACTCCTTTATACTGTATTTCTGACCCCCTCTCCTTCTATCGGTAACACAATAAACTTGCAATGTAAACAGTTCTGTTTATCTTAAAAAAAGAATTTAGTTACTAAATACATTCGCTAGATATGCGTGTCCACTAGAAAAATGGACAAAATATTAACCATGCTGGGATGCAGTAGATGGCTCTCATGCAGATTCTGAAGAAAGATCTTATCCCCAGACATTTTTGTACTACACTAACATTCCTTGGAATCATTCAGAACAAACACAACAACATCCAGCAAGGGAAAAGCAAAGTCTTTATGCCAAGCCCCAAATATTTGCTCCGAGACAACCCCAGAGTCAGATGCTAGCATAGGCAGCTATTAAGTCAGCCACAGAAAAGATGCCATTCAGAACTTGGCATTCAGGCCCTGAGACTGTCAGGCATGTTTCATGTATAGCCGCAAATATTTACTCCCTGCCTGGAGCAGCAACTAGATTGTAAATTTACTTGGACTTCTTGAGAATCTCTTTTTTACTTTTGGGGAAGGCTGAATTTAAACAGAATGTGAATAAAGTGACTTGAAATGAATTCATGCCCTGGCAAACCATACAAGTCCAGTAGAAAAGGGGTTAAAACCAGCCCTGGAGAAGGCTGTGGCTGGAAATAAGGGGAGTGAGAACAGCTGGGGAAAGCTGAGTATGTTGCTGACCACAAGTGTGGCCAGCTCAATCAGGGCCCAGCTGGCCCTGATAAGAGGGCTGTGGAACAGGAGCTGGCAGGAGACATGCTCTCTCTAGCTTCTCAGAGACAGCAGGACCTGGCTGCCTGTTTGGGAAGCTGAGGAGGGTATCTGGGGTGGAGCAGTGCTGGGGAAGGGTAGAAGGAGCTGGGGAGCTCCATGCTGGCAAAGTCACAGGCTGAGCTAAAGACCCACAAAAGGGTACCAGCACTGCAGAGGAACAGTCCAGATATAGGCAGCGGCAGCTAGTCCAACTCCCTTACCGATGATGAGTGGCTTATAGACTGCAGTCTGCCCCAGGGAGCGGGGGCTAGATGGAGACTGGCAGTAGTTACTGAGGCAAGCTGGGGATAGTCGGTTGGGGGTTCCCCTGGGAAGGGAGACCCAGAGACAGTGGGTTGCTGCTGGGGGCAGAATCCTGGTCAAAGGGCACTGGGGCTTGGGAGGGACATGGGGGGCCAGCCGCAGGTGAGACATCAATCGACAGAGGGTGCTCCAGAGCTAGAAAAGAGCTAATTCCCTGGATGACCAGCAGGAGGCCACCACAGTCACCTTTAGGTGTCATGAAAGTAAGCAGCTGCTTGGTGACCCATGCTTTTAGAGGCTAATCCACAAGCATAAGTGTGTACATACTTAAATCATTATTTGGCCAAAGAGAAAACTTGACTCTAACCTCATGGTTAGGTGCCCACCTGAGAGGTGATAGATGCAGGGTTCAGTCCCCTTGCACAAACAAATTGTCCTTTCATTATTTATCTAGAGTAGAACAGCTCCAGCAAATGAGGAGCCCAACATCAGAATATCCTGTAGCTTAGTGGTTAGAGCACTAATCTCACATGTTAGAGATACCTTGCCCCTCCACTTGCAGAGCAGGGAATTGAACTTGGGTCTCTTATATCCTAGTCAAGTGTGCTAACCACTGGCCTAAACATTATGAGGTGAGAATCACTTCAGCTGCCTCCTCCTTCAACCATTTTGTGTGAAGCAGATGCCTAACTGATTCCTGCAATAAATTACTCAGGGACCTGAACTGCCTGACTCCAGGAGCTGGGTTCCCATTTCTGAATCGCTACACAGAGATTGCTGTCTAACTCCAGGCTGCCTATCTCCATAAGAGGGGAGGGGCTTAAAACAACCCTCATTGGCATCTCCCATTGACTAGCTTCAGCAGTTCCCTGCCTAGCATGCTGTTGTGGATCACTTTCTCAGGTACCTATCTCCCCTCATAGCCTAGGCACCCAACTCAGGCTTTGTCGATCACAGTGGTATTCCTGTGATTTTTCTAGGTTGCTAAAAGCTAAGCTCTAAACCATTCAGTTTTACAACTCCTAAGTCCCTTTGTGGATCCAGACCAAACTGCTTTTCTAACCTCCCACCCTGCCATTTGATTTGGATATAGTATTCTTTTGCTGGTCTAAACAGTGCAGGACCACATATGTTCCACCAAGAGGGGTCTGCTTTCCAGTGAGGGTCAAAGTTGTATAGTAAAATATTATTTGAATTCTACAATCCAGTAATCAGGCTACCGAGTTACATAGGTATTTACATTTTGCTTAGACTGGGCTAAAGTTCAAATCTAGAATTGTTTTCTTTTCATTTTTGTGGCTATGAAGTAGATAAGACTTCTGATAGTTAATCCTAATTGGGACTGTAACTCGCATGAGTAAGTGTTGAATGATCAGATCCTATGTGTCTTATCTACTTTAGCTTTGGGTGACATACTCCAGGGTACAATTTGGACTGTGGAATTGCTGTGCCCTCTTAACTTTCTAGCTTGAGATACTTGCTCTGCTAGTGAAAAACTGCCCTTCCAGGCTTTGCTCTCACACAGCCATTAGCATATGAAGGCACGTCCAACACAATTACGTGAATGCTCTCACAGCCACTCATGAAACATATGAAGGAGACACTCGCAAATCCCCCAGCCCCAGCCTTGCACCCCAGAAATGTGCATCTTGCACTGCTCAAGATCCTTTCTTGTTCAGTGTAAACTCATTAATTAGTTCACCATTCCGTTAATGGATATGCACCAGCCTTTGTTAATCTGAGCAGAGATTTCCCAAACACTTCAGTCAATTACACTGGATTAGATAAAACATTAAAAATAAGTTTAACTACAGAAAGATAGATTTTATGTGATTATAAGTGATACAGGCATAAAAGGTCAGAATTAATTACCAAAGGAAATAAAATGATAAAATCTCAATCTAATTCCTATACTTTACCAAACTAAGCCAAAATTGAAGCAACAAAGTTTATCTGACCCAAAAGCCTACAGCTGTCTGTGCCAACTGGAAAATTTCTCCATTTAGGACCCCCATGCCTCCTCGGTTCAATTATGTCTCTTTGTCTTCCAAAGGATCTTGTTGCCTTCAGTGGTTGGGAAAGGAGAGCTAATTTGTGTGTTATGTTTTCCTTTTTATACTTCAACTTCTTGTGCTGGAAAAATCCTTGCTGCATCATGGGGTCAGGCAATACCACTGCCTATGTGCTCTGCCAACAGTCCTTAATACTAATTGCAAATTCTTGCTTGCACCTTCTGTGTAGGTACTGTTTTGGATGACCTGTCTGACCTTTGTTTACAATCTCCTGTTATTTCTAAGGTGCTAGTCTGTGGGCATTCCCCAGACTCACAACATGTTTCAGTAACAAACATATAGCAAAACTTCACAACTTCATATACAATGATGATACACACATTTTAAACAGGACAATGATGTTTAGCAAATTATGACTTTTCAAATAATACCTCACAAGGCATGCTTTGTTTACAAAATATATCAAAATGATATACATGTGGTGAATATGGGGGTCACAGGTGTTATTTTGAGGTGTAGTGTGTCACATTATGCTGTTACACTTAAGGTCTTGATCCAGTAAATTATTTAGACATTTGCTTAACCTTAAATGTGAGTTAAATTGATTACTCTCACCTAAAGTTCAGAATGTGTTTAAGTAACTTGCTGGACTGGAGCCTTAATTAGTGGAGGATGTTACTATGGCTTTAAGAGAGAGAATAGAATCTTCAGGATGTGGCAGCTGACAGTAGGAGGAGGCTGTGGGCTTCAGGTTTGACTGATAGATTGATCTGAGTTAAGATGCTCTGTATATATTGCAAATATATATGTATATAATAAAGACAAAGTATTTTACTAGCAATGAATCATTATTGACTAGTGGATTATTGAATATAAAACACAGGGGACAGATTCTTCCACCCATACTCAGGCAGAGTGGAACTTGACTGTTCAAGCAGTATAAGGGAAGTAAATGGTAGTAAGATACTATTTAGCCTGAAAAAGGGAGGCAGAATTGGGCTCTCACTGTTCCTAAAGTACTTTGAGATCATTGGGATAAAAGGCAAGATAGAAAGTATAAGGTATTTGTCTGTTTGTATCAGAATGAACTTAATTAACTTAAGCTTTAAAAGGATAGGAGGGGAGGAAAATTCTTACCAATAAAATCTGCTTGCTATGCATTATAAGAGAAATAAGGTGGGTGAGGTAATATCTTTTTATTGGACCAACTTCTGTTGGTGAGAGAGACAAGCCTTCCAATATCCTGGGATCAACACAGCTATAACAATATTGCATACGTATTATAAAAAGAGAAAAATCTGCTGATAAAGCTGACACTTTTGCCATTTCAACCAACCTCATACAATTTTCTAATATTATTTATATCTGGTTTTATTCCATTCATATCAAATGAGTCTGAGAAACTTAAGCCTAGAAAGTTGAAGGGAATGCAGAATTCTAGATTTTAATTATAGTCCAGCGTAAGCAAATTGCAATCATACACAAGTAACAGATTGGACAGCTATTCCTCTGTGGAGACCAAGTTCTGAAATTGATCTCTATCTTATGTGAAATCAGCCATGGCATGGGGAAATGTGATAGGCTGAAACAACTGTAAAATTACTTGTTTGGTCTGAGCAGCAGGCTTTATTTTACAAAGAGCTATATTATTTTTAAACAGATACAATTTCAGTGTGGACTGTCTAAAGAGACAGTTCTTTTAGCCAATATATTGGATTCTTATTTTTAGCGAACAAATCAAAAATTTGTCAGAGCATACCAAAATCTGGCATGTGCAAATAAAAATTACTTTTCAACAGCATTTATCTTGTGGCCAATACTTTTTATGGGCCCGATCCTACAAAGCCACGCAGGCTTGACAGTCTTTTGGCCTACATGTTCACACAGGGCAGCAAGTGAGAATAAGAACACTAATAGGGCTTTCCACTGATATCACTGTGCTTTCAGATCAGGCCCTGAAGCCCCTACATGGGCTATCTGGATGGTGGAAGTTGTGTGCACAGAAAGAAGGAGGTGCTGTGTGGCTGTTTAGTTCTTCCTATAGAGCAGGAGATTGGGGAAAGAGGAGTGGTGAATGGGTGGAAAGTCTTGGTCCATTTGCATCAGCAGAGAATTTGACCCTTATTGGTGAATTAAGCTATAAAATAACAAGCAAGGGCTGGATTTATTAACATTGGGGCCCTTACCAACTTATTTGAACAAAGGATGGTTTACTTCTTTTGGTTCATCTATCTGCTGCCAACAGATGAAGCAGTTTGGACTATCCATCTAAAGAAGACAAAGTATTAGCACTATACAATGGGTGGTCCCGATTCAGGACTGTATTTATTTGCTTTGCTGAATAACAGATGTGGTGTCACTTTCCCTTCAGTATGTCTATCTCAATGAGAATTTCACACAACATCTGTTATGTTAACTTAGAAGGAGAAGATCAAAATGCAATGACCTATAAATATCTCTGCATGTGTTTTATTTAAGCAAGAGCTCTTCCAATTTCTTTGTTTAGTGGTTCAAGCCTTTTGGGAAAGGCTGATTGTCTGCTGAAAAACCACAACAAGGAGAGAGGAAAAAAACCACACTTTTCATAAGAATAGTGTTATGTCCTTTTCCTTTTTTATGCCTGAGGTTTGGGGCCTGGGTTAGCTTTTCCCATCATGTTTGGATTGCATAATACATCAGATAGTATAGGGTAGCAGAGCACCTTATGTAGTTCTATATGTGTCTCCCTCTCCCCTCCCCCCCCCCTCCCCCGAGCAGGCATAGCTATCTTTATGCAGTACAACTATTTTATATGATACATGTGTAGGGGTCTATAGCCAGCCCTGCCCATCAATCTTGGAGGGAGGTCAAACACCCTCACTGCTGTGTCTATAAATGCAATGCTTAATGGGGAATTAGAAATTTAAGGGGCTCTGGCCCTCAGGGCAGGGCAGAGCGACAAGCAGGTTACAGGGATCTGACCCTCTGCAACACAAAGAGCAGTAAGAAGTCTTTTGCTTGGCCTCCTGGCTCAGACAGACAGCAAACAAATGCAGGCCTCTTGGCTTAAGGGGTTAGAGGTCCAACCCAGGAGTGGGGTAGCCAAAGGGGGTGAGGGGTCTCAGGCCCACCCCACTCCACAGGGTTCCAGCCAATGGGTCATCGGGGATCCCACTAAAATACACAGACGTGAACACTGGCAACACAACCAGACTACTGTCTGGTGTTCCTGGACTACTCCCTTCTACCCCTTATGAGTGTACTTCTGTTCCAAGGGATTCCTCCATCTCCCCAGGGTACACAGCCAGCAGCAACCCCAGTAGCTTCTCCAGGTTCTGGTCTGTCAGCAGTCCTGGCATCTCCTCTGGGTCCTTGGCACAGCAGAGCTCCATCTCGGGTGCAGGGTTCAGTAGCAAGAGAGAGAGATCTGCTTCCTTTTTTGGCTCTCACAAAACTGAGCTGCAAGAACCACCTTTCAAACTTCCTCTCCTGCCCCTCTGCTTCCAGTGGGGAGGAGGGAGCATGGCTTGCCTGGCTCCACCCACTATGGGGTGGAGAGTGGTTCCCTCCTCCAGTCTGAGAGGCCACACTCCTTCACTACAACATATGAAATACGGGTGATTCTATAAAGCTTCAGAAGATTAAAAAAGAGAGGTTGTAAAAGATGTGCTACCTCAAATGTCAAATATAGTGGAAAAAGTTAAGTCATAAGAGAGGAGGAATGGTCTCGTGTCCATGAAATAGGAAGGAGGAGCTCTAGGTTCAATGGAGGAATAGCCAACTTTGTGTGGATCCTCCTTCTCTTACAGGCAATGCAAATGCCTTTGGAGCACTAATCTGAGCAAAATGAGAAAGCTATGGTCTGATTGACCTCTGCCCTACCCAGCCTTCAAATGTACAGCTCCTGGATTACTAACAGCAAGACCGAGAAAAACTGCTAAGTCCTACCTTTCTCCTTTTCCTTAGAGAGACAAGATGGGTGAAGTAATATCTTTTATTGGACCAACTTTTGTTGGTGAGAGAGACAAGTTTTCGAGCTTTGCAGAACTCTTCTTCAGGTCTGGGAAAGGTACTGCCAGTGTCACAGCAAAATGCAAGGTGGAACAGATTGGTTAGCATAAGTAATTAGCACATATTGCTAGGGACTATAACTTTTCCTTGACAATACAAAACCCAGACAAGACTTACTGCAGTGATAACCCTGAGGTTCTATAGTTCTAGTTATCTATTCACCTTAACCTAGAAGAATTTTATTGACAGTTTATCTAGCCTCCTCACTAGGCTATGGAGTTAGCAGAGATGAATATCTATGCAGTTGGGTATAGTATTTCATCACCTGTTAATCCAATATTAAAGTGATTTCTAGTGCTATATTCCACCATCTTTACTGCACAAGCAGTCCTACTGAATAGAGATGGGTGGAAAATGTTTTTTCCATCCCATGAAAAATGTTCGGGATTATGAAACATTCTCCAGGCTGAATCAGTGTGAAATGTTAAAATCTTGAAAATTTTCACTGATGACCAAAAATATTAGTTCTAGTCAATCAAAGCATTTTGTTTCGATTTCAACCATTTTTCATTCATATTTTATTTTTACTATAATCAGCTGAAATTTCAAAAGAAAAAGTCATCTTGAACTGGAAACCTAGAATTTTCATTCTGAAAATGTGGCACATTTGGTTGAAAAATTCCTGAGCAGCTTCCCTACTGAAACCAATGAGCTGACTCATAAACTATGTCTGCACTGCCCCCCACTGGCAGTGGTGTGTAAGGTATCTGTAGCTACCCTCTGCAGTGAAAAGCGGGCTGCTGTGTAGCTACACAGATCAGTGAAAGGCTCCGGCAGTGGGGAAGCAGCAGGAAAAGATGCCAGCGGTCTTTCACCGTGGCAGGGAAAGGCTCCGGCAGCAGGAAACTGTGCCACTAAAACTAGCAGTGTAGACAGGGAGGCACAGCTTGGGTATGTAGAGAGCTGTGTAGGGCACATACCCAAAGGGTTTAAGCGTGTCTTTACTCTACTTGCCGAAACAATACCTCACAGCCTACACTGCTATTTATACCCGCTCTACGCAGTGCAGTGTATGTACTCTGCATACTGCCGAAAGGAGTGTGAAGTGTAGGCATACCCACTGAAAAAGATACAGCTCCATGGGAGTGAAAGGCTAGAATCTGACCATATCTGAGCACAGGAATTACCTCATGTTGATCATGAGAGTTGTGAAATTTTGGTATAAAGTCCCGGTAAATGTCCCTTAAAATACAGGCTCTGGAACTGCCCATAGAGCTAAACATATTAACCCCACATACATAAAATCTTAATTCCTAAATCCAAAAAACCGTCCACATACACACTGAAAGATATGGCAGTGGAAAAGCTTCTACTGACTTCAGTGCACTTCAGGTGCAGAAACTATTCCCAATTACCCTGCAAACATGCTCTTGGCTGGTTCATTTTTTAGAGGTGTTTCGGGCCTTCAAGGAGAGATTTGATGGAGGGGCCTAAATAAATAATGGCAGCATTTCTACCTGCCTATTAAATTCTTCACCAAATACACATGTACTACCTAACTGTATGAATTAGCCATATTAACAGACTCAGCAATATGTAACAATATTGCCCCAGTGCTTTCATAACAATTCTGCACTAGGTCCCTGTGCACGTATGTTATCTGTATCTAAACCCACCAAACTTAATATCTTAACTCTAAATGTATATTTGACTAGTACTTGCAAATAACCTTATAAAATATAAATAAACTGTCTATACAGAGAGACTCACACTTTTATACTATTTCAGCATAAGAATGTTAACCATTTTACTCACTTTGTCCATGAAATTGCAAAACTACTAGGATAGTTGAAAAACATTCTATATTGGGTGGGACAGCTCTAATGGAACTGTTATATGTCCTCAGAAACTATGGCAGAAGTGCTGTATGGTAACCAGCTTTTTCTGGTTATTAGATCTGGACAAAGGCTCATACCCTGAAATGGCAGAAATAAAACATATTGAGATGATTGAGGGATATCTATGGCCACCAAACAGCTTTACCCTACCCTCACCTTTGGCTGACAGCACTCTAAAATGTTTATATGACCTTGGATTTATATTCTCAATGCACACAAGTAGAAAAATACCGTAGTTGGTAGCAGAGAGCCTTAGAGGATGAATTATTTAGGAAATAAGTTATTTAGTTTTATGCTGGATTGAAATCGCATGTCCTGCTGTGAATAACCACTGCTGTTCCATTGTTTACATACCATGGATAAATATTTAAAACTCTTTTCTGTGAAAAATGCCTACAGGGAAAAGCCCAGCTACATTTTACAGGAACTAAACAGCGGATCCTATCCCATACTTTTCGGCTATAGAGGGTTCCAGAAGCAACCTAGCTCTTTTGTACTGTCCAAGTTCATCTGTGGTTTACGGGGAGGAGAGGACCTGAGTGGGGTTTCTACATACCCTGAGTGTCACTGAATTCTCCTCTGTGAGGACTTCCTATGTCCCAGTGTGCTGGAGGGGGGGGGGTTGAATACAGGGCGGGATGGGAGGACCTGTGACTACTTCACCGGTCACTCCTACTTGTAATGAGGACGCAAGTGCTGTAGAAGGTATTGGATCCTTGAGACTGAAGAAGCAGCTATTGATCTGGGGTGGAGGTGGGGAGTGGAGCAGAATTCTAACCAGCTTCCAACAAATGTGCTGCAGCAAACTGAGCTTCAGAACAAGGTCTCCTGGTCCTCCAAGATAGCGCTATAAGCCTGGAGGCTGTGCCATCCCCTTGCTGTTATTCACCAGATGGTACTTTTACAATCTGACTGTACAGGCAGGTAGGCAACAGGCAGAAAGTGGCGTGAAGGCTCCCTCTCCCTGTTCTCATCCCTTGGAGGACCACAGAGCAGAAAACCTCTGTATGGCAGGAGCCCCTGGGCATGGTGAGAAAAGGACTGGCCATGCCTTCCTTTCCCTGGTGCTTGTAGATCAGCAGCCTCTCTGAGAGGGGGTGGCCGGGTAGAGGGAGAAGAATGGGAAGGAGCCACTGCCATTGAGGCATCAGTGTTTGGTTTGGCCCTCCAGTGTCATGTAGCTCATGAAGTGATCTCCCCTGTGAACGAGGGGAGAGGCCTGCTGTTTAGCAGGCATCCCAGGGAGAGACCCATGACAGTCACCTGGTTCCACATTTTGGGCAAAAGCACATGCAGAGCATTTGCAAGGGAGAGATCATTCTGCTGCTTGCAAAGGCCTGCTTCCAGATTTCCCTAAGTCTTAATAATGTTCTTTTAACATAGTTTGTATGTGTAGCTAGAACTTCTAGCATGGAGATGCTCTAAGCATATGCAGGCTTGTTTGTACATGAATACCTGTATTCACAGGAACAAAAACTCCTTCCTAAACATTTGTGGGGAAAAAAATCCCAGTTGTTTGAATATTAATGGAAAAAGGGAACACAATGATAACGGATGGATTGAATTGTGAGTGAGATTTAGCAAATGTTCTGTTTATCTACAATTTTATACTGCACCCATCTGAGTAATTTCTGAATACCTAGTAGCTTTGTGAATGCATGTTCCTCCACTCTAGCCTCTTAATCAAAGATAAACAGATTTCTTCTGAAGCATCACTATTGCTGGAAAACCAAATTCTTTCACGATAGCCAAGGACTCCTGTGATAAATGAAGGGTGGCAGGGAAGCTCCCTTTGATGGACACCCAGCCAGCCAGTTAGTTGTAAAATCCATCTTGGTAGCTGTTCTCTACTTGCTTTACTTGTAAAGGGTTAAAAAGTCCCCAGGTAAAGAAAAGAAAGTGAGCACCTGACCAAAAAAGACTATGGGAAGGCTGGAACTTTTTAAAATTGGGAAAGAAACTTTCCTGTTGTTGTTCTCTCTGGGCTGAAGAGATGGGGCGGCAGGATTGCTGTGTAATGTAAGCAAATGAGGAATGTTTAGAAAGATGTGATTAGGTTTCTTTCAGTTTATTTTTTAAGGCTTATGGACTCCTCTGTGCTAAACCCTGATGCTTTTGTTTACTTGTAACCTTTAAGCTGAACCCCCAAGAAAGCTATTTTGGGTGCTTAATTTTTGGAATTGCTCTTTTAAAATCTAGCAAAAGCATAAGTTCCAGATGTATTTTCTTCTTTTTGTTTTTAATACAATTTACCTTTTTTAAGAACAGGATTGGATTTTTGGTGTCTTAAGAGGTTTGTGCATGTTGTTTGTTTAGCTGGTTGTAACAGCTAATTTCCTTTGTTATCTTTTTCAGCTCTTCCCTGGAAGGGGTGTGTGGTAAAGGGCTTGAAGGTACCCCACAGGGAGGAATTCCCTTCCTGGGTCCAAGGTTTGTTTTTTTTTTGCATTTAAGAGGTGGCAGCATTTATCAAGCCAAGGTCAGAGAAAAGCTGTAACCTTGGGAGCTTCATACAAGCCTGGAGTGGCATGTATTAATTTTTAGAATCCTTGTGGGCCCCCACCTTCTGCACTCAAAGTGCCAGAGTGGGAATTCAGCCCTGACAACTCCTTTTCTTCCTCCAGTTCTCAGCTCTGAATATTCATCATCACCCTTTGAGCCCTGTCCCTTCAAACCATACTGGGATAGGGCTGAGTTGCAGGTGTATAGTATGTGAAAGCGCAGCAGATGTAAATTCTTTTTAGCCACAGACTTCTTCCTACTTTTACATCACTTATCTGCAAACCCTTGGAGGAATGCACTGTAGTTAAGGTAAAATGCATTACACGTTGAATACTGCACACTGGCCTATTTTTGAAACAGGTCTTTTTTGAGCAGACAAATCTCTTGATTCTTTCACGTAATGTTTGCATCCAGGGCCAGGGTACAGAAGCACACAGTGAATTAGACTCAAGAGTTAGACTTCCAACTTCTCGTTTGTTTAACTCTGTCACACAACATCCTTTTTTTGACCTCAATTATCTCCCTTGCAAAGTTAGTGCCTGAAGCAAAGGAGATGCAGTTTTAAAGTAGCTGCTTCTAACTTTGCTTCACATACTAGAAACAATTGAACAAAGGGATCAGTCTGTTTGTGTCCCTGAAGCCACAGTCTCTGGTGTGTGAAGGTACCTTACAGAGTCCTCTTTATTCAGAGCTATGCACAATGTAGCCCATTAACTCTGAGCACTTCTGAATATAATTTCTTGTCACTCAATGAGTCTGAGCATTATCCATCACATAGCATTATTTGCTCACAATGTCATTTTGATTGCAAAATCATGATTACAACTGAGTGAATAGCGAGAAAAAAGATTCACAGCCTTTTTGGCAACTTACTGGATTTTTGCTTCACCTTGTACCTAATCATATTTATGTTAGAGCGAAGCTTTTGTTCATACAAATGTCATGTGGAGAGCCAGGTTTGGACCTGTAGAGAAGATTCATTCAATCAACAAATTAATTTTGTGATTAAAGTAAATTAGTTTTGTTACAAGTGGAAATAGTTTACAATTGTTCAACCTCCAATCAATGAACAGAAACAAAGCCATGTGACTTAAGCAACCCGTCTCACTATTGAGATATTGAATATTCATAGTTAATCATGATTTGAGGACTTCAGTAACTCAGCCAGAGGTTCTGAGTCTATTACAGGAGTGAGTGGGTTGGGTCTTCTGGCCTACAATGTGCTGGTGGTTAGAGTAGATGATCATGACGGTCCCTCAAAGTCTATGAGTAGCTGTAGACAATCCATAGGCTGAAATGAAATCTAGTAGCACAAAACATTCACTGAACGATCTCAGACAGTAAACAAATCTGTAAAAACTGAAGACACTGACAATTTGAAAAAGGAAAAATTTATCTGTCAACTTAAGAGTCTACATTCCTTTAAAAACAGTTCTGTTTCAAATTGCTCACTCTTCTCCTATTAATTATCTAGCTATCTGCTTAATTTTAAGTAGAGATGAGCTTTCAAAACCCATGCTTGTCATTGTTAGTTTTGCAGTATTACCAAAAGACCTCAGCCAGGGATTAAGGCCCTGTTGTGCTAGACAGTGCACACGTACATAATGAAGGTGTTCAGGGACCAAAAGGATTTATGAGCTAAGCAAATACAATCCTATAATATTACTTTTTGTAACCAAAAGATGACAAGAGTAGAGATAATTAAATTATGAAATCTAGAAAAGACTGCCTTCCTAGTTCGCTCTCGCTACAGCCTTTCCCATACTGTGGAAATTGTGCTAGTAGCAATCACACTTTACACATAGAGCACCACAAGGCTTTTCTGTTATGCAATGACAGCAAGCAGACAATCTTGAATAGAGGCATGAACGGAATGAAAATGTTATACAGTAGCCATAAACAGTCCTGTTCCGGAGTCTGTGGTGGCCTTTTTCATAAAGGAAAAGACTGCTCTTGTGTGCTTTACACAACATCAGTATAAAGGAACCACATGCGTACAGTGGGGTCAGAAGACCTAGCTATGTAATATATACTCTGCTGCTCTGGCAAAGATTCTGCTGGCTCACAGAAGACAGTGGGGGGCCTCTCAGACTATTAAAAGGGATACTATCCAATTCCTATACACTACAATTGGCCAGTTCCAATTCACTCCCTCACCACAGAAATAGGTGCCAGAACCTCTTAAGATGAAGGACTCAGGTGAATGGTTAATTGGAAAGTGAACAGGGCCGGCTCCAGGTTTTTTGCTGCACTAAGCAAAAAAAAAAAAAAAAAAGAGTGCTGCCACTTGAAAAGAGCCGCCGCAAGCACATGCTTGGAACGCTGGTGCCTAAAGCTGGCCCTGAAAGTGAATGTTGTGTAGTGAAGCAGGGAGGAGTAAGGAGCATGCAAAGGCATATGTGGTTGCAACAGGGACAGTCTTCTTCAAGATAACCTGGACTTACTCCAGGAGTTTTGTCCTGGTCCTCTCTAGGAACTGGAGGGCTGTGATTTTAACTTAACCCCTTGGGCCCTCTTAATCCTGCAGTGTGAGGGTGGGTGAGAGAAAGAGATAGGGAACAGAAACAACTGGGTGACAGGAAAATTTCCTTGCTGCTGTCTGCGATGTGATAATAGCACTTCTGCTATCTCCAAGATGCTCAAAACTCATGGCTCACTCCTGCCCTTAAATTAAGAGGGGCTGCAAAATTATGAGTTTTAAAATAAAACTAGAGTTCTTGTAACTGGCATTTTGGTTTCTGAGCCTTTAGGGCACACTTCCATGAGGACTAGAAATCTTTTGGTTTAAATGAAAGCTAAGATTCTTATATTGTCACATGTTTCCAGAAGCTGCGATTTTAAGAAAAACATGAAATATTGCAAGATGTGTGTTACAATCTCATGAACTGGCAACACTGTAATAGCAGCTGCTGAAGTAAAGGCCTGTATAATCCAGTTTAAGGGCCTGATCCATAGCCCACCAATGTCAATGTGAACCTTTCCATCAGGCCCTAAAGGAGGTTCTTCTGACTCTCCCAATTCAATGGCAATAGGATAGTGAAATTTTGGACATGTTTCCTGACAAATTAACAAACATACATTGTTAACCAGGGAAGCATGGTTTAGGGAACAGCTGTCACCACTGGAAATAATTTAAAGTTACTGTCTCCTACTAGATTGAAGATTATTATTATATTAATATTATTTTATTTGCCTGAGATGATAACACACCTGACTTTTCATTCCATATTTTTTAGTTCAATTTATTGGCATCATTTCTGGTGCTTGGTGTCTGTTACTCAATGTCTTCAGGGTAGGCATAGTTTTGTGATGTAAGTCTTAAGGGTATCCACTGTTTTAATTTAATGAATAAATGCCAGGAATACTGACACAATATTCCTGGTCACCCTGTGTATCATTTGATTATAACACTTGAGGGAGCTGAACCTAACAAAACAAGCTGATGAAGCACACAGATTATACCAATGTCCTTCTTATCTTGGCAAGGACAATTATTCTTCATGTGTCCCTACCTGCAACAGGATTATGAGAATAACCTGAAAGTGAACTTTCCGTGACTAAGTCTAAAAAGTGGGAAGGTACAATTGCCTCTGAGTTTTTGCATATTTTTAAAAATCCTGCCAAACCAGACAGGAAAGAGTTGATTAGAGTATTGTCTGTTCATTCCAGAGATATCTAATTACACAGGGCCAGATTTTTAAAAGCATTTAGGTGTCTAAAGAGGCAGGGATCAGTGGGATTAGGAAACCTAGGCTCTTTTGAAAATCCCACTAGGTGCCTGTCTGCATCTTTAGGCACCTAAACACCTTTAAAAATCTGTTCCTAAACAACTTAGACTTTATAAGCAGTGACTGTTTTTGTTGTTGTGTCAAGGGGAAAAATTCATGAAGGTCCAGTTTTTAATCATTTCCAGTTAGACAAATGGTCACAAAATGCTGAACTATTTCACTGCAGAGTAGGCCACACTACAAATCTTTCAGCCTTACAGTAATAACTTAATATATGAGATGCATTTACTTCAGTAGATAGCAGGGATCCTACCCGCCGATGGCTTCCTGCTCGCTGAAGTGGAATAATTGCTAACTGTGAAATGCTGTGATGGATGTTATCCTCTGATAGGATCTCAGGACCTAGGAAAGTATGTGTCAACTGGTTGAAGCATGCCCCTGTAGCTGGATTCATCTGCGAACATGGAGCCAAGGGGCAAGGGAGCATTGTCTGTGATCCTGGAAACACTTAATCTTCCTCCCATAAATGTGTCCTCATTTAAAATGTGTGTGTGTGTGTGTGTGTGTGTGTGTGTGTGTGTGTGTGTGTGTGTGTGTGTGTGTGTGTGTGTGTGTGTGTGTGTGTGTGTCTCCTCTTCTTCCACTGCAGTCCATAATGCAGCTAGCCGTGGGAGCAGTTCTCACATAAAAGGCTACACACTGACATAAGTGTCTGGTCCTTGTTCCAATGGCCTTCAGTTTTAGCCATCTCTTCTTCTCTGTATCTAGGCTGTAAAACTGCCCATCACCATAGTACCTGGGCACAGCAGGCCAGATGTGTAAATTTTCCTGAGGCATATGAAGCTGTATTGTTTGTGCTTCAGGAAATGATGTTGGTGGGTCAGTGTTACATTGTTTTAATTTATATTATCGTAGTACCTAGAAGTCTCTGTCATGCACCAGGACCGCATTGGGTTAGCACTTTACAGACACAGAACAAAAAGTCCCTGCCCCAAACAGCTTTCCATCTAAGTATAAAACAAGTGACAACAGATGGGTGTCTGAAATCAGAACTGGCCAGAAGAGATGCTTCAAGAAGAGAGAACATTGTTTAGGAAAACAAAAGAGAGAGTTTTGAAAGGTTTGGGGCACATATTAAAGTAGTTTGCATTTTTCAGGGTTTTTTTGTCTCCACATTACTTGTCAGGAGCAGTAAGTTTCAGACTGTAAATATGGATTTTCAATCATGGGCCATCACTTTACTAAAATAGATTTTCTCCCTTTTGACTGTTAATCTTATTTATAACAAAAAATCCTGGCAGTTTGCATAGTCTCCCTTTTGAGAGACTGTTTTAATCCTCTTCCATGACTAGCCCAGGTTTTACATCAAACAAATTAATCTAGTTACCCCTGAAAGCCAACACATTATCTCCAGTTTTGTTCTCAAAATATTAATTTAATATTAAAACATTCTTAATAACTGTCTAGCACTCTTGAGTCTAAAATCAGTATCTCCACAACCAAGATGTCCTATTGTCTCGGTACAGAAGTAATGGATTTAAAGATTAAAACTGCATTTTGGCTAAAAATCTCAACTAATATCTAATTTGGGCCAATTTTTAGATGTGGGTGAAGTGGGGGTAACCACAGAAAAGAAGATGTATTTGTTATGTCTTCAACAATCCATAATTCTACATACACATAGAAACATGCCTACTTACTGCTATTCACAGATACTCTGCGTGAGATCCTGACCCCAGTGAGAGAGAGTTTTCCCATCGACTTCAGCAGGACACACATTTCACTCCCAGAGGGACAAACATTTCACTATCTATTTGTACGTGCAAATGCATGACTGGAAGTTTGCATGCAGAATTTTGCTGACATAACTGCTGGACATGTATTTGTACAGGCATACATGTTGCACCCATATTTAAATTCAGTCTGTAATACTGTGATCTTTGGGGGCAGGGGTCAGAGGGAAGGTGTATGGAAATCTTAACACATCAGAATCAAAATATAGTCTTTAAACTATAGTCTGGCAAGTAATGGGCTAATTTCTACTATTAAACTCCAAAGCTACATTAAGGGGGTGTGGAAGGGATGGTCTCCTAGATTCTCAGGTACTAGGTGCCTTGGAAATACCTGGGTAGTAGTGGCCATTTGGATTCTGCCTACAGAATATGGAGGCAGGGAGAATGTCTCTAGAAGTGCTGGGAAAGCATATTCAGATTCAACTACTGTACATTTACTAAGCTGTCAGAAATGCTCCCTCCATTGTCAGCGTCTAACAAAAGCAAGAGAGCAGGGACGTGGCTTCCAATCCACTTAGCCACGTAGCTTTTAGAGTGGCTGAACTCTGCCTCCCTTTTGTACCTTGGTCAACAAAGCCATGATATTACTTTGATCTGTGACACCATATTGTCTGTTTTGATGTGTTACAAAGAAGTTACTAAGGTAGCCTGTGTATTCTGCTCCACATGCCAAGAACCCATCCTCCCACTCTGACAGTGTCATACTTTTCCTTCATTCCTGGAAGTAGTGCAATCCTGGAATGCCAGACTGTATTTCTCTTATTACAGTATTGGTCAGTATCAGCCATTTACCTACGAGACTGATACAAATGAAGCTGTCAGATTCTTTGGGGGTGGGGAAGTTGGTTGGTTGTTTTGGTAAATGTAATCCTGTGAAAGAAAACTACCACACAGATCCCTGTGCCCATACTCATACTTTCATATACACTTTCGATTTAACCATCCTAAAGTGCAGTGGAAAGCACACACCAAGGAAAACTGCATCCCATATGACACAAAAATTCCAGAGCAAACTGGTTTGGATTTAATTAGCAACTTTGAACCTTTTTAACCTCTGTATCCTAATATATCAAGGAATCTCCATCCCCCTAGATATATATTTTTTAAGTAAATCAATTTCCCATGCCTAGCACTACTCAATTTCCTTGTTATAGTGTTATAGTTATAGCAATAGTAGCAGCAGTGTCAGTAGCAGAAATATTAATAAAGTCAGCCTTACACTTCCAAGATAGATTTGATTCAGACTATTGAACCTGCAGAAGAAAGGACAGATGGTTTCTCATTGTTATTCTTTTATCTTCTCTTAATTATTAATTTTCTCCTTTCCTCTGAATATAGTTACTATATTATTAATTAATACTGTTAATTATTTTATGGTGAATTCATTTACTAGAATAGTCAGCCTCGGGCCATAATCCCAGTACAAAGCATTGTACAGAAAAACAACGATAGCATGAGTAAAAATTAAAAGCAGCAACATATAAAGCTCAGAAGCTTTTCTGTTTACTGGAAATGCTTTTACAAGATAATAGACTCTTTCATGCATGAACAATTTCTCATCAAGTGAACTTGAAAGTAAAGATTTTGGAAACTCTGAAACCTGTATAGTGGAATTATGGAATCCCTGTGTAGTTAAATAAATGAATAAACAAACAAACAAATAACATTCTATTTTCCCTTCTGAGTATTTTTTTAATCCTCAAATGATAATGATGTTTATATGGGTCCCTAGGATAAAAAAAGCAAGAAGATATTTTTTGGTAAAAGCTCTGATACAGATGGCCTTGTTTTTAATGGGAATAATGGGAAAGGAAAATTCAAGATGCAATAAAGCTGAACTACCAAGCAACACCCATATGTTGCATAGAGAGTAACACGGAAGACTCTACTAGTTGAATTGACAACACTGAATATTTATCACTGTGTTATTCTAAGCTTTTGCGAAATGGAGGTTTTACCAAATTAATGTCTCAAGATGAGGCACATGGCACCTATCAAACACGCCAGGCTCCTCACAGATGCATGCAATCATCTCCTTAAAAGCAAAACTTTAAAATGGAAAGGGAAAGCGATGAATTTCCGACGGTTTGTCCCTGAATGAATGCAAATATATGCAGTTATACAAATTTGCAGTCTACTTTTTCCATTTATGTTTATCAGAGGATGTCTGCAAGTCGTAGATGCAGAGTTGTTGCTGACAGGATAGACCCATGGAGTCAAAGTCTAATCACTCCTTCAGCGTGTCCTTCAGGGGATCCTCCTCATCCCCATTCCAGCTTTCTGTGGGGATTCCAAGGGGCTCTGTCCCTAGTTCCCTTCTCTTCTCCCTCTACGCCTTATCTCTGGGTGATCTCAGCAGCAAACACAAATTCACCTACCATTTCTATGGTGGAATTACTCTGTAATCGAGCAGCATTAGGCCCTACATCAAAGAAAATAACCAAATACCACAAGTCTTGACTTCTCTCTATACGTTGCCAAGGCGTTGATTCTCCACAGTGGCCAAATTGAGGTCTGATATAATGCAGAGTGGCAGTTACAGGGATCAGTTTGTGGCTCCTTGATCCTCAGTCACCTGATACAGAGGAAGTTAAAGCAGGGACCCTCCTGCCCTAAGGTTCACCACTATAAAGTTTGCAGTGGATCTTCTGCTAGTGGAAGATCATGCATAGCTGATCTTCACTCCACCTTTCCCACTTGTACCAATGCCATGCCCTGTTCCCAGACACTGACTTCATTTACTTGGGTCACTTGTTACCTTTGCCAGCCTTGTTAGAGGAGAGTCCCCATGCACAAGAGGAATTCTCCACTGGCTATCTCTAGATGAGTTGCATATTACTCCACAAGGAATCTCAATGAAATCCATGGACCTATCTGAGGAGCAAGATGCTATTCAGTGTGACCAAGGGAATTGGAGTCTGGGCATCTGTAACTACATTTTCACTTACACCTCTGTCAGATGGGGAGCTCTTCCACCAAAGAGTTGTTGTATTTTAGCCAAGGTTACATCACAATGGGTCCTTCACTGTGATCTCTTTTGAGAACATGAAAATATCTCTAGCATCAAAGGGAAAAACAACCACATTTTTTATTTCTGCAAAATCAGCACTTCAAAAAGGAAACTTATTGGGGAGGAGAAGAGAATGTGCCTTTGTCTTTTTCAGGTGACTAAGGGAGAAGGTGAAGGTAAGGATGGACACATACACACACACACACACAGCTACACTGGTGCTTTACAGCGCTGCAACTTTCTCGCTCAGGGGTGTGAAAAAAACACACCCCTGAGCGCAGCAAGTTACAGAGCTGCAAAGTGCCAGTGTAAACACTGCCCCAGCACTGGGAGCGCGGCTCCCAGCACTGTAAGCTAATCCCCACGGGGAGGTGGAGTACCTGCAGCGCTAGGAGAGCTCTTACTTGGCATTCCAGAATCTTGCCCTCTAGTTTATCATCCTATCCCGCATGTGAGCATCTGGGTGGAGAGGGACAGGAAGTGGGCAAAGCCTTGGATTTGGCCTCTCACTTGCTGGCCAGAGGAGTTAGCTACAGCCTTTTGAGGCTAGCAGTAACTTTCTTCCCTCCCAGGACAGCTGTGAAGATTTTGTGAATGAATCACGATTTCCCCCCAGGCTGTTTCTGGGGCCAAGCAGCTAGGTACTACCTTCCCTACCGTTGGGCTGAGCCTCAAAGCTCAAGCCAGCCTGAAAAACCGAGTTTTTACTTTAGAATCACTGGCTCAAATCCAGCCCAGGTCAGCAGCACTGTCTGATTGCTATTTATGGTATCTGTGAAATGAATCTGTGGTCTCACCCCAGGTGGTGGTGGGGGATAACCAGAATTTTAAATCCACCATTGCTATTGTCATCCTTCTTGGCCCTTTTAGCAGAGACATCACTGACTGAATGGAGACCGTAATACCCTCTTATTGCCAGGTCCAGCTTGAAGCACGCTTACAAAAAGTGGGATCTGCCGATGATCTTTCTTGTTCTGAGCCCACTCTGGCATTCCTCACTCTGGCAATGTCCATAGTATTTTTACCTGAGTAAAAAACCGTGGGATTGGCCTCATTGTAGATTAGCAAAGGATTTTCAGTCAGCCCAGCACCTCAAACCATCACTAAACCCACCTAGAAAAGGAAAATGATGATAGGGAGGTGGGGGTGAAGGGAAGAGGAGAAGAGTTATTTAAATTGGACAAAATTTGATGACAGCCAGCCAGAAACACAATCCCCAGTGTCATTTTAATGCCAGTAGTCCTTTCAATTCTGTTCTTGCAGGTCAAGCTGTTTCCGAGGGTTACTAAAGTTCACTCTTTCCCACTCACATTCCCCTCCCCCTCCTCTAGCTAATCCCATAAGAACTGGAGGCAGAATTTTTTTCCTTGTTATTTTCCTTATGAAATTAACCAATCTGGACTCTAGCTGAATGTAAATAATTATCACTCCTATACTACTAACGGGACAACAGAGCTCAGATATTTCCCCCTTGCAATTCTACACCACTTGAGGCCAACAGTTGAGAATACCTACAAGGTTCCAGTCACTAGTGTTAGAGGGCTTATTTCTTCACCCTCTCACTTCCAGGGTCCTTCTCGCTTGAACAGAGAGCAACAATACCCAAAGTCCAAATGTGCAAATAATTGATGTTTATTGGGCTGAACTTTCAGCAAGCAATGATTACAATTTCCTTCCTCGGTGTCTCCTTTCCCAGCTCTGATGCCACAGAGCCTGTTTCCCTGTTTCCAGCAAAACATGATTCCCATTCCCACCCCTTACTTCCTGATTAACTGCAGACTATTTAGTAAAACTTGAGTTCTGCTTAGCTATACCTTAATCTATCATTTTACTGAAATTTAACTAACTAATCCTAACATATTGTAACATGATTATCTAACCAATTATATCCCACCCCCGTAATTGGTTTACACCCAACAAAATTAATTATACAGCAGACAGAAACAATCACAGAACCAGACAGAGATTATACAGACAAACAATAGGGAAATAGGGGCTACAGTGACAGAACAACAAAGAAATGAGGATTTCACACCCCAGCTATTGATAAGTGACTTCTTGCCAGACAGGATGCTATCAAACTGAGTTTTCGTTAAATCTTCTAGGCTCCTCCCTTTCTCTGGAGGTGATCGATTGGATCACCTTTTTAACTGCCCCAAATTGCCTTATTTCAGTATGACTGGTGAGGGGACGTGACAGTTCGCTTCCCAGCTTACTGCTGCCTCTGCTGCTTAGCCAAAGGCCTTAGCCTAAGAACAGGGTCTCAGACTGTCACAGTGAGAAGGCCCTTACACAGGCAGACAGTGACTTTGATGCTTTCTTTTATACCTCTATAACTAGCTAAATGATAAACATATACCTAAATTCTTAAAGTATAGGCCTTTGAAGACAGGCCTGAATATCTATATCCTAACAACTGGGAACTTACAGAGGCAGGCGGTGGTATTTTAGTGCAGCTGACATTTTATACTGATGTTTGTTTCTTTCACTCTGTCTTGCAGTTTTAGAGTGAAAGGAACAGAACTATTCTGACCTGACTGAACTGGGATATCATGAAAAAGCTGCTTTCAAAACTGAGTGGTCATCCCCAAGTCATCATCCAGTGGAGAGGAAGGGTGGCCAGTAGTTAAGGCACTTGATTGGGATTCACAAGATCTTGGGTCAGTTTTACACCTCTTTCACAGACTGCCTGTGTGACCTTGGGCAAGTCACTTAATCTTCCTGTGCATCACTTCCCATTTGTAAAATGGAATGAAGTGATATTTCCTTTATCTGTCTTGTGTGTGTAAGATCTTAGTGGAAGATCATCTCTTACTTACTTACTATGTGTGATGACTATATTTCATTTTTTACGTAAAATCCTTTAGTTTTTTTCTCAGACAAAACTCCCATTCATTTCACTGGAAGCATTGTCTGAGTGAGAACTGCAGAGACTGACCCTTTGCTCCAGAATGAAGCTATCGTGTAGAAATTTCCATAGCTCTGTTTTTCTTACCAATGCTGGACTAGCATTTGTATTTCCAACCCTGCCATGACAAAACGACTCTGTGGGGTTACCATTATAAGAAGTAAAATGCAGAAGGAAGAATCCATTGTTACTTCTCTCTTTCTCTCTTTTTAAAACCTTACATCTTAAATCTTATCTGTGACCATGCCAAAAAAAATAGGCATTCTAGAATTCTGTGATACTCTTGTAAAAATCCCACCGACCCTGATCCCAGTTTTTATTACAAACTTGAATAGGTTTGAATAAGTGGTTCTGCATGATTTTCATCCAAATCAGTCAAAACATAATGATTCTAGCTAAGTTTCCCTTTGATATTTTGGGTGGTTTTTTTGACCCTGAACTTCAAAATAAATTCAGGGGTGTGCACTGCAAGCCAATGTGAAGTGACACAAATAATCATTGAAAAGGGTGGTCATAGAACTGCAATCAGAAACCATCGAGTCTTGCACTTTTTAGTCACTCACTGATACCATATATTAGAAACTGACGAGCTATTAATACTCCATGAATTAATACAATGCAGTAAGGTTCCAGCTGTGACCAGGTAATCCTCTATCTCAGGGGTTGGCAACCTTTCAGAAGTGCTGTGCCGAGTCTTCATTTATTCACTCTGATTTAAGGTTTCGCGTGCCGGTAATATATTTTAATGTTTTTAGAAGGTCTCTTTCTGTAAGTCTATAATATATAACTAAACAATTGTTGTATGTAAAGTAAATAAGGTTTTTAAAATGCTTAAGAAGCTTCATTTAAAATTAAATTAAAATGCAGAGCCCCCCGAACCGGTTGCCAGGACCTGGGCAGTGTGAGTGCCACTGAAAATCAGCTCCAGTGCCATCTTCGGCACACGTGCCATAGGTTGCCTACCTCTGCTCTATCTGCTCATTCAAACAACCACAGAAACAATGTGTTAGTATGCTGGACTGATTCCTAATAACTAGTGCATGGTTGAACATGTATTGCAAACCATAGCACCAAAATCAAATGACGTCCAGCAAACGCATTCTGAATACTAACAATCTGGATTACAGTCCTCCCTGATGTCACCCTTGTTTACATGTGGAAATCATCTGTCAAAAAACAGTGCAGTCACCCTAAAATGCTTGCCATGATCAGACTTTGAAAATAAACTCCATGTACTCTTAAAAAAACCCTATTATTCTAATTTAAAATCCTAATTGATTCTCATTACGGCTAAGAGCATACAAGAAGGACTATTACCAGACTCTTTCCTCATTGAGGCATTTTTAATGCACCGTATCTGTTCATAACAAGGATGCTGACAATTCACTCTAATTGGGTTTGGCAATTTATAATTAGCGTGTTTTGTTTGACGACCTTCTGGTGCATTCATATAATCTCTATCTTAGATTTCAAAACAAACTGAATCATAAGAAGCCTTAATTAATTGGGAAGCAGCCAGAGATTTAAAACAAACACCACCATTAACATCTCTTACAAGCCTAACATAGCCTTTATAGATGCTGCTGCCACAAGGAAAAGAAAGCTTTCAAAATAGGAAGAGGATGTATTTTAAGAGTTAATGAAATAATGCTGTGTATTCAAAGACCTTGAGCAGTTATATTTAGAAAACCAGTTTCTGTGGCTTAAGGAGTGGTTGAGTGGATACATCATTCCCAATAGCTGTGTAACACCTGTCTCTAATTTAAGGGCCAGATTGTGACTCATTTTGCTTGCCTGCACAAGGGACTAGGAGGATGTAAGGGGGGGATACCTAATTATCAGCATTGCATTGACTAGCTGTGTCTTGAGTAGCAGCATGAAGCAGAGAGCAGACTTTCCAGGACCACTGCATGTTCCTACCCCTTACAGGTGGGTGAAGAACAGGAAATGAATGGAGCCCAGGCTCCATTCCAATATACTGACCAGTGCAGCTGTATGCGCACATTGGAGGGTATGTGCTGTACCAGGTATAGAGATAGTACTGGGTACATCTCCCTCTTTTCAGTCCGTTTAGTCTATATGCAGTCTATATGCAGGGCCTGTGGCAAAGCCACAACTGAACCCTTCTAAGAGAAGAAGATAATTTTAATCAGCTACAGATACAAAGTTTCATTACTCTTCTAGCAAAAGGACAGCTGCTAGGGTGAGCAAGGATGGTAAAATTCTGTGTTCAGATATGCCCTGAAACTCTACTAACGCTGTTATGATCAGTAATTGTGGTTTATTATGATTAACTATCATTGTTTATTTGTAGTATTGTAGTGCCCCAAAGGCCCAGTTAGAATCAGGACCCCCTTGTACTAGATAGACACTGTACAAACATGAGCTCAGCTTTACAATTTAACTTCAGCTGAAATACAAATCTTCAAAACAGTAAATCACCACAGAATTTCACCCACTGTGTATGGAAGTTCTGATAGATGAATATTTCCATCCATCTTGGTGCTTTTGTTAAGGGCATCGCTGTTGGATATCTCTGTATTGTTATTGATTTGTTTAGAGCCACCCATTTGCTCAGCAATGTGTGTGGGCCCCAAAAATAAAGACAGTCCCTACTCCATAGATCTTAAAGCATAATCCTGTTCCCATTAAAGTCAATGGCAAATGTCCCACTGATTTCAAAGGTAAAGAATCCAAATGTTAGGCCCTCAAAGTGATTCGGTGCTATATGATGGTGAAAGCAGAACAGCCCAATAAAGATGAATCACTGATCTCAAATACAGAAAACTGGAGTGCTGGAAAAAATGCCTCAGTATTGGAATTTTAAAGTGCATGTAAATTATCGGTGCTGAATTTCTTTTATTATGTAAAGGAATGATTTGTAGTTTGAAATCCTATGTTCTACTTTATGAAGTAGAAATTCCCAGATAAGTATTTTATTTATTTAGATTGTACAGCTTCAGTCTCACATCCACTTAAATTTTAAAATAATGATATTTGGTACAACAATGTAACTAGTAACATTAACTGAACTGCCCTATAACAACTCAGTGCCTCTGATTAATCCATTTTAGGATTCTGTGGTTCATCAAAAGGGCAGAATCAATGATAAAGAGGTGGTCTTGGCTTTTAGTAGGATAAAAAAAGTTTGGCAAAATATTTCAAGAACAAGAGATTGGATTCATTAGTGTGAAAACAACATACACTCTGCACTTCCAGGACTGGTGCTCAGTCACTGTTTCGGTATTTACCATCCATTTATTTATAAAAGTACACACTCGCTGTGTGTATCTTTATTTTAGTCACTAGGTCAATGTGTTCCACATGAAACAATACAAAAAACTGGTTATAAAAGTTCTAAACTACTATTGCCATTGTACAGCACTCAGTCGAACTCCTCAACCCATCCTACTGTGTTTGTCTTGTTTGTCAGAGATTTGGGGCAGGGAATATACTTTTATAGTGCATAGCACAGAAATGGAACTTAAAAGAGGAAATAATAATAAGCAACAGAATGTGCAATAGAAAAAGTGCAGGGAAATTGTACAGAAAGTAATAGCTAATGGAGAAAAGGAAAATCTTAATTTGTCTATAACCACTCTTTGCCATTCAGAACTTCTTTAGTCAAAATAAACATGCTGCATCAGCAACATGAGTATACAAAAAATATATTTAGCACGTGTTTTAGCATGGTGGGACGTGTTTCCTGCTTCATCCAGTAAGGGATGACAGTTATGGTTTCCTGCATCTCTGCCTGGCACCATCTTTAAGAGGTGGTTAGAGGAGGCTTCCCTAACATGTCAGCTGGAAACAGTTCCCCAGGGACCATCTATAGTTGCACTCAAGCCACACACTCTGTGTGCTCCTCCTTGCACCTGCCGTGCTTCCTTAACCAGGGGTTCCTTGGAGAGAAGCATAGGAAGAAGCTCATCCACCTATGCAGCGTGGGAGATGCGCCTACATTGTCTGTTTAGATTGTGAGCCATATGGACAGGCACGGCCTCTTATTCTATGTTTGTACCGTGCTAATATTGTTAAATATTGTCAGTCTTGGTTGGAACCCTTAGGCACTACTGTAATATTAGTGATGATTGTAACAATAATTGGGGTAATCTGCAGTAGGGGATTTATGGCCAGTGTCTGCTCCCACTTGTGCCGCCTGAGGGGGGCAGGAAATCTGGGTGCATGTCTGGGGATATGCAGGAAGTAAAGAAGAACAAAAGTTAACATCACCACCTACAAAATACAATAGGTTTATCCCAAAACAAGAAAAACATGCAGATTCTAGGGCCATCTCTGTACATAGTAGGTATTCTTTCCCCTATCGTATCGATGAGGAAACTGGGAAACAGAATGATTAAGAGATTTTCCTGAAGCTGTACACTGACTCAGTACTAGGAGTTATTAACAGAACTCGGGATAACCTGGTTCCCGTTCACATGTCAGACTACTAGATAATGCTGCCACTCTCAAGAGAAGCATCCTGTATCAGCTGAGTGAGTCACTTCAGATTCCTCTTAAATCACAGATTTCTTGTGACAATAACTGGCCTGTATGTAACAGGCAAGACAAAATGTCTCTGATCTAGAGCTGCTTCTTAAATAACCACATACAAAGCCAGAGTTAACTTTAGAAAGACAGTTGAAATAATTTTTTGTCATTTCATTAATGTAATGTAATCATACTGCTAGGCAGAAGCAGTGCTATCATGCCCCTGGCCTAAGAATTTTGGGAGAGGATCAGCATGATCATCACATAACTGATGTGTGTTTGTGTGTGATCTTTAGCCCCTCAGTCTCTTACTGTAAAATGGAAACCAGCTGCATATCCTTTCGATATTAGCAATCGGTGCACATCAAGTTGCCTTCAGGTTTAAAAGGGCTAGAAACTTGCATCTTTTAAAAAATGAAAACTGAGATTATTGTTTTCATTTCTAATTCCTGCCCAAATCAGGGGATCCCTCAGCTTTGTAGTGCCCAAAGGCCTGCTAGGATCATATAGCTTACTCAAGGCTATGAGATAGTACATAGGCAATAGATTTCTATAAAAGTTTAAAAGATGTTTACCGCATGCCTTTTTGAAAACGATGACATTGCTGGCTATGGCAAATAAAAGGACAAAAATGATAAAGAGCTATACTCAGCAGCGTGTATTCTATTTGGTAAAACAGAACCAACCCATCTATCTGCCCAGAGAAACTTAACAAATGTTCAGCCTATCTGTGGGCACAGCATGGCAGTGCTATGTCTTTACAAAACTCCAAGAAGTATCAAATTCTGAGGTGCTGTTTTGTGGAGCAATATCATTCCACATAGCACCGTAAGCTTTCTTTTCATGCCCTTGATGATAATAATGTAGTAGGAATTATAAATAATAGATACACTGCGGGGAGGTGATGGGTGAGTGGAGAGAAGCTACACAATAAATCAATCTGTCTTTAGTCTGGAGGATTTCATTAACTTGCAAGTGTCGAAACTGTTTTTAATAAGAAGTAAAAGGACCCCTGCTGCAATCAAAGACAATCCCATTGTAGTTTATGTAGGACTGTCCCTGTATGATTATCACTGTCAAGAAATCTAATGCAGCGCTAGCCTCTTTCCCGTGCAATGTGATACTGGCCTGAGATGGAAACTTGAAGGAATAAGTTGAGCTAGAGAGATGAACTCTGGATGAGTCATGCTGATTAACAGGCCTATAAAGAAATACTCTTTTAAAGGTCTGTTTTGCCACTGTGTTGCTGTCAAGTTCTTGTTCGGAAACAAAAGGAATAAAGATAAAATCAAAGCCAATTTTAAGATCTCTACAATTAGTGTTTCCTTTGTTTCTAGGCAGCTTTCAGGGTACATCAGATTTAAAACCAATGCAACTTTTTATCTCAGGCAGTTGCTCAATAGGAAAAGCCACTGACTGCAATTACCCTCCTTGCACCCACCCATCCTCCCTTGCTCCATGCTCACCCACCATCATTCTACCCTCCTGCCTAGTCCCACAGTTGCTCTTTGTGCACTCTCCCTGTACTGGCTCTGCATGCAATAGCCGAACTCCACTCATTCCCCTCGCTGGATGCACTTGCTCATCTCCCAGCCACTGCAGAACACCTCAGAACACCTCCTACACCCCTATGCCCTGTGTAATGGCTCCAGGACTGCATATGGATTTTCAGGGCAGTTGGCTGAGCAGGTTTCCTTTTGCTACTTCATATGCTCCCAATCTCATAATGCCATAGGTGTGGGGCCAGCTCCATCAGCCTTATCTCTTGTGATCAGGCCAGCTCCTTAAGGGTCAGGGCAACAGTCTGGGAGCCATGAGAAACTTCTGCTCCCCTCTAACCAATCAATTGCGCTGGCCCTGCTCATACTGCTTCCTGAGGTCGGAGACACAACTAGCTTTAGCCAGGCTCTGTTATTACCCAACACGGCAGCAGGTGGTGCCACTCACCCAAACTGGGCTACCTGATTGCAACCTCCAGACACCAGCCAATTTTCCAGCTCCCCAGGCATGCCCCCCTTAAGAGTATAAAGTCCAAATGGTACCATCTTCCACTGCACAGAGATCTCTACAAAATAAGCTCATAAAGTTTGCCCCTCCCTCAATGTGGCGAGGAAATGCAACAGTCCCTCCCCATGAGCTAAGATTCCCAAGCACTTCACTCCAAACTTATTGGTTTACATAAAGCTTAAAACAAGTTTATTAACTTAGCTTAACATACTAGAAGGATAGGATTTGAATTAACAATCTCTCACCCTGAATAATGATACAAGTAGGCTTGCAGAGTCCCAGGGCCATAGGCGCTGACTCCGTGAGTGTTCTGGGGCTGGAGCACCCATGGGGAAAAATGATGGATGTGGAGCACCCACCAATAGCCTCCCTATCAGATCCCGCGCAACTCCTGGCTCTTCTTACCCACCAGCAGCCCCAAGGATCAGCACCTTCCCTGCCCCCCTCCCTGCACTTCCCGCCCACTGTGAACATCTGTTTTGCAGCATTCAGGGAGGCTGAGAGGGAGGGGGAGGAGTGAGGATGCACCATGCTTGGGAGAGGGGTGGAACTGGGTGGGAGGAAGTGGGCAGGAAGAGGTAGGGTGAGGGTGGGGCATTGGAGGAAGGAGGGAGTGGGGGAAGATTCTGAGGCAGAGCTGGGGGTCGAGCACTCCCTGGCAGTTTTAAAAGTTGGTGCCTGTGCTTAAGGCACAAGCTATACTTGCTTTACAGCTTGGGATTTGACCCCTGTTCTAAGTCCTTTTCTTTTGGAGTTTCTCTTAGGTGTTCAGTTGTAGGGGAGTGAAGAACAACAGATGATGTCACTTCCTGCATTATATAGCTTTTTCAAATGGTGGGAACCCTTTGTTTCAAAACGTGGTACCCCGACCAGTTTGTGGAAAAGTACAGGAGTCCAGAGCCATGTGGTCTGGTCACATACCCTGGCAGAGTCATAGCAGCCATTACTTACAGGCTGTTCTCAGGAAGGCTCACCAGGCTGGGGGTAAGCTTCTCCTCAGGCCTATTGTTTCCCCAGATGACCCATTACCTTGAATAGGCCCTTCCCAACCAGCTGTCTAGGCTGGAAACATCTTGCCTAGTGGGTATTGCCCAGGTGTAACTACATTTGAAACACAGATACATAGTCAGTATTCATAAATTTAGATACAAAAATAATACATGCATACAAATAAAATAATCCTATTCAGCAAATTGCAGCTTTTCCAATGACACCATGCATGGCCCACCTAGTACAAAATGCATCATAATTATGTCATAATTATATCAGTCATGCAACTATGAAGAATATGAGGTGTAGTATCAGAAACTCCTATTGATTTCAGGCCTGTAGAGTGGTACCTTACTACATACATGGTAAGTAGTTCAGTTAATGTCAGTGGGACTACCTGTGAAGCAATGGCCTGCTTGATAGCCCATTGAAGTCAACGGGACCCTTTCCGATTGAAGTCAACGGGACCCTAATCCAGTAGCCTGTTACCGACAGTGGCCAGTTCCACATGCTTTAATAGAAGGTGAAAATAAATTCTGCAATAGGCAGTTATTGGAATATCTTGCCCCAACGGAAGTTCCCTCCTAACTACAATGGCTAGAGTGTGGCCCATTTCCTCCTCTGGAAATGAATTCCACGGGCTAATTGTGTATTGTCTGAAAGGGTATTTTCTTTGATCTATTCTGAATCTTCCATCTTTCCAGTTAATTGAATCTATCCATTTGGGTTTTTTTATTATGAGACAGACTGAACAGAAGTTCCCAATCTACCATCTCTAAACCAGTCATTATCTTGTATACTTTTATCATGCTTCCTCTTAGTCATCTCCTTGACAACTCCAATCTTTTCAGTCTTTTCATGTGAATTACTAAGGCCTGGTCTACACTACACGTTTAAACCAATTTTAGCAGCGTTAAACCGATTTAACGTTGTACCCGTCCACACTACGAGGCCCTTTATGTCGATATAAAGGGCTCTTTATATCGGTTTCTGTACTCCTCCCCAACGAGAGGAGTAGCGCTAAAATCGGTATTACCATGTCAGATTAGGGTTAGTGTGGCCGCAAATTGAAAGTATTGGCCTCCAGGTGGTATCCCACAGTGCACCACTGTGAACACTCTGGACAGCAATCTCAGCTCAGATGCAGTGGCCAGGTAAACAGGAAAAGCCCTGCGAAATTTTGATTTTCATTTCCTGTTTGCCCAGCGTGGAGCTCTGATCAGCATGGGTGGCAATGCAGTCCCAAATCCAAAAAGAGCTCCAGCATGGACCGTACGGGAGATACTGAATCTGATCATTGTATGGGGAAACAAATCTGTTCTATCAGAGCTCCATTACAGAAGACGAAATGCCAAAGCATTTGAAAAAAAAATCTACAGGCTACACAATGCTGCGTGACAAGCGTAACGGGAAGCCAGAGACTCAAATGGATGCTCATGGAGGGAGGGAGGGGGTACTGAGGACTCCAGCAATCCCACAGTCCACAGCAGTTTCCGAAAAGTATTTGCATTCTTGGCTGAGCTCCCAATGGCTGTAGGGTCAAACACATTGTCCGACGTGGTTCAGGGAATAGTTCATCAATTTACTCCCTTCCCTGCCCCACGTGAAAGAAAAGGGAAAGAAATTGTTTCTTGACTTTTTTCAATGTCACCCTATGTCGACTGAATGCTGCTGGTAGACGCGATGCTGCAGCAGTGAAGAGCAGTATCCGCTCCTCTCCCGTCCCCGGTGGCAGATGGTACATGCTTGATAACTGCTGAATACCCCTGGCTGGGTAAAAAATAGGAATGATTCCTGGTCATTCCCAGTAGATGGTACAGAATGGCTGGTAACCATCTTCATCATAGCCACGGGGGGCTGAGCTCCATCAGCCCCCTCCCTTTCTGGTGTAAAGAAAATATTCTGTACTGCCTGGACTATCATAGCAGCGGGATGCTGGGCTTCTCTCCCCTGCACTGCTTAATGTCCTGCCTGGACTGTCATAGCACGGGGAGGCTGCCTCCCCCTCATTTTATCTCACTAACAAGTCACTGTGTCTTATTCCTGCATTTTTTATAACGTCATGACACAAATGGGGGGGACACTGCCACGGTAGCCCAGGAAGGTTGGGGGAGGAGGGAAGCAATGGGTGGGGTTGTTGCAGGGGCACCCTCCATGAATGGCATGTAGCTCATCATTTCTGTGAGATCTGACACGGAGCAGCTGTACTCTCTGATACACTGCTTCTCTAGTACACTTGCTCCAAATTCTAGGCAGGACTGACTCTATTTTTAGAAACCATAAAGGAGGGATTGACTCGGGGAGACATTCCCAGTTTTGCTTTTGTGCCCCTGGCCTACCTCAGCCAGGGGCACCAATGATAGCAGCAGACAGCACAGAAGGATAGATAACCGTCATCTCATTGCCAAATTACCCTGGCAGCAGACGGTACAGAACAACTGGTAACCATCTCTGCTATCATGCAAAAGCAAATGAATGCTGCTGTGTAGCGTTGGAGTATCGCCTCTGTCTGCGGCATCCGGTACACATACGGTGACTGTAAAAAAAAAAAAAAGCTGAACGGGCTCCATGGTTGCCATGCTATGGCGTCTGCCAGGACAATCCAGGGAAAAGGGCGCAAAATGATTGTCTGCCGTTGCTTTCCCAGAGGAAGGAATGACTGACGACATTTACCCAGAACCACCCGCGACAATGATTTTTGCCCCATCAGCCACTGGGCTCTCAACCCAGAATTCTAAGGATCGGGGGAGACTGCGGGAACTATGGGATAGCTACGGAATAGCTACCCATAGTGCAACGCTCTGGAAATTGATGCTAGCCTCAGACCATGGACGCACACCGCTGAATTAATGTGCTTAGTGTGGCCGCGTGCACTCGACTTTATACAATCTGTTTTATAAAACCGGTTGATGTAAAATCGGAATTATCCCGTAGTGTAGACGTACCCTAAGAGAGGATCTGCAGCACAGTTCCTACTCAGTAGAAGGCTCACAGGTGGGCTGAGATAACGTAGGGAAATAACTCTTCCTTTCACAATTTTTAGAATCAAATTTATTTAAAAACACTTCAGTTTGTTCGTTGGTTATGTCGACATTGCAGCTGGGAGTGAGCTTCCCAGCTCAGGTAAACAGGCAGCTGCTAGAGGGGTTTGAGTTAGCGCATTAAAAACAGCAATGTGGATATTGCAGCTTAAGCAGCAGCTTAGGATCTCAAGTCCACCCGTCCCCCTGGGTCTAAACTTGGGTGAGTAGCCTGAGTATCCCCTGGAGCTGCAATGTCCACATGGCTATTTTTGGTGTGCTAGCTCATTCCCTGCTGCAGCATAAGACATTCACCTAAATGCCAGGCTTTAAGATTTCTTGAGGGCAGATGAAGATAGTTCATAGAGATTACTTGATGCCAGAAAAAAAAAATAGAGGGCTTCTGGACGATTGAAATGCGAATAAGTCAAATGGAGAGACAGAGATCTGACTTTGAGAGCTACAAGAGCTTGGGGAGAATTCAATTGTTTGCATCTTTTCCACTATCATTCTATATTATTTATTTTACTGTTTAAAATATTTTTTTAATTTCAAATAAAGTACTTCTTTAATTTCTGCAGGGTCAGTTTTAGTATATGCCCTGCCTTTCTTTATTCCAAAAGAGATCAATTTTGGTTATAAGATGTTTTCTATCTGGAAAATGCAAAAGATACCTAGCCAGGAATTTATCATTTCTGAGTTAGAGAACAAAATTTGCATGTGTGCAGATTTGCTTTGCAAATAGTCCGATCAAAACCAATGGTAGACTTCCTGAGCATGTAAAGTTACTCATATGCCTGATTGTTCTTCAGAGATTTATTTGCTCTGCAACCGTTTGTAAAGAGACACGGGGTTTAATTGTTCTTTCATTTTTTCAGTGTAAATCTGCAGTGATTCCTTTAAAAGCAGTGGAGTCACTCTGGATTTACATTGGAGAAACAGAAAAAGATAAGCCCCATGTTCCTACCACAGGCCGGGCCACCCTTCGGTGTTTCTGTTTTGCCACCCAGGTTCAAAAATGTTTTCAGCACTCCTTCCCCTCTCCCCAGTGCAGAGCAGCCAAGCGAAAAAAGGCAGGTTGGCAGAGTGATGTGGCACCCTGAGAAGTTGGTGCCGAGGCCAACTGTCCTGCACATCCACGCCTAAGGTTGGCTGTGATCCACAGGGACACATTCTACTGTCTTTACTGAGGTCTCTCACTCAAAAGTAGTAGTTTACTCTGTGAGTGTCTTTAACTGGATTATTCCCAAGGTACTGTGGGTATGGGCAGCAGAATATGGCCCATAATATCTTTCCTTGTTGAGGAAAAAATCCTGGTAAAACATGAAAATAAAAGAGAACAGATTATACTTGAAATATTTTAATGTAAGTGCAGTATCACATGCTTGTTTCTATATTACTGCTATAAAACACTATCAATGATTACATCTGATTTTATATTGGTATATTTTCCATCTTGCCTAGAGTATTCCCTCAGGGCAGTGTAGTTTATATGGAATGAACAAGAGCCTCAGGTTCTGTTCAACGGATGATAGCACAGATCAGCTCCCTAGTGATTCAAATGCTGTGGGTCCAATCTCATGATTGAGCAGAAAAATAACATTCCCAGCCTGTACACTTCTACTGGAGGAGTGTGTCCAGTAGTCCAGTGCTCACTGTTGCCTGATTTATTGATTTTATAGATTATTTAATAGTTCCCAATTCTGCAAATTAACACTCTGAAGTCCAACAGGTTCCAGCTTCAAGACCAGACCCAGAATTATTAGAATTACAGTTAAATTGGAAATCTCAATGTGTACAGTTGCAAAAATCATACATGAAAAAATGTTCTGAGATTTTAACAGCTTTATTAACAAAGTTAGTAAACAAACATATATTCCTATCCAAACACGAATATAACAGTAATGCAATATTAACTTTGTGTCCTGTCATATGCATACTCACACACTTCTTGTGGAGACCTGGGAGTAGGGAGACTTGTCCATGAGGATCCTATCCTATCTTTGGCATGCCAAACTATTCCAATGGTCAAGGTCTCGATGGTCTAGGTCCTAGCTGTCTATTATAGGGTTTGATGGCTGCCATGGATATTCATAACAGTGTTCGGCCTCCTTTTCCCATAACTAACGTCCTCACCCTAATAATGTTGTGATGTCCTTATTCTAAAGGTTAGTATATTAATTATCTCCAACTATTTCTATATACATCAATTAGGGACTATAGTAATCCTGTGGTTAAGCATCTGCTGATGTTCCTATCCTGTAATACGCAAACTGGCATTAACTGACTTCTTGTGGTTACCAGTCAGCACTGTATGGAGAATTTTAGCAGAATTATTTATTGCAAAATTATATCTTGTACCATGTTATGATTTAGCATCACTGTCGGTCAATTTACTGATGCTAAGGTTTAACAGGCTTAACTTATGCTAAAATGCTAAGCTAATGTCTTACAGGTTTGGGCCTGTAGGCTTCTTGCATTGCTGCCTTAAAATACCTATATTTTATCCTTATACTTAAAAGCTAACTTTAAACCTGTAGTTTAACCCATGGCCCCCTGTTACGATCTTCCACAAATTCCAGTTCTGCAGCATAAACAGAAGCAGAACATTATCTATCTGTCTAGGCCTTTATATTATGCTTGTTACTGTGGCATCTGAATGCCTTCTGAGCATGAAACTACTCTCTTTTTCCCATCTGTGAAAATTTGGCTTTCAGAACCTTCTAAGTTAACCAGGCAATAATAAATCCCCTTTCTGACGGAGTTTTTCAAGTACAATTAAAATTTCTGATCTGCTTCATGTTAGCTCGTCATCAGCACTAAGTCACAAATATAAGAAACTAAAGGGAAAAGGTCTCCTGCCATTTCTCACACACACACACACACACACACACCCGTCCTATGTTGAGAGAACAGTCAGGTGCTGCCAGGTACCAGTGGGACTGACACCCACATCCCCTCCTCCCTGGCCTTCAATAGAGGAGCCTCAAATTACAGCCAGATTCCTTTAGCCAGTAACAAGTCCTGGGTGAAAGGTAACATCCAGCACCCTCAGTTGTCATGAACATTACCTTAGTGACTTTTTTCATTGATTAGATTTTAAAAATATATCACTAGATATTAATAACAACAGATGGTCATGTCCCATCCCTTCTCTGAGCAGGAGGGACTGGGATTCTCCAGAATCCCAGGTGAGCAGATGTGTGGGTCATGAGGAGGGGTTTCACTTCATCAGCCCCATTGCCTTTCCCACAATCTCCTCTGTAGATGCTCCATTGGTTTCAGGCACCAAAGTGTAAGAGGGAGTAGGTTAGAGGCAGGTGAGGTGGGGTTAATACTGATTCTTTTCCACTACAGCATGGACCCACCTTAGCAGGGACTCCTGGAAGTAGTGGCATCAGGTATCATTCATCCTCATAGCTAGAGTGACCGGATAGTAAGTGTGAAAAATTGGGACAAAGACAGTATAAATAAGACAAAGCCCCTATCTGGACGGTCCAACAATATCTGGATGTCTGGTCACCCTAATCATGGCTGCATTGACATCAAGGGTCTGGGTTTCTGACAGAAATATAGAGGCACAGGGGAGAAACTCCTGGGCTATAGCAGATACTCAGATGTCTACGTGGATCTCAGGGAGCCAGCCTGTTCCATGAAAGGGGAAGCCCTGCACGAAGATAATCTGGCAGAAACTGCGAGTCACAGTATTTGCAGTCCCCTAGACAGTAATAATCCACCTAGAGAAGGATTTATCACTCATTCTTTCATGGTCTTCTGGGTCACATCATTTGCTACCAAATGTTATAAGGTTGTCCAGACATTGACACTGACTAATTGACGTCCCTGATCCAAATTGCTGAGTAGAGCTGCTTGGAAAAAACATAGTCAGAAACATTTTCAGAACATGGGTGACATCGAAATTGAAAGTCTTCATGAAATTGGGTCGATTTGCAGGAATTTTGTTTTGGAAGAAAACCCTGTGGGAGGTGAGGGAGAATGTTTGACAATGTCTAAATGGAATGTTTTGATATTTCCAGAACAGAATGTTTCAATTTTTCATTTTGAAGCAACTTTTCATTTTGAAATTTTTAAAATTCTGTATTAGAAAATGAGACATTTTAAAAACTTAAATTGAAATGTTTTGATTTTTGTCAAAATGAAACTTAAATCAACCAAAAATGACATTTAAAAAAAATTCCTTTGTAGGGAATTATGAAATTTTCAGGTTTTGTTCCAGTTCAGAACAAGGCCAAATTTTTTGAATTGCAAAATCCTTCATGGAATAGAACTTCTGCCTCTACCCAGCTTTGCTGCTGAGTGGAATGCAAAATGTGAGGGCTAGACCATGCCTTCGTCTGCACTTGTACATGTATAATCAAATCTCTTCCAAAGCAACTAATGAGGAAGTCGCCAGGTGTGGGACTTCCCATATAACTGATTAGAAGCTGATGCTGTTAATTCCAGCTGGATTTAAGACTGTGCTGAGCGATGTTGCCTGTTGGTGCTGATTTCAGAAACAGGGTTGTTCATTAGTGATGAGGAATGCAGTATAAAGACAGATACTGCTCACTGCACTGTAATAAGCCTTGAAGAGTGCAGAAGGTCACCAAAGAAATATTCTTTCATACAGTTCCTGAAACCTGTAATAAAAGCCTGCATTTATAAGAGCAATCAACTCTGATATTCTGGCTTAAAACAGAAACCACTAAAGGGAGGAGAGCCCCATCAGGACACGGACTGTTCGTTAAACAGCAAAAGCAATAGCAAATACAACAAACAATAATAATAAACCAGGCTAATAAGACACTGTTCTTGCCCAGCTTTTCTTAAGAGGATTATCTACACTAGTGATAGTGTCTAAAATTTTCTGTTTATCCCTAGTAGGAGCCCTAGTGAAAATATCCAGCTACTACTGTTGTTTTTTCTAATCATGCTCAGAACAAGCATATCTAACATGGTGCTTAAAATTAGTGGTAACTGGCCAAAAGTGGATGGATTATATGAAGACTGACACTGGTGTTATCCATGGTGGGGAAGAGAGCTGGCTGGAAAATTTCTAATGAAGCTGATGATTTATTGAGCTCAAAGTATTTTGTCTGAAACATTTTGGGTTTGACGAACTTTCAGGGAATCCCTGATTCCTGGCAGACTGCTGGAGACCCTGCAGCACCAGGGCAAACCAATAGGTCTGCTTCCAGCATGGATCTCTGGAGCTGCACTACCAAGGTCTCTGCCTGATCACTGCTCTCATGGGACCCCCATGAGAGGGGGGATCCCTAATATGGAGGATGCTTTGCAAGGTGGGTAATGCAGCCCTCACTTTTATGGACTTTGCTAGGAAATCTCAGCAGGGATGGGGGAGGCAGGGAGAATGATGTGGATCCTGATTGTCTTGTTCCCAAGGGCCACCAAGTCTCAGCCCTCCTCTGAAATCCCAGCTCACTTAGTGCTCCCGTGAGGCTCTAGGATTGGGACAGTGCCATGGAAGAGCCTGATCCCGTCCATGTGGGAGAGGGGAGAGGTACACATACGGAGAGTCTCCTCTATATGAAGGTTGGGTGGGAGGACTCTCTTTGGTCCATTGTTGTTAATAGATGTAATCAGAATTAGTGTGAAATATTCATATAAATAAAAAGTACTGCAGTAGGCAAGTTCTTGTCTAATCCTAGCTTTGGCAGACCATCTCCAGTGTTGTGTTTCCTAAATTTTAAAGAGCAGAGCCCTAAATAGAAATGTATAAAGTAAATGAAAGGCCCTGTCTCTTGAAAAGCCTGCCCCACCATTTGTGAACACAAAGTTTGGCTCTTTATTATAGGTTACTGGAAGCATGAGAAACACTTAGCTGTATTTAAGAAAAGCCTTCAAAACATTTTGAGTCAAAAGCTGCATGTTGTGCATGTTACTGTGTTGGCAGCTTCTTAACGGTACTGTAATTTTCATGGCTACAGAAAATGATATGTTAGAGTTCAGAATGGTTTGGGAGAAAATATCTATTACAGATGGTGGTTCCCTCCTCCCCCACAAGGGCTCAGTGTGGAATATATCAAGTGCAACCAGTAAAAAGATGGCACTTTTGTATCTTAAAAATGTGTCTACATTTTGACAAACCACTGGCTCTGACCTACCCCAGATGACTGCTTGCTGGATGTGACACTACGCCCCATATTCTTCATAGAGATATGCTTCTGATATGAATATGGCTTAACTAAGATGTATTTTGTGCAGGATGGGTCATGTGATATATCATTGGTAAGGTTATGATTTACAGAATATGATTATCCTGTTTGTATGCCTGTATTATTTTTGTATCTAGAGTTAGGAATATAGACTATACATCAGTACTGCAAAAGTGTTTGCACTTGGGGAATGCCCACTGGACAAAATGCAATCAGTCTGGTTGAGTAAGTCTGGAAACAAGTCAACAGACCATTCGGGGCAATAATAGATCTTTGAAGATGCTAATCTCCCACCTTCCTGCGATGCTACAAATGGCCTTTGACTCAAGGCTGCTTTAATACTGTAGGGTCATATGATCACGTCACCTGGTACCGGACTCCATGATGGAATACCAATGTTTTTCCATTGGGGATGGGGGAACTAGACTAGAAAACAAAGGGTTCCTTCTATATGTAAAACCTAGTTAAGGCAGGGAAGTGAAATAATCAGGGTTTGATCTTCACTGAATCCCCATCCAGGAAGGCTGCTGTGAACATCTAAGAAACAAAGACAAAGTGAAGGAGAAGGGCTGGAAAAGATGTCTGGCCTGTGGAAGGATTACCTGGAGTTTTAAGCTGCAAGCAAGAGCAGTTTGTCTTCAAGAAATTCTGTAAGCTGCTTAAAACAACATTTAGGGTTAGAAATTACTGCTTGTAACCAGTTCCTTTAGTATCTAAGCTTTATATCACATTTTTGTTTTATTTGCTGGGTAATCTGCTTTGATCTGTTTGCTATCCCTTATAATCACCTAAAATCTATCTTTTGTAGTTAATAAACTTGTTTTTGTTTTCTCTAAAACCAGTTTGGAATTCAGAACTGAGGGAAAAAAGGCTGTGCATATTGTGACAGACCCAGGCCAGTGGGATTCAGGAGTCTGGTAGAGGGCAAATATACTGGTCACTGGATGAGTAGTTTTCTGTTCCCTGAGTGACCAAAGCAGGGGCTGCACTAGAGTAATCAGGAACCTGCTAGAACCAATTAAGGCAGACAGGCTGATTAGAACACCTGCAGCCAATCAAGGCAAGCTAATCTGGGCACTTGGGTTTAAAAAGGAGCTCACTTCAGTTTGTGGTGTGTGTGTGAGGTGCTGGGAGCAAGAGGTGTAAGGAACTGAGAGTGAGAGGGTGTGCTGCTGGAGGACTGAGGAGTACAAGTGTTATAAGACACCAGGAAAAAGGTCCTGTGGTGAGGATAAAGAAGATGTTGGGAGGAGGCCATGGGGAAATAGCCCAGAGAGTTGTAGCTGTCATGCAGCTGTTATATGAGGCACTATAGACAGCTGCAATCCGCAGGGCCACCCAGAGGATTCAGGGGACCTGGGGAAAAGCAATTTTGGGGGCCCCTTCCAAAAAAAAATTGCAATACTATACAATACTATATTCTTGTGGGGGCCCCTGCGGGGCCTGGTGCAAATTGCTCCACTTGCTCCCCCGCCACAGGCAGCCCTGGGAAAAATAAACCTTGTGCATCACGGCACAAACCCAGTTTTGAGAAAACTTCTTTACAAGATATCACTGGTTCTCAGTATCAGTTAGTGCTAAAAGGCAATAAAGCTCATTAAAAGGGTTGGACAAATATTTTCCGTCAAAACTTTTTCTGGATTGAAAACTAGGGGTTTTTAAAAAGCAGAAAAAAATCATGGACAATGTCTGCTTTCCTTCAAAATTTGTTGAACTTTTTTTTTTAATTGAAAAGCTGAAATTAGTCTGCCAAAACCTGAATATGGTTTGGGGTTTCAGAAGTGTGTGGCCAAATATTGACCCAGACTGTGGGTTCCACCAGAGGGGAAGATCACTGAGGTGCGCAAATCTGCCAATAAGCGCAGGACCCACCAAAGTAGAGGAGGAATTTTGTCACAATATCTTCCTCCGCATTCAGGGAGGGGGTGAATTTAATGAGCTTACGCTGCAGAGTTTTCTGTGCAGTGCAAGACAGTAAAATTTTGGGTGTGCACTCCAGAGGGGGTATGCACTTGAGTGCCAGGCAATTCCCTAACTGAGTCTTCCCATGCGGAGCTGATTTCAGTGTCTGTGTCTTTCTGCATCTGGGTGCTGGAGGAGGCTTGAGGGCCTGGCTTGGCAGGACATGGTAAGGGAGCCCAGGCTGGTGGAACCCCAGTACATCAGGTGGCACCTCGGAGTGTCACAGTGATTCACCTTCCAGGACAAGATCTCCCCCAGACCAGCTCCGTGTGGAAGAGAACAGGGCTAACGTGGTACTGTATTGGACTTTTCACCTTGAAGAAGAGCAACTAGTTTTTTATACCCATTTTCTGTATTTCCTAATGCAGCATTCAGATACTGTACTGAAGGGCATAGAAGGACCTTAATAGAGAAAGGTACCTGTTAATAATTTCTATACACAACAAGCAACCATATACTTGCCATTTGAATGAACTTTATTTGAGATTAAGGAAAAACAGCAAACAACAACAACAGTAACAGTGTCCCCGAGAGAGCACAGCGTGTGTCTCCGCTGTAACAGACTCCATCCATTCTTACTGACAAGATGGCAGAAAGACTACTGCTGCAGAGACAGACTCTTGGGAACTGTAAATGTTCAGTACAGATAAAATAGTACAGCAAAGTAAGAACAGTTGCTCATGTGAATTAAGATCTGGGCATATAGTCAGAGTCTAATCCAAGCACTGGCTAATTACTCGCCTAGGATCTTTGAATTGATTTGGGCCAAATAGTGCCTTGACCCTAGGAGGGGGCATTGCAATGGTGCATAAAGACCCATGTGGTGATGGCCTGTGTAAGGGCTTGGTGGAATTGCAGTCCTTATGTCTAGAGGCTACTTTGTGTCTATTACCTGGGGACACATGGCACCCCCAACAGGGTTTGCCTAGCCAGGCACACCAGCCTATGAAGCTACATGCTTGTGCTGTGGGTAACAGTTTGGATTCCATAAAGAGGTACAGCATTAGATGCACTGCACTATGGCCCCATGTGCTCTGGGATGAATCTTGCCTCCTGCAGGAAAAATACCTTTGGATGCTCCTCTTGGAAGACACTATGAAGCCTTGCCCTCTCTGTGTCCTTCAGTTACTTACTGTGTGCAAAATGGGGCTGGGCTTACTGACCTCCTTCCCTCACTGGACTTGTGTGAGAGTTAATGGGTTAATATTTGAAAAAATAAAGCACTAAGTCTGCTGAAACTCCACTGAAGATGATGGGTTTGCCTGGGATATGACTCAGGAGCAAGACTTGGCTCAATAGCATGATATCTTTTTTTCCCTTCAGAGGCACTGCCACCAAATGGTAGAATCCAGCCTCCAAAACTGATTCGTGGGCATGCACAGTAAACTCCCCTAATCTCAAGTATCAGGGAGTAGCCGTGTTAGTCTGTATCCACAAAAACACCAAGGAGCCTGGTGGCTCCCTAAAGCCTAACAGATTTATATGGGCATAAACTTTCGGGGGTAAAAAACCCACTTCTTCAGATGCATGGAGTGAAAATTACAGATACAAGCATAAATATACTGGCACATGAAGAGAAGAGAGTTACCTTACAAGTGGAGAACCAGTGATAATGGGGCCAATTCAGTCAGGGTGGACGTGGTCCACTCCCAATAACTGATGAGCAGGTGTCAATACCCAGAGAGGGAAAATTGTTTTTGTAGTGAGCCAGCCACTCCGAGTCCCTATTCAAGCCCAAGTTAATGGTGTTAAGTTTGCGAATGAATTGTAGTGCTGAAGTCTGTTTTTGAAGTTTTTTTGTGGTAGAAGGATGGCTACTTTTAAATTTGTTGTTGAATGTCCAGGGACAATGAAGTGTTCTCCTACTGGCTTTTGTATGTTACCATTTCTGGTGTTTGATTTGTGTCCATTTATCCTTTTATGTAGAGATTGTCCGGTTTGGCCAATGTACATGGCAGAGGGGTATTGCTGGCACATGATGTTATATATCACATTAGTAGATATGCAGGTGAGGTTATGGTGTGGTTCATGTTGTTGGGTCCTCTGATGGTGTTGCTAAAGTAGATATGGGGACAGAGCAGGCAACAGGGTTTGTTACAGGGATTGGTTCCTGGGTTAGAGTTTCTGTGGTGTGCAGTTGCTGGTGAATATTTGCTTCAGGTTGGGGGGCTGTCTGTAAGCGAGGACTGGCCTTCCTCCCAATGTCTGTGAGACATCTTTTTCTAGGATAGGTTGTAGATCACTGATGATGAGCTGGAGAGGTTTTAGCTGGGGACTGTACGTGATGGCCAGTGGTATTCTGTTATTTTCCTTGTTGGTCCTGTCCTGTAGTAAGTGACTTCTGAGTACCCGTCTCACTCTCTCAATCTGTTTCCTCACTTCCCCAGGTGGGTATTGTAGTTTTATAAGATGTAGTTTTAAGAATGCTTGATAAAGATCTTGTCAGTGTTTGTCTCTGTCTGATGGATTGGAGCAAATTTGGTTGTATCTTAGGGCTTGGCTGTAGAAAATGGATCATATGATGTGTCCTGGATGGAAGCTGGAGGCATGTAGGTAATACAGGAGCTGGGAAAAAAAGCCCATACTGAACCTCAAAAATTGGAACTGCTGCTTGGTTTCACGGTAGCAGATGAAAAATGTTCATGAGGATATGTGTATTTTAAAGGGGCACCGAGCCGGCAGCCTTTACTCATCTCTGCTCAGTTGATTTCTGTGCTTTGAGTGTACTGTATTACGTAACATAAAAGTCTCTGAGGAAACGGAGGAACTAACAAGAGGAATCCATTACTGTAGAGGCTGGAAAATCTCATCTGGGATTTGTCTGTGATATTCACAGGTAGAGCAGGCAAGAGAGAGATTTCCTAATAAACTCCTCCTCCGAGAGCAAGAGCTGATGTTTTTACTTAGCTCACATTTTTCAGACATGACAGTTCTTGACTAATTCCAGATGGGAGCTTTAAGTTGCTTCCCTAGAATGGACTCTGGAGTTTCAAGTTCCTCTGTCATCGGCACATGTTTCAGAACTTGATCTGAGATCTTTAAATGAAAATATGTATCAAACTTGTTTGGTCCTAAAAATATTCTTACAATTATCTCCAGAGTTACCAGATGTTCCAGTTCTTCAGAGACTCTTAATTTGGATAGGACACCAGCAAAAATTCATGCTCAAATCAACAAGATGCTGATGTGCAAGGAGACACAGTGCAGCCACCTTACAAGCACCCTGGTGACATGGACAGCCCCAGCTGAGTGCCAGCCATTGAGACTCCCTAACACCAACACCATCCCCTGTCATTTGAACTCTTATTTCAGCCAGCTATGGACCAAATACGCACTCTGGTTTCGTTTGGATTCTCTACAGCCAGGTTTGTGGGGTTTTGTTTTTTTGACTCAGTTAACTGAGCAGTCCAATACAGCTCAATTTATAAGGTAATTGTATTAGCAGGAGTATGTGATGCCCATGATTGCAGGGCTGCCCAGAGGATTCAGGGGGCCTGGGGCAAAATGGGGAAGCTGCGACACTTGTACTCACCCAGCAGTGGTCCGGGTCTTTGGTGGCATTTCGGTGGCCGTGGGCCCTTCAGTGCGGCCAAAGACATGGAGCGATTGAAGGGCCCTCCGTCGCCGAAATGCCACTGAAGACCTGGACCGCCACTGGGCCAGGGCTTGAGGGGCCCGGGGCCTGGGGCAAATTGCCCCACTTGCCCCCCCCGGGCAGCCCTGCATAATTGTAGTGCCCCAACCCATATTTCTAACAATCAGAGAGAAACTAGTAAAAATTTCATGAGAACTGCTTGTTTAACTTTTTTCTCCTCCGCTCCCGGTGTCCATTTTCAATCCCACGTAGTGTCAGTTGGGAGGTGGAATGCTAGATAAATGGTCTGAGTTCTGCCTTGAATGGAAGCATGCTATCAACCCCGCTGGTAATAGTAACTGAATAGGGTCATAAGCCAAAAATTCTTCCTGTCCATATATTAATAACAATAAACATGATAGCAGAAACTTATCAGGCTCCAGCTCCAACAGTGCTTCCTGTTCTGTTGGTTCCATCGTGTGCTGCTAATTTGGGTCATCCCAAATAGCTTCTCCAAATATAGACCTAGGATGTGCTGCAGCTGCTCTGAAGGCACAGCCTCCCTGGTTACTGGCCTAGCACCAGGGTCACTTCTTGCCCTTCATCCATCAAATGACTCTCCTCTGGCATTAGGGAGTTACAAAGATTCTGACCCTGCTCAGCTGATTGTCATTCACCTGTGTGGGCTCAGGGTTTGCTACAGTGCCCAGCATCCAATCGAGTTCCTCATCAAAGAGAGAGGAAGACAAGGAGATCCCAGAGGTGCCATTAGCATCCTTCACTTTGCAGTCTTGAGCCCCTTAATTCACTCTCTGCACTGATCTCCAAAGCCACCAGTTGCTCTGATATAATCTGGACATTGTGGTCAGTTTTTTCAAAAGTGACCTCTGAGTGTCTCAAGTTGGGCACCTAAACACTGAGGCACATCAAATCAGAGGCCACTTCTCAAAATGTTATTCTTTAAAAGTAGAAAACCTGTTTTGTCTTTTCTTTGCTTTCCTTTTCCTTTCCATTCAGTGTCACTTTGGTGGGTCTGTATAAGCTATCATAACCACATGACTTCCAGCACAGAATAAATTGACTTTACAGGGCAACATGCCTCTAGTGCAGCATTAATCTCACTCTGCCTACTGCTGAAATGTTAATGTTACAATTAGCCAGTGGATGTTGTGATATCTTTACCTCCAGGATTCAGTGCACTTGTGACTCTGTATAGGTGTTTTGTTGCCATAGACCAGCACTAGCTCGAAACTGCAAACCTCCTAGTTCAGGCATTAGCTGGGACCTTTTTGAAGTAGGAGCTTTGCAGCTCTGGGAACTAGTGCAGTGAGATTTTCTGTTTGTATAAACAAAGCCTTCCTGAGTAGAAATAATAATGTTGTCAGCAGGTAAATATCAAACTGTATCAGCAAAGAATATTTTATGGGGTCACTGGAAAAAAATCTAAAACTTAAATTCAGTGAGGACTCACATGTTCAAATAAATAGAACCCCAGGGTGGAAAGTACTGGAGCCTGTTCCTGTGAGGACAGTGCACCTCCAACATGGAGTATCTAAGTGGAATTAAAGGTGTTCAGATCATGCAGTGCCTGGGTCTTTGATGATATATGGTGTGAAAACCACTGCTCTCTGCTGGATGTGTTGTTAAAGCTATTCACACATTTAAGCCGGTTGCCCCCAGATTATGTTGTGCCTACTACATGCAGGCTGACATAGAGTTCATCTACACAGCAAGCAGAAACCTGCAGCATAAAGTCTCAGAGATTGAGTCTGCAGATTTAAGAGTTTGTGTTACTGCATGAAAATTAGCAGAATAGACATTCAGGCTTGGACTGGAGCTCAGGCTCTGAAGTTTAGGGAAGGGGGAGGGCTTCATAGCCTGAGCTTGAATCTCTACACTGCTGTTTTTTAGTGCCATACCACGAGCCCAAATCTGGGTCTGTAGATCTAGGCTCTGAGACCCGCTGCCACTTGCTTGCCACATAGATGTAAGCAAAGAGAAAATACATACAACTAACTAGAACTGTGTCCCGAATGGCAATTCCATTTCGTGGAGGATTTTGAGATTTCAACATTGGTTTTGGTTTAGATTTAGAGCAAAATTCAGGAAAAAAGTTGCTTTGAGGTTAATGTTCAAATGTTTTGTTCCTATTACAACTTTTTATTGTCATATAATACAAAATATAATTTTTCAAAACAGTAATCTCAAAATTTTATTAAATTGACACAATTTTGTGAAGTGTTTCAATTTTGGAGGAATTGTATTTTCCAATGAAAAATGGTTCTGATGCATGTTTTTTGGGCAGCTCTGATACTAACCCTAAATAAGGGCTTGGTCCTAGAGCCGTGTGCACCTACAACACCCATTGAATTAATTGACACCAGGGCTGAGTTAGGCACATCACAATGCAGCCCCCTCGCCCGCATGGCTCTGCCCGTAGCCATTTGCTGTGGTCCTATCCTCTACCTGGAGTAAAAGTGGTAGAAGATCTTAACAGACGGTGGCATGGGGCCTGTTATCGTCCTGCCCAAGAATGGCAGCAGCATTTTCTACCTCTGACAGGTAGGGGGCCGATTACCTTTCTCTGAGCTGGGTTTCATACTGTCTTCAGACTCAGGCAGTCATCACTGAATTGGTTACACTCAGGTCACATGCTCAAGCTTTCCTTTGCAACTTACTTCAGAAAATTGAAAGCTGTAATCACATGACTCTAGGACAGTGGTGGGCAACCTATGGCTCGTCAGGGTAATTTGCTGGCAGGCCATGAGACAGTTTGTTTACCTTGACCGTCCACAGGCATGGCTGCCCGCAGCTCCCGGTGGCTGCGGTTTGCCGTTCCTGGCCAATGGAAGCTGCAGGAAGCAGTGTGGGTCACAGGGACGTTCTGGCTGCCGCTTCCACAGCTCCAATTGTCTGGGAATGGTGAACCACAGCCACTGGGAGGTGCAGGCGACCGTGCCTGCGGACAGTCAATGTAAACAAACTGTCTCATGGTCCACTAGCGGATTACCCTGATGGGCTGCTGTCATAGCTTTCCCTCTCAGACCTGAACCTTAGAGTTCAGAAATTGAGATACTAGCACCTGAATCCTCTAAGCTTAATTACCAGCTTAGATCTGATAGCACTGCCACCACCCAAAAATATAGTGTTTTGGGGCACTCTGACCTCCCCAACCTTCCCTGGGGACCCCAAGAACCCAGATCCCTTGGGTTCTTAAAACAAGGAGAAATAAACCATTCCTCCACCTTTCCCCCTCCCAGAATTTCCCTCCCTGGGCTATCCTGAGAGATACTGATCCAACCTCTGAAATCACCATACAGAGAAGCATCTCCCTTCCCTTCCACAAAGAGGCAAACAGATTCAAGGAAAACAGAGAGAGATTCTATCTCTCCCATCTCCCCCACCCGTCCTGGTGAGTTATCCCAATCCCCTGGAATAAAACAATGGAAACAAGAAAAAAAATCAGTCAGGTTCTCTAAAAAGAAATCTTTTAATAAAATAAAGGAAAAGTAAAGAATTATCTCTGTAACTTCAAGATGTAAATATTACAGGGTCCTATAGCTTACAGACACCAGAAAGAGACTTTCCCCCCAGTACCAATACACATCAAAATATTCCCAGCAACTGCACATATAAAAGTTACCCAGCCAGATCCACAATTGCAAATAGAGTAAAACAATCAAAAAGCCTAAACCGCCTGTCTTTACTTACTATTTGAAAAGAAACTTAGAGAGCCTGTAGTAATGTCTGGTCTCTGTCAGACCCTCCGAGAGAAGAACGCACAATGGACAAAGAACACACACAAAAGCTTCCCTCCACCCAAATTTAAAAGTATCTTGTCTTCTGATTGGTCTTCTGATCAGGTGTCCAGTTCCCTGCTTGTAACCCTTTACAGGTAGAAGAGACATTAACCCTTACCAATCTGTTTATGACAGCTGCATGCAGCCCGCAGGCCACAGATTGCCCACCACTGCTCTAGGAGATGAGCTATAGCATAAGCCTATAACATCTATGACTCAGTCTGGCCCTCATAGAAGTCCTGCATGCAAAAAGCTTATAAGATCAAGATCATAGCCTCATATTTAGTTGATATGATGATGTTCCGTGAGCTAATTTTTGCTCTGTCACGCAGTGGAACTTCACTAAAATCAACAAAGTTATAGTAAGTCCAAAGACAACATTAATCCTGTGTTTTTGAGAGAAAATGGTTATGAGTGCTAGCTCTGTCCCGCATTTGTGTGTTCCAGCCCTTTCCACATTTGTTTTAGCTTGTTTCTGTGGTGTTTGTTGTTTGACTGGAAGGAATAATTGCATTTATTTTTCTAAATGTTAGAACATAAGAACAGCCATACTGGGTCAGCCCAGTATCCTGTCTACTAACAGTGGTCAATGCCAGGTGCCCCAGAGGGAGGGAACCTAACAGGTAATGATCAAGTGATCTCTCTCCTGACATTCATCTCCACCCTCTCACAAACAGAAGCTAGGGACACCATGCCTTACCCATGTTTAGTTATATGGATATACCCAGATTAAACAATCAGACATAAAAGTGAAACACTATTACAGATTGTCATTCCTGATACAGTGTAAAATAAAACAATAAGCTTTAAAATTTGTATTTCATTATTTCCAATATCTTATCTATGTTAGAGAAGGGAAATAAGAAAAGAGAAAAAAGAAGAGGAGGAAAGGGAATGGGAAAAGGACAAAGTAACATATATAATTTAATATAGTATCCAAGTAACAGCAAATTATGATAGGCCCAGTCTGTGTGTGTGTGTGTGTGTGTATAAACTTGTAATATGATTTATATGTATAAGTAATACTTAGAAAACATCAGCTTTAAGCAGGACTACAAGATGTAAGTATAATAATAGCATCAAACGTATTGGATTGTTACCCAGAAAAATCGATTTTTGGGACACCGCTCCACTAACCTGCCTCTCACCCCCTTAGTCTGTTCTTCCTGAGGTAAAAGTTTCCAGGGTTGTTAAGGAAACACTAAAGGACTTGGATATAACCTTCCAATAAAGTGATTGACGCAGGCTGTATTCTTTCCAAAACAAAGGATCTTTCTATTAAAGTAACTAATAATCCCTACTACAATGTGATCTAAAAATCCTAAACAAGGCACAAAATTCCTGAGACTCCAATCCCTTATTGCAAGCTAAAGAGGGTTCAAATTAAAATAGTGTATAGTTTAAATGATTCTAAGTAGTGCAATTTGTTACAGGATTGTCATACACACTATATGCATGTTATGCTATGCCATCATTTTAAAGCAGAACATCCCATTGACTTGAAATCAATAGGGAGCTCCACTCAAAACTTGATGGCATAATATGTCGCCCATCTAAGTACAATTGATATATCTTGTACACAGATTAAATATCTCCTTGCTAATAGAAGAAAATATTTCTAAGAAAGTGAGACACTGTGGTTCCCTTTATAAAGTGCAATATTCTGCATACCTAATAGGAATTAACATGATAGGATGAAGCCAAATATTAACTCACCAGGAAAGCTTATAGTATGTGCAGTTAGCAGTAGATGTCTCCCAATTTTATCTATCCTCAATTAGTCTAATGTTCTGTCATAGACCAGTGGCCAGTATCTCAGACAATGGAGAAAGGTACAAGAAACCCTATGGTAGGCAGTGATGGGGTAACCAACCTAACCCCCAACAGCAAGAGGTTGGCTTACATGTGATCCATGAAGGTTTTCACATATGAAGATATTATAACCTCCTGAACATTCATGATACCCCCAAGAATACAGCAATTTGAATGCTAGGGTGAGTCATGAGGCCTCCTATACCTCAGATACATGTATCATCTCTAGTGTACTGTCCTTATAACTTTACATACAGTGGGATTGCATGAGGCATCAGGGAGGCTGGATTTCAGCCTTGTATGTGCATCAGTAAGCAGGTGCCACCCTGTGTGATAAGACCGTAGAACCAGGCACAGATGATTCAGCTGATCTGCACAGCAGACGTGGTGTTCTAGCTCTTGTTCTTGTTTAATCTGCTTAGCTGTGTTAGTGGTGATTCTTCACGAGTGCCTCAATTCTTGGGAATCTGGCATATTTACAAAGAGTAACCCAGTCCCAGTGGTGACAGAGAGAACTTGACTGCCTTGGTGCACCTTATCAATGTATAATTGAAATTAACTTGACATAAAACTAAGTAAAAAGAGAATTATGAAAACCCATTATCTTCTCAGTGCAAGGCACAAAGGGTTGAATTCTGGATTGCTGTGCAAAGCCTCAATAATATTCCTTGTGCAGAGTTGAGGGGGATGATGGATTCTTCCACCCCCCAGGGTGTGAATTGTTAGTACAGCCAAAACTACATACTCTCCAAAAGCATCTGCGTCTGCTGTGTTTCTCTCCCCTATACAAACAGCAGAGTATTGACCAATGGATAATGTGTTGTGACTGGCTGTACACCCCACTGAGGCAGAGAGAGAGAGCCATTGGGTAGCACTTTTTAGTGGCATGCCTGGACTTTGGAGGTTCCCTTGCATGGCTGCCTCCCATGAGTCCTCAGCTGTTCACTGCATTCATGGCTCTCTTTGTCTGCGTGGAAAGCATTATCGCGCCCCCCCATCCAAACACAGTCAGAAACTTCGTGCTTAGCCGGCTGAACGTGCTTAAATGCTTTCTAATATTTACATTTTCTTTCTAATGGACTCTGGACTGTGCCAGGGATAAGAGGCTTTTGCGATATTCATGATCTCCACCTCAAAATCCATTTGATTCATGTGCAGGCTCTTCCTGCAGCAACTGCATCTCCCTTCTTTTCAGCCATTATGGACAGGGCAATGTTTACAGAAGGATTGTCAGCAATAGTATCCTACAGATGGCTTTAGGATATGTAATGCAAGTGATTTGAATGTCAAGGGGTTTATTTTCCTCTCCCTGGGCACGTGCAATCTTTATTGACACTAATAAGAGTTATATATCCCTATGGACAGGAGAATAGACTGCAGAGTATTTAATCTAATTTAGTAGATAAAGAATTTATTTTTACAGAAGAGTGGCTGATTCAGAGGTCTAGAGGGAATGTGACCTTTTGAGACTTTATATTTGAGACTTGACATCAATTATTTGCTCCTAGGCTAGGAGCAACGTAGAAAAACTGTGTGTAATCTCAGAGGATGAAAATGTTCTTTGTGTCTTTCTCTAGTGACCTCTTTGGCCCTGATCCAGCAATGCACTTAAACACATGTAGTTCCACTGATTACAGTGGGATTGCTCACATGCTCAAACACATGCACAAGTGTTTCCCTGAAGTGGAGCCTTTGGGCACTGTGGTGGCAGGTTATTTAACAGGAAATATTCCATCCTGTGAGATCCTGTGATGCACATAATACTGTGTAATTAAGTGCATCACAGAGCAGATTACTTCTTTCACATAAACTCTGGCAAGTGTCAGAGAAAAGATGGATTGCTAGACTGTTCTACTATAGTGATTGCTTGGTAGGACCAGAAGGGGGCCTATCCTGGCATTCTGATGTGGGAGGACAGTTGATGTGAATGGGAGTGGAGGAAGATTAGGGAAGTAAAAAAACCCCAAAAGATTAGAGAGATGAAAGGATAAGGGCTAGGAGAAACCTAAGTAAAATAAAAATGAATAAATATATCATTTGTGTCATTAAATGGTCCCTTACCACTGTTCAGTGGTCACAAAATCATGTGCATAGAAATTTAACATGTACCTTTGTTTCCTAAAAGACAAAAGTGGTCGTTTGTATATCATTATTTTTAATCATATGGTTAAAGATACTTTTAATCAGTGTCAGACATAAAAAGTACAGTCTTAGCCACTGTTTCTTTAGTCTCTTTGGGAAAAGACTATAAAAACCCCTCTTATGTAGCTTGAAGGTTAATGTACAGTACTGCATCTTCATATCCATAATTTAGCAAAGGGATGCAGCATACAGTACATCAACTTTATTTACTTCATACACTGATATAAAAACAGCACAAAATGCAAACTGTACAATGCCTCGTCTCAGTAATCCTTTACAAAGACTTTGACTTGGATTTCCAGTTTCGTTCAGCAAGTAAAAGTGATGTAAATGTACATTTCTGTCTCAAAAGATTTCAAAACCTTGGACGCTGACTTACAAACAAGGCGGAGTGGGTCATATGGGTGCCCGTTCAACATCACAGCAGCTTTTATAAGATCACAGGGGTGGTGCCCACTTCAGGCTCTGCTTCAGCAGAGGTTCACTATGGATAGTGAGTCTCCTACACCTGCTGAAACCCTACTAGAGGAGACAAGTGCTCAGTCTTGACCTATCACTGCTTCCATTCAATGCTCCCAATGGTAACATTGCCACATTCCTAGCTGCATTTGAAAATCCTAACCTATGGTTTGTAAATATGTGAGCACAAACAAGAAATCACTGTGTATTGTATTTCATCTGAAAGGTGCAATGAAAGGTTATGTCTATCCTGGTAGAGTAAAATAGCACTTTCTTTGTTATTCCTTTTGTTTTGCAGTTCTATTATTTCACTGTACTTGTGACACAAACATGATTGAAAAGCAAACTCACACTACAGGTGGATGTAAAAAAACCCCCTCTCCATCTAATAATGTTTGCAGGGCCGATGTAGCGGTCTGAGTCCCAGGATACGAGAGAAACAAGGTGAGTGACATAACCTTTTTCACTGGATCATCTTCTGTGGGTGACAGAGACAAGCTTTTGACTACACAGAGCTATTCTTTAAAGCTGTGTAACTCGAAAGCTCATCCCTTTAACCATAGAAGTTGGTCCAATAAAATATATTACCTCATCCACCTTGTGTCTGTCCAATAATAGCAGTAATAATAAACTAAGCAAAAGCACAATCCTGATTTACTCTCCCATTTAGTTGTGAGGAGGGCAAAGGGAGAGGGCGATGTGAAAGAATATATGTATATGTTAGAGCTAGTGACTATTACTACTTATTTTCTTTAGATTCTTTCAGCTTGTTGATTTTCAAATACAAATGAAAAGATAAATGAATAGCCTGTAAGGAGCAAACTAATCAGCAAAATAATTTATTTTTTTGATCTGAATTTCAATGGTAAACAGGTCTTGCTACTACTGGGTAACCGCAGTAGTGTGATTTAGTGACTAGGACACGAGCCTGGCTTCTATTCTCAGCTGTGCCACAGGCCTGCTCTTTGACCTTGACTTAGTCACTTCATCTGTCTGTGCGCAGTTTTGCAAAATAGTGTGTAATGAAAAGAAATTATGGTGTGTGTATATATATATATAGAGAGAGAGAGAAAGCGAGAGAGAGAGAGAGAGGAAGTTTTCTTATGTATGTGTCTCTACTGATACAGCATTCCAGAACTTAGCTGAAACAGCTTCAGGGTTGTGTAAACCATGAAACTTGGTCTATATATCTGGTCTGTGTAAATAGCAGGATGAAGCAGAGTGTCATGAGGACTTCAGAAAAGCAGACCTTGACTCCCTCATAGAACTGATGAGCAGGATCCCCTGGTAGAATAACATGAGGGGGAAAGAAATCCAGAAGAGCTGGCTGTATTTTAAAGAATCCTTATTGAGGTTGCAAGAAGAACCATCCTGAAGCGTAGAAAGAATAGTAAATATGGCAGGCCACCATCTTGGCTTAACAGTGAAATCCTTGCTGATCTTAAACTCAAAAAAGAAGCTTACAAGAAGTGGAAGATATTGCTCAGGCATGCAGGAGTGAAATTAGGAAGGCCAAATCATACTTGGAGTTGCAGCTAGCAAGGGATGTTAAAAGTAATAAGAAGTGCTTCTACAGGTATGTTAGCAACAAGAAGGTGGTCACGGAAAGTGTGGGACCCTTACTGAATGGGGGAGGCAATGTAGTAACAGAGGATGTGGAAAAAGCTTTTTTTGCCTCTGTCTTCACCAACAAGGTCAGCTCTCATACTACTGCTGTCATAAACAGATAGCTAAGGGTTAATGTCTCTTTCACCTGAAACCCCTGACCAGAGAACCAATCAGGAAACCGGATGTTTTCAACTTTGGGTGGAGGGAATTGTGTGTCTGAGGTCTTTGTTTTCTGTCTGCCTGCTTTCTCTGAGCTTTGGAGAAGTAGTTCTGTTTTCTAATCTTTTGTTTCTAAGTGTAAGGACCAAGAGATCAGATAGTAAGTTATATGGTTTCTTTTCTTTGGTATTTGCATGAATATAAGTGCTGGAGTGCTTTGATTTGTATTCTTTTTGAATAAGGCTGTTTATTCAATATTCTTTTAAGAAATTGCCCTGTATTGTATCATCTTAATACAGAGAGACCATTTGTATTTTTTCTTTCCTTTTTTTATAAAGCTTTCTTTTAAGACCTGTTGGAGTTTTTCTTTACTTCAGGGAAATTGAATCTGTATTCACCAGGGAATTGGTGGGAGGAAGAAATCAGGGGAGATCTGTGTGTGGGTTGGATTTGCTAGCCTGATTTTGCATTTCCTCTGGGTGAAGAGGAAAGTGCTTTTGTTTCCAGGATTGGAAACGGAGAGGGCAAGTCACTCTGTTTGGATTCACAGAGCTTGTGTCTGTGTATCTCTCCAGGAGCACCTGGAGGGGGGAAGGGAAAAAGGATTATTTCCCTTTGTTGTGAGACTCAAGGGATTTGGGTCTTGGGGTCCCCAGGGAAGGTTTTTCAGTGGGACCAGAGTGCCCCAAAACACTCTAATTTTTTGGGTGGTGGCAGCAGGTACCAGGTCCAAGCTGGTAGCTAAGCTTGGAGGTTTTCATGCTAACCCCCATATTTTGGACGCTAAGGTCCAAATCTGGGACTAAGGTTATAACAACTGCACTGGGCAGCACAGCATGGGGAGGAGGTGACCAGCCCTCTGTGGAGAAAGAAGTGGTTCAGGACTATTTAGAAAAGCTTTATGAGCACAAGCCCATGGGGCCGGATGCGCTGCATCCGAGGGTGCTAAAGGAGTTGGCAGATGTGATTGCAGAGCCATTGGCCATTATCTTTGAAAATTCATGGCGACTGGGTGAGGGACATGATCATTCCCCTCTATTCGGCATTGGTGAGGCCTCATCTGGAGTACTGTGTCCAGTTTTATGCCCCACGCTACAAGAAGGATGTGGAAAAATTGGAAAGAGTCCAGCAGAGGGCAACAAAAATGATTAGGGGGCGGGAGCACATGATTTATGATGAGAGGCTGAGGGAATTGGGATTACTTAGTCTGCAGAAGAGAAGAGTGGGGGGCGGGGTTGATAGCTGCTTTCAACTACCTGAAAGGGGATTCCAAAGAGGATGAATATACACTATTCTCAGTGGTACCAGATGACTAGAACAAGGACTAATGGTCTCAAGTTGCAGTGGGGGAGGTTTAGGTTGGATATTAGGAAAAACTTTTTCATGAGGAGGGTGGGGAAGCACTGGAATGAGTTACCTTGGGACATGGGGGAATCTCCTTCCTTAGAGATTTTTAAGGTCAGACTTGACAAAGCCCTGGCTGGGATGATTTAGTTGGGGATTAGGTCCTGCTTCGAGCAGGGGGTTGGAATAGACTAGATGATCTCCTGAGGTCCCTTCCAACCCTGATATTCTAGGATTCTCTGAGGGAACTGTTAACTTCAGGTGCTCCCCAAGACAAACTGACCAGCAAAAACCCAAGGCCACAAAAATAGACCACTTCTAGCAACTTGAGGGAGCCAGTAGGATTAACAGTGGCGAATAAAAGATAAAAGTTGTCATGGTATAATTCCCCACTCTGAACCTTAGCGTCCAAAAGATGGGGTACCAGCATGAATTCCTCTAAGCTCAATTACCAGCTTAGTACTTGTAGTGCTGCCACCAACCAGGAATTCCAGTGCCTGGTACCCTCTGGATCTTAACACAAGGAAAGTAAACCCTTTCCCTCACCGTTGCCTCTCCCAGGCTTCCCCTCCCTGGGTTACCCTGGAAGATCACTGTGATTCAAACTCCTTGAATCTTAACACAGAGAGGAAAATGCACCTTCCCTCCCTCCTTCTCTCTCCCCCTCCCAGACTCTCCCTGAGAGAGAAAGTAATCTTAACACAGAGATAAATTAACCTTTCTCTCCCCCTTCCCTCCTTTCTCCCCACCAATTCCCTGGTGAATCCAGACCCAGTCCCCTGGGGTCTCACCAGAATATAAAAACAATCAGGTTCTTAAACAAGAAAAAGCTTTTAATAAAAGAAAGAAAAAACAGTAAAAATTATCTTTGTAAATTTAAAATGGAATATGTTACAGGGTCTTTCAGCTATAGACACTGGGAATACCCTCCCAGCCTAAGTATACAAGTACAGATTAAAATCCTTTCAGCAAAATACAAATTTGAACTCCTTCAAGCCAAATACACATTTGCAAATAAAGAAAACAAACATAAGCCTAACTCGCTTTATCTACCTAAAAGCAGCAAAGAGTCTTGTGGCACCTTATAGACTAACAGACGTTTTGGAGCATGAGCTTTCGTGGGTGAATACCCATTTCGTCAGATGCATGTCTACCTAGTTCTCACTATTATCTAGTGATGCATGTCTATTACTAGTACTCACTTTATCTACCTAGTACTCACTATTCTGAACTTATAAGAGCCTGTATTGGAGAGGTTGGAGAGAAACCTGGTTGCACGTCTGGTCCCTCTGAGCCCCCAGAGTGAACAACAACCAAAATCTAACAGCACACACAAAAACTTCCCTCCCTCAAGATTTGAAAGTATCCTGTCCCCTGATTGGTCCTCTGGTCAGGTGATAGCCAGGCTCACTGATTTTGTTAACCCTTTACAAGCAAAAGAGATATAAAGTACTTCTGTTCTATTAACTCCTACTATCTGTTTATGACAAAAGTAAATAGATAAAAGTAAGGTTAAACAAAATGCATTACTTAGGTTAGTTATTATGATTTATGCATAAAATGTTTATCCAGGAGTTTAGAAGGGATATGTACGCAGATGAGGTAACTAGTCTGCGTAGAATAGAAGAGAAAAGATAGGTCATTGACAATAGGAAAGTGGATAAAACATAGGGGAAGAACATAGCAGAGACCAAAGATTTGGAAAAAGTTGCTCTGTTCCCAAGAAAGGTAACTTGATCAGTTTCTTTTATTGGCTTATCTGTTTTTCCATGCATGTGTAACTGACAGGTGGTATAGCAGTTTTGTTTTAAAACATACAAAATAAAAAGAACAGGAGTACTTGTGGCACCTTAGAGACTAACACATTTATTTGAGCATAAGCTTTCGTGGGCTACAGCCCATTTCTTCGGATGCTGTAGCCCACGAAAGCTTATGCTCAAATAAATGTGTTAATCTCTAAGGTGCCACAAGTACTCCTGTTCTTTTTGCAGATACAGACTAACACGGCTGCTACTCTAACCCCCCCCAAAATAAAGGCTACAAGTCTAAATTGGCATGGATCTCGTTTGTCACCCAACAAGACATAATGTTTTTATTTGTAAAGTGTTCTGAGATCCATGGATGAAAGGTTCAATATAAGATGTAAGTGGTGTCATTAAAGTATAAGGTTTTCTTTTTTCCCCTTGAAGTCAGTGTGAGCAAGATCAGTCCCTTGTATAATAACGTACTGAAGTCAGACAAGTCAGATTGGAATGATTTCTTGAAGATAACAGAATCTTGATGGAGGATTTAATGCTGAATGTAATCTCTATTACAATTCTTTTGTATCCATTCTCATGCACAGTAATTTGGGAGAGTATCTACTCAGCAATGTTTAGCCACCATGTGCATGTCTGTGCGTACAAAATATATAAATTATATTATGGTATTGCTTGAATGGCATTGTATATTATTGGACTGGGAGCTTGAACTGTGTGTCTAGAAGGAATTATGTCTAATCCATTTTTATTTATTGTTCCATTACAGACACTGATAGCAGCACAGAACTGATACTGAAGTTTTACCATATATTTTAAAAGGAGAAAAATGGTGTCAACATGCCCCCATGTGGTTGTAGACTCCTATACACAGTACCAGAGAGAGACTACTGTTTGCTCACTATTTGGGAGAGATTTAGAGGCAAATCAATCAGTTCAGCATCAAACTCTATGATTCTATGAAACAAATCCAATTAAAGTACATGGAGATTTAGTGGTTTTTCTTTAAATAATCCTGCTGTCCTGTTACACTGCAAAATGAAATGAATGTACAGAATTGCTTTCCCCAAAAATCCTACTATCTCAAGTGGATTATGAAAATGTTTAATGGTCATTTATTTTCATTGAGGCTTGAGACAATCTGAAAGGGATCCCTGGGGGTTTTCCTTGCTTTGCTGATATAATTGCTGCTGTTCTAACTTAGAATTTTAGATGCACTTTGTTTTAATCAGGATTTCTGGAAAAAAACAAACAAACAGTTCTACCGGTAGATGTCAGAACCATGATGTGACACTCTGTAAATTTTGCTAGGTACCATTTGATATGGCTATTACTCATGTGTGCTGGCTCTGTGTGCAGATTCAAGAAGTGTTATGTATTACAAAGTAATCAATTATATTCATTATGGCTTTTTTAAAAGAAAAAAAGCAATTGAGAAATCAGGAATTAGAAGTTTGTTTTTAATAATCTGCTCTCTATTCCTAAATAAATCAATATTCAGAGATAGATGCATTATCTCTAGGCCTGAAAGTGTTCCCAACACTTTCAATCTCTCTCTGCTGTGAATGTTGACTTCAAAGAGAATGGATGGCTCTCAGTACCTCACAGAACTGGGCCCATAGTGAATTTCTTCTTGTGGTGATTTTAAGCAAGTTGATGAGTTTCCTTAGTTGGCAAAATTAGATCATTTTGCAGTGAAGGGCTGTATTCGGTGAGAGATTTGCTTCTGACTAAGTTTGCAAATATTTGTGAAAAGATCAGGTTTTGCATGCAAATATTCCTGAGGGAAAAACTGGTCATTTTACAGGCATAGTCTTGGTTCTGGGTACAATAGATACTGCCTTTCTGACAGCTAAGATCAGAAGTTGTTCTCTTAAAAGTCATTATATTTGCACTTTTGGGAGCATTAGAATATTTTTGGTGTTGGGCCCGCAATGCTGGAGCACATTCCTGTTGTTGGCTTCCAAGATCTCAAGTTTAAGAACAAAGAAATTGCCAGTCTGCATCAGAGCAATGGGTCTTGAAGCCTAGAATCCTGTCTCTGAGAGTGGTCAACACCAGATGCTTCAGAGGATGCAGCATAAAACCCCACAATGTGCAATTTATATTTGTTGAACTTCAGGGCACAGTATAAGGTACATTCATTTGCTTATGCTCTTGCTTGCAGTGGTGTGAAAGATATCATAAATAACACATGGTGTTTTCAATTATTAACAATGGTTTAAAAAAGGCATTCAGAAATTAATTTTGATGCTGCCACTCTTGATAGGGTTCATTTTAAATATGATTTGTACATTTAAAGTCATCCCAAGGCATTGGCATTGAATACACATTACTGAAAATACAAATAATGAATGCCATTTAAAGGCCTGCAATTCGGAAGTTAATAGAAACACAGATATTAGGAATGGCAGACCCTACTGTATTTGGTCATCGTGTGTAATGCACGACTGTCCACTACATTCCATTTTCTAGTGTTCTATTCAGTTTAGTTTTAAAAAGACCCAAGTGAGAGACTATACGAGGTCTAATGGGTGTTACGGTCAAAAGGATTTTCCTGAAACTAGGACTAAAATTTTCCTTTCTTAATTTTATTCCACTAATCCTACATTTCAATCCTCTCTCTCTTTGGTGTTTGCTCCTTCATATGTTTGTTTATATGTTCTCTATACCCCTTAACTTTCTGCACATATATAGATCTTTCAGTCATCCAAGATGGCAGCTATCACACTATGACCAGAGATAATTGGTTTCAGAACCTTAAACTCATGTCTGAGCAGCTACAAAGAAAGATTTGCAGTTTATCCTTAAGGGATGTACTGTAAGGTATATCTCTAATTCTGTTCTACCGCATTTCAATGATTTTTCCCAAAATTGGATGCCTCATGCTTCCAATATTACATTTTTTTAAAATTCAGTATATAGCTCTTGTATGAATTATGTATGTATTTCTACATATATATTCTATAAACTTTTTGACACAAATAATAATATTGAGAAATCTGATTTGCATTGCTGTGCCATAAGTCAACTAAATACAACAATCTAAAATTCCATTGGGGCATATTATTCTATATTTGCATAAAAATTGTTGAATTAATGCAACATAATTTTGAACCATCAATGTAACATGAAAACACAAGAAAACTGAACTGAAATGACTGGATAATATTCAGAGATATGTTTTTTAATATTAAGGTTTTCTTAAACCTTAAAAAAAACCCACACAACCCTTCCTGCATATTGTCTTTCACTTTCCACCACTTTCCGCCCATCATTGAAGAATACAGGGCCATATCTTGAGAAATGCTGATCAACTTTAACTCATATGGATTTTAGTGGGAAACTCCTACTGATTCCAATAAGAGGTATGGGAGCACAGAATCTCTCAACATCAGGATCATATAATCTCATGACACTCCTTACAGGGGTCTTTGTTCTACAATGCAAACTACAGCCAAGGTATAAAGTTATATCTAACCAAAGCCCAGCTGGCAGCACTTTCTCTTTCCTCTAATTTTTCCACCACAACTGACATGCAGGATAAAGAGCGGTGAGAAGAGAGAGGTAGAGGAAGATAGAGAGGATGGGGCTGAGGGAGCAAGTGGTTAAAAGAGCCCACAGTCTTTCAGGTTTTCTTTAATTATGATGTCTGTTACTGCATTGAAAACAAACTTGATGTTCTGGGTGTCTGTGGCGCAGGTCATATGAGAATATATCTCCTTGTCTTCTTTCTTTAAATTCAAGTCTAGGAACTGCTTCTTGATGTAATTTCCTGCATCCGCAAATGTGTTTAGTCCTAGTGGGAGACAACAGCAGGTGACAAACATTTTTCATCAAAGGCTTTATAGCAGCTGATAACAAACAATTCTGTCAGGAAGATAACTTGAGGCACCCAGGCCTGAAAATTCTGAAATTAAGTTAAGCACCAAAATTCATATTTTATCTTGTAAATAACTGGTCTGGTTTGGGGCTTGTTAAAAGGAGGAGAGCAGTAAGTGTGAGGAAGACATGAGAAAATAGGAGGACAAAAAATGGAAAGGAAGAAAAGAATTGAAATAGAAAAGAAAGGACTGGCAGAAAGGAAGGTGAGAAGAGGAAGGAGAAAAAAAAGGCAAGAAAAATCACAAACCTCAAATTTCAGAATTGACTAGCAATTTTGGGTGGCCAACCTGAGACACCTTAAAGGGACATGATTTTCAGAAAATGCTGAGAACCCGTCTTCTGAAAATTAGGCCCCTTTAAAAGGTGTCTCTAGTTGGGCACTCAAAATTGCTAAACTCTTTCGAAACAGCCTGGAAAATTGAGCTGTTTTTCTACTGGTAAAAGAGTTGGGGGACTTGACAAAGGGAGGAGAGCAGTAAGTGGGAGAAACAGGAAGAGACGAGAAAATAGCAGGACAAAAATGACAAGGAAAAAAAGAGTTGAAAATAGAAATGAAAAGGCTTGCAGGAAGGCAGGCGAGAAGAAGAAAGAGGAAAAAGATCCAGTAAAAGCAAGAAAGCCAAATAGGTCTAAGGATGCAATATTTGTTTCTTTATGTAATTTTCCTGCATTGTATTTGTGCTTCCCTAACAGAAAGAAGGATCCTGGAAGGAGGTTCAGGGGATCCACTTAAGTCAAGGGCAGAAGGTGGAGGAGAAAACTTTTGGCTGATTGCTGCCTGAAGACAATGGTGGGCCTCAGTCATGTTTATGCAAGGCCAGATCCTAAGCTGGTATCAGCATAGCTCTACTGAATCTGGCCCATATTGTTTAACTGTATGGCCTCAAAATTGGGTAGGAATTTGAGGTAGCCAACGTGAGACACCTTTAAGGGGCCTGAATTTCAGAAAGTGCGGGAGAACTGATATTCTGAAAACCAGGCCCCTGTGAAGGGTATTTCAAGTTGGGCACTCAAAAGTACTAGTCACTTTTGAAAATTTGGACCTTAATGTACACATTAGGGTAACAGTCTGGAGCATGGCACTGTTTTTCTACTGGTGGATTGTAGGATTGTAACCTGACTTAACATGTTCTGCTGCACCAGCCTGTAACAATGGCTTATTTCTATATCCATAGATATTATAACCTCCTAAAAGGACCAGCATTCACACATTTTACACTATATCTTTATGTTATGCAGAAAAAAGGGGCCAGATTCAGGCCTGGTAGAAGTAGGTGAAACTCCATTGACTTCAGTGGTGTTGCACCTGCTTATGTTGGTTCTGAATTTGGTCGGCTATGTATTAGTATAGCCTCCACACAGAATGATAACATAATGCCCTTTTGCCCTAATAATCTTTTGATAGCTCTTGGCAACTTTGCCTATGCTGATTATTTTAATGTATTTTGCACCTTGAAACCTACACCTTACCATCATATTCTGGAAAGCAGACACTGAGCTGAACTTTTGTTATTTTTTCTTGGAAGAGGTCCTTCTTATTTAGAAACAGCACAATGGAGGTGGTAGCAAAGTACTTGTGGTTACAGATACTGTTGAACAGGTGAAGGCTTTCATGCATTCTGTTCTGTTAAAATGCAAAAGGTGCTGATTAGAAGCTGACAGAGTCCATCACCTTGTGTTACTTGTACTCTGATGTGCTCTTCTATCAATATACCAGTATAGTGTGTTAACCGTTAAAAGAAGGGTATTAGGAAAAGGAAAGAGAACATAAGAATGGCTATACTGGGTCAGACCAAAGGTCCATCTAGCCCGGTATCCTGTCGTCAGACAGTGGCCAATGCCAGGTGCCCCAGAGGGAATGAACAGAACAGGTAATCATCAAGTGATCCATCTCCCATCACCCATTCCCAGCTTCTGGCAAACAGGGGAAGGGAAGGTTTCTAATGTGCCATCAGAGAACACATTAAATCTTCACAACTCACAAGAGGTTATTTTTTTTTCTTCTGACTCACCACATTTTTATCTTCCACCAGGACCATGTCGTAGGCACTGAGTGCAGCACAAAATATGATGCAAGTAACTCCTTCAAAGCAGTGAATCCACTTCTTTCTCTCTGAGCGCTGTCCTCCCACGTCAAACATTCTGTGCAGAAAAAAATAACATGCATACGGTGTGTAACAGTAGATAACTGAAGACACACTTGCACCGCCAAAGTACACAAAGCAACTAGAGATGGATGGATATTGTAAAATATGTAGCTGGCTCAAGCCTTGGGTGGGCACTATTCTCCTTCCCCCTTGGGGAAGCCAAGCAGACCTGCATTTTTTCTTCCAAATGTGTATTGGGGATCCAGTACAAACCAAAGCCCTACTTCTCCAAGGAGCTATGTGTGGCTGGCCCCATGCATTCATTCAGAGCTCCAGTTAAGTCACTAGGGCTCTGCAAAGGGAAAGGAACCCATCCACCCAGAGCTCAGTGCCGGAGTGGTCATTAAATTTCCCATTGAAATGAATGGGGGAGGTGGCCCTTAGTAATAGACACAGGCAGGGAGCTTCCCTAACCTTAAAAAAAAAAAAAAGCAATGCAAATCCATTATCATTTTCTTTGTTTAATTCTTGTGCATGTGGCGAACTGGCAGATTGATCAAGAGAAAGCATAGGAGTAAAGGGAATCCAACCTTGGTTGACCTAGGCCACGTCCAGACTAGGGTATTAAAATCGATTTTAGATACGCAACTTCAGCTACGTGAATAACGTAGCTGAAGTCGAATTTCTAAAATCGAGGTACTCACCCATCCAGACGGCGCGGCATCGATGTCCGCGGCTCTCCATGTCGATTCCGGAACTCCGTTCGGGTTGATGGAGTTCCGGAATCGATGTAAGCGCGCTCGGGGATCGATACATCGCGTCCAGACTAGACGCGATATATCGATCCCCGAGCAATCGATTTTAACCCGCCGATGCCCCAGGTTAGTCTGGACGTGGGCCTAGTAGTAGCAATTAAGGCTCTGAGTTTTAAAGATATTTAGGTATTGCTGCGCTCATCATTGCAATGTCTAACTGATTTAGGAGTCAAAAATCTAGTTTTTAAAAGGGATTCAGTGACTTGGGAGCCTTTAATCATCGAGCTGAGCTATGAGGTACTTGTATATTTTTAATATGAACCTTTTCAAAAATTGTTTAGTTGGAAGTATAGGTGTGTTGACAGGAGAATGTTTTACTTTGTGTCTGGAAAAGACCTTAGCTGGAAGCAGACATAGCCAATTTTCAAGCATAAGGCATAATTATGACAGCTGGTCATGAATTTTTCATCAATGTTTATTCAATGAAAAATGCAGTTTCTTCAAAATCAAAATTTTCTGTGGAAATTTTTTGACTGCTGTTTTTAAAAATTTTTTCTCAGTGATAAAATCCAAGTGGAGTCAACTCAATTTGAAACATATTAGTCTGTCACAGTGAAACATTTTGTTTTGGGACCACTTGACATTAATCTGCATTTGTCTAAATTACTCATAAGAGTTCTGGTTGAGGTGACTTATGCCCCCATTCTCCCTTATGAGCTGGGCTTCCTGGCTGGACTACTTCTCTAATGGTGCCCTGCAGTGTCCTCTTCCCCCGTCCAGTTGAACTGTCAGTGCATCATGAGAATCCCATGACAGTGGTAGGAGATGGAGTCCAGCCCATAGAGGAGAATGGGGGGAATGAAGCACCTAAACTAGGAGGTAGAGGGGGAGTTGTGGAGGTGGCAGTTAGATATTGAACAAAGCTGAAACTAAATATTTTGATTTGGTTCAACAAACTGAAATGAAACACTGAAGATTTCAAAATGTTGGACCATTTAGTTTTGATCAATATTTTTCAGAACTTTTGTTCCAAGAAAACTGAGGACATTTTGATTTCTTTTTCTTCTTCCTGATTCAGGATGAAAACAAATGTTGAAGTATTGGATTTTCACACCAGACAGAAATTCCAATTTTTGACCCCCACTAATAATTTTCAGTTCCAATTCAAATCATAGTTCTTCTTGCTGTAAAAAAAAAGAAGAAGAAAGCAAGCAGATGCAAATCCGAAATAGTAAAATGTTTGCATGCTGTTAAAATCATTTAGGTAACCAAATTTCACAGGAATCACAAAGCACCATGCAGGTGGCACAGCATGAAACCTATTCTTAGACGTTTGCAAATGTAAAGATGCCTTTTGAGGTCTGCTGCTGCAGTCCGTACTCAGACGGGAAGACAGTGGGAGTTTTACCTGAGTATGGACTGCAAGATTAAACCCTAATTCAAATTCCTCAGGGATCTCTTAAAAAGCATTTCATTATGAACTTAAACTTGGTACGTTTACAACACAGTATTTTGCTTGTTTCAGTTAGGAACTATCAAATAAGTAATAGAGGGTTCAAAGATACCACAACTGAGTTATTAACATACCAGCCTTTTTGGATAAGTAGCATCCAGAGGAATCAGCCTTTTGTAATTATTTTTTCAACCTTTTACAAAGAGCTTGAAATGTGACAAACCCACTAAGAAGCATCAGAGGGTTTTATACCTGAAGTTCATATCTTTGAAGGAAAACTGAGTCTCAATAATTCCAGTTGTTTTCACTCGTGAGCGCAGAACATCTTGGTCATTGGGAACATATCCAGGAGCTGTCAGCCTGTCCAGATCATTGAGATAGCTAAAGAAATTTAACAGAGTTTAATAATCCATGAATCAAAGGGGATTTCTGATACCAATAAAACTGAGTATTTTTCCCCCGATAGAAATGGGCCTGTGTTTGCTTCTCTTTCTCTCTTCCACACCTGTAAACTGGGAGAAACTCCACTAAAGTCAATAGAGTTACACTTGTGTCAAACCATTTCTTTCGACCCATTCTACTCTCACATACAGAGTGGTATCCCATAGGTTTCAATGGGGATCGGCCCTCATAAAGAAGAAAAGCATTTAGTCCCATGCATTCAACATCTGCTGGAAAACTTCAGCTCCAGCACATCTTTAATTTTCCTCCAGAATGCTAAGAAAGCACAGGTCAGAGAGGTAGTTTGTCTAGTTAACTTAGTTCAATCAAGTAGAAGTTGCCATCATGACAAAATCCCTCCGATAGAATGAGATCTGCCGGGAAACTGAGCATCAGACGATGCTGCCAGGTTGTTGCTGTAATATCTTTCCTCTTCTAAATGGAATAATGTCATAATGAGTGAAAATAATGGTTCAGAAGAATTCACAACTAAGGTTCATTCACATGCATGAATTTACAAGTCAAAGGTCCAGGAATGTATGTTTTCTTTATTACTAATTACTACTGTTAATTCACATTGATATTATAGTAGCACAGGGAGGCTTAACCCAAGTTGGGGCCCATTTTGTTAATATCCTCACAGCACCCTTGTTATATGGGAAGTCCCATTCCCATTCTACCAAGGGGTAAACTGAGGCATAGAAGTTTAAATGCCTTGCCTGGAATAACACAGGAAGTCTGTGGCAGAGCCAGGGATTGAACGAGATCTCATGAGTATTGAGTGTATTGACCATCCTGAAGCTCACCCTTCTCCTATCCCTTTTAACCTCAAGCAAAGGTTTAGAAATGGCTCATCAGTAACGCAACTCCCTAACATGTAAAGATTCCCTCCATTAAGAGGTTAAAAGCTAACAAAGAGAGTTATGAACCAAAAAGGAAGACAAGAACTTTTTTAGCTTATAAGTATATTGACTCTTACAACTGATATCCAAATAGCGACAAAAGGTAAAGGCAAAATACATCAGTTTTGACATGTGATCTAACAATGGTGTCAGCATCTTCAGACCTCTAGGATGTCTGTGAGCTGGCACTTTTACAGTGATTTGTTTATCAAAGGCAAACAAGGAATATAGCAGGAATGGCCATCTCTCTGATGTTCCTTAGGCTTTGTGCTTTTTTCATCTCTCACACAAGGTCTACCCAGCGTGGGATGTGCCTATGTAAAGTTCAGCTAATCAGAGAACTACAAAAGCAAATGCCACAGCTCACCATCCTAATCTGGCACTGTTTAACATACCTGCAAATTTAAAAAGTGCAAGGGCTGGGATTTCCCAGTCCCTGCAGATTAGTAAACAAATGGGATTTTCATATTGTAAACTGAACAGACCTCACAGAAGGAAGAACTTCAGCTCATCTGAGCATTTCAATGACAGCCTGTTATGTATGTCCAGCAGAAATGGCCAACCTATTGTTTTAAAATTGTCATCTAATTCTTGTTCATTGGATTTAAATTCCTGTTCTCTGAGCACATGGCCTAGCAGTTACTCTAGCCAGAGGTCAGTTTGTGGGAGTCAGGAGCCACGGCAGTTCTCACTATGTATTAAAGTAGTAAAGCACACGTGTATATGCTAGTAAATATACACGCATCTTGGGTCTTCTTAAACACAAAAACAGTCAAGTGCCTAAACATGTTGGAGGCATTAAGTGCTAGTTCTGTCATTCCATAGTTCAGGCTGCAACTGAATTTCTATTATAACCGTAGTTTTTTTTCCGTTACACTGACCTTAAATTTGGATAAATTGTGTCTGACTCCAAGGTGAGCATTTTCAACCAAATTTGAACTGATTTGGACAAGGAATTTCTAAATTTTGATATCCTAAAAATACAGATGGCCTCCAGAGTTCAAGAAGTTGAAGAAATACAAGGAAACAATAAAAACACCGGAAAGAAGGAGAGTGTCCAAATTTACTGGACTCACCTAACAAAAAAATTCAAAGATCAGTCAATGAAACTCTTGGGGCCAGATCCTCAGCACATGTAAATTGGAGTATCTCCATAGAAATCAGTGGAGCTATACTGAATTACACTATCTGAGGAAGTGGCTTTTATTATGTATTATCTGTATTACAATAGCATCTAGGGGCCATAGTCATGGATTAGGTTCCCATCATGCTAGGCCCTGAACAAAACACAGAACAAAAAGATGGTCCCTACTCCAAAGCACATACAATCTAAATAGCTTTAAAAGCAATTTAAGTGCAATTTTAGAATGGCTAGTTGGCTCCAGTAGGCTTTAAGCTGACTATGAGAGCTTTGAATGCAATGGCAAAACTCACTTGTACTTTAACGGTGCAGGATCATGGTCTGAAGCTCTGATTTTCAAAGATATTTAGGTGCCTAAAGATGTATCTATTATCTCTTCGTCATTTACCACTCTACCAATCTTGTGTCATCCACACATTTTTATCAATGATTTTCTGCTTACTTCCTGATCATTGATGAAAATCTTGACTAGCATTAAACCTATGTGGTGTACTGAAAATTGTGTTAAAATTACAAGCTATCACTTTAAGTTTGCAAGGGGTTTGAAGGGAAGTGGATGACCTGGCTCTTTCAGAGTCAGTCTCCAAGAGCCAACCTAGAGCAAGGTGGGACGAGTTGTGTCTCTCTACTTTCTCACTGTTTTTGGTTCTTTGTGTTATGGTTCTGGGTTTTAAGAAATAATTTTGCATCACATTGCAACTTCCACCTTCCAGAAAGAGTATTTTTTTTATACAATTTCTCTGATTGAATGCTGTGATCCTAATAACCTAGTGCCAACCCCAGGAAAACACCCCTAGAAAACACTCCCTTTCAATGATGATTTCCCATTGATAACTACTTTGAAATCTGTCAGTTAGGTGTTCTTAAACCATGTGATTGATATTGTATAGTACTAATTCTTTAGTCTGACTGTTGTGTAGTACTAAATCAAATACCTTACAAAAGTCTAAGAATATTTCAACTATTTTATCATCCCAGTTTCAAAGAATGAAATATCCTTTTATCATTACTTGTTTTCTTTGTTTAAATGTGGCTAATGCATCATAGGCAAATCAAAAATTGGCTTGGGTTTTTTCAAGTTACCAGTCATTCATTTTCGCCCACCACATCTGATGCAGCCCTGCCTGTCTCCCAATATTCAGGCTATATTTCCTGTATTTCCTTGACAGCAATAATAAATGAATGTCTAGTAGAAACTACCCTTTAAAAACTCTGGTAAAGACCATCTAATTTTAGGTCCTTTTTGAGAGCACATCATTGTAATAGCGAAACGCTCTTAAGGTATAATTCTTGTCACTTACTAAACTGCTGAGTCGTTGAGCTGATATTCTGCTGCTCTTTCAAAGCAGGCCTGGATTCCTGGGTCACTCCACAATCGTTTTATGATTTCAGATAATTCAGGAGTCATGGATCCATCCTCTAGAGAATTTGCCATAGTATACAGTTGTCTTTCATCTTCCTAAAGGGAAATGTCAGTAAGTAGAGTTTAAACATATTCTGGTCCTTGATCTCTTTCTGAAACATATTTATTTTATAATGAATCATAGTGGTTTAGGAATTTCTCATTATTGTAGTGGGTTTTTTTTGTTATTATGTTGATTTGTGCAACTTTTCTGTGTGTGTGTGTGTATGGGGCAGGGAGCACATACACACACTTGTATGTCCTCACAGCTTATCACACCACTTTCTGGTGCAGGTCCAAATCAGGACTTAAGTGGTTAAGAGAACATCCTCTGGCTTTCTATACCACAGGTCAATTCCATCCTAATAGAGTAGAGCTATTCACAGCAAATCGACATGGCAAGAAAATTTTTTTTATGTAGTATCAGAGACATGTCGTCTGAGCTAAAGTGTTAATGAGATTTAAGACTTAAATATTTCTTAAGAATATTTTTAATGTAATTGGAAAAAAAATTACACAGGTTTTGCTAGCTTTAGGGCACTACAACTCTCCCCCTCTGCCCCCAGCTGCTAAGTGAATCCAGCTAATGAATGCATTTCCCTTCTGATGTAGACTTTAGGGAAGGAACCTGTAATTGAAAAAGAAGAGAGTGGCAGTTTTAAATATATTATTCATAGTTGTGTGTGTCCTGTTGTAATTAATCAAGAAAAGACTGCAGGCAATGTACTATGAGGAAAATATATATTTTTTCAATACCTAACGGCTTAGAAGCAGAGTTTAAATAAAGAGCTTGATTATATAAGGATCACTTGATACACTGTTCTATCGGTGGATAATTATAGAAAATAATCCCTTACCATTATTTCTCACCAGGCTAAGTAATATAATAAGACAATTGAAATGACTGCAACCAAATAGCCTCATAGTTGTTTGAAAAATTTCGACCAAAAATTATGATTTCTTCATAAATGATTGTCCCCCCCCCAGAAAATGTCATTTTCAATTCTAAATTTCAATTTTTCAATGGGAAATTTAGAAATATAAGACATTTTTATTTAGTTTAATTTCAAAATGAATTTTTTTTTTATTTTCAAAAAGAAACAGATTTTTTAAATTTCTGACTTTTGCTTTTCCTTCTTTATGCCCCATTTTCCTTTTTGCCACCGAATACAATAGGAAGACTTGGGTTTTGTTCCTACTTTTCCTTTTTCTTTTCTTCACTCTGTAATTTTTCAAAACTTACTCAGCCTTGGAAAAGCAACAGACTTGCAAAATTGAAAAACTGGAATTTTGACACTGGAACTTTCCCAAAAGTTGGACAAATTTTGACAAGTTATAATGAAAAAAAATAGAAAAACAAAATAAAACAAAAACATTCATTTTATTACATTCAGTGGTGAAAACAGGAAGAGAAGAGTGGGAGAGCGAAAAACTAAAATTCCAAAGTCTGAAAATCCAAAACTTTTTAATAAAGTTTTATTCTGTGATTTTTTTTTATAAAAGTTCAGTTTTGAACTCTGCAAAACAGAAACAGATTCAAAATTTTGAATATTTTTGGTGAAATTGTTTTTCCATTTTTGGTTGTTTAGCCACTCCCCTGTTTTTCTTCCTTACCCATTGTTTTGTATCTCCACTAAAGGAAAAATTCATCCCTGTGTAGAGAACAAGCATAAGGGCTGTGCATCAATGTGGTCCCACATTAGCCTTTTTTTCTGTGGGTATGTCTATATCGCAAAAAAAAAAAAAAAGACCCATGACAGTGAATCTCAGAGCCCAGATCACATGACTTGGGCTCAAGGGACTCACGCTCTGGGGACAAAAATGACAGTATAGATATTTGGGCTCAGATTGGAGTGCAGGCTCTTCAAACCTGGCAAAGGGGTGGGCCTCAGAGCCTGGGCTCCAGCCTGAACATCTGTACTGCTATTTTTATCCCCATAGTGGGAGCCCCGTGAGCCTGGTTCAGTTGACCCAGGCTCTGTGATGCCCTGCCATGTGTCTGTTTTTTTTTTTTTTTGCAGTATATACAGAACTTGTGATGTGTAGGCATTGTTCACACCATCAGCGCAGAAGTGAATTTTTCCTTCTTTTGTGTGATCTTTCTTACCTACTCTGAGAGTCCTTCAGGGCAAGGACCTAGTCTTCTAATATTTTTTTGCAAGCACAATGCACATGTATGAAGCTAAAATAATAAGGCAAACATTTCAAAGGTGGATGCCTAATGCGAGCACCTAAATGATTTGTTTGATTTTCATATGTGCCGAATACCCCAAACTCCTATTAATTTGAATGTGTGTTCTGGCTTTTCAACACCAGGCTACTAAGTTAGGTGCCTAAGTAAGGATGTAGAAACCTACTTTTGGGAACACAGTTTTGATAATGTTGGCATTTACCTAGAGTAAGATGCAGCAAACCTTTAACTGAATGAGATCAATGTGTTCTAATTCCAAGTCTTGTGTTCTAACCATTGGAACAAATTGCCTGTTCTCTTCTTAATTTTTGAAAGTTGTTTTGTTTTGTTACTTTGATCTGTACTCAGGGATTGGAAAGTACCAGCACCACTAGTGCCACCAGCCATCCTAATGGGGATGGAGAGAGAAGTGGGGGATGGAGAGTAGCTCATGTCTTCCTCTGTGCACCAGCAGCAGAACTAAGCAGCCACATAGGGGAGGAGACGCTGCACCCCTTACAGATGCAGTGATAGGTGTGCTGCTTCTGCACAATGTGGGAGCTCTGGGAAGCACAAGCGTGCAGTGTAACTCTGTACTACTCTCCCCATGGCTCAGTGACCTTTCAGCCCCCAAACTGAGCCCCCAAATTTGTCCATAAAAGGGAAATATTCATTGCACTTCCCACCAACAGTGGAAAAGTAGCTGTTAAACACAAAGGAATTCTCTCTCTTATTAGTGGCGAGGGGATGAGTTACCAGTTTGGATTCTGGTCAACGTTTGTACAAACTGAATAACATTTTGCTCAAAAGTTTAGATCTCCAATCTCATGTGTCAGCCTTCAAAAAAATATTCAATTAAATGTTAAATGTTACAATTCAGATGCTTAAGGACACTGTGACACAAACAAAATTCAAGCAGAATAAATGTGTCCACCATAGTAAAACAAAGGCTGAGCTCTTTTGCTATCCCATAGGCATCCATTATCTTGATACAAAAGTTTGTATTTGTATGCCTGTTTCAGAGGCACAGATGTCATACTCACTCTACAAGCAGGGTTTTTATAATCAATCCCTAAAGTGGACATCGCCTTCACGATAGCCAGGATGGATTGCAATATGTTACTGTAAATAACAGATCTGAACTCCATGCATTCCTGATTTGAGAAGCCATCTTTATGGATGATCCTGAAAAACAGAAAAACAGATCTCAGACAACTTTCAAGTAAAGGTTCAAGAAGAACAGGATAACAAGTGCTTTTGAATTCTGTTTGAATACTAAGAAGAACTTAAGGTAGCTTGCTCTAGTAGAACCATTTGTAAATCAGGAAATGTGAAGCCAAGTGTGAGTTTCTGTAGTCAGCCAACTCTTCTGGCTGGTGAAGAGGTGGGTAGGTCCGAGATCACTATTTCAACAATTCTCTGCCCACGTACCATCTGGGGCACCTGCACATCTACCAATGTGATATATGCCATCATGCGCCAGCAATGCCCCTGTCATGTACATTGGCCAAACTGGACAGTCTCTACACAAAAGAATAAATGGACACAAATCTGACATCAGGAATTATAACATTAAAAAACCAGTAGGAGAACACTTCAATTTCCCTGGTCACTCAATAACAGACTTAAAAGAAGCAATTCTTCAACAAAAAAACTTCAAAAACAGACTCCAACTTGAAACTGCAGAACTGGAATTAATTTGCAAATTGGACACCATCAAACTAGGCCTGAATAATGACTGGGAGTGGATGAGTCATTACTAATTTTACCATACTAATTTCCCCTACTGCTACTCACACCTTCTTGTCAACTGTTTGAAATGGGCCACCCTCAGTACCACTACAAAAGTGATTTTTCCTCCCTTGGTATTCTACTATTAATTGAATTATCTCATTAGACTGACCCCCCACTTGGTAAGGCAACTCCCATCTTTTCGTGTACTATGTATATATATGTCTACTTCTGTATTTTCCACTCCATGCATCTGATGAAGTGGGTTCTAGCCCACAAAAGCTTATGCCCAAATAAATTTGTTAGTCTCTAAGGTGCCACAAGAACTTGTTGTTTTTGCTAATATAGTAGGGCATTAGCAGGGAACAGTCCTTGGACTAAAGGGAGCAAAAGGACTGGGATGGCAGCTCTCTTATTCCACAGCCAGATGGACAGTGAGGGTGAATGGAAGATCTAACACTGAGGGATAGACTGGAACTTCATGATCTGTCTGAGTTAGGGGTGGTGCCTAATTGCACTGCTCCAGGAGCAGCCCAGAGAACAAATTGTTACTCATGCCAGGTCTATACAACAGACCTATATTGGTATAACTATGTCGCTCAGAAGTGTGAAAAATCCATGCCCCCGAGAGACATAATTATACCGACCTAACCGTACCGTGTAGATGGCGCTATGCTGATGGGAGAGGTTCTCCTGTTGACATAGCTACCGTCTCTCAGAGAGGTGGATTAACTACTCCAACAGGAGAAGTTCTCCCCTCGGCATAGTCGCGTCTGCACTTAAGTGCTACAGCACGTTTGCGCCAGTGCAGATGTGTCACTATAGCATGGTACATGAAGACAAGCCTTCAGACATGATTCCTCACTGGCTCTGGAGGGGAATAAGTTACTTCCCCCCATTTTAGGGTACAGCTTACTCCCTACTGTGCATCCACCCAGGTGTTTGGCTGGAAATACAGGGCAGAGAGCCAAAGCTACTCCCACTTCCTGCCCACTTACTCAAAGGTGTACCAAGTGAGCTACTCCTGCTGTTGCCCTGTATCCAGAGTTACCCTTCGAGCAGGGTGAAATAGGAATCCCTGCCCAGCAGAATAAGGGCCGTGAAAATGTAGCTCTGAATGAACAGAAGTGTACAGAGAGACTTTTCTTGCAAGGGACAAGCTACACTAGGGCCTTGTTTACACTACACAGTTTCGTTGACAAAACAGTGGAGGTGTACACACCACAATGCTCCTTCTGCCGACAAAACTCTCCTGATTTGCTGACATAATAAAACCACTTCGACCAGAAGCAAAGAGGTTTTTGCCGCAAAGTTATATCCATGAAGAGTCAGTGTATACACGTCACTTGGTTATGTTGCTATAAATCAGGGGTCAGCAACCTTTCAGAAGTGGTTTGCTGAGTCTTCATTTATTCACTGTAATTTAAGGTTTCATGTGCCAGTAATATATTTAACGTTTTTAGAAGTTATCCTTCTATACGTCTACAATATACAACTAAACTACTGTTGTATATAAAGTAAATAAGGCTTTTTAAAATGTTTAAGAAGCTTCATTTAAAATTAAATTAAAATGCAGAGTCCCCCGGACTGGTGGCCAGGACCCAGGCAGTGTGAGTGCCACTGAAAATCAGCTCGCGTGCTGCCTTCGGCACATGTGCCATAGGTTGCCTACCCCTGCTGTAAATGGTCTTCAGGAGGTATCCCACAATGCCCTTCATGACCGCTCTGGTCAGCAATTAGTACTCTGCTGCCCTGCACCCAGGTACACAGGAATCTGCCCCATCTCCTTTAAAGACCTGGGAATTTTTGAAATGCCACTTCCTGTTTGCTCGGCATGGACAGCTCACATCACATCTTTCCAGATGACAATGGTGGCTCCATGCAGCAAATGCTCTCCTGCTTGGAGCACACCTGAGTTGTTGGATCTGCTGGTACTGTGGGGAGAGGAGGCTGTGCAGTCCCAGCTGCACTCCATCTGTAGGGACTTTTATATCTATGGTCAGATTTCTCATGGCATACTTGAGAAGGGCTACAAATGGGACCTGTAGCAGTGCCATGCAAAGATAAAGGAGCTGAAGTAGGCATATCAGAAGGCAAGGGAGTGAAACCGTTGCTCTAGTGCTGCACCAAAAACTTGATGCTTCTATAAGGAGCTGGTTGCCATCCTCTTCAGTGACCTCACCTTTACCACCAAGAGCTCCACAAATACTTCAATGGGGTTGGAGACTGCGGACAGAGGACTCAACCCCAAGCATGAAGTCGTATATGAGGAGGTTGAGTTGAGAGTAGGCTAGAATGGAATGTCTATGAATCATATAATATCTCTTACCCGAATCACACAAGAAAAGGCAAAGATACAATTTTGCATACAGTGAGGTACCAAAAACCCCTCTCTAAAACAGTTCCAAAATAGTTTAAAGCTTACATTCCATTTTGGAAGTGCCTAATGCTTTGAGTGACATTCTCAAAATGAATATATATTGGGTCTGTTTCAAAGCCCTTCGAAGACAGTGGAAGGCTTCAGAGACTCCCATTGATTTCAGTGGGCTTTGGCGCCAGAATGAAAAACCACTAGAACCTCTAGAAATGTTCAAAATGAAAGATAAAATGAATGCCAAATGAATGTAACATATGAGCCACGTACAGGGTACATGGGGGTATGGAGTCCCAAGGAGTACTTATTGGAGTGAGCTTGGAATGTCCATGTTGGTCATGAGTGGCAAACCAGGTCATGAGAAAGTCATCCAAATGAATATCAAAAAACCTTCACATTGTACAATTCCATCACACTTTCTGTATATCCTATTTGTTACAGAAAAAAATGATTTCCCATATGTTTTCAAAATATTTTGGAACTTGTGAGGAGACCTTTATAGACCTCCAACTATAAAAATCAGGTACTTTAGTACCTACAATGGCATGAAATATAAGGAAACTACAAACTACAGTACATTCAAAGTCTAAGGTTGGCTGTTTTACTCTGCATGCCTCTTAGCAGTGTGTGCAGTAAGGTCTGTGTGGAAGTTGTGGGATTAAAAGAACACATTTTTACTGTCTGTTTTGAAGGGTGGGGGGTTGTGAACATCTGAAGGGAAGACAGGCAAATGCACTTATAATTCTCAAACAGTCATTTTAAATGTTGTTATTATCCTTAAAAGCATTTGAACAACAAAGAAAAAAAATAGAGGGCCTCAAAATAGCACTAGCTACTGTAATTACAAAAAGAAAAATACTTGTTTTCTCTTGAGGCTTTTATATTTATATTCACGTCCTCTGGCAGCATCCATGCTACCCACCTCGAGGAATAGTTAGTCAGTAGCAGTCCCCTATTCTCTTTATGTATGACTTTAACAAGCAAGGCAACATTTTCAAATGCACGCATAGCCTTCTTTAGAGAAAATTTAAAACCAGTAATATCACCTTGTAAATTCTCAGAAGGATAAGAACAGTTTTAACAGCTGAAGAATTATCTTTCTCAATCCTAACTGAAAATTAGCTTTTTCTCTGCTAAGACTGTAAGTCTCCTTTATGTATCAGAGGATGTTATACAAAGCATACAGAAGTCAGTGGAATAATTCAGACTTCAGTGGGGTTTGGATCAGGTCTACAGATATCTCTGTCATGATGAATAATAGAAAGTATAGTATTGTAATGTATTCATTAAAAATCGTATTAGTAGTATTAGGATGGCCTCATTAAGGCTAGTCAAAAATTTCTGTCAAAACTGTTTTCTGACAGAAAAATTTTCAACAAAACAATTTTTTTGGAAAATTTTGACTTTTTTTTTGAAAAAACAAACACCTGACAATCAAACAATTGAATATTGAAATATTTCAGGTTTTGGCCAACATATTTTAGTTTTGATATTTCACAAAAAAGTCAAATTTTCCATGGATTTTGTTAACAAAAATGAAAACAATTTTTTGTAATAATTTTCTGTGGAAAAAAAAACCCATTGTCCACTAGCTCTAAATCTTATAGACATGGGGTTTAAAAATGACATAGAGCCTTTCAGGTTTACCTCTAATACCATCAAGTAAATTAGCCATCAGATTTCTCACAGTTCCCAATTCAGTAGAACAAGCTTAAGTTTAGCTCTATTCAGCAAAAGACTTCAGCACAACTTCAGTAGGAGTTACGTATATTTTAAAGCACTTTGCAGAGTACGGATGTGCTGCTCAATCAGACTTACAATGAAGGAAATAAAAAATACATGATCTTACGTGAAACAGAAAAGTTGGCAAAAACATTTGGTAAAAGCTATGGTGATGTTATTAAAATTGTCCTGCAGCAAAACCAAAGGGAAAAAAAGTTAAAAAAAAAAAAAGCCATTATGGCATTTATCCCTGTGCCCAGCATTGTTCAAATTACTCTTTAAATGGGTCAATCAGGATGTCAAATAACCAGAAAAATGTAAATAAGAGATAAAGTGTTCCCTCTATAAAAATGCTCTCCTTAAAGATATTTACATTTGAACAGATTGATACCAGTAATGTGGCAGCATGCTCAAATAATTACAATGATTAGGGCTCTGGAATTTTGTGATTACTCTCGGTATTTTTCAGATGACTATAAAAAGTAATTTTAGGCAATAATTCACAAATTTACCTGGAAAAATAAGCCCTGATTAAACAATACGATTTTAAGAGCTTGTAAATGTAAAAGAGGACATGGGCTGAACATTTAAGTAGGAGTTATGTTGCCACTGGCATGGCACAGTTATGTTACCTCTTTAAACTACTTCTTTAGCTACCTTTGCAAAAATTGGCCTGCTTAGGTACCTGTAAAGGAATGTGAACAGCCTAGTTATAAATATAAAAAGTAGTCCACAATGAAGTGCCTAGTCCAACTCCTTTTGAAATCAATGGAAAAACTGCCATTGACTTCAATAGAAGCAAGACCAGGCCCTTGTTGAGTGAACAGTTACTACACTAGGTTTATCTGAGGTAATGGCATAATCAAAATCCCCAAAGAAAGTGTGTGAAGGGATATTGCCCTTTGGATGATCCCACCTGCACTTCCCAGCATGCCCAGCTGGGACCATGGATGCCTGCAAGCAGAGCAGGGCCATCATCCCAACTTCTTCCCGTGCCCTTTGGAGAGGTTTGCATCCGTGGGTGCACTAAGACATCACTCCCTGCACTTGTCCCTAGACTTGGTGCAAAATGTGCAATGGGGTCTGCTTGCATCTCCCACTCTGCACAGGGCACAAGGGTCAGACACAATCTTTGCCTTCACTAGGCAGTTGGCTACAGACAGGAATTAGAGTAATTCTGTGAAGATCAACAATGATCAACACTCTGAGAAGCAAAGCATAGATTTATGAGTTCAGTTATACTCCTTGATCTAATACTCATGGCTAAGGCTATGTTTTAGTCACAAGTATATTTAGTAAAAGTCATGGACAGGTCACGGGCAGTAAACAAAAATTCACAGCCTGTGACCTGTCCATGACTTGTACTATATGCTCCTAAATAAAACTTGGCTAGAGGAGGCACCACGGGTTCTGGGGGTGGCCCGGAGGGGCACCGCAGTTGCTGGATGGGGCAGCCTGGGACCGCCGCTGGTGCTGGCAGGTGGGTGAGTAGTGACACATGCCCAAGGACCTCCACTGTTGCTGGTGGGAGAGGGGTTGGCAGGACTGGCAGGCTCCCTACCTGGCTCCACATAGCTCCCTGGAAGCAGCTGGCATGTCCGTGCAGGTCCTAGGGGGAGGGAAAGTCAGGGGGGCTTTGCACGCCACCTCTGCCACTAGCTCTGGCTCTGGAGCACCCATTGGCTGGGAAATACAGCCAATGGGAGCTGCGCGGGCAGTGCCTGCAGGCAGGGGCAGCATGTAGAACCCCCTGGCCTCTCAGTCTAGGAACTGCAGGGACGTGCTGGCAGCTTCTAGGGAGCACCCCCACGAGGTACGCACTGCCCTGCACAACAACCCCCAGCCCTGATCCCCCTCCCACACCCAAACTACTGCTGCTGCTGGGGTTGGGGGGGATGTGGTGGCCTGGGACTGCCCCAGGAGCAGCCACTGCAGAAATCACAGAGGTCATGGAAAGTCGCAGAATCCATGACTTTTATGACCTCCATGACAGACACGCAGCCTTACTCATGGCTTGATGCAATTCCTGTGGAAGCTAATGGAAAGACTGCTTGACTTCAGTAGTAGTTGGATCAGTGCAAGATTTGCCAAATATATTTGATTAGAAAATCAGCTATATATCGCCAATCATTTTGTATTTAGCTTTGTATGTTGGAATTGGAAGTTGATTTTAATTATTTTTTTTTGCATTTTATTTGAAAATAAAATTACTGATAGCTAAGACATTTGCTATACATACTGCAAATATTCAAATTTTATAACTGAAATTAATATTCATGCACCTACTTCATTTGTTTCACAATAGTGCTCTTTCCTGATTCTCCAGCACCTGCAAAAAAGCAATATTCAAAAATGTTACTGATACACGAATAACTCTAATAGACATTAAAATAATCTTGCAAATTCCATAATTTCCATGGACAAAAACTGGGAAGGGGAGAGACACATACTGTCTTCAGAGACATCATTTTATCTCGTAAAATCCTCTTTCATTTTAAATCAAGGTGTCTTTTGCACTGAAATCCTAATAGAAATATCATTTGTAAAAGCTAAAAGAACACTGACGTAATTAAAAGAATATAGATTTTGGAAACAAAGAGAAAAGAAAATGGGCTGAACTTATGTTCTGTCAGCATCCACTGGGCACTTGAAGCATATGAGAGCTCAGCTTAATGAATAAAAGGCGCTTGATTCTGTATTACATTGCATGGTGGGGAAAGTTTACATATAGCCTATATTTAGAACCATCATGGGTGCAAACCCATTGTTGCAGATATAACTCCACTCTCTATGCACCGTAACCTTGGACTCTCATGTGAAGGGAGAGTGAGTGTGTATGGAAAGTAGGACCCCAACAAGCTTCCTTATTTTAGGAAGAACTCTGTATCTGCCCAGAGCCCCATTGACTTCACTGAGGTTCTGCCTGGGTGGCTGGGTCTGCCTGCATAAAGTCAGTTGTAGAGCTGAGATCAAGATTTGGGAGTGGGTGGCCTTATTTACTTGAACCTGGCCCTCCTACTCAGGTGCAAAATGGCATACAATCACAAAATGATCTCCTCCTGCTGCAAAGCAAGTGTAGCTGCACTTACTCTCTGGAGAAGTTGTCAGAGCAGAGATTGGGGAGTAGCAATGTCAGCAGCTCAGGTGAGTAACTTACTTCCAACATCTAGGCCCTAATGTTTCAATATTACAAATGGGGGCATAATTTGGGGGCTAAATACCAGGAATTCAAGGAACATGGTTTTCCATTGCCCTGCTCTTTGTCAGTTACAGCACAAGTACAAAATACTTTTGATTTACCCGCCTTTGGTGCAGGTGTAAATGCCTGCACCCAGTGGAGAATCAGGCCATTGCTATTCCCATTGCTATTCCCACTGAATGTTCATTGGCTGAAGGAAATGAGTTGATAAGTATTTTCTAAACAGATTTTTTTTAAAGTTCACAACATTTAAATGTCAGCAAACGAGTCACAACAACCAGCAAAACATATGCAAAACATTCTTCTGAAACCCATGATATGAGTGGCAGAAAGCACTGGTGAAAAATACCATGATTATGCTAAGCTGGTTGATGCGGCCATCTGCCACTCTTTGTGATTAATTACGATCATGTCAGCTATTGGTTTTGCATCTGGAACTTGCAAATTTGGTGTAGGTCATCAGTCAGTATCTTCTCAATACCCATTTAAGGAACTGAGCAAACCACAGCCCACCCTGGACAATTGTGCAATGCTTACCACAATTTCACTATGTGACAGAGAGGTCTTATGCAGTGTTGTTGTAGCAGTGTGGGCAGGATGTTAGAGAGACAAGGAAGGTGAGGTGATATCTTTTACTGGACCAACTTTGTTGCTGAGGGAGACAAGCTTTCAAGCTATACTGAGCTCTTCTTCAGGTCTGGTCTTATGACATTCATGCAAGCCTGGGGCATTGAACAATGTTAGTGAAAATAATACATAAATGAGTCCCTGTTCAGTGACTGAAAGACAATGTTAAATTATAGAAGGAGCTGGGATTTAAATCCAATGGGTGCATCTCTTCTCCTTTGCTTAAACTCTTTATCTCTCAGGAATACTTTAATCATAGGCTACAAAGAACTTTTAGGCTCAGTTTTGAGTATGGGATCACTCTTAGCTATACTGCCTCAGGAGGAACTCTTGCTCCCAAGGGAGGGTAACAGTAAGAATTTAGTGCAGCCCTGAATCTTTCCTTTCTTCTTTCCTCATGTTCAGCCTGCTCCTCTGGCCAGAGTATTTAAGGAGCAGGGGGCAGAGAGCCATGACTGTATCTGCATTCCACCCCTCCTTCACAGGGAACAGCAGCAACTGAGCTGAGGATCCAGAGTCACAATAGCTCTTAAATGGTTGCATATGGACTTGGGGGCCTTGGCTCCCTCCTGTTCCACTCTGAGAATTAGGGCTAGTGACAATCCTACTTTATATGTATCACTTATGTCTGGGATAGAGTCAGAAGACGAAGCAAGGAGTTCCCAGACCTCTACTCATAACACTGAACAACCAGAGTTATGTACACTCCTGGAGTTATGTACAGTGGGAGCTATTACAAAGTGAATCTGATAATGTTTATTTATTAAGTATTATACAATGCTTTTCATCCATAGATCTCAAAGTGCTTTACAAAGGGGATCAGTATCTTAATCCCCATTTTACAGATGGGGAAGCTGAGGCACTGAGAGGTGATGAAATGTGCCCAGCAGACCAGCTGAAGAGCTGGGAATGGACTCCAGGTCCCTTCAGTGCCTGTCTGGTGCTTTAGCCAGTAGGCAACACTTCCAGCTATTTCAGTTATCTCCTACTTGGAGGAACAAATGCAGACTGAGGTAAATTCTGTTAAATTTTTCCATGCAAGAAGGTCAGTCACATTCAGTTTCAATCACTGTTAGTTTAGATTAAAAGGAAAAAAACCTATAAAACAAGAATGCAAAATTGAAGTGTGTGTGTGTGTGTGTGTGTGTGTGTGTGTGCATCTCCTTTGCAACATGCTGCGTCACTTACGCTCGTAAAACACCAGCTACCTCTGCAGACTGCAGGCCCCAGGAAAGGTAAAGGTGCAATACAACGTGATAATAGTTGCATAACTACCTAGGCTGCATTCTCTCTATAGATAAATGATGTTTTCATGGCAACTTCTGTATAACTATTCCGGAACAACAGAAAGAACTCTTTCCCACCAGACTGTTAGTTTGTCCGGGAATGGGCAAACTACTTGGAATAAAAAATGACTGACCCTAATGTGTGTCTACAGTTCAAATCAAACCCAACTCTTTCCTGAAGCTTGGAAAAGTTCAGTTAACTTTTGAAAATATCAGTGTTTGCTGCTGAGCTGGGCAAGAATGACCCTTGGCATGTATTTTGAACTTCATATCATCAAAGACCTGCAAAGCATCATAGCTCAAATGTTCCGAAGTGGCCTCTGATGTTTAGTGTCTCAATTTTAATTTCTCAAGTTGTGCATCCCAAAAAGGAAGACACTTTAAAAATCAGTGGCCACTTTTGAAAATTGGAGTCTGTTCCAAAGAGAAGCAGAACATCTGCAACTTCCGGTGATGTCAATGGGGTGGAAGATACTTGGCAAATCTCAGGTCGGGGCCCCTACAACATTACTGTGAGCTAGAGAAGTATTTTATTATTTGACAGATTGGGAAACTGAGGCACAGACAGTTTAAGTGCTTTGTCTAAAATTATATAGTGAGTCACTGGAAATAACAGGATAAAAATTTAAGGATTCCTGACCCCCAGATCCACACTCAGTCCATCAGGGCTTGTTGTTGATTATATAAGAAAAAACTTCTCTCACCATTTTTTTCCTGAATGGAATGTGAAATACAGTGGTGGAAGTGTTTCTAGAAAGCCTGTTTTTGTGATATTTAGAGCCTAGACTCAAGATGTTTGAGTTAGAGGGATAAAGTCTGCACATATGTCCTAATTCTTGGGTGTTTCTTTGAACTAAACCTATGAAGTTTTAAACCTATAACAAGCCATTTCTAACTGTCTGAAATACACTCTTCATTCATGTTCAGACTAGTATAAATGGCTAAACATAAAACTTGTTTCTTAAAGACCTGGGATAGAGAATTGCTGTATGTGTTAAGTCCACTAATCTTCACAGAGTTAGTTCCACCAGGGATGAATGTGGCCCAGTGGTCATTTTAAAGAGTAATATTAGAACATAAGAATGGCCCTACTAGGTCAGACCAAGGGTCCATCTATCCCAATATCATGTCTTCTGACTGCAGCCAGTGCCAGGTGCCCCAGAGGGAATGAACAGAACAGGTAATCATCAACTGATCCATCCCCCGTTACTCATTTCCAGCTTGTGGCAAACAGAGACTAGGGACACCATTCCTGCCCATCCTGGATAATAGCCATTGATGGACCTGTCCTCCATGAATTTATCTAGTTCTTTTTTGAACCCTGTTATGATATTGACCTTCACAACATCCTCTGGCAAGGAGTTCCATAGATTGACTAGGCATTATGTGAAGAAATACTTCCTTTTATTTGTTTTAAACCTGCTGCCTATTAATTTCATTTGGTGACCCCTAGTTCTTGTGTTATGAGAAGTAGTAAACAACACTTCCTATCTACTTTCTCCATACCAGTCATGATTTTAGAGACCTAAATCGTATCTCTTCTTAGCTGTCTCTTTTCCAAGCTGGAAAGTCCCAGTCTTATTAATCTCTCCTCATACGGAAGCCGTTCCTATTTGTAGTGTGACCACTTGAAAGCTGTAAATGCCAGAGAGATTAGCCTAAGTATTAAATCCTTCTCTTGGTAAAAATACCACAGGTAACAGTACACACCATTACATTGTTTTAATCATAAGGGCATTATGGTCACTCTCAAGACTTCTAATTTGCGATCTGTCTATCCCTAAAGAAACACTGGTGACATCTGGTCCATAATACAGTGGCAATATATGGTTTGAATGGGTAAGAATCTGTCTACCTGAAAGTCCTTTTCTATGATGCTCAATATAATTACAATGAAATTATTTAATAATTGGAGTCTTGATGATGTTAAGGAGCTAAACAACAACTTCTGCACAAAAAATAGCTGACCTATGCTCAGAACACTGACATCATCTGTACATTTCTCCATCCCCGCACTAGGGGCCCCGATTCTGATCTGAAAATGGATTTTCACTGATGTAACTCCATTGACTTCAGTGCAGTTACTCTTGATTTACCCTGCTGTAAAGCAAAAGGAGAATCAGGTCCATGCTCTTACTCAGAGATAGGTATGGACCCAAAGCCCAGACCCTAGCACCCCAAGCTTTGGAGAAATTCCAGCTTTGGAGCTCGATCCAAATTCTGTGAACTGGGCCCAGATCTAGTCTGGCAGTACTTCTGGTTAATCATGGAAGGTGGCGCATGCTGCACGGAGGCACTGTGGTTCCCTGTGGGGCAGGCCACCTTTGCATTAGGCCAAGTACAGCTTAGTGGCTCTATGTTTGTTGTTATAAGGACTCTGTAAGTAGAATCTGCTAAACCCAGAAAATATTTTCCTTTCACTTGCTCTTTAGTAGATAGCTGCCTCTTCACTGTCCATCTCAAGGATTCCAGGAAAACGTATTTCCCATTGAAAAGATTGAGATTTTTCCCTTAGGGAGAAGGTGAATAAAAGGGGACATGACTGAAATGTAGAACCTAATTAGGACCCTTTGTTTTCAGTATTTATGTTATTTAATTTTTCTTGGGAATTTATCAGTATTTATTACTCCAGCAACAAAAACAGGTGAAAAATATCAGGGTTTATTTTGGTGGATGGAAAGACAGGAGAAAAAAGTATTCAGTAGATTAATGCTTTGAATTCCGTTCATCAACATGGTTTGCTGCAGAATGAAAACAGAACTCAAAACACAGTGCTACCTCTGAGTTTAAGAAAACAATACATCTCTCATCCCCAAATAAAACTTTGCATTTTAATAAACAGTTTACTGCTGTAAACTTAGAACTATTAGCCTATAAATATTTACATTTAATATTGGGCCACACCATTTGCAGTGCATACACTCAAATTCATCCTTTTCCCGTTTTTTTTTAAACTTTCAAATACTTCCTTGTGTTCTGAAATGTGTTCTGATACAGATTTTCGTTTTCTTCCCATTTTAGTGTGTCAAATCTTTAAATTGTTATCTGTTAACAGCTTGAAATGTGTATGTGGTGGACATGAGATTCATCAGTAGGTTTAGATGCACATGCATTTCAGAGCTTGTATGCATGCCTGTTTGTTTATTGTGTGTATCTTCTAGATTAATACATAGTCTTACTTCAACAGGCAGGTTTGCATATGCACACAGACTAATGTATTATCCTAATACTGATATCTCATGCAAAGTATTGTATTTTCCTAATAAAACAAGTTATTTTTATATGTTTGAATGATACAAAAGTAGGGTGAAAATCAGAAAAAAAACCCGGAATAATACTTTTTGTAAAACCTTGGAAATTTTCAGTAAAAATTGGTTTAAACTGAGAACCAAAGGGCTTAAACATAACGAACGGTTTTGAGAAGGTAGACCAGGCTACTCACCTTGCCTCTTGAGACAAGAACAAGAGGACAGTGAATGACATTGAAAGGTGGCTAATTTAAAATGATAAAAAGAGGAGTGTGTGGGTGAGATTCTGTGGCTTGCGTTGTGCAGGAGGTCAGACTAGATGATCATAATGGTCCCTTCTGACCTTAAAGTCTATGAGTCTATATCACATGCAGTTAGGCCATGGAACTCATTGCCACAGGATATCATTTAGGCCAAGATCTTAGCCCTCGTCCAGACTAACCCACGGCATCGTCGGGTTAAAATCAATTGCTCGGGGATCGATATATCGCATCTAGTCTGGATGCGGTGTATCGATCCCCGAGCGCGCTTACATCGATTCCGGAACTCCATCAATCCGAACGGAGTTCCGGAATCGACACGGAGAGCCGCGGACATCGATGCGGCGCCGTCCAGACTGGTGAGTACCTCGATTTTAGAAATTCGACTTCAGCTACGTTATTCTCGTAGCTGAAGTTGCGTATCTAAAATCGATTTTAATTCCTAGTCTGGACGTGGCCTTAGTGGGGTTCAACACGGTAGTAAACTCTTATCCGGCGAAGCATATCCAGAGTTATAATAATAAAAACTGAAAAAGAAGCGCTTTGGAAAGCATAAAACTGCTCATACCTCCCTGTATAATGCAACCTCTAAAAAATGGGGGTTTGGGAAGAAAATGTTCCTGGTAGCAGGTTATCCCATAATTGCCTTCTGTGGGTTTTCCCGCACCATACTTTGTAGGAACTGCTGCTGGACAGAGTCAGAGTCAGGATAATGGACTAGAGTTACCATGGGTCTGATCCAGTGTGGTAATTCTAATATTTCCTATCTATCTACCTACCTACCTACCTACCTACTGTTTTTGACTACAATAGGATTTTTTTTTCCTAGAGCTGGTCATTTTTTTTATTTTGACTAAAATCTTCGTCAACATTTAGAATTTCATTTTTTTTTTAAAGATTCCTTCTTCCCCAAGTTTTGACCAACTTTAGTTTGTCTCTGAGAGGACAGTAATTTGTCTTACTGTGGCACAGCTGATTTTCATATTCACCATAGGATTGAAAAAGCTTTTTAACCTGTATTTAGAATATTCAAGGAACACTGTTTCTCGTGATTCAGTATGGCCACATACAGCTCTGGCTTTTAAACAACAAACAACGACAACAACAATAATAATAAACACCTATCTCTGATGTAGCACTTTTCATCAGTAGATTGCAAAGATATATCCCTTTAACATTACTGATTTGTTAATTTTCCAGGGAAAACTTTAATAAATAGAGCATTTGCCAATGTGATATGCAACTAAACATCCATCTGCATTAATTTCATATAATCTACTAAACATTCTAAAACAGATTGTACACAGAAGCATTTTTACATATAGAAATTTTCACTAAACCATCTGGTTTACTCTATACAGCAAGTTGCAACAGTTTTGCAAATTTAAAACAACACATTTTCATTAGGCAGTTGCATCTGTCGATTTTTTTGTTTAATTAATTGCCTCTTTCAATCCATTTGCTAGGGCATTTAAACAGTCCTTATTGTACCGTTACCTCTTAATTTCTGTATTCTACATTACAAAACAGCAATTACTCTAACTAATTATTCTAAAAGTGATTTTTGTTCCTCAAATTCTTTCATTCCAGGGACTTAAATGATCTAAAAATGATTAAATGTAAAAAGACTACATTCATTTTCAACCTGTTTGTCTCCTCTTGCTTGTCCCTATCATTCATTTAATGACATAAAGCAGGTGCCAGGCATCACTGTAAAATCACAAAACTTTTTTGTATTTGTCACATTACATAATTGTCTCTTTAAAGTAAAATTGTAAAAGCTGGATAATCACTGTATTGGAATTTAGATTAAATGTGAAAATCATACTTTCATAGAAGGAATAATAGATTATTATTATTTATTTACCCAACAAGAGCAATTTGACTGTCCTGGCATCCCGTGCTGCATCTTCCTGAAGTTTCTTTTCCAGTTCCTTTGATTTTCTGGCAGACTCTTTATTCTCTGAACTGACTCCACTACCCATGGTGTGGTGTTAAAGAATCAGTTTATTGTCCTAGCTAGTTTATTTCTAATTAGAAAAGCTGCTTTAGTTCAAACAGGCAATGCAAGAGCAATGTTATAAGGAAATCTAAAATTCTCATTCAGCCTCTTGTCTAGAGATTGCCTTCAGACTAAGCAGCTGCTTTTGATCCATCACATGATTCAGAGATGGCACAAACAGGGATTTACATAGGAACATGGAATTACTGTGTTATGATGTCAAAAAAATGAAAATGTCCTACTCAGCTATTATAGCTATGGACAATCATGGTATATGAGCATAAGAATTTCCATACTGGATCACGGTAGCAGTCCATTTAATTCAGTATCCAGTCTCTGACAATGGCTGGTACCATATGCATCAGAGGAAAGTAGAAGAAACCTGAAGTGGGCAATTACAGAATAACCTGGCTATAGGGAATGTAAGTTTCTCAACTCATGTGTCAGTGGCTGGGTTACACCTTTAAGCATAAGGATTTATTATATCCCTTCCTAACAAATGGGTGCATTTTTTTATCTTTTTAATCCTTACTAATGTAACTCCAAATGTTCTCATTATCCACACAGAGAAGTCTAGGTTAGGCGTAGATATTGATGATGTCACATCATTAAGAATAAATTAATTATTAGCATACTGGGATGTCTAAATGTTCTCTAATTTCACACTATTATGAGAATATGCACTGACTCCTGTTCAGACTTCGTAACAATATGTAACTGCTGGAATACACTTTTGTGTGGTTACCTTTTGGTAAAAACTATGGTGTCTTTGCCAATTCCTACCACCCCATTAACTGTTATGGAACATGGTGCAGTTGCGGGGTTAGTTAGAAATATCACTGTCCCTCTTTTTTGTGTGGAAGAACAGGCTTTTCTAAAGAGCCAGATTCTCTCCCTTGCAATGTTCTCTTTGCGCCAGTTAGCCAGTGCAAAGAGTTTCCAAAACCAGTGGCTCCAACCAGGTGGAAATTTCCTCTGGCATGGGGAAGTTCCCAGTGTCATGGGAGGGGCTGCTATAATCTATACCTGGCTAAAGGCTGGGACATAACCCCGAATTACTGGAGGGATGGAAACAACTCCCGTCTGGTCCCCTCTGCGGAACTGCATGCAGTGCATATTGGAGGCAGATGAGAATTTAATTCAAATGATGTCTAGTTCTTAGTCATTCCTTACTTTACACTCCCTTAAAACTCAATGGGTAAAATCCTGGCCCGGAATGGGAGTTTTGCCATTGACTTTAATGATGCCAGGGTTACACTCAACAAAAGTTCTGCCAGATAGTATGAGTTAGTAGGTGCTCAGATTCGATAGTGATGAGGGTTATATAAGTAGCTTTGGCGAGGTCATTCCTCTCTCTGCATCTCTTCATTGGCTCTCCCTTCTCTATTGTATTAGACTTAAGCTACTTGTTTTCATTTTCAAGGCCCTTCATGATCCATCCCCACCGGACCTATCATCTCACTCACCATGTAAAGGATGACTTTTGTTTCTGATCAGCCTTTGACAAAAGCTTCCATCACCACGTTAAATTTCTAAACAAACATCTTCATGCTTTCTCCTATGCTGCCCCCCATGTTTGGGAGGAGCTCCCTGCAAACACAGTCACTAACTCATTATCCTCCTTCAAAACATTCCTCAACATTAGTCTAGTCTGTGATGTTTATCAAAAGCTTGACAGCAGTTAGGCTACCTGTGCAGAGATCACTGCCGATCATGCTGACCAATATTGTCCCCTTATTTCCCTGTTCCCCTCTGTCAGTCTGTCTCAATTCACTGGTTGTCTCCTGTCTTATAGCTAGACTGGAAGCTCTCTGGGGCAGGGACCATCTTTTTGTTCTGTGTTTGCACAGCACCTAGCGGAATGGCATCCTGTTGCACAAGTAGGGTTCCTTGGCGTTGTGGGAACACAAATAAATACAGTATTTCAGGACTTGCCCTGTAAATAATAGCCAAGGGAAATACCAGTGACAAGATAGAAACAGGTGAGGTTTGTGATGTTTCAGACAAGATGTGAAATGAGAATGAGCGCAGAGGGGCAGAGAGACGAACAGAGGCTTGGGGTTAGGAGCAGCAGAGGAGAAGTTTCTGGCGCCAGCAGGTCCAGACTGTCAGCAGTAAGAGGAAGGAGGCCAGTGCTGGATGTGGTGAATGTGCAGAGAAAGGAATAAAGAGAAAGCAAACATGGTATCAATCGGCTACATTCCCCTTGGAACAAAAGGGGGAAATGTCTTAATTGAGGAATAGATCTTTTCCTCTGTGCAGGTCCCATCAGGAAATAGGCATTATCCCCACTCATCAATAAGACAATATAACCCAATATAGAGGTCTGCAGATTTGGCTCCTTCATTGCACCCTTATTACTCACTGGAGTAACTCTACCAGAAAACAATGCATTTAATGACTCTCTGCATTGCTCTGCTATAGGTGTGAAACCAGTTGCTAAGTGTCAACAACTGAGTTTTGCATATTTATTTACACAGCCAAAAAACACTCTGCTGTGTTAAGTCAACATTCCTGCTATGTTTGTTCTTTAAAATAACAAGTAATAAGGTCTCTGTGCATAACCAAATCTTTCCAGTATTTTTTTAAGAGATGAAATCACAGAGCCACATCATTGCAAGATTAGTGCCAGCCATCTGTTTATCAGAATTTGGGCTCTGATTAACTTCAGAGCATTAGATTTTTAGAGCAATCTATCTATCTATCTATCTATCTATCTATCTATAAAGCGACTTACAATTTAAACAATCAAGTCACAAGCCTAGAGGGAAGAACAACATTGTCTCAAAATGACGAACCTAATTCACCACTGTTTCTCCAGTTTTATACTGATGTAACTCCTTTGATGTAAATGGAGTTACACATGAATAAACCTGGAATAGGGAAATGGTGAACTGGACCCTATAATGGTTCTTCAGTGCCTTTCACCTTCTGTAGTCATGTATACCAGTGCATGGTGAGTGTAAAAGGTCAGAAAGAGAGCGTTGCACTCACTTGGCACAGGAGCAAGGCAATAAAAAAAAATCAGGTCTATAGTTTCCACAGCATTTAAAATAAACATTTTCCACTAACTCTGGTTGCTAGTGTGATTATTTACCATAACTCACTTCAATTAAATTGCTAGCTTAGGGGAGCTGTAATGAAAGCCAGTAAAAAGATAAAAACAAATACCAGTATAAATTAAGTGTTATTTGGAATATCATAACTATAAACATAAAATTTAGACCTGCGCACTGCCTGTCTCCTAAATCGTATCAAAATATTTAATTAAAAATAGTTTTACTACTTTTTATTCATATTAGCCAGTCCAGCTATGGGAGATCTCTATGGTTTGATCTCTAAACTAACTACATTTGATATCAAATTTATTGGGAAACAATAAGTTTTTGGAATGTAACTTCTCATTAAAAGGAGAAGTAATTCAATTTATATTACTGCACTTATGCTAGAAATGCACAGTAGATGGTGCTAGTACTCAAAGCAGGGTGTGGTAATGGTATTATTTTGCCAGTAAGGGAAATGATAGGGAAGAGGGTTTTTAAATTTTATTTTTTTTAAGGAATATGATCAGTTTGAAAATTTGGATCTGTATCTGGATTCTGAACATCCCAAAATAAAGGGCTGTTCAGATCCAGGGTTCTGATTTGACAAACTTTTGCAGTGGATCCAGTTTTGAATTTCAAAATTCCTCAGCATTCTTTTCTTCCTAATCAGAGAGAGTGAGCCCGGTGAGGAAATCTGTGCCTGCATGTGTTGGGTCTAAACTTTTGGTGAACTTTGGGGAGCCAAAACACACCCAGACTGGCCGTCTCTGCATAATCCTTTCTGAACCCTTTATCGAACAAAGCACTGACCTGCAAACTACTCATGACACCCCCTTTCTCAAGTAGCCATTAGCCTTTATCTCTATGCATTTACTTGTTAAACTTGCTTTTCCTGTAAAATCTTGATTGATTATGCATGACCATTATCTTTTGTTAATCACTTTGTTTACTTCTGTGTATAAATATTGATGCTCACCCCTAATAAAGGCGCCACACTTATTCTAAAGCTTTTGGGATAGTGTGAGCCCGTTGATCAACGCATTGGTGTCTGGTCTCTGACAGAATTGTGTGCCCATACCAACTCCGCACGAACTCGGGTGCTGGAGAGGTGAGTGAGGACTTGCTTTATTACCTAACAATTTGGGGGCTCGTCCGGGATTCCTTCTGGTGCGGTACCTCTGTCCAGTGGTCAGACCACTCATATCTGAATTGGCAAGGCGCCACAGGAGATTTCTCCCAGCCAATTCAATATGGAGGGGTCGTGTATTGGACAGCAGGGTAAACGCCAGTTGGAGGGCTCCTGTCAGACACCATGGGTCAAGGGACTAGCGTGCCTCTTGAGAGTCCGTTGGGGATTGTAAATAAGTTATGGAACGAAGGGAAACTCCCAGTACAGACAGGAATGTCTAGGAAGAAATTGTACACACTATGTGTAAGGAATTGGACTGGGTATACCGCGGTATTGGCCGACCCGGAGATGAGGTGGCCTTCGTATGGCTCTTTCGAACAGGCTGCCTTAAGAGGAGTAAAGAGCCAGATCGAAAAAGACCATCCGGGACAGTTATGTTACTGGTTTTGTTGGGACACAGCAGCAGAGCTGTGGAAATCTTTAAAAATTATGGCAGTCAGGTACTCTCCCGAGAGTGAACCCCCTCCAGGTTATTTCGATGAAGGGTGTAGACCACGGCGTGTTTTGACTCGTCAGCTGGTCCCCTCTGCACCTGCCCCTATTCCTCCGCAGGGGGACTCTCTCCTTGTAGCAGAGGGGAATCTGCAGGATATCAGATTGGAATTTCTGCAGAAGGATGAGGAAGAAATGGAGGGGCAAACCTCGGGAGGAGTAGTTACTAGGCTAATGTCCAAGCAGGTACGGCAGGGTGCATGCCCCCCCCCGAGGATAGCCCAGAGGATGTCTCCGTCAAATCTCTTGCGAGTAATAAATGTATAGTTAGAGAGATGCCTTTACAGGTGCACGATCAACCTTATATGGGCAATGATGGACGGTTACAACATGCTAATATTGTGGAATATAAAGGATGGCTAGAATGGGACTTGAAAGAGTGGGGACAGTTGTCAGGGTCTTTTGGGGAAAATCCCCGAAAGATCATAGAACTTCTAGAAAGATTGTTTTTAAGTTATAATCCTACTTATACGGATGTGGATCAGTTGTTAAGTAGAGTTTTGACCGGAGAGGAACGTAGTAGATTGTGGATGGCAGAAAGGACATGGGGAGATAGCAATGCAGTTAATCTTACTTGGATGGATAGGCGGGATCTGGCCGCTGGCTGGAATCCCCTAGACTGGACTCAGCCAAGGCTGACTCAGCTGCGAGCAGATCGAGAGCGATTGTTAGAGAGACTCAAGGAAATGGCTCGCCGCTCGCCTAATCAGGCTAAGTTCATGCAGATTCGGCAGGAATCTGATGAGCCGCCCAGAAAGTTCTGGTCGAGGCTATTGGAGGGGGCCCGAATGTTCACTCAGATGGATCCTGAGAGAGAAGCAGACCACCCTACTCTTATTTCATTTTTTGTGAATCAGTCGGTGCCCCCTGTAAGGGATTACTTCTTAAAGTTTCGCCCTGGTTGGGGAGGTGAGTCAGTCACTTCAGTGTTGGAGGTAGCTGATTTTGCCTGGGAGAAAGAAAGGGAAAGTAGTAAAAAGAAAGAGAAAAAGGAAGAATATAAGCTGATGGCTTTAGCTTTTCACGGCGGTGTTCGAGGCAAAGGCCGTGGCCGTGGCAGGGGATTCCAGGGTGCTCGGGGAAGAGGGTCCTGGCGACCCCAGCCATCAGGAAATTGTTTTCAGTGCGGACAGCCTGGTCACTTTAAACGTGAATGCCCCTGGGGACGCCCAGAGGGTCTGGTTGCATCCGCAGATGCTTACACAAGTGAGGAATACACCCCTGCACCACCAGCTCAGCCCATTCCCCAGGCCTGGATCAACTACGGGAAACAGCAGCAGCCGCAGCAAGCTCAGCCTCCTCAATGACGGTACCCCGGGGGCGAAGGCAAACAATGTGATGGTCTTATTTCCTTAATGTCTTTAGCCGGCTCCTTTCTCACTTTCTCCCCTCCCAGCAAAGAGCCTCGTTTAACCCTTTCAGTCCAGGGACTGCCTGTCTCTTTCCTCATTGATACTGGGGCTACTTTCTCTCTTTTAAATCATGCCCCCTCTCCCTGGCTATCCTCTGAGGTTAAAACTGCGACTGGAGTGGAGGGCAACCCACAGTCTCTGGAACTCACTTTGCCTTTGAATGTTGTTTATGCTGATAAATGTTTTCCTCACCGTTTTCTTTTTTCCCCAGCTTGTCCGATCCCTTTGATGGGCCGGGATTTACTCTGTAAGCTTGAGGCTACTTTAACCTGCACTCCTGAAGGGGTAGGATTATTGATGACAGTGTTAGGAGATTCGGCCCCTACTCAGGGTAATTGGGAAACACCCCCCTCTCTCTCCCCTGACCTCACTGACTTGCCTTCAACCCTCTGGGGAATTTCTGACACTGATGTTGGCCTGCTCCTTTCGGCAGAACCCGTAAGGATTCAGGTGAAGCCTTCCTTAACCCCCCCGTCAGTCCCTCAATACCCCCTGTCGCTGGAAGCCCGGGAGGGCATCCGCCCCATTATCGAGGGATTCATTGCACAAAAGCTAGTCCGCCCTCAGCGCACTCCCTGTAACACCCCTATACTGCCTGTCAAAAAGCCTCCTAAAAAGGACGGAGACCCTGTTCGTTGGCGCTTTGTACAGGATCTACGAGTTGTTAATCAGTATGTGGTCCCTCTTCATGCAGTAGTTCCTGACCCAGCTACTATCATCAGCCAAATCCCCTGGGATGCTGAGTGGTTCACTGTTATTGACTTAAAATCAGCTTTTTTCAGCATTCCTGTGCACCCAGACTCTCAGTATCTCTTTGGTTTCACCTGGGAGGGACAAAGTTATGTCTGGCAACGACTTCCTCAAGGCTACAGAGACAGCCCCACGATTTTCAGCCAGTGCCTCCGCCACGACTTGGAAGGTTTCACCAGTCCGCAGGGATCCACATTGGTCCTATACGTAGATGACATCCTATTAGGTAATCGCGAAGAAGCTGCCCTCCGCATCAATGGTAAGGCACTTTTATTATACCTACACACCAGAGGCCACAAGGTAGACCCTAAAAAGATTCAGTGGGTCTCACAGAAGGTCCGATATCTGGGCTTCCTGTTAACCCCAGAGGGAAGACAGATGGACCCAGCCCGCATAAAGACTATTCAAAACTGCCCTCTACCGAACACCAAGAAACAACTTCGAGGTTTCTTAGGATTAATTGGCTTCTGTCGCCCCTGGTTGCCATCCTGCGGGGAGTTAAGCAAACCGCTCCACCGACTCACTGCTAACCTTGCTCCTGACCCTTTGCAGTGGTCCCCGGACACTATTGAAGCCTTTCAGTTACTCAAGGACAGTGTGGCCTCCTCCATGTCTCTCCGCCTCCCCAATTACAGCAAACCCTTTCACCTTTTTGTCCACGAGAGGGGTGGAATTGCTAGTGGTGTCCTTACCCAGCTGAGCGGGCCCCACCATTTCCCGCTTGCTTTTTACTCTCAGCAAATCGACCCTGTCGCTCAGGGAACCCCATTCTGCACCCGGACTCTGGCAGCAGCTGCCCTGCTGATCACAAAGGCAAAGAGCCTAACCCTGGGTCATTTTACCACGGTTTGGACCTCTCATGCCTTGTCAGCCCTTCTGCGTAGGGACACAACCCAAGTCTTTTCGGCCCATCATCAGCAACAGCTAGAGGCCGAACTCTTAGAAGACACTAACCTAATTTTTGAAAGGTGTGGACCCCTTAATCCAGCTACCTTGCTTCCTGACCTGCCAGTCCTCCAGGATCAGCACGACTGTGTGGAAGTAGTTTCCAGCATCTTACAGATAAGGGACAACCTGTTTGACGTGCCACTGGACAATCCCGATTGCATCCTCTTCTCGGACGGAAGCTCCTTCTATGTTGATGGCAAGCGTTTCACAGGTTATGCTGTCACCTCTGAATGGGACATTCAAGAGGCCGCCTCACTGCCAGGCAACTGGGGAGCCCAAGCCGCTGAACTCTATGCCCTGGCCCGAGCTTGCCAGTTGGCCGCTGGTAAGACCGTTACCATTTTTACTGATAGCAAATATGCTTTTGGAGTTGTGCATTGTCATATCCACCTCTGGAAGTTTCGAGGTTTCCAGACAGCTGCCGGTAAACCCATTCAGCACCTCCCCCTCATCCACAAGCTTTTGGACGCCCTCCAAAAACCCTCTGTCCTGGCTGTAGTTCACTGCCGGGCCCATACTAAAGATAGTAGCCCCGTTACCCGTGGGAATGCCCTGGCTGACGCCTCCGCCAAGAAGGCTGCCACCTTACCTTTAGCCATGCCCACATTGGCTATTGCAACCTCCTCCTTTACTCCACCGCACCCCGTACCAGTACCCACTGCTGAACTACAATCGTGGGAGAGCCTCGGGGCCACTCTGGTCAAAGGGACCTGGCTTATGCCAGATGGCCGAGCCTGCCTCCCTCACTCCACATACCCCGTGGCAGTTCGCTGGCACCATGATAAAGGGGGTCACTACGGCACGCACGCCCTCGTGGACACTATCGCTCGCTTTTGGTATGCTCCAGGCATTCAACCCTATTGCCTATCAATAGTGAAAGCATGCAGCACATGTCAGCGTAATGGACCTGCTCCGCCTCTTAACAAAATTAAGGGTGGAAGACCTCCGCCTGCTGCTCCATTTCAACATCTTCAAATTGACTTTGCAGATATGCCAAAGGCTTTTGGGAAAAAGCACCTCCTTGTTTTGGTTTGCCCTCTGACTTCCTGGGTCGAAGCTTTTCCTACTGCTAATTGTACTGCTGCCACAGTGGCGAAGATTCTCCTTAGAGACATTGTACCCCGTTTTGGCATCCCTCTTGTGCTCGACTCAGATCGTGGACCTCACTTTACTGGTCATGTCCTTGGCCGTTTAGAACAAGGACTGGGCATTTCACACTCCTTTCATACACCCTACCACCCCCAGTCTAGCGGGAAAGTTGAGCGTATGAATAGGGAACTTAAGTTTACATTGGCTAAATACTGTCAGGAAACAGGATTAAAGTGGCCTCAGGTACTTCCCTTGGTCCTGTTTCACCTTCGTACTCGCCCAACCCGCGCATTGGGATTATCCCCCTTTGAACTGCTCTATGGACACCCCCCTTTCAAAGGCGGGGCGCTACCACGTGCTGATGTTTCACTATTGGGAGGGGATCATATGACCGCGTGTCAGTTTCTCTCCCTACAGGCTCGCCTCCGTACCCTTTGGAAAGCCTCGCAGTTTTCCCAGACCGTGCCGCTGGAGGAACAAATCCACCCGTTCCAACCAGGGGACTTCGTCTGGGCCAAAAAGTTCGTTCGTGACGACACCCTCCAGCCAAGGTTTACTGGACCCCACCAGGTTCTTTTGACAACCCAGACTGCAGTGTTCCTGGAAGGACGCAAATCTTGGATCTACCACTCCCACGTCAAGCCAGCCGTAGTGGACCACAGTGACGGACCAGCAGCTCTTGTCACCACTGAGGACACTGCCTTCGACCAGTGGACCAGCTTACCTCTCTCAGACATTAGACTTAAATTGACTCGAAAAAAATGAGAGGACCCTTTATTCTGACAACTGTATGTTTTTTTTATGCTTTTTTAGTTTATTTTCTGCTTATGAAGATAATGCTTTTATTAGATATTCCCACGAGGTTAAAACTCGTATTTTAGGAAATAGAAGTGATTGCTGGGTATGTACTCCATTTCCAGTAAATGCAGCACAGGGACTCCCCTTCACACCCATTCCCCTAACCACTGCTAATATGACTTGGATGCCACCAACTAGAATAAAAAATCCAGTCCAACCCAATCTTACATGGGACAAAACAGGAGTGCCAATTAACAAATATCTCAGGGTAACCAATCAAACAGGATCACTGTGTTTTGTTAAAGAAAAAGGGTCAACTTTTGTGGGAACAAGTAAATGCAACATATATTTTAATGGCACCGCCTTTAGTAAAAATCTTGGCTTCAAGCCTTGCGCATCCCACTTATCCCATATGTGGATCCCTCACCCCGATCCAACCTTTTCAACTTTTTCATGGAGGGGCAGGTTTTCAGAGTCAGTTTTTAAAAAGCCCTGCTCAGATCTCGAGGGTGTCCAACTAATTGTTAAAGGATACACAATTGCCTTCTACAACTGCTCAAGCAGTACTACACTGCCCTTTGAGGACAACACTACCAAATTGTGCCTCTGCAGTTCACACAACGACCCCTCTGCGTTACCAGGGGAACAGTGGTACAACGGGTGGTGGGTTACCTCCTACTTTGAGAAATGGAATACCCAAAACGCATTATATGGAACATACTGGGCGTGCGGGCCCAAGGCTTATTATTTTCTCTCCCCTGATTGGGCAGGGTCATGTTATTTGGCATGGCTAGCACCGCCTTCTCGCATCTCCCTCACTCCCCCTCATTTTCCCCACGTTCGTAACATCCGTGAAACTGACAGAGATATTAATCTCCGTGATGGTTTGTCCTGGCAGCGGTGGGCTGGTCACACTAGCTTAAAGGGTGCTATCATCCGTCTACAGGGACTATTAGAATCTTTGACCAATGAAACTGCAACCCTATTTGAAAATCAGGCCGGGGAAATGTCCCAGCTGCGCCAGTTAGCTTTGCAAAACAGAATGGCTTTAGATATGATGTTAGCAGCCCAGGGAGGAACTTGCGCCCTCATAAATGAAGAATGCTGTGTTTTTGTAAATGACACCTACTCTGACACTTTTCAACGTACCAAACACCTAAGGGAAATGGCTAAAAACTACTCCTCTGGCCAGCCACCTTATGATTGGTGGGGAGCCTTATGGAATTGGCTGCCCGGACTTGGGTGGGTTAAAAACCTCTTGGTGGGTGTTGTTGGGGCCATAGTAGTCCTTATAATACTGTGTTGCTGTATTCAGTGTGTCCCCTCCCTCATAAACTCATGTAAGTCAGTTTATTCTTTTCCCACTTCAGCTAAAAGCCTTACTCTCTTCGAACTGGCCCAGGCTGAAATTGCCAAGCGGCCCTTGAGATCTTGAAATAGGGTGTAGCTTTTTGATTAATAGTTATCTCAAAGCTACAAATGGAGGAATGTTGGGTCTAAACTTTTGGTGAACTTTGGGGAGCCAAAACACACCCAGACTGGCCGTCTCTGCATAATCCTTTCTGAACCCTTTATCGAACAAAGCACTGACCTGCAAACTACTCATGACACCCCCTTTCTCAAGTAGCCATTAGCCTTTATCTCTATGCATTTACTTGTTAAACTTGCTTTTCCTGTAAAATCTTGATTGATTATGCATGACCATTATCTTTTGTTAATCACTTTGTTTACTTCTGTGTATAAATATTGATGCTCACCCCTAATAAAGGCGCCACACTTATTCTAAAGCTTTTGGGATAGTGTGAGCCCGTTGATCAACGCATTGGTGTCTGGTCTCTGACAGAATTGTGTGCCCATACCAACTCCGCACGAACTCGGGTGCTGGAGAGGTGAGTGAGGACTTGCTTTATTACCTAACAATTGCTTTCTTTCTTTCTTTCTTTCTTTCTTTCTTCATATTTTTACAGTAAAGAGTGACATTTTATAGACTGGAGTCTGCTCATAATTTTCACTAATGTTTTTCCCAACCATATCAATGAATATCAGTTAGAAGAGGAGGAAATTTAATCAAGCAAAACAACTGAGTAAATCTATGATCTGTAAGTTTTATGGACCATTCAGTGTCCATGGGAGTTGGTGGAAATGTTATAAATGACATTACTGCACATTGGATTGTCACCTATATGATTGTCCCAGAAGCCATGCACATGAGAAAATGGAGGAACTCCAAAGTTGTTTGGATCATGAGGATGGTGAATGTTTTCTATCATCCCTCTGAAGGATATCATAGCTTTATGAACCAGCCTGACAATTGTGTCCTTTTTCTAGTATTAAAGCATTTAGGATATATATGGTTTTTCATATTGATTTTCTTTAATTGGATTTAATTGCTTCCATCTTTTGTATTTTAAAGTTTAAAACACTGTATGCAGGTTTGGTTCTATATCAAGATGAAGTGCTGAGATCCCCACTCTTCTGTTCCTCACACTCTCTCCCTTAACGAGCACTCAAATGCCAGCTCCAAGAAGCGGGAGATAGGATGGCAATAGGAGCCGGGAACACTTCTGCTCCTCTTGGAACAGTCTGATAGCACCTTCTAAACTCTAGTACCATGTTGTAGTGTAGCCCAGTGGCCTAGTTTGTCCACAGGGGATTCTTAAATATTCACTGCTTTGCATTATATTCTGCTGTTATGATGTTCAGTAGTAATGCGTATAGGCCTGTATCCTGTAAGACATTAGCTTCAGCAAGTTAGCATCAGGCTTAAGGCCTGTGAACTCTGAACAGATAAACTTAGAACACACAAATGACCAACAGAAACCCCAAGTATCGGGGAACTGAAAATAGAGTGTTTAAGGGGGAATTCTGGCCACAGGAACATGATCCAACCACAAGAGTGCTGTGGCAACGTATTGATGTATATAACAGGTACATTAGCTGCATCCGCAGATACCTAACCACAAAAAGGCCATGGTAATGAATTGATGTATATGATAATAAGTTGGGATAATTGATATCCTTACCTATAGTAAGACGCTCCAACATTAGTAAGATGAGGAATAAGGAAAAGGGGAAATATTCCTACTGAATGTGCATCAAACATAGTGGTGTCAGCATAACATAAAAGTTTCATCCCAGCCTAGGGGCAGTCGGAGGAGATATAATCCTTGAAGTGTGCCAAAATGATGGCCACCAGTGATGAGGAGGAATGTGATGGTGATGAGGAAGATGATGGCGGCTAACATTTCAGGTTGTTCTGTGAGGGATTGTTATGGTCTGAGTTCCTATAGTCTGAGTGTTGCAACAGTGCACATCAGGGTTCCCAACTATATAATAATTTGTATTGTACTGGGCCTGATCTCAGGAAAAGAAGCTGACAACCCTCAAAGTAATAACTGGGGATTCTTAAATCTATCTATTGATCTGTCTATCTATTTAAATAGATAGATATAGATATATTGTGACAAAGTTCCTCCTTTATCTTGGTGGGTCCTGCGCTTATTGGCGGATTTGCACACCTCAGTGATCTTCCCCTCTGGTGGAACCCACAGTCTGGGTCAACTCCTCCTGTGTCTGATCAGGAGTTGTGAGGTTTTGGGGGAACCCGGACCCGCCCTCTACTCCAGGTTCCAGCCCAGGGCCCTGTGTATTGCAGCTGTCTATAGTGCCTCCTGTAACAGCTGCATGACAGCTACAACTCCCTGGGCTACTTCCCCATGGCCTCCTCCAAACACCTTCTTTATCCTCACCACAGGACCTTCCTCCTGGTGTCTGATAATGCTTGATTGTCTGATAATTCCTCAATCCTCCAGTAGCATACCCTCTCAGGGCTCGTCCAGACTGGGGGGGGGGGAATCGATCTTAGATACGCAACTTCAGCTACGTGAATAACGTAGCTGAAGTCGAATATCTAAGATCGGATTAATCACCCGTCCAGACGGTGCGGGATCGATGTCCGCAGCTCTCCGTGTCGATTCCAGAACTCCGTTCGGGTTGATGGAGTTCCAGAATCGATATAAGCGCGCTCGGGGATTGATATATCATGTCTAGATTAGACGCGATATATCGATCCCCGAGCAATCGATTTTAACCCGCCGATATGGCGGGTAATCTGGACGTACCCTCAGTCTCAGCTCCTTGCGCCTCTTGCTCCCAGCTCCTCATACATGCTTCCTCTCCTCTGGTTCCTCCCCGTCTGACTGGAGTGAGCTCCTTTTTAAACCCAGGTGCCCTGATTAGCCTGCCTTGATTGGCTGCAGGTGTTCTAATCAATGTAGCTATCTCCACTGCCTTCTAGAAAGATCTTATTTGGCCCCAGGTGCCTTGATTAACCTGGAGCAACTGCCATTTGGTTACATGGTACTAGGGATTTGTTTAGCCTGGGGCTAACATACCTGTTCCTCAGTACTTTACTGTAGCCATCTGGCCTTGCCCCATCACATATCCCCCCCCACCCCCGCTCAACACCATAGGGTTGGGCAACTTGGGACACCAGGCAGTGTGCTCTTGAAAGACCATCAGCGTTGCCATGGTGGTATCCAGCCCTGTGCCATATGTGGAACTGGAATGGTTGGAGGGATAAGAACCACCTGGTGACTCTTGCATTCTTTTCCTTATTTCTCTGCATCCACTGGAGGGGTGCATGGTCCGTCACAAGAGTAAATCACCAGCCTAAGAGGTAATAACGCAGTGTCTCCATGGCCCTTTTGACAGCAAGGCATTCTGTCTCAACTACTGCATACTTCTGTTCTCTTGGGAGCAGCTTTCTGCTTAGGTAGAGGATCAGGTGTTCTTCTCCAATCATTTGTGACAGAACCGCCTCCAACCCCACCTCATAAGCATCTTTCTGTAAAATAAATTCCTTGGTAAAGTCCAGGGCTATGAGTATGGAGTCATTACAGAGGCTGTCCAAAGGTCTAAAAATGCCCCCTCTGCTGCGTTGGTCCACTTCACCATGTCTGGACCTCAGGCCTTCACCAAGTCTGTTAGAGGACTTGCCCTACTGGCGAAGTGGGGAATAAAACGTCTGTAGTAGCCTACAACGCCTAGGAATGCATGGACCTGCTTCTTTCGGGTAGACTGGGGCCAGTTTTGAATCGCCTCTAGCTTATTAGTTTGGGGCTTCACTATATCCCTTCCTACAATATATCCCAGGTACCTAGCCTCTGCTAGTCCTTTGGCACATTTAGGAGGATTAGCGGTGAGGTCAGCCTGCCTTAAGGTGCTTAGTACTGCCTCAACTTTCTCCAAGTGGGTTCCCCAGTCTGGCGTATGGATGATGACATCATCTAGGTATGCAGCTGCATAACTAGTATGGGGGTGCAGCAGCTTATCCATGAGGAGCTGGAATGTGGCTGGGGCCCCATGTAACCCAAAAGGGAGGACAGTGTACTGGAATAGCCCGTCTGGGGTGGAGAACGCTGTCTTTTTTTTAGTTTGTTTGGTCAAGGGAATCTGCCAATACCCTTTTGTCAGATCCAGTGTAGTCAAGAATCAGGCACTACCCAGTTGTTCAACCAGTTCATCGATGCATGGTATGGGGTATGCATCAAATTGGGATACTTCATTCAGTCGGCGAAAGTCATTACAGAATCTCGTGGTACCATCAGGTTTGGGCACTGGAACGAATGGACTGCACCACTGTGTCATAACATTTCTTCCCAGATCTGGACCTTAGCGTCCAAAATATGGGTGTTAGCATGAAAACCTCCAAGCTTAGTTACCAGCTTGGACCTGGTACTTGCTGCCACCAGCTAGGAATTATACAGTGCCTAGCTCACTGTGGTCTCCCCAAAACCTTCCCTGGAGGACCCCCAGACTCAGATGCCTTGAGTCTTACAACAAAGAGAAATAACCCCCTCCCCTTGTTTCCTTGTTACTTCCTCCCAGGCTCCCCTCCCTGGACGACCCTAGGAGATTCCCTGCTTCCAGTCCTGGAAACACAAGTACCAACAGATCTAATCTCTCTTCCCCCTCACCCAGAGGGTATGCAAAGTCAGGCTCAGTAAATCTAACACAAAGAGATTTTCCCCCTGACTTCTTCCTCCCACCAATTCCCTGGTGAGCTGCAGACTCAATTCCCTGGAGTCCCCACTAAAGAAAAACTCCAACAGGTCTTAAAAAGAAAGCTTTATATAAAAAGAAAGAAAAAGGACATTAAAAATAGTCTCTGTTAAGGTGACAATATACAGGATCAATTGCTTAAAAGAAAAAATGAATAAACAGCCTTATCCAAAAAGAATACAATTTAAAACATTCCATCAACTACACACATGTAAATAAAAAAGAAAACAATATAAACCTATTGTCTTACTATCCTTGTACTTACAACTTGGAAACAGAAGATTAGAAAGCCAGGAGATAGAAAGATCACTCTCAGAGACGAGAAAAGGAACAGACCAAGAACAAAGGACTCACACCCAAAACTTCCCTCCACCCAGATTTGAAAAAGTCTTGTTTCCTGATTGGTCCTCTGGTCAGGTGTTTGGTTCCCTGTGTTAACCCTTTACAGGTAAAAGAACATTAACCCTTAGCTATCTGTTTATGACACACTGACTGTAGGATTCTTCAATAATGCCTAATTCTAACATTTTCTTTACTTTGGCATTGATTTCTTCTCTTTTGGGTGCTGGGATTCGGTAGGGTCTCAGTGTTAGCTTGGCTCCGGGGATCGTGCGGATATGGTGATAGGTCTCAGTCGTCCGCCCTGGGTTTGTAGAGAACACATCTCGATTGCGATTAGTTATGTCGGCTGCCTTGAGTTTATGGATTGACGTCAAGTCGGGTGATATCTTCACTTGCTCATGTAAGTTATCCTCCTGGGGAAGGGTCTCCTGGGTGACTAAGCATGCCTCTTGATCATGCCAAGGTTTTAGAAGATTGATGTGGTAAATTTGCTCCGGTTTCCTGCGGCTTGACTGCCGCACCTTATAGTTTACCTCTCCCATGGCTTCAATCACTTCATAGGGTCCCTGCCACTGGGCCAACAGCTTGCTTTCTGCTGTGGGCACCAGGACCATTACTCGATCCCCTGGCTGGAACTGTTGAAGCTTTGCTTGGTGGTTATAATGGGTCCGTTGGGTCTCCCGTGCTTTCTCCAAGTGTTCCCGTACAATGGGTGTAACTCGGGCTATCCGATCCCACATCTGTAGTACATGCTCAACTATGTTCTTTCCGGGATTTGGCTCCTCTTCCCAGGCTTCTCTGGCTATATCCAATATGACTTGGGAGTGGTGCCCATATAGTAGTTCGAATGGAGAGAAACCTGTGGAGGCTTGTGGAACTTCCCGGATGGTGAACATGAGGTAAGGCAATAGGGTATCCCAGTCTTTCCCATCCCAGCTCACCACTTTCCTGATCATGGCCTTGAGGGTCCTATTGAAACTTTCTACAAGACCGTCTGTTTGTGGGTGGTATACAGAGGTCCATAGGGCTTGTACATGGAGCAATGAACAAAGATCTTTCATCAACTTGGATACGAAAGGTGTCCCTTGATGAGTCAGTATCTCCTTGGGTAGCCCAACCTGGGAAAAGATCTGCAGTAGCTCCTTAGCTATTGTCTTGGAAGCTGTATTGCATAGGAGGATGGCTTCCAGGTATCGGGTTGCATAGTCTAATACAACCAGCACATGTTGGTGGCCCCGAGCTGTCTTCTCTAGGGGCCCAATCAGATCCATGGCTATGCTTTCAAATGGTACCTCTATTATTGGAAGAGGTATCAAAGGGGCCCGTAAGTGTGGGCGAGGGCTATGTACCTGACACTCTGGACAAGAGGTGCAGTATCGCCTGACATCTTCATGTACTCCTGGCCAGAAGAACCTCCGCAGGATCCTGGCCTGGGTTTGCTCTGCCCCTAAGTGTCCTCCAAACAGGTGACTGTGGGCGAGGCTCAATATGGCTTTTTGATGTTTTCGTGGCACCAGAAGTTGATGTATCTCCTGCTTCTGCATTTACACCACATGGTACAGGAGATCTTTCTTCACTATAAAGTAGGTCCTGGACCCCGGGCCTTCCCCTCCACTGGTATCCCATCTATCTCAGCCACCTTTTTCCTGACATTATCATATCTAGGGTCCTCTGCTTGGTCCCGTCCGAAAGTCTCTCTCCCAGGACTAACCTGTCTGAGCTCCCAGGGGCCGGCTTCTGCTTCCTCCAAAGGCTCGTCGCCATCATGGCTGGGGCCAGCCTCCGGCTCACCTTCTGTGTTGGTAGTTTCTCTGATGGCTGTTCGTGTCCATCTGCCCACTAGCGTGGTCTTCTGGCCCTGTGTCAGGATCCGGGTTCCTAAAGCCTTCGCCGCCTTCCTTTCTTTTTTTGTCTTCCGGGCCTTTGGGGGGGGGTGGGAACAGATTCTGAGAAAACTCAGAAAACATTGGAGGTTGACATTCCCCCAGTAATGAGTCACTGCCAATGGGGCCCCACCTCCCTCCAGCCTCTCCGGGGGGAGTAACTTATCAAACCCTGGATAGTCCTTCTCAATAACTACAGGATATGGGAGTTTAGGAACTACGCCCACTGTCACCTTAATGGGGTTCCCCTGAACCTCTATCTCCACTGGGATGGGGGGATAATGGCTCATGGCCTCATGCACACACGTCACTGCTACGCGTTTGGCTTGCAGCAGCTGGCTACGTTTTACCAGCTTACTCGATATAAGGGTGATAGCACTCCCCGAGTCCACAAGTGCTGTAGTCTCTGCTCCATTTATCTTCACCGGCCTGGTGTAGTTATGCGGGGCTAATGCGACTCCCGCAAGGTGGATAAGGGCGCATGAGACCTCCCAATCCCCCAAGTTGCATTGCATAGGCTCCTCGGAGCTGGGACACTGTGCTGCTATGTGTCCCCACTCCGCACATGCATAACATCTATAATTGTTTCTAATTATTCTCCTATCATGTGGGCTAGGGGGTTTAGTCCCAGGGTTCCCCCCACTCAGGCCAATCCCTTCCTTCTGGAGTCTCTGCTGGTTTTCAGCCCCCCTCTTCCTCCACCTAGAACTCCTCAGGGGTTTGGCTGTCCCACCTTCCAGGGCTGGGGTTGGGTATTTGCTACGAAAGGGGCTTTCCTTGGGTAGTTGGGTCAATTCCCTGGCTGTCATGTGTCTTTCTACCAGCGCGATCATCTCGTCATAGGTGGACGGATCGTTCTGGCCTACCCATTTGCGGAGATCTGGTGGCAGTGCCCTCATGTACCGGTCGATGACCAGAACCTCTAGTATCTCTTCCGGACTCCGGGACTCTGTTTGCAAACACTTTCGTGGGAGATGGATGAGGTCATACAATTGGGACCGCGGGGTTTTGTCTTCCTGGTACTCCACTCATGATACCGCTGGGCCCGCACTCCGGTTGTTACTCCAGATCTGGCCAGGATCTCTTCTTTCAGCTGGGAGTAGTCTGCTGCAATCTCTTCAGGCAGATCATGGTAGGCCTTCTGGGCCTCCCCACACAGGAATGGGGCAAGGATGCCAGACCACTGATCTCGAGGCCAGGCCTCCCGTAGGGTTGTCCTCTCAAAGGCCAGAAGGTATGCCTCTACATCATCCTCCCGTGTCATTTTCTGCAGCCAATGGCTAGCCCGTATGAGCCGCGTCCCATCATGGCCATGGTTCAGCTCTGTAAGGGTCTTTACCTAGTTTACCAGTTCCCGCAACATAGCTTGGTCTTGAGCAGCTTGGTCCATCAGAAGGCGATTAGTCTCTTGCTGCAGCCACACTGCTTCTTGCTGGGCGGCTGCCTGGACATGGGTAGCCTCCTGCTGGGCCACCATGGCTTGTATCAGTGCCCGCACTACGTCATCCATTTTGCCCCAGGCCCCCTGAATCCTCTGGGCGGCCCTGCTTTTGTCCACTGATTAATCCTGCTTCCATCCTGCTGCTGCTATTGGGACAAGAAATCTACTGCATTCAACTCATGACTCTGCAAAGATTAACTTGAGTGTTTCTCTAACAGCTTTTTCACTACAGTTGCAGGTCTACTAGTCCAGATTTGAATGCAATATTTAATTCGATTTCAACCCATCCATTCAGTGAGGGACTGTCACCTTCATGCACCACTGCCAAAATAACTAGATCAAAGTGGAGAAGAAGAATATACCTGCACTGTATCTCCAGAGCTGGGCAGAGAAAGGGAATCCTCTTTCACAAAGTATTGCAAAAATTGTGAAATTTGGTTTGTTGTAGAATGAAAACCCAAAATTCTGCATGAAAGGGAACGGAGTCCAGATCCAGAGCAGATCCTGAATGCTATGGGAGCCTAGGCTGTGAGAAGACAGGACATTGAAGTTTAGGCTCCATTGTTCCCAGAGCTTCTAGTATTCTGGCACCTTGGTAAACTGCCCCGCAAGCCTTGGAGGAGCCCTGGCAGAGCCAGGGAGCTTTGGAGCCACAGCTCCCAGGCTTCCAGCTCCCTCCCAACTCACCTGGTGGCCTGAAGGGGATCCAAGAGACTATAAGCATCAGCAGAGTCATGAACCTCGGAGCTTGGGAGCCACAGTTTCCACTTCCCATCAGCCCATCAGGAAAGCTTCGGAGTAGCTTGAATGCCAAAGCCCCAGGGCTTCAGGCTCTCAGCTCCCTGTCAGTCCACCAGACAAGCTGCTGAGGAACCAGATAGGCAAACTGGTGAGAAACCAGTTAGGTTTCAGATGGAATCCTGCCTGTGTTCCATCACAGCTTTGTCAAATTGGAACCGTGTCCACGAAACATTTTGCTTTAAATGAATCAGTATTTTAAAAAAGAAAGAAAGAAACAAACAAACATTCAGTTGGAGCATCTCCAACCACCTGTAGTCTTAATTAAGTAAACAAAGGTGAATGTGATTGAGGCTAATTGGAAGAGTTTAATCCACTTGCATCCTGATCCTGCACAACTTTGCCTTCTCTCTCTATCTGCTGCAACGGTTTGATAAAAGCACTTCTAATGTTCCAGCTCCTTTTTAACTGTTTGTACCTTGCAGAGGAGCCTGGTTCCCACTTCCTGTTCCTGTTACCACACCTTGCTCCCGCTTCCTCACCCTAACACCAGCTACTGACTCCAGTGTGTGGCTTGTGACTCTGGCTTTGACCCATGACCACGACCCTGATCTGGGCTCCAACCACTAGGTCAGATTGCCAATGCTATGGGCTCTGACAGATTGTGAGTGGCTGCTCTTCTGTCTGGAGGGTTCCCTCATGACAGGTACCAGTCCTCCTCAATGTTAGGTCACTGAGTCTGTTAGGAATGTTAAGCCACACACCAGCCAAAACATAATGCAGTGTGATGAACAGCGGGAGAGCCCTGCAGCTTTTGAGATATAGGATGCTATCTGCAGGTTTACTATTATGACTATGGGTTGATGCTGCTCTATTCCTTATAAGGCTGTTTGACATTTCCCCCAATTTACTACTGCTGTAGATAAAGCTTGTATTTAGAAAAAATAGGATGTAGACTTTCCGAAGGAAAAGTGATGATGCTTGATGTCTAAGTTGAAAAGTTCATTTGCCAAGTACAGGGTGGACATAGTACATGAAGGAACAGCTAAAAACAATGAGAATAGCTTTCTGTCAACATCCCATTCTGGCTTACTTCAATTCCCACAGGAGCAAGTCTTTAGAACCTGTCAAATCCCACAGTGCCTTACAGCACAGGAACTGAAGCAAGAGTGGAAATACCACAAATTCTCATGTGATGAGTAGAGCTCCCCATTTTAACCTTTCCCTCCTATACCCCACTAACATGAGAGCAAATAAACAACAGATTAAAGCACAACTTTTCCCATGGTGCTCCTGAGGCAGCAAGCTCCTCTATTCCAATTCAGGGAGCATGTTCCAGCAGGCTGACCTTTGAGCAGCATTTAAGCAGGCATTGACAAACTATGGTCAGGACTTACAGATGGAAAACACTTGTATGCAAGAGCCCTCAGAGGGCAAATAAGCCTGATGGGCCCACTTACTCATGGGATGGACGAGTCAAATAAAAAATATGCCTGGAAAGGGAGCTGTGTTCAGCACAACTGTTTCCAAAGAGTTACTGGAAAACACCCGGATGTTCAGTACACATGTATGTGCAATGTAGTCATGCTATGTAGTCAGAGGGAGAATTCCATGTCTTAACAAGTTAGGAACTGGGTGAGAACTTGCTGCATAAAGAGTCTGTTCTTCTTTGCCTTTTTTTCTCTGGAGGAGTTGTTGAGATGATGACTGTAATCCCCACCCAAGGGACTGCATGTGCTTCACGGACAATGAGCTGCCCTGGGTGTCCTGTGCTGTAGGGATCTTTACTACTACCCCGTGTAGAACCACTGCCAGTGGGGGTTGTCTACTTCATGTCCTGCTTCATGGACTTTTGGAGTCAGATGCTGAGCTCCACTGCAGCTGCTTTGTGCATAATAGTTGTCAGATGGATCTGGTCTGCTGAACATTACATCTGACTAGGAGAATCCTTAGGTACCATTCAGTCGACTGAATGATTTCTATGCCACCCTCCTTCCCGGATCCCAGTGCAGGGAAAGAGTGTGGCTTCAGGAAAAGTCGAAATGTCCCTACCTCCTGGTGATACCCCACTGTCATTACAGTCCCTTGAGGAAATGGGCAGACAGCTGTAAGCATGGGTAATCTTACACCAGGGAGCAGTCTAGGTCTTGGCCATTCCCAAGATTTGTGGGCTGAAAGTGTGACTAAAGCAGGCTTCACATGCTCGCTGCTCATCTTGCACCAAGCCAGAGCAAAGTATCTAGGCCGCAACGTAGAGCCCTTGTTTGCTCAGTCCAGCTATTCTGAACAGACAACACAGAGTTCCACATTAGGTACTACCAGAAAAGCAGTAGATCAATTGACATACTGATCAATGCCTGTGTGATCCTGAACTATTCATAGCTATAAGCTGGATAGGCCCCATCCACACAGCTGTTGCATACAGGGGCAGTAGTAAAGCCTGTCACTGTTTGGTGACTATGAGAATAGGAATATAATGGTACTGATACCATAGTAATACCTATAACCCTTATGGTGCAGCATCCTGCTAGCTGTCCATAGATCTTGCTGACACTTTCCATAGAAAGTCAAGTATTTTCCTGCAAAGGACTCTGGGAGAAATGGAGGATTATGTCCTCTCTCCTTCCTCCATACTCAACGGAGGAACTTTATAAGAGCTAAGTATTTCCTCTTGAATGGGACTGTTGCCCTCAAATGTTCTTTCTCCAGCATCAGAAAGGGAAAGAAAAAAAAGTTCTCTTTTCTCTCCTGAATGGAATTAGTGCAGCTCTGAGGCCCCTTAGACCCACAGGGAAAAGGAAAGGAGTTCCTGTCCACATGTGCAGGAAGCTTCATCCACAGATTAACAAAAATAGATGGGAAAAAAGCTCTTAATCCTCCTCACATTCTCTCTCCAAGAAATTTCAAATAAACTTGCCCCTCACAATTGGTGAAAATAGTGAATAGGTTCAAACATGAAGTGACATCTAGGAATCTGTCAAACCCTGGATTAGTTTAGAAACCAAAGTGACTTCTTTAAAATATCTCAGTGAGTGAAGTGTTACTAAAAATTGTCTGATGGAGAGCACTGGAAGCTAAAGCCACAGAACTGAAATAAGCCCATGTGATGCTCACCAATATGCTTCCTCCCTCAGCTGCAGGAATTGCATTTATGGATGAGACCATTGTTGTTTCCATGCCCATCTAGTATATGTCCTTCCATTCAGGGTGCCAAATAGTCCACTTGTGGCAGCGGTTTTGAGACATAGACACATCTCTAATAGAACTTGGACTGGCACAGCCAATTGATTTCACGGAGGGCACCAAACAAACAGCCATGAGCTGGTAACAAATTTGTGTCACTATCAATTTGGGTGGTAGTAGAATAGTTTCATCTTTCTCTCCTTCTGCATTAAATTCAGGCTCCTCAGCCACATATTCAAGACCTCACACAACTTTCCCCTACTACACATTTGTGGTTCCATTTCATGTTACCTTTCTTCTCACCTGCCATGCTGGTTCTCTTCTAACTGTGCCTTGTGCTACATTCTCCCACTCTCAACTGTGCCTCCTTATACTCCCACCTGTACTTGCCAAGCCTCTTTAAATCCAACAAAGCCCCAGCAATAAGAGCACTGCCCCCTTTCACATCGGACCTGGGCTAGTCCCTCAGGACAGGTTATAGCAGTCTGAAGGCTGCTCTAATCTGTGCCAATAGCCAATGGTGTCAAGTCTATTCCTCTGAGCTTTTGTGGAGGGTTGGAGGTGCAATATGTGTGTGGGCAGGTAAGTGATGCACTGACTGTAGAGCATAATGGCTATTTACAAAACTATATACATTAGTTGTAAATATGGCTAAAATCCCATCTCCAATCCTCTCAACCCAACTCAAAAGTTTTCTTACTGGGATCTTTGTGATGGTCTTTTTCTTGTCCTTTCATTTTTATTTCTAATTCTTTTGGTACTTTCATTTTAGAAATTGGTGATATCCTACAACATTGGGCAGTCACTGATACATGATTGTTTTGTGCCTCCATCAATGAGATCTCCTGCAGTAGGTTAATTCATTAAAATAGTTATGTTTGCTATGGAAATAATGACCAACATAAGAATTTCCAAAGACGGTCACAACTGGTCCATATAGTTCAGATCCTGTCTTGGAGAGTGGCCAGTTCTAGATACGTCAGAAGAAAGTGCAAGACTCTCTATATCGAACAATTGTGGAATAGCCTATCCATGGGGGAAACATTTTCCTAATTCCTGGCAGCTAGCAGCTATTTTATAATGTGGCAAGATACCTTCTTGATCTCATCAGCCTCAGCTGTTTTTAGCCTTAGTGAAAGGGGCTTGGGTAAAACAGTCCTTCTAGGATCACAGGGGCAGTCTGTTCCTTCTCCAGTCTTTTCAGCTTAGCCGTGTTTTGTCTTTCGTGAGTAAAAAACCTCACTTCTTCAGGTGCATAGAGTGAAAATCACAGATGTAAGCATTATATGTGTCATTATATAATGCCTGTCAATTCTGGGGATATTCCCACTTGGCTGGGCTGGTTGCTTTCGGGGGGTGGCAACCCTAGAGTGACCACATGAGCTTCTCTGTCTTGCCAAGGTTTCAACAGGTTTATTTGATTGATCTGTTCTAGCTTCTGGCGACCAGGCTGTCGGACCTTATAGTTGACCTCTCCAATGGCTTCTATTATCTCATATGGCCCCTGCCACCTGGCCAGGAGCTTGCTCTCTGCTGTGAGTACGAGCACCATTACCCGATCTCCCACCTGGAATTTTCAGATCATCGCTTGGCGATTGTAGTATGTCTGTTGGGCCCCTTGTGCCCTCTCCATGTGTTCCCACACTATGGGGGTAAGGTACGCTATCCTGTCTTTCATCTGCAACACATGCTCAATGATGTTTTTTTCCTGGGTTCGGCTGTTCTTCTCAACCGTCTTTGGCAATGTCCAGTATGCCATGGGAGTGGCGACCATATAACAGCTCAAATAGGGAAAACCCAATTGAAGTCTGAGGAACCTCCCTTATGGCAAATATTAGGTACGGCAGCAGGGCGTACCAGTTCTTCCTGTCCCGGCTCACCACCTTTCGTATCACGTTCTTTAATGTTCTATTAAAGTGTTTGATGAAGCTATTGGTCTGCTGATGATAGACTGACGCCCTTATGGTCTGTATATGGAGCATTGCACATAAATCTTTCATTAATTTAGACACAAAGGGGATTCCTTGATCCATCAGGATCTCTTTGAGTATCTCCACTCTAGAAAAAAAATGGATTAATTCCTTAGTTATAGTCTTGGACATAGTGTTCTGTAGGGATACGGCCTTGGGGTATTGGATGGGATAATCTAGCACAACCAGTATGTGCTGATGGCCCTGGTCTGATTTCTCCAGTGGCCCTACTAGGTCCATAGCTATTTGCTCGAATGGGACTTCAATAATCGGCAGAGGTACCAAAAGGACCCTTAAGTGTGGTTGGGGGCCATGTAATTGGCATTCAGGACAGGAGGCACAATATTGTTGCACTGCCGCATAAATTCTGGGCCAAAAAACTTCTGCAGAATTTGATCGAGGGTTTTATCTACCCCTAGATGCCCCCCGAACAGATGGCCGTGGGCTAGATCTATCATGCCCCTTTGATGCTTCTGCAGTACCAAGAGCTGTTCCACAACTTGCTCTTGGACCCGGACTACTCTGTATAGCAGATCCCTCTTTATCATATAATATAGCCCTGGGCCCTTGGCTCTCCCTTCCACAGGGACCCCATTCACCTCAACTACTTCTTTGCCAATATTGTTATATAGCAGATCATTGGCCTGATCCTGCCCAAAATTCTCCAGTGAAGGTCCAATTTGCCCAAACTCAGGGGGATCTATTTCAGGCTCCCTCTCGGGGAGAGTCCCTGGGGAACTGGGTCCAGCTGTGGGTTCATCGACTGCCTGCATTGTCCCCTTATCAGTTGGGTCAACTCTTTCCCCTACTAGTGTAGACTTCTGGTTCTGGGCCAAGATTCTCCTTCCCCTCCTTTTATCTGCCCTCCTTTCTCACTGAGTCTTCCTGAGCTTCCCAGAGGAGAGAACAAATCCTGGGCAAATTCATGGAAGATTAGGTGGTGGAGGTGATAGCTATCAGGGTCATCCCATTGCTCTGGGGGTAATTACCTTTCTCTGACTCCTCTCCGGGGAGTAGACTGCCAAAACCTGGGAAGTCTCGTCCTATGAGGACTGGATAGGGGAGATTTGGGACTACTCCCACCATCATCTTAGTGAGGTTTCCCAGGACTTCTACTTTTACTGGGATGGTCAGGTAGTAATTGACATCCCCATGTACATAGGATATTCCTGTGCACTTGGCCTGAGATTGTTGGTCTTGCCCAACCAGCTTTCCTGAGACTAGAGTCACTGAGTCCACGAACATGGTGGTCTCTATACCATTCATTTTAAATGGTCTAGTATACCTATGAGGGACCATTGCAACCTCTACTAGATTTATTAGGTTGCATTGTCCTCCTATATCTCCCAGGTCGCATTGCATGGGTTCTTCTAGGTTTGGGCACTGGGCAACTATATGCCCTATTTCCCCACATGCCTAACATCTGTACTGTGCTTGGGGCAGCCCCCTATTTCTTGGGCTCTTAGGCCTTACCCCCAGAGTCTTTCTCCCCCAGTCTCCAAGTCTCTCTGTGATCTCCAGTTGCTCTTCAGCCTCCTTCCTCCCCTCCATAGTTCTGCCTGGGGCTACGGCAACCCAGGCCTTTGGCACAGAGACTTGCCCCCTATTCTGGCGCCTTCCTTCCCCAGTGGTCTGAGAAGGTCCTTGGGCTGCTAGGTGTCTCCCTCTACGAGGGCAACTAGCTCATCATAGGAGTAGGAATCATTTTGACTGACCTATCCTCGTATGTCCGGTTGTAGCTCTCTCATGTGCCTGTCCAAAACTATGATTTCCATAGGTTTCTCTAGGCTGTTGGTCTTGGGGTGCAGCCACTTCTGGGCTAGGTGGGTCAAACAACTAGGACCGCGGGACTTTGTTGTCCCGGTATTTCCACTCATGGAATCACTGGACCCTTATGGCTATCGTCACGCCAGACCTTGTCAGGATCTCCACTTTCAGCTGGGGATAATCTGTAACTGCTTCTGTTGTTATGTCAGAATATGCCTTCTGGGCCTCCCCACACAGAAAAGGAGCAAGGATAGTTGCCCACTGGCCTTGGTGCCAGGCCTCCCACAGGGTCGTTCTCTTGAACGTGAGGAGATATGCCTATACTTCATTGTCCATCGTCATCTTCTGTAAGTAGTTGCTTGCCCGCAGCGGCTGGGTCCCATGGGGGCCGTGCGTTAGGGTGGTCAGGACCTTTAGCTGGTTCACAACCTCATGCAGGGTGGCTTGATCCTGGGCCACTTGGCTCATCAGTAATTGATTTGTCTCCTGCTGTATTCACACTGACTCCTGCTGGGTAACCATCTGAAACCTGGTGGCCTCTTGCTGGGCCACAGTGGCCTGCACCAATGCCTTCACTACCTCCTCCACTTTTTTTCTCCTTCTTCTTCTTGTTGGAGGTGATCTACCCTGCCCCGAGATGGTTTGCCACAAAGTCTTGCTCACACATCCCACCTCTGACACCATGTGTGGCAAGGTACCTTCTCAGTCCCACCAGCCACAGCTCTTTTTAGCCTTGGTGAGGCGGGCTTTGGTAAAACAGTCCTTCTAGGATGCACAGGGGCAGTCCATTCCCTCTCAGCCAGTCTTTTGGGCTTCTTTTTCTTCCCTTATGGGAGGGAATGCAGCCTCCCCTCCTGGTGAGGCTCACTGTCTTGCTGCTCCTAGCCTACATTTAACATAACTGGTTATTACACGATTGCAAGGACTATAACTTTGAGTCAAATGCCTGCTTATTCTGTAGACGCTAAGGGGCTGACTCTCCTCTCATTTATGATGGCTTTGTGTCAGTGTAATTCCATTTGATTTCATGTCTGTCTGGCCCTTTAAACTGTGCTCATCACCTGTAGTTGCCTGAGCATCTATTTTGCACCGTGAGTTCATCTCCAATTAAACAGCGAGGCTGCAAGCTCTTCAGAGCAGAGACCAAGTGTTCTTGTTTGTCCTGTAAACACCTTGTATGCCCTTGAGTGCTGTAAAAATAAGGAACATTACCCATTGCTGAAGTGGGGGTTGCAAGTTGCTCTTAGTGCTCCTTAATCCTGGGGCTAGTATGCGGTGGCCTAATCCCTCAGGACAGGTTATAACCATCTTTGCCCATAGCCAGTGTCCTCAAAGAGTTGTTATAGCTGCCAGGAATCACCGGGGAGGTGAGGGGAAAGGGCGCCCCAGGCCATGACTGCCTTTTCCCTGGTTACATTCTATGTGCTAGCAAGAGGGAGAGTAGTTCCTTAAATGCTGCTACATCTCTAAGTCACCCAAGGATCACCGTCTGCAGACAAGATCTGCTGGACACCAGATCTACTGGGCTAAGGACCACTTTGTGCTAGTGGCTCAGAGAAGGAGCATTTAAGTTGAAAAGCCTAGTCATGTCTCTAAGGATTTGTTACTCATAGGCCATATCTAGACTAGGCAAGAGGTTGTGTTCAAAATGGGCTAACTAAACCCAACCTAAACTTTACTTTTCCTAGTGCAGATATAAAATAACACTTTAGCTTGATTTTAGCAGGTTGTATTATAGCATATATTAAACAGATTTTTTTTAAAGTAATGTAATAGGGAAAGGGAAAGAGCTTGTATTCTAGAGGAAACGACGTTTCCCTTTCAGAGTTACATTAAGTTTTTGGTTAATAGAAAAAGCCCCCTCTTTTTGATTAATATTGTCTGTTTATTGTAAAGGCCTATGGGAAACACCGGAGTAAAAGCTCTTGGCCAGAAAACATGATTTTCAGATGAAAATGGGAACCAAAACATAAGCAAAACAAAAACCACTGTCTCCTCCTGCTAACGCAGTGATATGAGTTAAATGCATGCAACTACCACATGTTGTCTTGTCTGTGGGTCATGCTGCCAGTGGAAATGGGTTGAATTGTAAAATTAACTAGTACCACAGATGTATGTGGCCCCACTTTTTTGAGTCTTTATTTTTCCCAGATGTGAAACACAGAATTTGTTTAACTTGCAGTAAAGAACCAGGATACCAGGAAATAAAGAACTAAGTTTCAATTACACTATACATTAAAAAACCCTCATACTGCATTCAGGAATGTGTTTAACTTGCAAACTCCTCTTTACTAGTAATATACCAAGTTTACTTTCTACATATACTGTGGCCTCATATTTTTTCAGTGGCTTTTTTTCTGCTTTGTTAATGACCTTCTGATATTGCCCAGAGCACAGCCACGTTCATGGCTATGAAAATGTATAGCAATGTCTGCCTTGTGTCAGTGTGGAAAACCACTCATGGTCTAACCTCACCTGGAAAAGTGGCAGATATCGGAGATAATACTCTGGGAGATGGGAAGACCAGTGGCAACCCCAGCATGGCTCAGTGAGCTTCATATGAGTGAATAGTCAAAGCACTTCCACATTTGGGTCTCAATAAGCATCCTAAAGACTGGGACAGATGTGCTCGTACTAGAAGGACATACAGCATTTAGACTGTGTTTACACTGCAAAGAAAAACCCAGGGCATCAAGTCTCAGAGCCCAGGTCGACTGATTTGGAGTTGCACGGTCAGGCTGCAGGGCTAAAAATTGCAGTGAAGTTGTTCTACCATGGGCTGGCACCCAGACTCTGAGACCTTCCTCCCTTGACAGGTTTTAGAACCTGGGCTCCAGTCCAAGCTGGAATGTCTACACTGCTATTTGTAGCCCTGCAGCTCGAGCATGAGTCGATTGATCTGGGTATTAAGACTCAGCGCCATGGGTCTTTTATTGAAGGATTACACACACCCTATGACTTTTCCCCTGCATGTTAAATATTTCTCAGATGACAGTGTTAGCAGTTCCCAAAGTGCATTTAATTAAGGCTGTCAAGAAACATTAAATGCGCACAAGACTGCCACTTGGGAAATACACACTTCCAGGAGAAACAAGGTGCCAGATGAGTTCAGTGAAGAACAGACCGCCACAATAAAGCTAAGGCATGTGGATTCGAACAGTTAATATATGAATAACTAAAGTGACATATTAAGGTTATTACAAGAAATTAATTTGATGCTGCAAAATTATTGCAATATATCTGCCTAGCACAATAATGTGATCATTGCTATATAAATCCTGGTATGTTATTACTCATATTAGTGTGTGTTCTGTTTTTTAAACATTAAAAAAAAAACAGGAGAGATAAGGGGAATGAAGGTTACTATGTATTAAAAATTGTTCTGTCTGTACTCATGGTAATCACATAAAGACAAGGCGCTCGAAGCATTAGAAAAGAATTAGCATACACAGCTTGTATCATTATCATATTAAAAGTTAACATGTCATGTTGAGCACTCAAAATTAGAGGCCTCCTTATAGAATTCAATAACGAAGGCCAAATCCCTTAGAAATCCTAGGATTTTCCTTTTGCACGGCATGGTTTCTCTCCCTCACGCACAAACTCGTCTGTGGAATGGTATGCCACTATACCACTGCACATATTTAGCCCGTCCACCAAAATAGTCCTTTTGACTACTCCCAAAGCTCCTAACAACAGTTTCTCTCTGCTTCCTGAAATTCCAGTGAAATGGTGCACCACAGTGCCTGGCAGTGGATGCCAGATCACAGCAAAGCCACTTAGGTACTTTACAGAAAATTACAAGGATTTCAGAGCCTTTTTTCCCCCGGCAGGGGACTTATCCTGCAACCTTTAATCATGTGGGTAATCCATTGTCTTTATTTGGACTTCAGGGCTGGAGCCTATGAGTGGCAAGGGTGCTGAGGAGAAGAATTGTAACAACAGTAGGACATGAAATTCATTCAGAATAATTCATGATGGTTTGTCTAGTTACTGCAGTGGATTTGCAGTCAATATATTTTTTTGTATTATGAAAAAAACAAAAAGTCTATAGCAACTGTGATTCACATTAGTGCTGAACTGAACTTTCCTCCATAAATGCGTTTTCCTCAGGGTTTATGGGAATGGGACTTGTTTGTTCTCAGCGATTTCCCTTCAGCCATTAATATGAGGCAATTGTTTGGCCATTCTGTGTTTGTTTCCTTCTTAATGGAGTGCGTGTAATCAAAGAATTGGAACGCTGACAAGGCAGTGATATAAAAGGCAGGTGACAAACAGTGATCTCTGCTTATTGTATGGCAACTTGCTTATTTTACTGCTCCTTGTCCTCCTTTCTGCCCCTTCTCCCAGTTGTTCGATTCATTAACACTTTGCATCTTGTCATAATCTGAACTGTGAGCTCTCTGGGCCAGGAACTTTTTACGGCATGTCTGTTCAGCATAATAAAGCACTGATCCTTCACTGGTGTCTCTAGGTGCTACTCTACTACAAATAAATAAAACCTAGTAATTAATGGCAGAATCTCTAGCAATGCACAGAACTTTAAAATGTCAGTAGCCACTCTCACAGTTCCTTAAAGTGATGGCAGTATCTACTGAGCAAATCATGTGCATATGTAATAACTATTACACTTAGAATTTTATCTTAAAGAGAGTTTATAAAAATTAATTAATGACAATACCACTGAGGTAGACAGGTAAGTGTTTGTATTCTCATTTTACAGATGAGGAGTGGGTTATCCATTCCCTCACACTAATTTTACACCAGTGACTTTACTGGAGTTACTCCAGAATAGACAATAAAGCCCAAGCACTCTGACAGGCCAGGATTAGACATTGGGGTTCCTGACTCTCATTCCTCATCTCAGACCACTAGGCCACATTCCTGTCCTTATCTATCTGTGAGCCAGACTCTCCAAACTGGCCAAATATCTCTTGGCACAAGTCTTGACAGGAGGAAAGAAGCCACAGCTCCTCATGGCATCTCCAAGATTCCTAGTCCTGAAGAGGGCTCAATGGAAGAAAGAATACAGTCCTAGGCTCCATTTCCCCTTCTAGGGCTGCAGTGGAAGGATGTGTTTCTCTCAACTCCATTGCCCTAACCTTGACCTGCTCACATATCCTCCAGCCCACTCATTCCTCAGTCACCTGGGATAGCATACAGACCAACACATTGACCTGCTGGGTCATAATGGTTCACATTCAAAACCTCCTAACTGATCAACATCATAGAAAACCGGCAGAGACCTCTGGTCAAACAAAGATTCCTGAACCATCCTCAAGCTCATCCCAGCTCCCTGAGATTTGAGTCTGATGTTAGCTTTCACAGGACTCATAATAATTATCAATAATTATGTCTTTGCTAGACATTAGAAATACCATATACTCCAGTTTATAAGTCTGGGCAAGGCAAAACTCCATTATAATCAGTAAGACCTGAGTAAGGATTAGGGAAACTCAGATCCTTAATGCAATATATAAAGAGTGCACCTTGAGTTTGTGCAGAAGTTGTACAATGCATATATCACCTTTGGTTCTTTTACATATTGCCTCTCTTCATACATTCTTTTACTCCAACTTTCTGAGTCTTCAAAAAGAAAATAAACATGTGCTCCAGATTTAAAATGATTTCATGCCAGTGGTGATTCTGTTGCTGGGGAATCAGGACACAACCCACTCAGAAAAAAGACGAATCAAAAATAAATTTGTCCCCAGTTGTGTGTGTGCTACAATCACCTGCTAATTTAACCAGAACGCATTCTTATAATCTAGACAAAAGCAGTGCAAGTACAGGCTGCTGCTGTGTAGCATACATTCCACCAGAGGTCTGCAAAGCTATAGCTGAAAGAATTCAGGAAAAGTGCTCTCACAGCCTGAACAGCACAACCAGTCTCAGCACCATAGATGGCCCTTAATTATGGCCTGTTGCCAAGAGGAACTTAGCACGTGGAACTCCCAGTGGGTGAAAATCACCCCTGTGCATATGACAAGCACAAGAGTTATTCACCATGTAAGCACTTGTGCAGGCCCCATATGCAGCAGTGAATTTCATCCTTTAAGAACATCCACTGTTACATAAGATTAGATTTTTTTAAAAAGGCAAGGAATATATGCAATCATACTTCAAGGAGTAACCTATCCAATAGCATATGAGAGTCCGGAATAAAATTCCCTTGTGGGCAGGTCATTCCATCATTCTTTATTATGAAGTTTCTTGTATCTTCTTCTGGAGCATCTTCTATTGGTTTTTGGGGTGATAGGATGCTGGAGTAGATGGACTGATCCAGTATAGCACTTCCTAATCCTAGGACACCAGTGGGCGTTTCAGATGCTCAAGATCAAGCCTTTAATGAGGCTCTGTATGTTGCAAGGGCAAGTTGCTGTGTCTCAGTTAATGTGCTTGCAGCTGGAAGATTAAAGAGCAAATTAAACATGTTTGATCTAAAATCACAGTATCAATTAAACTTAGTGGGGCATGCTGAAATGCTGAAAAGGCATCTGGGGTAGGGAGAGGGAGAAGGGGGGCTCTCTTAATATGAAGCCTGCAGGAGAATTAATAAAATAAACTTCTTTAAAATTTGCAACAAAATTAAAATTAAACTGAAAATATATATATAAAAAAAGTCTACAAAGCAAATTTGCTGTCATGGTGAAACTTTAAGGCTGTTGGTGTGGACTTTTGAATACATTAAGTGTATTAGTCAGTACATATATGTTAGGTGCAGTTTACACAACATTAATAGGTATTATGTGCATGGTATTAACATAATATACATTCTATATGTTGGTTGGGAAGTTATATTAATTGAATGTTTTATGCTTTCTTCACAACTCTGTTTTGTCCATGTGAAGCATCCTTCAACACTTTGGAAAATAGGAACCTTGTTAAAGCAAAGATGCATAAATACTTTGTACCAGGTACAGTTGGTGGGTACTTTCAAGTGGAATTTAGTATTCAAAATAAGATATGTGAAAGTGTAGGGATGTACCTTCAGATCAGTAGCTGAAATGCTAGTATCCAAAATAAAGATAAGGAAGGTCCAGAACAAGAAGTTAAGGAACTGGTACAAGCTAGTGGGTTGGATTTTAATAAAGTGTAAAAAGTTTTGTAGCTTGTAAAATCATCCTATAAATATTACTAGCTGAAGTCTTTGAAACACACCTTCAGTGTAAGAGAAACAAGCTGTGAAAATTTCTTCCTGGATGGAGGGTACATGTTATCTCCTTTTTATATTGTACTATTTTGTCTTTAGACAAACAGTGTAGCCAAGTTCAAATATTTGGTCTCTTCTTTTAAGAACAAACGGTGTGTGTACTCAAGCCATTGGCTGCACTTTGAGTCAATAAGTGTACATAGTTGGGAGCCCTAGTGGACCTCTCTGTTCTCTGTTGGAGAAGCTATACCCTGTAGTAGTTGCAGTGTACCTATGTAGCCAGGTCTGTATTTGTGCATAGTTAATAAACAACTGGACTCCAGCTGTGCCTGTGTGATTATCCCCATATTTGTAATGTCGTGTAAAGAGGAAGGACACAATGATATATAATATGGTTGGGTTAAACCCAGTGTATGAAACAATGAACTGAAACCAAAGCAGGGCCTTCAGGAGCTGCGCCTGGACCACTTTGTTACAGTTACAGAACTGGGGTGCTGATTCTGACTTTTACACTAGTTTTAGATGGGTGTTACTCCACTGAGTCCAATGGAGTTATTTCACTGGTGTACGTGAGAGTAGAATTTCTGTCCACGTACTTAAAAGCAGGTGGAATGAAGTCTTCGTAGTACTCTGAAGAATAACAGCGAGGTGCCAGTGTATTTTATAGGAAAAGAGTACAGGCCCCTTAAAATAGTTTGTGAGACGTCTAGTGAGGCTTACTATGCTCTATGTTACAGAGCCACCAGAAACTGGTCAGAGTAGCAGTAGGTATGTAGCTACACTTGACATCTCTGTGTATATATAATAAACATATTTATTTGGGACCACACTGTGCCCATGTGGTTTCTTCATATTGTTAGTGGTTTTTAAAGAACAAAAGACAACAACTGGCTATGCACCAAAATAAATCTTTAATCTACTTACAATGTATATGGAGAAGGAGAGAGGGTGTGATCCCTGGTGATGATTTAGCACCAGAACATAAGCAAATCGTTCACTGTGGTAAGTGTTCTCATTATCACATGTCCTCCCAGATGCTATTTCAAAGGATGCAGCTGGTCTGATTTCCCTGCTTCTCCTGCAACGATGTCTCAGCAAAACTCTACCAGTTTGCCACAGTGCAGTTCTTTCACTTAGTTAGCCCATGGTCATTTCACACTTCTGTGCCTTCTTATAGACATGCACAAAAAAGTGAATATACATTGAGCTGCAGGAAGACTCAAAATTGGAGGGGATGAAAAAAATGGAATTTTGAAATAAAAACCTGGGACAAATTATTTGCAAAAATGCCCGTTTTTCAACCTGGGCTGTAGCTGTGGGGGTGGCAGAGTTGCAGTGCTCTAGGAAGCACAGAGAAGGAGGGGAGCCCTTGCTAAGGATAGCTTGTACCCTGGCAGTATTGCAGAAAAGAAGGCCCATTTAAAGGGCTACAACAGGCACACACAAGACTTTTTAACGCTTAATTAGAAGAGTTACATTTTGAGAGTGCAGTTTTTAAAGTTTCACCTTAAAAAGGTCCCATTTCAGTACAAATGCCACTCTTTTGTAGTCCTGAAATCATTCATTTCCAAAACCTCTGACTCAGCATTAAATCTGAGCTCAGCAATTATAGCTCAGAATCAACTCTGCCCTTTCTGATGTAAACAGTACTTGAAAGCCACGTTCTTTTACTGACAACAGCAAGCTCAAGGGCAAATCTCTGTGCCCTTGGACAGTTTTTGCTAATTACTGATACAGCAATACAAGGAAAATATTATTATGCATGTAGAACTATCCTGAGAACGATCCTGTAGCCATGCATACTAGCCACATATTTTGGGAATAATAATAACATTCAACCAAAAAATACCTTTTAATAGTATTTCATCTATTCTGTACCTACTGCTTAGTAGAGCTGATGATGCCCTGGAAGAAATAATTGCCAGAATGGGATGTTTAGAGTAGGTTGAAAATTTTCCTAGACAACATTTTCCATTTTCATTGGAAAATGTTGATTCAACAGACATGAAACATACTGTGATAGAGCAGAGAAACCCCACACCAGCAGAGAAAGGTGAGCCTGTGGGTCCAGCTGGCCCTGCCCCGCGATACCTGCAGCCAGGACTGGAGGAAGAAGAAAAAGAGAAAACCTGGACAGTTCAAGGCTGACAGGCAAAGGATCAGGATGCAGCTCTGCCTCTCTGCATGAGGCTTCTTTCTCCCTTAGCGGTTGTTCTAGCTTGCAAGTTGGCAAGACTGTATAAAGTGATATGATGCCTGAGGCTGGTGAATTATTAAATCTGACAAATAGACAAGTGAAAACTCCAACAAATCTACCATGTGAATATTTTAAAGCCGTGGAAGGCCCAAGTAAGGCTGTTTATAGGCCTCTACCCACCAGAACCCAAATTAGGCAGCAGGCCACTGGAATGTCAAAGATAGGGATGGTCAAAGTCGGGATCAGCCTCACTCCAGACCAAAGGGTCCAGGCCCAACAGTTGATCACTGCCTTCTCCACAGTATTCTCTATCCAACTTGGGTGAACCCATTTAATTGCCCATGATATCCAGACTGAACCTGGACTTAAAGTGAGAGACTCCTTTTCTAGAAATTGAGGGAAACTGTGAAACAAGAGCTCCAATAAGTGCTAGCTCTGGGAGCAATCCAAGAGTCATTTAGTGATTGGAGAAGCCTAGTGCTGGTCCCTAAGTCTGTTGGTATCACCTGTTTTTGCATAGATTTCTGGAAATCTATATCAAAAACTGTATCACAATTTAACATATACCATATGCCACATATTGACGAACTACCTGACCAACGAAGTAAGGCAGAGTACATCACCACCCTGGATCTGACAAACGATGTAATGGCAGATCCCCTTCACATCTGAATCCTCGGGGGGGACGAGGGGGACTGCCTTTTGGTCTATTTCAGTTCTAGACAGTGATGTTTGGGAGGCAGAATTACTGTGTTTCTGACCAGGAAAGACTGTTGAGGAGACTGAGGAATACCTAGTAGTGAGTGGATTTTATGTTTACTTTAAGGACATTGTGGAGCCAATTGTGGAGCCCTTCTGCTTCCTAACCCCCCTCCCAAATGGGCAAAGGTTATAGAGGTGCCCAGTGAACACAAGGGATAGAGATTTCCCCTCTCTTTCCCAGACAGACCAGTGCCCCAGCAGGATGATGGAATGGTCCACAAGGGAGTGCTACTCCAGGCAAGCCACTACCTGTGCTGATTCCATAGAATCTTTTGATGGACACAGGCAGGTAGCTGATTCCCTCCCACCCAACTGGTGGGCAAATGAACTGATCAGCTCCCTCGCTGTCCAGAAAGATTGCCAGTTGGCTGGATCCTTGCTTAGATTTCTGATTGTTTGTTCTGATTTGGAATGAAAAAAAAATCTGAAATGTGATATTTTCCACAGAACGGAAATTCTAAATTCTGCACAGCTCTAGTATTGTTCAACAAATTTTGCTGTTCTTCTCCAAATAAATTCAATGATCCATAGTACTTCTTTTATATACATTTCTCCAAATAATGTATTTGTCAAACAACTTGCGAAATTCCATGAATCATGTATTGTGAACAATATTATACAAATTTTACATTTCAGTATGTTCTCAGTCTGCATAATGAATATATTTCATGCACTTTATATGACCGACTTTTACATATATATATTTGAATGTCAATCAATCACCCAGAGTCTTACAATACAAATTAAGTCCCTGAGTCTGTAAGGAATGAGAACATGTGTAACTCTGTGCACATGAATAAGCCCAATATTTCAATGTGTCTGCTCATGCAAAATTTCCAAGTGCTTAAGTATTTGCAGGATCAATATAAATATTTGTGAGCAAATAATAAGTATCCAACAAAAATAACCAGAAACATTCTGAGACCACCTGAATCCTTCCCAGCTTCATTATTCTCAGGAAGACTGGTTAAATATTGGAAAAATTATTTGAAATTCTCTTAGCTAGATTATGCTGTCTGACCTAAATTAGGTGAATCCTAGGGAAGGTTAGGGTGTCCTCTGTATATTTCAAAGTGTGTTCTTTAAATATATATTTATTTAAGAAAAACATGATTAGAACAGCCACAATGAAAATAAAAGATGGGCTTCTTGTCTGATTTCCTGCATAAGACAAGATGCAAAATTACAGCCACTTACTGTATTGAGCCATCTTGTATTAAGCCCAGTAACCAGTGTTTGACTAAAGCATGTCTCCAAACACAGCTTATTGGACTAGATCTGTATCCAGGCTTCTCCAAAGTTCAGTAGCATTTGGAGCCAGGGCTTTATTTATGCCCAACTCCGGTGTAGAGTGCTGTGCACTAGCCAAGGTTGAGTCCCAAGGTAGAGATGACATGCAACTAAAAAGTGCAAACTATATCTTATCTGACATGTAAGTAAGAATCTAATACATGTGTTGCTTGATTTCAAAAGCAGAAGTTTATAGTATATACATGTTAATACATTTATAGCAAATCACAATACAGTTTTGGTTTGAAGCTCTGCTTTTGGGCTGACCAATTAACACCTCATTGTCCAGTATTATATTTTTAAATAGGCCTATTGTTTGTTCTCTCCCTAGGTGATCTATCAGGATTGGACAGACCTACAGGGAAATTCTCCAGGGGCACTTAAGGCCTGTAGTACTCCTGAGACCTGGCAAAGCAGTGGCAAATGAAGTATAGATCAATTTTTCTGTGGATCCAAGTCCTTGCTGTACAGGGTCCTAAAGTTGAAGAGAGTTTAGCTCCTCAGATCTACCAGAGGGTCCCACTGCTGGAGAAGGAGGTGGAGAAGGTAAGGATTTAAGTGGGGTGGGAGCTTGCACTGTTTCCTCATATTTGATTTCTGCTCACTACCAAGTTATACATTTTGAGGAATGGTCTGAGAATACCCCATAATGACATCCTACATTCAAACACAAGAGGCAGGAGGGTAGTGTATTTGTCAGGCCAACCCCTGATGCAACTGCACCCATAAAAGAATCACAATATGAAGCAGTAGCGATGGTCTGTTTAAGCCTCATGCATTTCCAAGTACCTCATGCTTGGATGAAAGCTGCATTCTGCCCACCTACAGTGTGAGTCAACTCTTGTAATTATTGTCAGCGAATGTAAATAAAGGCAATCAGTTTGCTACAGGGGATGCTGTCAGCCATGAATACATACCCATTGCTCAGGTTTCTGCACTGGCAGTCTGCCTGCTCCTGGTGCAATTCAAGGGGCCAGTTGCTCTCTCCAAAGCTGTGAATGGTGTGGTGCCCAGCTATGTGAGATACTACCTCGAACCATATACCTTGTCACTGCAGTTAAGATCAGTCTGGGAGCATTTGCTAGCAGAACTTAAGCTTAAACACTCCAGTCCAAATTTAAAAAATGATTGGGGGTGCGACGGGGTCTATCACTCCTTCTCTGGCTCCTGCTGGAGGCAACAGTGCCGACACCTCCCTGATCAAGGAAAATCCATTCTCACCAGGCTACCAACATGACTTTGGTGCTCCTGAGGCCTAGAAGGAGACACTGGCCAACTGGGAGCCCGCAGGCCAGTTAGGAAGGCTTCCCTGCTGCTTCTCAGGGGCAGTGTGGGGTAAGGAGGAGGGTTTCCTCATCGCTAGCCCCAAACCGTAGAGCCAGGTCAGAACTTGCCCTTGTGGTGTTTTTGTTGGCTTAAAGGCAGACAGCCACATGCTGCGTTTTGTTATTCTTAGTTAACTGGTCAGAGACCTATGCTGAGCTTTTGGCACTGACTGCTCTGCGTCAAGCAGGCAGCCTCAACCTGTGGGCTAATGCAGGAAGTGCTGCAACACCACACTTGGCTCTGCAGGAGGTGCTATGGAACAGCCCTACCTGTGACAGGGAGTGTAAGTAGGTGTAATCTACACACTACTGTATCCTATGCTTTCTTAAGCCCTCCTGTTGGTTACTTTATTCTACACCTTTTTTACGTTCCCTACTGGTTCCTTTATTTACTACAATTTTACCTTTCTACCCTTTCAATGTACAAATTGCAGCATGTTATGCCCACTTTCCAACATGTCACTCTCAGCACATGTAACTATGAATTTGGCTGATACAACTGGGCTCTGCCTGGCAGTATGGCTTCCTCTGCTGAGGGCCTTGCTTTTAGAATTTGCTTTCCTTAGAAGGCCATCAAGGCACGGTACAGGCACATGCATATTTTGATTAGCTTTTCAATAAATGGTTTTTATGCCTCTCATTTTTATGCTTGAACTTGTGTTCCTGCAGCTAAGCTGATTTAGGTGCTATGCTTATTAGTAATGAACCATCCTAAATATGTTTTGAAAAAAGAAAAGGTCTTTCTAAACATTTTTGCATTTTCCTTTAATTAAAAGTTATTTTTAAAGTTTGAAATTGCAGCTCCAGCTATCTGCATTCTCTTCCAAAGGTGCCTGGCTGCTGCTGCTGCCGCCCTTCCGGGGACAGGGGAGCATCTGGTAGATCCCATCCAGCAAAGATGAAATCCATTCCCCCTGCATGGAAGCTGAGAATTCAGGCTCTGTGCAGGTGGAATGCAGAGTGTTTCAGGTGACAAAATCCAGACCCACAGCTAGAGTGAGGGGCTGCCTGTGCCCCTTGATCGCTACTGTTCATTTCTATGGGCTGGAATAGGATTTGCTATTCCCCTCTGTGCCTGGAGTACGAGGCCACTGAATCCATATAAATGTGAATGTGCAGTCCCTTCTCAGGCCTGAACCTATTGTGGCTTTCCATGCCGAACTACGCAGACCCAGAGACCCTTTTGTAATGCACAAGGGCTGAGCAGGCAGCCTTGTTGACTGCTCTGCTATGGCCTCCCATCTGCTGTGAGGCCTCAGTGGTGTTAAGGGAGACCCTTGTGTTGTTCCTCCTAACCAGGGTGCATTTCATTCTTAGTGACAACTCGGTGCATATTCTGGTCAGTGCTTTGTTGCTCCTCCTTGCCACATTCCTCCTTATTTCTCCTTGTTCCTTCTTTCCCCTTTGTACTACCACTTGCTGCTTTCTTTGCTATTCCCCCTTCTAGTTTTTGGGTAAACTGGCCAGTTCTCCCAAGCACTGCTCATGTGATCCTATTAGCATGGGATCTACAGAACTAATACTATAAACCTGTAAGAGGAATAGTTTCTGGCCTATCAAGGTTGTGGTCATGACTGCCCTATAAACCTTATCTCTACTTATCATGCTCTTGATCAACTGCAGGGATCAGCTGAGACACCCAAGGTGGCAGTTCCTAGATCTTTATATCTAGTAGTTGGTGGGTCCTTCATTCTGGAACTCACTTCTCCCTCAGGGCCAAGTTTGCTGACACTCGACAAAATGCATGTGTTTACTCCTATTGTCTGTGGAGGGATTGTGTTAAGCAGGAAGAGAATTCTTTTCTTCTTTGAGATGGGCTTAACAAACATTGTCAATATATGGTGGCTGAGATCATCACTGGGCTGTGTTTTTAAAATCTGCATTTCAGTGCACCCAGAAATAGGACGTATACAATGGACTAAAACACTCCAAAATCTCCAACAACAAAATATAGAGCTGGTCAAAAAATGGGACATAATTTTCATAAAACTTCTTGTTAAAAACTTGTTTTTTTGTTGAAATTTAAAACTTCTGGACCCTGTTACTTCCCCTTTTGTGCAGATGGGAGAAGTCTTGGCTCCACTTCCCACTGTTTACCAGCCATGAATCTGCATCAGTGCATCAGAAGAAATACCCATGCTAAAAATCACACCTTCATGTCCTGTGTATACATATCATCAAGGGTAAGTCATTTGTCAAGGCCAAGCAGCAGGTCTGTGGCCAACTCAATGGCTGAAGCCAGATTTCCCAACTCCTTGACTTGTGCCTTAAGTTTGTTCCTACTCCTATTCAAGTCAATGGAAAAATTCCTACTGATGTTGATAAATTGATTCAATTAAACTGTATCTATTAAATAGTAATCAATAATTAGATAAATTCATGGAGGACAGGTCCATCAATGGTTATTAGCCAACATGGTCAAGAATGCAACCGCATCTTCTGGGTATCCCTAAACGTCTGATTACCAGAAGCTGGGAGTGGATGAAAGGGGATGGATCACTTGATAATTATTCGTTCTCTTCATTCCCTCTAAAGAATCTGTCACTGGCCACTGTTGGAAGATCAGATACTGGGCTAGATGGACCATTGGCTTGACCCAGTATGGTCATTCTTATGTTAATGGTGTACAATCAAGCTCTTAGTCACTAGACCATGGTTCTTCAGAAAGGCACACACAGATTTGGAGACATGCACAAATTCCCTCCACCAAAATATTGCTTGATTGATTATTTATATTGAAAGTGTGCTGGCCAGACTCTCACATAATCATTGAATTAGAGACAGGTCTGACCCAGAATGCTGACTCAAAGCTTCCCAAACATCAGCACATTTCCAGTGTAGATCTGATCTTTAGAAACGGGCATTGTTTATGCAACAGGCTGAAACAAATCCTGGATCCAAATACCCTCAACGTTTTGATCTGGATCTGCATGGTACACCTCCATTTTATGATAACCTGTCCTTTTTAAACAAATAGAACACATCATTGGTGTATATGGCAAACACTGCACAAGGCTTAATAATATGATTATATGATTTTTGACTACAAAGGAGTCAGTGGGGATGCTATCACTTTGGATACCATTGAAGATTACATGCCTGTTATCTTGTATATGTGAAAAATATGATCATCCACCATTATGTAAGTATCCAGTTAAGGAGGGTACTTCCTTCACAGGGGCTGACTTCTCCCAACACACATAACTACAACTGCTGCCCTTTTAGCAGTCGCTACTTCTTGCCACTAACAATACCATTGGTTATAAAGAATGGGAAAAGAAACTCCACTAACTCTAAAAACTACACCCACAAATAGAAGAAAAGGAACTGATACAACAGGAATGCAACTAAAGCAGAACTCATGAGCTGCCGTCACCTCTGTCCTAACTATACTCTCCGTCTTTGTCTGTTTCTTAATCCTGGTCTAAGTTATACTGTAAGCCAGTGGTCTCCACGCTTTTTTGATCGCACACCCCTATCAGTAAAAAAATTTTGTGCATGAACCCCTGTCGCGCCGAAGGATTCTCTTGTGAACCCCATTTTGGAGACCACTGGTGTAAGCAACTCAGAGCGGGGGCTGCTCCTTTTCCAAGCACTGACAGTCCATTGCTGAAGCAGTAAATACTACTACTAACCTCACTCTAGTTCTGTCAGCTAGTTTATGCATTGTGGCACTATGCTGAGGGTTAACTGGTTGCTGACCTTAATCTGGACACATATTTCTGCTATATTTTAAACTCACAATCTGTTAGTATTTGAGATGATGTATCCAAATTCCCTCATGTTGTTTAAGGCTTTTCCTTCTGTCTCTGGGAATACTTTCACATCTGCGGACAGTTCATAGTTTTGTTTTTTTTTCCTGCCATGACCCAAATTTTCCAATTTACAATGGCTCTCTAAGGGCTATGCTCAGAGTTTGCCTGTCGTGACCACTAATTCCCCATAATGCTGTACCTGCAATCTGCCTCTCATATCTATGGACTTCTCTTGGTGATACCACAAGGTTAAGAACATAAGAACATAACATAAGAACGGCCATACTGGGTCAAACCAGTGGTCCATCTATCCCAGTATTCTGTCTTCCAATAGTGGACAATATCAGGTGCCCCAGAGGGAATGAACAGAACAGGTAATCATCAAGTGATCCATCCCCTGCTACCCATTCCTAGGTTCTGGTGAACAGAGGCTAGGGGCATCATCCCTGCCCATCTTGGCTAATAACCATTGATGGACTTATCCTACATGAACTTATCTAGTTCTATTTTGGACCCGGTTATAGTCTTTGTCAGTTTGGACACACCTGTGTCCTAGAAAGCAGAAGATAACAAGCACACACAAAAGGGGAAAGACAAGAATAGCAAAGATAGAAAATGAAGTCCCTGGTGTTGACTTTCATTTGCAGCCTCACTGTTGGAAAAACACAAGCACAGGATATTGTCTTATCAGCCCACATCAAGACCTGGAAAAGTTGTTCCAAGGCTGTTTGGGCTATTGCTCTTAGCTGCCTCTCTGGTCACAGGCTCATAGCAGAATTGCAAAATATAGCCTTGGCTCTCTAAGCCAGACACTTATTAGACAGAAGTCAAAAAGAAGGGGATAGGAAAGAATAGAAATAAGGTGGAGGAAGAAAAAGGACACACTGGGAGTGGGAGAGAGGATGTGATAGGGTCTCACATACCAGGTGGTGTTCAGGATTCAGCCGAAGCTAGTGGAGGTGGTGACATCATCTGGATACCTCCCTTTGGCCTGTAGTTTGGTCAGAACCTCTCTCAGGATCAGGATGACAAAGGCACAATTGTGTCATGCTGAATCCCAGGGTCCCAGGTGGTGGTAGGGGGAGCAGCCATGAGGGTGAAGCTTGCTTCTTCTGCTTTACACTTAACCCTTTACATAGTCAAAACAAGGGAAAGACGGGGGGTAGAGAAAGTTGAAAGCAGGGAGGGGAATAGTTCTTGGAGGCAGAGAAGGAGCTAATAGAGAAGGTGGAAAAATAAGTTATTTGGGGAAAAAGAGGAGAAGATCTTGCGGTAGAGAAGGGCAAATTGTTTGGTACAGTGAAGCTGGAAAACAGGGAAGCTATTGGGGGCATATATTTACAATCTTGGCAACAATGGAATGTACAAACCCTTCATTAAAGTGGCCTATGTGAGCTTGTTCTCCAAACCTAGGAATCTAGATAAATGTGTCACTGGTTGGACGCATCTTAAGTTTCAGCAAAGTTGACTACCAGACTCACTGTGAAGCCTTCCATTTAGTTAGTTGAAATATGTCTAATCCTATCTCCAGGTGCTTTTTCATAAGAATAATCACCCCAATACAAATAAATAATTACATACTGGACTGACAATAACATTGACCCATGAAGCCAACCCTACCAAACTGTATGTTGCTACACTCTCCTTCAGCCAAACCCTTCCCCAAGCATCCAGGAAATAAAGTGAATTTTGCTACATAGCCATGATGTTAACAAGCCTGGTTTCTGTTAGATGACAGCTACGAACATGTAAGTTGAGTTCCTCTCCCTATTCATCAGATGTGAGCTCAACACCTTGACCAACCCTCCCTTTCTTCTCCCTCTCTCTTGCTTTCTCATTTTATCACCATGGTATCCGCATGCTGCCTGCTCACCCCATATGCTGTTACTAGCAGTTTAGGGAGTCTTCTTTGGCTCTTACCTAGTTTTGCATTGTTGTGGGTTCTCATTTCAATCATCACTAGTGTTTCCTCCTCCTCTGAGTTATCAGGATGGAGTCTCTGTGCTTCAAAGTCAGTTGTGGGCTGTCATCAGCCACCTTCCTTGGTTGCACAACAGCAAGACTTAAACTTCAAAGACCGTGACTTCCTGTCCTTTGCTTAATGCTGAAATCTGGCAGAGGGTGACCTATGCCAGGCTGTATTTCTCTGCTACTCCTGCATAAAAGGTAACACTCAGTAGTTATCAGTTCACTTCGTTGTCCACTTATGGAATTGTTTCAGAAGCACTCTCAGTTAACAATGTCTGTGTAATCAGTGAACTTTTATTCACACTGTTTGCATTGCATTAATGCCTAGCGGCCCCTGCTGAGATCACAGTCCCATTACACTAGGCATTGTACAAATGGGTGAAAGCCAATCCCTGCCCCACAAAACTACCAGTCATACAACATAGACAAAGGGTGGGAGAAAGAAAGTATTACTTTCCCTAGTTTATAGACAGGAAACAGACACAATTGTCTAGATACTATGTTCCAATTCCTGAAGTCCTGGCTCGGCTTTTATGATGTCCTTTCTCAAAGAAACTCCCACTGAGTAAGGATTGACTTTGCCCTACAATGTCCTTGTGGACTCTTGTGAAGAGGATTCCGTTGTTCATTATTAAACATTGTTATATTGCAGTAGAGCCTGGACCAGGGGCACCACTTAGGTCAGGCAAGGGGGGAACTGTCCTCCTTCCCCCTCAGACTTCCTGTGTGCCCTGTCTTCCAATCCTGTCCCCTGTCAATGAGAGAGAGAAACTAAGCTGCACATCCTCCTTTTATGGATCCCAGAGACTATAAATGTTGGCTGCCTGCTTAGACGGCAAACGACACGCCCATTTGGGGAGCAGCACTGAGACACAGCACAGGGTCATACTGCAGGGCTGGAGAGAATCAGGAAGGAAGCCTGATAAGGCTTTTCCTGGACAAGTTTGTATGTACCGTGCACGGCTCTCTGGAGAGCCCAGATCTCCAAAGGAAACTTTTTAAAATAAAACCTGTATGGAACCTATGGATACCCAGAGGGCTCTGAGATCCACTGCTTGGATTCACCAGTGAAGTGCCTGTAGCTGGGTGAGAGGACATGTTCTTTCCCTGCTCTCACCCACTTTCTTTCCCTCCTCATCTCCCAGTGTGCAGCCCTCCCTGCTATCCTTCATGCTGTGTTTCTCACTGTTCCCCTAACCCCACTGTTGTGCACCTGCCATCCTTCCTGCAATGTGTCCCACTGTTCACCCTCGGTGTTATTTCCCTCTGCGCTCAGCCACAACCTGCTTGGAGCAGTTTGCCCCACTCATGCTGGGGTTCCACTCCTCACATTCACTTTTTCGTCTCTCCTCAACTTGCTGGGACTGTTTCCCTTCTCTGTTCTCCCTTCCTGCCTGGAATACCTCCTCTTCACTCCTCCAAACTCTGGAGCTAGTCTCCTTTGTCATCCCTCATTTTCTCTCTCTCACACCCTTCCTATGCTAGGGAAGAAGGAGGGAAAAGAAAACATCCTGTGCAGGTGACTGAGTGGAGGCAAAAGGTACGAGCCACCTTTCTCCAAAGGAGATTGGATTTCAGAACTGTAAAAGGCTTCTTGCTTTTGATTTATAATAAAAAAGGGCTTGTGGTTTAAGTTTTCAAACTAGATTTTCTATGGTGAGGCACCTAAATCCATTTTAGACATCTCGATAAGGGCTTGACTTTCAGGGAGCATTCATAACTTTCATTGTAGGCCGTAGGAACTTCAGATGTTCAGCACCTCTGAAAATAACCTCACTTGCTTTGTTGCTGGAGTATAAACCCTGGTATCCAACTTAAGGCAACCTAATGTGAAATTGTTGGCCTTACTTTAAGAAACAAAATTAAAAAAACAGCAGTTTTCTTTTGCACTCCCAGTTCCTCTAATTCAAAGGGACTCATAGCTATGACTTTGCAGAACCCAAATCAGCAACCTCAGCATTTGTTTTCTTGCTCCATCTAGGACAATGAATTCCAGAGCTGAGTAGCACAACAGTAAGAACTCTCTGCCTCTACATGTTCAGAGTGAAGGCCTGTTAACAAAAGCATCCCTGATGATCTTAAATGTTATGACTGAGAATAAGAAAAAAAGGAGGAAAGCGGTCTTTCAGCTAGTTATTAGAGCATGAGACAGAGAACAAAAGAACCAATGAACTCCAGGGTTCTATTTTATAATTTCATCAGTTGCATTATTACTAAGTTCTTGCCTTGTTTCTTTAATAGGGTAAGCAATAGGGAACAGCTCTCCCATATAGTAGACTGGGGGAAGAACTGAGTTGGTGATAGGCTGAAAGGACGAGAAGAGAGGAAGGAAAGGATCCCAAGTGAGAGCTGTGGTCAGCACAGGAGCTATACTGTTAGTTGAATTCATCTGTTAGAGATTATAACTTGGTGACGATCCAGGTTCTTGAGATGCTATTGGAAAGAGGAGAAATGGCAACACTAGAATCCAGTAACAAAAGTCTGAGCTCTTTAAGATAAGCATGATTTGTTAAATGTTTATTTAGTGCAAAGTATCAGAAAACTGAGCTTTATGGCAACTTGGATTGCTCCCGCTCTCCATGAAGAAACAAGCCCCTGAAAGCTTTGTCTGTGTGGTGGTTTTTATTAAAAGTGTAAACAAAAATGGCAGAAAATCTAAACAGAAACCAAAAGCCCTATTTGCTACCAACCCTCCCTGCCCCCTCTTCACTCTTCGCTGGAGTGCCAGCAGTACCTGCAGGACAGATATGCATACATGGCTTCATCATCATGGATGCAAATCTATTCTTCCCAGACAGCCATGGACAGTTGAATAATCAAGTAAATGTAAATTGTATCCATGCGTAGAAACATGCTGAACTTAAAATTTAGTAAACACCTTCAGCAATCAATTATTAGCAATTAAGGTTTGCTTTTCTCATGCAGCAGCACAGACTACCTAGCTTGGATCATTTTTCAGCTAGTGTGCTTAGAAGTTTCTCTTCCTTTTTTTTAAAGCTATTCTCAGTTGGATTAACCAAGTTATACTGTTTGTCAGAAAAGTAGCAAAACTAAATATATCCACTTTGATGGGTAAATGTATGGAAGTAGTTGATATGATAATAATGAGAGGTATTGATGTTCTATGTCTACAGAAAACATGCTGGGCAGGGAATGCAGCAAAGGAGTTGGGCTTAGACTGGAACCTCTTCTACATGGATGACAAAATGGGGGCACGATGGAGTCGGAGAGGAGAGCTGACAGTGTTTGAAGTTATTAGAGTAAGTGACAGACTGATGGCTGTATGAGTCCAAGTTAATGAGTGTATCATGTTTGTGATTCACTGTATGCACGTCAACAGCAAAGGAGAGTTTCCTTCATGACTTGAAGACACTAGTGGACACAACAGCCCTTGAGGAGGTGCTGTTGGTGCTGGGTGACTTAACTGCACACAAAAGCAAAAACACAAGGGTGTGTGAAATAGGTTTAGGCTCTATGAATTAGGAAGGGAAAGTGCTTCTAGACCTGTTTATTGCCAACCAAAAGATGACAGCCAATACCTGGTCCAAAAAGAGAGAAAGTCATTTGGCTATGCACATTAGTGGTAGAAAACCAATTTGACATGACATTGGTAATACAATCTCAGTGGTGTCAAATTATGGATTGAAAAATGATACCTAGAGAGATGGTAGCACTGTAACACAAAGGCCTTGCAGCAAATATTGCTGCAGTGTTGGGCAAAGAGGTAACTCAGCTGAAAAGAAACAAGATCAAAGTACAGAAAGTTAGAGGGCAGTCTAGCAAAGATGTTTTTGCAATCAGTACCGGATAGGTGTCTGGAAACAGATTTGGCATGAGCTGAAGGGAAGTGGAAACTCCTCAAAAGAACACGGATTGCAGTGGTGGAAGAGGTTTGTGGATGATGTATATGGGAAAAAAACAAACGAACAAGAGGAGCGGAGGTGGTCTGGTGGAATATAAATAGTGATCCAAACAAAGGAGATTCTGTGTAAAGAAAAAAGAAATGAATCCATAGAATGGAAATGAAAAGGAATACAAAGAAACCAAGTGAGCTGCCAAGCAGGCAGTGAGGAAGGGCAAAGGGAGTGCCCTAGGTGATTTATACACCCAAGCCTGCAAATGACTCAAATCTGGCTGGCAAAAAGATCTGTAGCATTGCAAAAATAAGAACCAAAGAGAAAGGGGATGGTATTGTAACATTATTTGTAAATGATGATAAGGGCAGGTGGCTAGTAATGCCCAAACAAGTGAAGTATCAGAGGGGTGGCCGTGTTAGTCTGGATCTGTAAAATCAGCAAAGAGTCCTGTGACACCTTATAGACTAACAGACGTATTAATCTATAAGGTGCCACAGGACTCTTTGCTGCTCAAACAAGTGAAGGAGAGGTGGGAAAATATTTTGAGAGTTTCTCAAATGAAGCAAAAGTGGAGTTGCCAACATGTGATCCTAATGTGGTGCCGGAGCCTGACAGAGGAGGTGAGAAATGCAATCCAGGAAATGAAGAATGGTAAGGCAGCAGGACCTATAAAATTATGTTGGACCTGGTGAAAGCCTTGGGTGACAGAGACATAAAATGGGCGAGCAGAGTGGTTAAAGCTTATGGCAAGATAAGAATTCCTAAAGACTGATGCAAGTCTATCGTGGGCCCAGTTCATAAAAAGGGAAGTATCCAGGAATGTGGAAACTATTGAGGGATAAAGTGATTGTCACATACCCGGATGCAGGCCTTGGGCCAAAAAGTTTGCCCACCCCTGGATTAGAAGAATTGCCCACCCCTGGACAAGAACAATTCAACTTTAGGAAAGAACTAGGAACCACAGGTGCTACTTTTGTAATTTGGCAAGGGATGCAGAAATGACTAGACCACCAACTGGATAGCTTCTGGGCTTTTATAGACCTAGGAGAGGCATACAATAAAATGGACAGAAGGATGCTCACACCAGAGCTGAGGAAATATGGAGTGCCCGAGGATTTAATAACTATGATGAATGCCTTATATTGATCACCTAAAACAGTGATCTGAACATGTTTTGAGATGACAGGTTCCTTTTGAAGTGAAAGTTACACCGCACCATAGGTTGGCCCTCAGTATGCTGCTGTTTATCACATTGATGGTCTAGGTCAGCAGGAAGATCCCGATGGGAAAAGATGATAAACTGTTTGTGACTGAATGCACCCCTGTATTCACACAGGACACATTATTGTAATAATCTTCATACAAAATATGTCTTGTGTGGTATCATCTCAGAACTAATAACCTACTGGTCATTAATATCATGGTGAAATGCATATAGCACCGTTGTTTGTAAAGTTATGAAATCCACCTCCTTTCCAGGACGCTAAAGGCACATGTTTCAAATCACATAGCCCCAGCTAGGTAGAACTGATCAAGCAAGCCTATCTTAAGCAAGCTGAGGTGTTTTTATCTCAATTTGCATAAAAGCTGTAAATGGGAGTCCTCAGACAGGAAGAGGGGAAGAAAAAAGACAAAGAAAATCTGCACTTGAGCATATGCAGGTGAAAAAACAACAGATTAACACCTCTTCTCCACCAGACTCCATATCTCCTTGATCTCAGCTGAAAATAACTATCTAGGGGTCATTCTCAAGAAAATAGCATTTCAAAAGGTGACTGAACTATGAAAGTGAGAGGCAAAAACACCCCAAGTGATCTCTCCCTGTCTATCTCTCTCTCTTCACTTAAAAAGACAAAAGAAACAGTTGTTGGATTGTACTGAAAATGTACTGAAAAACTGGTGAGAATTTTACCTTCAACCAAGTCTAGTTTGTTAAATTTAGTACTAGGCAGTATTTTATATTTATTTTTTCTTGTAACCATTTCTGACTTTAATGCCTTAATACTTGTAATCACTTAAAATCATCTTTTTTGTTAAATAAACTTGTTTTATTCTTTAATCAAAACAAATCTAGTGTTGTGAGCTGTGTGGGTAACTCCATTTAAGGTGGCAGGTTATTGTATATTGTTCCCTTACAGGAATAACAGACCTAAAATATCTGAGTTGTCCAGGAGAGGGCTGGACATTACAGAACAGACATTTTGAGGGGAAAATCCAGGACTGGGAGTGTGTTGGGAGTCACCTTGCAAGTAATAACCAAGGCTTGCGGAAGCCAGATTGTGGCTGGTGTTTGCTGACAGGCTGCTGGGATCAAAGCTGCTGGGCCAGGGCTGTAGCTATACACAGACACTCAAGGTGTGACATGCATGTTGTTTGGCAGCTTGTGAGCAGCCCAGCTGGAAGCTACAGCAACAAAGCAGTGTAGGGCATCCAAAGTTGCAGAGCAGGGATGACACAGCCCCTCACTGGTCTGGATTGCACCCTGGAATGTCATACTGCTATATGCAGACAAAATAGCACTATGGGCATCCTCAAAAGAAAACCTAGAGGAAATAGCAAACCAGTGGTAGGACCAGCTAAACTGGCCTGGGATGAATATGAGCAAGACTAAGACTGAGGCCATGTGAGGTGAGGTGCCACAAGGACATTGGACATAAGGTTTAATGGAGTGAAACTAAGCCAGATTGACCAGTACAAGTGCCTTGATGGCCGGTCATCAAAGAGGGTGAGCTTGAACCTGAGATACAGTCCAGGTTGGAGAGTGCAGGGAGAAGGTGGAACAATATCTCAGGGGTTGTGTTATGCCACTGAGACTGAAAGCCCAACTGTATAGAACAATGGTGTGTCCTGCAATACTGTGTGGTGCAGAAGTACAGATGATAAAGAGACAAGTGATTCAACACCCACCTTTGAGGTGTCTTTGCACCATAAAAGAAAGTACATGAAGACACATATGTCAAAATGAAAGTATTAGGGTGGAAGTCAAAGTCTGCGATGTGGCTGACCAACTTCACTGGTTCAGACGCATGCAGAAGATGAATAAAGACAGGATAGCGGGAGAGGGTGGCAGGAGAGCGTCTCTGAGGAAAGCCAAAGAAGTAATGGAAGGATTGCATCAAAGATGATAGTAAGCAGGTGGACCTTAGTGGTCCCTCAGACAGGCAAAGATGGTGGATGCTTGCACTATGACCTTACCCCAGTTGATGGGATAAGGGGAAGAAGAAGAAATTGATTACACTCCTCTTTCAGGTACTTGTTGTGCCTTAGGCTGGGATTGCAAATGCTGGAATCCTCTAATCGCTGATGGTGCCTAAGTGAGAAGATACCATGGATGAGGGATGAAAAAGTGGAAAATTCCTACTTCCATTTGACCTCATCTTGGCTATCAGGCATGTCTGCTTTGGTAGTCAAATGCTTGCTTCTCAGATGATGACTCATGTCCCCATGTCAAAGAAATCTGATACCATATCAAGAAACTTTGAGTAGAGCCACACTACAGTTCTCTGAACAGGACACTTTCCTCTCAGATGAGATTGTTTATTTGACTTTAAAAACAACAAGGAGTCTGGTAGCACCTTAAAGTCTATTTGGGCATAAGCTTTTGTGGGTAAAAAACCCCCCTTCTTCAGATGCATGGAGTGAAAATTGCAGATACAGGCATAAATATATATTGGCACATGAAGAGAAGGGAGTTACCTTACAAGTGGAGAACCAGTGCTGAAAGCCACTTCAGTCAGGGTGGATATGGTCCACTCCCAATAATTGATGAGGAGGTGTCAATACCAAGAGAGGGAAAATTGCTTTTGTAGTGAGACAGCCACTCCCAGTCCCTATTCAAGCCCAAATTAATGGTGTTAAGTTTGCAAATGAATTGTAACTTGCAGTTTCTCTTTGAAGTCTGCTTTTGAAGTTTTTTTGTTGAAGAATGGATACTTTAAAATCTGTTATTGAATGTCCAGGGAGACTGAAGTGTTCTCCTGCTGGCTTTTGTATGTTACCATTCCTGATGTTTGATTTGTGTCCACTTATCCTTTTACGTAGAAATCGTCCGGTTTGGTCAATGTACATGGCAGAGGGGCATTGCTGGCACATGATGGCATATATCACATTAGTAGATGTGCAAGTGAATGAGCCCCTGACGGTGTGGCTGGTGTGGTTGCGTCCTATGATTGTGTCGCTAGATTAGATATGGAGACAGAGAAGGCAACAGGGTTTGTTACAGGGATTGGTTCCTGGGTTAGTGTTTCTGTGCTGTGGTGTGTAGTTGCTGGTGAGTATCTGTTTCAGGCTGGGGGGCTGCCTCCCAAGACCTGTGAGAATGAGGGACTGTTTTCTAGCAGGGTGAATTTGATTTAAATCAATTTGATTTAATTCATGATTTAAATTACTAGTCAGGAAGACTCAATTTAATCATGGATTTCTACATAAAAGTGCATTCTTGTTGGTTGTTATAACCTTAATGCATATTCTTCACAACTCAGATTCATTTTTAGAATGTACACACTATATATTTTTAAAGTGATTTATTTTGAAAACTTTTCAGATTCGTTTTACAGCTATATCAGAAAATGAATAATTGTTTGGTTATTTATTTCATTTATCAAAGGTGATTGAAGCAGATATTTATGAAATCACTGGGAGGTGAACTCTCTCCAATTCAACAGGTTAATCATTAATATTTGGAGGATTTTCTTGTCATGCTGTATTTCAAGGAGAACATCACCAGACAGACATTTAAATTGTTTTATTTAAGTAAAACAACAACATTATGTATTCTGGATTTTTTTCTTCAACAGCAAACATATAATATTGTAACAATATTTAACAAGCATATGAATTTTTGAATTTAGTTAAACATTCAAGTTTTTTAAAATCAGGTTTGTTTTTGTTAAAATTGTATTTCACTAAAATAGTTAAATGAAATATTAAAAAAAAAACAAAAATGAAATGGCCTATGTCAGCCAGGTCAACGTGAGAAACTTAAAATATTGGCTTCTGCACAGGGCCAGCTCCAGGCACCAGCATTCCAAGCTGGTGCTTGGGGCAGCAATCCACAAGGGGCAGCAGTCCCTGTTCTTTTGTCCCCAAGCAGCACGCCGAATTGCCACCGCGGGTCGGGGGGGGCGCAGTCTGTGTGCCCTTGGGGCGGCAGGTGCGTTTCTGCAGCGGCGGCAATTTGGCGGCAGCTTCTATGTTTAGCTGTCCTGGGTGGCTTCAGCTAAATATAGAAGTTGCTGCCGAATTGCTGCCGCGGCAGAAACACGCCTGCCGCCCTAAGGGCACAGGGACTGCCCTCCCCCCATCCGCGGTGGCAATTTGGCGCGCTGCTTGGGGCGGCGAAAACTGTAGAGCTGGCCCTTCTTCTGCAGCTAACTCAGTCATCTTCACCTTTATTTTCCTGTTTGCTCATAATCTGGAAAAGAAAAACAAGCTTTCCTGCTTTTTCAGGTCCCAAACGATTTCTCAGTTTGGAATGACTTAGTCCAAAGAAAGAAAATATTCTTTCTACATGGCGGAAGAAGCTACTGCTATTAAAAGTGAGATGATCACTTCAACAGTCTCTGAATCCAAGTGCTTAAGTGACTTCCACCAGTTCACTGGTGTGACTTTCTTTAAAACATCATCAGCAAACATATAGTTCTTGAATGGTTCACCCTTAGCTCTGAAGTTTATTATCGTTGGCATTATGGAGGGATGATTGCTGGATGTCCATGTCATACCAACTTCTCCTCTTCAGCAGTTAAGGTTTCACCCTGTTACTGAGTATTGAGAATATTTGCAAGAAAATGAGCTGGAGATAGTGCTTGTCCTATTCGTTTTTTTAATGCTTGTAATTTAACTCTGTCGTTTTTCTTAAGAGCTCACTCAGTTCCTTTCAACAGCATCAGCAATAAAACAGCTATTTCCCTGCAGTTTGTTCAAGACTACAGAAATAGGCTTCAAGGTACTCAGCATGTGTTCAACATTTCTCTTAAGCCCAATGTTGAGAACTTTGGCTGTGACAGTGCCATCTATTTTTTCACCATTTTGTTCACAAATTGTCATCAGATTAGGCCAGTTCTTGATATAATGTTCAAAACAGTCCACTACTGAGTTCCATCACGTGTCTTGTGGGAGAGTTTAGCCTAACCCAGAGACTCTCAACACTTCCGTCTCCTATGTCCATCTCCACCTCAGTCCAAGTGTGTACATTTTTAATATATAAGGCAACACCTCCTCCCTTTTTCCCCTGTCTATCCTTCCTGAGCAAACTATACCCATCCACACCAACATTCCAGTCGTGTGTATTATCCCACCAAGTTTCAGTAATGCCAACAATGTCATAGTTGTATTTATTTATTAGCACTTCCAGTTCTTCCTGCTTATTACCCATACTTCTTGCATCTAAGATACTGGTTTGATCTTGCCTCCCAGGCTTGCCCTGACCCTCCTTCCTCACTGCCATTATAGCCCGTGCTCCCTCCTGTTTCCAACCCATCTCCCAGGTCTTGTTCCCCACTTACCTGTGGGGTTTGCTCACCTGTCCCCGTCGAACCTAGTTTAAAGCCCTCCTTACTAGGTTAGCCTCATGAGGCAGTAGTGGCAACACAGATTATTATAGAAATGCTTCTATTAACTTTATTTTTTAATTGGTTTACTGTAGGTTTGGCAAATGACATGTGTTACAATGTCTAAATTTTGGGCCACATTTGATCTGATGCCGTTAATATCTCTTTCTTCCTTCTCCTTTCTTAATTTTGTTTGTCATTTTTAGTGTCTGTTTGGACTTGTGTCTTTACTTTTCTTCTGATTTTTCTCTGTCCCTTCACTGCTTCAGAGCTTTCCCTTTGCTTACTCCCCGATCCACTGATGATATTCAGATAGTGTTTTTTTATCAGGCTGATTCCTTAACATTTTCCTTTGCCCTTTCACACACTGTTTTGGAATTCAATCCTAAAGCATGCCTCCCAATTTTTCCCAATTAATATTCTTTGTACATGCTCAGAACAAGATGGTTAAAACATGATGACAGAAGCCAAATAACCTTGGCCCACTTTCTTGGCGTTCTTCTGAGGATGGCTTGTGCAACTGCAAAAAATAGCCCAGTATCTTTAATACTCCTTGCTCTGCAGAATCTGCCCAGCTGCTATTTTCTCCCACAACAATGGCCAGTTACATTAAAGAATCCTAGAGCAGTTAGTATCAGAATTGGACACCAGCTCCAAAGGTCAGATTCAGTTCTGGGTCTAGGCCTTCCCAAAATTCAAGGAGTTTTCTTGTGACACACCGCTCAGTGTCTGTATGATCTACAGAGGATGCGAGTCTGGTACAATTGCAAGCTAGGGGATGTAGTTTATACTCTTGAACCTGGAGTTTGTGGGTGAATTCATATTTTGAACTCAGGATTTAATTAGGATAGTCTACTTATTCCATAAAAGGGAAATTCATCCCTTTCCAGAGAGACAGCATAAGAACTGTGAACCAAATCAACGCTTAACTTGGATTTAAGTGTCCAGAGGACACTTTTTACAATAAATAAAAAGTGTGCAATCTTGGTGTCTACCAGGTTGCCTTTATAGATGTTTCTTACCCTTTTGTGAGCACTGAGCAATACTTGGGAATATGAATATAACGGATACCTGTTATTTGGGGAAAATGCAATAACCACACCTACCTACAAATAAAAATGAGCCAAATCATACAGTTTAAGGCCCAACTATTATTTGCAAACTAATCCCCACTCACCTAAAACCTCATTCATTAATCCATAGAGACTCAGTGATGACCAGATGACTAAAGCAAAGCCAAGGGCCTGCTCCAACCTGTGGCTCTCCAGTCCAACTTCACTGTCTGCTCCTCCTGCTTAGCTCCTGCCCAGTGCAGTCCCTCAAAGTCAGCTCTGCTGTCTCCAGTCTGATGACGCAAAAGTCCAAGACAGACCCACAAGGTCAGCTGTACACAGGGTTCTGTATTTCTAGGTAGTAAACCCAGGGCAAAACAGAGGACCTGCTCCCTCAGACAGAGCCCCTCAGACTCCTTTACCCAGCCAGTGACTACTATCTGTCAGCTCAAGGTGAGCTACAGAATATATTTTCCACAATTTATATGCCCTTTCACTAATACCAATATGTTAAGAAACTATTATCATTCATCATATCAGATCCTAAACTCCAAATAACAACTCAACACTACTGGAAACTGTGGTTTAACAAAATTTTGAGTTAAGTGAATTAATCTTGATAGCAGCAAGACCTTCCCCTTTCTCCAATAGGGTGCAGCAAAGTTCTATCCCTCTTAGCCAAATAACCTCAGTTATTAAACTGTTTTCAGTTTTAACATATCAACTTTTGGTTGCTTTTTGGAATTCACACAGTTTGCATTCTGCAAACAGATTAGTCAATTTCACTTTTGTTGGTCAGTGTCTAGTCATTTTTGGCCAACATTTTTAAAAACCACTGGTAATTCCGAGTGTCTCATTTTTTATGTGTGCCCAGTAAAGTTACCCTAATGGGACAGTTTTTCAAAGGTGGGTGTTCAGCATTTTTCTGAAAATCAGGCCCTTTTAAGGTGTTAAGTTGGGCCACCAAAAATTAAGGCACCCAGAACCACTAGCCACTTCTGAACATCTATACTTTTTGGTTTGTATACATCTCTGTGTAATGCTGCCGTGTTTGGGTTGTGAAACTCAGCAGGGAGACATTCATTTCGGGCGTATTAGGGTTGCAGGCTCAAAACTCTGAACAATGGGTCTCACTGTGACTTGGAAAAATTGAGTGAAAGAACAAGACTCCCTGAGACTGCTTCTCCTCTTCCTGCTGCTGGTATAACTAATTAACTTGACAGGAGTCATTCTTCATGTGTACTGTTATGAGAAAAAGGAAAATCAGATCTGTAGAGGAGCAGACTCACCCCCACGGCACCTCCTGCTGGTGACTTCTGGGAATTAGCTCACATTCCAGCTCGGAGCACCCTCTGCAGACCGGTGATCCGTCTTTTGGCTACTGGCCCCGTGTCCCTCCCTGGACCCCGGTGCCCCTTTTACGTGGGGTTCTGCCCCTTGGCAGCAACCCCTTCCTCTTTCTTAGGGGTTTCCCCTCCCTGGGAACCCCCCACCCCATTTTGCCTCAGTGTCTTGGCAACTGCCCAGTCATTGGCTAGCCCCACGCCCTAGGGCAGACTGCAGTATTAGCCTCTCATCATTGGCAAAGGGGGTTTGGACCTTTGGACCTGCTGCCTTGGCCTACCCCTGGGTTGCACCCTACAACCCCAGTACCTCCTGGCCTAATTCTAGGCTGCAGCCTGGGGCTTTCCAGGCAGGAGTTCCCCAGCTCCACTGCCTTTCCCCAGCCCTGCTTTATTCAAGATACCTTGTCAGTTCTACACAACCAGGCCCTTCTCCCTCTACAGGGAGAGGAAGACTGTCTGGGCTCCTGGCTTCTCTGCCCTTATATAAGGGCCTGTTGCTCAGTTTGGGGCGTGGCCCCAGCTGCTGCCACTTCCCCAATCAGCCCAGCCTAAAAGGCTGCTTTCTCCAGCGCCAGCCCTTCTCCAGGGCTGTTTTAACCCTTTCAGGGCAGGAGCAGGGATCCACCCTGCTACAAGGTCCTATGCTCTTTTCCCCACGCATCTTGCTGTGTACTCTCATACTGATCATTTTTGATTAATAAAATAGTGACAAACATAGAATTCCTCCTTCAGCTCAAGTGGTACCCAGTGATGATTGTGGTACTCGTAAGGATAAGACCAGGAACTCATTACAAAATGAGTCTTGAAATTTCTTGAACCCTTGTGCCCCTAAGAAGCTCAAGGATGGGCTTTGCCTAACTAGAAGAACATGTGAAATCTGCAATAAAAATCTGTGATAATGTCTATTAGTATTAAGCTGATATGGAGCACTAACTCCCATAGAAGTCAATGGGATTTGGGAATACTCACAAGATGCTTTCAATAGATGTCAGGGTAGAGCTTGTAGGGTGAAATTCAACCTGTGCAGAATAGCAGTACAATGCCTATGTCCCACTTTAGCCTCATTTTGGAGGCTGCTCAAAAGAGACTTAACATGCGCCAGAAACTGGTCTCACTACTTCACTGTACGTTGTACACCTTTCTCTTACTCTATGACCAATGCTGGTGAGCCCAATAATTATGTAAATGTTTCCTTAGTACAGATGTGATGGAATGACATACATTTTATCTTATAAAAGTGGCAAAGAGTTCCGTGGCACCTTATAGACTAACAAATGTATTGGAGCACGAGCTTTCGTGGGTGAATACCCACTTCGTCCTAGGTATTTGGACAAAGTGGGTATTCACCCACAAAAGCGCATGCTCCAATACGTTTGTTAGTCTGTAAGGTGCCACAGAACTCTTTGCCGCTTTTACAGATCCAGACTAACACGGATACCCCTCTGATACATTTTATCTTATGTTGTTCTCTGCACCTAAGGGTACGTCTACACTTGTCATAACTCTCCTACTCAGATCTGAACCTTAGAGTTCAGAACATGAGAAGTTAGCATGAAACCTCCAAACTTAATTACCAGCTTGGATCTGATATCGCTGCCACCAGCCAGAAATTTTAGTGTCTAGCTCACTCTGGTCTCCCCAAAACCTTCCCTGGGGGACCCCAAGACTCAGATGCCCTGAGTCTTACTACAAAGGGAAATAACCCACTTCCCTTCCCCCTTACCTCCTCCCAGATTCTCCCGCCCTGGGCACTCTAGGATATTCCCTGCTTCCAGTCCTTGAAACACAAGTACCGAGAGATCAAATCTCTCTCTCCCCTCACTCAGAGGATATGCAAAGTCAGGCTTAGTAAATCTAACACAAAGAGATTTTTCCCCCTGACTTCTTCCTCCCACCAATCCCCTGGTGAGCTGCAGACTCAATTCCCTGGAGTCCCCACTAAAGAAAAACTCCAACAGATCTTAAAAAGAAAGCTTTATATAAAAAAGAAAGAAAAAGACATTAAAATTAGTCTCTGTATTAAGGTGACAATATACAGGGTCAATTGCTTAAAGGAAAAAAATGAATAAACAGCCTTATCCAAAAAGAATACAATTTAAAACATTCCAGCAACTACACACATGTAAATACAAAAAAACAATATAAACCTATTGTCTTACTATCCTTGTACTTACAACTTGGAAACAGAAGATTAGAAAGCCAGGAGATAGAGAGATCCCTCTCAGAGCTGAGAGGGCCACTGAACCAAAAACAAAGAACAAAGAACACACACCCAAAACTTCCCTCCCTTGACATTTGAAAAATCTTGTTTTCTGATTGGTCCTCTGGTCAGGTGTTTGGTTTCCTTGTTAACCCTTTATAGGTAAAAGAACATTAACCCTTAACTATCTGTTTAAGACAACACTATCTGCCGGATTGGCGGGCAGCGATTGATCCAGTGGGGATCGATTTATCGTGTCTAGTCTAGATGCGAAAAATCGCCCCCAAGTGCTCTCCTGCCAACTCCTGTACTCTAGCGCTGTGAGAGATGCAGGCAGAGTTGATAGGGGAGTGGCAGCAGTCGACTCCATGGTATTCACGTAGCTGAAATTGTCTAACTTAGATTGTTCCTTCCCCCCGGTGTAGACCAGGGCTAATTCTCAATAGAATTTAGTCACTGAATATTTGTCAATATAATGTAGCTAATCCTTTCTGAACATTTCTCAACACCACCTGGTCTTTCTAGTGTACTTTTTCCTTTCTTAATCCTTCAGATTACCAGGCATTTGCTCTAGGGTCATTGTATCATTCAGAATATTTTATTGTTAAGAAAATCTTGGGCACATTTTAATGCTACCTGCCTGTAGCTGTAAAATATGATAAGGACCAGATTTTGACAGGTATTTAGGCACCTAAAGATGCAGACAGGCACCTAGTGGGATTTTCAAAAGTGTCTCCCATTGACCATCCACCTTTGCACACACTGTTCTCTCCCATACTCCACCCTCATGAGACACCTAAACAAAACACCAACATAAGGTATCATTCACAGCAGATTGTGCTGCTCTTTGTACGATCATTCCTTTTCTTTCTTGTATTCTGTGCAAGCAGTGACAGGAGTATCTTATCATCTCTCTTCTTTCTTGGGTGTTTTGATCATCATCATTAAAATCTTTAACAATACCTGTATTGATATTTTAATCATCCTCCTTAAGTTTTAGACTTAATATCATATTATTTACACCTTTTAGAGCTATTGGTCCAAACTGTTTAGATTGGTTTATGCCTAGTTCACAATTTGATTATGTGACAGGGTCAGGCAAGATGGTTTCAGGAGAGTGGTGGAAGGTAGATACATTAACCCCTTTTCCCTGGGTAAAATAACAGGGACTATTCCAGAACAATCAGGAACCTGCTAGAACCAATTAAGGCAAGAAGGCTAATTAAGACACCTGGAGCCAATTAGGAAGCTACTAGAACCTATTAGGGCAGGTAGGCTAATCAGGGCACCGGGTTAAAAGAAAGATCTCCCTTCAGTTAGGGAGAGGCACATAAGGCACTGGGAGTGAGAGGACATGCTGCTGGAGGACTGAGGAATACGAATGTCATCAGGTATCAGGAAGAAGGTCCTGTGGTGAGGACAAAGAAGGTGCTGGGGGGAGGTCATGGGAAAGTAGCCCAAGGACTTGTAGTTGTCACACAACTGTTATAGGAGACATTGTAAACAGCTGTGATCCACAGGGCCCTGGGCTGGAACCCAGAGTAGAGGGCTGGCCTGGATTCCCCCCATTGCCTCCAATTCCCTATTTGACACCAGAGGAGTTGACCTGGACTGTGAGTCATATCAGAGGGGAAGGTCTCTGATCTGTCCCTGACCCACTCTGTGGGACAACAGAGACTGCAGAGATTGTTCTCCTCCCTTTCCCTCAGGCTAGCCAGCGATGAGGTTAGCTGAGTGAATGGCAGGTTTGAGTCAGTGGCAAAAGTTGCCAAACTGAGGGCTGCCGTGAACCTCTGAGGCAAGTAAATGCACCGGAAAGTGCAGGACCCACCAAAGCAGGGGAGGAGCTTTGTCAAAATAGCTACTTTCACAAGTAGGAGGGCTAGAAACTTTTTTTTTAAATGAAGGCTTAGATTCTGGAGCATAAGATGGTACCCTCCAACAATATTACTGGCTCATTGAACTACTACCACTTAGCCCATTCAAACCCAGACTGGTAGCTTAGGAAAGAACATGAATCGACAGCATTCCCAGGCAACAACCACCTCTGTGACAACTGAAACACTTGGCAAGTCAGCAAAGAATCCTGTGGCACCTTATAGACTAACAGACGTTTTGGAGCATGAGCTTTCGTGGGTGAATACCCACTTCTTCAGATGCTTGGCAAGTCATGAGGTCAGAGACCAACACTCCACAGAGTGTGCTACCCAAGGAGAACCTGACTGACAGGACATTCCTGATGGGCCTTGATATACTATTTAAGCCAGGGAAGGAAGTTTTTCTATGCACTAGGTGGAATCTCATCTAGCTGCTGCTATAGATCCTACTTCCTTGCACTGCTTCTGAACTCTGTTTCCTGACCCTGGCTCTACCTCCTTGCTTCAATACGTGGTATCTGACCCAGCTTCGTCTCCCGTTTCTGATTCCTGGTTCGTGATCCTGGATCAACTCCTGACTTCTGACTCTGGCTCTAGTCACTAGGTAAGCCATCCACAACCAAGCCCTGACAGGAATCAGTCAGGTCAGTACTTCTCAACTCAAAAAATATATAGTGGAAAAACTGATAGCAGTATAAAACACTCGTGCATAAAACAAAAATCCAAACCTTTATTCCCATGTCCCACAGTGCCTGTAAAGCTACTTAAACAAAATTCTGAACAAGATTCCACCAATGCTAAATCAAGGATAATTGAAGCTAACTTGCACTGAAGTTTTCTAATGACTTTTCCTAATGATTCTTTTCTATGAATCAGTTAAGAGCACAAAAATAAATGCAAAGAAAAAAAACAAAAAAACCTTTGAACAGCAGATTTGAATGAGATCATTTAGTGTCTTCTAACTTGCTTCATACCATCTCAGGGTGAAATTCTCCCCAATGCAAAGGCCCAGGTCCCATATAAATCCTTACTGCAGATGTTAAGCCAGGGCTAGGTGAGACAATGGTGCCAAACCTGTCACTGCTGCGTTCTACCACTATCAATGTCCTGTTTGCTGATCATACTCCAGTGCCTCATGGTGTGGAGTACAAGCTGTTTTTTGCTGATGGAGAGTTCTGTGCTGATAATTGAAGTGCCCTGGAGACACTGGATTTCTCTCCCTACAGAACGGTCCTTCTGGGGCTCTTCAGAGATTAACTCTCTGTTTAATAAGTGTCTCTTCACCAGCTCCTTCTACAAAACAGAGAACTCTGGACACACTAACCTATCCCTTTCTCATTCTCTGACTTGGTATAGGAGTTTTGGGCAAGCCATATAATAGTTTTTGAGTCTTACAGCTGTGGAATCCAACCAAATACCTTCTCAAATGACATTGCATAGGGTCTGCACACTGGAGGGTGGAATTGTCCCCTGTGCAGAAGACTATCACATGGCCAATGCATAACTATAGTCCCACAAAAGAGATCAAAATAGTATCTAAATGGTGCAGAGGTCTGGTAGTGGCTTTTTTCACCCTGAGAAGGGCCGGGTTAAGTAGAAATACCATAGTCATCACTTATCTAGCTGTTTACATTTGCCAAGTGCTATGCAATCATAAATTAATTCTCTCACCACACCTGGAAAAGTAGGTAAATATTAATACCTTTATTTTACAGGGAGAGAAATGAGACCGAGAGGATAAGGACTTGCCCATGACTCACTAGTCATGACTAAATGTACAAAAGCTTGTGTGGGCACAAATCGCTGTGTGTGTATTTCAGGATGTAAAAGATGGAGGGAGAAGTTTCTAAAGGGGGTGGCTGTGCATGCTCAGGGTGTTTGTGCAATGGAAGATGAAAATGATACAAATGGCTGGCTCATGAGCATGGCCATAGGAGACTTCCAATGACTTTGGAACAGGCACTGTGTGTATGACTATCCATGCGTGTCTGCATATTTGCTTATTTGCTTGTTTGAATTGTCCTTCATTCTTCTCTTCTCGAGACTAAACAAACTCAATTTTTTCAATCGTCCCTCATACGGTCATGTTTTCTAGACCTTTAATCGTTTTTGTTGCTCTCTTCTGGACTTTCTCCAATGTGCCCACATCTTTCCTAAAATGTGCCTCCCAGAACAGGACACAATATTGATAAGGCCTCTGCTGGAGTAGAGCGGAAGAATGACTTCTTTTGTCTTGCTTACAACACTCCTGATCATACATCCCAGATGATGCAACATTTTGCAACAGCGTTACTCTATTGACTCATATTTAGCTTGTGATCCACTGCAAGCCCCACATCCCTTTCTGTGTTACTCCTTTCAGGGCAGTCATTTCCCATTTTGTATGTGTGCAATTGATTGTTTCTTCCTAAGTGGAGTACTTTAAATTTGTCCTTATTGAATGGCATGCAATGCCTCTCTGTGAGGTGAAGGGCTGAGTTGACAATCTGAACCTTCAATTCCAGATATTTCAAACCTGATGCTCAGGCAGAGCTGACACTTCTCCTGTGGGAGAAAGCAGATAGTCTGAAACTTTGTGTTAGCATGTGGCAGCTGAAGGGAACTAAAGTGAAAGAAAGAAAAACTGGCATATGGCTGGCTGGCAACATCAGACTGGAATGCACAGTATAAGAAGCTGTTCCCAGAAGCTGTGGGGAACTGGTTTTTGCATAGTTATTGCCCTGTGCTATGTGAGCTTGCTGTTGTCGCTGCCCAAGGCGGCTTTGGATTGTCCTGCTGCAGCTTTTCCAATATCCTCTTGAAAGCCTAAGTGCCTATTTGTACAGAAAGGAGAGGCGTGTGTTGGGTGCATGGGCGTAATTACAGGGAGTGATGCATGCAGCACCACAAGCAGGACATACCTCCTTCATGTCTGGAATGGGCTGTTTATAATTCTGTGATCTCCTCCCTATACACTTTTATAATTTTTAAATGCTAAACTTAAAAGAAAACCTTGTTATTTTTTCTATTGAAAACACGGGGGAGCGGGAGTGGGGGGGATGCTTCCAGCTGTGCCAAGGGCAGAGGGGACAGAAGTGTCTTGGTCATTCCAAAATCTGCAAAACACCCCTGTGTGTCTATCTTCGCCTCATTGCTATTCCCACATCTGGTGCAGCTTGAGCTACTTCACTCTACCCCCCTTGCCCAATTCCATAAACCACTAGAGTCTGCCCTCTCCTGGCAGATGGGCAAGTGAGTGACCAGGAAGTGACTGACTCTCTGCCTTTCCTGTTCAGACTTCCTTGTCTGGTCAGATCTGTCTCACAGTCTTTCCTGTGAGGCTGACTGCAAGGTGCTGAACTACCCTCGGACAGAAAAAAAAATAGTGGATATGGGAGCACCAGCAGCCTCTCTTCTTCTTAGGGGGTTAGGGAGGGAAGACCAGGGTTGAGGAGGGAGATTAGAAATGGGAAAAAGTTAGACAGCCTGATTTGAGAGACAGGGAGAAGGAGTAGGGAAGGGAGTTAAGGCTGGGTGAAGAAAGAAGGAAGATGTGGAGATATATTTGGGGGAAGGGCAGTGACTGGGAGAGGGAGCAGAGTGAATGAGGGGAGGGCTGTGAGGCTGTGGATCTGGTGGAAGTAGAGGATAGGCTACAGGATATGGTGGTGAGGGAGGGGAACAGCAGGAAGGGGAGACACTGGATGAAGGAGTGACTAGGAAGATTTCAGGGTGGGAGGGGGAGCTGGGGGGACCGGAGGCTGGGAATCTGGAGGACTCTGTCGGGTGGGAAGAGAGTGAGCTGGAGGGCTTCGGGGAATGAAGAGGAGAAGCATGGCAGGAAGCTGCTGGGAGGCCAGCTGAGGCTTAGGCAGGGAGCTGGCCAACTGGATCCCAAGGACGCCAGACAATGAGCTACAGCTTCAAAGTAAGTAGAGCTGGTTGGAGAATTTCAACACTAGTGAAAATCTCTAGGCAAATGGAAATCAAATTTTATGAATATGTTTTGTCTCTTTCCTTGCCCCTATCTTCTGACTAGCTCTAAGAGTCAGTGATGAGGGGAAAAGCTCATTGGAAGTGGGATGGGGAGCTCATCATGCTCCTGGGGAAGTAGAAGTTTCTTGGTATAGCTGGGAAGCAGTTTTATTCCCCCATTCTCTCCCTGTCTTGGGGCTATGATTATCTCTCTGAACAAGTTTTATCCTAATGCCAAAAGGCTTGGAGCTTAGGAGCTGCTCAGTCTGCTCACCATCACGGTCCCAGGGGAGTGGAGTGAGGCAGGGGCCCTAGACCTGGAGTGCCAGTCTGAGACTGGCCGAATGCTGGAGAAGCTCAGTGCCTGTAGTAGAGAGGCCTAGCCAGTGAGTTGGGCCCGGAGAGATAGAATAGATAGCACTGATATGTTGGCCTGCATTTTCTTCTTCTAGCCAATAAGGTCCCAATCCAAAGCCCGCTGAAGACTTCCATTAGCCTGAGTGGGTTTTGGATCAGCCCCTAAGTGTAATCTTCCTCTAGGTCCACATGCATGAGTCCATATTCTCCTAGCGGACCCCTGGCCTGTCACTGTGTTTTATACATAGCTATAAGAATTCCTGTGATGCTGTAGAGATTTAATAATGATACCTCTCTCCCTAACTCCAGTGGGTGCTGTGAGGATTAGTTAGGATGAGTTTCTGTTTGCAAAGAGCTTTGGAGAGGAAGCACCACAGAAGTGCTAAGTATCATTACCAATGTTTCTTTCTCAATTAAACCTGTTCTCCTGGATTGTCCAATATATGCCTGATACATTGCTTCTGAGCTCAGCTATTGTACTAGGGAAAGAGATCAGATGCAGGGGCTGGTATGGAAAGGGTTTCTCTAGGCTGGTGCTTTATGTGAAGTGGTAGCGGGAAAATGGGTTAACTTAGGCCACAAGGGTTCTTATGTTTCCATCTCTCATGAGACAGCTTCGTCACCAGAGGGTTTAAAAGTTCTCTGCAACTTGCTTTTCTTTCTTTGTGGCTGATGGAAGATCAACTGACTCTTAGAGGACTAGCCAGCCTGGGTTGCTGTGGGGTTGCTACAGTAACCAGATTTCTCTGTGAATAAGGAGCTAACTTTGCAGGCTCTTTTGCAACAATCCCTTTGTGCTGACCAGGGTATTGAGAGCAGCTGTCTCACCATACAGGTATGTCTGTACCTTGATATGTTAAGTACAGTTTCAGAGCCTGCCACTTGTCAGTGTGTCAGTTCCTTTGGGAATAGCTGTCAATGGACTGTGTTGCCAGAAAATGCACTTCTATATTTAATAGCATCTTCAGCAAAAGTTATTCACCTCATGTTTCTTGTCTGTTTAGCTCTCTCTGAGTTGCACATTTGCTAAGGCTAAGTTTAGGAAATAATAAAACACATTTGTATGCAGTGCTGCTTTAATGAGTTACATGTTAATGATTAATATTTTTCTATATGTTATAAGTTATATATGTGTATATGTATAGAATGTGTATATAATACACTATATATACACCCCAGCATACATAAATTATTTTGCTGCATATCATAAGTGTGTGTGCATGTATACTGTAGTTAGGACTGCCAACAGTCCCATATTAAAAGGAGTGTCTCTTATTTAAATAGAAAATTGCCTGTCCCATACTAAATCAGTGTGGGACACCTTTACCCCCTGTTTCAACAAGAGGGGGCCAGTACTCACTGGTGCATCTTTCCACCCCCCTCCTAACCCTGGCCCATGAGTGTGGTCCCATCTGCTTTCCCTGTGCAGCACTGAAGGGCCAGGGTCAGGAGGGGAATGGAAAGATACACCTGCGAGTACTGTTCCCCCGCTGGACAGGGCCCTCTGCAGTGCTTGAGTGAAGCCCTGTCTGCTTTCACTGTGCAGGCTCTGTCTGGCAGGACAAGTGGACAAGGCTCTGTGCCCTGGGCTGTGCTGAAGGGCCAGGGGGTGTAGCCTCCCTGCTCACAGATTCTCTGCCAACATCCCCAGCAGAGGAGCATAAATTCTGGTTGGTAGAAGCTGCAGCAATGGGGAGCAAGAAGGGTAGGGAGTCTAGTCCTGGCAGAAGAGACCACCTGCACAAAGCCCTGTCCTCTTCCCCTGCCACACAGACCTCCTCCTGACTTTGTCGTGCAAAGATTTCTTCATCTCTGTACAACAAGATCGGGAGTTGCTGAGTGCTGCAAAAGCAGCAAGAAATACCTCTGGCGAATGTAGATGAGTGCTAATTAAGTACTAAGCGGAGGTGCTAAAAAAAAACAGTGATGGCAACCCTAAGTGTAGTTTATACTATAGCTACACCTATATGTATTCATATTTGGGTGTATACTACATATAGTATATGTATGTGGGTGTATACTACATATAGTATGTGTATGTGCAAAAATTAATTATGATCTACTGCCAAATAGTATAAATACTGAGTTGTACATTACATACATTATTATATTTTAGTTTATTAGTACACCTCTACCTCGATATAACACTGTCCTCAAGAGCCAAAAAATCTTACTGCATTATAGATGAAACCACATCATATCGAACTTGCTTTGATCTACCGGAGTGTGCAGCATGCCCCCCCCTGGAGCACTGCTTTACCGTGTTATATTCGAATTCATGTTATATTGGGTCATTTTATATCGGGGTAGAGGTGTATATTTGATAAAGATGCTCATGTAAACAATTAGTGGGTTTTTTTTGATGTACAGGTCCTAGATTCGACCTAGAGAACACACCCAAAAGTGTCATTAGAGTTAGCACAATAGGTACCTTAAACTGTGGACTGATAGCTAGATAATAGTTTTCTTCTTTTGTCTCCTTAATTCATTGAGATTGCTAAGAGAGCACACTATCGGAAAAACATCAAATTCATAATAACTTGGGATGTTTTCATTATCTCATTCTTTTTAACAACCCAGTATTAATTAAGAGAGTGATTTTTATGCCTGTAAAAATCTTATAACAGCAGTGAATTGTAGTTAACAATGTAAATTAACTATCTCCAGTTATTTTGTTACATTGTTTAACCATGACTTACAGCACCCTTTAATTATTGTTAGTGCTAGGAAAATAGTCAGTGGTGTAGGTTTTTCTCTATTCTATTATTACTTTTTGGAACAATTCAAGGCATAATTCATAGTTATGATACATAAATATGTCAATGGTTTGATGTAAGGAGATAGGGACTGTTCCTCAGTTTATGTAAATCAGTATAATTCCATTGACCATAAGAAAGCTACTCTGATTTATACCAGCTAAGTATCTGGCCCATATCTTTCACAAAAATCATAGAAATCAGAGTTATTACACACCTATTAGATCAGCTGCTCCATCCCTTTACAATGCAAGGTTGTCCCTGACAGTATATTTCCTTGAGGTCTGTCCTGCATAGTTTGACATGTCTCTTTATCTACCATACTTCTTCACATATTGTTCTTAACCTGTTCTATGCCCTTTGGGATGACTTCTGCTGCCAAGACAGTGTTTCACAGGGCAAGGGTTATTTTATTTATTCTAGCCTTCTTTTTTCTTGTGACTTGAGTTCTTGTACCTTGTTTTGTTTGCAAAAGCAAAGCATCTTTGCAAGGGGAAAACAAAACAAACATGAAACTTTCCTTTTTCATTTTTCAATGTATGCGTGAGGAAGAAGATTGCAAGGTGGAGATGGGAAAAATCCTCCTTTGCATAATAAAAGGCATTAAGTTGTAGAGCACTGTCTCCTCTTCGAAGCCCAAGTCACCGTGTACTTGAAATATCCATGGGAAGAGGGCATGGAAGGGGGGGAAACTCCATAGCAGTCCTGTCACAGACTTTTTTTGGAGTCATATGGGTAGCATTTCAGAGCGATCAGATCCCAGGAGATCTACAGGAGGCCTGGAACCCCACGCTAGCCCTGGAGAACCTCTGGCTTCTCACAGGCTTTCTAACAGTGTGGTTTCACTGGAGCCATATTGCCCTGACTTCCTTCCAGCTGCTGCCTTCTCTGGGATTCCTTGCAAATGAACTTAGCATGGAGGGGCCTTGGTCTATATTAACTCTCCCTGTGACTTTCTATAAGGCTTATACCCAATTGATGTGCATGGCTATCCTGTCTGTCACCACTTCTCTACTCACTACCTCACTTTCAAATATTTCTTTTTTCTGGGCTGGGGGCTATGTAGCTTATACAGACCACTATTTGCTTCTTATATTTTTATGAGCCAGCAAAGGCAGACTGGACTTCCCTCTCCTCACGAATAGTACAAATTAGAAGCTATGCTAGTGAGTATGGTGGCTTGCCAGAGGATAGTTCCCTGGGGAGAGGGAGGGAACCCAGCCATTAATTTTCTGCAGAGGAGTTAGCGATGGGCGGTTGCAGAACCTGTGACTTCCCACAGGCTTGCAATGTGGCTGGGGAGCGTGACTGGGGAGATGGCTGAAGGACACATGGAGAGATGCAGCAATAGAAATAATTAATAATAATAGTGTGTGCAAAAGGGAACGTTGCCTTGGCAGCATCATTTATCTCAATTCTCTCAACCCTGCAAAATGCCTCCAGTTGGATTTGGCTCTATACTTGGATGGGCTGATGGAAGGGTATTTGGTGCACCCATCCAGGATGTGAAACTGAGCAGCATGCTGGGAGTCAACAGCTGGTGACGACCCACTGAAAACAAGTCTTATACAGGAACTGTATTGGAAGGTGCTTTCAAAGGACCCCAGTCAGATATTCTCTCTCTCTCTCTCTCTCATTTGAAGAGTGCCCAGCTCTAGCTCTCTGCCCTTTTAACCCCCTATCCAGGAAAAGAAAATCATTAGCAAATACAGAGCACAAAATGGTGTCCCTTTTCATATCTCTCAACCTTAAAACCTGCTACTATGCAACAGAAACAGCTGGGATACATGGAAAGTGCTCAAAATGTGAAACAATTGGGTTTTGTTGCATGTTGTGCTCTAGTTGACAGATTATGATGATCTTGAACTACGATGCTTGTTAAAGAAAGTTTGTGATACTACTTTGCTTAGGTTGCGGTGCACAAGAAAGAGGCTGCAGTGGGAAAGAAAGCACCCAACTTGTTGAACTCTGACACAAAACTGTCCATAGAAATAATAGTCTGTTTCCTGTTCCTATTAGTTCAATATAATAAGGGGAAAGGATGCAGATAAGGATAAGTAAAGAACACATCAGCGCTCTTCTGACTAATTTGAACTCAAATCAGCGGAGCCGGATGCTGTTCACCCAATGGTACTGAAGGAATTTGCTGAAGAAATCTTGGAGTCACTGGCAATAATATTTACGATATTTAAAAAGTGCCGGGGGGGGGGGAGGGGAGCAGCCAGGGAACTGTAGACCAGTCAGCCTGACTTCGCTACTAGAGCAGTGTATAAAACTTGAAATACTTGGAGGGTGAAGGGGTGATGGCTAGCAGCAAGCATGGATTTATCAAGAAAAAATCATGCCAAAACACTTGGTTTCCTTCTTTGACTGGGTAACTGGTTTGGTAGGCATGAGGTGGATGTAATATACCTGGACTTCAGCACAGTTTTTGACACAGTCTCACATGACATTCTGATACGTAAGCTGGAGAAATGTGGGTTCGACAGAACTAACATTAAGTGAAATACATAATTAGTTAAACAACTGCAAACAATGAGTGTTCCAAATTAATGGAATGATGTCAGAATGGAGACAGGGTTCCACAGGAATCTGTTCTGGAACCAGTGTATAACATTTTTATGAATGTCCTGGATGTAGGACTAGAGAGCATACTGAGCAAGTCTGCAGATGGCACAAAGCTAGTGGGCTTGCCAACACTCTGGAGGGTAGAGCTAAAATTAAGAGTGATCATAATAAATTGGAGAACTGGGCTATAGACAACAAAATTAAATTCAGCAAAGATAAATACAAGGTGCTACACTTAGGGAAGAAAATGCACCAATACAGAATGGGGGAAAACTGGCTTAGCAGCAGCACTGCTGAGAAGGATCTGGGATTTGTGGTAGATCACAATCTTAACATGAGTCAGCAAAATGTGATGCTGTTGCCAAAAAAAAAAAGGAAATGCTATTTTAGGTTGCATTAAGAGAGGCATAGCATGCAAGTCACGGGAGGTGATAGTACCACTCTATTTGGTGCTAGTTAGGTCTCAGCTGAAGTGCTGTGTCAAGTTGGTCACCAATGTATAGAAAGGATGTAGAGAAACTGGAAAGGATTCGGAGGTGAGCGACAAAATGATCAAAGGGGTGGAATGCAAGCCATATGAGCAAAGGCTGAAGGAACTGGGTATGTTTAATATGGAAAAGAAGAGATTAAGAGGGTTTATGATAGCGGTCTTCAGCTACTGGAAAGGCTGCCATAAAAAAGATGGAGAAAAGTTGTTCTCTTTTGCCACAGAGTGCAGGACAAGAAGCAATGGGTTCAAATTACAGCATAGCAGATTTAGATTGAATCTCAGGAAAGAAAACTTCCTAACCGTAAGAACAGCAGAACAACAGAACAGACTGCCTAGGGAGGTTGTGGAAGCGCTTTCACTGAAGGTTTTCAAGAGGAGGCTGGATAGCCATGTGTCTTGTATGGTTTAGACACAACAAATCCTGCATCTTGGCAGGGGATTAGACTAGACCTTCTTGCCCTATGGTTCTATTATTCTAACTCCACCTGTGACAGTACCTCATGTGATTACATTTTAGTTATAACTTGTCTGGCCTTATGATAGCCCAGTGCCTGCAATGAAAACACAGTGTTTGTATAATAAAACAATGACATCCTAAGAAAGTTTTTTTAAAATAATGAGTATGGAATTTGATATTATTACTCAACTCAATCCTTTTAATCTGGCAAATGGGACAAGAAGCAGAACAGATGACCCACAAATAAATGAGTTCCCCTTTATCTCCCTGGCCCCTGCCTTACTTGGATCAGAAGTTGACAAAAAATGCAGCTGCTGAGTATTTTATCACCAGATATAGGTAATGGGTTTTAGTCAGACTGTAAAAATAGATCACATACAGCAATACTACATCACTTTCCTTCTAGCAAATGATAATATTCAGGGAGTTGACATATTCAGGGAGGTGACATATATAAACCCTCCCACAAGTTTGGGGGTTGTGTTTTCAGTGTGGGGATTTAGATGCTCATCTCCTGGTAACACTGAAAGTCATAGGCTGAATCCTGGTGTATTTAGCTGAAAATCAACTCACTCTCTTTCAAGGTAAGTAATATGATGGAAATGTAATAATCTCCACCTATACAGTCCTTGGTTTAGTGGGAGAAGAGATCCCCAGGATATTTACTTGTAACTTGGGAGGAGGGGGCGGGAGGTAGAGCAGATTTTGAAAAGTTACACATATTTAAATGACACTGTCAAATTAATCATGCATTAAAACAAGATTTTTTTCTTCCCTCTTGAGGTTGCCAACTTTCCTAATTTTTTTGCAAGTGTTGTGATATTTGGTGATTTTATTAAAGCTCCAGTTCCTTGTCATGTGACTCTGTGGGAATCAGAACTTTGATTATTTTAACTAAGATTGTAGCCCTCAGTTGTGGAGAAAGCTAGAAAACGTGACTTTAATGCATACCAAAGGATCAAAAAAGAGAAGGCAAATGAAAATAACTCCTAATGTAAATGTTTTAAACATTGTGATTTTTAAGACATGATTCATAATTTTTGAATACGTGAGGTTGTCAGAACTGTTTATTATTAACACTGAGATGTTTCAGAATCCATGTAACTTTTCACTATTCATGCTATTTGTTTCCTATTTGTATTTCCCTCTGCTGGGACAATGACCATAAAGCAGTAGTCCCCACTCCTCCTTACCTTGTCTGCACCCCCACCCCCACCAGAGCTAGGAGTGGGACCACGGTTCCAGGAGGGGGGGATGCAGACAGGGGAAAAGTGCCAAGGCTGGGGCCACAGCTGGCGGTGGGGGCAGGAATAGAGCTTTGGCTGGTGCCAGGGGCCCAGTGGGTGCAGGGACTGGGACAGGAGTGGAACTTGGTGGTGCTCCCTCCCCGCCCCCCGTGGGGGGTGGCCTGAGCCCCAGCAACACCTCCGGAATGTTCCTCTGTGGCCTCTGTGGCCCCTGTGGATGTCAGTTTTGCTTTCAGGGACATAGGTCTCCAATGTCTGGGTTGCTAAAAATTGTCAGGCAGTGCTTATTTGTTCTGTGAGAATGTAAAGAACATCCTAGGAAAAGGCTGATACAGTTCTTAGGTTTTTGTAAAGGCTTTTTATTATTATTATTTTGGGCTATACTTGATTAGGCAGTGTTCCTTTAAACATGCATTCATAACACATAAATAGCCTGACTAAATGAAGCCCATGAACAAAGTTTTAAGGACTTTTCTTTGTTTCCCCCGCCCCTGCTATTCAGTGTCTCCCCAGAGGTTTGAAAAGATGTTTTAAGCTTTTCTCATAAAATAAAGGGGATTTCAAAGATCAATTTCATAGACAGCAACAAGTAAAAATACTTAAATTATCTTCATGCCCAGCATTGTAGAAAGGGATTACTGTTGGATAGTGTTGCTAATGCTAAAATTCAGTTTGTTAATGCTAAAATGAAATTGTTTCATGGTGCCATATATAATATTCTGTTTTTCATAATACATATAACATAGGGATGGAGTGGGTGTGCTCTGAACTGGAACTTGTTTTATCAATTGTTATATTTTTATCTCCATATGTTATTTAGCTATAAAATGATGATAGCTAAGAGTTACATACTTATTTCTATCTGCGATTGAATGTTGTCAGTAACCTTGTAGTTATTTGACAGTAATTAGCCATTACTCAAGATTTCTGAATTGCATAACTTGGGATGCGTCTAGACAGTTATTGCATTGTATTTTGTAGAAAAGCGATGAATGCTTTACAATTACAAAAGTAGGGAATTATGACAAAAGTTATTACCAACCAATTGCCAAACCGAGTTTGCTACTTTCATAAGTGCATAGATTTTTAAGGCCAGAAAGTAATTTTAAATCACATAGTCTGACCTCCTGGCCAAAGAATTTCACTAGGACTGGTCAGAAAAACTTAGAAGGAACAATATCCTGTTTGGATATGCAGTTCCATTGAAAGTGAAATACCAGTTGGAAGTTCAGACAATGTTAAAATGTCCTGTTTTAACAGTTTTGGAACACCACATTATAGATTATGCTATAATGCAAATAACTAAAGTCAAACTTGAAACAAGATGATATATATTTTAGAAGTTTCCTTCATAATTTTATAATATTAGGATTTAATTCAGATTGAGAACAAAGCCAAATATCAAAATCTTGACATCCTTTGCAATATGGACTTTTTGTTCTCTGCAGAGCTCTAAATTAACCCAGTTCCCTCTGTTCTGAGGCCAATAGCTTGTGTTTGACTAAATCATATCTTCCAGAAAAGCATCCAATCTTGATTTGAAGAAATCAAGAGATGGCGAATCCTCCACTTCCCTTGGTAGTTTGTTCCAGTGGTTAATCACCCTCGCTGTTAAACTTTGTGCCTTATTACTAACTTGAGTTTAGTTCCCAGCCATCGGCTCTTCTTATGCCTTTCTCTATTAAACTAAAAACCCTTTTAGTAACTTGGTATTTTCTCCCTGTATAGTGTATTTATACACTATTAGCAAGTCAACTCTCACTCTCCTTGTTGACAAACTAAACAAAGCTCCTTAAATCTCTTACTATACATTTTTTTTCCATCTCACAAATCATTACCGTGGCTCTTCTCTGTACCATCACCAACGTGTAAACATCCTTCTGAAAAAGACACCAGAACTGGACACAGTGCTCTCATATCAGTCTTGCTGATGCCATATACAGAGATAAAACTGCCGCCTTACTCCTTGCTACTCTATAGTTCATAAGTTCATATCTAAGAATTGTATTAGGCCTTTATGCCATAGCGTTGCACTGGGAGCTAATGTATGTCCACTCTGGTCCCAAGAATCCTTTTGATAGTCTCTGCTTCCCAGAATATAGCCCCCCATTCTGTGGGTATGGCAAGCATTCTTTGTTCCTAGATGTTTGCTCACATAGGTTTACCTAACCCTAAAAGAAAACAACTGCTTTACAATTAGTATAGCCTAAATAATTCACATCATATTAACAGAAACTGTTAAGAATACAAGATAGTAGAGGATGCAACTTGCAACATGCAGGAAAGAGCAGTTTTGCTCTTAGCCTGAGGTCTCAGGTGAATAAAAGTTGGAAAGTTCTGTGACAGTGGTGAGCTCTGAAACTAGTATAAATTAAGCTCTAACCCACTTTTTTTTCTCCTGTGTTCTACTCTATCTGGCACCAAATGCAGCCTTAGGGCCCAATCCTGCATAGTGGCTCACCACACCTTGTGGCAGGGGTGGCTCTAGGTATTTTGCCGCCCCAAGCACAGCAGGCAGGCTGCCTTCGGCGGCTTGCCTGTGGGAGGTCCCTAGTCCCGCAGATTCAGTGGCCTGCCTGCGGGAGGTCTGCCGAAGCCACGGGACCAGCGGACCCTCTGCAGGCATGCCACCAAAGGCAAGCTGCCTGCTGCCCTCATGGCAACTGGCACAGTGCCCCCCGTGGTTTGCTGCCCCAAGCACTCGCTTGGCGTGCTGATGCCTGGAGCCACCCCTGCCTTGTGGAGCCATATTTTTGTACACATACTTGTCAAGATTGACCAGACCCTAAACTGTGCTAGCACCTGCTAAAAACAAGGATCAGGTCCCATTTGAAAATTGGGGACCTTCCTGTTTCTAGCACTGAATGGTCATGGTTTAATGCATGTAATCAAATCGTAAACCTGCCATGGATTGAAGACTGAATAATGCACATCCTACACTGCATACCAAGGCACTATAATGAAAGGGTTGGAGGTCAGGGAGAGATGAAGGAAACATTTTTCCAGCAGGCAGATTTTCTAAAATGGCAGCTGTCTGAAGCTGCTCAGATGTTTGGAATGTTAAAATTAACACTGGCACAGATGGATTAGTGGGCAAATGCAGAGGAGGTGCATCACAAATTAAATATATCACATGGCTCTGCTCTTTACCTCATTATCACAGCATTTGTGGTATCTAATCTCATCCTATTTGATCTGTGCAGGTATTTAGAACACGCCCTCCCTGGTGGTAAATGAGCACCCATCATATGATATCAGGTAGAACTCCTGCTGACATCTCCAAGGCCATGGCATGCCTATTCAGAGCAGCACATGCACATTTGCTTAACTTCAAGATCATGCTAAATGCCACTGAAGTCAGTGGTCAGATTAAGCATGTGCTTAAATTCTGCCATAAATATGAATGGATGGAAGCATGTGCTTAAGTTCTTCCCTGAATCAGCATCTGAGAGTATTCTTCAAAGGCACCGTAATAACATATGATTTAATTATTATTAATATTATCATATTGTTACCCCTCTTGGTAACATAAACTGATATCATGGCCCCAGTGTTCTAAACACTGTACAAACAGTACATAGTAACAGCCAGCCCCTGCCCTGAACAGCTTACAGTCTAAATAGACAAGACAGACAATGGTTGTGGAGGACAGGACATAATATAAAAGCAGAGTGAACAATGGGATGGTGACATATGTCATGTTAGTTCTATGGTTCAGAAGGCTTTCAGTGGCAGGAAATTAGAGAAACAGAAAGATGTCCCCTGCTCACCCTTCACACAAGAGGGATAAATGAAAGGAGAACAGGTGGGGGAAAAGAGCTGGAAGGGCAGATGGAAGTGAAGAGACTCTGAGAGAAGGAACTGGGGTGAACAATTAATCAGCAGAGTGGAAAGAATGCCCAGAGTAAAAACTGAAGTATATACCCATTTCTCAAGTACTGCCCTGCTCCCCTGTCAGCACGTGCACACGCCTAGGGACTTGGGACACTGCACAAACGCTTACAAATACATTATCGTTAAGAACATTAGATGGTTTTAAAATGCAAGGACATCAGATAAACTATTTCAACAGCCTCGTGCTGCTTATTATGCTCTAACATTACTTTTGCTGGGTTCTCAAGGAATCTTCTGTTTGTGCACCTCCTAAGCCTGATTTGCAGCAAATGCAAATCTGCATTCTTTCAGTAGAGCTATACTTACACCAGTTGAGGACCGGGCCCTCTGTGTTTTAGAAGAATCTATTTTCACTGAAGGTTTGTTTTTAAGTATATCAATGTCCTAACTCTTACTTTTTGCAGGAATCACTGAAATTATTAATTTTTGTAACTCCTAATTCAACAATTCTGACAAATTCTTGTTTTATGCTGGCATTATATCACTGACTTCAGTAGATTTACTCCTGATTTACACCAATGTAAGTCAGGGCCACCCAGAGGATTCAGGGGGCCTGGGGCAAAGCAATTTCGGGGGCCCCTTCCATAAAAAAAAAGCAATACTATATTCTCATGGGGGCCCCTGCGGGGCCCGGCACGAATTGCCCCACTTGCTCCACACCCACGGGTGGCCCTGGGAAAAATAAACCTTCTGTATCTTGGCACAAATCCAGTTTTGACAAAAATTCTTTACAAGCTATCACTGGTTCTCAGCACCAGCTGGTGCTAAAAGGCACTAAAGCTCATTAAAAGGGTTGGACAAATATTTTCTGTCAAAACTTTTTCTGGATTGAAAACTAGGGGGTTTTAAAAAGCAGAAAAACATCACGGACAATGTCTGCTTTCCTTCAAAATTTGTTGTGGTTTTTTAATTGAAAAGCTGAAATTAGTCTGCCAAAACCTGAATATAGTTTGGGGTTTCAGAAGTGTGTGGCCAAATATTTGCTGCTTGTGGATTTAAAGAAACAATAAAAAAAATTCTGCTTAAAAAAAATCCCAAAATTATTGAACCACCTCAGCTTATGACCAGATGCTTGAGTCCATCCAGTCAGAGATTTTTCCAGGTTTCTGATACTCTGCTTGCTTCCTTGACTCATGTCATAAACAGATAGCTAAGGGTTAATGTCTCTTACACCTGGAAAGGAGTAACCTGAAACACCTGACCAGAGGACCAATCAGGAAACAAGACTTTTTCAAATCTGGGTGGAGGGAAGTTTGTGTCTGAGTTCTTTGTTCTAGTGTTCTGCCTGTACTTTCTCGGCTATGAGAGGATTTCTGTCTCCTGCTTTTCTAATCTTCTGTTTCCAAGTTGTAAGTACAAAGATGTTTGTTTTTTTGTATTTACACGTGTGTAGTTGCTGGAGTGCTTTGAATTGTATTCTTTTTGAATAAGGCTGTTTGTTCAATATTTCTTTTAAGCAATTGACCCTGTATTTGTCACCTTAATACAGAGAGATCATTTTTATGTATTTTTCTTTCTTTTTACATAAAGCTTTCACCCTCTGGGTGAAGTGGGAAGTACTTGTGTTTTCCAGGACTGGAAATAGAGAGGGTGGAATCCCTCTGTTTAGATTCACGGAGCTTGCTTCTGTGTATCTCTCCAGGAACCCAGGGAGGGAACACCTGGAAGGGAGAAGGGAAGGGAAATGGTTTATTCCCCTTTGTTGTGAGACTCAAGGAATTTGGGTCTTGGGGTCCCCAGGGAAGAGTTTTGGGGGGACCAGAGTGCCCCAAAACACTCTAATTTTTTTGGGTGGTGGCAGCTTTACCAGGTCCAAGCTGGTAACTAAGCTTGGAGGTTTTCATGCTAACCCCCATATTTTGGATGCTAAGGTCCAAATCTGGGAATAAGTTATGACAACTCATATCTGACTCCATAACTTTGGGTTCATTTAGCTTAGAACATAAGAACAGCCATACTGGGTCAAACCAAAGGTCCATCCAGCCCAGTATTCTGTCTACCAACAATGGCCAATGCCAAGTGCCCCAGAGGGAGTAAACCTAACAGGTAATGATCAAATGATCTCTCTCCTGCCATCCATCTCCACCCTCTGACAAACAGAGTCTAGGGACACCATTCCTTACCTATCCTGGCTAATAGCCATTAATGGACTTAACCTCCATGCATTTATCTGTTTCTTAGAGACTGGCTCCATGGGGTCCCTCACAAACTGGAGACGGTTACTGTGGGTTTGTCTTTAGTATAGCTTATGTACATACTCCACAAACTGAGCATTTGAGCTTGTTCCAAAATGTGGGATGAGCCTATAGTGTGAAAACTGAAATGCTCAAAATAGCACATGCATGAGAATGGACACAAGGTGCTAAAATTAAATTAACCCGGGGTTCTCAAACTGGGGGTCAGGACCTCTCAGGGGGTTATGAGCTCTCATCCTCCACCTCAAACACTGCTTTGCCTCCAGAATTTATAATAGTGTTAAATATCTAAAAAAAGTGTTTTTAATTAATAAGGGGGGTTGCACTCAGAGATTTGCTATGTGAAAGGGGTCACCAGTATAAAAGTTTGAGAACCACTGAATTAACCGCTCTGGAGCCTCATGGAATGCGGGGGGGGGGTCTCCCTTGGTAGGGTTGGGAAGGATATTGCTCTTCTCATGTGATCCCTCTCCTTCTTGCTAATTTTAAATGAAGCTACCCTCCCCTGACATGAATCTCCCTTTGGCACTGAAATTAAATACAGACTATAATTTGGCATTTGAGAAGTGAAAGGGATGGTAGCCCTAATGGAAAAGCTAAGAGCTTGGCTCTTCTGCAAGCCTCAAACTGCTGAATGAGCTTTAGGGCAGGGAAGGCTGTGCCTCCCAAACAGCCTGGCCCTGCCCCCATCCGACCCCCACCCACTTCCTGCCCCCCCGACTGCCCCCCCTCAGAATCCCTGACCCATCCAGCTCCTTCCCCCTCACCATCCCCCAGAGAACCCAACCCTGTCCCTGTCCCCTGATGGCCCCGACCCCTATCCACCCCTCCGCTGAGTCCTGACAGACCCCAGAACACCCACAATCCACCCCCCCGTCTCCTGACTGCCCCCCCAACCTCTGCCCCCTCCCTGTGCCCTGACTGTTCCGGGGACTTCCTGCCCCTTAGCCAGCCCCGACCCCTTACCCCCGGCTCCCCCCTCTCCCGGAGCCTCAGGCCATCCAGCAGCGTCCCTCGACAGTGGCAGCGTGGCTCCGGCGAGGTCCCTGAGCTCCGCCCCGCTCAGAGCCGCGTGATCAGGGGGCGGGGCTGCGAGCGCCAGGAGGAGCTCAGCTCCCTACGCTCAGCCTGAAGCTCAGGCCCCGCCCCCTGATCACGTGGCTCTGAGTGGGGCGGGGCTTAGGGGTTGCGCAGGAACCACGCTGCAGCGGTATCCAGGGATGCTGCTGCATGGGCTGGGGCTCTGGGAGAGGGGTGGAGGCGGGGTCGGGGTCGGGCCAGGTCCGTGATGGGAGTGGGAGCCTCACCAATTCTCCTGGGGGCCCCTGCGGAGCATGGGGTTTGGGGCAAATTGCCCCATTTGCCCCCCCCCCTTCTGGGTGGCCCTGATGTAAGTGAGAGGAGAAATCAAGCCTAAGGAAAAAGGTCCTATGGACACACATCTGCTCTTAGACATACATGCGTTTGCCATTTGCCCTGGTTCAAATAGCCTTATTTATAATGCTGTACGTCCAGAAAATGTTGAAGTCAATTCAGCTACACAGGGAGCAAAGCTGTCAGGTTAAGCAGAGTTAGTGCTAACTCATATCTTCATTAATTTACCTAAGGACAGGGCAGAGTTTGGTTTATTCAAAGTTTATTTTAGATTGTTTTATGCATAGTAGATATTTTCTGCATGAAAAGTGAAGGGTTCAGTCAAGATGTAGCTAATCAGGGCATAAACTTACAGCTTGTTGGAGTCACAGAGATGTGGTATGCACAATTTGCTAGAGGCATTATTATGTACTTTAAAACACTGCGTTTCTTTTTCACTACCTACAACTGGCCACTGACAGAGGCAGGATTCCAGAGCAGATTCCTCAGTGGTCTGATCCAGTGTGGCTAATCCTATGGTCCAAATTCTTTAGTCCCTACTCGGTCCAAACTCTCATTGCAGTTTCAACACTGTGGTAGGAGTTTTGACTGAACAATGATGGAAGAATTTGGTTGGATGAAATGAAAATAAAAATGAAAAAAGAGTTCCCAGTGTTGCAGAGCAGTAGGATTGTCAAGATAACTTCATGCAACAAATAGTTAAAGTTCCAAGGAGTCTAGAAATAACTTTTTTCCTGCCAAGACCTCATAGATAGAGGGGGCTAGTTTTAGTATGTTAAAACTTATCTTCCTATTTGTTTCCCATCATGTACTTTGGACTTTGAACTCTTGATAATGATTTTTCTCTCTCTCCTGTTGTATTAGCAGTTTCTGTTGATAAGATCGGTTGATGCACCGAGATCAGTTATATAAGGACCTGAAGCCTAGAAACAAGCTACCAACGTGCACACTGAAAAAGAAGCAACATGGGCTGTAGCAGAAACTGTGGGCTACTCACGGGGGCTATCATTGGTGGAGTACTGGCGGTGTTTGGAGGTGTCCTCATACCACTTGGAGATTACCTTGTTGACAGGACAATAAGAAAGGTACAAGTTATGGTCTCCTTTAAATCTCATATGATTTGGGGTTATTTTAGGTCTCAGAACTTTGGTTGGGAATATCTTTTTTCAGTGTTGAGAAAATTTGCACAATACTGCAATTAGACCTGAGGGCTTTTCTTTACTGAGGACGTGAATTCAGGCTGATCCAAGCTTTTAGAAAATTGCACATGCCAAAAATAGCTTTTAGTATTTCAACATAAATTAGTTTGTTTTTCTTCTATTCTCCTTCTGTTTCATGTTTAGCATGAGGGGTTAGTGGTAAGAAATAGAATCAGAAATATAGGGCTGGACCTTGAGAGATCATCTTATCCAGACCCCTGCTCTGAGGCAGGACCAAGTATACCTAAACCATCCCTGACAGGTGTTTGTCCAGCCTGTTCTTTAAAACCTCCAGTGATGGGGACTCTACAACTTCCAAGGGAACTTCCAAGCCTATTCCAGATCTTAACTATCCATAGAGTGAGAAACTTTGCTTAATAGCTAACTGAATCTCCCTGGTTGAAAATTAAGCCAATTACTCCATGTCCACTGAAGGTAGGACATAGAGAACAATTGATCACCCTCCTCTTAATACAGCCCTTAACATATCTGAAAACTTTTATCAGGTCTCCCCTCAGTCTTCTTTTCTTAAACTAAACATGGCCATTTTTTTTTAACTTTTCCACATAGGTCAGATTTTCTAAATCTTTTCTTATTTTTGTTGCTCTTCTCTGGACTGTCTCTAGTTTGCCTACATCTTTCTTCAAGTGTGGCACTCAAAAAATGGGCACAGTACACCAGCTGGGGCCTTAGAAGTGCTGAGTAGAGAGGGACAATTACCTCCCATGTTTTACATATGACAGTACTGTTAGTACACCCAAGATTATTCGCCTTTTTCACAACTGTATGATATACAATGTATCACATTGTTTGCCCCAATTCAGCTGGTGATCTGCTATAACCCCATATCCTTCTCAGCACTGCCTTACCAGTTATTCCCCATTTTGTATTTGTGCATTTGATTTTTTCCTAAGTGTAGTACTTTGCTCTTGTCTTTACTGAATTTCATCTAGATTTCAGACCAGTTCTCCAATTTGTCAAATGTAATATTACAGCTGAATTTTCTGATCAAATAATTTGCAATTAAACTGCTCTGTGTATAGCTAACAGAGAATCTGGCAACATATGTTGTAGATAGGACTGTCCAGAGAACAAAAAATTGAGTTTGCAGAAAATAGTAAGCTTTCACCATCTTTCTTTCTGAACCTTTCTCTGGCTTCATGAATATTTAGTTACTGTGGAACAACTTCAACAGGAGAAATTGAGAGAGAGACTCTATATAGCTGAATGGTTAAAATATTTACAAGGGATGTGGGGACCTTGGTTCAAGTCCTTGTGCTCTCCCACATTTGAATCATCGTTGGAAGTGAGTGACATGCACAATTGGTGTAAATCTGCATAGCTCCACTGACTGTAATAGAAATACACCAGTTGGCCCTAATCCCACTGCAGTCAATGGGACTTTATCCCAGTGGCTAAAGTTTAGCATGTGCATAAATCTTTGCAAGATTGAGGATCTGGCCCATGCAGTTTTGGAAGCTAATATTTTTTTTTTACTGTTACTTTATTTCCTTTGTTTGTTAATGTTCAATTGCTTACTAATCTCTGAATCTTTTTTTTCCACTTATGGCAAAAATTCAGCAACAATGTAGCCACTCACTTAGCTTCAGCTAGTAGGAGTATTCTCAGTGATGTTAGGTTCTGATCCTGCAATGAAATGCCTTCTGGTTGACCCCTGTGCCTGCAGAGAGCCCCTTCAAAGTCTACAGGAGTCCAACTGTGTCTGCCTCCTTACATGATAAGGGCTTACATACTAGAAGGGCTGTGTGCAGAACAAGGGAAGTACTGCCCAATAGAGTTGGATGGAGAAACATATTCCATTTTGTGGAGGAGTTTGCTATTTTGAAACTTTGGTTTCATTCCAATTTGAAACAAAATTAAAAATTTCAAAATTTTCCATGGGAGGAGATGAAGCTCTAGGGTCCCTGGCTTTGGGATGGTTTGCATGGTGCACTCTCTTAGAGTCGCAGGCCCTGGAAGATCAACTTCCCCAGCAGCCCACCAAGCAGCTGCCAAGGAGACAGGTGAGTGAGCTGGAAGCCAGGCAGGTTACCACTGGACCCCTTGTTGACTTCCAGAGGAACTTAATCAAAATCAATTGATTAATCGGCAAATTCCAACCAAAAAAACCCTGCTTCACTGGGATTATACAACCAGTTCTAGTACCTAGTTTTGTTCGGATGCAGAGAGAAGCCACACAATAGTTAAAAACACTGGTGTGTCTCACTAGGTATTTAATTACACCTGTCAACATTTTAGGAGAAAGAAATCATGCAACAAACATTTTCACAAACATTTTCTTGAAACTTGGAGGAACATGTAATTACATAAGAACATAAGAATGGCCATACTGGGTCAGACCAGAGATCCATCAAGCCCAGTATCATGTCCCCTGACAGACGCCAATGGCAGGTGCCCCAAAGGGAATGAACAGATAGGTTATCATCAAGTGATCCATCCCCTGTCATCCAATCCCAGCTTCTGGCAGACAGAGGCTAGGAACACCATTCCTGCCCATCCTAGTTAATAGCCATTGATGGACCTATCGTCCAATAATGTATCTAGCTCCTTTTTGAATCCCATTATAGTATTGGCCTTCACAACCCCCTTTAGCAAGGAGTTCCAGAGGTTGACAGTGCATTCCATTAAAAAAATACTTTCCTGTGTTTGTTTTAAACCTGGCCCCTTATTCTTGTGTTATGAGAAGGAGTAAATAACACTTCCTTATTTATTTTCTCTGTACCACTCATGATTTTATAGACCTCTATCATATCCCCCTTTAGTCACCTCTTTTCCAAACTGAAAAGTCCCAGTCTTATTACTCTCTCCTCATATGGAAACCATTCTATACCCGTAATCATTTTTGTTGCCCTTTTCTGAACTTTTTCCAATTCCAATATATATTTTTTGAGATGGGGCGACCACATTTGCATGGAGTATTCAAGGTGTGGGAATACCTTGGATTTATAAAGAGGCAATGTGATATTTTCTGTTTTATTATCTATTCCTTTTTTGATGATTCCCAGCATTCTGTTTGCTTTCTTGACTGCCGCTGCACATTGAGTGGATGATTTCAGAGGTCTGTCCACAATGACTCCAAGATCTCTTGAGTGGTAACAGCTAATTTAGACCCCATCATTTTATATGTATAGTTGGGATTATGTTTTCCAATGTGCATTACTTTGCATTTATCAACATTAAATTTCATCTGCCATTTTGTTGCCCAGTCATCCAGTTTTGTGAGATTCTTTAGTAAGTCTTCACAGTCTGCCTGGGGACTTAACTATCTTGGGTAGTTTGTATCATCTGCAAATTTTGCCACCTCACTGTTTACCCCTTTTTCCAGATCATTTATAAATATGTTAAATAGGACTGGGCCCAGTACGGATACCTGGGTGACACCACTATTTACTTCTCTCCATTCTGAAAACTGACCATTTATTCCTCCCCTTTGTTTCCTACCTTTTAACCAGTTACCAGTCTTTGAGACAACCTTCCCTCTTATCCCTTGACTGCTTACTTTGCTTAAGAGCCTTTGGTGAGGGACCTTGTCAAGGGCTTTCTGAAAATCTAAATATACTATATCCACTAGATCTCCTTTGTCCGCATGCTTGTTGATTCCCTCAAAGAATTCTATTACATTGGTGAGGCATGATTTCCCTTTACAAAAACTATGTTGACTATTTCCCAACAAATTATGTTCATCTATGTGTCTGACATTTTTGTTCTTTATGATAGTTTTAACCAATTTTCCCGGTACTGAAGTGAGGCTTACTGACCTGTAGTTGCCAGGGTCACCTCTGGAGCCCTTTTTAAAAATTGGCATCACATTCGCTATCTTCCAGTCATTTGGTACAGAAGCTGATTTAAATGATAGGTGACGATGACAGTTAGTAGTCCTGCAATTTCACATTTTAGTTCCTTCAGAACTCTTGGGTGAATACCATCAGGTTCTGGAGACTTATTACTGTTTAGTTTATCAATTTGTTCCAAACCCTCTTCTAATGACACCTCAATTTGGGACAGTTCCTCAGATTTGTCACCCAGAAAGAATGGCTCAGGTTTGGGAATCTCCCTCACATCCTCAACAGTGAAGACCAATGCAAAGAATTCATTTAGTTTCTCTGCAATGGCTTTTTCGTCTTTGAGTGCTCCTTTAGCATCTCAATTGTCCAGTGGCCCCACTGGTTGTTTAGCAGGCTTCCTGCTTCTGATGTATTAGAAAAAAATATTGCTATTACTTCTGGAGTCTTTGACTAGCTTTTCTTTAAATTATTTTTTGGTCTTTCTAATTATATTCTTTTCTATGTTTTTCATTAGGATTCATCTTCCACTTTTTAAAGGATGCCTTTTTGCCTCTCAATGCTTCTTTTATGTTCTTGTTTAACCACAGTGGCTCTTTTTTGGTTCTCTTACTATGTTTTTTAATTTGGGGTATACATTTAAGTTGAGCCTCTATTATGGTGTCTTTAAAAAAGTTTCCACTCAGCTTGCAGGGATTTTACTTTTGGTACTGTACCTTTTAATTTCTGTTTCACTAACTTCCACATTTTTGAGTAGTTCCCCTTTCTGAAATTAAATGCTACAGTGTTGGGCTGCTGTGGAGTTTTCCCCACCACAGGGATGTTAAATTTAATTAAATTATGGTCACTATTACCAAATGGTCGAGCTATATTCACCTCTTGGACCTGATCCTGTGCTCCACTTATTAACTATGCATCACTGATATAATCTTGAGAGATACTCAGATTTCTGGACATTAAGTATTTACTTTGGATTAGACCAGAACATTATTTTAATCTCCTTCCGTTTTTTCTACACTTGGAGTATTTCTGTTGCTAACATTATTGTACATTCATTTACTTGATATAGATATATTTTTGAGATTACTTTTGTGACAAACATCTTTGCGAATGTCTACATGAGTTTTGTGGCAATGATGCATATGTATAAATTCTTAACTTGTGATTTCTAAATGAGATCATCTTTCTTTTTTATTTCTTTGTGATTTGTTTCAGATGCTTGAATTTTTCACTATTCAGCTTCTCTGATTAAGAGAGAGCATCACGCTGAATAACATGGGTTAACTGAAAAACTACTCTGTAAAATGGTACTGTAGGGTTCCATTTTCATTGTTGTTCTAAATCTAATATGCACAGTTAAAACTGAAAAGATACAGCTAGTCCTGTACACTCATACTGAGCCTGACTCAAGATGGATTCCTTCTTCCTTGTGCATCATCACTAGTCAAACCAGTCTGGATGAAAATTTCTTCAGGAAAGTTTCTCAGGTTCAGGACAGAACATTCATTAAATAGAGGGAATGCAGAATAACCAAAACTCTGATGGTTTAGAGCACTCAGCTGGGATTTGAGAGAACTGGGGTCAAGCCCCTACTCTTTATGATTCAGAGTAGGAATGTGACCCTGGGTTTTGTACACCTCAGGCATACCCACTGCATTACTGGCTATGTGGGGGTCTCTAGCCAGCTCTGCTGTTTTGGGGTATCTGTGATTTTTTTTTAATGAAAAATGTACGTCTCTGTTTAATTCCAAAATGGAATAAAAACAAATTTTGAAACCAACATTTTTTTCAGAAAATGGAATTGTCACTTTCTGTCCAGCTCTATTGCTGAAAGTGAAAATGCTGTTTTTACAAAGTTGCTTTTGAGTCTAGAATCATAGATCCATATTTCAAAGCTTTCCACACTGGGCTCAGATCCGGTGGGAGGACACTGGCAGTACCACTACCTATCCTAGCTCTGAGTTAATCCCTGTGGCATGTAGAGGTTCATGGTGGCTCTGGGAGATATAATTTGATATACATCCAGGTTCAATTAATTTGGCTTAAACTTTTATTGCTGGGATTAAGGAAGCAATGGTTTAACAAAGCAATTTGCCCTTTCACTTGCTGAGGGTCGAGATCCGACACTTCACAACTATGGTGAATAAAACAGCCACAAATGAACTTCTTATTGACTTATATCCACATCATGCAATCGCCAGGAACCTATACAGTTCACCCCAAAAAAATCCTATTAAAGCAAATGGGACTTTGACATGAATAAAATGGGAAAGTTTTGGCTCCACAAATTAACGCCATTAAACAAGTCTTGCCAAGAACAGCTGAATTATGTCTTGCTGGTCTGTCCTGAGGTACACAGACAAAGCCATGAACAGACGCCTGAATAATGCCAGTGCTTCACGTGTTTCTGCCCTCTGGGCCAAACCCTGCAGCCTTTACTGAAGTCAGTATGAGGTTTGCCTGCAGGATTTAACTCTGTGGCAGTTCTTCCCTTTCACTGAACATATTTATTTCCGTTTCAACTGTTTTTGTTTTTACTCCAATAATTTGAGGATAATAAATCCCAAAACAGATGCACTTAGTAGTTTGACTCTAACTCCACCATTATCTCCTAGATAAGGGCCTGTGGGCAGGTGCTTATCATAGCTTGCTCTAAAACAAAGTCCACACAATATGTGGAATCAAAAAGTCACCATTACTGCAGTTCAGCTTTCTTAACAAAAACATGGCAATAGCAAACTTCAGCCCAGACATTCTACCCAGATTTCACTGCCTCTAGGGGCTCTATCCTGTGGAAATGGCAGACAGCCAGGACACTATAAACAGAGTAAATGCAGGACTGTCTTTATTTCCTGTTTACATGGATTCTTACCTCTTTACTATATGCCCTCTGACCTATGCCTACACTGCAGCTGGGAGAGCCTCCCAGCCTGGGTAGACAGACTCATGCTAGTTCCATTCCAACTAGTGCACTAAAAATAGCTCTGTTGATGCTGTGTCTTGGGCGGCAGCTCAGGCTCTCAAGCTCGCCTGACACCCTGGTTCTGTGCATGGGTCACTAACCCGGGTCTCTGGCAGAGCTACACTGTCCGCACTGCTAGTTTTAGTAGGCTAGCTCGAGTGATGTTAGTGCAAATCTATCTGCCCAGCCTGGGAGGCTCACTCCCAAACACAGTGTAGACCTGCCTCTGGTGGCCACTCTGAATAGTGGTTCTAAACCAGAGATGGGGAACCTTTTTTATATCAGGGGCCATTGGCCTGCAGGAGGATGCAGAAGCTCAGGGCTTTCCCTAGGTCCTGGGATAGGGCCAGAAATGAGGCGTTCAGAGTGCGGGAAGGGTCTCCATGCTGGGACGGGAGTTGAGGTGTGGGTGGTGGTGCAGGGCCTGGGAGGATCTTAGGGTGAGGGGGTACTGACCTGAGGCAAAGGGTCGGGAAACAGGAGGGAGTTTGGAGTGCGGGATCCATCCAGGCAATGCTTACCTCAGGTGGCTCCCGATTGGTGATGCAGTAGGGCTAAGGCAGGGTCCCTGCCTCCCCTGGCTCTGCGCTGCTCCCAGAAGTGGTCATGTTCAGCCCCTAGGTGGAGGGGCCAACTGGCTCTGGGTGGTACACATTGCCCCCGCAGCTCCCATTGGCTGAGGTTTCTGGCCAATGGGAGCTGCAGAGCCGGCGCTGGGGGCAGGGGCAGCGCACAGAGCTTCTCTGATTGCCCCTGATTCTGGGGGTTGCAGAAACATGCTAGTCATTTCCAGGAGCTGCATGGACTTGACTGGACTTTTAATGTTCTGGCAACCCCAGCTTTCCCCTGCAGAGGAGTGAGCCAGTGCTTGCCTCTGCAGCCCCACAGGAGGTGGAAGGGTAGGAGGCACCAAGGCTCAGGGCTTCTGGCTTGCAGCCTGGACAATTGCTGTAGGCTGCATAAAATGAAGCAGCAGGCCGTAGCCCGCCTGCGGGCCATAGGTTCCCCACCCCTGCTCTAAACATTCACAACTAACATCATGTAGCCCCGAGTGTTTAGCCTACACCCTGGATCCTCTCTTTGTATATCACACTCCCATCCAGGGCTGGTGTGGTTTGATTTAGGCAGAGGCCTATTGAGGGAATCTTCACTCAGGCTGCCTCGCTCCAGCCCTGCATTGTCTGGGAGCTGCACTGGTGCTATACTGTGGCCAGGCACCTTCGAAAAGAGCAGCCGCAGCCAAGAGCTTACAGCAACAATGCAGTTCTGGCCCAATCACTCCCCAGAACAGCTCTCAGGAGATCTGTGTCTTCCTGTGCACTCCCACAGACACACCAGCAGTAGCAGCCAGGCAGGGACTAGGATCCAGCGCCGCTCCAAGCCAGCTATAGCAAAGCTGTCAGAGGGGCATTTCCCCTTTTAAAGGTACCTGCTGCTGCCTCATTAGGGCTCCAGTTCAGTTCCCCCTAACATTAGAGATTGCGTGGTGGACAGAATTTCCATTTCATGAAGGATTGTGAGATTTGGGAAGCTGGCTTTGTTCCAGTTAGGTATGAAACCCAAACATTTTGAAATTCTCCACTGAAGAAATTTTGATTTTTAAAAAATAGTTTGGATCGATCAAAATGTTTTACGTTTGCATTTGACTTTTAAATGTTACTTTATAATATAGAATGAAACAAAGTCAGTTCAAAACTGAAAATGAAAATGTCTCATCTAGAAAATGTCGAAACAAGACTTTTTTGATGTCATTGGACCTTTTTCTCCCTCCCTTGTCCCTGACCACACCCAAACCCCCGTCCGGTTTGTTGAAATGACAGGTTTTGCAAAGCATTCTGATTTCAGTAGAACAGCATTTTCTGACAGAAAAAGGTTTCATGGAATTTTTTCTTAGCAGCCCTACCCAACACCTCAAAAGGTGTTTTAAGGAGATGCTTAGGCCAACAAAATCTCTAATTCTGGCCTTCTAACCAACTCACCTTATCTACCTGGGGTAATGATCCACCTGCCTACGTGACTTGGTAGAATCCAATGTTCCTTAACCATCCAACTTCTGATAACAGGGATATCCCTGATAACATGTTGGCATCTTTTAGGCAAATGCTACCAGCCTGCTACAGGCTCATAACAACACAGTACTGAAGTGTTCCACTTTCATCTTGCTGTGCAAGTTTCACATTGCCAAGATGAATTTCCTGCATACTAAGCAATAAACCTATCAGTGATAATGATTACTATAACTCAGCACTTTGACTCTCCGCCTATCTATTATCTATCATAGGCCCGATCCTCCTTTCTTTTATATCAGTGGGAAGGGATCACACTTGATTAACAACAGTGTATTTGGAAGGAGAATTGGGCCCTGCTTGCCTGTTCGGGCTGGTCCAGACTGGGGGGGGGAAATCGATCTTAGATACACAACTTCAGCTACGTGAATAACGTAGCTGAAGTCGAATATCTAAGATCGGATTACTCACCCGTCCAGATGGCACGGGATTGATGTTCGCGGCTCTCCGTGTAGATTCCGGAACTCCGTTGGGGTTGATGGAGTTCCAGAATCGATATAAGCGCGCTCAGGGATCGATATATCGCGTCTAGATTAGACACAATATATCGATCCCCGAGCAATCGATTTTAATCCGGCGGGTAGTCTGGACGTACCCTTGATATCAGTGATACTAACTAAATTCCTTGCTTTGAGCCCTATACGTAATAAGTAGTAATAAAGGGCCTAATCCTGCAGTCGGTAGTCAGGGCCTAACTGATTAAAAACCTTCATTGACTTCGATAGAATTTTTTTCGCATGCAGAGACTGAAAAACCACTGCACAGTTTGGTCCGATAAAGCCTGAGTAAGGACTTTAATCTACATAAGACTCATCATTGTCGTCATCACTTTTAAAGTAGTAAATAATTAAAGCAAACTAGAAAATATAACCTTGAGAATTATTCCTTCTCTGAGAATATATTTGAGTGTATTTTACAGAATACGGAATGCACATTTTCCGTTGCAGAAGGCAGCTGATATACTCAGAAAATGGCCAGGTGTGTGACAAAGCTGAGATAGGCCAATAGTAGCTTTGCTTCAACCTGAGGCGCTCACAACATGGGCAGCTTGAGCTTCCCAGAAGTTGGCATCTTTTGGAGGCCTGTTCAGAGACATTGTCAAACAGCAACTTTCCTTGTTTTAGTTTTTTCATCACCAAACATGTCAATTTGATTGTTGTGAGGCTTCAAAATGAAGCCAATCCCCATTACTTTTGATTCCCTGTATTGTTAATCTGCTAGCTAATGTATGGAAGGTCGGGATAAAAGGGGTAGGTTCAATCCAGGAGTAAGTGAGTGAAGGTCCCATTGATTTTTCACATTTAAGCCGTGGAGAGAATTTAATCCTGTGACAAGTACATTACAGAAGCATTAAATCTTGCATTCAACACACTATAATCAATAAATGTGATATTAGAAATGGTCAGAAACTTTCCATTGAAACATAGTTTTGGGGGGAAATAGCTTGTTGACTAAATGGAAATATTTGCAGAAAATTTGCTGTCAAAAAAATTTGGGTTTTAGTTTTTAAATAAGAATGTTCAAAGTCTGATTTTTTTTAATGCAAACCCAAAATATTTTCCAAGAAAAATGTGGATCAAAACAATATATATATATATATATATATATATATATATATATATATATATATATATATATAATATTTGTATTGAAAGTTTTTGCAAAAAAAAAAATAATCAGTTCCTGGCCTCCCCTATATGAAATTATCTGGGGTCTGAGTTACTACAGAGAATTATTTCCTGGGTGTCTGGCTGGTAGGTCTTGCCCACATGCTCAGGTTCTAACTGATCACCAGATTTGGGGTTGGGAAGGAATTTTCCGCTGGGTCAAATTGGCAGAGACTTGTTTTTTTCTTTTTTGGGGGGCGGGGAGGTTGTTTTTTTTGAGTTTCTCTGCAGCATGGGGTACAGGTCACTTGCACGTTTAAACTAGTGTAAATGGTGGACTGTCTGTAACTTGAAGTCTTTAAATCATGATTTGAGGACTTCAGTAACTCAGCCAGAGGTTATGGGTCTATTACAGGAGTGGGTGGGTGATGTTCTGTGGCCTGCAATGTGCAGGAGGTCAGACTAGATGATCATGATGGTCCCTTCTGAATTTATCTCAGTCTGTGGAGTCTTATCCATTTATCATGGATAGCAATCAAGCACTTGGAAAGCATATTGTGGGTTGCACTTGATTTCCCAATATCCTTATTTGAGCTGACAAATTTTAGAGACAGCAGAAACTATTGAGGCTATAGCCAAAGCATGGAGTCCCTGTCTGACATTTCATTGTAAAGACCGGCCAAGAAAACAAGACAATGCAGCATGTGGTGAGCTGCTCTCCGTGATCTGCAAAGTCCCCAGCCGTGCTCTCTAGCCCCAATTCTGAGAGGGTATGAATGTAAAGGACAATCCCAGCTTTCATTTAAAAAAAGAAGTCTCTAGCCCTTTTCTTGCAAAGGCTTCTTTGAAAATACAAACTGATGTCCAGCCATAGAGATTAACATTTTCTGCTTTGGTAACCCCCCCTTCCCCTCTAGCCACACAGGGCTGGATTTTCAGACCTACTAAAACCTGGCACCATGTGTTCTTGAAGGGAGAACAGACCAGTTAGTGGTTTTGGAATGCAGTGCTTCGGAGGCTCTGACTTCACTGCCAAAAGAGGTGAGGTATTATCATAGGGCAACGAATGCGTGTTAGCTCTCCTGCTGTAAAATGCTAGTGGAGATTAGGCGCCTGTGGTTTTACCATAAGATTAACTAGGCAATGACAACCATAGGCGCACATCTAGTGTTGCTTTCACTGAGCTACATCATGGTAAAAACTACAGGTGCTTTATCTCCACTAGGATTTTACAGCAGGAGAGCTAATGTGCATTCATTATCCTGTGGTCAAAAACATGCCTTTTTTGGCAGTGACGATATAGCCACAGCCTGCCTTTTATGGGACTAGAACCTCTGCCAGCTATCTCTTAGCTGAGGCTGCGGCAAAGTCAGTGTGGTCTCCTGGATAAGGCCTAATAGCATGAGAAGTAGCTTGGCGTTGTGTAGTAAACATGGGGCTGAAAGCAAGGGACTCCTGCATTCCAATCCCAGCTCCTACACAGCCTCTTTACACAAAAATCAGACTATTTTAACTATCCTGTATGAGAGTAGTACAACCTTCCTAGTGGATGTAGTTATACTGGTACAGGCACCATTATATTGGTATAACTGAGGGTACACCAGGGGTTGTACTAGTATAATGATCACAGCCCTCTCTGAAATTGTTATACTAGTACAAGAACTGTGCATAGACCAGGCCTTAGTCAAGTCACTGAACCTTTCTGCCATTGTCTCCCCTTCTGCAAAGTTGGCATGGTACCTACCTCCTGGGAGACGGGGAGGGCCAGTGTGGTGATTCAGCACTAAATGTTTGTAAACCATTGCGCTATCTGTTCCACAAATGAAAAGAATGGCAGGTATATATGGGGTCAGGACTGAATTCCCACAGGTGAATCACCTCCAGTCCGAGAGGATGATGAATACAGGCAACAGCTCGATTTTGAGCAGAGGGAGTTGTACAGCTCTTACATGAACTCCCTTCTCCTGGTCATATGGGGAACTCTCTGTGAACAGCATAACCAGGATTCCGCACTTCCTCCCCTGCCCAAGAATATGAAGACAATTATTAACCTTAAGGCACTCATCCTCTGAGAAACCCTTGGGAACCGGTGTTCTATTGAAATCGCAGGGCCCTCAGGTGCCTATGCATTGGCCTGCCTCTCCTGCAAATGGCCTCATAATGGAAGGTCGCTCTTTCCCCTGGATTAATATACTGCTGTGCCAGCATCCCTGGCCTTCTGGGGCTTGCACAATATTAAAGGCTCCGTTTTCTTTTGGTTGTTTTTTTTTTTCTTTGTGCTGACTCAGACCCTCCGTGCAAGTGTACAATCTGAAAAGTTAGATCTGTTGCTGCTGCGTTTCTGTTCCCTCTCTCACAAATATCTGTGCACATGAATTACTGCAGAGGTTCAAACAGCAGGCCCAGGCTTTTAAACTATCACTAGTGTATTTATGAATCAAAGTATCAGAGTACAAACTGGCTGTATTTACACAAAGCAGTTATTTTAAGCAACATCTTTCTGTAGCTCTCTCTAAGGCAACTTCTAAATGAAGTGGTTCCTAATTGCTGCCATTCTTTCTTTATGCAGTTCTGTTTTGTGCTGGGCAAGCTCAAAATGGCAAAATTGTGATGCAAAGAAAATCTGGAGAATTTTAACCGAAAAGCCCCTTCTTTATTTACAACACTCTGAACTGATGCCAGCATTTTAGTTTTTACTGCTACTGTGGGTGCTGCAAATTAACTAATTAATATTGCGCAGGACTGGTACTCAGTAGAGCTGTGTGAAATATTTTTGACAAATAGTTTATTCGTCAAAAAATGCAGTTTTTGGTTGGCAAAAATAAAAGAGGAGGGAACAAAAATTGAAAAAGTTAAAATATTTCATTTTGGTATTTTCAAAATACAATAAAGTGTTTTGCCTTCTCATTTCTAAACAATGTTTCTTTTTCAAATTTAGCTAGACTAAATTTAAAAAAAGAAAAAGTTAAAAATTACCCCAAACCAAAATGTTTCATTTCAGGCAAATTAAATATTCCATTCAAACTGATTTTTTTTCCACTTTTTGTTTCAGCAAGAAAAAACAAGGGAAAAAAATCAATTTTTGGTTAACCCAAAATAATTTTTTTGTTGCTTATTTTTTGGTTCAGTGGCCAAATTGAAAATTCACTCAGCTCTTTGCTAAGTAGTTTTGCCTTCTCTATATGCAAAATAATTTACTGAATATCTAAAGCTTGATTCCTTCACTGAACAATAGGCACAGGTAAAGATTTTCTTAAACAACATGCTAAGCATAGTTTAGTCATATTTTAAACTTTGTCCAGAATACTCAAAGGATGTGATATTGGAACATAAGCCAACTCCGATTAAAGTGAATGGTAAGGTTCCCATTGACTTCACTGGAAGTTCTATCAGATTCTTGATGACATACATCAGTGGTCAGATTGTATCCTCATGTACATCTGACTCCATAGTCTAGCCAGACAACTGTTTTTAAAGATTCATCAGAAATGACTGCCACAAACTACCCGTTTGCAGACACTTTACTATCACTTGTTGCTAGACTTGGTTTCCTCCCCCCCCCATCTGTTTAACAAAAGGCTAAACTGCCTATCTTAGGTTATGTGTACACTGCCATTAAACTCCCATGGCTGGCCTGTGTCAGCTGACTCATGCTTGCAGGGCTTGGGGTAAGAGGGTGTTTATTTGCAGAGTAGACATTCAAGTATGGACTGGGGCCAGGGCTTTGGGGCCCCAGGAGGGGGAGGGGCCCAGAGCTTGGGCTCCAGTCCAAGCCCCCACATCTACATTGCAATTAAAAAGCCCCTTAGCCTGAGCTACTTAGCCCAAGTCAGCTGACATGGGCCGTCCGTTGGTGTTTAATTGCAGTCTAGACATACCCTTAGGTACCCATAACTACTATTGTATTTGAGTGCCTCACAATCTTACGTTTTACTTCACAATGCCTCTGTGACTTAGTACTGTTCTCCCCATTTTACAGCTGGGGACCAGAAACAGAAAGAGTGGTAAGTGACTTACCCAAGGTCATAAAGAAGTTTGAGGCAGAGTAGGGAGAGTGGGGTTCAATACCCATGTCCTAGGCTACTGCCCTAACATCATTCCTCCCTATCCTGGAGTGCTCAGCGCAACAATTTTGCTGTGGTTAATTTTAATTTTGCTGTTGTGCTTACAGGAGGATGTCATTGAAAATGGTACAATAGCTTATGAAAACTGGGTTGTGCCAGGGAGTCCTGTTTACAGGCAGTTTTGGTTCTATGATGTGCAAAATCCAGAGGAAGTGATGAACAATGGATCACGGCCAATACTCAAACAAATTGGACCTTACACATACAGGTAGGCAAATGCTTTCAAAATATGTTATCTATCGTATTAGGAGTATTGTAAAAGTTACTGAATGCTCTTCTGAATGATACACTGGCCATGAGAAAGAGCTACGGACATAACAGGTATGCCTTAAAATCTGCACATGTAACACCGACAGATCCTCATTTATTTGTCTCCTGGTTTGTGAATCTTTAGGGGGTCCCATTTCCATGCTTTTCTCTGCAATCATCAGGGCTAGAAGCTTTCTTTAAAAAAAAAAAAAGACCACTGAGATTCTCACATCTTCATATGACTCCGGGAGACAATGCTTTAAGAAAAGAATCAATTATGCCTAGACTTACAATAAAATTAAGAAAGTTGGCAACGCTGTTGCATCTGTAGCTAAAATGTTGGCCCTGAAGGTTCACAAGTACTGTTAATGTAGTCTGCAAAACTCAAACCACCGAAATATTTCTTTTACCAAGTTTGTTTACCAAGACCCAGATTCAGCAGCTCATCTCTATTCAGGAAAGCATGTAATTAACGTTAGTAGGGTGACCAGATGTCCCGATTTTATAGGGACAGTTCAGATTTTTGGGGCTTTTTCTTATATAGGCTTCTGTTACCCCCCATCCCCATACTGATTTTTCACACTTGTCCTCTGGTCACCCTAAACTTTAGTTATGTCGTTATGTCCAATTCACTACAGACGACAAGCCTCTTCCACTTCGGTGTCTTCTCACTTTCTAACATAATGGCCTAGGAAAACAAATCATAACAGCTTCTACTGACCTCCCTGAACACATGAGAGAGACTCATCCTTTCAGAGAACCTGAACAATGTATGATATGATGAACTCCAACTAATTCAGATCAAAACTTGAAGAGCTGCGTAATAATAGTTGTTGCCATCCAGATTGTGTGTATGTATGTGTGTGTGGCTGGGGACTATCTAATCATGCATGGAAGAAATTACTGAAGAGGCAAAAATATTTCACAGAAAACAGTATTTTCACATATACTCCTGGAATTCTAAGACTGTATAACAATGCAACTGGGGTGTCTGAGTGCAGTACATGGAGGTATACCCGAGCTAGCTTAAATCTAGTTACCAATAGCAGTGAAGCTGGTACACCATCGGCTTCAGTGAGAGCTGTACAAGCCCACCTGGGACCATGGGTGCTTACTCAGGCTGCTAGTCTACAACAAAGCCTTTGCTGCCATGTCTTCCCTACTATTGGTACCCGAGCTACCAAGATTAAAAACAGCATTGGTATATCTCAGGGGTCAGCAATCTTTCAGAAGTGGTGTGCCGCGTCTTCATTTATTTGCTCTAATTTAAGGTTTTGTGTGCCAGTAATACATGTTAACATTTTAGAAGATCTCATTATATAAGTCTATAATATATAACTAAACTACTATTGTATGTAAAGTAAATAAGATTTTTAAAATGTTTAAGAAGCTTCATTTAAAATTAAATTAAAATGCAGAGCACCCCCTGGACCAGTGGCCAGGACCTGGGCAGTGTGAGTGCCACTGAAAATCAGCTCACATGCCGCCTTCAGCACTCATGCCATAGGTTGCCTACCCGTGATGTATCTACACATGTTGCCATCACACCTCTGACTGTGGTGCAGATGTTTCCAAAAAGGGACATATTTACAATCTTTCCCCTGTCACAGTTAGAGCTGGTTGGAAAATGGTGCAAATTTTTCTTGAGAAAGTTTTGAAATTCCTCAGGAAAACTTTCCAGCAACGTTGCAAACAAGAGAAACCGGCTCTAGTCATTCCCAGTAAGCCATATGGCTCAAAAATCAATGTTAAACTATGCTTGATTTTTTTTTTTTTGTATTTTAAGGATGCGATATTTGCCCAAAGAAAATATCACTCAACATCCTGACTACACCGTGTCTTATATGCTGCCAAATGTTGCTCGTTTCGAGCCTGATATGTCAGTTGGGTCCGAAAATGACACCTTTACATGCATCAATCTCGCTGTTGTTGTAAGTAAAGAAAGGAAATAATAATATCCCAGCTTGGGTATTGAAGGATTAAGGGCAAGAGGAGAGAAGTTATAGCTAATAACAAAACTGCAGAGTGGGCTTCATTGTCCTAAAACACAGGAGGCTTGATTATTTGCACCACTCTGGCAGTGTAAAAGCAGCTTGAAAGTGGGAATATATTACATGTAATTTAAGGCTCCTTTACACTCTTGATGCCATGCTTAGTGTAAATGCAAATCAGGCCCAGGGACCAATTAGTGTTGACAAAACACAAAGCCCTCAGCAAAACCTTTCAGGTGGGATTTATCCACATAGGGCAAGAGAGTTTATTGGCCAGTTTTAATGTGAAATTAAACTGATTATTTTGGAGACTGGAGTTCCCTCTCTATCCAAGATACAGTGCAAGCAGCTCATTGTGGGTTTTACACACTGTTCTGGGAGTCTCCTCAACCCTGCTCTGGAGGGAGAGGCTGAAACAAATCCCAAGCTCATTCTATACTTGGCCTCCCTACTATAATGGCTGACACTGGTGCCAATTAGTGCCAGTGGGGTAGTGTCCCCTGAGCCATCCAGTCCTGTTGAGATCACAGTCTGTTTAAGAAAAAGCACTTTGTCCAAGAAGCCTGGGACCTGATCAGTAGAGGGGTACTATACTTGTTTTTGTCTGCCTGAAAAATGTGTGTATTTTCATATCATTAGAATATTTGGCTTTGACTGATGCTATAAAATGCATATTCTTATTGGCTCTTGACTTTGTTGCTGAATTATCTTAAGACAAATATTTTGCATTATTATGTTGTGTCTCCAGATTTTAAGCAGAACTGCTTTAAACCTGATGCTATGAAATGGCCTCTTATTAAAACAACTACCATTTATTAATTATTATTACAAACACTAGTATGCGTGATGCTGTGCAATACAGAGAGGAAGAATCTGGAGTTGAATGCTAGTCTTGTAGTTAAGGCACTGAACTGGGGCTCTCAAGGTGTGGGTTTAATTTCCTGCTTTTCCACAGACTCTCTCTGTGACCTGTGCTTGATTTCTCTGTGCTTCAGTTCCCCATCTGTACAATGAGAATAACAACACACTGTTTTCCCCACCCTTTGTCTATCTTGTTTATGCAAACTAGGAGGGACTCTCTCGCTATGTTTTTATACAGCACTTAAAAAAAGAGGCCTTCATACTGTTTGGCAGCTTGAGGAGCTACTGTAATCATAATGCTAGTAACAGCATGGTTACATTTTGCATTTGGAAATGTTTGAATTTCAATGCTTATTCACCAAAAGGAGACAATATTTGTGTGTGTGTGACAAATTTGTGTTTTTTTTAAACCATCTCTAATTCTAAATTAAATAAACATAGCTCCTTTCACTCGAGAGCATCCAAGTGCTTTAGCAATGTTAATCAAGGCTAATATTTTCGAACCTGTATGCACAAAGTTAAGCACCTAAATTCATATCAAGGCCCTAATTCCACAAAGTGTATGCTAACTTGAAAGCTCTGCCCAGTCCTGGACCGTCTGTGCACCCGTCCCACCTGCTTTCTTGCAGTGTGGGATCGGTGACCCTAACAGCTTGCTATGATGCCTCATGTCTTAACTTGCACTCTGGTTAGGCTGCACAGAGGGCTAGGGAAGGCCCTTTCTCCCCTTACTCCATTTCACAGCCTTATTAGTCCCAGCTAAATCTGTCCCCCAGTACATCACTCACTCACTCATGCCCGTCACCCCAATCGGGGTATGGGCCGCCAACAACAGATCTCCAGAGTCCTCTATCCTGGGCCATTCGTTCTAACTGGTTCCCCCAGTACATACATAAATAATAATAATGAATACATCTTCTTTGGCACTGAATGTGTCTGCCAGATCATACTAACTGTTATTATTATTATTATTGCAGGCCGCACCTGCCATGTATCAAAACTCTTTTGTCCAGATATTGCTAAATACATGGATCAAGTCATCTAACTCGCTCATGCTACAAACCAGAAGTGTGAAAGAAATTCTTTGGGGCTACGAAGACCCATTCTTAAAGAAAGTACTATTTCCTGTGGAGCGAAAAATTGGTGTCTTCTACCCTGTAAGTAAAATCTGTGAGGAGAAACATCTATAGTGAACGTTCTGTGGAAAGAGACTTGGGCAACCTGACAGTGGCAGTTTAGGGAGATAGCACCTATGGGTAAGTCTGCACTGCCTTTTAAAACCTGTGGCTGTGAATCTCAGAGCTTGGGACCATAAAATCTAAGCTTGCGGGGTATGTGGTAGGGTGCAAAAATGTGCAAACGTTTGTGCTTGACCTGGAGCTCAGGTTCTGACACCCAGGAGGGAGGCATGGGTTTCAGAGCCCAAGCTGTAGCCAGAGTCACAATGTCTACGGTTCTGTTTTCATCACCATAGTGCAATCCCAATTCAGTAGTCCTTTTCTCTGAGATGTGCTGCTGAGGGGTTTAAAACACAGTGTAGAAATGCCCTAATATGTCCTCCTATTCACAGATATTGGCATTCTCTCATGGGAAGCAAAAAGAGGAAAGAAATGGCCATAATCAATGGAAGTGACTGGAGAGCATCAAACCCGATCCATATGATCCTGATCCTGCAAAAATATCCCCACATGTGGACCCTGTTTCTTTACAGAGTCCCACTGGAGTCACAGGGGCTCTGTGCAAGAATCCACGTGTGTGTGGACTCTGTTTCAGGAATGGAACCTATAATGATGATGGTTTGAAAGTGGGGCTGGAGAGCTTCTCAGTGGCATTCTTGTGCCTGATAAAATCAGCAGAATGTGCTCTCTTCTGTTTGTTACAGCATGGCACAGTCGCGGGTGGGAGGGAAGGGGCAGCAAGGTACAGTGGCATAGGTCTAAAACATCCAAACATTTCAAGGATAAGTGTGTAGGTGGCTGGAGTTGGAGAAAGTGTCCTGTCACTGGAATCCCTTTGGGAATTACTATGTATTTGTCTGCTCCTCTATTATGAGACAACAGAGAGAAAGATAGATACCCAGCCAGCATGTACAGCAGACAGCAAAATTTGTACTAGCTGGCTGGGCTGGCACCCACAGATACGGGAAGAGATCCACCTTCCTAGTCTTTCCTCTAGCACTTAGTTGGTTGGAATCTTTCCCAGCTGCTACTTAGATAAGAAGAAATACTTTATACCGTCTCTCCACACTAGTGCACCTACGCACTGGGGGCAGGATCTGACCCTTCAGGCCCAGATTTTGCAAAGCACTTAATTCAGGTGCTTAAACTAAAGCACGTTAAGTCCCCATGGAACTATTTGTGTATATCAAGTTTAGCACATGCTTAAGTGTTTTCCTGAATCAGGTTCTTAGTTTCTGTTTGCTATTAGCATTAACAAATAGGTGATTCCAATCATCAAAATCTCCATTCCAACCGTAACTCCAAAATGTATGAGGACAAAAACCCACACCTGATGCTTGCACGGTGAGGAAGAGCATGAAGTCCATAGAGGATAAGAACATAAAGGGCAATTATTCATATATGATCTTGCTAAAAGTCCTGGGAGCAGTAAAACTCAACTGTTGTTCCCTGTTCTTGTGTCTTTTGCAGTATAATGGCACATCTGATGGACTGTACAGAGTCTTTAATGGGAAAGATGACATAAGCAAAACTGCAATAATTCAATCCTATAAAAACAAAAGGTACCATAAGTATTTTTTATAAGAGAAATGTGCATATTTTCTATGCGTGACTCTATACAAGACATTATGGCCTGATTCAAAGCCCATTGTAGTCAGTTGAAAGACTCTCATTTAATTCAGTGAATGCTGGATCAGGTCTAGGATCAGCAAAACCATAATCTCTCCTTTTGCTCACCACGGGTCCATTATGGCCTTGAATTTCAGGGAGTTATGGACAGTGTAATCTAATGAGTTGCTGCTGTTTTCCCTTGCAAGTGATTGGATCCCTTTAATCTCTTTCCCTATGCCACTGGTTTCACACGATATGATTGAATACAGTTTGGCCAGATAAAAATACCAAAAGAAATTGCCACTGCTTTCTATTCTTGCACCTTTTTCAATGCATTGAACTAGTGATTACTTTATTGTGGAGCCGTTAAAGTTAGAAAGTCATAGCAACACCATACCAGACAGTGATAACCATCCATTACAATATAAAACAAACCTGGTAAAGGAAATTTGGGGTGGGGGCAGATTAATCTTCTGATCCTTGTGAATTGCCTGGTCTGGAGAAGTCAATTATAACTATTGTGAATTCTGTCCATGTCCATACATCTAAATATTGCTCTAATGCAGTGTCACAGGAGACATTTCTGAGAAGGTACAGGAATTTTGTATCTAACAGCAATCTTTATTATTCCTTTATCCCCAAAACAATATGATCTGTCAGGACTTCTCACAGGGAGTTACAAGAAGAACAACCAGTGGAAGGATTGTTCAGGTTGTGTGGAAATTCAGAGATTTTCAATTCTATTTGCTTTCATAGATATTGTTTATATTTTTCATCTAGAACATTTGTTTTTGGTAGTGAATACTTATGCAGCACATGTTTTAAGTCCATATATTCCATCTCACCTGATCTCTGTTTAAGACAAGTCTCTGTATGCTAACAAATATCCTACCAGTGTTAGGAAACAGAGGGATTCAAATGTAAGTGTAAATAAAATAAGCATATAGATAAAAACACTGTTGAAACTTTGGGACATACACTTCAAAAGACTTCAATTTCATTAAATTGGGATTCTTATTTCCATAAGTGGCCATTGAGCCTTTTGTGCTTTTCTTTTTAACCAGGAAATCTCATCAGATTTCTTCATTATGTTTCCCTATTTGCAAGGATCAAAATGTGCACATTTCATCTTAGATTACATTTATTTCAGATGAAAGGAAACAGCATGCAAAGGAAGAACAAATTCAGAGCCCTTTTCTCCTTACGCTTACATCATGAATAGTTACAGTAAAGTCAGTGGAGCTATAATGGTGTAACTGAGGAGTTTCGGGCCCAAAACCTCTATGAGAAGACCAAGTGAAGTGATTCTGAAAATCAAAACAACAGCTCCCTGCATCAAGGAGGGGACTTCTCTGTATTGAAAGCATCCTTGTTCAGTTACATAAGCCCTGCTTCGGCAGTGAGTGATTGCAGATACACAGCAGGGCTATGTAGCTAATTGGGTAATGAAATAGATTACATTAAACAATACATGGTATGTGGCATGACCAGGAACTGTTTTTGTTTTTCATTAAAGCACTCTTTCCATCTGGGCTGGCCAGTGTGACATGGTCAATGGAACAGGTGAGCCTACTCTCTCTCTTCCTCTGTTCATAAGAGAATTTCAGTTTTAGTGAAAGCACCATGGGCCACAGAAAAGATTCCAGCCGTCTTTTCCCATTTAATTGTGTGCACAGTGTAATGCAGCAGAGATTTCTTTTTGTGTAATATCTGAATACAATCTGGGTCCTAAAATGCTACAAAGAGTTAAGTAATGTGCTCATGGAAAAATTATACTAGAGAAAGTATTGTACTGCAGATGCTGCAATCTGGTGAGCCTGGGCTTGTGGAAGCCATAGAGAAGGTTGTTGCAATAGTAAAAGTGTTAAAGGCATGGACGGTAGCTGCAAATGGGAGTCTGAGCAAAGACTGGTGACAGATGATACAGTGTTACATTGGAGGATATGTGTAATGTTTCTCTCTTTGAAGCACTTAGATGAAGGAAGTTCAGATGAAGCTACAAATTCATTTGGTCAAAACAAGTAGCAAGGGTGAACACGGAGGTGTCAAAATGCATGTACAGTTGTGTTACCATTGTCATTGTAAAAGCAATAGCTAAGATTAAAGATAGACCAAGATGACCAAAAGGTAGAAGATAGATAGGAAGGAGCAGAGGGCCAAGAAATTAATCCCGTGGGACTCCACGCTCGCAATAATATAAGCGGACACAACAAACTTTGAACAGTTTATCTTGCATGTGGTGTGTACCTGCAGTTCTCTTCCCAATAGGTCTTAAGCCAGAGAGTGTGAAAATAAGCAGGTTTATTTGTACTGTACAGTGCTAGCTAGTATAGAGCATTCTCTTTACAGTAAAGCACACATAAGTGATTCAGATATGATAACACCTTACTAGTGCTTAAGTTTCTTATGAAGGCTGAGTCAGGAAGGATTGATTTTTTATTGCAGTCTGTGCTAGTGATTATTTGTTAAGCAGTATTCTTAGCTCCTGGAACTTTTTTTCATCTCTTTCGTCATTGACTTGAACCTTTCTCCCATTCTCTGCCTTTATTTTGATCTTCCTTCCTTGCCATGGTGAAACCAGGCTTGCAGACTGTAGACTATATGCATTCTCTGGTAAATGGATTCAATGGCTCTGATGAGGTATAAACAGGGCCGGCTTCAGGCACCAGCCCAGCAAGCAGGTGCTTGGGGCGGCCAACAGAGAGGAGTGGCACATCCGGCTCTTCGGCGGCAATTCGGCAGTGAGTCCCTCAGTCCCTCTCAGAGTGAAGGACTTGTCACCGAAGACTGAAGCGGCAGCAGTAGAACTGCAGATCATGATGGCTTTTTTTTTTCTTCTTCGTGGGGTGGCAAAAACCCTGGAGCCGACCCTGGGTATAAACTGAAGTATAAACTCAGGTATTGTATCTGAGAGGATATGGATGGAGAATGAAGGAAAGTGTTTTGTAGCCAGAAATGGAGCTGAACCTATTGTGCCTGTTCTAATTCTTTTTCTTTGTCTCTCTTATGGTTGTTAATCTGTCCTCATCCTAGAATGAAATGTAACTGTGGTAACAGGTTTAAAGAGGAAGGCTTGCTTGCATTAAACTGTCAAAGGACTCTATTTTTGTCTTTTAAATTCCCAGTGCCCTAGCAAAAGAACAGAAGATTTTTAATAGTAAAAATTAGCAGCTCCAGAGATGACTACTAGTCACTGCGTAATCCAACTCAGTTTTTATTGGATATTCAGTTGGTTGTCACAACAAGCACTGGGTTCAACTAGGCCAACTGCAAATCAGAGTTCTGTATGGCAAGAATTCCTCCTTCTCTTGTGGAGCTGTTTTCTCTTACTAGATAAAATGAAGTGTTTAGATAACTAAATTTAACACCATAGGCAACATTCGCATCCAAGGATTTGAAAGTGAGTCAGGTTTTGCCAGCCATTTCCTAGGCTGTTAGGATTTAGGAATAGCACACAGACATGTGGTTGGATGGAATCTAGGCTTGTATGAGAAAAGTCTCTGCTGCTAACAGAGGTTGAGTGATGGTCTGTAAGAGAGTTTCCTTGCTCCTGTCATCTAGGCTGAGAATGCAAAGATACCAGAGAAGCATTTATAACTCTGTGATGGGTGATGTGTAAAACCTAGATAGAAGCTGTTACAGGAGCCAGAGAATGAACTGGTTAGAGGTTTGTTGGGGGAGGAGCCATCTTCAGTGGGATGGTGGAAGTGATATTAAGTCAATATGTAGTTAGAAACACAAGTTCGAAAGCCTAAGGATATGATGTTTGTAAGCGCCAAGCATCCATAATTCCAGTTGAGTCAACAGGATGTTCATCTCTGAAAATCAGTTCTCAAACCTAGCCACATAAATCCTGGAGCACAATCTACAAGGCAGCAGGGAGTCACAATCAATACTTTTGTGTGCCCCGTATCTTCTATGGCACATACCCTCATATTTATTAAAGATATTGCCTGCTCGCCACAGACTTTATATGCCAAATTTAAGATTAAAGGACTTATTAGGAACTTCAGAGGGGGTTCCAAAATCAGGCTTATAATAGAAAACAAGACTTGGCCAATGCCTTGTGTAAATCTTTGTGTGCACAAGCACTAGATTTGTCTTTCTTTGTCAGAAACGTATAGAAAAGACCACAGCTAAATGTGGCATTATCAGTGATCTATGTCATAAAAGTGGAATTACATTCAAGCTCTTGTTTTATTTCATCCATAGATGGTGCATCATTTCCTCCTTTTGTAAAGAAGGACCGGATCCTGCGCTTCTTTTCCTCCGATATTTGCAGGTAGGACAAATGGAGAGATCCATATTGTGCACATATTCCTATGTGTGCTCACCAAAAATCATGTTCTTTGAAAAACTATTTAAGACAGGTGCTGAAACTGCTCTGCTTGGTCTTGAATCATTGAAGCAACTCAATAAACAAACCTTTGGTTTTAACCGTGTGAATCTGCTGTGTTCATGATTGGCTACTTAAAGTCTTATTCTGCCACCCTTAGTTGTACTGAGTAGTGAGTAGTTGCAATGCCTCTGAGTCTCTGATCCTTTGCACTGGTATAATTCAGGATCATAGAACTACAGTGGTAGATGTGAGAGGAGACTCAGGCCCATTGAGTTCAAAGAGACTATTCAAACAAGTAGTACAAAGTATTAGGGTTGCAAAACTTGGCCTATAGGATGTATTTACATGACAAGCAGCAGCCATGGTGGTGAGTCTCAGAGTCTGGGTCTACAGACTTGGGCTTGCGATACAGTGCTAAAAATAGCAGTGTAGATACTTAGGCTCAGGCTGGAGCTCAGGCTCAGAAACCCACCACCCTCAGTGTCAGAGCCCAAGCTCCAGCTCAAAAGGTCTACACAGCTATTTTTAGCACCACAGCATGAGTCCTATGAGCCTGTCTACAGACCCAAGCTCTGAGACTCACTGCCACAGGTTGCTGCTTGCTGCGTAGTCATAGCCTAAGGGCATGTCTTTATTACCGGCTGGATCGGCAGGCAGCAATCAATCCAGCAGGGATTGATTTATCGCGTCTAGTCTAGACACGATAAATTGACTCCCAAGCGCTCTCCCATCGACTTCTGTACTCCAGCTCGGCCAGAGGTGCAGGCAGAGTCGATGGGGGAGCGGCAGCAGTCAACTCATCACGATGAAGACACCACGGTAAGTCGATCTATGTATGTTGACTTCAGCTAAGTTATTCACATAGCTGAAGTTGCGTAACTTAGATCGATCCCCCCCGCCAGTGTAGACCAGGGCTAATAATATAATTCACCCATGTGCATAGGGCTAGCACAAGGTATTCAAGTATTATTTTGAGGGCTTATGGGGAGCTTAACTGATGCACAGGCCATCTGTACAGGTGTGTATTTCACCATTCATAGCCAAATACATCAAACTGCTTTCTCTCAGAATATGACATATATTACCCCAAATAAATAAATGATTAATAAAAAATTAATAAATCTCCTTGCATCTTTTCTTTTCAGTCTGTCTTTTCTGCTGCTGCATACAATGTCCCTGAATGCTCCAGGGGGGTAGTTATAAACACTGCTCAATAGATTTAAAGGAAATGGAAGTTTAATTCTCCCAGGTGACACATTTGCAGGCTCAACTTTGATTTTCAGTGCCGGGAATGAGCTTTTTCTTCTTTAAAATGCATCATTTATTTTAAAGGTTGCATTAAAAAGGATTAAGGTTTATAAATCAAATTCTCACCATGGAGCAACTTGGACCCCAAAACTGAAATCTACCAATCACAGCAAAGGACTTTTCATGTACCTGGCGAAGAAGACAGAAACTGTTTCTTCATTCAGGCTGTTGGATGCAAATAAAAATATAAATATATGGAGATAGACCTATCTCCTAGAACTGGAAGGGACCTTGAAAGGTTATTAAGTCCAGCCCCCTGCCTTCACTAGCAGGACCAAGTACTGTCCCTAACAATGTTCCCCCCCCCAATCCCTAAATGGCCCCCTCAAAGATTAAATTCACAACCCTGGGTTTAGCAGGCCAATGTTCAAACCACTGAGCTATTCCTCTCTCCAGACCTTGTCTGCATCTTTGTTCTCAGATCAAATAATCATAGTTGCTTCTTTCTAGTAGTACCATAAAGGGTCTCCCGAAATTCTGACCTAGTCTCAGAAGTCAGGGAAGGCAATGGTTGACTTAATATAGGACACGGCAACATTCAAAACACTGCTTTCTTCTAATGGCTTGTCTACACTAGAATGTTTTGCTGCTTTAACTACACCAGTAACATCTTCCCTCACCCCCAAGTATGGATGCAGCTATATCAGTATAAAAGGGTTTATACCAGTATATCTTATTTCAGTTTGCCAAGTGAAGTAAGTTATACAAGTATAAGGCACCTTTATATTGGTAGATCTACGTCTACCCTAGGGCTTATACTGGTATCACTGTATTATTAAAAAAAAATCACACCTCTGATGTAGTAATACCATTAAAACTTTTCTAGTATATAGCCAGACAGAAACCACTCTGGAAGACTTAAAACATTCCATCACCAGAAGCACTGTAGATCTGTGCCTGGGAAGGAGTTGTTTATACATTTACTCTTAACTGTATACTTTTGTCTATGTTTCTGTATTTTATATAATAGAATCATAGAACCATGGGGTTAGAAGAGACTGCAAAGGTCATCTAGTCTAACCACCTGCCAAGAGGCAGGATATGTTGTATTCTAAGCCATCCAAGACAGCTGGCTATCCAGCCTCTTTTTGAAAACCTCCAGTGAATTTCCCTCAGCAGTTTGTTCCATTGTCTTATTGTTCTTCCACTTAGGAAGTTTTTCTTGAGATTTGTAAAGTCACTGCTGCCTGTGTCTCTTTTCTGGAAATGTCATGTACTCTTGTTCATTGTCTGGGCAGTTCCACAAACTGCTAATCCAGGGAGAAGGGAGCCTGGAATCATCCGAGCAGCTGCCAAGAGCACTTTATCATTTAAAAAACGAGAAAGATAGGACGTCTCTATAATGCGTCAGACCTGAATGTGTATTAGCAACCAAAGCACCTATAAATACCATATAAACTAGAGACAAATGAAACATTTCTCTTTTATATTCAGATCTATCTATGGCATATTTGACAGTGAGCAGATCGTGAAGGAAATCCCCCTGTATCGTTTTACAGTTCCTCATGGAGCATTTGCATCTCCTCTTGAAACTCCAGAAAATAAATGCTTCTGCACAGAAACTGTTCTGTCAAAGAATTGTACAGCATCTGGAGCCCTGGACATTAGCGCCTGCAAAGAAGGTAGAGTAGTAAAATGTCACTAATCCAAACAAGCCATTTGGCCTGGGAGAAAGGGTGGTTTTGTGGTTAAGATTACTAGACTATGATTCAAGAGACTTGGATTCTGTTTCTGACTCTGCCACAGATTTCCTGTGTGACCCTAGGCAAATAATTTAATCTCTCTGAAACATTGATTCCTTAAACAGAGATTAATACTTCTTTACCTTCATGAGATGTTGTGAAGATAAATTTATTAATGCTTCAGAGATGCTCAGAGACTGTGGTGATGGAGTTATATATCTAGCTTTGATGGTACAAATGCAAGAAATAAAAATATGAGAGATGAATAAAGAAGAGAAAGAGTGATGGAAATTTTAATACCATTAACACATTCTGAGCTAAATTATCCCTTGTCTCTGTGTGGGGAAAAATAAAAGGAGCTTCATCCACTGTATAAAAGCTTTGGATAGTCACAGATGTGACTATCTCATATATATGATGATGTAACTATATGTGCATATATAGGATGAACGCAGCAGGCATTTAACTTAATGTAGTTCCACTGGAGTAAACTTACAGCTGGGAGTTTGGCCCATATGCTGTAATTTTAATAGCAATTAATTTTACTCATGCAAATTCTCTACATACTAATAGGATTGTAGACCCCATAGAATCTCTCTCTGCTTTAGGTTTAGTAAATCATCATAATGAATGTGTATATTTATGTGCACATCATAGATATTTATTTATATATAAACAAATAAAATGTCCTCAGGTGAGGTAGTTCAATAAGAGAAACCAGACTAAGACTTGACTTTCCAATTTTGCTTGTCGTTTTATAACAGGAAAACCAGTGTATATTACACTTCCCCATTTTCTGTATGCAAGTGAAGATGTGACCGAGAATATTGAAGGATTGAGTGCAAATAAGGATGAACACGAGACCTTTTTAGACGTAGAGCCTGTAAGCCAACATTTATAGTATTTGTTTCTTGTTGACCATGCACAGTATTGCTTTGCAGTGTAGTTATAATACTAATTCATTTCAAATATGATCGGAGAAGCCCATATTTTGGTGTTTGGGTTTTGCAGAACCCCATGAAATATTATTCTGACCTCCAAAGTTTGGTAGCTCACATACAAGTGATAATTTTGACTCATCCCTATAGTTGACAGATTGGAGTCAGTTTGGGTCGGCAAAATCTCAGTCAGGTTTTGGTTTTTACAAAATTATGCAGAGAGTCCAGTTTCTACAGATCATCAACATTCGGGGAGAATTGGTTCAAAGAGTCTGTTTTTGCACGCTCTCATTGAAAAAAGGATACTTGAAGACACTATAGGAATAAATTAAATTAAACAGATCATGCTTTTTAAATACTTGCTACTTGACATTCTAAATTGCCAAATTGTCTTTTTTCCAGCACAAAATACAAACATTTCTTCACAATACTGTTCAACTTCTCAATCTATATGAAACCAACTTAATTGTAAATTATAAACACATATGTAGAGCAGCCTAGGATCAGATGACCTCTTTTAGGCAAACATATGCCATATGAAACAACACATAGTATGACAGTTTGGCAACCACAATCTTTGCTATGAATTATTGTGTCAAATACGATCATTGTCTTGTTCTGTGATCACTGTTCTATGTATGTATAATGTTCAGTGATGAAAGTGGCATCCATGTGGTCTTATAGTTATATGTCATACATTTGAGAATTTCATCCAGGGTGGGTGAAAAATCGGTTGGGGCCACATTTTCAACTGATGTAAATCAGTTTAACCCCATTGAAGTCAATGAGATTATTCTACTTTACACCAGCTAAAGATCTGGCCCAAGATTGTGTTTAAGCCAAAGTTCCTCTCTAAATTATCCCCTACAGAGCTCATCTATTTTTGCAGTGTTTTAAACATGTTTTGATTTTGTTGGTTTCATTAAGTAAAAAGTCTCATCTAAATTACAGTCACAGTTTAATTAAGTTGACCAAGTAATTGCAGTACAGCCTGTTCTGCCTTCCAAGTGAATGACTGTAACAATGAAGCCACCCGTTTATCTGATTCCAGAGTGTATTTGATTGTCTCACTTTCCAACTGTGATAAATTCCTAAATAAACATTGTTGTTGAACATCTAATTTTAATCAGCTTCAATTTTCCCTCCACTTTGGTCCTAGTCCCACAAAGCATGTGCTTAACTTTAAGCATGTGGAGCAGTCCCATTAAATTATTTCAATCCAGCTGTTTACATGCTTCAAATTAAACACTTTTTATACTGGATTGAAGCCTGGCTGAATCATTCAAAAAACGAGTTAAAGTGGGGAAAAACTGAACAAGTGATACCGAAATGTTTAACCTTTAAGAGGAAGATTAAAATTAATCTATGTGTCTGAGAAAGTAGTTGTGAGTCTCAGTCATCTTGCTAAGGTACAGATGTCCACAAAAACGATCTCTGCAATTGGTATTAATTAGAGGTGGTCAAACAATGGAAATTCTTCCCCATGGAAAATCTGAGACTTGAAATGTTGGTTTGTTCTGAATCAGGCTTGAAAGTTGAAATTTGGGAATTTTTCATGGAACAAAATATCTAGAAATATTTGGTTTTGATCTTATAAATTATAGCATAATGTAACATAACAAATATTAAAGTGCTGAAGTCTAAATGAAATATTTAGACTAGAGCTGGTTGGGAATTTTTTACAAAATGTTTTTTTGGTTGGGACTGAAACTTTTCATAGCAATGTATCCATTTCTCAGATTCAGAATGGGATTTGTGGGGAGCAAGTGTGAGACTAGACTAGTCAAATGCATAGTGGTCAGTATATTCCCCTAGGATGAGGGAGACCCAGCTTTAAGTTCTTTATCCAAATCAGGGATGTGAACTTGGGTCTCCCACACCCCATGTAAGTGCCTTGACCACAGGTCTATGGGCTATCCTGGAAGCAAAGCGTGAGAGAGTCTCTCTCTCTCTCTCTCTCTCCCTCTCTCTCTTGTTTGTTTTTGGCAACAAAATTTGAATGGTCTCATTTTTGTTTTGATGCAGAATGAGGGAAATTTAGAAAACTTTGATTTTCATGAAATGGAATTCTTGTTTTCTGGCCAGCCCTAGTTTTCACCTTATGGGAGTGAAACTTTTTTTTTAATTGAAACAAAACATTTCAGTTATTTCCTGCCAAAAATTTTGATGAAATCAATGTATTCCTGCAAAGTATTTTGAATTAATCAAATCAGCATTTTCTGGTGGAAAATGGCTCTAATATTAATTTGTAACCTTGCTAGTCGTCTCAATAAAGACACAAGAACAGAGTGGGCATGAAGAATGAAATGGCCCTTTGACCCCTCAAAGTAATCTCAATGGTAAACAAGTTCATGAACAGTGTTAATTCAGATTTTTCTGATGTATCTATTCCAAAACTTAAGCTTGTACTGGCCACCATCACAAGTATTACATTCATTGTGGTGCTTTATTTGTTTTGCTTAATTTTGTGTTTTCTCCTTTTCTACCTTTCTGGCTTTAGACCACTGGGTTTACATTACGATTTGCCAAAAAGCTGCAAATAAACTTACTGGTGAAGCCTGCACCAAAGATTGAGTAAGTGTTTTCTCTGTCTTTTGTTTCTAAAACACAGGTACAATATTTTGTTTGTTAGCCCTTTTGCAAGTAGGGTGACTGGCTCTACAAAAAAGCTTGGTAGAGTCTCAATAAATAAAACCTAAATATTAAATATACATTTCCTAATGACCACATTATGATAGTGTGTCTCAGTTCTGCAGTATGGCAGCTATGTGTTTATATTCCTAAACGAGCCCATTGAAGATTCCCAGCATTGGGAAATCCTTGGATAAAGGGCTGAAGTTGTTCCTATACAGCTCACGTCTCAGCAGTTGGCACAGGATACATGGCGAGGGTATCCTTAGACCCTAGGGATCTCTGAGTGCTAGACCATCCCTTGGGAATTGGTGGGGGTAAGGGGAGACATGGAATAGTTGAGGACCTGGGCCCACAATATTGCTATTAATGAAAGCAGCAGTTAATACGTAATCTCAGTGGTCCCTGAGACTAAAGAAGAGGATTTACTTGGTGATTTCCCCTCCCTCCCTGGCTCTGAACTTAATCATTGATCAAGCCCAAAGTGAATACGATTTACTTTTATAATTATCATTTAATTATGTTACTGGAGACTTAGGGGTCTGTCCTGCAGGATGATACATACTTTGGCCCTGATCCTGCAAAAGCACTTAAACATGTATGTGCAAAACTTTCAGCATGTGAATAGTCCCAATTATTTCAGTGAGTTTACTCAGGTACTTAAAGTTAATCACATGCTTAAGTGTTTTGCTGGATTAAGGCCAGAGTGCTCTGCAACTTGCAAGATGAAGTCCTTAATCCTTTTCCTACACTTCAGTATTTGCTATCACCCAAAAGGAGCTTTTTGAAATAAACTATGAGAACACTTTCTACCAAGCTTGTAAGTCCATTGCAATCAGAAATAAATGCAAATAGAAAAGGTGTGAAATTTTGTAAATAAAATCTTACATATTTTCCAATTTGTGAAATTTCTAAATGCCAGAAATGTCAACCTGCTTTGTAGCTCATAAAAAGGCCAAATATTTGTGAATGTCATGAAATGTTCCATTTTTAATTGAAACAATTTGCTGATATTTAATTTTTTTTTAAATGTCCTTCAGCTCCAACATTTGCAAGTAAAAGTCAAATTTCAGATTTCTTGGGAATGCCTGGCATGCACTTAGGGGCCTGATCCAATGCCCACTGAGGTCAATGGAAAAACTCTCATTGGCTACAGTGGGCATTGTATCAAGACTTAGAGTCATTTTATGAAACTACAAACAATAAATGGGGTGAGAAGCAAAAGCAGAATTATATAGTATATGGAGATTGTGAATAATATGACTAGTGCCAATGAAAAGATAACCGATACCGTACTGTGAGACTGTTGATGCAGCACATTACACAGGAGACACACAGTGTGTTTTCTTCATTGTTTTATTTAACTTAATTTAAAACAAAAGTCATTCTGACTGAAAACTGTACGGAAAAAATATATGCATGCACTAGTCTTGGAATGATCCCATTATTGTGCATGCATATATAAAAATATTTGGGCAAGGTGAGAAATGGCTTTCCCATCAGAGAAAAATGTTTGATGCTTCAAAATCTTTTCTTATCTCGAAATATGATGAAAAACTGAAATCTCAAACATTTTTGCAAAACAAAAATCCAAAACATTTTTTCATTTGGGACAACCAAAATGGTTTGCTTCAGTAATTTTGAAAAAATTCATTTCAGTGTCAACCTTTTTTCCTTTTTCTTTACCTTTATTTTAAACTGAGTAAAATTTAGAAATAAGAAGTTATTTGAAATCTCAAAATGGAAACTTTCTGGTTCCATATTGTCAAAATAGGATGTTTTGATAATCTTAGTACTTTTTTTTACCAATTTTTTGAGTCAGCTGTTTTGTTGAATTTGTCGCTGTTTAACAAATAGTTTCACTTTTAACAAATATGTATTTTTTGACAGAAATGATTTGTTGAAAAGTTCCCAATCAGAGCTAATAAATACACACACACACACACACACACACACACACACACACACACACACACACACACACACACACACACACACTTAATATTTTGAAAGAGATTATTGGCTCCATTCATGGTCCCTATTTTAAGTATAAAGTATATTTTTCAAGCTAATAGACTTTCAAAATGGAAGAAACCTTTTAAATCTATCTACTATATGTACACATGCACAGTATTATTATTTATATGTGGTAGCACCTACAGACCTCAATCAGAGATCAAAACCTTATTGCATTCTAGGTACTGTACATGCATTTAATTTAGAATACAAAGAGCCATCTCCAACTCCACAAGAGATTGTAATCTAACTATATGATGAAAGGCAACAGACAGATTTGAAAAACAGGTTTGTGAAGGGCAAGGTAGAAGAGAAACAATTGTGTAATAAACATATAGATGATCATACATACATTTTCTCTCTCTCTTTCTCTCTCATACCCAGAGTACTAGATGGAGGATGGTATGCATAATGTCTGTAGTCATAGGTGCTTACTCCATGGGGGCTGGAGCGCACATGGAAAAAAAATAATGGGAGTTCAGCATCCACTAGCCGTAACTGTTTAGCGGCTTGTGGGGAGGATTGGGGGAGGGCAGAGATCAGCAAATGGCAGGTGGGCGGGGCCTCAGGGAGGGGGAGGAATGGAAAAGGAGGGGGCGGAGTGAAGGTAGAGTCTTGGGGGAAGAGTTGGAGTGGGGACGGGCCTTGGGGCGGAGGGGGGGCAAAGCACCCCAAGGAGAAAAATAAAAGTTGATGCCTATGGCTGTAGTTACCTATATTCTTTCTTCAGAGGAATGTGTTAGTTTGAATTTACTGGAGGTTTGCCACCTGAACACATACAAATTGTACTTCCTGTCAATTTCAGCAAAGAGGTAGAGTAGAGGGGGCTCTGAGAAATTGCTTGATGGAAATTGTGAATGTGAAATGTGCAGATAATGTGTTGTGATTGTTTCAATTTTTTATTTCAATATTTGTTGCAGGGCTTTATCAAAACTTACAAAATCCTATATCTTTCCTGTTCTTTGGCTGAATGAGGTTAGTATGTTTTCAGTCTATTAAATCATTCTAATTATTTCATCTTTATTAGAAATAATCTAGGAGATTTACTGAAAAATATTCCAGAGCCAAAATTTTCAGTCTTGTTGGCCTGAAATTAGACTCCTACGGCTAGAGCCACGAAAGCAGTTAGACACCTAATGTCCACCTTAGGTGCCTAAATCCAACAGGAGGGGTCACTGAGATCCTCAAAACCCTCACTTAGCTGCTGCCTAGCACTGTAAGCACCTAAAGTCCCTAGCAGCCTAAGCTTCTTCCAGTGAGCATGAGCACAGCTGCCTCAGTCTAGGGCCTCATGTTCTTACCTCGTACCTGAGCTTCAGCAGGTTCCTCAGACTAGGTGTTAACCAACCTGTCTCGCCAGTGGGACCTAATCCAGCAGGCATTCTGAGCACAAGCTTCCAGCTACACAAAACAGCTGGAGGAGGTTATGGTTAAGGCACTCGCCTGAGATGGGGAGACCCTTCTCCCCAAATCCTTTCTGCACATCAGGCAGAGAGAAGACCTGAACCCAAGTCTCCCACATCCTTGATGAGCACTCTGATCCCTGGGCTAAAACTTGTTTGCAAGCCAAAAGTTAGGCTGATGCACTTTATTCCAGTAGAGGGTACACAGCTGAGAATCCTAGTTGGTGACAGGCTCCTCCCTCTCACTTAGACTTAGGTGCCTAAGACCCTTAGGGGGAGGGGCTTAAGAGCCACTCCTCTCCTTGGTATTTCCCATTGGCTAGCTCTGGCAGCTTCCTGCTCAGCAAGCTCACTTTTGCAGATCCCATTTTTAGGTGTGTATCCCTCCGTAGGCACCGTGTAGGGAGTCTGGACACCTAACTCAGGGGGGTGGATTCCACTGGGTGGCAGGGCAACAGTTAGGCACTGCAATGCTGAACATTGCAAGGTCCAAGTCCCTTTGTGGATATAGCCATTAGATCCATCTACATGATAACATTGTATGCAATCGCATGGTCTATAACATGTATATGTTCCATGAGAAAGGACTTGCATACTTCAACTGTAAATGCTCTTGCACTGTTTCAGACGGCGGTTATTGATGATGAGAAAGCAGCAATGTTCAGATCAAAAGTGATCTCTTCAATCAAGCTGCTGCACTTGCTGCAGGTGGTGCTGATCATAGCTGGTTGTGTGATGTTCCTAGCATTTGCAATCTCATATTGCATATGCAAATCAAATAAATTAAGTGAGTAGATCTCTGGCGCTCTCTATGGGAGCTTCACTAGAGTAATGACTTCAGTCTAGGGCTGCCAATTTTGGTTGGATGGAGGTTTCATCAGATGGCATAATCTTTAATGAAAGGTTAATCTTTAAGTCCTGCCTGGAGACTCCAGGACAACCCTAGAGGACTGGCAACCATACGGTTCCAGCCCCAAGAATTATTCTAAATTCCAATCAACCTCAACACTTATCCTTTCAGTTTCACTTCTGATTTTTCCTTTTGTAAAAGTCCAGCATTTTTCAGCTGACATTTACAAATTCTGTTCCTAGCCCTATTCAACCAAGGTGCTACTGACAATTTGTGCAAGATAAGACTTTGGGAATTGGATGACTCCAAGAGTGATGTCTTGTTTTCAATGAGTCACTGGGCTTCTGTGACCTGAAAAAACCAAAACCATATGTGTTGTCCAGAGCTATTCCACAGATCAGAATGGCCTCCTTGGCTTTTCCACTGTCCATCTATATGGTAGAATGTCAGGTGAAGCCACATAGTTACAGATCCACATGATCTCCTAGTAGCAAGTCCCTGCTGTGCACCGCAGTGCAGGCCCCCACTCTAAGCAGAATGATCAGGATGCATGGATCTCTTCCACAGGGTTCCCAGTTCTCCCTGATCACCATTTTGCATCCGAACCACACCAGTTTCTCTGGGTCTTGACCCTATGTAGCCACGGAGAATAGGACTGGGCATGGTTCTATAATACACAAAGAGGTACAGCAGAGTAATCCAAATAATGACAGTGGATTTGATTTAAGAGTTTAGATGAGGATTTTTTGGGAGATTTGAAGGAAACGGGGGAGGGTATAACATCAACTCCTATCAATAATATCAGAGTATAAATATCATATGATAGTATAGAACAGTGGGTCCCATAATACAAAACAGGAGTTTTTCAGTTCCTATACTACATCTTTCTCTCAGGTCAAATGGGTTATCCATTTTGTAGGAAGAGTGTGTACCACATGATTAATTAACTTTTGACTTTTTCCATTATAGGTGACAAAGGAGATTACATGTAGGAATAGTTACTTCAAATTTCAAACAAGAGTTTGTAAAATTCAGCGGCCAAACAATCTGGTCTTATGATACCATTTATACATGTAAACACACTATGGAATGAATGTGCCTTTCCTTTCTGTGAAGAACGTACAGAATCCAGCTTCTCAACCAGCATTGCCTGATGTTTCAAAAAGCCCATTTTTACAACCTCATTGAAGAGGCCACAACAATATCATATTCTGAAACCACTATCATGGTACAAACCTCTATTACAAATAGCCTATTAGCAGGTGAATGCTGAAATCCAGTTTGGAATCCAATCCACTTTCTGCCATTTATACAACTTGCTAGTTCGCTTCTCTTGGGACTGTGAGAATAGGAGTAAAAGCCAGTTGCTGATGTTCTGGTTCTAAGTATGTGAGATGGTGACCTCATCAAGCTCATGCAGTGCCCTGGAAGTTATTTTTTCCCCATTCCTTCAAGCAATGGAAGTTGCTGCAGTAGAACTGCTCTCCTGTCTTCAGAGATGTGAATTTTAATGACTATAAAGTTTATTATGTAAAGTGGTTAACCATAATATCTGAATGTCAATAAAGGGTTTCTGAAAAGCTTTATTTTAAACTATGCATATACAGACATGAACAAAATATATGCATGAATGCTAACAGTGGCTGATCCATAGCCACAAACTCTTTCTTTCTAAACCTTTGTGCAGCAGCCCCATCCCTGTCCTTGGTCTGCTGTGCTCTCCCTCACTCTTTTCACCCGAACTGCTGCTGCTTTTTCTGGCACTTCCTTGGCCAATAGCTTGGGCCCTACCAAATTCCTGGCCATGAAAAATGTGCCACGGACCATGAAATCTGGTCTCCCCCGTGAAATCTGGTCTTTTGTGTACTTTCACCCTATACTATACAGATTTCACGGGGGAGACCAGTGTTTCTCAAACTGGGGGTCACAATCCAAAAGGGGGCTGTAGGGTGGGGAGGGGTCACAAGGTTATTGTAGGAAGTTTGCGGTATTGCCATCCTTACTTCTGTGCTGCCTTCAGAGTTGGGTGGCCGGAGGGCAGTGGCTGCTAGCTGCACACCCAGCTCTGAAAGCAGTGCCACCACCAGCAGCAGCGCAGAAGTAAGGGTGGCAACACTACAACCCTCCTGCAATAACCTTGAGACCCCACTGCAACCCCCTTTTGGGTCAGGACCCCTACAGTTTTAACACTGTGAAATTTCAGATTTAAATATCTGAAATCATGAAATTTATTAATTTTTAAATCTTATAACCGAGAAATTGACCAAAATGGACTGTGAATTTGGTAAGGCCCTACCGCTAGCATTTCCCCTGCAAAATAAATTCTACATCTCTTCTGTCAAGTGCTGCTCTACCACTAGCTTATCCTAGGGGATAAGGTGACTCTTGCTTCTTCTCAAATTTCCCCAAAACAGGAGCAGCAGATTCCAGGCCTGCTTCATCTCCACAGGTAGAAGCAGATTCTAGAGAAGACCGGCAGGCCTGCTAACATCACCATGACCCATTGGCTTTGGTAGAGTATCAGGCAGTTCTATTCTCCAGATGTAAAAGAACACAAAGGAAGGAGGTGTCCACAAGCCCATTCCCTTTCAGGCTACGTGTTACAGCTATACATGCACAAGCAGCTGTTTAACAGGAAAATTCAACCTGGGTGCTTATCCTGTAGCCACTGAAGTCAAGGCAGGCTGTTGGATTGACTTCAGTGAATGTGGATCAGGTGTCTGGCAAGCTCCCTACAACTCACTTGGACCTCAACAGGTCAAATCCTGAGAGGCACTGAGCACTTGCAACTCTCATTCTCTCACTGGATTCAATGAGAGCTTTGTGAGTGCTCAGCACTTCTCAGGACTTGGTTGATTTGTCCTCCAAGGTGAACTGCAGAGGAAAAATAAATACTGAGGTCATATTCACTGAAATACAGCCTAAAATGTTTAACAGCATGGCCTGGCATGCTGAAACATTGCTCACAATTGGTGATGGGAAGGAAAAGAAATTGATTGAAATGTTATTCTATGTTTACAGAACATTGTGCTTGAATTAAAACATTTAGCTCCCACTGAAGTCAGTGAGAACAGACCAGGTACATTGAAAGGTACAATCTGACCCTTTGTACGATGACCTTTGTAACAGGTGTGCAATAACCTGTCAATTTTAACTTCACTTTAGCATTTGTCCAAAACTGTAGTAAGAGCTGTATACACACAATGCTATTCTTCTTTCCTTTGAGTTTAGCATATATTGATATATAATATATTGAACGCTTGGAGATCTTTTTTTGTCAGCAACCCAGAGTCAGAGCCATGTGACTAGCTAAAAACAAGCCTGCTAATGAAATACCAAGAAAAGCACACAATGTGCACTGGTAACTACAATGAACATTATAACCACAAGGAATTAGAGCTGGTGGAATTATTAACTTCTAATGGTGAGTCAGATCCTCAGATGGTGTAAACCGAAGTAGGTCCATTGAAGTCGAGGCAAACTGCTTTACAGCCAAGGAGGCTCTGTCCCAGTGATTCTTGAACAATTTAGCTCTGTTCCTCTTTGCTAAACTTTTGCATCCTGCTCCTGAGTTCTGGTAACATATTGCTGTGTGTAAGTTCTTCCTGAATAGGTTTTGTAAGCAGACTGCAGCCCATGTGTTTCTCATAAGCTGTTTACGCTGAGTCTGTTCTCCACTACTTTGTACTTTGTGTGCTCATTTAACTCTGGGCGAAATGATTGGAAAGAGGCTGCCCTGCCAGATCTTGAGCTATGGCCAGGGAGCGTTTCCAGAAGCTCAGGATGGGGAAGCAGGGAACAAAGGTGCCTTTAAGCTACTTTCATATCTCCTGATCCTGGAGCAGTCTGTGTATTGGTCGGGTCTTAGGCACAAAGTTAACTTGCACTAGACTAGTTGCTAACAACCCTAAGGAGCTGTTCTGAGAGCAAAGTATTGCTGAGGTCCAGGGACTCCATTATCATACTTCCTTTCCCCCCACTTTGAATGCTACACTACTTTCTTTGAGTTATTCATTGTGACGGAATGGCCTTATGGACAGTTGGATGTAACTTACAACAGTCCTAAAGAGACTGGCCAAGCACCAGGACCGGATCCTGGTGGCATAAAGGTTGCTTTAAGCCAATAAGATACTTTTACCCCTTCTCCTCTTGAGCTGAACCAAGCACAGCTGTACCATAGCTCATGCCATGACCTCAAGTCCCACAGAACTAGTCTTTTTGTGCCAGTCTAAGGGTGAAATTCCAGCCCCTTTGAAGTCATTGGCAAAACTCCCGTTGACTTCAATAGGCTAAGGACTTCACCCTAAAATTCAGCTTGATGTCTATTGCCAGCACATCAAATTTTCTTGGTGTAGTGTCTGTTGCAGAAGTGGTCCAGAATGCCATCCCATGGTTTTAAAACCTTAGAGTTCAATCCTACATAGACATAAGTAGCTTTAGTCCCATTGGTCTCAATGCAAGATTTAGCTGTTAGGCGATATTCACCATCTAGCCTGCACTTGGAGTATGATCAGCAGTTATTTTGCTCAGGGCACTGTTTACAGAGATTCTAAATTGATGTACTGAAAACAATAAGTTAATTATATATGTTGTACTTACCAATAAGCTCTCCATTTCTCTGTGTTAAGCCAAATACTGAAGGTGCATTTATGACAAATGTTTCCAAGCCTTACAAGTGGAAAATAAAGCTCACCATGTAATGAACACCCTTGTTCTGAAATTCATGCCTGGAATTATAAATTAATACAGAAAGGAGATATGGTTGAGGCTCATTTCAAGATGGATGGAATTTATCTAGTGTGTACAAGTCACAGTGTCTTAGAAGTGCATTTCACTCTCATATGACTACAGTACTTACCATCCCATAAATACTGGTTGCCTTCAGTTTCTATAATATACATTATAGCATGGGTGGAGTGTAAGATGCATCACCTCAGAAGCAGCCCCAGGAGCCATTGTATCTCAAAGACACCCCTTCCTGCGTCCCTCTGGACCTGCAGCAGTAATAATTTGTAGCTAGCCTATACAGCAACAAATTACAACATCCCTCTTCTGGCTCATCTGCACAGACTGGCTCTGTGGAGTGGAGCCTTGGATTCACCCATTCCACCGTGTTTCTTGCTCACCTGCTCTAACTCCTTAATTACGCCTGGCTTGGGTCTCCCAGACATTCTTATTCGCAGGTGAGTCATCTGAGTCACTGTCTAGCTCATGATTGCAAACTACATTTATTCTTTCAAATCCTTCCTTAAAGCTTTTGCAAACAGCCCTACCGATGTCAGTTCACCTAAATTAGATGTGCTGTTACACCCCACTAAAAACAAAAGGCAAGCTCTTAGACATCCAGGGCAAATTTGAATGATTTTGTCTGGCCATTTAGACTGGAGTGGGGAGAGGGACTGTACTTTGTACATGGCTGAGAACACTGTTAGCATTTAATAATCAATAATAGTACAGGTATTTTTGTATTGCTCTGATGGAGTAACCAAGAGACACATAAACACTTTACCCATTTAACCTAATTCAAGCCACATTTCTGATTAGGTATAACATTTGTTCTCTTCTCTCATGTAATCTAAATGAGCACCAGACTTCTCTGCTACTTCTGCATACAATTTTCAGTAGCCGGGGATATAACGGGTGCAGCTTTCCTCTAGACCTACAAAGAAAAAATCATCAAGCTGCTATAAGATTGTAGCCATCCTAATCACCACTCAATTGAGAAAGGACTGGAAAACTTTGAACTATGCGCCACCCAATGGACACACATTTGTCCACAAATATTTAAGACTGAAGTTTTAGTGAGGAAAGGGGAGTGAGGTAATATCCTTTAGGGGATCAACTTCTGTTGGTGAGAGAGACAAGCTTTTGTACTCAGAGTTCTTCTTCAGGGCTGGGAAACAGAAGTTGGTTCCATAAAAGATATTACCTCATCCACCTTTTCTCTCTGATATCCTGGGCCCAACACAGCTACAACAACACTGCATATGGTATAAGAGTGAAGCTGGCCAGCTGAAAATAACTCAGGATACACACGCAGGCTATATCCACAAAGGGCTTAGGCTAAACATTACATGCCGACGGTTAGGCATGCTGCCACCCAGCGAAATCCCCAGCCCTCAGTTAGCCACTCTCACTCCCTGTATAATGCAGAGGGAGAGCTAGGAGCCTAAAAAGGGATTCCCAGAATTCAGCATACTGTACAGGGAGCTGCCTATGCTAGCCAATAGGAAATGCCTAGGAGAGGGAAGTGGCCTAAACTGTTTATCTCTGTTTGGGATCTACAGTTAGGGGCTTAGCTTCACTTGGGATTCACAGGCATGAACACTCACCTGGAGTTAGGTATCTAAGCTAGATCAGGCCTTTGGCACTGAAAATGGCAGTGCCTTTGCACCCAATAGCCCAGCGGTTAGGGCATTCATCCCAGATGGAGGTGACCTGCATTGAAATCCCTTCTCTGAGTGGGTCAAAGCAGGGAATTGAAGGCAAGACTCCTAGCTGATTGCGTTAACCAGTGGGCTAGAGGAGGGTAGTTTTTATGTTGAAATGGCTCCACTTTGTATGAAATGCTTAAATAGTCACTGGACCAAGAAGAAAAGTCAGGCTGACCCTATAGCCTAGTGGGAGGGCCCTCATCTGGTTGCTAGGAGACCTGAGTTCATGTCCCTGATCTGAATGAAGTAGAGAATGGATTTAAACCTGGGTCTCTAACATCCTGAGGGAGTATTTTAAGTGTTTAGCTATGAGGGGACACCCTCCTCCCTTTTTTTGGTGCATGGGATGGGCATGCTCTGAGCACACCTACTGGCTCCGGCTCTGCTGGGGAGACACCTAGTTTGAGTATCTTGCAACCACAACATGTAAGTTGCTTTGAGAATCTGGCCCCTACTGACTTTAGGTGCCTACAGACTAAGTGATGGTGCCTATGTGTTGGAATTAGGCCCTTAGTGGGACAGTTAGATGTCTAAATACCCATTGTGAATTTACCCCATTGTGTATTAACCTGTTCTTACCTAGGGTTTGCTCAGTACCCTTTTTAAACAGAAGATCTAAGAATGTTTGGTGCTTCTCCTCTATCACTTCCCCATGGGTCTGTAGAAAGAACAACAAATGGAATGTATAAAGCCAATGTGATTGAGTCTGCTGTTTGGATACTGTTTTATATGAATCCAGCAATATTCTCTTTGCTTTAAACAGAGTTGGAGCTCTATCTATGTCTGTGTAATCTACCCTGAAATGTGTTACCAATCCTTGCACTGGCACTAGAACTGAAATCCTTTCTTTACAGAATGGTTAGTCACCACTACAACTTATGTTCTTATCTGATGACCTTTAGCTCCTTCCCTATCTCTACTGATCCCTAATGAATTACCAGGTGCCTTTCCCTTCACATACTAGCTGAGCCCCTCCACAAACACGTCTTGTCACCTTCACCAGTGTAAATCAGGAGTAAAAGTATTGAAGTCTATGAAGTTTCACAAGTGTAAAAACTGGGTAAAAAGAGTGTCAGACTCCTGTCGGTTTTCACTTATGCACTCCTTATTGCTGCTATTAGTAACAGCCAAACACTAAAGTCCTTACTGCGTAGAGCTGTGTTAAGGGCACAACAATTAGATGCAGCTAGCTATTCATTTGAATTCAAAAGCAGATTTGTATTCAGCTGTATATCCAAGCCTTTGCTACTCAGTCTTGTAGACAATTCATGTGCTCAAGCTTTACTAGATCCAGAAAAATTTGTAAGCTGAAAGGCTCAATTATTGGCTGAAACTCTGAATGGCATATTCAGCTGTAAAATGTACCATTCGTAACGCGTGCTGTACTGATTACTTAAGAATTATCTAGTCAGAATTTAATTGCAACTGAATTAGTGTGTTAGTGATTGCCTAGGTGTTTCAGTTGTTTCTCCTCCCCTCCCCCCTCCTTTTATAGTCTTATTTCTTTAGGCTTCCAAAGAGTCCAGTCTAGTATTGTTAGAGAAAATTCTCATTGAATATGCCGGGAATTTTACTCAAGTGAGACCTGCAAGATTTCAAGGTCCTAAACAAAGTAGGTGCACACATCTGCTGTTCAAAGATACATTCAGTTCTACTTCAGAAAGGACCAGCTGGCACCGCTGAAGGGAAGAAATATAAATACCATGTGATGATGCAAGTAGCCAGTAGAGTGTCGCTATTCACATTTATAAAAGATCTGCAAACTCAGTCACTAAAGCAATGTGTGTACAATTTTGAGTAAGAAAATACATCTTTTGCAAAACTTACATGGAATTTGCAATCTGTTTGCAAGAAATTTGTGAGCAGGAAAAAAGGAATCCTGTTGCACCATTTAACTCAGAGATTATTCTTTTCCTGGGCAGCTTCCTTTGTGTCCAGTTACAAGGCTGGGATATAGCAGAATTCCCTGACTTTAACACCAGGTCCCTCATCAGAGCTAGTACTTGGTGCTTTAGGAAATGAGTCTTGCGATTCTGAGGATTCCCATAGTCAGCTCCCTACAGGACCCTTCTTATTCTCTTATGTCTCCTCAGAAATAACCAGGCTCTGAAGAACTCTGATGACCCTGTTTATATCTGTAGATATTTTATTACGGAATATCATACATTGAATATAAGGTGGCTGTTTTAGTGTGTAATGTCCACAATGACCACTAGATGGCAATATCTCAACTATTTTGTTTTCCAAATGCTTGTTCTACCGCTAATTGGGATGGACAAGTTGCAGTGGTTCTCAACGTTTCCAGACTAGTGTACCCCTTTCAGAAGGGTGATTTGTCTTGGATACCCCAAGATTCACCTCACTTAAAAACTACTTGCTTACAAAAACTACATAAAAATACAAAACTCTCACCACACACTATTACTGAAAAATTGCTTACTTTCTCATTTTACCATATAATTTTGAAATAAATCACAACCTCCAGGCAGAGAAACAGTGATATAGTATATACAGCAGTATAAACAAGTCATTGCCTGTACGAAATTTTAATTTTTACTGACTTTGCTAGTGCTTTTCATGTATCCTGTTGCAAAACTAGGAAACTCTCTAGATGAGCTGATATACCCTTGGAAGACCTCTGTGTACCCCCAGTGGTACATGTACCCCTGGTTGAGAACCACTGAAGCAGGGAATATTAAAACCTTGATTTTTGCATAAAACAATATTGCAGCATCACCTCACAAATGAATGTTATGGTGCAATGACTGCGTAATTCACTAGCATAGATATTCGATAAGAAATAAAAAGGTATTTATTTTTAAGCTCTTGTGTTTTATGACATTACATTTTGGCTTCTGAACGCATGAGAAAATATTTGAATACAGACAGCTCTCATGTTATCCCAGGCACAGGCTGGTGCAAAAATTCAAGAATCATTAGCCAGTTACTTTACCCACTATCTATGTGTCTATCCAGCCAGCCTTACTCTTTTTTTTGTAGTCTATGAGTCCTTCCCGTGAATTTAAAAATAGCTGTAACTATGAAAGTCTCTCTTTTCCTTCCCAGCCAGAACTGTTTGGATTTTTTTCCAACAAAAAAGGTAAGTTTTTTTTTCAATTTTTTTTTGTAAAAAATTGTTAAAGTCATTTTTCTTATATATGTATAGTTTTTGGACTGAAAATATTATAAAATACTATCAAAATAGTTGTTAAAATTTTTAATCAAACTGGGCTTTCAGTAAACAAAATAAACTGATAATCATTTTGCAAACATTTCAATCAGATTTTTGATATGTATTTTGAAAATATTGGGGAAAACAGTGAAAATGATGGGGAAAAAACCCAAACAATGCTTCAGAATTGAAAACAATTTCTAAACTTTCAAATGTCTGGCAAAAACAGATTTTCATTTTTTGGTGAGCTCTGTTCCCGTAGCTTGGTTAGTTTATGGTTATGTTTGGGTGATGGGGTGTACAAAAGCAAAGCCAATGAGATGAATTTTGCATTTAGTTCTGAAGGAGGTGTGGCTTAGGGGCTTTCTTTCTTACCTCTTTCCAGTTGGAGTTCCATAGTTTATGTGAATGTTCTTCCTCTCACATACATGAGCCTCCCCTTATTGGTTGATTGATTCATTTTTCCAGTGGAGGATAGCAATCACAGGAAGTCATGGAGAGGGGGAAGCAATCTTTCAGGGATGGTGTAGAATACGAGAGACATTTTAACTGGACTCTGCATTCAGTATGCAGAGGGTGAGGCACCAGGACGATATGTTCACAGCACCTTTGTCAGTAAGCAGATGGGCTGCTGTGTTTTATACCAGTTGGAGATTTGTTGTTCGTTTTTATTTACAATAATCATGCCGGGGTGTCATGGTGCATGTACAGGCTCACGTCAGATAGGAACGAGAACAACGTTCTGGCCAGAAATATAAATACTCGTTTCTCTTTTTAATCTGTATGCATCATGGATGATGGTCGCATTCTAAGTTGTTTTACAAATGGGGCATAAACTCCTGTTATTTTCTAAAAGTAGATTGTCAGTTGGTGTGATATTGCACTCAGGATAAGTTTGTATAGCCCTTTAAATGTTCTATCTAGTCTTTGGTGTCTCTTCAAACATTTTGAATGGGAAAGCTTTGACTTTGGGCTCTGTCTGAATTTTTTTCCTTGGCAGTCCTACTTTTCATTGGAGACCAAAATTGCTGAAAAAAATATTGTCTGTCTACAAAGAACTTGGCAATGAGGTGGCCCCTGAGAAGAACTGGTACAATGAAGAAAATTTTTTTTAATTTTGGATTTTTAGCCATTTTTCACGCTATAACAAAAAATGTATGTGTTATACATGCAAGCCTGATTGATGGAGGCTTGGCACATGACAGTCTGATTGGCTGATGAGGACTATTTACACTGAAGCTGCTTGGTTGATGGTTGGGGAAGCCAAGCACACACAGGCCTGATTGGTTGATGGATGCAGGGAGGCTGGACACACAATAGTCTGCTGCTTTGGGGAAAGGAGGGACTGTCACACGGAGACTTAATTGATAGAAGTGGAGCACACAGAAAACCTTCTCCTTGAGGAGCTGCAGCAGAGAAGGGTTCATGCAGGGCTGCTGACAGATGAGAAATCATGCAGAGCTGCTGACAGATAAGCTATTCTCCTCCAGTACTTCTGTCCACAAAAGTCTGCCTGCCTATTGGTGCCTATTGTGCTCACATCCAAGTGGGCATTAAAAAGCCCTTGGCTATTAATACACAAAAAGCTTTGCCATGAAGCAGTTCGGGTTGTTCCACACACAACGTACCAGACGCAAACCCACAAAATCAAGAAAATTAAAGAAGAAGCCACAAAACAGTACACCCTCTCTACTCCCCCACCCACAAACACACACTTTACCGTGACCACCATGCACCACAACCTAACTCTGCGCTCAGGGATGCCAGGCTGCCATTACCCACTTTGGCAAAACACCCCTTTACCAACCTGCCATCTCCCGACACAACCAGCTACTATACCAAATTTCTGCAACTGCTAGGGTTAGGGAGAAAATCTGGTAAAAGGGTGACTCAGAAGGGTGAAATTTAGGCAGGGGTCAGTAATGTTAAATATGTGAAATATCTCATGGCACTCAAAATGAGTACAGGATTTCCCCCAGCTTCTTAGCCAACATTACCATTCTTGCAGAGAAAAAAGGGGGAAAATCCAGGCATTGTTGATGACTAATTGCTGTTTTGTATTTGTAAAACATTGGCAGAATGAGTCTTCCCCTCCCACCCGTACATCTAGAGACTGGACCACACAGACAGATTGCTTCCAGCTAGCAGACAGTCCTTTAGCCTTGTGACAGAGATCTGTGCTCTACAGTGAGAGATTTCAGGGTCAATTCCCACTGACAATCTGGCCAGAGTATTAATACATGCCTGTTACATGCAGCGAGTGTGCTCAGTTCAGCACAACCACACCCTTGTTGCCCCAGGAACATACTGTGTACATAGACGAGCAACAAAAACACAGTGAGGACCCGATGTTATAGGGGGCTGTGAGTGCTTTTTGTGATGGGCTGAGTAGCCTCAGGTCCCAGAGACTTCAGCACCTTGCCGGACTGGGCCTTACAGAGATTTAAACAGAACGAAGGGTAGTGAAGACAGCTCTCCTGGCAGAAGCTACCATTGATCATAACTAATGTTCAAGGACATAACTCTTGACTCCTTTCCCAGGCAATGCTCCCTTGAAATCAACTCCCCTTGTCACAGCCAGTGCTCAGATTGAGCCAGTGTGTAGGGGCTGGCAGACCTGCACCTCTTCCATGCAGCATTAGTGTTCCCCAGAATCTAGGTTTTCAGTCTTTCATTTTTAACAACAGCTGTAAATCTCTGGCTGTTCTGGATGCTCATAGCCTTTACCTAAGCATAGCTGGAGTAGTGACCGATATCTCCCTATGTTTGCAGACCCTGAAACACTAACTGAGAAGTGTGACTAACAGCTAAATCAGTGGAACTATTGTGTGTGTAAATAGTGCCAGATTGCCCCCATAGCTGTGTGTGAGCTATTGCAGTGCATATGGCTAAGAAGTTTTCCTGCACATTTTAGTACCTGATCCAACTTCCACTAAAATCAGTGCGAGTCTTTCCCTTGGCTTCAGTAGGTCTTGGCTCAGGCCCTTTAAACCAGAAGAGGATCTGGCCTTCAGGCTGTTCCCTGTTCCGCTGTATCTAGCCAGTTGGGAGGTAAATGCTGGGAACTTACACAAGTGAACTTGGTCCTTTGTTGGCATCCACTGAATGTCCAAATAACGCTACAGATGACAATTTTTTGCTCTTCTGCATGTGTATTTTTCTACTGGCAATCAGTATGAACTGCTATTTAGCCAGCGGTTAATACATGTACCAGCTTTCAGCATCTGGAGGGATATTAGTCCAAAACAAATTGAACACTTCACATATTGTTTAGCTCTGGTGTGGTCATTTGATTCCTGAGAAATGAACACATTCTGCATGTGCAGGACAAACTCTTCACCCTAAGAACTGCAATATCTAGCAAGCAAACACCAGCTGCATCTGGCTTTAGCCAGTAGAAAGGGGAGGAGGGGGGAATAGCAAGTTGTGTTTGCAGTTGCATTAGCACTTAGCAATGCGAATTTCTTTCAAAATGTTAGAACAAAACTGGCCTGCAGGATTAGCAAACTCAGGTCTTAAAGGTGAAACATGGCCCGGTTATGAGCTTTGGCTTGGAACTGCAGCTCCGTTTGCTTGCCATGCTTTGCCAAGTAGACGTTAAATCTGTCCTTCCTGTGTGTTTTGACTTAACAGAACGGCTCGTGCAATTCTTTCACTAATGAAAACTTGCCCTAGACCAGGAGATTCTACCGTGGGTAAAGGAGTCTGCTTTTGTGCTGTCTAGTTCATGACATTGCTCGGTGTGCTGAAATGCTGCCTGCCCATGCAGAGGCAGTCAGCTATTGATTGGAACTGCAGATTCAGTTACAGAAAATGACATTACCTGATTTCCTTCTGAATGACTTAATGCAATCCCCTGGGGCTGCACCAATTTCCATATTAAAGTGTGGGGTTCAGATAGGGCTGTAATGAGTGGAGATGAGACAATCTCTCTGAAAGCTGCTACACCGAGGTTTGAGGCCAAGGGAGATTTTCTGTGAGTGAATTAAACAGTCTTAAAAGCTATGTGGATCTATACAGATGCCAGGGAGTAGGGAGAGATGAAGCTACGGTTGTTCATTTTCTGCATGTACAGAGTAGATGTGGACAGAGAGACCTATGGTGAGCATTGCAGTGAGATGAAGGAGTACAGGAGGGTGGCTCTACCACAGATTGTCTATGTGGCCTAGAGAGGCAGCATGGCTCAGTGGGTAAGGTACTAGACAACAAAACAGTGATTTGGGTTTTAGTCCCAGCTCTGCCACTGAGCTGTTGTGTGACCTTAGGCAAGTCATTTAACCTGTTTCCCTCCCACCCTTTGTCGGTCATGTTGATTTAGAATATAAGCTCTTGGAGTAGGGACTGTCTCTTATTAGCATTTGTACAGTGCCTGGATCAGAGGGGATAAAATAATAGTAATAATAATAAAAAGCTCAAAGGAGGTAAGGTCCTGCAAAGGACTCCAGTAAATTACATCTCATGTAAACCAGCGAAGTGGGAGGGAACCCAAAGAAGGAATTTGGACTTTCACTGTGTAGTTCCTGAGGCAGCAGAATTACACTCTGCCCCTTGAACAGAATTAGACATGAATTTCAATCACGTCCTTACTCCAAAAGCACTATGTACTTGTGGATTAAGATACTTGTTCACCATCACCTTTGCCCAGGAAAGGTGGCAGAAGCAGGTCTTAAAAATAAGGTAGTGATTTCTAAATTTCACACAACACTTTCCTTGTTGCAATAATCTTGGGAACTGCTCCTCCAGAATGTGTGTCCCCAAAGAAATATTATTTTTCTTAGATGACTATAAACAGTTGCATCAATATTTGCCTTAACAGAAATTGTTTGATCTGCATCAGTTCCCTTCTTTTCTTGAGCATTGTTGGGCTGACATCTGGGATGAACATGATTTTGGTTGCTTAAAATTCCACACCTGGTATTTTTGTTTTGTCATTTTACTTTTAGAATGAATGTTATTGTTATCTTGGGGAGTTGCATCCAGGATTCTGTTTCTGTTGCTTGACAGGGTTTGTCTGGAGGTTGGTGTGTTGCTGGCAGTGTGTTTTTTTGCAGAAAGTCCATAAAGATTCTCACCAGGTTTAGTCTCAAAGTAGAGTATCAACAAGTGTTTCTACAAAGGCAGTCAGACGAAGATCCATCTATATATGCAGACCCAACAATGATATGATTGTATTTCATTCTCATGCTGTTCCAAATGTCTTTCTACATTTATGAAATTATAAGTAGGCCTGCTGTTTAGGGTGCGGGGAGAAGTTGGGTATATTGGAGGTTATAGATCCCCTGAGACTTGCTTTTTCATTTCAGTTCTTTCAACTCTGGGGTCCTATGTAGTTGTCAGAGTAAGAAAGTGTGAAATGTGAGACAATATACACCATGGTTTATTTTGAATTGCACCTAATTATCTGACCAACTGCACAATAAACCCAAACCCCTCTCAATAGACTCTGCAGCTCCTTGATGCCATTCTTTGAACTTGTTTCTTTGGTGTAAACTCAGCCGTGGTCAAATTGTGTGAAGGATGCCCTAATCAAAGTGGGTAACAAACAGGACCAGAGAACCAAACTGCAAGGTAAGCTAGAGAGATTAGAATGGCAAGGGCTGCTGACAACAGAGAAATGCGAAGATTGAGGTGATGATTCAAATATTATTAAGGCAAATCAGAAATGATGCAGTGGCCTACACTGAGGAAGAGGAAATAAATAGCACAGGTACAAAATAGTGATATATAGCTAATCAGCTACACCCATTCCAGTGCAGTGAGGTTTTTCCTCATCTTGATCCTTGTGTCTTTTTAAAGCAGCCAAGCATTAATAGTAGCAGCAGAGAAGGTGTGGGATTGGGATGAAGATGTACTTCACTAGTTTAACTTTTCTACCTTAAGAAATGATGCAGAGTCTTGTCAGAGAGTGACTCACTGCCAGAGTACCTCCTTGTGGCCAGGTGTAACATCACAGGGCCTTACCTTTCATTGCTTCTGCCCAAGGACCATTTGGGCCCACTGTCTTCAGGCCAGGCCACATGTAGTCCCACCCCTTGCGGGGTGGACAAAAAGCCCAACAAACAATACTACCAGCTTCACACTGGGTCTTTAGCCCAACTCAGTCATCCTTATCCCTTGCAGGGGCGGCTCCAGGCACCAGCGCATCAAGTGCGTGCCTGGGGTGGCAAGCCACAGGGAGTGGCCTGCCAGTTGCCATGAGGATGGCAGTCAGGCAGTCTTCGGCGGCACGCCTGCAGGAGGTCCGCCGGTCCAGCGGTTTCGGCAGCAATTCAGTGGTGGGTATGCCGAAGGCGTGGGACCAGGGATCTCCCACAGGCATGTTGCGAATCCGCGTTACCAGTGGACCTCCTGAAGGCATGCTGCTGAAAGCCACCTGACTGCTGTGCTTGGGGTGCCAAAATACATAGAGCCACCCCTGATCCCTTGTATCGGGGGGTTTCTATGCCACATTCCTTGGTGAGTTCGTAGGGGAACAGAGGCCTTCTGTATATTTTGGGTCCCAGGCCAGGGTCCAAGTCCTAAGCAGTCAAAGTCCATCTACTTAGACCCCTTGCTTCCTCCTCGGATTACTTCCTACCCTAGCCTACCTTTAGGCCTTTCCCACAGCTTCTTCCCAGGCTCACTGCACCACTGTATCTGCACCTATCTCAGTCCAGAGAGCTTCCTAAACCTTTCTGCCATCCAGCGGGTTCTGCCGCAGGTGAGTTGGCTCAGCTCCCCTTGCAGGTCACTCCCTGACCCTGCAGAGTGAAGAACACTCTTCAAAACTGCTTCAAACTTCCTGATCCGGCCACCCTTTTCCCCAGGAGGCTCTGACAAGCAGCCATCTCTCACGGACCCACAGGCAAGACTCCGCAACTGAACTTGTACTATAGTTATGCTTCAAGCCTGGCTTCCCTTAGGGAGTCTCTGTCTGCCAACAAGCCAGCTCAGCAGCATCTGTCCCTGCATGAGAGCCAGAGGAGCTGCTCTCCTTTCTGAATTCAGCTCTTTTGTCTCCTCCTTCCAAGCTTGACATCTAGGGCACGTGCAGCAGGCAGGGCTGACTGGGGCCCAGAGTGCCTTTTTGCCCAGTGTAGGGTTGTACAAGTACAACCAAGTTTGAGAATTCTGCTTTCTGACCAACAGTAAGGAGACTGTGAGCCACACAGTTATGTTAATATACAGGCAAGTCGCATCTTAGGTGCATTTAACATGCGCTAATTCAGCTTTGCGTGGTCGGCAAAAAACAGAAAAATAACAATATAAAAACGGCATCTGTAGTGCAGGCGATTCTGCCCGCCGTTCAACTCAATGAGTGTTTCACTATACTCGGTTTTCGCTTTACACGCTAACTGCGGAACGGAACCCCTGCGTAAGATGAGACTTGCCTGTGCCAACACATAAGTGTGCTGTAGCACTATCTAGCTAACTTCTAGGGTAACTCTCATGAGCAAACGAGACCGAAATGCTCCTTAAGATAAAAATCTAGACACACTGAATGCTTCACCAAATTAGCAAAACTGTCTTTATAAGACAGAATTTTGCTAATGTATAAGGGGAAGGCTGGCTGCTAGAAACCATTTATTTTGAAATTCAAGTATTTTTGGAATGTGAAGAACAGAAGATTGAGCCCAATCTAATGGCTACTGCTACAGTAAGACATGCCAGAGTAAGACAAAATTACATGTATTTTAATTACTATTCTGTTATATAATTGTGTAATTATGCCATGGAGTTAGCAGCATTGGTTCTAACTGTGACCTCTGAACCTCAATAACGCAGCATGCAAAAATGTAACATTTTGCAACATGCTCTAATTGTTTTGTTCTGTGACATATGGTGAGTGTGACCTAAAACAAATTGAGTTTTAGTTCTTTATATTTTAATCTTAGAAATGTAGCAGAATCTGAAAAAAAAAGAACTTTAAAGTGACCTGTTCAGTAGCCTTTCACACTCAGATGAAGTTGCATAGAATGGGCACAAAAATAACAATACCTAGGTCTTATATACTTTATTTCATCAATAGATCTCAAAGGGCTTTACAAAAGAGGTCAGTACCATTATCTCCATTTTACAGATGGGGAAACAGGGGCCTATAGTGGGGAAGTAACTTGCCCAAGATCACCTGAGTCCCAGTCCAGTGCTCTATTCACAATGCATCCAGTTCCAGGTGTGATGAGGAGCTGCAAGATTTCAGAGCTAGAAGACCCTCCACACAGAATGCATGTTGACACTCCAGCTGGAAGCATGCCTCCCAGCCCGGATAGACAGCTCTGCTCAAGCTAACATTAGCAGTGTGGATGTTACAACCCGTGTGGCTGGCCACTCAAGTACAGGACTACCTGACCCCTTAGGTCTGTATTCGAGTGGCTAGTTCATGCCGCAACATCCAGACTCCTATTTTTAGTGTGCTACCTTGAGCAGACCTAGTGGATGTCTGACTACCTGAGCTGGGTGGCGCACTCCCTGCTGCAGTGTAGACGTAGGCATAGAGACTGAGACTGCGCACACTTTTCAAAAGGCCAAACCCCACAGCCCTTGTCAGTTTTTATGCTCACCATTTATTTAGGTCAGTGGGACTCTTGACTAAGACCTGCAGAATGAGCCCAAGAAGCTGAGAAATGGAATATACAGTACAGCCTCAAAGAGATGAACACCAGAGTTACGTTCTTACTGACCAACTGGAAGTAATCAGGTAGCAGCGGAGGGGGACACACACACACACACACACACACACACACACAAAATCAAGGCTCAGGGCCTCAGCTGAAGGATGAGTGTTAGGGCTGCAGCTGCAGAGTGTGGAGGGGTTCAGGGCTCTGGGCAGGGGTAGGTGTTAGGGCTTCCAGCCTTCAGGAGCACTGGGGCTCTGGGCTTCCCTTAGTTCTGGTCCTGGATTTAGTCTCATGGGGGGTGCCAGGGCTCAGGGCTGAAATCTGTAATGTCTTGTTCAAAGTTATGGACATTTCAGAGTTACAGACAACCTCCATCCCCGAGGTGTCTGTAACTCTGAGGTTCTACTGTATTGGACAATATTGCATTCCAATTTGTCTGAAGAGAAATAAGAGTTGATTTTTCCTGAGAGGCAGAGACGTGCATGTCAGCCAAGGGAGTTTAATGACATCTGCACAAGAACTGGGGTACTCTAAGTGAAACTCTCTTGAAGAGGAGCTCTGTACCTTTCATGTTTCCTTCACACCCAGCTTTTTCCAGTTACCCAATTTTGAACGTAAGCTGCAGCCTTTGTTAGAGACATTTGCTTTCATCAGCAAAGGATATGTAGTATCAAAACATCTTACAGCTAAAAAAGTCACAATAAAAAATAGTTTGTAATGCATGGATGTCCCACTGAGTATCAGGTGTGTCCTGATTTAGATTGCTGCTTGTGATCTGAGATTGGGCCTCCGCAGAAATGGTGGTTTGGTTTCATAAAGGAACTTAAAATAACAGGCCAGATTCAGTGGTACACTGTGATTGCTTTGCCCTACTCTTGTGATGAAAAGCAGCTGTGAAACCGACTTACCCATCCAGCTAAACTGTTTATGGCTGGAGTGTACCATGAAAGAGGCCCACATTCTCCATTCTGAGTGTAGCTGTCTGAAAGAAGCAGCATTTTCACTCTTGCTTCAAGTAGTGAATTTCTGAGGCTTAAGAGTAACGACATCTCTTTGCCCATGACAAGGAAGATGGAAGCTGTTCTGAATGGGTGAATTCAGCACCTGACATGGTATGGCCCTCTCTGCCATGATCAGTTGTGCCTTCCTCAGGCTGTAATAGTTCAGTCAACAGCAATTACTGCAGAGGGTTCCCTCAGAATGACATTTATTCTTGGCATCCAAACCTGAATGTTCTCTGTGCAAAATGACTTGTACAGTTTCCAAGATTACTGCTGGCTGACTTTAAAATTGGCTGGAGGGATGCAGGGGGGAATTTCTGTTCAGCTTATAAGGCTTTTGCCTTCATGTTGTTAGCTCTTTCCAAAATAATGGCTTGCCTTCATGACAGGAAAAGAATAAACTAGCTGGGCAAATTTTTCTTTGTTAATCCCTCACTGCACTCCAGCAACACTGGAAAATGAACTGTCTCTTATTTCAGATAGGACCCCTGGGCCCGTAATATGTACTGCACTGTAACAGCACTGAGGGCAAGAACCAGATATCATGCTTCACAATGTCATCTGGTCACCAAATGGTATCAAGGCATATTCCCTCCATCTATACCATTGCATAATCAGCCAGGTGCATTCTGAACTATCAGGCACCAGATGCTGCCAGAGGCAGGGCTGAATAGATCAGGTATGGGTAAATCTCACATGTCTGGATTCCCTGACAATCCTAGAGAGGGGAGAAGGCTTCTTAGCTGTCCCTGGAAAACTCAGGATGTGGAGGAGGCAGCTCTGCCTTATTTCCAGGGCTATGTGACTGTCTATTCCAGGGATTGGCAAGTGGTGTGCCAAGTTTTCATTTATTCACTCTATTTAAGGTTTCATGTGCCAGTAATACATTTTAACGTTTTTAGAAGGTCTCTGTCTATAAGTCTATATTATATAACTAAACTATTGTTGTATGTAAAGTAAATAAGGTTTTTTAAATGTTTAAGAAGCTTCATTTAAAATTAAATTAAAATTCAGAGCCCCTGGAGCAGTGGCCAGGACCCGGGCAGTGTGAGTGCCACTAAAATCAGCTCGCGTGCCACCTTCGGCACCCATGCCATAGGTTGCCTACCCCTGGTCTATATATACAGCACTGCAGAGGCACATCTGTACCGATACAGCTGCACTGCTGCACTGTGTGTGGTGAAGATGCTCTGTACCGATGGGAGAGAGCTCCCCTGTTGGCATAAAAAACCAATCTCCACACGCGGCAGAAGCTTTGTCAGTGGGCGAAGTTCTCTTGCCAACATAGAACTGTGCACGTGAGCGCTTATGTCTGTGTAACTTACTCCACTCCTGGGGGTGGTTTATTCACCCCCATGAGCAACATAAATTACATTGGCAGAAACTATAGTTTGACATAGGCTAGGTATAGAAATGAGGTAAAGGAGAGCCCTTGTCTGGGTCATTTGATGACAGATGTGGTCTAGGCATTAGGGGCAGCAGTTTTCATGGGCATCATAGTTTCAGATAATCAGACTATCAATATTAAAGATCTGAATTTTTGGATGTTTTTCTGAGCAGAACCCCAAACTGATCAAGCGATCGCTCTACTTAATAGATGCATTCTGTCATTTATTTTTAAAATAAACTAATCAAATCTAATCTAGTTACACTACCCACTACCCCATCCTGTGCTAGCAAACAGCCTGAAGACCAAAATCCATTACTGTGTTTTGAGCTTTCTTCTGGAAACTTATATGAGGTATGGAATAGGGCATATGCTGCCATTGTGGCAATACATTCTGGCAATATTGTTCTTCTGAGGAAAACAAAATAGGGCGCAATATGTCTTTTTGTCATGGAGGTTTGAGAATGCAGTCAAGTAAATAAGAAGATCTTGAAATTTAATCACAGACCTACATGTATTGAAAGGTTCTATGGTCCTTAAAAGTGGCTCCTTTAGTTGTTTTGTTTTGTTTTTTTTAACCAAACATTAAAACAGCAAAGCATGAACTGTTGTCCAAGACCTGTAGCATCTGCTCAAGAACAGACCAGACAGTACATTTGAGAATGGCATAGCATAATGGATAGAACTTTCGATTAAAACCCTGAATCTGGTCTTTGGTTTTCCCATCTATAAGTGGTTAGATATATACTGATCTCCTTTGTAAAGTGTTTTGAGATCGACTCTTGCTGGGTATTATCTTTATTATAACTGGTTTTTATAATCAGAGCAAATTAGCACAGCAGGGACTTCAAGAGACTGGCTGAAGAAGGGGAAGGGATTAAAAAGGCTACAAGAAGAGAAGCCTGGGGAAGAGATGGCTGGAAGAATTTACAACAAAAACAGAGGGGGACTTCTGAGACAGAGACAGGGAAAGGGCTTGATCCAACTTCCACTGTAGGCAGTGAAAAGATGGATTGATTTCACGGAGATTTGGAATGGGGCCCAAAGAGGAGGATGAGGAGGATGAGGAGAAAGAGAATCTTCAAAGACCAACTCTCCTTCCCATATAAACCAAATACAGTATTCAGTAATAAATGCCCGTTTCTATAGGGTTTGAGCTCTTGCTATGGAATAATTATACTGCTTGCTTTGTCTCCTTCCATCGTCCTATTCCTGCCTGTCTGCTACTTGGATTAAACCCTTAAATAGTACTGCAGTATTACTGCTCCAAATACCGCATAAATAGTAACATTTTAGGGAGATACTATAGATTGCTGTAATGTTATTTCTATTAAGGCTGGATTAGATATAGAGGGTGAAATGATGTCCTGGAAGGAGAAGAAGAGAAATATGACCTTGGAAGCAAATAGAGACCCTGTGTCTCTGTGGGACCTTTGAAAGGGAGAGAGAGAAAAAGAACAGATACTAGGAAGAAAAGCACTGCAAAATAGCTGAGTGGTTGAACCTCGGGAGGCCCATCTGGCCAAGAGAATTGTGAACCTGAGATTAAATAAACATATTATTTACTCTCTCCCCATCTACAAGCTGTTATATAAGTTGCTTAGTCAGAAAACAGACTTTTTTTTTTGTTGACTCTAAGTAATTTCTAATGGACATTTGTTGACTGTAAATGTCTTTTATTTCTTTTTGAAAAGTTCTATGGTACTTTAAGATGTAAAGTGTTTTAAAATCCCCTTGAATGCAAAACTCAGCAAACATTCTGGGTCATGTCTGAACCTGGCATTCAAATAAAATCTAATGAAGACAATGGTATCCTCAAAGTACGTGAAATATTGTTTGCTCTGCAGAGCTATATATTGAATCCAGTGGTGAATCCCGGGCTAAAGAACAGTCTATCACTGTAATGCAATTACTTGGTGACTTCTGAACCAGCTGTGTTGAATTTGCTTTTTGGAATATTCACAGCTCCAAAGTATCCTTAAATCTCAGTCTTTAGTTTAGATTAGAAGTGTTAAATTGTAGCACAGTTATGGTATCTTGCATTACGCTAGTGGAGCTAATAATAGAAGAGCATTCCTCATCTTGACAAATCCACCAACTGCTACAGGGTATAGAAAAAGGCATACTAGAAACACAGCTGATTAGAGGAAATGGGTGTTAGCAGCCCAATTTCTTGGCTGTTTGACATGCAGTGCTTCCATTGAAGTTAATGGGCATTCTGCCCACAGAGCTGTTGAAGGTTTGTGACCTGGGGGCCTGATTCTGCTCCCTTTGAAACAATAGAAGGAGTCCCAGTGACATTAAAAGAAGCTGGATCAGACCCTGTATGAATTAGGCAGTGCAATCTGAAAGGGAAAATGGTTTCTCATTCCATCCCTGTGAAAAGTGCCTGGTAGGGGTGTGCGCAAAGATTTTAGTTGGCTACTATTCACTTCAGTTCATAGCACACTAAAGAGTCACTTTCATTTTGGGGTTTAAGTAAAGAGCTAGGTATGCACTGGGGGAGGGGTTGGGGATGGACGAAGGCCCTTATTTGGCCCTTGTAAAAACTGGACAGAATTGTAACCTCTGAGTTCAGCTTGCTGGCCCCACTGGGAAGGATTATGCTGCACCCCTTAAAAGGGTATGGTGGTTTGTGTGGTTGGCTCGAGAACCAGGCAACTCCAGGGGTCTCCCTTGAGGATAGTGCAGCTGCATGCCCAATGCAGAGCATGGCATGTAGAGCTGTGATGTAATAACTTTATGAATACTATGTGGCTTCGGCATTGAGAGAGACTGTCCAGTCACAGTGGGTTTGTAGAATTGTTATTTTAAGACGATATTGCTTTAATTCAATTGGGGCTTTTGGCAGCAAGAAGCCAATAGCTCTCAGGTAAGACTCATAGACTCATAGACTCTAGGACTGGAAGGGACCTTGAGAGGTCATAGAGTCCAGTCCCCTGCCCTCATGGCAGGACCAAATACTGTCTAGACCATCCCTGATAGACATTTATCTAACCTACTCTTAAATATCTCCAGAGATGGAGATTTCACAACCTCCCTAGGCAATTTATTCCAGTGTTTAACTACCCTGACAGTTAGGAACTTTTTCCTAATGGCCAACCTAAATCTCCCTTGCTGCAGTTTAAGCTCATTGCCTCTTGTTCTATCGTTAGAGGCTAAGGTGAACAAGTTTTCTCCCTCCTCCTGATGACACCCTTTTAGACACCTGAAAACTGCTAGCATGTCCCCTCTCAGACTTCTCTTTTCCAAACTAAATAAACCCAATTCTTTCAGTCTTCCTTCATAGGTCATGTTCTCAAGACCTTTAATCATTCTTGTTGCTCTTCTCTGGACCCTCTTCAATTTCTCCACATCTTTCTTGAAATGCGGTGCCCAGAACTGGACACAATACTCCAGTTGAGGCCTAACCAGCGCAGAGTAGAGTGGAAGAATTAATTCTTGTGTCTTGTTTACAACACACCTGTTAATGCATCCCAGAAGCATAGTCTTGAGAGATGACGGGGAAAGCTATTCACTTTGAGGATCCCCTCAAATGCATTGGTAAGCCTAGGCACTAACAGATCAAAGGGCGATATACAGCTAAGAAGTGACTTAAGCCCTGTGAAGGTGTTGGGGTGAGGAGCTCAAGAGACTGAGCAGGCTTTAAAGACACATTCCCTGAAGAAGTGAAAGTGAATTTTTTTCTCTGATATGCTTTGGTTCTAAATAAAACAATACTTTGCTTTAACAAGGCTGGTTGCTGGGTATCAGCTCTCAGAGGGAAGTGCACTGCAGAAGCTGAGCCTAAGTCATTTTTCATGATCACTACCTGGGTACTGCAGCCCAAAGCCCGATCTGAGAGTGGGAGAATCACACGATGCCATCCCAAAGGATATGATAGCTCAAGGCATGAGATCTGGGGGGTGCACTCAAAGAAACCAGGAGGGGGTGAGTAGCTGTGACTAGGGAATCTCAGTGGAAATGTTGGCTTTCTACTAGTTTTTACCATAAAAATCATATGGATTCATGCATTTCGCACACTGTCTATACAAGATCATAAACTGTCCAAGGCTTCCTCAAGCCCAGGCTCCCCTTTGCTCCAACCCAGGGATTGGCAATCTTTGGCACGCGGCCCATCAGGGAAATCCACTTCTGGGCTGAGATGGTTTCTTTACCTGCAGCGTGCACAAGTTTGGCCGATCATAGCTCCCACTAGCAACGGTTCACCGTTCCAGGCCAATGGGGGCTGAGAGAAGCAGTGGCCAGCACATTCCTTGGCCTGCACTGCTTCCAGTAGTTTTCATTGGCCTGGAGCAGCGATCTGTGGCCAGTGGGAGCTGCAATTGGCCGGAGCTGCGGATGCTGCAGGTAAACAAACCGTCCTGGCCCGCCATTGGATTTCCCTGATGGGCCACATGCCAAAGGCTACTGATCCCTGCTCTAACCTGAAGTTGCTTTCCCTCATACCTGGATGTGACCCTAAGAACCTCTCAATGCCAACTGGCAAAGGGGGTCACTGTTCTGTACAGTACCAACTGACAGGCCTGGCACTAACTAGCACACTGCTTCCATAGTATTCCTCCATAAAGAATGTGATGTGAGGTCTTCACTGACAGGTGGGGTCATACTGATCATTACTGTTGTTGTGAAAAGGATGTACAAACACCATGTAAAAAAGTTATACGTATACTGTAAATATGATCCTAAAAAGTCGAAATCAAGGCAGGGTTGACAAATGGGTTTCTGGCAGACAAAGGTTTGCTCACCTGTCTACCTTGGTTCACATGGAAATTAAGCATTGTAAGCCAACACAATGGAGGATCTGTCTGCATACAAAATCAACATGAGGATGTGACCTCAGCATACAAGGAAATAAGCCCTGGATTGCGGGGGCACATCCTATGTGGACAAACAATGGATTTGGGGGATATAAGGAGATGGCAAAAGGATCCCACTTTATCCTTTACCCAAGGAAGTGCAATGCAGTTACATTCATGAAAATGGCATCCAACCCATCCTGTTTGGAAGCACTGTGAAGGCCATTTAGGTGAGATAAGCTAGCTTTTAGACAGGTGGTTAGCCTGTTAAAGTTAAGTTGAGTCTGGAGAAGGTGCGTATAGATTTTGTATTATAGGTAACCTTTGTGTCTCAAGCATTATCCTTACTCACTATCTCTTAAATCTTCATATTTGGTAATAAACTAATGGTTGTTTTCACTATAATTATATGTCGGTGCTGTGAGGTATATAGGGGACAGCAAATCTGGTGTTTCTGTGAGTAGCTAGTGACAGACTGGAGTGCACCTACTTTTAACCTGCAAAGCATAGTGAGGGCTGGCATTGCCCTGAGGAGACTGGGTGACTACCAGAGTGGTGGTAGCACGGAGCTGACACCCAGGTAAGCACCAGCAGTGCTTCTTCTAGTTGGAGGCACAGGGGTAGCAAGGAGACTCACAGTCCTGGGCACCCTGAGAAAACATCAGACTGAGGTTCACATTCCCTCAAATCTGAGCTCACCTCCCTCAAAACTTCGTTCAAGTTTACTCACAATTTATTGAACCTTTCAACCAACATGGGGTGGTTATTGTGCTCTCATTCTGCCACTGTCACTTGAGTTCAGTAGTACCTCAACGACATGTATTGTCTCTTGGACTGCGTCCCAGCCCTTTGCAGCTCTTAAGAGGGAAAGCAGGCTCTGTAGGTCCTCTACTGCTCCCACATCAAGCCAACAATGGGTGGGCAGAGGTGTCTGGCCACCACAGCTGAGATAGCATGTCGTGCCATGGAGAAGAAAGTTGTGTGGTACAGGGGAGGTGCAAATTACTTCACCCAGTAACAGGGCGGGAGATTTGAAGGAATTGTGACTCTGAGTTGTCATTCTGTCCTCATGTCTCTCATTTAGAGTTGCTTGAAAAATGTTATATAATTGATGCAAAAATTCCAAACAAGAATGTTTCATTTGAAAATTTCCACTGAATGTTCTGAGTTTTTTCAACAAAACAAAAACTGAGGGGGAAAACTAACTCCCCCATATCCCCTCCTTTCTAAATCCTTTTTGTTAAAAAATTGGAAAATTTGAAAATTTTAACACAGAAATTACCCGCTAAATTATATTTTCTGTCAAAAAGCAATTTGCTGCCAAATCATGGTCAGTGAAACATTTCAGCCTGATCATAATGGGCTACATAGATCCTTTATGATGCTCATTCCTAGAGATTCAATCTTGCTCTTAGATAAGTTCCAGACTTTTCTAAGAAACCAATAATACTAAACTCAATGTGAGCAAGGGAGGGCAAAACAGACTTATTACAAAACTTGAAAGCAGCATGTTTTGCATGGTTTTGTTGCAAAGATGTATGGGACAGCTGTTCTTATGATAAGTAAAAAAGTTTTTGGTTGTTAGCAAAGATCTACAAAGGGAAAAGCAAAACAAATCCTGAAGTGGTTTCAACACACTTTATTTTGTCAGGCAAAGAATAATTCCAATTAAATAGCACTGTGTTAAACTACATTTTGTTCTTTCTTTCACAGGATATAATGAATATTCACTGTAATGACAGTTTCATCATGCTAGGAACTATACACATACCTACACTTCTTAAAAAGAGAGTTTTCTGAACGAAACATGTTTATGTACAGTACTGAGGCTTCAAAGAGCACATTGCTAAATCAGAATTTCAGCAAACTTTACAAACTACACAAAATAAAAACAGCAAAAAAAAGTACTGATGGAGTTCTTGACAGAGAACTTATCTTTACATTTGGCAAAGTTCTATCTCGGAGGTGTTTCTTTAAAAAAAGGAATAAAATTATATACATTATTCAGTAATCCTCAAAATAGGAAGTTATTAAATAGCACAAACAATATTACAATCTTAAATGTCCATGTTACATACAAATGGGGACCGGGGTCTACTTTAAAAAGAAAAAACTTGTAGTAAGTCTAGCCTGTACATTTAGGGCCAGATCCTCAGCAGGTATAAATCCCTGTAGTTTTATGGACATCAAGGAAATTACACCTATTTACACCTGCTGAAAATCTAGTCCTTACCTACATTATACACAGAGGAGACCTGCTAAAGCATGGAAGGCTGGACTGGCTACACATTGACAGAAGTTTGTTATGTATACACAAGTTTTCATGCAGCAGAAAAATGTTAGTTTAAGTGTAATCCCTTAAACAGTCATACCATAAGAATTGTATGTAAAGCAGCTTTAAAAATATTATTTTATAATCATATGAAACTCAGAGCTACGCTGATTGTTTTAACTGAATCCCATATTGCCAATATTCAGTTATAAACAATGCAACTATCATTTTTGAGCCCTAATGGGGGCTTATTAAAATATCACTGTAGTCAACCGCTTAAAGAATAAATCGTACCCTTAAATGCTTATTAAATGCCATATTTCATCTGGAATCAATTACGAGCCTCACAACAGACATTAATGTTATACTAACTGTGCAGTGAATCTCCTGGATAACATTGGAAGACCAAGTGCAGCATACAGAGTATATGAACTAATGTCAGTCTAGGAGGTAGTTTTGTTTTGTGGAGCCCAAAACAACTTTTTGGATTGTAACTTAAGGATTGAACTTTCAGAAAGTCTCCCTTCCTACCAAATGGATATTTTCTCCACTGCAAGACACCTGGCAAAAACTGAGTTTCATTTACTCATTTTAATTTAATCTTTGTTGAATCTACCCTGCCAGCTCTTGAGACCTGATCCAAAGCTCAATTAAATCAATGAGAATCTTCCCACTGGTTTCCATGGCCTTTGATTCAGGCCACTATACACCAGTGTATACAGTTCACTAATATGCATTTAGGCCTCGATTCAGGAAAGCACTTAAATACAGGCTCAGATTTAAGCACATGAGCCATTCCACCCCCTTTAAGCAAAGCAATTCAGCCTGTGCTAAGCTTGCAGTTAATTATGAGTGGTCCCACTGATGACAATGGGACATAAGTCTGTGCTTCCGTGATCTGCTGAATCAAGGCATATTTCCCAGCTGTTCCATCACTGAACGGCAAAATGGTAACACGCCTGACTGCCAATGCATCAGTTTGAAACCAGAATAATGCAATTGTGACAGACTCTTCATCACACTAGTGTAAAGCTTGAGTAATTCTACTCACTTCAGTAGACTTACTCCTGATATACACCAAAGGAAGTGGGATAAGAATCATGCCCCAAAAGCTTCCACTGTTTTAAAATAAAGTTAAAAGAATAATGGATAGAATAAGGGGTTCTCAAACTTCATTGCACTGCGACCGCCTTCTGACAACAAAAATTACTACATGACCCCTGGAGGAGAGACTGAAGCCTGAGCCTGCCTCAGTTCTACTGCCCCGAGAGAAGGGGACCAAAGTCCACCACCCCAGTTTGTAGGGAGCAAAGCCAAAGACCAAGGGCCCCGGGCCGCAGCAAGTCTAATTCTAGCCCTGGTGACCCCCATTAAAACAGGGTTGCAACCCACTTTGGGGTCCTGACCCACAGGTTGAGAACCGCTAGATATAGATACTTCCTTTGAAGGCATGATTTTATTAGAACTGCTGGCATTTTTTTTTTAAAACCGCCTCTGGGTTTAGAAGTTATTTTTCCTCAGTTCATCATAAAAGAATGTTATTTTGGTTGAATATATAATATCTTTAATTAGCTTATTTTGCTGCAGACAGTCGTAAAATGTCATTGCGTTACATGTGATATTCTGTGATGCTATCTGTTGCTAATAACTGAGTGTAGTGAATAATCTTAGTGGACCCCAGGAAACTTCTCACATATGTAAGGCTAGCAGGATTTGCCCCTGATATTTTGCACTACAGATGGTTGGAAAATGGTGACATTTTTGTACCAAACTGGATGAATGGACAGAAAGACATTCACCAAGTTTTCAACCAGTTCTATCTGGCATGTTACAAATCATGAGCTGGTGAAGATTTTTTTTTTAATGTTTTTGCTGAAAAATGGCTTTTGAAAATGAAAATGTCACCAAAAATTTTGTTTTGAAATGTTCCTCTTTTTTTTGGACAAAAAATATTTTTTCAGTTTTCTTTTTTGCCCCTTTCTAAACCGTACCCTTGTTTTCCCCTTCTCAGCAACAAATAGCATATGGGTTAATAAAAAAGGAGAAAAGGATGAAAGAACGGAAAAAATTGAAAACTGGATACTTTTTAAATCAAATAATTTTGGAAAGCAGTTTTCTGAACATTTTGTAGTCAGCTCTCTTGGAAAACTTTGAAAAGATACTGCTTTTGAAACTTTCAAAATTTTTCATGATTTTTTCTCCACATCTTTCAACCAGCTCTAACCTTTATCATTTGGGACATTATAAAAGAAATCTGTGGTTCTAGTATTTGAGGAAATGTTGTACTATATATCTACATTCTGCTCACAGGAAGGTAACCTTTTTGAAAAGCACCTAAGTGACTTAGTTACTTTTGAAAATGTTACCTATAATCAGAGTCCTCATGTTGCTTACGAAGCTATGAAGTGTTTTAGGGCAAATATGCTCTTTGATGTCAAAATGAGCAGAGATATTTGTAAATTATGTCTTAGAATGTATTACAGCTCATATAATGAACAATAATCAGTGTTTCCTGAGGTATAAAACCATTTTTTCTCTTTTTGTCCTACTTTTACTTTAATTTGACCTTCAGTTTTTTCCCCTGTCCTATCCACTTCTACTGTACTTTACTTTTGCCAGCTTCTTAGCTTCATGCTTTCACATGACTTGTACAGTGAATGAAAATTGTAAACCCAACATTGAACCGTAAACAATTAGAAACTCATAGACTTAAATGCAGTGCAAGAAACCCCAGGGCATTACCCTCATTTGAACAACCATCGTAACCCAAATTATCTCTCTCCCTTTCTGTTCTGCTCAATTCCAAAACTGCAAATTAATGCACTGATTTTCTTTCTTTCTTTCTCTTCAACTGTAAGTAAATATCAGGATATCAAATGGGTTAAGGGAAATATTCAGTTTTGCTGCTACAATAGGGACCTATGCAATGCCAGTGAGCATCTCACAAAGAAAATGCTGGTTTTATATTTTCTCTAATTAAGTTACACTGCATTTTACTGGGAGAAGAATGTTTCTCAGGCATGCTTTACTAATTTTTATTTTAATATGCTCTCAACAGACAAACAAGAGCCCCCTGTAGGGAGAACAAACACATCTGAGGCTCCAAATGAAAAAATTAAGACCCTGGTAATTGATTCCTTCTGTTCCTACTTTTCCTGCTATTAATCAGGGCCTTTAACTTGCCATAGTCCCCTCTCATCTTCTGGGATTCTTCTCCGCGCTGTCCTTGCTGCCTACTGTCTTTGCAGTATTGGTTAATCATCTGCATTTCTGAATGGCTGAAAGCTCCAACAAAATCCTTTGGGTGGAACTGCAGTGCTCGTATAGAGCTGGCCCAGGTCCAGGGGGACCACTTGTCAGTCATGAAAGCCACCATATTTGAATCTAACACTTTGAAGTTGATCTTTGCTATGGTTTGCTTGAAGCTGTTCTCTGTTGCGATGCAATGGTAGAGTCCTCTATCAGTATCCTGGACAGAGCGAATCAAGAGTCCTTGCTCAGTCAATATGATCCTTTCATTAAGTTTGACCTACAAGGACAAAAGGAAAAATAAACTTCTTATACAGTGTGATGGGCCAATTAATTATACAAGGCACATGTAATATCTTCTGATGACTCTTTTTCACATATGGGGAGCTTGTTCTGTGGAGAGTTTTTCCGAATTTTATCTTTATTGTGATTTTCAACGGTTACTATTAACATTTGAGATGATCAAACCACAGAGACCAACCTAGACCCTTGGGAGGACCCACCACAAGGCAGGATTTTCAACCATCTCCAAAGAGAGTAGACCCCTAGGGGTAGAGAAACTTTTCTTTGCCAGCATTACAGACCTGGGTAGTCTGCCCGCTAACATCAGAGTGTTCTGCTAACATCTGCTGACAGGAAGATGGAGTCTGTAAGACTGGTGGTTGATGTCTCACTGGACACTGGGTGGCTTTTGGGTAAATGCTTTAATTGAGTATTGGCACCAGCGGGCAGTTCTATAAAGAATTATATATTTGGTGTAGATTCCATACAATGGTGTAAAAGTGTCTAAGGGAAGGATGTCATTTTGTATTCAATGTTGCACAGTTTGGAAGAAATTTACACAGCACACTATTTAGTTTTTGTTTCATGTCTATGACAGGCGATGATGGTGTTCTTTTTAAATATTTCTATGTTGTGGCAACTCACATGGCATGAGGCTGTGCAGAAATCTATTTTGAGTAAGTCTATTCTCCTGAAATTTCCAGCCCAGTTCCTCAAGAAAAGGGGTTTTAGAATTCAGAGAGATTCAGCTTAGCTGAAAAGAAACAACCCTCTGATCCTTTCATGGTTCATCCGTTACTAATTCCAGCATGTGTTGTTCTGACACAGTTACAAACAGAAAGACAAAAGGGGACTCAGATAAGGTGTATGTTTTTCTTGAGTAAGGATTAAAGAATTGAATCTACATTGCTCGCACAAGGTTTGAGCCTTCTCTGAGTATACCTGAGAAACAGCATGTTTTACTCAATAAATGCCTTATTAGCCCTCTCTTTCTCATTTCACAGTGAGTGTAACACTTTCCATTATTTATATTCTGTCACATGCACCATGTTACTGTCTTACTCTTACAACAGAAGTTCCCTTTTTTTTCCTCCAAAGAATATCTGCCAGATTTGAAATGGAAATGATGTTTCCTTTTTGTATCACTCAAGGAAAGCATTATAGTGTATGTTAGAGTACTGAAACTTGAGAACCTTGGAGCGTGCAGTAATGGAAAATGTGATTACACCGCAGTGGGGAAAATGCTTGTAGCCTTAAGTGTTTTTAGCTCAGGCTAATTTCTTGCTAAGGAAACCTGCCCCATTTCCCCTCACTCTCTCTTTTATCTTCTCCGTTGCACGAAGGTGCTGCTGTAACCAGACCTAGCTTCTTGATTTTACACATCTTGTTTCTTTTATGCCTGTTTCCCCAGATCAACAGCATGTGCTGACTGAGCAAATATTCCCATTACAATCATCTTGTTGTAGAGGAAAGATTTTCTAGTTAGTGTTTTGAATATAGGTGTAACCTTGAATTTTCTAAGGGAATTAGGTGCCCAATTCCCATTAAAAGTCAACTGGAGTGAAGTCCCTAACTCTCTTAAGCTCCTTTGAAAATCTCAGCTATAATTTATAATGAGAGCTGTCACTCCTCATGCCAAAACTAAAATATATTCATGTAACTTTCCTAACCTGCTTCATCATAACCAGACTGTCTGAGCCCCCTGATTGAATGCACTCCCCTCCCCCCCGAGCCCCAGATTGATCTGTGCTGCTCAGCTGCATTACTCACCTCTTTCCTTCGGTCATTGTCTTTCTGTAAGAGCCATTTAATGGACGCCTGGGGAGATTTAGGGGTGCACTCAAGAAAGGTGGTGTTGTTTTTCACTCCGTACTGAATGACTTCTGCTGCATTTCTGTACGCTAGGAAGCAAGAGGGGGCAGATAAGACTATTGTACTACTGATGCCTGATTCTGACTTGGAAAGCAAACATTTACATGTCAGCAAAACTGGCAACCAAGGTTCCTTAACCTAGTTGAGTCACACCCCGTCTCAGACTCACTAGACTGAAGACGTCCAGGAATCTGTAATTCAGGGCAAAAATCTATAAAAGAAAAGGAATTAAGTTTGGAGAAACTTCAGGCCCAATCAAACAGCAAATATTTCAGCCCTGGGCACAGACTGTTCTGAGAAATTAGGGCACCTGCTTGTGGCTCAAATCCTGCCTGGCAAAGGGCAAAGGGAACTTCTTCTACCCGGTGCTCTCAGGCAGCAGCAGGCCAGGGCATCATCCTAGTGCTCTCTGTGGCCCATCAGCGACTGCCAGTAGCAAAAATCCCCAACATCTGGAAACAGGACACTAGATGGCGGGGCTCTGAGTTACTACAGAGAATTCTTTACCAGGTATCTGCCTGGCAGGTCTTGCCCACATGATGTCTTGATCACCATGTTTGGAGTTGGGAAGGAATTTTTCCCTGGGTCAGATTGGCTGAGACTCTGGGGGTTTTCGCCCACCTTTGTAGTATGTCACAGTCACTTGCAGGTTTAAACTAGTGTAAATACAATTCTCTGTAACTTGAAATCTTTAAAACATGATTGGAGGACTTCAGTAACTCACCCAGAGGCTAGGGGTCTATTACAGGAGTGGAGGGGTGAGGTTCTGCAGCCTGCAATGTGCAGGAGGTCAGACTAGATGATCATAGTGGTCCCTTCTGACCTTAAAGTCTATGAGTTTAAAGAAGGGCGAGCTATTTAACATGCCGGTCAGTGCCCCAGCATCAAAAAAGATACAGCCTGCTACTCCAAGGATGTGGGTAGGCCTGTAGCTGTTCCCTGAATGTGCATTTTGAGGTGAGGTGGGGGCTAAAAATGGCCAGAAACAGCTTCTTTTTCAAAGCAGCATTAAGATCTCTTCAGTCACCTGTAGCCATCATGTAGTGTCATTCCACCCCTACCCACTTGGTGCAGCTACTTATATAGATAGGACAGGACTTAGCTCTAAACCTAAAATCCAATGAAAAACATAGATCAGACAGAGACTGAGACCAGGAGACAGAAGGAGATGATGCCACTCTTCTCCTGGGAAAGGCTTTCAATTGATTTATAGCACTCTAGCAATACTTGGGCATATGTAAGTTTTATCTTTGAGTAAACAGTAATGGTTAAAAATAAATACTGTAAATTGAACCACCTAGACATAGATGCCTAAATCAAATAATTGCGTCATCATACGGCTGTCACCCTGTCTTTCCTCATTCTATTCCCCATCTTTTGTTTCTTGCCCTTAGTCATAGAGACACTTCTAAAATTGGATTCTAAGCTACTTGGGAACCTTTGCTTTCTATTTGTTCTGTAAAGTGCCTACTACACTTTGGATTCAACACATAACAGTAATAATATTGTAAATGTTATGGAAGTGATCCTGAAGTACTTGGCATTCAAAGGTCCTAATCTGGCAATTAGTAGGCCCCTGTGCCTGCATGGAGCTTACTGCAAGACTGGGGTCAAAGTGAGTTTTATAGATGTACTTTAGGATTGAGTCATACAGGAACATACAGCACACTGAATGAGAGTCGATCTGCGTACGTGTTCTACAGATTTTACAGTTGTCTATAGCACTGTAGTATCTAAATGCGTCCATCCTTTCACGAAACTTTTATCTATTGCATATTATTTTTACTTGTTATGTGCACTTTGAAAGACAGAGAAAGAAAACAAATGCTTTTTCATAACAGCCCCAAGAGCTAACAATAATTTGTTAATGCTAAAAGTCTTTACAGAATATATAGAATAGCTATATGTAGAGTGGCCATACAAACCTATTGATGCTCAATGCTGTATTTAAATGTAGCTTTGTGCTGAAAAATGTTAAAGCCTCACATGTTAAAGCATGTTGAGGCATGAAACATGGCATGTTTATGCCTCAGTTTCAAAATTGTCTTATAAATTTGCTAATACATTTTACTCACATCAGCTCTTTTGTCTTTTTGGTGGTTTTCCGATGTGTTTTTCTTCTCAGTGTATTATTTTGCCATAAAATGGCTTAAAATATAATTTATATGTTGAAAGAGTCTAAATTATGGTTTCTTTATTACCTTTTATTACACTTGAAAAAGTAGGAGAAGGGCCACCTATTGTACCCTAGCTCTTCTCTTCCCCACTCTCATCAAAACTTCCTTGAAAAGAGAGAGTGAAACACCCTAATTAAGATTAGTCAATAGCTCATTCATGCTGTAGGAGACCCATAGACTCATAGGTCAGAAGGGACCAATCTGATCATCTAGTCTGACCTCCTGCACAAGGCAGGCCACAGAACCCCACCCATCCAATTTTATAACAACCCCTATCCCAGGACCGAGTTATTGAAATCTTCAAAACTGGTTTGAAGACCTCAAGCTGCAGAGAAACCACCAGCAAGCGACCCGTGCCCCACGCTGCAGGGGAAGGCGAAAAACCTCCAGGGCCCCTGCCAATCCGCCCTGGAGGAAAATTCCTTCCCGACCCCAAATATGGCGGTCAGCTAAACCCTGAGCATGTGGGCAAGACTCACCAGCCAGCACCCAAGAAGGAATTCTCTGCAGTAACTCAGTTCCCATGCCATCCAACATCTCCCCGCAGATCATTGAGCAGACCTATCTGGTGGTAATCCAAGATCAATTGCCCAAATTAACAATCCTATCATAACATCCCCTCCATATACTTATCAAGCTTTGTCTTAAAGCCAGGAAAGTCTTTTGCCCCCACTACTTCCCTCGGAAGGCTGTTCCAGAACTTCACTCCCCTAATGGTTAGAAACCTTCGTCTAATTTCAAGTCTAAACTTCCTAATGTCCAGTTTATACCCATTCGTCCTCGTGCCTACATTAGTACTAAACTTAAATAATTCCTCTCCCTCCCTAACGTTAACCCCCCTGATATATTTATATAGAGCAAGCATATCCCCCCGCAGCCTTCTTTTGGCCAGGCTAAACAAGCCAAGCTCTTTGAGTCTCCTTTCATAAGGCAGTTTTTCCATTCCTCGGATCATCCTTGTAGCCCGTCTCTGAACCTGTTCCAGTTTGAATTCATCCTTCTTGAACATGGGACACCAGAACTGCCCACAGTATTCCAGATGGGGTCTCACCAACGCCTTGTATAACGGCACTAACACCTCCTTATCCTTGCAGGAAATACCCCGCCTGATGCATCCCAAAATCGCATTTGCTTTTTTAACAGCCGTATCACATTGGCGACTCATAGTCATCCTGCTATCAACCAGCACCCCAAGGTCCTTCTCCTCCTCCGTCGCTTCCAACTGATGCGCCCCCAACGTATATCCAAAATTCTTGTTATTAGTTCCTAAATGCATAACCTTGCACTTTTCACTATTGTATTTCATCCTGTTTCTATTACTCCAGTTTACAAGGTGGTTCAGATCTTCCTGAATAGTATCCCTGTCCTTCTCCGTGTTAGCAATACCCCCCAGCTTCGTGTCATCCGCAAACTTTATTAGCACATTCCCGCTCTTTGTGCCAAGGTCAGTAATAAAAAGGTTAAATAAGATCGGTCCCAAAACCGATCCTTGAGGGACTCCACTAGTGACCTCCTTCCAGCCTGACAATTCACCTTTCAATACGACCCTCTGGAGTCTCCCCTTTAACCAGTTCCTTATCCAACTTACAACTTTCATATTCATTCCCATCTTTTCCAATTTGACTAACAGTTCCCCGTGCGAAACCGTGTCGAACGCCTTACTGAAATCTAGGTAAATTATATCTACCGCATTTCCTTTATCTAAGTAATCCGTCACCTTCTCAAAGAAGGAGATTAGATTGGTTTGGCACGATCTACCTTTAGTAAATCCGTGTTGCAATTCGTCCCAATTACCATTGACCTCTATGTCCTTGACTACTTTCTCCCTTAAAATTTTTTCCAAGACCTTGCATACTACAGACGTCAAGCTAACAGGCCTATAATTACCCGGATCACTTTTATTCCCTTTCTTAAAAATAGGAACTACATTAGCAATCCTCCAATCATACGGCACAACCCCCGAGTTTACCGATTGCTTAAAAATTTTCGCTAACGGGCTCGCAATTTCACGCGCCAGTTCCTTTAATATCCTCGGATGGAGATTGTCCGGGCCCTCCGACTTCGTCCCATTGAGCTGTTCAAGTACGGCCTCTACCTCAGTTGCGGTAATATCCACTTCCATATCCACATTCCCGTTTATCATCCCAAGGTTCACTAGTCTTATTAAAAACTGAAGCAAAGTACTTGTTTAGATGTTGGGCCATGCCTAGGTTATCCTTGATCTCCATTCCATCCTCAGTGTATAGCGGCCCCACTTCTTCTTTCTTTGTTTTCTTCTTATTTATGTGGCTGTAGAACCTTTTACTATTGGTTTTGATTCCCTTTGCAAGGTCCAGTTCAATGCGGCTTTTAGCCTTCCTCACTTTATCCCTACATGTTCTGACCTCACCAAGGTAGCTTTCCTTACTGATCCTGCCTTTCTTCCACTCTCTGTAAGCGGTCTGCTTTTGTCTAATCCCCTCTCTGAGTTGTTTGCTCATCCAGTTTGGCCTACGACTCCTGCCCATGGTTTTTTTCCCCTTTCTCGGGATGCAGGCTTCCGACAGTCTCCGCAACTGCGACTTAAAGTAATTCCAGGCCTCCTCCGCATTCAAATCCACTAATTCCTCCGTCCAATCCACTTCCCTAACTAATTTCCTTAACTCTTTAAAATTAGCCCTCGAGAAGTCAAAAACCCTAATCCCAGATCTACATTTGTTTATCCTTCCATCTAGTTTGAACTGAATCAGCTCATGATCACTCGAACCAAGGTTGTCCCCTACCACCATTTCTTCTACGAGGTCCTCACTGCTCACCAACCCAAATCTAAAATGGCATCTCCTCTCGTAGGTACTTCAACTACTTGATGAAGAAATCCATCCGCTATCACATCCAGAAAAATCTGACCCCTATTATTCTTGCAAGTACTCGTCCTCCAGTCTATATCCGGGAAGTTGAAGTCCCCCATAATCACACATTTCCTCTTTGTGTTTACTTCATTAAAGACCTTAAAGAGGTCTCTATCCATATCCCAATCAGATCCCGGCGGTCTGTAGCACACGCCAAGCACTATCTCAGGGGAAGCTCTAGTTGCTTTTTTACCCAGTGTGATTTTCGCCCAGACAGACTCTGTCTTATCCATTCCATCGCTTCTTATTTCGCTACAGTTAATGTCATCATTGATGTACAAGGCTACTCCACCACCTTTGCCTTTCTTTCTGTCTTTCCTAAACAGCACATAGCCTTCAATACCCGTGCTCCAGTCATGAGTACTATTCCACCAGGTTTCAGTTATCCCTATAATATCCGGTTTCACTTCCTGCACTAGTAACTCCAGTTCCTCCATCTTGTTACCTAGACTCCTCGCATTAGTGTACAGGCCTTTTAATTTTTGGTGTTTGGCATCAGTGACATTCTTTCCCCCGTCGTGCAGAGACCTTTTACCACCAGCATCACCCGCTACTCTGGTTTCTCCACTATTCCTCCTTGGATCAAATCTTGGGACCACAAGGGTATCCCCTCTCACTTTGTTTACTTTCCTCTCCAGGTTACATTCCGGTGTGGAGATCTCCCGAGCATCTCCCAACCATCTCCCCCAACTTCCTAGTTTAAAGCTCTCTTGATGAGGTCGGCGAGCCTCCATCCTAGAATTCTATTTCCCTCCTTGATTAGATGAAGTCCATCGTGAGCGAACAGTCGTCTATCCGTAAACGCTTCCCAGTGACCGTACATCCCAAAGCCCTCCTTATAACACCACTCCCTAAGCCATCTGTTGATCGCCATAATCTTGTCACTCCTTCGTCGCCCCGCTCTAGGAACCGGCAGAATCCCACTGAAGATCACCTGAGCCTCGATGTCTTTGAGCCTCTTCCCCAGTCTGGCATAGTCCTCCTTGATACAGTCCAGCGAGTAACTAGCCGTATCATTCGTTCCCACATGAAGGATAATCAACGGATTCTTTCCCGCTCCCGCTAAGATCGTATTCAGCCTCAGGTCCACATCCTGTATCTTAGCCCCTGGCAGACAGCACACCCTTCTGTTCTCCCGATCAGGTCTAGTTACAGGCCTATCCACTCTTCTCAGTAAAGAGTCTCCAATCACGTAAACTTGCCTTTTCCTGGCGACAGTGCGATTCTGCGGTCTATCCCCCACAGCAGGTGGTCGCAATTCCTTACGATTTGTATTCGCCCTTACAGTCCTCCTAGGGCTCACACTTGGTGACGCCTCCATCGACTCCTCCCCTCTTTCTGCAGGACTAGCTGCTCGCCTCTTCTTCCTCGCCCTTTGTCCTTCAGCAGCCTGCTGTGCTCCATCTTCATTTCCCAACTCAGCAAACCTGTTCCTGAGTTCTATTTCTCCATCACTGGCCCGTCTTTTCCTCTGCCTGGTTCTCCTAGTCACATGCTTCCACCGTCCACTTTCCTCACCCAGCAGCCCCTCCTCAGAGTCCTTTGGTCTTGCTTCTATCCGCTCGTCTGAGCTTGTCCCCTGCGCCTCATCATGTCTGTGTTCCATCAACTGCTCAAATCCCCTTCTAAACTCAGCCAGAGTTTCCACTTGCATCTCCAGTCCCCTTACCTTTTCCTCCAGCAGCTCTATCAGGCGGCACTTCATGCAGGTGAAACTCCTTTCAGGTGCTCCCTCTAGGACCATGTACATGCCGCAGCTACCGCATCCAGTCATCCTCAGTGTGTCTGCACCTGCTACCTCTGCCTCCATCGTAGCGCTCCAACTGTGTGCCTGGCAATCCACGCCTCACACCACTCTGCAGGCCACCAACAAGGGTTGGGCTGCTCGCAGACCCCTGCCTCTTCCCTAGTCTGCCTTCCTGGTTCCTCTGCCTGGGTCTCCCCTGCAACCTCCCCCTGGAAACTCCCACTGAAACTCCCCTGTTAGCCGCTCTGTTCGCTGGCTCCTGTGCCGCTGCCTGAGTGCCTGGCTCCTTATATAGGACCCCTAAGCAGGTAAGCCCCGCCCCCAACTCAGGGCTCAGCCTCGCTCCCAGCACACAGCCCCTAGCAGCCTGCACACACACTCACTCACACACAGACACCACAAACTACACAAACCACAAAAACCTGCTCCTCCGACAGCACTCCCACTCAAACTCCCCTGTTCGCCGCCGACTGTGCCGCTGCCTGAGTGCCTGGCTCCTTATATAGGACCCCTAATCAGGTAAGCCCCGCCCCCAACTCAGGGCTCAGCCTCGCTCCCAGCACACAGCCCCTAGCAGCCTGCACACACACTCACTCACACACAGACACCACAAACTACACAAACCACAAAAACCTGCTCCTCCGACAGCACTCCCACTGAAACTCCCCTGTTCGCCGCCGACTGTGCCGCTGCCTGAGTGCCTGGCTCCTTATATAGGACCCCTAATCAGGTAAGCCCCGCCCCCAACTCAGGGCTCAGCCTCGCTCCCAGCACACAGCCCCTAGCAGCCTGCACACACACTCACTCACACACAGACACCACAAAAACCTGCTCCTCCGACAGCACTCCCACTGAAACTCCCCTGTTAGCCGCTCTGTTCGCCGCCTCCTGTGCCGCTGCAGCTGACTGTTTAAATCTCTACTCTGTCTAACCTGAGAAACTTTCCTGATGAAGGTTGCATTGAAACTAGATATGTTTCTATGAAAAGTTTTGTTTTTGACAAATTGACATATCCTAGCAAAAGACATCAACTCTACTACTGTTGACACAGAGTGAAGTGGACAAGAGTTCAAAACAGGATTAAAATTGCAGGTGAAAATGACCCTGATCCCCTAATCTCAATTTGTGTGGGGATTACAAAGCAGTAGACTGTCACAGCCTTTACTCAGCCATGCATGGGAGTAAGATGGAGTAAGGCACAGGTATTCAAAGGGATTTAGGCACCTAACTCCCTTTGAAATCTTTTGAAAATCTGGGTCTAAATTACAGGTTTCACCCTGTTTGGCCTTGCCTGGAATTGGGAGTGGAAGGAGCCTTAGCTCCATTGCCTCAACTCATTGGGCAGTGTGGATGGTCCGGTGTACATTGGGTTGTAAAATGCTTCATGAAAAGGGATAAAATAGTTTACTCGTCCCTCAGTGCAAAGAGGGAAAGAGGAAGAATTGTGACTCAGAGTGGTGCCCAAGTCACAGTGCACCCTGGGGCTATTCTGGGGTGTGTGTGGGGGGAGAGAGGGCACAGCTTTCACACCATCTCTTGCAGGGCTATGCCCACAAGCACATTCTAGCCCCAAATGACTTTACAGTTCAGCATAATCATCAGGTGCAAGATTGGAACAGGTGGGTGTAAAGGACATGGGCAGAAGTGTGTGGGGAACTAGAGCAGTCCACCATTTCCCTAGAGCTGACTCAAGTCAGTGCTACTGGACTCTCACTTTATAATATCTCATGCCGTTTTATCATACAAAGACACCACTTCATGTAAAATACAAGGAAAGGATGTTAAGGAAAAAAAGCCTATCTCAGGTTTGGAAAATGACTGTGCTTTTTTGCTGCTTTACCAGTAAACCACACAGCTGACATGAAGAATGAGTCACATGAAGGAAAGTTCAAGTGATCTTTAACAGTATGATCATCTTTCAATTACAGTACCTTTCAAGTTAAATCCTCGGCACTGAGTCATAGGATTTCCATGTCTCACATCTTGTCTACGACTCCGCCTGTAATATTTGGGAAGCACAAACTATGACTCTAAAATAGTCACACTGTAAAACTATTCACCAAATTATATATTAGTATCAGTGATCATGACTTACTGTAAACAATTCTATGTTTTGCAATTGGCATGCATATAAAGCACAGACCATTTGAATCAATGGAAGTTTTCCCACTGAAGTCAAGGGAAGCAGAGCAGAGTGCTAAGATTGACCCTATTCATGAAAATAACAGACTTTTCTGAACCTCAAAGGAGATGAGTTGTGTTCAAGTTTCTGAGAAAGGTTTAAATTGCCTTGTATTGTATCCAAACTGGTTCATCCATTCTTCACTATCAAGCAGTATGTCCTTCCAACAGTCTCTGTTGTACAGGGGAGCAACATAAAGCTCAGAGGTTTCACATGCAGGGGTTCATACAAACTTTGTCAGTTCCTTTTGGAGGCCAGGGCAGTCTTGTAGGATCAATGACTGCTCCTCATCAATTACTCACTATTTGATATTTGATATTTAGATAGGTTACTTAGATCAGTGTTTCCAACTTGCCTAAGTAGTCTGATTACCAGAGGTACTGAACACCCACACCCATCACTAATTCTCATTGGCGAAGTTGAGGTTGCTCTGCATCTCAGAAAATCACGTTACTTATTTTGGTGCTAACTATGGATTTACCTGTACTGCTGTAGGCGATTGGTATGGAAATGTGTGCCAGAATCTCTCTGTGTCTTGGTTTCCTCATCTGTCATATAGGATGAGTAATATTGCTCTGCTTCAAGGGGACATGGAGAATTCTAAGTCATTAATGTTTGTGAAGTGCTCTGGGATCATCAGGTGGTCATGCTTTATCCTATTATAACTATTTTTCTCCACATGAATTCATGCCTCTCATCCCAACACAAATTTTGGTGGATGTCTCTCTGTCTCTCTGCCTGACTTTAGAATTTGCAGCAAAACCTGAAACTAGTCAAGTGCTGAGTTGCTTAGGATTTTGTTGTCCTCTTTTATATTTAATATTCAGAATTAAAAATGCTGCAGCACTATAACATGGCCTGAATGATCTACAGATGAGAGAGAAAATAGTGAACACCAGAGTAGGAAAATATCTAGGTAAACCATAATTTGCTGTGGTCTTTCAGAAGCTGCTCCCACATCCCACTAACCTAATCAAGAGACCTTATCCTCACAGTTTACTATTTATCCAGAAACAAGAAGTGGCAATGTTTGTTTGGGGAGGATATGTTTGTGGGTGTTTTCAGGACATAAGTTAAAAGTCAGGTGTTTTGAGGTTATGCTGTGTGGGATGACACACAGCAGGCAGAGAGGTGGCGAGAGAAAGACTGACCGTAGAAAGACACTACTGTCTAGACTTGGGGATTTGGCTCGAATTACTGATGTTTTCTCCAGCACAAGCTGTTTCTTTAGATAAAGAAACAAGTCATTTCCCTAGCATATGAAAAACAGATTGTTTTCCACACTGTGTTTGGTGTTTATTTTGGTCTGCTGTAAGAAGCACATTACAAGCAAAATGTTAGCAGCAGTATAAAACCCAATGGAAATAACATGGATATACATGATGGAAATGGCAAGAGGTCAGCTGGAAATTATAAATGTTGGGCCTGAGCTTCCACTTTGTTATACCTCTCAACAGTTTAAGTTGTGTTGGCTTCAGGTGGGCTGAGAATCAGAGACCTGGAGCCAGCACCTGACGATTCCCCATCCTCCCACCATGGCCTTTGCTTGGTGTCCCAAAGAATCTGTCGTGAAGACAAGAGGTCAAATGCTGAACTTTGCAAATTGTAAACAAATACTACTACTACACAAAAATGCAAGGTACCTGCACCATAAAATATACTTTGTTCATTCCGGACTAATTTGTGCTATATGAGTTAATCCCGGGCAAGGGGTGGTCAGTAGCTGCCCTAACCCAGGAGAAGTCCAGCAAAGAAATTGTCTCTGTTCCTTTTTTGCTCCCAGATGTTAATAATCAACTACTAGCACCTCATCAACTGGCTGGTCCACTGGGGGATGGAGCCAAGGTTCCACCCATTTCCCATCCCTCTCTGTCAGCTCCCCAGATACCTGCAAAGGGAGAAGTACCATGCACACAGTCCCCAGGCTCTTCCTTGCATCTACAACTGTGCTCCTGCACAGGCCAGGCTAAGACCCCATTTGTAATGAAAAGTTTAGTTTGATAATATTTCACACAATGTTCATTAGCTATTCTGTAGTCATTTGTACAAGCAGTGAAGCCCCAGTAATATGAGACCACACTACAGCCTTCTGCTATTAAATATTTCTCCAGAGAAGTGGAGCGAGATTGCTATTTTGCATAAAAAGTATGGTTTGTGCTCAGTGAGAACTAGAGACTTTCTGTTGTAAATTAAAGGAAAATTGCTTTGTCTGCTTTAATGAACCTTATGTTGAAAATCCCAAATCTAGTGGGTATGATATGGAAATGAAATTTGCCTGAATTGGTCTGTTTTCCAGAGCAGGGTGGGAAACAGTCTTCTTGTCCTGTGAATATTTTTGAGAGTTTGAAAACATTTACCATCCTGAATGGAGTTGAAAAGTCAAAATCTCAAAAATGTTTGCAAATTGAAAAATTTGTAAAAATCGGTTAATGTCGATTGAAAACTTTTGTTTCAATAATTTGTAAATGTTTTGTTTTGATTTCAACTTTTTTCCATTTAAATCTATTTTTGCCTAACGAGTGTACATTTTTAACCAGAATAAATGATTTTGGGTTTGGTTTGTTTCAAAAATAGCGAAATGGAATACTTTGACAATTTCCAAACTTTTTTATTCCATTATTTTTCAAAGTCAAGAGATTTGTCAAAATAGACCTAGCTCTATAAATAGTTTTGGTGTTAACAAATCAGTGTTTTTTGTTGAAAAATGTCTCTGAAAAATTCCAGACCAACCAGACCTGATAAATAGTCCTTTTCAGTGAGGAAAAACACAGAATATAAAGATTCAATGCGCCAGATATTCTGCTGCATGAAAGGCATTACCATGATAGTTACATTCACAGCAATTTTAAACAAAGGCAAAGGCATCACTGGATTCCGATTCTATTCCCACATCGGCATTATCTCAGTGTAACTCCATTAAAATTGGTGCACACATGGTATGCCAGAGGAGGATTTGGCCCTTGTTGCTTTAAAATTAGAATAAAATCTTTCTTTCACAATGTATTGTTTTTAATATAAAAAGTGATCTCTTTAGCGGATAGTTTTGGTCAGTGTGCAATGCCAAAAACAACAGGTATTTCAGTATTATTTTTAAAGAAGCCAGCGACAATAACAACAAAAACCAATCCCCTTCTGCTATCACATTACATGAGCCATGACTACATATGAAAGTAAACCCTTGACTTGTACTTTTCTTGCAAATCTCATCAGACTCCTCACCTCTTCCCTGTTGGGTAGAACCTGGAGCAGGAATTGCCATCCCAAGCGCAGTAAGGATCTCTGGCTAGGCAGCAGTCAGCACAGGCTGTTCCATAGATATGGCAGCGATGCAAAGATACCTGCGTGATCCCTTCATCTGAGCTCACATATAATTGTTGCTGTGGAAGGCAATGGAAACATTTATTTCAGATGTGGAGCCTAAAGGAGCAGCTTCACCCAGGAGCTTACTTAACATATGCATAAAGCCTTCAATTCGTTTTGGAATGAACTAAAAACCAAGAAGTGAGCCACTAAAGGGTTCAAAGCCAAAATAAATAGAAATCTCCCAGGTTAACATGCTTATAACATTACCATCTCCTGTTATAAAATACTTAAAATGCTATGGAGAATGCTAATGGTTTTTTGGACATTGAATTTCATTATTTTGTCCTGTTGCAGCGGGTCTGAGTTAGTATAGTTCAGATTTGAGGACTTGGTCCTTAGTGACGATTACTGAATCAAGCCTTTGAGATAAGCAAGTTCTCTGCATACAGTCTCCTTAAGAAATACTGTGCAAAGCTTCTAGTTGGATTTACCCAGGGCATAGATTCCATAAACACAAAACTACGAGGTCACTATGGACTAGATTCTGAGAATCTTACCTTAAATAGAACCTTACTCCAGGTCAATGGGGCCACTGGAGTCAATGAGACCACTCATGGAGTAAGGATCATTCAAGGTGAGTGAAGCCATCAGAATCTGGAGCAAAATGACTGGTTCTAACCAAAAGCCAGTTAAATAGCATTTCTTAAAGTGGAAATAAACCCTGGATAGGAGCATACCTGAACTGTGGTGGCCTGAGTCCCTCTCTCTCATAACACTGGCAAATCTCATGGAGTTTAATTTCATAAATAGTAATTAATTAATTAATAATTCTGAAAAGTCTGTGGCAGAATTCAATAAATTTAAATTGTTTGAATACAGAATTTTAGCTAGCTTTTATTATGGTTGTGCAGTCACACAACTGTTATGATCACCATCACCATATTAATGATTCATGTCAAAATAGCCATTATGAATTAGCTTGACAGACACAACCTCATCATAGGCCCCATACCACCATTTCTACACTCCCCAAGTGCTGAATGAATAATTTAGACAAATAGCTTCAGTCTATGGATTGTGATTTGATTGGTTATATGGTATTTTTTTTGTTCCCTAATTGGACTTTTTATCAGTTGAAAATAACCAATATTGAACAATGCACTAGTGAATTTTGTCTGACGGTGCTGGGATAGATCCTCAGCCAGTGCAAATTGGGAGTCAGAGGTGCTACACTGAAGATCCATGTGTCCGTATTTAGTATGGTGCATCCTAGTTAGCCTTTTTAGGACCTTAAGTTAATTCTGTTCTCAAATAATAACCACTAAATGAGTGTTCCACTTTCCTTTACCTTTTTAGATGAAATCTTCATTGTTGTTATGGGAGCATTATTCTGAAAGACAAATCACATTTCTATGCCATCTTTTATTTATTATGCATGATATTAAACTTTAACGTTTTGTAAGCCACAGTCATTTCTAGATAAACCATTCTTTTCCAGACTCTTGAGGGGATGTCATTCACACCTAATCATCTTTTGCCACAACTCAACAAACATGACATAAATACAAAGTTTGAGTCAGTAAATATATTGGCTGCATGAACCTCTGGACTTGACTCAGACACATTAACAAGTTCTCACACTTCTGGCTGAAATGCTCTTAAGAGCTGACTCACTACTACAGATAGGCAGTATGTGTTTGCAAACCATCACTCTCTCTCTCTTTGGAAGGCACAGCCTTTGTTCTTGGAAGGTGACAGCATGCAGGAATCATGTAACAGCTCATACGTAATTAGCACATGATCTGGACAAGACGAATTAATATTTCTTCCACACTGTATCTACAATGCGTACACTTTGGTTACTGTCCAACACATGATTTTGGATTATCAACAAGAAATGCCAACATTACAAATGATGTGTTGTGTTACTGAATTTTTGTTTTTGCTCAGTGCACTCAATGGACACTGCACACTACTGTATGTAGTTTTCAGTGTCATTTATTATCTGTGTCGAACTGAATGTTAAAGAACACTCTTTGGAGTGACTACAGCCATTGTGTTAAACCAATGAAACAATCTATTATTCTCATCAAAATTAATGGTAAATACAATCAATGATGGCAATGGTAATGACAATCATTATTTTGGGGATCAAGGAAAAGACGGATGACATTGTGGTAGGTCAAGATTAGAGTGTGGCACACCAGAAGAGCTGTAAGGAGGCCCAGGGCTGGAATTGCAAGGGGCTTTGCAGAAATTGGAAGTTGCTCAGAATTGGGGCTGTGGGGTTGTAACACTTCAGGTCTGAATACTTGAGAGCTAGGAAATCTGAGTTCAAGTCTATGTTTCTCCAGAAGCTTCCTGTTTGACCTTTGGCAAGTTGCTTAGTTTTTCTGGGCCTCAGTTTCCCATCTGTAAAATGAGGGATAATAGTACTTCCCTACCTCACAGAGATGCTGTGAGGGCAGATACAGTAAAGATTATAGAGTGTTCAGATGCTACAGTAGGGGGACATAAATACCTGAGGTGATGATAAGTGCATTAGCAAATGTTGGGGCTCAGGACTGGAGCAGTAAAAGTTTAGTAAGTAAGAAATGAGTCATATTGACATAGCTGTAAGGGGTTAATGCCAGATTAATCATGGAATACCAAGGTTGGAAGGGACCTCATGTAGTCCAACCTGTTGCTCAAACCAGAAGGAATCCCCAGACAGAATTCTGCCCCAGATCCCTAAATGGGCCCATGAAGGATTGAACTCATAACCCTCTAGTTAGCACGCCAATGCTCAGACCACTGAGCTATCCCTCCCCCCAAGGTGTTACTACCAGTTCATGTCTAATGGGTAGTAAATTTGCAGAGGTCAATTTGTGGAAAGCATGCAGTGCCTATTCCCTCCTTGCTTTGAACAGTTCTTTCAGTGTGGGGTGATCAGACAGCAAATGTGAAAAATCGGGACAGTGGGTGGGGGGTGTTAGGAACCTATACAAGAAAAAGACCCAAATATCAGGACTGTCCCTATAAAATTGGGACATCTGGTCACCCTATTTCAGTGTCTCATTTTCACAAACACTGAAGTAGATCAAAAAGGCCCCAATTTGTGTCTGCAGTGCTGGCCTGGGGCTCTGTCTTTTGTGTCTTGCATGGAAACGAGATTAAATAGCTTTGCTCCAGCCGTCTTTCTCACTGCAATCTGTCAAATGCCACTTTGGATCTCAGATTCCACTTTCCCTCTCAGAGCTACTTTTCAAAAAGAAAATACTTGACAGCACTACCACATGCTTTACTTAGTCTATGCCTTTACGTACACTAAGCCTATGCTACCCTTGTCCCCTCTGTTTTTGAGAGTCATTAATAAAGCCCCAGCCCAACTACATATGTTTTGAGCCTGGAGCTTATGCTAGAGTGATCTTGAGGGCTCAGAAAGTAAGGATGAGAAGACCAAGCAGGGGACTGAGAGTCATGACCCTGGGTTCTTTCCCAGGTTTTGGTACAGACTTTCCATGAGCCCTTGCTTTCCCTGCCTAGCTTCCCCTGCTCTAAAGGGAATGAATAATATTTCTGGTGAAAGAAGTCCCATACAATATTATTCATATGCACTTTTTGAAAAAAGTTGGCTCAGTTTTCCACACAAGGCATAACAAGACCATTTAAATTCACAGGTAACTCATCCTGGGGTACAAAGCAACTGGGGAACCTGGGTTGGGACAGGCATGTATGAAGGTGTGCAGAGTAGGAGGTTGTGCAGATATGGCAGTTCCTTGTATGGCTTGTCCAAGGGAGGGCCTCTGTTCACAGGGGAGAAGGAGGTATGCTTCCTTGGTGTGCCCAAAGAGGGCTCGGAGGAGATGGAGCTATGACCTTGCCCCTTCCACACCTGCCCACACAGCAAGTTAGCTGCACCATAGCAAGTGGGCTGTCTAGTCCCTCTACACAACAGGCTGAGCTGTGCTGGGTACAGAGAAGCTCAGCCTAGATCTGCATCACTTGCCCTGAGTCTACCTGGTAAATGGCAGTCCACTTGCAAATTTCTAAGAGCTTTCACCAGTAGGGTGAACAGTTCCTTATTTTTCTAACAGGCAGCTAGAATGATTGACAGAGACTCTTTTATTGTTTTTTCCATTAATTGTTTATGCCTCTTTTCAGCTTAGGGTGATTTAGGCCTAAAGCTTTTTGAGTATGGTGACATCTGGCTTTAAAGAACTTGAGCAAAGTAAAAACAACACCAGTTTGCTTCAAATCTGTGGCTCATAATCAGAAAGCTTATAGTATAATCAAAGAAGGGAAAAAAAAAGAAAGAAAAAGAAAAACTGAGATTCCAGCTGCAAATGGCTGCTGCCTCAATATGTGATGCCAATGATAAAAGTCTCCTGCTGGCAGTCAGTATAACATGACCTCTTAAAAAATGTGATTATCAAAATCCTTTGAGCCAGGATGACAACATAAGAAAAACAAGGCATTTGAATGCAGAAAAAAAGATTTAAGCCCTTTATACTCCACAGTACACTAGACATCACCTTATTCCTACTTCCTACAGTTGGAGGGCATCAAGCTGACATTCTACTAATTTATTTGATCTTTTATCAAGTGCTAGTCACCCTTGCTAAAGTCCTTTAGACAAAGTGTTTGTGTGAACATACATGTTGGAGGATTGAAAGGGGGAGCAAGACAAACCTGAAAAACCTCCAGTTCTTCTAAAATGAGCTCTCCACTTGCAGAAGAGTTGGTGGGTAGGACAACAACTTTCTGTACAGTCCCCTGATCTGGAACATAGAGAGAGGACAGATGAATTCTTACCAACTAGGAAAAAATATTAGAGGAAAAAGCATAATGGAGACAAGGGTGGAAATGATTTTCATAAATTCATAGATTTAAAGTCCTGGGGGGACCATTAGATCATCTAAGTCTAACCCCTGTGTAGAACACAGACCATAGAATTTCATCCAGTTACTCCTGTAATGAGCCCAATAACTTTGTGTTTGATTTTAAAATATCTGTAATAACTCTTTCTAGTAGGATTCATTCAAGCAGGCAATAGATGTATAAAGGGATTAGACTTTTCTCCCACAGTTTTTTGATTAAGTCATGGTCAGATATTTATTTATTCATTCATTTATATATTATTATTTTATAGCACTCATAAGTAACAGTCAGAATTAGGTCCTCGCTGTACTGGGTGCCATACAAACCCAGAGGAAAAAGCAGCCCCTGCCACAAAGAGTTTACAATCTAAAAACACAAGAGAAACAAAGGAAAGGAGAAATGGATACAATGCCAAATTTTATGTGCAATGCATGGCAACATATAACAGAAACTAATAACATGTAAGCAACCTGCATGGTACAAATTTCAGTGCAAGAATCAGTTTTAACTTGGGTGAGATGCAAGTCTAGCCAGTGTGGGTTGGTGTGCACCATCAATAATTGGGGCCTTATGTAGCAAAAGAATCCACTTTTGTGATCCACATGGCAATCAAGGATGTCCATGGGGAATGCATGAAAACTGCTCTCCCCACAGTGGCATCATAAAAACACATAGTAGCATGTAGTCTCTATCCCCAAAATCAATTTGCAAGCATTACATTTGAAATGGAGATTGAGGTGGGACTTGAAGGAGGGCAAGGTAGTGGATTTATGGTTCAGGGAAGATGTTCAGGGATTGGTTCAGGGAGGACATTCTGTGTGAAAGGGATGGCATGGATAGTAGTGTGTGAGGTGACACAATATGATACAGAAACAGATAAAATGAAAAAGATTTATATTTTATTAATTATTATTATTAGTATTACCATAGGGGCTTGTGTCATAGACCAGAACTCCATTGTTCTAGGGCCTCTAAGGTAGGGACAAATGTATTGCATTTGATGCAGTGGAAAAGGCAGTGTCAGAAGATGGACTCAAAGAAAGGTTTGAGATGGTAAGAGTGATAGACCAGAAAGATTATCTTAGCAGCTAATTTTATGCTGCTCAGCCAGGACCTTGTTGGCTCTTTAGAAAACCATGAGCTTTGGGCTACATCTACACTATGAGATAGGGGTGTGATTCCTCTGCTCATGTATACATAGCTTGTGCTGGCTCTCACAAAGCTAGTGTGAGAATGAACAGCAGAATAGCTGCTATTGCACCACTAAGCCCTGTTGAGCAGTTACCCACCCACTGTGCTTCTGTTGCCTCTACCTGTGCTACTGAGGCTACAGTGTAATTTATACTCATGCTAGTTCAAAGACAGCTAGCACAAATACATGTACATGAGCATAGGAATCACAGCTCTATCTCATAGTGTAGACATCCCCTTGGATGAAAAAAGGGTTATTGGCATAGGTGCTGGAACTAGGGTGCAGGGGAGGCTGCAGCACCTCCTGGCTTGAAGTGGTTTCCATCATATACAGCGTTTACAGTTTGGTTCAATGGCTCTCAGCACCCCCACTATACAAATTATTCCAGCACCCATGGCTATGGCTTCCTCTTGTCCGGAAGGACGAGAACTCAGACTGACTATAACAAACCTATTTTGCTCTATATTGTCACAGAGGAGCAAGATCAAAGAGTTTGTATCTCACTTTTGTCATGAAATGTTTCAATAATAATGTTGAATTGTGCAGGTCAGTAAAATGTTAGAGCTGCCGTGTGTGTGTGTGTGCGCGCGCGTGCGCATTTCTGCCTGTAGGGAAGTGATCTGAGCTTTCCAGGCAATCTATGATGTTGACAGAAGAAAGCAAAAGCGGGAGACTTGTGATTTTGTTTTTAAGGTCAGTGACTACATTCCATAGCTGGAGTTAGAATGCAAGTTGGTTGGTGTAAATAATTTAAATCATTCGTTTTCCCCAGTGTAAGCCAGCAGATAGGCATACCTTGGCTTCAAAATAAAGAATTGTACTCATATATAATAATCTTGACCACACACCTAACCCACACTGTTGTTTTATAACATTAAATCAAGAAACTTAAAGCAGCCAAGATATAAAAAAATGTATAGCTATCAACTGTACGTGCTCAGCAAATGTTAGCCATGAATATTTCATGAGGGTTTGTTCTATGGTTATCGTTTGTCCTCATTATGCAATGATATGATGAAACAGTTCTTTCAGAAGAAACTTTCTTGAAACTAAATCTTTTGACAGTACCCCAGTGGTCTGGACAGGGTGCCAGCATTAGCAAAACTATGAGGACCTGAAAGAGATTTACTGGCTGCCAGGACCTACACGATCCCTAAACTCCCTGAATACTGTGGAATGTCCTTCCATGGAGCTGAGATGAAGAGCACGTCTGTGTGGATAAGGCACCAGCCTTTACCTCTATAAAGCCAGTCAAATAGTCATGAATATGTGAGGTTTATACACATAGTCTGCCTCCACTCCCTCTCCTTTTTACCTCCCTTCACAGCATTGTGTCATGACTCTTCTCCAGCAATGTCCTTTGTTCTCTCAATATCAGGATATACAATATACTGGTGGGGAGGAGTTGCTGATTGTGATGAATTTTGGAAAACACTCTCAACTGCCTGTCCTGTGTCCTGTAAACCTCACTTACAGGATGTAAAAGACTCAAACACACATTGGTACTGACCCTTCCTATCCTCACACGTGCAATATGGGTCTGACCCATACAAAAGTAAGTGTATTTCAACTGTGTAGCAATCCATGCCACATGTTTAAAACTGTAAACTGGACTCCAATGCACAAACCCTGAAATGGAATGCTGAAATTAGAGTTTACAGGAAGAGACCAGTATGGGCATTTATATAACTAAGCACTGATATGAGCACACAAATTCAGGGACTTATGTCCTTATAAGGAACTCCACATCTGAAAACTGGGTTCCTGAATCATTAGCTGCTGCAAATCCTTGATAAAACAGGGCAAGTAGACAGTATTTCCCATATGTATCTCAATTTATTGCCTGTTGTCTCAATATTATTTTAACACGGCAAGCTAGATCCTTTTCTCCAGATACATTCCCTATCATAAGGAATCTCCACACCGCTCTACTGTGCTTACTAGTCTTGCTATAATATTTTCAAGCTATTTTATGCAATGTAAAGCATGACAGTGGAAAATTGCTCATTAAAATTTTTTTATGCAAGGAGTAACCTTGGCCTGTGGGCTGTTCCCCAACAATACACAGTAACACCAGTTTTACTGTTATTGTTCAGTCTTTTCCTTGGTAAGTGAAACAAAAATAATGGTCCCCAGATGGCTTTCCTAGTCCCTTTTCCAAAATGTTTAGCTCTCTAGACTATAAGAACAATGGTTGTCAAATCAAATGCACTTGTACATATTGGTCTGAGAATAACTACATTTGAGTTTTGTTGCAAATCTTATTTGTTCACTTCTGTTAATGGAATTAAATTCCTGGGTCAAAAGGAAAGTTGGAAAGGATACTGGCAAAATAGTCATGGACGCAAGAGATATACAAAATTACATACAGTCTGATGTGTTTTCCAGTTCATTATTGTTCTGCAAGCAAGATACAAGACACAGAATGAACACAGATATGTTCACAACAAGATCCTATAAAAATCTGACAAGTAGAGGGACCATTTCCTTCCCAGAGTAACTCTACTGACTTCCCTAGAGTCACTCCAAAGATGAAGTTGGCAAAGAATGTGTTAGTTCTACTAAATTAGGAGACAAGTCATTGTGTCTGCTAAACACTAGAATATAGCTAGCTACATGGCAGATGTATGCCTTTCACTGGTCTCTCTGTAGGTAATACACAACACTTGACCTTACTACAGTATGTGTCAATACCCATGTTGCAACAGAGAGAAAGAGAGAGAGCCAAGGAGAGGAGAGATCTGACTGAGCTGTAGGTAGGTGCAGCCTTAGTTCAAATAGGTGGTCTATTGGTTGAGCTCTGTAGAATGTGAACCAAAAAGGAGTCTTTTCCCAGCTGAGACCGTAGAAGCTACAATATATTAAGCTTCTGTTATCTGGAAGTTACTCTTTGCACGATAAGATAATTTGAGTTCCTAGCTCCCCACTTCTTTTTTTCCTTTTTTAAAGCAGATTCTCATTTACACATTACTTTTCCCTTCAACGGCCTCTTTGGTCTCCTGCTATAGTTCCTTAAATATGTGGCCTTTACGCTACATATGTGAAACACTGTTCTATACTTTTTTCCCTCTGGCATGTTCCACAATTTCCAGTGGACAAAATTCTGAGAGTTGCTGAGCACTTGCAACTTCCTCTGACATCAGCACCTCTCAGGATCTGGCCCATTGCTTCACACGACAGACCTCTTCTCTCCTTACCTCTCTCTGTACAACATGGGTATTATCACCTACTGTAGCAAGGTCAAGTACTATATATTAGCTTCTTTCGAATGTAGACAAAACTCTTGGAATGCTAGACCTTAATCCCTAATCAAGACCTGAGAATTTCCATTACCGACTAGTGACATTCACCCTTTCTTTGGAGACTACAGTCACATAAACTAATAAAGAAAGCTGCTATGATTGCTTTCCTGCCCCACAGTTAATAGTATCCTAGCCATAGATAATCATTGTCATTGTCATTATATAACCCACTGGTCAGGGTGCATTATGTGTGCCTCCAGGTCCCTGGTTCAATGCCTGGTATGTTGACCAACATAGCAGCTATCTCAATAGCACTTTCTGGAAATACTGAGTTAAGTTCCAAAGATGAAGCAGTATTCTTGTTTAGAGAGCAGATACAGGCCTGGGGAAAATCCACCAATTTTAGTTCGCACAGGTTTCAGTGAACCTTGCAAGGCTGACCCATGTGCTTTGCTTTGAGTTTGGGGTTCATTTGAATTCCAAAATATAAATCAAACTCTCAAATGACTTGGAACAAAGTAATCACGAACATAAAGCCTGATCCAAAGCCTACTGAAGTCAATATAAAGACTCCCACTGACTTCAGTAAACTCTGAATTAGACCTATAGTTAACCTATTTAACAACATGATCATCTTATTACTATCAACTTCATTCTCCCTTCTCCTTCTTTCCTATTGTTTTTCACTCTCACTTCACCATGGGGATCGTGTCTTCCTCTGTGTTTGTACAGTGCTCAGCACACTAGGGGTCTCTGTTCTGACCGAGGCCTTTGGGCAACGATAGTACAAATAATAAATATTGAGAGAATGCAATTTCTTTCATGCCAAACCTTCTCAAACAACCCAGGTTTCAAAGCTTGACTTGAACTCGAACGTTACTGGGATCACAATCCCTTTATGAGGGATTGGAAAGAGTGAACAGCAAGAGAGAAAGAGCAAACATCCCCTAAGCTTGGAAATGGAGCAGAGAGTCAGCAGAGTGGAAAACAAACAGAGAGCGAGAGACTGTGAAGAAAGGAATACAGAGAGAGGAAGAGAACATTGTGAATGAAAAAATAAATAAGGTGCAAGATCCTCCGGTGGTGCAAATCAGCAGGTTCCTGTAGAAGCCAGTTGAGCTATGCTGCTTACACCAGTTGATGACCTGGCCCACAGTGTATAACAAAGGAGGTAAAAAATAATGAATGGTGATATCAAATGCAGATCTGTTTGGCTGAAATACAGTGGATTGAACAGAAGAGATTTGAGTTTACATCTCTCTTTCCAAATTACCACCAACTGTTCTTTTCCACAATGACCATTTTAGCTCAGTATTGCCAACTTCAAAGAAAGACTTAGAATAAACAAAGAACAATCCCAGAAAAAAATAACAAATCAAAGGGCTGGCTGTCCACATCATCAAAACCACCATCACAGTTGACACTAACTGCTACTGTGATAAACATCTTACGGAGAGGTCTCCTCCTTTGAGGGGATCCCTGATGTTGAGGCATGAGGAAGATTGGTGGGGCAGCGTGAGAAAACCTATAGTGTTTTTGCCCTGGTTGTACCTGTACCTTAAGGCTGTTGATTGGACACATTTCATTGACTTGAAATAAATAAATAAAAAGAAAAGAATAAGTTTTCCATGATGCCTAAACTCTCTTTGTGTGAAATCCTTTCAGTCATGGGACAGCAGGTGAGATTCTGAGATGCATGGTTGTACTGCTTAGCAGTTAAAGCTAAGGACTGATAGTCAGGCCTCTTGGGTTCTCTCTATCTAGCTCTGTCACTGTTTTGCTGCATGGCCTGGTCAAAGGTACTGAACTGTTCTCTGTCTTAGTTTACCCATCTTGAAATGGATATAATACTTTCTCAGCTTGCAGACTTGTTGTGAAACTTAATGAACAGTCTGTAAAGCACTTTGAGGTCTCTCCCAAAAGGCAATTTGTGAGTGCAAAGAATTACTGGGCTAACTACTTAGATCTTCACTCAGCACCTACTCATTCCATTTCTAGGCAAAATCCTGAGAGTCAATGTAAGTTTGAGTAAGAACTGAGTAGGGACCTCAGGATACACACCTTGGTGGGGGGGAATTTGCAACTCCTAAAATGGCTGTAAGGGTAAAAAGGCTTAGCAGGAAAATCATCATAACACTTCAAATTATTCGCTCAGTATGCCTGAGTGGACCGTGGGGACCAGGCTGCCTTCGGTATCACTCTTGTATAAAACCTTCTTCCAGAGCACAAAGACAGAACTCAAAACTAGTGACTTTAATGCTTGTTTTTCTGACCAGATTATCTAGCTCTGTAACAATCTGTAGTTTATTACATGTTATAGGTTATTCCATTGCTGGATACTACTGTTGTTAGTGAGAATCAGTCTTCCAAAAAGACAACCATCATGTAACACTGCAAAAGCAAGCACTCAGGGATTTAGTCACATATATGACATCCATATTTTAACCCTCATGCTCTGAAAGTGCTAAGTGCAACCAGTCTTTCAAATGAAGGGTTCAAACAATTGGACAAGGAAAGGAAAGACAATTAGAAACACTGAACAAACACACACAACACTAGACACTGGAAACAAAACCACATTCACACGGCCCAAGTTAAACATATGAAACTGTGCTAAATCATCCTGAAATCTGAAATACCTTTTACAATAGTAATGCAGCCCCCTTTCCAAAAGCTGAATGACATCATGCCTTATAGGAGCCGAGAAAGTTCTTAAGGATGGCCAGTGATTGGTGAATGCACCTGAACCTGACACGGATATTTAAATATTTTCATAACACTAAGAACAATAAAGAAAGCTTGCAGAGTCAAGGGATTGCGCAATCTGGTGCACTCTGTTGGAAGTGCAAGTGGTAGGTCGCAAACTTAAAAAATAAATATTAATCTCAAGCAAATCCCTGCATGCTGCTTTGCTGTCTTTCTTAAACAAATGGAAAACAACCTACCAGGGGATAAAGTGGAGAATTTGGAGGCTTGAGACATGGAGTAATGTAATTAAAATAAAATGCAAGGGAAATAAAATGCTTTACGAGCTGCAAAATTAGACAAGCAGAGAAGCAGAGTAAGTGAAGAAGAGATCTAAATCCAAGGTCTTGACCAGACGACATAGAGGAAAGGGCATTAGCCTCATTGTCATTGTCAAATATGCAAATGGATAATTACACTATGACTAGCTAATTACAGCTTTGGTTTCTATTGGGATGATAAGGTATTCTACATTTGTCTATCTACCACTAAATAGTTGCTGCTTTTCACCCCACAGGCACCTCCATTTCAGCGGTGGATGTAGAGATCTCCATTGTGTCAAGCCTTTGCATCAGCCTGGCGGGTTTTGTAAAGTGCTTTGGGATTCTTCAGGATGAAAGGCACAGCGTAAATGCAAGATCGTTATCATTAGAAAAGCTGTGTGTAATGTTTCAAGAACAATGTCGATCTATGGGATTTATTTCACTAGTCATGTGGCTTAGAAAAGAAATACTGTACTGAAATCAGCTGTTGGCAAGGAAGAGTTGCAGTGAGTTTGACATGCCTGGCTGGGGGGAGTAAAGGAAATATTACATTTATTTCACGTTCATGTAAAAAAAGACATGGCTGTCTGTACCCTTCCTGTGCCATGGCCACATGGTGAAAAATACAGGGGTTCTTAGAGCTGCTTTTGTTATCGTTCATTTGCACTCAGGAACTGATTTACTACTGAGACCCTCAAGGAGGAGGGGGAAGCTAAACATTTTGTGTGCTCTGTATCTGGCAAGACATAAAACACTCCAATTTGCAGCATGAGACAGGTCACTGACAGTGACAGACGTGACTGGGAACATCTCAGTTCAGCAGTAACTAAGCATCACAGACTGAGCGTAATTGTCACCAGGTGCCAAGTCCCATTCTCCACGGCTGAAGGGCTCAGGGCTCCCAAGAAATTATCAAATGAAACTCTGTTATACAATGTGTGTTTTGCATCTTCTAGTATGAACTTACATAAAAAGAAACCCCCTCTGCATTTCTTCTGACTGTTAATATCTTTATCGAATCCTCCTGAGTCTCACAGAAAGCACGGAGCCAAGGAAAAGTATAAAGAGTCTTTCCTCACAGAGACAGAAACTCGATCATTTGTATTTACAAGGGTTGAGAGGCACTGTACCTATGTCATATCTGTTTATTTTACAGCAGGGCTATGAAGCTATTAGCATTTTAGGAAGAATCTCTGCACCACCCAGGAATTGTAACGTCCAAAAAAAATAGACTAGCAGAAATTATAAATAGTACATATCACAGGGCATCAAGTCTATTATTTCAGTAGTTGTGACTCTAATCTTAACTCTTTGAGAGGATGCACTAAATTGGACTTCATATAATCATAGAACCATAGGGTTAGAAGGTGCTGCAAAGAGGGTGTGCTGGCAGATTATAGAATGAAAACAAACACACATAACCAGCCCATGTATGTTAGTACCTTTAATGAGCCACCTGCTCATTGTTTATCCATGCCTGAGTCACTTAGCTGCTCTCTGTGATGCCTAACCAATGTATAAAATGAGCTTGCCTGTATTTATCTCCCTCAATGGAATCTGATGAGGAGTAATTCACTAATATTCAGCAGTTGACTTTGAGACTTAATCCAACTCCCACTTCAAGTCACTGGGAGTATTTTTATTGACTTGAGTTGGATTGGGTCCTAAGTTATTGTTCATCATTAAAACCTGTGACATCATTAATGAGTTTCAGTTTAATAAAGGGAGTAAAGAGCTTTGAGAGCCGGAGGTGGAAAGAACCATTGAAATGCTAAATATCATTATTGTCCAAAGCTTCAAAAATGTAAGGCACTTTATATGACAGCACATTATTCATTAGTATTACTACTACATATTTTGTACCTGATATAACATGTACCTTGTGTTAGCTGGAGACTTATATGCCTTGGCTTCTTAATTAATCTTTAGCAGTATTTTTTCCTCTAGTTAAAAAAAATCATATGTTTAGTTTACTAGTTTAAAAATTATACTGACATTTAAATGTTCATTTGAAAGCTCTAGTCTTGCATGCCAAAGTATTTGTGTGATTAAAAACAGTGAATTGGCACAGCGGAGCTATACTGGTAGAAGACCAAGATTTTTTTTTGTTTGCTTAGATATGGCTGATGCTAATCTATGTGAACAAAAAGTAGGGAGGGCATGTATAGACCTTCCTCTAGAGATTTCCACAGTAGCATGCACAGCACCCTTCTTTGCTTCTTCCATAGGAAGATAATATAGAACCTACTGTGTCAAATTAAACCCTGAAGGATCCAAAGGTCCCAGGTTGTCGTTGGATTCACTCGGCCAAGGGTCGGCAACCTTTCAGAAGTGGTGTGCCGAGTTTTCATTTATTCACTCTAATTTAAGGTTCTGCGTGCCAGTAACAAATTTTAATGTTTGTAGAAGGTCTCTTTCTATAAGTCTATAATATATAACTAAACTATAGTTGTATGTAAAGTAAATAAGGTTTTTAAAATGTTTAAGAAGCTTCATTTAAAATTAAATTGCAGAGCCCCCTGGACCAGTACCTGGGCAGTGTGAGTGCCACTGAAAATCACCTTGTGTGCTGCCTTTGGCACCTGTGCCATAGGTTGCTTACCACTAGTGCTGATACTTTTTTTTTTTTTCAAATGGAGATAAGCCTGTCTCCTAGAACGGACCTTGAAAGGTCATTGAGTCCAGCCCCCTGCCTTCACTAGCAGGGCCAAGTACTGATTTTGCCTCAGATCCCTAAGGAGCCCTCTCAAGGATTGAACTCATAACCTTGGGTTTAGCAGGCCAATGCTCAAACCACTGAGCTATCCCTCTCCGCCTTGCCTACTTACTAGGGAAAAAAAGTGTCTTAATTAGTAATTAGTTTCTTATTTATTCTGATGACCTGACAAGCCAGGAGCCTTTAAGGCAATTTTAAAACTAATTTTGCATCAAATGGCCAAGAAAAATAAAAATGCCCAGATCCAAAGCTCACTAAATTCTTACTGTAATTCAATACCCAAAGCTCGATGCATCTTCTATCACTGCCATGCCTTATAATGATGTACACTAGCCACTAGAGAGAGTGAGTGTCATTCTAATGAATCATGACATAGTGAATGGAGGCCCTTCGTGACGGTTTGCCATGGGAACAATAACAGAGCTTTTCTGTATTCTTATTTCCTTTGGTGGTTGGGGACTTCCTTTAAGAAGAGTGAAGAAAGTTTCTTTTAATCTCCTCCTCATAAAAGTCTGGCGATTTGAAAGATTTTTAGCCTTGACTTCCTGAGTCTAATACAAGGATGGTGATTCCCAAACCCCTTTGGTCTAAATGGTAGTTTGTTGGCAGGAACAGTAGTTCCACATCTCTATAAGACTTGTCTGAGGTTCAGAAATAAACCCATTCTCAAAGGATTATCTGCCTTATTTTTAGTTGAAACTGCTCTATGCTAACAAACAGAATCAAGAAGCCTGGACTGTAGTTTATCAGAGCTCCAGTCCTCAAGCCCTTCACAGGCACAGCCACCCATTAAGTCAATGACAGTCCCAGATGCAGAGGGCTTTCAGGATCCAGCTCTAGATCATCTACTTTAGTTTATTTCCCTGACAGTGATTGATTGTTCTCTGCAATTCCAATCATGTCGCAATAAATTTGAAAAGTAAATTGGATCACTATCCTCTAACCTTACAGTTCTTAATGAAAATCACTACACTTGGCAGTTACAGTGGTGTCAGGTCAATACATCCATTGACTTCAATGGAATTGCTACAGATTCACATTGGTGTAACTAAGAGCAGAATTTGGTTTGTTATGTTATAAAGGAAATATTTGTGATCATTGAATCAGACATAGAAAGTCCTACAACATAATCCCACTAGAACTACAGTTTTCTCTTTTCTATTTACTAAAACCCTCTATATTTACGTCACTGTGAAGTTGTTATTTCTGCCCCTGTAACTTTCTGGCCAAGTTACCATTCTTTTCACAGGCAGTTCACCTCATATGATGATCACAATTAGTAATAATACAATTTCAGATTCCCATATTCTGACTCCTGGAAAATAGTACATTAATCCATGGAAATTAATGGTCCTACTCATAGGTATGATGCTACTCAGGGTAAGTAAATCTAGATTATACACTGCACACAACAAAGTTGGCTTTTGTCTCTGATGAGAACCATTCTATTTTTTACAATAAATATTCATTTTATTTTCTTTGTATTTTTGTTCTGATTATAGCTCTTAAAACATATTTGTATATACAGTAATAATGTTTTAATAAGCACTTGTGAAGACAATAGGCTGTACAGGATTTGGAGTTGACTAAAAACTACAATGCAGTACATCAAGTTAAATAAATAAAACAATTCTATGCATATCTGCTGTTGAGTGCATCTTACCTGTTCCAAGAAATAAGACATGGTATCGTCCGTCAGCAGCATTAACTCGGTCCACTGCTATCTTTGTATACTTGTAGTCTGTTCCTGTCCGAATGATTAATGGCCTTTTGTGTATTGGGTAAATGGGATTGAACATCAAGGGGTGATTCCTAATAAAGGTTACAACATCATCGGGGAATTCCTTGGTTGTCCGCATGTTGGGTGTAAAGGCTCCTCCAGGACACTGTGAGGAAGCATTCATAATAATGCTTAACAATGCATAGCACCTATCAAGGATATTTTGTGTTCAATCTATCCACAAACATTGACTGATGTTCAGGCAACATGGTAACACTTTTTGAAAAAACACTTCATACTCCATGTGAAAATGATTATATTTATATAATGGAAAAGTTGTACTCTAATAACTATGTCTATAAACCATCCTCTGTTGGGACAAAACAAACAAACATATTTGTGTTGTTAAAAGCTAGGCTGATGACAATACTCCATGCTTGCGGGGGCCTTATTTTTGCATTCCTTGAGCTCCTAAAGTTGTCACTGCAAAGAATGCAAGTGACTAGTAAGGGGAAAAATACAAAGATCTTGCCTCTGGGTAGTACAAAAATAGATGTAAAGGCCAATAGGTATATTTAGATGCCTAATTAGGTACTTACCTCTGCTGTATGTTATAATTGTTCAGTGCACGTAGGGCTAGATTTGGACAAACCCTGCGCAAATGCACAAGAAGGGAGAAAATGCAAGGAGCCTTTCCCAGACCCTTTGAGACTGTACATGAGTACCTAGGTTAGCCTAACCCCAGTGTGAGAAGCTACACTGCAAAGCCATTCCTGTGTTACAGGAATGGCTTTGCAATGTAGCTTCACTGGTTCTGTGCTCACTGTCCTCACTGGTTCTGTGCTCACGTGTGTATTTCACTAGGACTTCTGGTGCAATAAGCTGAGCCATGCTGTGTTTCTTTCTCAGTGACTCATGAGAGAACTGGGCAGATAAGGAGACTGGTGGAAGGCCCTGGAGGTATTACACCCATCCTCAGACCACAGGTGAGTTAGCCTGCATCCTTACTGCAAAGTGGGTAGGTTCCCAGCCCGAATGCAGACAGTATCTGGGCTTTAATCCACATCCCCAGTCAGGCCAGTTAACTCAGGTTGAAAGCACCACTTAAAGCTAAGAATGTGTTTACGTGTTTTCCTGAATCAGACTCAGATTTCGGCCTGCTGCACACAACTCATGTAAACAAGCGACATGGCCACACCCCTGCCCTGCACCTATCTATGGTACCATTGGAAGAGTCACCCACAATACACTGCTGCATAGCACAGGGTTTACAAGGCAGCTTCTGTGCAGTTCTTCGAGCTCTGGAGTTCTGCTGCTTTCAGGGCCCTGTAAAATGTGAGGAGGTCGGGATTTGACCCTATATCTCATCCAGGCATGAAGAGACATTTGACAGGTAAATTCTGAGCCAGGGGTTTGTCAGAAGAATCTGTAGCTTTCTGTAGAGTGCTAGGAAAAGGCCTTACAATGCCCCTGTCCTCCAAAGCCCCACACATTTTCCAAGCTATCCAGCTGTGAAGGCTATTGCCCAGATTAGGTACTGCATACCTGCCAGTAACGGTCCCCACGCCCTAGCTTGATTCCAGGTGTGCCAAATTTATGTTGGTAATGACAACAGAAATGCATTGAGCTCAAAGATTCCTCTAGAATTCTAAAGTGAGAGTTCTCACTCAGTGTCTGTACAACTTTAAGGGACAAAGACAGCAGAACCTCCCTGCCTTTCACCTTCTTTCCTTGACTGTGAGAAAATGAAAGGACCCCAGGGGCAGATGGCTCATCCCTCCTACAAAGAAATAATATTTTGTGGCTGGTGGGATAGAGATGGGAAGACCTCATAGAGAGGGGTTATTAGGGACAGGTTCCCTCCTGCCCCTCCCCCCGCAGCAATCTGGGGTAACAAAGTCCCACCCAACTCTAGCCCTTTCTTTACATTGAATGAAGAACTATCCCGTTAATCAATTCTGTGATTTATCAGTCCCCTGGGGTACTCACAAGGGAGTAATTCCAGCCTTAGAGAGCTGACTGGTTGTGAGTATGTCAGGGGAAATGTGAGGAAGAAGACAGGAAGAGGAGAAATCAACTCCAATATAGAAATCTGTGCTGTGCAGGGACTTCTCTCAGCCCCAGCCAAATCTTTCATTTCTTGCTGCTCTAGAACTCTATTGGCTTTCTGCAGCTCATGGGCCTTTCATTTTCCAGGAAACACAGGGCAAATTTAAGAAATTTGTAACCAGCACTGACAAACAGGGCTGGCTACAGGCTTTTGAGGGTTCCAAGTAAGGTGATTCTTGGCAAGGGACCCCAAAACTCAAAGGCACTCCCAGATCTATGTCAGAAAACCCCCTCCCCACCTGCATCCTAGACCAATATCACCTGTCCTTGCACTCCTTCCTTAGAAGACAGGTACCTTTTCTGTCTTCTAGACCAGATTTCTCAGATGCTGGGAGTGGATGACAGGGGATAGATCACTCAATGATTGCCTGTTCTGTTCATGCCCGCTGAAGCAGCTGGCATTGGCCATTGCTGGAAGACAGGAGAGTGGGCTGGATGGACCGTTGGTCTGACTCAGTATGGCCGTTCATATTTTCCCCACCTTCCTTCCTCACGGATCCTAGGCCATTTTCCTGTGTATTTCCAGATTCAACTGTCCCTATTTATTCCTGCCCTGGCATATAAATCCTCATGAATTGCAGCTGGATAATTAGATAGTTGTTTCAGGCATGTCCCAGAGATCCTTCTTGGACCTGTTGCTTTGCCTCTATTACCAACCCCAAAACCTGTGTCATGAAAATTATTCCTTTAGCCACGAAGGATTGGACTCAGAAAGCTTCATCTCTTGTGTCTCTCAGCTGCCATACAGAGAAGTCACTGAAGACCAACATGAGCTGTTCCCTTCCTCAGAGAGTTCAGTGTACCTCTGCTGCACTCACCAGCCTACAGATGATTTAACCATATGGTGACAGCACTCACAGTACATTTTGCACCCACAAGCCTGCTGGGATAGCCCCACACATTAGAGATGAACTAAAGGAAGAGAGGAACCCTTTGGTTTATAGTTAATTCTTCAACAAGCTATGGGTACAAAAATATTTCTGTCAAGTCTGGATAATGGAAACAACCCTTAAACAGCTCAGAATGTAGTAGGAAGCTGCCAATTATGTCATAAAAGTTTTTCCATAAGTAATGTTAGTTTGTGGAAGAAATAAGAAATGATTGGTATGTAGTAAAGGGGCAGCCAAAGACTGCAGAGCCTGACAGTGGCCTAGCAAATGTATGACTTTATTTAATTCCATTTAAGCTATGCTGAAGCATTTGTGATGTTTACAGTTACAGCATTTTGGCTGATTGTAAGTGCATTTATATCAAAATGTTTAATTTGAAAGATCTATTTATGCAAGTGGAACAGAGGATTTGCCGTATTGGGTCAGATTGCTTGTCCTTCGAATCTAGCATCCTAGCAGTGGCTGATATTGATGTTCGGCAGGAAAGGGGCTCCTAACCCAGAATGCATTTTGGCCAAACTTTTCAAACTTGGATGCCCCAAAACTAGGCATCTGCTAAGCTTCTAAATAAAAGTGGTCGTACTTTCAAAGGTGCTGCACATTCACTGACTTCAGGGGGAAATAGAATTTAACCCTTAATCCTTCCATGATGTCAGAGACAGAACCTTCTGCCAATGGAGAAAAGCAGAGATAAACTACAGAAATCTCATGTCAGAAAATGTTTTTTTTAGTGACTGTGATGAAGTAGGGTGGTTTGCGGAGAAGCATCAGGGGAACAGATGAGAGGATAAGGCAGTTTCAAATGATAAGGATGCAGAGTTTAGTCATATTTGGTGAGATTACTGTCCTGATTTGAACTGGATTGGATTATGCAGAACAATGGAGGTACCATGGGAATTGGCTGACATGACAACGGAAAATCAGTGACATGCTTCCTTGTGTGTTTGTGGAATGGCTTGTTAAAAGAATTTTGGGTAGAAGAATTTGGAGAGTCTTGGGGAAAGAATATTAGAGTCCAGTCATGTCTTGTCCTAGAAAAACTGGCAGCATAAGGGGGAAAATTTGGCTGAAAACTCAACATGGGGTGATTTGGATAGTTGTTCTCATGGCCTTCTCTGAACTACTACCCGGCTACTTGAGGTTTGGATTTGACCCTAAGAAAAAATATAGGGACGAGTTCCAGTCGGAAGATTCAGATCCAACTCTCCAATCCCCTGGAAATGTGCAGAGCTTTGGTTTTAACATTCCAGTTTTGTCACTAATCATGTCCTTATATTATACTATCTATTTTCACCTTCCTTTGTTAACATACCAAACCATTTTCTGACTTTTCTTTTCACTGAAGCTTCACACTGAACTAATGCAAATATTGAAGTGTCCATAATAATCCCCGAGAATCTTTCTTCTCAGGATCCTTCAAACTCAGAGCCCATCAGCATATCTGATAAGTTTAGACAATTTTTGCCACTATGTAAACCCAATTCTAAGTTAAATTTTCCTTTCCTTTGTGCTGCCTGATCACTTACAGTGTTTAGCCCTATTTGGAATACTTCACAAGCCTTCATAAGATGAACCAAGAATAATATGGCAGTGATTGAAAAAATGCATAGATACAATATTACTGAAGAAGCAAGAAACACTGAAATGTGACTAATCACCAGAGCATGAAACTTCCTGGTTAAATGAGCCATTTATTTTATATTTTCATAAACAGTAATATTAAAGCAACAGTAAACTCAGGAGATTAAGACTGTTTGAATTAATCACAAGCAAGAATGCTACCATTCAACCACAGCGGAACATCAGGTATTTATTAACAAATTCTGAAAAGATTTTATGATATGAAAGGCCTAAACCTGACAGCCAGTAATATTATAAGAGGCTGAACTGATATTCCCAAAGCTACAAAGAATTACATTTCTCTTGTCCCTGGGACTTTTATTCTTCACAAATCCCAGGTGCAGTTGTAATCCATACACCTCCTCGATGTGGTGTTCTGTTCCATCTAGTGGCACTGAGACTACTTAGAGAGAGAGAAGGATGTAGAGGTTCATACACTAAGCTCCAGAGATCCCCAATTGAAGCCTGCCCACTGACAACCGGGGTCTGCCGGTGTTACACAATCACTACTGTTATATTATAGTTGGCTAATCAATTTCTGTGTTTTTGTCACCACCATTATCAGCTATTATGCTTCAGTTCTAAGTTTATCTACAATGCTCTCATAGGTAATTAACCACATGAATGATCATTGCTAATAAAGGTATTTTCATCTGTCAGTTCAGAAACACTGAAAGGTTGCTATGGTGCCAATATCGAAGACCTGAGATGTTCATCACAAATATGATATAACAAGCAGATGCATCTAGAGTTATGAACAGCGTATGAGGGCTTTTCAGGAGAGAAGAACAGCATGGGACAGTTTAAGCCACAGTGCAGAGGGTTTCCTGACAAGGCTACAAAGTCCCCTGATGCCTGTACAGGGATTGGAGCCTGTCTGAGCTGTAGGCCACAAAGAGTTTCATTACTAATGACAGCTGCTCATGGTGGGCATAGTAGACACTTGCCTATTTCGTTTCCTCAGGCAGAGGAGCAAGCACTAAGAGAGGGTATAATATTTGCAGGACTGCTACATGGACATGTGGTTAAAGGGTCTTCTTGTGACAGGCAAAAGTTAAAATAAATAAAGAGGTGGTGGGAAGAGTGTGAGGCCTTTTTTCTTCGTTATGAGACATGGAGCAACAATTTAACTCAGGTGAATAATGAATAGTTTAGAGAAAGACTTTTTTTAGCTAAAGATACAACACTGCAACTCTTCAGTTAAGATGTCTTAGAATAAACACCTCAGAGAACCTCCATAGACCCCTCAGTAAAAACAGAAGACTTCTGATATTTCTGAAGTAAAATTCAAGCAGTTCTGCGGGGAGGGGTGTGGATTTTTTTTTAACTGCAGGCCTTTTCTATACATTACCTGTACAAAAAAGGGCACAATCCAATTTTATAAAAAATCCTTACAAGATTTGAGGCATAGACCTGGCCATGTTGTTCTATGCATTCAGTATCTCCAGGCTGATCACTGAATCTCATTATATTTTGAAACAAAGCCCTGAAAGAGCTCCAATTGGTACAAAAAGAAGCAGCAACACAGGTTGTTGTGAACAGATTGTCATGGCCTCTCATCCGTCACACAGTCCATTTCAAGGACTGTTTTCTAACTATCAATACCATCCATGGGATTGGCATAGTCATTTGAGACCCTCTCTCCCTCAGCAACCATGACCTGCCACCACAGCTACTCAATGTTCCATTGGAATAATGAAATTGTTGAAAACTGGGGGAGATTCATGAGCACAGGAGACAGACTTTTATGGGCATTGGACCTAAAATATAGAACTCAATACTATAAGAGGCAAGAATGATCAGGGTGAAATATAAAACTCTTCAACTTGGCTTCTCTTAATAGCCCCTGGTCTTCCTTTGTTTCTTCTCTCTCTCTCTCAAATATACACAAGCTCTTAAACAAATAACAGACATCTAATGAAATAATTTACTTCTACCTGCTGGACAGAAAGCGCAAGTGAGAGAGAGATTGATTTTTTAATAATTTTAATAGTTCTCAGATATTATAGTGATGTACATGATAGATTAATAAGTAGGCAGGCAGATAGATTGAATTACAACTAACTTTAGATATAATTTATAGTCTGTACTTTAGTACCAATTTTATGATACTTCATTACATTAAACAAAGAAAATTAGTTGCCAAGCCTGACCTTCATAAACATCTTTAGTACTTACTGTGCCAGGTCGTGGATATGGAATTCTGCCCTGATATGGAATTAGCTGGTGGTTAGGACCTTCCTTATGTGCAAAGGGTCCATTGAACACTGTTTGGATCTCAGACAAGTGATACACACACACTGCTGAACCTTTAAATACAGAGCTGGAAAAAACAAGGAAAATATTTGCACCACAATCTGCCATTTCTTACATAACATTTTCCATCATCACAAAGGGTTCAGTGATGCAACGTTGCCCATAAAGATAACACATTTAATAATACGTAGCACTTCTATAGCATCTTCCATACAAGGACCTCAAAGAACATTGCACACATTAATTTACCCTCACAATACACAGCATTAATCTGTAAGGGTATGTAACATTTTCCTCACAAAGAGTATCTATCTCCCCAATGAGAGGGGAAAGTATTAGCATCCCCGTTTTACAGATGGGGAAAATGGAGGCGGAGACTGGTTAAATAGTTAAAAATATTGCAGAAATGAGAGCATAACCTTTTCCCAATGAAATGACTTCAGTGAGACCAGGACTTGACACTCTCTGTGTAGTTAAACTGGAAACAGAACACATCTCTCCTAGCCCTCAGCTCATGAGAGCCCATAGCTGCCTTATAAAACACCTGGATAGAACACTCATTAAAACAATAATCACAATTAAGTGCAGTTAGAATATTGTAATCAGTGTTGAGCTTTCTATAAATAATATGGGCTCAGATCACGGTGTTAAATGGAAACACCACAGCAGAGGCCAGGAAATTTCATGAGGTTCCCCTTGCAGAGTTTCCTATACATTCTTCCTCAGGAGTGGTGAGGTTTGACCTTCCCACAGCCTACACTAGGGTTCTGATCCACTAACTCCAGGGATCCCAGGAGATTCGTACGGATCCAGTTGCACAGGCCCTGTGCCTTCCCATTAATCTGGGCCCACTGAGGCTCTGTCTGGGTCCCTTGGTGCTGTGGAACCCTATTTGCCAGGGACTTTGCAGCCAGCACATGCCCCTAGCACTCTCCATTAAGGATGATCGCCAGTGTCAAGGAGATGATCTTCAGAAGCTAAGACATTGACTATGATATTAACAGTCCACTTCTGTGTCCACTGTGTGAAGGGCGCAATGTGTGTGTTGGAGGAGGGGGGGAAGGCACACTTCGAATGTTTATTCAGAGATGAACATCCAAACATTCCAGATTTGCTCAATATTAAGTGTGAGATGAGGAAAATCAAAATTGCTCTTTGCTGTGCACTGAACAGGTAAAATCACTAAAGAGAAAAATGTGGTAACTGCTGCACGACATTACCGAGCAATCACCATTGCTCTATGCCACATGTGCTACCTTGAGAAAGCCCTCAGATGCATGATAACCCCATCTGTTGTCTGAACTCTCTCTTCCTCACAACTGGTTTATGAAGTTTTCCCCGGGAGCCATAAGATAAGGTTTAAAAGATGCACTTGATCATTGCAGACAATGCATCTTTAGTAGTTTGATAATAGTTCCTGCTATAAAAATAATTCATGTCAGTCACAGCCTAGACCAATATAGTTTAGTTAAAGTTAATAATTATGTTTATCTTGTAGCCTATTCTCCAATTACTGTTCTCAGGTTGAGGGTTTGCAGGGGTGAAAAAGATATGGGCAGTACTAGTACATGAAATTCATTATGACTGCTAGGTTTAATTACACAACATGTTCAATCTAGAGTAAAAAAAGCAAACAGAAGTCTTGTGGTTTGTGGAAACAGAAACCTAGACAAAAGTAAAACCTTGTATAAAGTGAGAAAATGTCTACAGGGCCTGGAATAGACCAAGTGTTCAGTCTGGTTATATGGTGCCTTAACTCAAACCCAATTTCCACTGGAAGAATACCATGAGATTTAGATATAACAGTTTCCAGCTCAGACATATTGAATCCATAACATAATCATGTGTGGTTTTTATCGCTAAACATTGCCTCAGCATTTTCTCTTCTTGTGCTATAAGAGTCATACAGTATAGATAACCTCAGCTATTTACAAGCTACAGGGTTGGGTTTTTTCCCCCTTGCCTAAATATCACGAAACTATCTTTTCCTGGCTATATGTAAGTTTGATAATTGGCACATACGGGGCATACAGTATCGTGGTGGTTGACATGGTCAGGAAATGACTTTCTCACATGAAAATGTTCAACTGAAATGATTTTTTTTCATTTTATTAAAACATTTTCTATAAAAGAAAGAAAATAAAAAAGTCAGTTTCAACAAAACTCTATTTTTCAACAAAAAAACTTCTAATTGGTCAGGTCCAGGTATTGGAAAAAAACATAAGACACTGAAATGTTACAGCAAGGTATGTATTAGAAATACATTGACAGACAGGCAGTGGCATTTCCATTGTTCAGATAATTGAGACAAGAACCAAGAGCAAAAAACCCCAAAACATCAAAATACAAGTAAAGTTAGTATCTGTTGTTTCTCAGAAAGAACATCCCAGCAAACTTAACAAGAAATCTTGAACTTTCTCAAATAACTATCTATTCTGTCCTTACGGCAAGGTGGGCCTTTATCTACCATGAGATGAGGAGTGCCCATGTTTTGCAGTGATCTGAAGACTCAGGTTGTGATTCAGGAAGGACTTGATCAAACAGGATATAAGGGTGTCTTTTGGGAGCCAAAGTCCAATGGTATAAGGAATAATCTGCCAGCTATGAGACTGGGAACTATTAGCATGAATTTATTTAGGAATTCTGGGCTTGATGTTTCAAGTTCTAAGGACCCTTGATGAGGTGCTGAGAATCCTCAGTTGCCACTGAAGTCAATCACACACTATGTACTTGTTCTTCCCCGCTAGGGTGACCAGATAGCAAATGTCAAAAATCGGGATGGCAGTGGGGGTGGGAGGTTATAGGAGCCTATATAAGAAAAAGACCCCAAAATCAGGCCTGTCCCTAAAAAATAGAGACATCTGCTCACCCTATTCCACGCTATCTAGTAAACATATGGAGACAACAGGAAACATTTTCTCAATATATTTTTTAGAAAGCTGGGAGCAGAAGGGAAATTTATCTCAGGTATAGTTGTATTGAATATACATCGAGGATCAATTTGGCACAATGAGTACAGCTCCAACAGAGATCACAAGTAATTGTTCATCTAATTGATGAGAATAAGCACGACTGAAAGGATGTCTCCTAGGTGGCAATGATAGTTGCAGGATATATTAGTAATGCATTCAATCCCAACTGCCTTGACACAAAATACCTCTTTCTGTGTTTATATGGAATTGGAACTGAGGCCATTCACAGAGGCTGCCTCTACAAATCTTCAAAATTACCTTGATGTTGTAAAAATTCCATACACCAGTGTTGTTCTAGGGTTATCTGTTTCTAGGAGAAATACATCCTCTGTGAGAAAGAAAGAACACAGCTGTTGAGTAATTGCTCTAGCTTGAAATTTAGGGCCTCATCCTTCTCCCATTGACTTCAATGGGAATTTTGCCTCTGACTTCAATGGAAGCAGGGTTGGACCCATCATATTTAAGACTGGTCATAGTAAAACCAGTATTTACACATTCTGAGCCAGATTTTCAAATGAACTCAATACACAAATGCCCCTATTTAGAGACATACATAAAACGATCAGATTTTCAAATGTGCTCAGTACCCATTTTCTCCCATTCTCCTCAGCAGGACTTTAACTCATGAAAGCATTTAATCATGTGTTTAACATTAGGCAAATGTTTAAGTCCCTGTGGAGTTGAAGTTACAGTGCTTTCAAAGATGTGTAGAATTCAAGGCTAGAAGAATCTACCACTTCCCTTGGGAGTTTTTTCCAGTAGTTAATCACCCTCGCTGTTAAAAATGTGTGCTTAATTTCTAATTTGAATTTGTCTGGCTGCAGCTTTCAGCTACAAGTTATACCTTTCCCTGATAAGTTAAAGATCTCTTTAGTACTTTGTAGTTGCTCCCCACAAATGTACTGAAACACTATAGTAAAGTCATCTCTCAGTCACCATTTTGATAAACTAATGATCACAATATCCCTTTTTGCCACAGCATTATCCTGAGAGCTCATGCTCAGTTGCTAGTCCAATATGATCCCCAAAGCCTTAATGCTCAAAGCTAAACATAAGTGCTTTGCTGAATAGGGGTGGATTGATGAATCAGGGTCTTGGAGCTGTTGAGAGCAGTGCACTTTTGAAAGGTGGCTGTCAAAGGATCCTCTAAATTTTGAATTTGGTTTTGTTTGTGCTTTATGTCAGGGACTGAGACCAGCAATATATACCACATAGTGTTTTATCATAGGATAAAAGTACAGTGATCTAGGATCTGATTTTGATAACCTTACTCACATAGAACTTTAAATTAGGATTTGATCCAACCACCATTACATTCTAAATCTAAACAATTGCACTGAAGTATTTTTAACAATGCATAGCCACAGAGATTCTAGATCCCATTTACAGTGGTGAAAATCAGGGGCAATACCACTGAAATCAGTATAGTTACACAAGTGTGGAAGTAATGTGCATGAGTCCGATTCAGATCTAGAATGTGGTTCATTAGCTAACAACATATATTTTATCTGAAATAGAATTTATGTCCTTAGCTTCTCAAAGCAGAAGACTCTACAGTCTACTCATTGAGTTAAATAAGGCCAGGGGCAGTTGATCAAATTTGTCATTTTTACCTGCTGAGTGTTGCACAGACAAACCCACTCTCCCCAGTTGAGGCAAAGCTTGTTTGAGGTTATCTGTCCAACAAATGGGGTTCAGATCTGTGACCATGCCTATGACAATCATAGACATCAGATGTCTGCAAACACGCAGCTTTAGATATGTGATCATGAAGTTAATAACTCATATTTATGTTGGACACCTGAATAAGACCTTACACAAACAGAACAATTGTTCTGAGGGTTAGTTAGTTAATGTTTGTAAAAAGCTTTGCAGATGTAAAAGCGTGTATAAATTCTAAGAAATTATACTTAGTAGCAGTAGTATTTAGTATCCTCCTCCTCATCAACAACTTCTGCTTCCAAAGAGACTTCTACCAAGTGACCCAAAGAAGCACCTGTCTTGTCATCAAAAGGACATTAGTGGTACATAAAAACTGACACTAAAAACAGTTTAAAATACTATAAGCAAATCTTAATCATTAGCATAAACAGTAGGAACAGCAACAATTATATTTTGCACGTACATCTCTCCTTTCATCGGAAGCTCTCCACGTGTTTTGCAAGCATTAATTTAGCCTCTTACTACTTCAGTGCATAGTCAAGCATTATTATTTCTGCTTCAGAGATGAGGATAACGAGGCAAAGAAATTTATAATGAAATCTTGGCACTATTAAAGTCAATATGATTTTTGGCATAGACTAAATGGGGCCAAGATTTCTAACCTAGTGACTTGTCCAAGGTGACATAGGAATTTTGTTGAAGAACAGGGAATCAAATTCAGACGTCCTAACTCCCAGTATCTGTGGCTTAAGCACAGGTATATTTTTTTTTTCATTTGAAGTTAAGATTCTCAAATACTCATAGAAACAAAGATAACATGATATAGATAATACTTCGTAAAGACTACACTGCTATACCTAATTCATCAAAGTATGTTTCCGTTCCATCCTCGTCCATTACTGAGCACACAAGTCTTGCTTTCAAGAAAGTTGTCCACTTGTTTACAAGACTACGCTGTCCACCAGTATCATTCTGAAAAGCAAAATAAATTTGACAAAAGTATAACAAAGCAAAACTAAAATCTTACTTAATACCCGCAATCTTTTCTCAGGTTTTTATGATCCATCATCTAGCAAATACCTTTTTTATATTAAAGACAATAAACAGAGATAGGCATGAAGCAAACTCCTTTGCCAAACACTGCCAAATCTGGGAAAATACAGACCCAATTATGAATGTTGAAATTGAGGACTATCTTGAGCAACTTTGCAAGCCTAAAGTGGGTGCACAAGCATGACACAAACATGACACTTTTGCATATCTAGCCTTTGAAAATCAGGCTTTGAATCATTTTTCTATAAAAATCATTTAAAATTGTGTTTGCTGTATAGAGTAAGGATCACAGTGAAATAGCTCAGGAAAATTTTAGGTGAAATCAGAAAAAAATGTTTACAGCAAAGTTCACCCCTTAGTCTCTGTCCCCCTGACCTTTCTTATTGACAGGGTCTCTAAAGATGAACTATTTTAGTTAACAGAACTAAGATTAAAGTGCTGTTTTAATAGAGGCATTAACAGAAATGTACATGTAAGATGAAATAACTGGTAAAACTTTATGATGCCAGATTTGTACAAAATCTCATTAATGTACTGTGCAGGTATTTGTTATCTGAGGGCAAGTGACCTGGAAGATTCAATTCATAAGACCTAAGTAACCAATTTTGTACTATTTAAAGCACACCATAAATGGGAATATGTTTTGAGAAAACTCGTCAGAACGATGTTAAATGATCAGCTCTACTTTTATTCTGCCTTTCATGCACATGTGTAAGAGGAGTTCTGCCTAGCTATGAAGGGGGAAAGTGACCTCTCTCATTTTAAACTGGAGTAAAGCCTTTTCAGCCACCTGTCCATACTTTCTTTGCAGCTGAACCAGCAGGCTCAAGAGGCTTGGGCATTAACTTTCGTGCTGCCAAAAATGCTATTAGAATAGGTCTCCTTAACTGACCTAAAGTTAACACAGCTCATGGCAAGTCAGGCTGACACCAGGAGGCTTGTAGCAACATTCACTCCTTATTGAGGTTGTTACAGTAGATTACTATCAACATGAAGGATCAGCTCTTGTTCCCTTTGGAATCTATAGGAGTTTGCCATTGATTTCAATATAAGCACAATCAGGTCCAAGTCTTTTTGGAAGCAATCTGGACTTCATTATAACAATAATATCAACAATAACATCCTAATAATGTTTAATGTCTTATTGAAAAATACCCAGAGACCACTGGGCACCTAACCAAAAATACAAAGAATAGCAATATTGTTAAGACTAGGTCATATATCATATTGAACTGCCAGAACAGGAACTGAGCAAAAACCAAAGCACACAACCATTCCCCTGCACAGCCACATCACACACCTCAATGAATACAAAACCCATATTAATCAGGAGGGGGAGAGAGGGGACCTTCAAACTTGATTTCCAGTTTGTCCTTAGGTAAGGGATAAAGGGCTTTTCAGAAAAACAGAGCATTTTACAGTTTTAATTGTACAAGCATCCATAACCTCAGAGAAAGAGACAGCTGCTTCAATCACATTGCAAGCCAAATTGACTCTGGTTACAGAAAAAGAGAAATACGGGCAACAACTAAGGCCCTGATTCTGCATGGACATATGCACATGCATAACTTTGACCCACTGAAATCAGCGGGACTAGTCATGTGCTTACATTAAACATGTGCATAAAGTGTAATTGTTTTATGAATAAAAACAATGTTTTCAAATGCCTTTACATTGAATTTCTTGTGGGAGATTTGGTACTTCTGTGATTCAGTAAAGCTCACATCTGAATCATGGAAAGTAAAGCAAGCTCAGGAAGTCAGTGTTATTAACTACACTGCACCAGACACCAAGGTGTACAAATTCATCAAGCGCTAATATTCCTACTAAAATTACAGATATATTCCAGATATATCTAACAAGGTCAGGGCTTGGCTCTGTACTCAACAGCCTTTCTTCTTCATTATGGAGATGGAAGCAGGAACAGGAAATTTGCTTGTTATTGGAATTAAAGGCTTTTAAGTTGTTTTAATGCAATGAATTCATTTTGATTATTCAATCAAGCCAACAAATCAGCCCCTGAAAATTGAACAAAAAATGATTCTTACTGGGCATATTCTAGCAATCATTGAATGAATCTGTTTGGTGCTGCCACTGTTGTCTGTAAGCCTCTCTTTGAAGAAGAAGTACACTTTGGCATCATTAGGGTCTGTGCCGTCTGGGATGAGATGAGCATCCACAAAAATAGGCTCTGAAAAGAGACAGATACAGAGCAAACAATGTGTCAATATAAGCAACTCTTGACAGCTACTGATCTCTCCAGGTACCTCCACAGAATGCATCTGCTGCTGCTGCCCAACATGCTAGGACTTGGTCCTACTCATGTGTAAAGTTAAGCACTAGTGTCAGTGTTTTCAGGACAGGGATCTAGGACGGTTTCTGTAGACTCAAGCTGATACTAGAGCAGATTTGTCCCAGTTTTCAAAAAATCAAGTCTGAAGCAGAAACAGCGGTGCTAATTTACTAGAGATCGAAAGCCTTGCAGGAGAAGAATCAGTGAGCAAGCTAGAGAAGACTCTTTGAGGAAAAAAAAATGTGAGAAGAGAAACAATGATCTGAAAACCTGTTAGGGAGAAAATGAACAAATTACTTTTCAAGCCTATTCAATCAGAGGATAAAGGTTGTGGCAGAGCTACTGAAAACCAAAGCAAGGGAGGCTTTGAGGATGTGAGAATGCTTGAGGAGTGAAGTTCCCTCAAAGATATTCATATTAGAATATGGTGAACATATTGAAATAAATATGCCCTACAGTCTGAATGAGCACAGGGATAGAGGACTGCAGCGAGCTAGAGTCAAATTGTTTGTGTATCATAGTATCACTGCAGACTACTTTTAGGCAGTCACAGCTATCAGTACACTTGCTTTCCTTTGGCAATTTTCTTGGCTAAAATCTAATGAATAGCATTGGAGGCCTCCAATGATCTATATTCTCCAGTCTGGAGGTCACTTATTTCCTATTATTCATACCATTTGATTAGTTGATACTCAATACAAACCACTTTTGACTTTTTGGTGACCTCTGATGGAAAGGTCACATTTTTAATTTTGGATATCTTCTGTAATCTTCAATCCAATATCAATGAATATGTCACATTTCATGATGCTAGCTCAGGAGGAATATGGAAATACTTTGTGTGTATCAGACACCTTTTCCAAGTAACTGCAATATGTAAGTTTTCGAGCAATGAAGCACTTTCTGTGCACTCCATTTTCTAACATACTTTGAGGAGAGTAGGCAAGCTTAAGAGAATGAAGACAACTAAAGGCAAATTTTAGAAAACAGATAGAGTTTCCCTCTTTTGACATATTTCATTTATTCTCTTACAAAAAGTGCAAGTTAATATCAAAACACGTGATATCACATGAATTATGAATAAAAAGAATAGATGTTTTAGGATTTGCCCTGTACAATTGCATGAGGTAGAAAGACCAGACTGGTTTCTTTCAATATACCTCAGCAGGCTTGGCAGCAATAAATGCAAATCTTCAAATCAGAATGATAAATTTGGCCTATTCCTATTGGGTGAAATCCACCACTGTGCAGAGGGCCAGCACAAAACCTATTGCATATGATTAACTTTAACCCAGTGAAATCAATGGGACTATTTATGTGCTTAAAATTAAGCATGGGCATAAAGTGTAGCTGTTTTAAGAATAAAATAAAGCATAGCATATAAGACATGAGTGGGATCCTGGCCCCACTGAAGTCAGTGAGAGTTTTCCCATTGATTTCAATGGAGCCATGGTTTCATTCCTTGTACCTCACCATTGCACAGAGGTGACTTTTCCTCATTGTGCCATTTTGTGACAATCACATAGTTAATAAGTTATTTAAATTTACTACATTTGAAAATTAAATGTAAATAATTAGAACCAAATCTTCCTATGCCAGATAATCTCAAATAACTAGGGGTTAAGAACAAACTTCCCTGGGAGGCAGATTTAGCCACTTCAGGCACACTGTATTGGAGTAGATGAACCATGGGTCTCCTCCAATATGGCAATTCCCATGTCATGTAGAATTCCTATTTATCACACAGAGTGCATTGTCTGTGGCATGTTTTTATTCCTATTTCTGGCCCACAGTTTCCCTTAGTAGATTCATTTTAGAATGGGAAATAAAGAACTCTTTGTTGAAAAAAACCTTTCTCTTAGTCACATATCAAAAGCTTTAATGAAGTAATCGTCTTACCACTCAGCCACTTAGAATTGTGTTGATCAGTTCTCACTGCATTCCGTTTGGTTAAACTGCGAAAAATTGCTGCATCGGTCCCCATGAAATCTATGTACATTCCTGAAAACAGCTCTTCGTCTATGGAAAGGTAGAAAAGGAAAAGGAGAAAAAAAAAACCATGAATGTGCCTATCTTGGCTTTTTGGGAAATCCATTTCTAGTGACATATTTTTTTTTCAGACGGTGCTAGTTCTTTATTTGCATTGCAGTCACTACACAGAAATATCAGTCCGGTGGGAGTTGAGTTTCCTCTGAATCATGGAACAATCATCTAGCCTAAGAAGGAAGCATCAGATGTTGCTAAGAACTTTAGGGAACTACATGATTAAATATAAATTTAATTTATTTAATTAAATAAATTAAAGCTAACCACATGTGTAGTGAACCTTTTATTTGAAATATAGCTTAGTGACTGAACTTACATTGCTAAACACCAGTGCACAGACAGGGTAATAGTATAAAAAGGAATCAAATTCAATTTTTTAAAAAAGTACTTGAGAAAGCTTCTGTGTTATGGAAGTAGCCAAAATACTGGGCCAGTATTTGCAAGTGTAAATTGGCATAGCTCCAGCTGAAGTCAACAGAGTTGCTACTGTTTTCAAGGCTGACTTCGGACTCAAGCATGATTCTGTATTGCAGAAACTGGATGAAGATGCTGTGAACCTGGCTCAGTGTAAAGGGAAGTAACAAATACCTGTATTATATACTAGAGTCAGAGTAAATTTCTATGTAGTGTGAAGAAAATTAGACATGCAACTCTAGTTTACTTTAATAGGATTAGGTACCTAAATTCCCGGTGCAGGATGCTGAAAATTCAGCCCATATGTCAGAATATATATATATAATTTCCACTGGCTAATGCAAGGCAACCCCAGAGTACAACACATTAGCTAAAATAATTTTTAACTTCCATGCTGGGAGCAGCGGCTGAATGAACTCCCAGACAGCTAGGTCCTTTGATGTTTTCACCCAAATGCCTGGGCTGCCATGAGTGTGTGTGGTCAAGCTGGCAAGAGCCACAAATATTAAGCCTTCTTTTAATTTTTTGTTTGTTCAACAATAAGAAACACTCGTTCACCTTTGAGAGATGAAAACTCTGGAGGGTTTTTTTTCTTTGCTTGCTAGGTCATGAACCAGATCCCTACTGATTAGACAGTAGGTAGTGCAGGCATTGTGTCACTTACATGTCTTTCCCTTAGCTGCGGCTCAACGTATGAGGGAATCCATTGTGCAGGGGGTAACAACCAGGAAAGTAGACAGAAGTTTACACAGGGCTTGTCTACATCAGAAAGTTGCAGCGCTGGTGAGGGAGTTACAGCGCTGCAACTTTGAAGGTGTACACATCTGCAGGGCACCACCAGCGCTGCAACTCCCTGTTTGCAGCGCTGGCCGTACTCCCGTTTTGTCTCGGGTGTAGAGGATCCAGCGCTGGTGATCCAGCGCTGGTAATCCAATGTAGACAGTTACCAGCGCTTTTCTTGACCTCCGTGGAAGGAGGAAGCCTCTGGTAATCAAGCTGGTTTCCTTTCCCGGTTTGCTCTCTCGGTCCCGGAGCCAGCCAGCAAACCGCAGGGAAGGAGACCTGCTTGCTCGGGGTTCCGGGACCGAGAGAGCAAACCGGGAACGCCGCGGTTTGCTCTCTCGGTCCCGGAGCCACCCAGCAAACCGCAGGGAAGGAGACCTGCTTGCTCGGGGTTCCGGGACCGAGAGAGCAAACCGGGAAAGGAAACCAGCTTCGCCGCGGTTTGCTCTCTCGGTCCCGGAACCCCGAGCAAGCAGGTCTCCTTCCCTGCGGTTTGCTGGGTGGCTCCGGGACCGAGAGAGCAAACCGCGGCGTTCCCGGTTTGCTCTCTCGGTCCCGGAACCCCGAGCAAGCAGGTCTCCTTCCCTGCGGTTTGCTGGCTGGCTCCGGGACCGAGAGAGCAAACCGCGGCGTTCCCGGTTTGCTCTCTCGGTCCCGGAACCCCGAGCAAGCAGGTCTCCTTCCCTGCGGTTTGCTGGCTGGCTCCGGGACCGAGAGAGCAAACCGCGGCGTTCCCGGTTTGCTCTCTCGGTCCCGGAACCCCGAGCAAGCAGGTCTCCTTCCCTGCGGTTTGCTGGCTGGCTCCGGGACCGAGAGAGCAAACCGCGGCGTTCCCGGTTTGCTCTCTCGGTCCCGGAACCCCGAGCAAGCAGGTCTCCTTCCCTGCGGTTTGCTGGCTGGCTCCGGGACCGAGAGAGCAAACCGCGGGGAAGCTGGTTTCCTTTCCCGGTTTGCTCTCTCGTCCCGGAACCCCCCTTGAAGCCGCCCAACAGCGCTGCAGTGTGGCCACATCTAACACCACTTGCAGCGCTGGTTGCTGTAAGTGTGGCCACTCTGCAGCGCTGGCCCTATACAGCTGTACTAATACAGCTGTAACAACCAGCGCTGCAAAATTTTAGATGTAGACATGGCCACAGTGTGGTTTGTTCCACTATTTGTGCTGTTAGATCAATAGCGGCTTATTATGAATCTTTCTAAAGCAATGTGATTTCCCCCCAGAACCATCTGGTGTCTTATTCCTCTTGTTAAATAGATTGGCTGCAATGGATCATGCCTATGGCTCTCACAGAGCTCTCATGTTCATTCCTAGAAAAAAATAGAAAGGCTGGAATGGGGCTATGGAATTCTTAATCCTATTGCATACCAGCTTTATTAGTTACGTCTTAAGCATTTCTAGATCCTACTAGTCTAATCAGGTATCAAATGATATCTGTCAACTCCACTTCCTTTTGGTTTAATGCTTAAATTCTGCACAACAGTTTGTCTTTGCAGGGTAACCAATTCACACTGTGTCTCTTTGTTACTGGGGGAATTGCTGAACTGATGTATGTCTGCTCTTGTAAATACCTAGGAGCATTGGTTGCGGAAAGAAAGGGAGTGTGCATGTTAATTATTCCTTGCGTGCCCAAAGATACATTTTTCATAAAAATGCTTCCAAAGCATTTTTGTAGAATGGTGAATTTCTCCTATCTTCTAATTTGTTTGTCATGTGGTGTTTTCCTCTGTGGGGCCATTCACTTTTCCTGTTCTATTTCAAGCTTGTGTTCTGTGTTGCATAGGTGGAAGGTGATGCCAAAAATCGACAAGAAACAGGGACCACACTATAAAACGTTTATATCATTATACTTTACTAGCTCCGGTGGCATTCGTCAGTTTAAGAGGAGGGAGGAAAGAAGGTCTTGTGATTAAGGCACTTATCTAGGCCTCAGGAGCTCTGGGCTCAATTCCCAGCTCTGTCTTTGGCTTCCTAGTTACACAGGGTCTCTACTCCTCCCTCAGTAGCAGTACAGTTCTCCAGTTGGTTGAATCTTTTAAAAAAGAAGAAACTTTCTGAAGTGTGAGCACTGTAAATTGTGTAACCGAAATGATTCAAAGTTCAAGGAGAAATATTGCTTTGGAGATTAACTAGATATTGGGGGCCTGCTCAGTCACATACCTGGGAGATTAAAGCAGATAAAGTAACTTCTACTAAAATGAAGAAAACTCCTATGTGTCCAAAGGAGACAAGCCTTTGTCCTACTGTGTGTATAGAATCTTAGAAAAGAGGACGTTAATGGGCATTCATAAACCCCAGGATGAAAAAAGAAAGTCTCTAGTCTTTGATGGCAGTAACTCATTTAAGAATGTGAAAAGCATAATTGCCGTTTATGAGTGGACTAAGCTATAACTGACTTTGATCAAATTCCTTTACATGCTGCCCACAGATCATTGATGAGGTAAGATGGAAATGTAGCCAATCATTTAAAGAAGTAGAGTATCATGCTAGAGAAATGACACTTTCTCTTCTTCCATGCAGACTGGAATCCCCTTTTGCTTGCATCTCTGCTCACTACCATGCCAAGCCACCTCGGAACTTTATATTTTTGAAGGTAAGATGCTGAGATGATTCTGTTCAGTTGAGGAGAGAACAAAGGACCTGTCAGTGAGAGTTTTCCCATTGATTTCAATGGAGCCATGGTTTCAACATACTGTACACAGAGGTCAACAGAATTCTTCTCTTTGTTCAACAAAATCCTAAGACAGTTTGAGAAATCTGTGCAACTCCTGCTCTTTCCATTGGCTAAAAACATACTATGTTTGGGCTGCTAATTTAGGCTATGTCTATCCTAGGTGTGAATAGCAGTGCACACCAAAGTGCTGTCCTGTAACTCCCCCGTGTGGATTCTGCAGGCACCAACTCAAAGACTCCCAGTTCACATTCATGTAGTACGACATTAATACCAACTAGGAACCTATTAATTCACACCTATAGCTCCACACAGGGGAGTTACAGCATAGCACTTTGTTGTGTGTTGTTATTCACACCCCTGCAATCAAAACTGTGGGGCAGCACAGATGGGCCCTCAGAGATCAGGGATTAGATACAGATTCAAAATGCAAAGCTTTGGTATCAGGAGTCTCTGAACACACTGCAAATCTAAATGGCAAAGTGTATGTCTACATTGCACATTCAAGAGCACGTGTGGCTTTAGTGGTTGTAGCATTGTCTGCGCAGGCAGCTGCTGCTCCAGCCCAGCTGCTGTCATAGTCCTAAGAACGTACTGCAGACAGTGACTAGGCAGAGGGCAAACAAAACCATCGATCGAGCATGCTTAATGAATTCAGGACAACGTTTAAATTAATCACCAGAGCCCTGCCATTCCAAAGTAAATGCTTTTCATTCCTTGCTGTGAAAGCCAGTGAGGAGTTCATTATGGACTGACTAACCCAGAGTTATGTCTAAAGCATATCTTGCTGCAGTCTGGGAGATCTGAGGGTCTGATGACCCCTTTCCCTGTGCCTGCTGTGATCTTTTTCACTAATGCAAAGCCAGTGCAAGTGAGGATAAAACGCCGTTAAATCAAAGTGATAGGGCCTGATTCTCCTTTTGCATTAAGGCCATGCACATTTGCATCCACTTGAAGGCTCTTTATAATGCCACTAGAGTGTAAAATGATCTTAGTGTAAACCAGAATTAGGCCTGCACCCACTTTGCACTGGCATAGGTGCAAGGTAAAGGGAAAATCTGGCCCTTAATGTGCTGTTATTTTTTCCAGCCCACTGACCACTGGAGATCAGGCACATTGAAGTGAGGATATGTTGTTTTCTCCAGGTGGAATTTGTGAGCTGTCCTTTCATTCTCTTTCTAGGCGAAATTCACCCCTGTGCAAAGGGCTACCCTGGGCCTATGCCCCACTTAAATCTCAACAAAGAGATTAGGTGGCACTGAAGTGGGGCCCAGGCACTGTGCTGGCCCTGTGTGCAAAGGTTTCATTCTCACTGAACACTCTGCCAGACAACCTACAGTGAGATGTCAAGGGAACCAGCTGTCACACTCTCTGCCCTTTCATATGGAAGTGAGTTGCTAAATTTATAGTCAGTGATACAGTGGGGGTGAGGGAGGGGTAGGTAGAAATGCCAGCTGCAGAGCAAGGAGCCTGGCAGTAGCTGGTGGCCTCAATAGCAGAGACAACAAATATGAAATGCAGAATAACTCGAAAGACTCCAGCAGGTTTTGCTTCCTTAACTACATGGCAATGAGACACAAGAACTGGCCATGATGAATGAAGTCAAAAAGTTGAACCCTGGGAAAATGTGAAAAATGAAAAGGGGACATCCTCTTGCTCTCTATACCTCCCTCTCTCCCTCCCTCATTGCTGCTTCCTTCTGCATTTCCTTCACACATCCATGCTTAGCTCCGTGCAGACCTTCAAAAGACGCCTGACAAGCAGTATGAACACAATGGTTTCCTTTTACGGGCTGTGCCCTGTGCTCCATTTGTTTATGACACCCCGTCGTTTCACACTCTGCTCAGTCATAATGATTTAAGCCGCCAGGATCTTTGGTTATTTTACTTACTGATCATAACAGATACTGTGTTCACATTAGGGTTGAAAGAACAGCGCCCCTTCCCCGATTCACACTTGGAGTCGATCATGAAGACTTGCTCCTGTAATATAGACATGCATGTCATTGCTGATGTTTAGAAACCTTAGAAAATGAAAATAAAGTCAGAGAAGACTTTTTTCCTGTGTTGTTATCGACAATAAAAATAGTCTGCACTGGTGTGGGTTTTTGCGTTACTACTTACAATAAAACTGTCTTATGATGAGTTTTCATTATCTTCTCACTTGTACCCAATTATTTTCACTGTAATTACAAATGCAATACACTCTCAGATGTAGGAAGTGTCCTCTGAGTTTAGCTGAGCTGCTCTGTCTGTGGTCCACCCAGCTTATATGTCAGCAATAACATCTGCAGACATTTTTTCTATAGTCTTGAAATGACCTATGAATTACTTGATGAATTCATGGTGGTATTTATATCAGAGGCCTAGGCTAAAACACTTGCAATAAACTACTTGAGTACTTGAGAATGCAAGCCTCTCTTTTCATTGTCAGCTTGTCATATTATAAATCATAATGGCCCAGATTTGTACAGCTATTCAGATGTTGCTGTGCTCAGTGTCACAATGCCTAACTGATTTAGAATCCTAAATCTCATTTTCAAAAGGGATTTAGGCACTTAGGAATCTAAATTCCATCAACAGTCCATGGCATTTAGACTTCTAAGTGACTAAATCTTTTTTAAAAATGAGACTTAGGCTTCTAAATCAGTTAGACATTGCAACACTGAGTGCAATGACACCTAAACAGCTTTAAAAATCTGGGCCCATCTCCTTACACCTCATCCAAAATAATTCCTAAAGCACACACATTTTCTTCAGAGCATTGTCTCTTGGATTACACTCATTGCTCAGTCACTATGGTGGTAGGTGTCTTATAGATAACAAAAGCAAGTGTAGGACTTGATCTCTTGCTGCTGTTAGACGACTGAGCAATCTTGTTTAGATGGTATAGGTCATGCACAGCACTATAATTCAAAAATGGTGTTTAGGTTAAGAAGCAGCAATCTGGACCTTTACCTGTTCCTTAAACAGAAGCAATCTTTGGTTAACTTGTGTTCCCACCCCATCTTGGTGTCCCTCTTAATTTACTGACTCCAGCCAGAACCAGAAAAATAATTGCAAGGATAAGAAAGGATTTTAAATATTAGGGGATAGCTATGTTAGTCATATCCACAAAAATAACAAGGATTTCTGTGGCACCTTAAAGACTAACAGATTTATTTGTGCATAAGCTCTTGAGGGTAAAAACTTCACTTCTTCAGATGCATGGAGTGAAAATTACAGATGCAGGCAATATATGATGACACATGAAGAGAAGGAAGTTACCTCACAAGTGGAGGATGAGTTTTGACAGTGCCAATTCAGATTTGAGGCTATTTCTGTCCCAACCAGAAACAGGTAATCACAAATACTCATAAGAAAGCCAATAAGAATGAAGTTTTTGTGATGTGGATGCCAATCAAGTAGAAACTGGAATGAGTCATGTGACACTGGCAGACCAGGTGCCAGCTCATGCCAAGGCCCCCTACGTCTCAGTTGAACATTGACAAATACATAGCTGGAACCAGTATGGCTCACCTGTGTGTGAGTACTGTTAAATATGTATTAGAGTCATAAAAATGTACTTAGTGTTCAGACTTCAACACAGGCAGCAATTTATAAGCATTCCATAATCTCACTTATAACATCTGTATCCCATCTTATAAGGTAACATTCAAGTGTTTGCTCTGCAGGGGCACGAGCAGAAATTTTAATTTGATCGCTTTTGGAGGGGCACATTAAACACACACAAGGAGGCAATGGCTCTCGACAGCAGCACACTCCGTGTTCCTGCAGCCTGGGGAGGGAGGAAGCAGCACCACAGTTGCCCAACAAAAGAAGGCCCATAGACACCAGACAAACCATTGTGGAACATCAAAGGACAAAAGACTTTGTTGATTGCTCCCCCACCTGCTAGGAAGAGGAGACATACAACTGAATTCCTCCCAGTGGCTGAATTTGCAACTCAAAGAGAAGTAGGGAAGGGATAAAAAGACCTAAGAAGGAAAAATGGTTTTTTTTATGCTGCTTAGACTCTGAGTGGCAAGGATTACTAAGCATATACAAAAGATCCCCAGTGCTTTGCTTGGGTTAGCCCTAAAGGACATAGAAGCTTCTATTGCTCTCTGAAACTTAAGACAGGAATTCATTTGTGTGTATATGTGTTTACCTGCTTTAACTTTGTAAATAACTCATTTATTTCTTTTTCCTAGTTAATAAATCTTCAGATCATTTATTATAAGATTGGCTACCAGTGTTGTCTTTGGTGTGAGATCTAAAGTGCAAATGACCCGGGGTAAGTGACTGGTCTTTTGGGATTGGGAGTAACCAGAATATTGCTGTGATCTTTGGTTTAGGTGATCTTTGGTGTAAGTGACTGTCTATCACAAAGGTAAGCTTATCTGGCTGGCAAGATAGATCAGACTACCCAAGGGGACTATCTGTGACTCCATGTTCAAGCTAATATAGTGCCTGATGAGTTCACACTTGATAATGTGTTGCCAAAATCTAAGTATAGAACTCACAAGCAATATGGGGTTGATACCCTGCTTCTTAACAGTCTACCCTGAAGTTGGTACTCACGCTCTTGAGCCGCTGTAAGACAGCTTGACAAGAGCACCGATTTGTTACTTATTCCTTCCCTAATAAGACCAAGCATGATGGCACCTAGATGCCACACAGGCCACTAAACAACCATCTGAGGGTAATAAATTTGGTCTCTACTAACTTGAGACAGTTTAAATGTTCACTAAAAGCTGCAAGTTCCCAAATTCCATTACTATCTATCTATCTATGTATCTATCGCTATGGAATCTTATCTATGTAACCCATCACTATAGTCATTAGACAGATCTTGTTAATAAAATTTCAAATCTAAGTATAAGGCTATGTTCTCTGTTTTCTTAATGAATATGTTGTTTCATACTAATGTATATTAGTATTTTATGCTTACTGTACACTACTCCAAAATGCCCAACCATTGCACTGGCAATTTGCCAGAAGCCGCAGGACCACATATATTTTTCAAATGTGTTAAGTTATTCTTTCTTAGTGCATCATAAATCCACACAGCCATAACATTTGCTTCTACTTGCACCCACTCTGATATTAGAATAACACTTGGTTAAGTTCACAGTAATCACATTCTGCAAATGATTAGCCTTTTCTTCACCTGTTCTTAACGGGGAGAGTTTAACACAAGTCTACATTTTATGATAGCAAGAACGGCATTCAGCTCTGCAGAGAACATTTTCCTTTGGTCAATGTATCAAGGCACAGGATGAGAAAGGGAAGCAAAGAAGTGTTTTGATAAACTGTGACAGGGAAATACAATTTAACCAGATATGGCCAAATACTGCCTCCCCAGTGAGGGATCGATCTCTAGCTGGGAACATGATGCCCTCTTACTGCAATCATGTACTAACCAAAATCTGAGACCTGGCTCCCATGAGTGCCAGACTATGGTGCTGTCATGCTGGGTGGTGTTTTATGGTTTCCAAGGAGTGTTTGCAGCAGAAATAGATGTGCCTGTTTAAAATAGCAATTCTACACCTGCAAAAACAACCATTTGTTTGTGGAAAACAGTGATAAATTTGAGGTGAAATCATGGTTTTTGCAAAAGCAAAGGAAACACAACTTCTCAATAGTCCCATCAGCATGACATAATTTTTCACTCAGCTCTCCTAATTAGGCATTTGCAGAGGGAAATACTTGAATTTAAATCTGTACTCTTTAAAGTGCTTTGCTATTGTTGGCCTGTACAGTACCAGCAATGAGAATGCAATGCCTAGTCAAGTGTCTGACAGACGCCAGACGTCTGAGACAGCAGTTTATTTAACCAATTGTTCATAGGCAGGCAGCTACAGAGACGAGCTAAGTGAAGCCAACGCTACTCTCCAAGACGTGTATCTTTATTTTAAACTTCAGAATTTTAACATCCTTCATCATCTTGAAGCCTCATGTGTTATTAAGAGTGAAATCACATTTCTGACAACAAAGAAATCATCAGATTCAATATTTCTGTAAAAAGAACAGGAGTACTTGTGGCACTCTTAGAGACTAAAATTTATTTCAGCATGAGCTTTCGTGGGCTACAGCTCACTTCTTCGGATGCATAGAATGGAACACACAGACAGGAGATATTTATACATACAGAGAACGTGACAAGGTGGAAGTATGCATAACAACAGGAAGAGTCTAATCAATTGAGATGAGCTTTTTCTCCTGCTGACGATAACTCACCTCAATTGATTAGACTCTTCCTGTTGGTATGCATACTTCCACCTTTTCATGTTCTCTGTATGTATAAATATCTCCTGTCTGTGTGTTCCATTCTCTGCATCCAAAGAACTGAGCTGTAGCTCACGAAAGCTCATGCTGAAATAAATTTGTTAGTCTCTAAGGTGCCACAGGTACTCCTGTTCTTTTTGCGGATACAGACTAACCCGGCTGCTACTCTGAAACCAGTCAATAATTCTGTAGTGCTTGGTAAAATGGCTACATACGTTTTAAAATATATCATATTGATTATTCTACAGATGGGATCACTTTCAATTTTAAAATTAATTTCCTGATAAAATTAAATTAGAATGACTGTCACCAGGATGGTATTACTGAGAGTTCCTAACTAGTTGAGAGCAGAAGAGTAGATCCATTAATTTCAGAGATTCATCCCAGCGGTTCTGTGCTGTTGAATCCAGGCTCCTAAGCCCCAGTGGTAGGCAGTCTTCTAGGAGAGGAAGTGCACAGTCTATTTGGGGGCCTGGAGCCAGCCAATGCTCCCCCAAAATGCTTGGGACCATTCCATTGAAGGATGGGGCAAAGTCTTCCAGGAGATGCACTGATTTGTAGCCCCTCCAAACAGTCTGTACTTGAGGGTTGAGGATTTCAAACCCAGTCTTCTCCCTTTGAAATCAGTGGTCAAACCCACATGGACTTCTATAGAAGCAGAAACAGATATTTACAGCTGCCTTCCCCTGGCAGAACTTAACCAGCAGTGTCTGCCCTCTCCCTGCAGCACAGCCATTTCTCCATGTGCAGGAAGGCATACTGCTCCTTCCTGTGCCCTTAAGAGTCAGTCTGGCCCAAATTCTACCAAAGTGCCAGGATTCAGATAAGAACTTTCCTTTTTCCTTTTCCCTATTCCATTTATTGCTTACTACATTTGTATAGAAACAAAAAAATTCATTTTGATATCATGAAGTCTGGAAAATGCATTTATGAAATATCTGGGCTTATACATATTTAGCCAATACAATGCAATTGAAAGCAGGCAAACTAACTCAGGTAATGTACTAAGAGGCTGCTCTTTACAAGAAGTGTTTTGGCTAGCTATTGTTCCATGACAGTGCAGTATGCGGGAAGGAGAAAATGGTTTACGATTTAAAATGTAGGAGGACAAGTAGTACTTAGTAGCACAAATTGTGCTGCCTGGAAGGAAAAATAAAAAACAAAACAAAACAAAACAGGAGTGTGAAGGGGAATCTTTCTAAAATGGTAGATGGATGGTAAACTTTACAGAACAATTAGACTTGTCACAAGAAGACTAGAAAGTTACTGTGATACTTAACCCTTTAATTGTTGAATTCTCTGTTACCAGATGTAAAGTAAGTTGCTTCAGTGGTTTTTAGGAATTAAGTCAGCATATCTCAATTGGAGCCATCAGTGGAAATAAGCAGTTTTATACCAACTGAGGCTCTCATCCTAATAATCGATGACCCAACCTTGCTGCATCTATTCAGGCAAAACTTTTCTTGTCGATGAGGCTTTATTAGGAGTTCTACCCAAATAGAGATTGCACATTCAGGATTGTAGGTCCCCATCCTGCAAAGACTTACACCTGTGAGTACCTGGCCCACAGGAGTAGTTCTATTGAACTTAACAATACTACTCCCATGGATAAATGCTTGTAGGACTAGGGAATAAGAGAAGGACCTTACTGAGTTTTCTTCTACTGCTATTTATTTGCAATTTTGGATGATAAATTAGGAATGAATTAACCAGTTCAGATAAAATGAGAACTAGCCAAACCTTAGCCCAAAGTCTGAAGTGAGCTTTTTCTGACCCAAAGTCTGAAGTGAGGCTAACGCTATCAAACCATTTTCTACTTTTATGCATGCCATGCTCTCTGGTAGCAGCTGGGACTGGAAAAAGAAGTGTCAGAAAACCAGAAGAATGGCTGTCCTTGTGCTATTTGTAGCCTGACTGGAGAAAGTAATCTCATGAGATCTCCAGGCCCAGTTTCCAGACTCATCCTCTTTGGATAAGTGTATTTGCCCAGTACTAAAAATATCCACCACAGAGAACATGTGAACAATGAATGAAAACACTTACTTCAGACCTGCGCCCTCTGTTGAGGTATGTGCATACTGGGCTGAATGCTCCACTCCCACAGACGTACAAATGGGTGCGATTGAAGGTCTGTATCACACGTACATAATTTCCACAGCCATGCTGTAGGGAAGGAAAAAGACTTAATAAATATGCATGCAGGCAAAACTTATTGAATGTTGGGAAACACTAAGGAACAGGAATAGCTGATAATTTTAACGCTGTCCTTGTCAACTTGTTTATTACAATATGTTCTGCTGCAATCAGTCTCATGAGTTAGGACAAACTCCCTTGCTTCCTTTCTCATTGCTTGTATAGAGCCAAATCCATGATCCCTGTCCAAAACCTTCAGTCAACAGGCTTTGTGCAAATGTTGGGGGTTGGAGAAGGGACTCTTGTTCTCATCTGAAAAGCTATGGCTGCTTCACTTCCAATCCACAGGGAGTTGTGGCCAGTGGGGCTACATAGCTGTAGACCTACAAGCCATGCCTGTGCCCTTTCTTCCAGCCTGTTCTGCTCGCTGGATTGCCATGGATGGGCCAGCATGAAGTATGCAGAAACCGAGGACTCTCCATGTTCAGCTTCAAAATTACTTTAAGTGACATGGACTGGAGTTTTACTTCTGTGTATCTGACACTCTCTAATCTATTTGTAAAATCACTCTTCATTTTTCTTCCATGTCTACCATATTATTCAGACTTATTTAGACTCACACAAAAATACATAAATGCTCTTTTTGCTCAGAGAACCACAGTATATCAGGGTCCTGATCCTTTCCCCACAGGCCAGGAATAAATCTTATTTACTTCAATGGGAGTTACCCATACCCTGCAAAAGGAGAATCAGGGCCCCAAGGGAGAGCAGGCTTTTGTTCTTAATCTGAAGTGCCCTCAAGGAAATCTCTGCAAATAGGTCATTCTTTTTCTCAGTTATTGATGTTAAACATCACCAGTTCAAAGGTGGAAGTCATTGGAAAAAAACAGCCCATATTACTTGTCTAGACAACTTCCCTCCAAAATAATAAGAGCCTCATAACATAAGCAAATCCCCAATGGATGTAAAATGTTGCCCCGTATTGAAAACCTGCTTTAACAATTTCTAAGCGGCATACATAGAGCAAATGTACATGTAAAATCAGCATTGCTCTGCATTCCCTCCTATTCTCCTCCTAGCACCTCTTTCCTTTCATTCCCCCTTTTTTTGACACTGATCAGCTGTTGCTGCACTTTAGATTAGGTCATGTACCCAGATGTTTCTTTTCCATATTTTTAGTAATCAATATCCCAGTTCTGCCCTCGTATTCAACTGGGTAACATTCCTTGAAGTTTCTGAGAATTGTGTGTGTGCAAAGTGACCAGGGCTGGAACCTATGCCATCAATCACTCCCTTGCTAATCATTGGAGCTAATCCTTGCTCAACAGGCTGCACATTTTATTTATATTTGAAGACGTTCACATTTTCAGTCCAATATATAATGGCACTCTGCTATGACACCTGTTTATAAAGGCACCCAAAAAGTGGTTATATAACTGTCAGGAGCTCTGTGTTGGTGGAAATAAAAGATTCCCCATTAGGAATGCTGTGCAGCAAACAGCAAGGAGATTTAACTGTGACGGCATTAAATGAGTTATTATGGGAGCCTTATCAAAATAGACAATTTTCCTAAAGCTGAGAGCTGTCCCTACATCCTTCCGCTTCCCCACATCTAATAAGTCACTGCTGCACCTCAAGATCTGCTTTGCTGTGAGGTCAGGCTGTCAAAATCAGTCCTGCACAGGAAATATCTCAGTGTTGTCTACTTGTGCTGTGGGTGAAGAGGAGGAGAGGAGCTAGTCAAAGACGCACTACTGGCTCATATGCACCATGTAACTTCATGGCAGGAAGGCAGAATGCTGCTTTCATGTTTGTTCATGTCAGTGGGGGCTTTACTGCAACAGATCTACATAAAGGATTATGTGTTGAGTAATCTTATAAAAAAGCTCCTTGGAGAGTAAGACAGGGAGTCTATGGGTTGATGAATAGTACCTGAGTGTAACACAGGCTTGTTCTCTACTGTTACCAAGGATAAAGCCCCTCCAGTACTATTGTGTCTTCTTTTCACAGTTATCTGCAGCCAGGGTATGAAGATAGCTAGAGGAATCTGACATTCCTTTAGGGACAGCATTGTGAGCTCATGTTTTAACATTTACTGTGCCCTCATCTCTCCACTGTGGTGATTAACAGGTCAGTTACACAATCTGGCTCAATGCTGATTTTATGAGATTTTAATTTTGCCTTACAGAATGAGGTCATGGAACCAATTCTGAAATTGTTCTTTTGATCCTTTGCTGATGTCTAATATTCTCCAGTGTAGTGCCAATGAACTCTCCCTATGATTTTATAAATGATTAATCAGGGTGATTCTCTTACAGTCCCCATCCCATTAAAACGGGCATTGTAACTTACCCCCTTTAAAAAAAATAGTATTGGGACCTGAAGAACTTTGATTCAGCAACACTTATCTTTTCAGTATCTTATTTGACCTTTCTAGCTATTATGTTACTTTATTTTCTTTTAAAGTCTGACTTGTCTGAGGTTACATGCTAGCACAAAGACAGCTTTGGTTGGGAATGCAAATGATCAATTTGTCAGTGCTGATGATGGTTTGTCATGAGCTCATGTATTACTGGGTATTTCCACTGCAAATAATGTCAATAATCATGAAATCAGGGTGAATTCTTTGGAATCTTAAATTGCTTTGACAGGAATTGCACTTGACTGATTTTGTCATATTTAGCTGACAGGGTGTAGGCTTTTCCCTCTCATCTCCATTTCTGCTGTTCCCCTTTCAGCTTGTGTCCTTCATGGTTCTCTCTTATATCCAGTATTATCCAGCATTTACCAAAATTACTTTAAGTGACATGGACTGGAGTTTTACTTCTGTGTATCTGACACTCTCTAATCTATTTGTAAAATCACTCTTCATTTTTCTTCCATGTCTACCATATTATTCAGACTTATTTAGACTCACACAAAAATACATAAATGCTGTTAAAATGGAGCTACAAGTTGCTGGTTCCAGACATTGACTAAGGTATCATTTCTCTCCCTCCTTTCGAAATTTTGATACATAGCCATGGCCTCTAGAAAAGAGACTGGGAATTCTGATTAAGCTAAGCCTCATTTTGGCTTTCCATATCTCTTCAGTAGTAGATGCAGATTTTTTATACTTGGGAAATATTTCCAGAATTTCTGGATGTCTCTGATATAATCATTCCAACTCAGATATTCACATCCTTCCATAATGGTTATTACAATCTGCTACCTACTAGAATTTTGACTTTCAGCTAACATTACTGGTATTCAACAGGAATGGAATATAATGGCTAAGATTCTGATGGGGACTAGAGAATGTATTTGTGTTATCCTATATGTGCTGATACCTATTGAATTGTGGACTTACTGTATAAACCTTCACCAAGAGGGACATTAATGTCTGAATATTAGTGATTGCTCATTTTTCTAGACATTGCCTGAAGTAAATGTTTGCATTTGCATATGTAACTCTTTGCATTGGCAATCAATTAGTTATTATGCATTGGCTTTTTGGGATCTACTGGACTTTGAGCTCATTATCAATGGTGTAAATCAGGAGAGGCCAACCTGAGCCTGAGAAGGTGCCAGTATTCACCAATGTACATTGCCAAAGAGCCACAGTAATATGTCAGCAGCCCCGCATCAGCTTTTCCCCCCTCACCTGCTCACAGCGCCTCCCACCCACCAGCAGCCCCACCAATCAGTGCCTCCCTCTCCCTCCCTGCACCTACCAATCAGCTGTTTTGTGGCATGCAAGAGGCTCTGGGGGGAGGAGGAGGAGCGAGGGCATGATAAGCTGAAAGGAGGGGATGGGAAGGGGTGGAGTGGGGAGCAGGGCCTATGGCAGAGCCAGGGGTTAAGCAATGGACAGTCTCTGGCACATTGGAAACCTGGTGCCTGTAGCTCCAGCCCCTATACAAGGAGCCGCATATTAACTTCTGAAGAGCTGCATGTGGCTCCGGAGCCACAGGTTGGCCACCCCTGGTGTAAATGAAGAGTATCTCCAACAAATTAAGTGGAATAATATCAATGTAAAACAGATGCAAGTGAGATGAAAATCCAGCCCCTTGACTATTTAAAAAATTAAGAATGCACAACTGCACTCCAAAAACAAGTCAATGGCAAAGAGTACAATTGACTTCATTGAACTTTAGATCAGACTCATCACTGATTTCAGTGGAAGCAGAGGCTGGCTCTTTAACTTCCTAGTCACATGTTTGGACAGACTTTTAATTCTTATTAACTCTTCAGGGTGGACCTCGTGTTCGGATCACATATTTAAAGTGTCTTCACCCAAGACTTTGGTTTTGTACCTGCAATATTGGATCTACAATGAATGACAGATGCAAAAAGCAGGTGAAATTAAATGTGAGTGCAAATGATAAGATTCTCATATTTTAAATACTTGATTGGGCTTGTAGTGGAATGCAGAGACAATCAATTTCAGGTGCAAAAACGGAGGCTGTGTTTAGCAATGTGGCCTTTATTGCTAATCACACTGTAGAGCATCCCAAGACGCTTCATCATGGAAAACTTCTATAAAAGTCTCACTCTTGAGTAATCAACTTTGAAAGAAGCTCCTTGGAAGATAGAGATTTGTGGGTTTTGTTGTTGTTGTTTTTTTCCCATGGAGCACACATTTTGTATATTGCACTCAAGGCAAAAGCACCTTCCATGCTGTGATATATTCTTGCTGCAAAAATGGACACTATATGTTTGGAGACTTGAACAAGACTGATGATCTCTCGATATTAAAAAAAAAATGCCAAAACTTAAACCAACCCATAACTCTTAAAATGCAATTATATACTGCTCTGTGTTGTATTCTCTCTGTTTAATGCAGTTTAACAAGCTAATAGATCCAGGCTGTTGCAAGTTGTAATAGCAACTATGAAAAGAACTACTTAAATGTAGCAGAGGACATAAATGCCTTAAGAAAAGCCACATATTTCAATTCTATAATCATACAGAAAGGAAAAACAGATAAGCTGCTGTCTCAACCCTAGTTATTTATTTAAAGAATTATTTTGTTGCTGTGGAGCACTAGAATATATTATTTTCTAGAGTTCTATTGAAAAGACTATGTTCCATTATGCTCCAGTAGGTCCAATATATTTTGTTTTCCTTTTCCATAATCAAAAGTACATTGAACTATAATAGACTCAGGAAAACATAATTTTAATGTAAGTCTAATTTTGGTTAGTGAGCTCACTATTTTAGTATGACAGTGCCTGGAATGAGCATTTAATGTCACCATTACATTTAATTTGGCATTAGGAAATTTGCAGCTAATAAAATATTTTCAAGCTGTATATGTACCTGAAATATGGTAACACTGGACCTGTTCCAAAGTCCATTGAAATCAAAAGGGGTTTTCCCATAGAAATCAAAGTGTTTTGCATCAGGCCATTGTTTCCAAAAGCATATTCTTTGTTTTATAATGCATAATTCCAGGACCACTTTAATGAACATCAGTGGTGTGATCCTGTATTTAAACTAGCATGAAAGCATGATCCAAAGCCCATTAAAATGAATAGAATGTCTTCTCTTGACTTTGCTGAGCTCTGGATTAGAACATCAGTAAAAATAGAATTCAACCAAGTGCCTCCTGAAGATTGGTGCTGGGAAAAAACATTTTCTTTGTGTCACATTAGTAACTCTGGTGCTTAAACTCTTTTATGGAAAAATAGATGTGTCTGAGGAGATGATGTAAGTGAAGACTGGGATCATTTCAATAAGGGGTGTGGCATCTCCCCATTGCTTAAGATTGAGGAGAAAAGCAAATGTTGCTATTTGTTTGACCACAACAATTTTCTTGTGAAACAAGCAAATGTATACAGGCCTTAGTATCTGATCCTGCAATGAGAGGAAGGTAGGCAGATACCAACACCCAGGGCTGGCTCTGGCATTTTTGCCACCCCAAGCCAAAAAAAAAAAAAAAAAAAAAAAAAAGGAGGAGGGGGCAGGGCCATTGGAGCAGCAAAGCAGGGGGAAAAAACCAAAAAATGGCGCTGCTGGAGTGGCAAAGCGGGGGGGGAACACGGAGTGGCCTAAGCGGCAAAGCAGGGCGGGAACACGGCGCAGCTGGAGCAGCAAAGCGGGGAGGGGAACACGGCATGGCTGGAGCAGCAAAGCGGGGGGAAAACAACACAAAAACGGTGTGGCTGGAGCAGGTAAGTGGCGGGGGTGGGGAGAGAAACAATGGTGTGGCCGACAAAGCAGGGGAAAGACAAAACAAAAAACTATACAGGGCGGCCAGAGCCAGGGGACTCCCTGTGCTGCAGAGTGCGCGCCCGGTCTAATGGGGGGAAGGGGAGGGAGCGGGGAGGAGAGAGAGAAGGGGGGCGGCCAGCGCTTTAGCGGGGCTCTCGCCACGCGGCCCTGACCGCCACGCTGCCTGCCAGAAGAGCTCCACTCCACTCCGGTTGGCAAGGAGGGAACGATGCTGGCTGCCCTGCCGAGTTTGCTGCAGGACACTCCCCTCCTCTGTGCTGCTGCCCCCTACAGGGCGGCAGGAGCAGCAAACAAAAAAACAAAAAAGCGACCATGCCGCCCTAGGATTAGGCGGAATGCCGCCCCATAGAATCTGCCGCCCCAAGTACGAGCTTGCTCAGCTGGTGCCTGGAGTAGGCCCTGCCTACACCTGCACATGGCTTCACAGTGAAGTCAGGATCTGCACAGACCCACCCAGGGGCGGCTCTAGACATTTCGCTGCTCCAAGCATGGTGGCATGCTGCGGGGGGTGCTGTGCTGGTCGCCAGTCTCACGGCTCCGGTGGACCTCCTGCAGGTGTGCCTGCAGAGGGTCCGCTGGTCCCGCGGCTCCATCGAAGCCGCAGGACCAGCGGACCCTCCGCAGGCATGCCTGCGGGAGGTCCACCGGAGCCACGGGACCAAAGAATCCTCAGCAGGCATGCCGCCGAAGGCTGCCTGCCTGCCACCCTCGCGGCGACTGGCAGAGCGCCCCCCGCGGCTTGCTGCCCCAAGCACACGCTTGGCGTGCTGGGGCCTGGAGCCGCCCCTGGACCCACCAACAGGACTGTGGTCAAATTTACATGTTTTAAGGAAGCACTACTATTTCTCAGATATTTGCCTAAAACATTGTTTTAGAGAACTAATAAAAGTGTGTGGAGGGGGGTTTATGACCAACGCTGTGTGCTGTTGGAATGTGCAGAATAACCACTGCCCATTCACAAAGATTCTTTCCATAGAAAAGACTAAATATTATCTGGGAGCTAGTCCAGGCACTGACATTATCATTAGCTCAGCAGTCTACAATATATTCTCCAGGAGATACTTGGAACAAACATTATTCATGCTATCCATCACTAACAAAAAACAAAACAAAACAAAAATCCTAAATCCAGTTATGAAAGTGAGCAATGTACATATTTTTTCAGACAAACTATGAAGACATATACTATGTAAATATTCTCATTTTCCAGAATTTCACTTTACCTTTTGGTCTGGAGAGTATTAAAAAAGAAAAGCCCCCACCCCTTACATCTTGCTTTCAGCTGCACTCAAGGTGCTCTGACTCAATGGCCAAATATTTAATTGTGTGTGCGTGTATAAAACTTACTGTAGGATCTTTGCCAGCCATTTTGCACTCTTCAACTTTGATTGCTGATGCTGGCCAGAAAATCTATTTGGAAAGAAATAATAATTTTAAGAACTACATAATTTTAGCTGAATATATACAACATTCATCACTCCACCTAGTTTATGCTACAGGTTTCCTTCAAGGTATTTCTGAGTTGACAAAGTCAATATTTTTACAGATTTCATACCTTTTTGCTAGGGAAAATTATTTCCTCCACATATTTTTCTGACAGAAATCCAGTTTAAGCAGTAAAGAGAGTTTTACTTTTCCCCACAAGTCTGGATTAGACATGCATCCGTTTAAAATATGGGCCCTAAAAGACTGTTGCTTTTATTCTTTTATAAAACTTTATTTTTACATAAACACAATGGTAAATGAGTGCTTTGTATTTTAGGGTACAACACTGAAAATAATGGGCCAGATCCTCAAATGTAATAAATTAGTGTAGCTCCCTTGAAATCAATGGAGACAAGCTGGTTTATACTGAGTATCTGGCCTAAAGTTTGCTACTCCAGTTAAGGATCAGTTAACCAACCTGGACAAACTACAAACCCCTCTGAATTTTTGCTGTTCTGTACAACTGAACAAAAGAACTTTAGGACTAAAACTTTTCTGAGGTTCTGAAATGTCTGAATAAAGGATACATTTGTATTAATAAAAACTGTTGCATATCTTTATGCTACTTCCAGGGATGGTCCATGACTGGAATCGGAAGTGTTGAAATACAGCAAGAAAGGCTGTTATTACAGTGTTTCTTGTTTGGAATCAGAAGCGGAAGTGCTGGATATCTCATGAGAAAATGTGTTCTCTTAAAATTACCAGCTGAATTTAGCAGATTCTGGAGGTATAGATAACTTTCAGATAAGCACCTCAAGCTCTGAATGCTTATCCAAACCGTACTCAAACTCTGGTGTTTTTTAAAGTTCATCCATCATTAACTCTGATCTTGAAACAGAAAAGGCAGTAATACAGAAATACTCTCTATACTCTTCATAAGTGAGTTAGCTTGATAAGGAAAAGTAAATCAGAATTCTGTCTCAAGATACCACTGGCAATATCAGAACAATAAAATGAGCATTGTGATAACAGATTTGAGTCTAAATGTATTTAGCTAATGGTTCATTTCTGTGCATCTTTCCTATATTAAAATAATATTATTTCAACAGATTTTTAGTGACATTTAAACAAATGAATCACAACATAAAATAGATCATGTTGAACAGGATCTCCCAGGGACACAAGAGTAACAAAAGGCAGCCACTATAAAGAAAAATTAAGTAGCAATCCTGCAGATATTGGATAGATTCCAGTTTGAAGCAGCCTAACATTGGGAGGTCATGTGATCTGTCAGAACTGTATGGTGATATCTTTTACTTTTATTTGGTTGTTTTTATTTTTGTTTCGCTATCTATGGGTATATGTATGTAGACCCTGACTTCTGGTTTCATTTTACTATTACAGTGCATTGCAACATTATTTTGTAAAGCATGCTCCTTGCATTCATATGTGCACGCATATGTATCTATCTATCTATCTACACATCCACCCAAACACTTCATAGAATAAATAGCAGTTTGAGAGAAGACTGACATACACAGAAAAAGAAAGAAAGAAAACAGGTTTTCACATGAGTTTGCAGTGAGGTTTAATCAGTGTAGATTCCAAAGCCAGATGGACCATTGTGATCATCTAGTCTGACCTGTAAAGCACAGGCCACAGAACTTCCCTAAAATAATTCCTAGAGCAGATCTTTTAAAAAAAAAAATCCAATCTTGATTTTAAAATTGTCAGTGATGCCAACTCTCACTGTTAAAAATTCACACCTTATTTCCAGTCTGAATTTATCTAGCTCCAATTTCCATCCATTGGATTGTGTTATACCTTTCTCTGCCAGACTGAAGATCGCATTATTAAATATGTGTTCTTTATCAGGGAGACAAGATATGTGTTCTTTATCAGAGTGACAAGATCTATTAAGTATATTTTACAGAAATCTGAATTTGAACAGGTTCTGGAAGTAAAACAGAAGCCTTTGGAGGCTTCCAAATACTGGAATGATGTCACTGCATTTTCCATACAGCTGAGGGAGAAGGCATGAACATTTTGCGTGTGCTGGAATATAGAGAGCAGATGGATGTGATGGCCTGAGCAAAGAGTGTTACAATAACTGAAAGGAGAGGACAGCATAGAGAGGGACTGCAAAGGAGACAGGATTAGCGTTATGTCTCTGAAACTAGGAATAGATCACTCCCCTACCATACAAAAATGGGAAGGATTATAAAACAGAAGCAAAAAAGTTCAGAGGACAGGCTTCAGCTATGGGACTTTCTTTATTGTAGGAAAATAAAACAAACCTAGTATAAGATTAAAGACACTTTATCCTATTCATTTTCCTCACACAGCCTGAAAAAGGAGACAAGTTACAAAAAATATCCTCATGCTGCTTACAGGGTTCTTTTAAAGCTGCAGCTTTGAATACTCTCAAATATTTGAGACGAGTGGAAATTTTACATCAGTCACCTCATACAAGGTGCTCCTTGTGAGACTGAGCCACTACGCAGATGACTCAAAAACAAGTAAACAGGTTGAATGAAGTGTTTTAAGTCATTTGAAAGTTTTGTTCATATCATATTACACATCAAACAAGTACTAACTGTTCAATGAGGTATGGATCTGGACTTCTGTCTACTGCTGGTCTAATGAAACACACATTTTTTTTCCTTAGAAATAAAGGCATGCAGAAAAATGATATTGGGTTCTGGAAGTACTTTTGAACTTACACTCAGAGGGTCCTGGCTTATATTATTAATATTCAAAGACAAAATGTGATCTTTGCTGCCCACATAGATCCGGTCCTGATCTTCATCCATTAATAATATCCTGTAATCGAGTGGGTGGTGGGATATACGATAATATTCAGAGGTCTTGGTTTCCTGCAGCTCTGTAATAGTGAGTACCACAAGTTAGCAAAGGCATTCAGTTGCTTTTCTTAGTTTTATAATTGCATCTTATTTTAAATAAAAGACCGTTTGAATATAAGTATAGCTAATAACAACAGAAAAAAATTATACCAAGCTGTTGGCAATAAAGCTATTGTTCAGTTAAAACCAATATTCCTTTCCAAGTTTAAGTGAATGGTATTTACAAGGTAAGTAAGAATCAGTCATTGATTTATCCATTCAACTAATGAACTCCACTATTTTAATGGATGTTATTATTTACAGCTTTAGCTTTTAAGGCAGACTGTATATAAAATTAAATAATGGACTCAATACATTATAAAGTTTATGACAGAAAAAGATCAATAAAAGCTACATAAAAACATTTCAGTTACTTTTCCTAACAGAGGATTTCACTGAGAATGGCTGCCTATATATTTTTAAGGGAAAGGTACTTCTTTGTTTTTGACAAAATGAAATTTTCTCCTAATTCCCCATAATGAATGTTAACTACTTTTCACAGGCTATGGTTAGTTTAAAAGAAAATCTAATTATGAAATCAAACACAAATAGCCAATTTTCTTTCTTTTTTTTAATGGGACAGCAGCTATTGTGTCACTCTTGTAGGTTGAACTCATCTGTTTATTCAGATAAACCCCATCCATCCCCTACTGAAGTAAATGCCAAAACTCTTATTGCATTCAATGGTGCACACTCATGCCCATTACGGGAACAGCACAAGCATTTGCAATGTTAACAACCCTACATCGCCTTGCCAATGCTCTTCTGTTCTGTTCTGGAGAGACAACTGCTGTAAGAAGACAGAGACAAGGTGGGTGAGCTAATATCTTTTATTGCACCAAGTTCTGTTGGTGAAAGTGACAAGCTGTGTAGCTTGAAAGTTTGTCTCTTTCAGAACAGAACTTGGCTCACTAAAAGATATTACCTCACCCATCTTGTTTCTCTCATAGTTAGGAACCAACACAACTACAACACTGCCAACAACATAAGAAGATAAGCCTTCTTCTCCTTACTCAGCCAATCCTTGGCCTCCACTTTGATTATTTTATATTTAATTGTAAAGTAGGGGATATATTTTTAATATTTGAGAAGGGAAAGTAAAGCTTTAAAAAGTAAAAGGACCTATTTTGAATACCTAAAATGATGTATTTGTACCACAGGCACATTATTTTCAGACGTGCTGAGTACTCACAGTTCCAAGTGAAGACAATGACAGCTGCAGGTGCACAGGACCTCTGAAAATGAAGCCCCATTTGCCCAATCCTACAAATTTTATTTGCACACTTCAAGACAAAGTCCATTGCCATCACTCAGAGCCAAGTACTTGGATTAAAGTGGTGTAACTCCATTAACATCTTTGGATCTATACGTAGTTACTCCAGATAAAGATCTGGTTCTTAGTTTTTGCCCAGTACTCTTGCAATCTCTAACAAGAGTTTTTCCTGAATAACGATTGAGTAAAGGCTCCAGGATCTGGCCGTTAGTCCTTACTGAAGCAACCAGTCAGAATGAATCAATGGGGCTATAATACAGCTGGTCAGAAAACCAAAAATATTTTGATTTTCAGATTTTTGGGCTTGAGGGTTGTCAAAAAGTTGAAATTTTCAGCAGAAAGTAGACACTTTCCATAGAAAACTTCTGTTTAGCTCAAAATTCCAAGTTTCCATTGAAAACAGTTTTGATGGGAAATTCTCCACAAGCTCTAGATTATCCATGTGAGCAAAGGTTTCGGGGTTGGGCCCTCCATATATGTATTGCAGATATAAGTACAGAGAATCAAGTTAATTAGAAAAGATTTGCATTATCACATTAACTTTGATAGATAATAGCTCATGCCCATTTAATTTTCAAGGTGTTTAGCCAGTAACCTTGGAGACAATGGGGAAGATCCTCTTCTGGCGTAAGTTAGCAACTTTGATGGAGCTGTGACAGCTTGCAGAAACTGCGTGTCTCTCCAGTGTATATCTTGTAATATTAAAAATAGTACTATTCATGAGTAAGATTCAAACTCCTTGCTTCATAGCTTAAATCAAGTTGGTTCTCATAACCATGTATGAAAATTGTTCATGTCACACAGGTGAAATCAACAAATTTACTTTTTAATTCCCTTGAAAATCCATTCTCTTTTTCCTTTTTTCATTCAAAATTCCTCTGTGGAAACTATAATGGTTTGCTTTTCCAAGGCACCTAAGGGAAATAGGCACCCAAGTCCCAAAATTCAACTCCCATGGGCTCCTTTAAAATTCTCAGGCTCACCTTTCAAATAGATTATGGAAGTTTCATTCTCATTAATCCTTCTGGTTACTTTAATCATTGTATTGCGTTTGCTTTGCTGCAGTAAGGTAAAACTGAATCTTCTCACCAATCGTACGATCAGAGCTGAGCTATAGCTCAACCGCATAGAGGTACCCAATGAAAATATCACATTCCTCTGCTATGCTGAATTACTGTGCTCCATGATATCACTCCCACAGGCAAGTACATACTATAGCATCAGTGAGTCAGTATGTCAGAATGTACAAACTTTCCTTTAATGATACCTCTTAGAGTAGTCAGAGATACTGTGAATGGTATCATGGTGAGTCAGGGTGGTAATGACTACTTTCAAGGAAGGGGCCCAGGAAGCAGTGAACATGTCCTTTCCATGGTTCTCGTGCTCATATTAGGAGATATCTATATTTTCCTGCACTTCAAGCTCTTTGTTACAGCACTGTTCTTGTTACAAGGCATGTGGTTACAGGCAAAAGCAGTGGAAGTGGAGAGCTATAGAGCTACTCTGTTTCAAACAGGTCACTGGCTGGAAGGATACCACAGGACACCACCCTACCCTATGTAAGAGTCTGAATGAGGTCTTCCCTGACATCTAGTGGTGAGCCGTGGAAAAGGACTTCAGGAGCTGATCCCAGCACCCACCCTGTCTAGGTGCTCAGCATGATGGGATTGTTTGCCCAAATGATCACTTGTGGCTGGTGTTGGATCCCCAGTCTTCTTGTTATGGGGGCAGGAGTAATAAAAAGGTTGTTATCTTTGTTGTGTGAACTGAGGGCAGCATAACTGTACCTGGCATACCCCAATGGAGGTACTCACCTGCAACTGAACAGCACTCACTAGGCAGGGGACATGGGTTCCAAAGCCCAATGAGTGAGAGAGGGTGGGCTCTGTTTAAGCATCCTAGACACCATTTGACCTGCCTTCTCTCCATGGTATAATAGAAGAGCTAATTTAGACTTAATTGAGAGACTTTTTACATGCTGTGGAGCTGAAATCACTGATACTGAGGTGTAAGTATTAGACCTACTTTGGGACAGTGTCTCTATTGCAAGAGGCTGCCCAGCGTGTACCAACAGTGAGGCTCCTGAAATCACTGAGAGCTGTGTTAATTGGGGGGCCCTGAAGACACCTTGACAAGTGGCCAGCTGGATGGTTGGTGGAGCAGCATGGCCAGCATGGCAGCTGGTGAAGAGGTGCGACAAGTGGCCAGCAGGGTGGCTGGCAAAGAGAGCCAGATTGGAGCCCAGTAGGGAGGTGCAGCAATTGGCCAGCGGGCTGACGAACGAGTGCCTGAGCTGTGGTGAGTGAAAAGTGCCTCGTTACCCCCACTTCCACCCAAGGTGGGAGGTGCACTCTGCAGATGAACCTCTGGACTTCAGGGCTGCACTGGCCAAGGACAGCAACTGTGAGTGGGATGCAAGGAAGGACGGGCATGTTAAAGGGCTGTTGGGTTGCTCAACTTAAGAACCTGAGGGGAAAAGGACACTGACCAACTTACTTGGGGGTGGCTCTTTTGCTCATGGTTTGTGTTTATGAATCCTAGTTGTAGTGTTTTCCCAAATTAATGCTGAGTTACTTCCCTCCTTTTATTAAAAGTTTTTGCTACACTCGGACTGTGCTTTTGAGAGGAGAAGTATTGCCTCTTAGAGGCACCCGAGGGTGGTGTGTAATTGTCCCAGGACACTGGGTGTGGGCTCAAGCCAGTTTTCTGCTGTATTGTTGAAAAGGAAGCCCTAGATACTGAACCCGGCCCTTGTTGCTGCTGGCTTCACCTGGCAGAAGGGTTACATTTACAAACAAGTCAGAGGCATCCACAAGTGGGAAGGAAAGACTCTCCTTGTGGTAAACCACCACCACAGGAGATACAGTCCCATACAAGCTTGTTACTTGTACTTCCTTTGGGCTCAGGCCAAAGAATGAATCACAGGCCTCCTGTGGGTTTTTGTCAGGTGGGGAGGAAATCATGGTTCCATACACTGTCTTTTGACAAAACAAAATTTGCCACAAAACAGCCTTACAAAATTTGATTTGATAAAGTATGCTACTACATGGAGACTATTATTTTGAAACCTCAGTGATGGAAAGATACTATAACAGTGGTGGGAAAACTGTGGCTCACAGGCTGCATGCGGCCCGTTAGGGTCATCTGCAGGCCACAAGACATTTTGGGTGATGATCCCAGTCGCCGTGGTTTGCCGTTCCCAGCCAATGGGAGCTGCAGGAAGCGGTGGGCTGCAGCGACGTGCAGGCCATCACTTCCTGTGCTCCCATTGGCTGGGAACGGTGAACTGTGGCCACAGGGAGCTGCAGGGGACCATCCCTGTGGACAGTCAACATCAGCAAAATGTCTTGCAGCCCGCAATCAGATTACCCTGATGGGTCACAGGTTGCCCACCACTGCACTATAATGTCCCCAATGCACCTCCCAATATTTCATAAGAAAAACCTCTTAGAAGGACAGGATCTTGTATCTGAAATTATCAAGTCTATACATTTATTGACCTTCAGAGTAAACCTTGTTGCTTGCCTTGGGAATTTGGGAATTCAACCAACATCCCCAAAGCAGTAAACTCTGTATGTAGAATGAGACCTCAGCAAGTTAAGCCTCTTAGCACTTTGTGAGTATTTAATATTTTTGTACGGCAATCAAAATAAAGGTCACAATTTATTCCATGTGTAAGTAACTTCTGGCTGTAACCACACAAGAGTAACCTTTGTTCTCTCTGTTAAATAGGTCAGTGAGTTTGGTCTTGGCTTTCATGATTAAATCAATACCAATCTGATTCACGCTTAGAAATCTTATCTTAAAAACAGATTATTTAGCCCTCCTTCCTTTAACAAACAACAAAATGTTCAGTGAACTCTCTCCCCAGAACCATATACTATTCTGAGCTTTTGGGAAACTGCAAAGGTTGACAGCTATCTTGCATTAAGAATGTATGAGTTCTAGGATATACTCCACATATACATGTATCTGCCTCACTAAATGACTCTCTCCAGAAAGTTTCCCTATTAAAAACAGAGGAATTAAAGGACAGAAGATGAAAATGAGTGGTATGTGCATACATTTTGAGTTTCAGAAGATGCACTATATTATTCTTTTTTAACAGTGAATTAAGGGATACTTGGATTACCAGTCCTGGAACGTGCAGTGCTCTATTTATCCACAAACAGGTACAGCATGGGCAGAACCTCTTGAGACAGGATTGGTTCTAGTATATATGGGTACTCTGTGAAGCTATCAGTTTGGAACCCCTTGCAGTGAGGCACAAAGGACAATTAGTGACTTCCTTTTCTCTCCAGTCGCAGCAAGTTTGTGCATAGGGAACCCTTGAGCACAGGCACAGCATTGATACATGTGTTTGTGAATGAAATTAGAGGAAGAATGGATGGATGGAGGAGGAGGAGACCTGCGACATGCCTCATCCTTGGGCCACAATGAAGTGGAAAAATCTTGACGAGCTCATTCTACCATCCCTACACATTACTCATTCTGCCCAACCCACCATCCACTCTGTTTCATCAGCAAAAAGCGAAGTTGAATGCAGGTTAAGATGAACCAGAGGAACTAGCAGAACACTCTCGATCCATATGGCTTAGATGCTTCCAGCCTAACTCTATATGCATCCTGTACCCCAGTGCCCCATCAATGACAGCCCCTCCATGGAACATGGGCTCTTCTTATCTATCTCCAATTACACTAATCATGATATATCTTCCCTGTTTTACGAACATTTTAATATATACCTTAAAAACAAATGATTGATACCCGGACCCCCACAACTCTGTTCCTTTGACCAGAGATTATTAGCACATAGCTGAGTTGGAGCCTCGTCTTTACCACAGACTCAGCAGGTTATGTAGTCTTTGAGATAGTTTGGTCTCCTCAACCTTGCCACAAGTGACTCAGCTCTGTCTACTTGTCACCTATGTCCTTGTCTAGCCAAATACCTTTCTGGAGTCTGCTCCCTCCCAGTGGGGTTGCCGTGTGGATGGTTGTCTTTCTCTCCATTCTATGATGACCCAGTCTGTATTGCTGTAGGCTCTCTTGGTGTTGAGTCTGCTGGCTCATCTTTCCTGCTCCTTGGGATCACTCATCTCTCTTGCATAATAACCTCATATGCTCTGGGTGCCACTGCACCCCTCATGACTCCTTTAGTCCACTCCTTGTGGTGTCTCTCTAATGACTGGATCCTCACAGGAGTGCCTATCTTGTGGGACGGTAGGTCCTTGTCTGACTTATCATATGCTAGTGCCTGCTTTCTCTGATTGTTAGCCATCTCCTTTCGGCATGCCCATTCTTCTGGCTGCAACAAGTCTCCCCTCATTTGTTCCCTTAGTGCCTGTGCTTGACTGTTTTGGCACCGCTGTTGTGGAATATTTCATGTGACAAAAATGGTAACCAGAGTTATGAACCAGAGGAAACAATCTTGTGTGACACTCTTTTAGCTGTTTTCACAGCTGAGTCCACTTTCTCATTAACCTGAGAATATGCTGAAGAGGAGGTGTGGTGGTCAAACTTCCATTTGCATGCAAATGCCTTGAATTCTTCTGAGGCAAATTAGGGTCTGTTGTTGCTGAATATCATGTCCAGAATACCATATCTGTCTAAGTAGACCTTCGGTTTACCAATCACTGACTTGCTTTTTGTATTTAGGCAGGGTATCAACCTCATAAAAGTTTGAATAATAGCACACTGTAATCAAGTACTTGAATGTAAATAAATCCACTTCCACCTTTTGCCATGGATAGGCGAGCAGTTCATAGAATTGTAGGCTGGAAGGGACCTCAAGAGATCTTCTGGTTCAGTCCTCTGCGCTCATGGCAGGACTAAGTATTATCTAGACCATCCCTGACAGGTGTTTGTCCATCCTGCTCTTAAAAATCTCCAGTGCTGGATATTCCACAACTTCTCTAGGTAATTTATTCCAGTGCTTAACTACCCTGACAGTTAGAAAGTTTTTCCTAATATCTAACCTAAACTGCCCTTGCTGCAATTTAAGCCCATTGCTTCCTGTCCTATCCTCAGGGAATAAAGAGAATATTTTTCTCTCTCCTCCTTGTAAAAACTTTTTATGTACTTGAAAACTGTTGTTATGTTCCTCTCCACCCACTGGAGTCTTCTTTTCTCCAGACTAAAAAAACCTCAGCTTTTTTGATCTTCCCTCACAGGTCATGTTTTCTAGACCTTTTGTAATTTTTGTTGCTCTTCTCTGGACTTTTTCCAATGTGTCCACATCGTTCCTGAAATGTGGCATCCAGAACTAGACACAATCCTCCAGTTGAGGCCTAATCAGTGTGGAGTAGAAGGGAAGAATTACTTCATTTGTATTGCTTACAACACACCTGCTAATACATCCAGAATGATATTTGCATTTTTTTGTATCGGTGTTACATTGTTAACTCATATTTAGCTTGTGATCCACTCATTACCTCATGTGGCAACAGAGTCTCTTTCTGCTGATGGTTATCACAAAACCAGTAGGTGTACTGTGGAGGAGTGGAGTTATATATTCATTCCCAGCCAGTAAACCCACTCTCAAGCCCATCTAAACAGAGTCTGTGCCCGGATGTGAGGTATGTATTTTTGCCTTCTGTTGTTACATAATGAGGTAGGGACAACAGCTCTCTTTCCTCAAAATATGATTCCATCTTGTACACTCTGCTCATCTTTAATTTGAAAATATGGTTCTGCTCCTACCAGCAGTTGGCCTTTGTCTTCTGGACACCATGTTAGGATAGCTCTTTTGACTGCCTGTAGTTGAGTATCTTTCTCCGAAGCCTCTGATTTCCATTAGTTTTGTTACTGAAACTGGGAGATAGTGCTGCATGTTAATGGAAGCAAAGTCCTGATCCCTTTCCCCCAGCTTGCTGATACTGGGTTTATTTGCCCTGCTCTGGGTGTCAGCTAACACCAATAAGCATCCTGGAAAATATCTGATCTCTAGCTGGTACCACTGGAGGTGTGTTAACATGAGCTGAAATTTCTTTGGAGCACCAAGAAATTGGATTTGTGGTCTGACTGCACTATTACTGAGTGGCCATAGGTATTTTGATGGAATCACTCCACTCCAAATATCAGAACCAGAAGCTCTTTTTGTTTTCTATTTGGGCATATCTCTGTCAGTCTCTGACAGGGCTCATCTGTGATAAGCAACCAGCTGCTCCTGTAAAAGAACCACACCCAATTCCTTCTGCTTTGAAGCACACTGGAATGGCAGTGGCAGTCCTGGCTCGCAATACTTCAGGATAGGGGTATCCATTATCATTTGTCTCAGCATGTGAAATGCCTGCCTTTGGGGACCTGCTCATCTTCATTCAGCAACTCACCTTGTGAGCTGACACATGGGTTCTGCCACGGCAGCCAGCTGTGGACAGGACTTGGATGATAACTGATCATTTCTATGAAGCACTGTACCTCTTTCATATCCACTGGAGCTGGCATGTCTTTGACTGCATTGATCATATTGGGATCTGATTTCAGTCTCTGTCTTGTGTGAGTAGATGTCCAATGTAAGTCACCTCTTGCTCAACTGCATTTTTTCTGGGTTCGGTTTTATGTTCTTTTTCCTGCATCACTGTAGAAAAGCATGTAGTTTTCTGTCATGATGGTCTCATTCAGCTTCAGTATCATTATTCCCTTCACAAACAATGAGGATATAATCACAGTTATTTTCGCTCCAGGCAGCCCTTCCGGCTCTTGGGTGAGGATGCTGGACTCTTTATCATCTGCCAAAATCAATTCCTCACATCACACACTGTAAAGATTTTGGCTTTGGAAAGTTTGTCAAGATGTAATAACATATGGGAAGTGGGTAGTGGAATCTTTTCAATGCCTGGTTCAGTGGTTTTGAGCCTATACAGATGTGTAATTTGCCTGATGGCTTTTTGACCACCACTATGCTGCTTAGCCAGACTACAGAGGCCTTTACAGGTGCTCTGATACCCATGCTCTGCAGACTTTCAAACTCCTTAGTACCGGATTACATACTGCCTCTGGAATTTTCTCTCATGCTAAGCACACAGGGTTCACTGGGGGTCTACTTCCAGTCACTGCTTTCAGGCACTTGTCATCTTTGAAAATATCTCTATATATTCTAAAATAATCTCCATTGCCAATTGGACCCCCTGTTTTGCTTCTTCCACTGCATCTTAAAATTCTGACATTACACCATGGTCAGATACATGATTATTATGGCTGTGTTCTCCATGAGAGGTCTGTGGTACATCCATCCACCACACACGTCAGTTGGTACCATCTGTTATTTTTCAGGTTAGTTACTATGAATTCACATTTTTCCACTGGGCTGTATTATGCTCTCATTGCACATTATTAGAGTGTGCCTACTCTTTGTAATGGACGTGCTTGAGTCCAATACACTCTGAAGAATTACACTGCAGGAGTTCCCACTATCCAGCTGCAATTGCACAGGGTGTTCCCCTGTTAACATTGTTGCATGCACAGAAGTTAGTATTGATCCTGGTTACTTTCCTGTCCTGACAGCCTGAAGCTGAGATGGTCTTGGAGTCAAGGAGAGAGTGATGATGTCATCACCACTGTCTGATGTGCCATTCCCCTCTTGTGCAAGTCTGACTGAATCTTTCTGGGACCTTCCTCTGCTCTTGCACACACTGCAAAAATGGCTCAACTTGGCCCTGCATTTGGACAGTATTGCAAGGAATATGACATCTCCTTAATCCACTCATCTGTTCTCCCACAATAAATGCATCTTGCTACAGGTCTGGAACCCTGCCTATGTGAACTTCTCTGCTGTTGTCTCACTGCATGTACTTAGGGGGAGCTGTGCCTGCTAGGGCTTTCATCCTTTCTTTTGAGGCTTCCGATGGATGTCCCAAGTCTACGTATCTGTCTAATGTGAGATCCTCTTCCCAGAGCAGCCACTCCTGCATGTGGTGATCCCAAGTTCCACAGACTATCCTGTCCCAAATCTGGGAGTCTGTCAAGTTTCCAAAATTGCATGTAACAGCCAGTGTGTGTAAGGCAGTAACACAGGGGTCTCTCTCTTTCCTTTCAGATCTGTACATAGCAAGAAACCTGTATTGCTCCACAGTTTCTTTCCCTGGGACTCCTAGAGTAGCTGTGAGGCTTGAAGCAGTGGCAAGCTTCAGAGTGGTACAGGGCTCTCTTCCTTGTTCACCAGTAAGGTAAAATAACAGTTTTACTCTCCTGCTATTGTTCTCCCAGATAGTCAGATCTGCATACAGCTTGAACTTCTCTTTCACTGGGTCCATTACTGGTCAAGGTTTGTGTCTGTAAAATGCAGGTCTCTGGGTGGCTTCAGATGCTGTCACCATTTTTCATTAGCAAAGAGTGAAGTTGAACGCAGGCTAAATAGAACAAGTGGAACTTTATTAAACCCTGTGCACTGCTTTGTCCATGTAGGGGAGTTGTTTCCAGAATAACTTCACCCATTCCCTGTTCCCCTGGTGTCCTATCAATAACAGCTCCTCCAGGGAACAACAGCCATCTAACGCCAGGTCCACTGAGGTTGCCAACCCTCAGGAATTAAAGATTAATCTTTAATTAAAGATTATGTCATGTGATGAAACCTCCAGGAATACATCCAACCACAATTGGCAACCCTAAGTTCCACATGGCCCTGAAGACTTGGCAGGCAACAACATAAGACTATTTCAACTTATCCTTCATGCGTCATAGGTCCATATGAGCCAGAGTCCCATTGTAACTGCAGCTTTGGCAACATTGTCTGATTAGGCCCTGGATAAAGGCACAGCCTATAACACTCTTTTTGGTTTCATTTAATCCTTGTTCTACACCAACAAAGGTGCCAGGCAGTGCCTAATGTGTTTTTGTGACGTGACCTCTTGTCTGCTTAGGGAGTGCAACGAGACAAGTTTTTTTTTTTACTTGAAGTATCTATTTAGCAGCACATACCTTTTGCACACAAAACACAAATGAGAATGTCTCCATTTGCTTTTGGGGGTAATTCTGAGCAGGAGAACAATTTACTATTGATATATAGCACTTTCTCTAATTTCGCTTGTAGGCTTTTCCTACATTTCGAATATATAAGTGGAATCTGGAATGTTGCCTCAACTATCATTTCCATGAAATTTCTCCAAGCCTGCAAATAATTTCAGTTTCACAAAGAAATTATGGTTAAAAAAATATGTATTTTTTATGTTTTCCTCTTTATGCTTTGCAGTACTAGATATGTGGTGACTAAACAGTGCTTTTAGTAACTTGTTGGGGGACTGACTTGAAAAGTCCCAGATGAAAGACAACAGGCTTCAGACGAAGAGAAAAACAATCATCTTAGCTTTTCTTGATCTTCTTCCAGATTTTTCAATAGAATGACATGACCACGGGACATGAATACATTACTTTTTTGTTTCTGTGTTTGTTTCTTTAGAGTGTATGCAATATTCCTGGAAGAGTGTACTATTTATATTATTGATTTTGATCTGGGGCTGAATATGAGTTTAATTTGGGTCTCTTTGCACACACAAGACAAGGGATAGTTGAATATATAATTCAGGATAGGTTTGTTTTTTGTAAAGTTTTTTTTTTTTGGCAAAGATGTGTCAACATCCAAGGGCGGCTCTAGGTATTTTGCCACCCCAAGCATGGCAGGCAGGCTGCCTTCAGCGGCTTGCCTGCGGGAGGTCCCCAGTCCCGCGGATTAGGTAGTAGCCTGCGGGAGGTCTGATGAAGCTGCGGGACCAGCGGACCCTCCGCAGGCATGTTGCCGAAGGCAATCTGCCTGCTGCCTTCATGGTGACAGGCAGAGCACCCCCCATGGCTTGCTGCCCCAGGCACATGCTTGGCGTGCTGGTGCCTGGAGCCGCCCCTGTCAACATCTCATTGTCAATATCACATGCATTTAGGTGATCTGTGATGCATGATGCAGATTGCATGAAGAACTTCATTACTGACGTAAAAGCAGCAAAGAATCCTGTGGCACCTTATAGACTAACAGACATTTTGGAGCATGAGCTTTCGTGGGTGAATACCCACTTCCTCAGATGCATGTAATGGAAATATCCAGGGGCAGGTATATATATGTGTGCTAGCAAGCAAGCTAGAGATAACGAGGTCAGTTCAATCAGGGAGGATGAGGCCCTGTTCTAGCAGTTGAGGTGTGAAAACCAAGAGAGGAGAAACTGGTTCTGTAATTGGCAAGCCATTCACAGTCTTTGTTCAATCCTGAGCTGATGGTGTCAAATTTGCAGATGAACTGAAGCTCAGCAGTTTCTCTTTGAAGTCTGGTCCTGAAGTTTTTTTGCTGCAGGATGGCCACCTTAAGGTCTGCTATAGTGTGGCCAGGGAGGTTGAAGTGTTCTCCTACAGGTTTTTGTATATTGCCATTCCTAATGTCTGATTTGTGTCCATTTATCCTTTTCCGTAGAGACTGTCCAGTTTGGCCGATGTACATAGCAGAGGGGACAATGATCCCACACTTTCACAGGTCTTGGGTGGCAGGCCAATCCTTGCCCACAGACAACCTGCCAACCTGAAACATATTCTCACCAGTAACTGCACACCACACCATAATAACTCTAACTCAGGAACCAATCCATGCAACAAACCTCGATGCCAACTCTGCCCACATATCTACACCAGCGACACCATCACAGGACCTAACCAGATCAGCCATACCATCACCGGTTCATTCACCTGCACATCCACCAATGTAATATACGCCATCATATGCCAGCAATGCCCCTCTGCTGTGTACATCGGCCAAACTGGACAGTCTCTACGGAAAAGGATAAATGGACACAAATCAGACATTAGGAATGGCAATATACAAAAACCTGTAGGAGAACACTTCAACCTCCCTGGCCACACTATAGCAGACCTTAAGGTGGCCATCCTGCAGCAAAAAAACTTCAGGACCAGACTTCAAAGAGAAACTGCTGAGCTTCAGTTCATCTGCAAATTTGACACCATCAGCTCAGGATTGAACAAAGACTGTGAATGGCTTGCCAATTACAGAACCAGTTTCTCCTCTCTTGGTTTTCACACCTCAACTGCTAGAACAGGGCCTCATCCTCCCTGATTGAACTGACCTCGTTATCTCTAGCTTGCTTGCTAGCACACATATATATACCTGCCCCTGGATATTTCCATTACATGCATCTGAGGAAGTGGGTATTCACCCACGAAAGCTCATGCTCCAAAACGTCTGTTAGTCTATAAGGTGCCACAGGATTCTTTGCTGCTTTTACAGATCCAGACTAACACGGCTACCCTCTGATTACTGACGTAGTTAGCTAAGTCAGAAGAAGCCAAAGTTACCATTAGAAAAGGACTTTTCTCACAACAAGGTTAACAAAGCTCTGCAGTTAACAATATTCAAACCACAGCACGGCATTACGCAGAAGCCTATACAATCATACTTTACATGATTCTTGTTAAAAGAAAAGTTGAATGTTAATAGCAACGTAATAGAGTTATAAGAATTGAAAGTCACAGGATAAATGCATCTAGTCAGTCTATAAATCTCGTTAGGTTTTAAGTGACTCTTTATTTAAAAAGAGAGAGCGAACAAAACAAACGCTGAAATTCAGGAAATCACAAATTAACTCATTAATATGGTCATTTGGGACAAGATTTCCCTATCAATATAGAGCAAAAAAGGAGCTGTCTGCCAAGAGCCACTGCTTAAATGTATAATTTACATGAAAGAAAATCAGTTTCTGTGCTTGGAGTGAAGAATAAATAACACTGAAATGTCCTGCCAAGGAGATATAAAAATGATCATGCTCCAATGAGCACTGATTCTCCACTGCCTTGTACATTGTATAATTACTTATACCTATGCAAGATAAGTATATAATGGATGCAAAACACTCCCAGATCAGAATGGTAGCATTGTGCACAGGTATCAGTGGCAGCTCAAGGTATCAAAGATTGCACAAATGCTTTGGAGAATTAGGACCCAGAGCTAGTTCTAGCATGTTAGCAAAACAGTCACCTTTGGTAACACAATATGTGTATTAAGGGCAGTACATTCAGGAACTCTTTGTGAAGGTGACCAGGGGCTGGTAGGGAAAGATACATCAGATAACACAGAGGAACAGATCCTCTACAGTTGGTCTTGAACAGTGCATTGATACTTGCCATTGGAAGTCGTGCATTTCACAAGCCAGTAAGAAGACATGATCATGAGAGTTTGATAATCTTCAAAGCTGGTAGATTTTAAAATAATTTAAAACAAAAACACACAATTGAATGGCAACCTAGCTGTAGGAGAAGAAAGTGACTTACTACTTTAAAGACTAAAGAATGATGAATTGCTTCTGATGGAGACAGGTTGCTGATCTATTTTGATTTTTTCAAAACCATTTGAAAATCTACCAGCAAATCTACTTGCCTTTAATTTGCTGCTTTAAAGTATAAAGAATGAGGAGAGGTGGATTACAGATATCTAGATCACTATCCATTTGCAGGTCAATTTCTGAGGTATGGTGAAAACATGACTAGAGACAAATACCTTTTCTTTTGTGGGTGGCAATGTGTGGGGAAGTGGCTCTGTGGCACATTCATCAATTCAAGCCATCTAGTAAGGTTAAGTGTGTTTGTATTGCAGCTTTAGAATATGAGGAATGGGCACCATTAAAATGCCTAACATAAATGTTTGATTTACCGATATATTGTTATGGTGCAATCATACTACATTCCACAGTACAGACCCCAGGTGTCTCTGGAAAGGAAGAGGGAAAATAAGTGAACTTTTCCCCTGACTGCAGGAGCAGAGTTTTCGATGTCTTGCCAAAGATTCCAGGATCCAGATTCCTTCATTCAGAATTATGCAAGACCACCCACACCCTTCAGCCAGGCAGTCTAGCTAGGATTTAGCAAATTCTAATAATAATTGTTCAATTAGGAGGCCAGATTCTTCTCTCATCTACAACAGTGTAAATCTAGAGTAACCCCACTGAAGTATGTGGCATTACACCAGTATAAAAAGGGCGAGAGAGGTGAAAAGTTCTTAATTTCTTACTGTGCAAGTCTTATGAGCAGTTTTATCCTTATGGGGAGAACCATCACACACTTTATTTAAGAACATCATCACAATTAGTGTACCTCAGAATGAAAATATCACAACTAGAGCAGTGAGGGGAATTTTCTGGAAAGAGGCATCCAATTATTCAATTGTTATTTTGACCAGATTATTTATTATCTTTGCCCTCAAAACAAAGGAACAACTGTGGCAAGTGTGAAGGGCAGTGAAGACATGTCAATTTGGTTTCAAATTCCTTCAGCTAATCAGTTAGCCATTTCATATAGAAGCCTCTCTCTCTCTCTCTCTCTCTCTCTGTTTCCCTCCTGTCTCACTGTCTGGCGTACAAGGTCAACAACTCTGCAATGTTCAAACTGCTCTGAAGGAGATTTAAGCTGTATATATCGGAGTGTGTCTGTACATAGTAATAGAGCTCTCTTTTCATTTCTTTTCAAAAGAGATATAGAGGGTCCTTAGCACATTTCTTGCTGCTTTGAAAACCAGAGATGCCTCAGCTGGTAGCCTGCGTGTACACAGAGGCTTTTCAATCACAGCTCAAGACATTTTTAATTTCCATATGCAGGAGCAGGAAGCTCTTTTCTTGCCAAGTATGACATTATTGTTGAGCTGAAGGGGCAGAAAAAAAGCCACACCCAAGGAGAAATCAGACATATTCCACATTGCTTTCCTCCTTCTGGGAACATCTTATCTGTTCATTATAGTCTTTTGTTTTCTCTTTTTTTTCCTACTGGACCAACAATCACTTCATAAAGGAAGCATGGCAGAGCTGTCTCCCTTGAAGTTCATTCACTGGAAAAATGCTTCACAAAGCTGTCAGGCAAAGTTCAAACAAAAGAGGCCTTGTTTGTACACACAAAAGTCAAAGAGAGCTGAAAAACCAAATTGATTGGATTACTGGATTTCCTTCCATTTGAAGATGAATCAGAAGCTACAGTTAATGTTGAATGATGCTGTCCTCCCACTTAGTAGTGTTAACCAAATAGGACATATAAGATCTGTACTCCATAGCCATTATCTTGCACCGCTGATGTCAGTGGATTTGAAAATGGATCAGCCGCAAAGGCTGAACTTCCCTTTTTTTCAATTTGGGATGCCACCACTCATGCTGTTATGTTTGAAATATAAAAGCCCTCTGAGGCCTGGGTTTCATCTCCCCGTGTATTGCTGTGATAACTGATATCAGCTCCGGTGCTCTTGCTAAATTTGGACATCTGGAGGAGGAGTGGGGTGGTGAGTATGAAAAGGGGATATTTCCAACAGAGGGCCCTCATTGCTGAAATTCTCTTTCCTTGTTAGTTTGTCACTGAGTCTGTGCTAACCTTTAAGGCACAGTGTGAGTATTTACTCAGTGGTATCTGACTGTGGTGAAGATCCAGAGCTGTTTGGCCTAGAGGTCTACTTATTTTGAGGCCTATGTTATTAATGTTTGTAAAGTGCTTTGGCAACAGACCGGTCCAATGTGGAGGCTGGAGTGCAACAGAGCTGCATTTTATGTTATTTGGCATTGCCATACACTGAATAATAAAGAAGTATATTAGCAACACAAAGACCAGTATTGCGGGGTAGATGGCAAATGCCTAGAAAATCTAGACTTTGTTGATGATATTGTGCTACAGAGCAACATCCCTGAAAAGCTGCAAATGAAGGCAGACAACTTGACAAAATTAGGAGGCCAAGAGCAGCTCAAAATTAGTTATGATAATACAATCATCCTTGAAACCCAGACATGAAGCAGTAACATCACATTAGAAGGCAACAATATTAAGGAAGTAGAACAGAAAAGCTACCTGGACAATACTATATTAGTCAATGGAGACTTAATGAAGGAAATTACATCAAGGTTAGGAAAGGCATTTACAGCATTTAGTAAACTAAAAATACATACGGAAGTCAAAGACATATAGCATCAGAACAAAACTGAGAATTTTCATTTGAAATGTAATCTTGGTGGTATCATATGTCTGAGAGATCCGAGAAATCACCAGCCAGCAGATTCTACCAGAATTAGAAAAAATGCTGGACATATGTGAGGCATGGACTCTGGATAAAGACTCCCACATGAAGTTGTCAAGTGGAAACCAACTTGTGTGAAGAAACAAGGACACCCAAGAGAAACCTTAAGAAGAATTCTTTGCAGAGAGGACAAAATAATAAATCTCAACATGATAGAGCAAATGGAAGCAGCAGCAAAAGACAGAGAGGCATGGAAGAGACTGGTTTCCACCTTGTGCGCCAACATTAGTGGAGGAACGATTTTTTATAAAATATGAGCCTTGAGATCCTCCCATTGGAAGTCACAATAGAAGAGCAAAATATTGCCCCAGATAAAGGAGGCAACACAACATTGTCTTCAAAATCCAGCAGTTGCTTAATGCAGCCATGGCCTTCACACAGTACAGTCTGCCTCCACTAGAACTTGCAAAAGACAATATCCATCCAAGAACATTCAGTTTCACTTTCCATTACTGCAGCCACTGTCAAACCACACCCACCCTGCAACGCCACTTAGCAAGGGAAGGAAATACCTTTCCCATATTATTATTGCTGCTATATAATACAGTGGAAACAAGTCAGCATGAAATCATCCTCTTGTTCTCCTCTACTATTAACAGAAAGTTGCTTTGTTACTGTATTAAGTAGGTGGCATTGCATGGAAGTAAAGGTGATCACAATTTTTTATCAAAGTATTTTGTTCCAATGGAAAATGACCGTTTTCGTGGGAGAGATATGTGGAAAAAATGAAGAACCAATTTTGTCTGTTTCCATTTGAAATTTTTCATGGAAAATATACATTTTCCAACTAGTTCTCCATGAAAAGTAAGCTGCATTTGTACTTTACTTGCAATCAACTATCATTTGTTATTATTTCTGTATTTACTGACAGGAGGATTACTAAAAGGCTGTGGACAAAGTAACTACCAAGAATAGATATGAGACACTGGAATTTGTTTATTGTTCTTGCTGAATAAAGGAGTTTTGAAATATTGCTGCCACTGTACTTGTTTTCCTCTTAAGTGCCCCAGCTTACATTTACTTTCTTTTAATGATAGGCTATTGCTAATTCTCTTTGTTGCTTCCTGCTATTGACCATAAGGAGCTTGAACAAGAACCTGGCTGGTTTGAAAGTCTAAGAAAGTCAGAGCTTTATTAAAAATCTGTCATTCCCAAAGGCAGTCACTACTTAATGTAACAGATACAGATATGTCCTGCCTACAATCCATTTTAGCCTATTCATTAGCGATATAACCTACTACAGCAAATATTTGCTGCCCGTTTCTGCAATGTGCTAGAGATGGCTCTTAGTATCCTCTTATTAAAATTCACCAGGGATATGGAAGGGAAGATTGGGGTTATTTGAAGTTCAGCTCCACACATCTGGATGCTTCCGCTAACCTATCCCTGCCAGAGATGACTTACCGACCCTCTGTGCTCATAAAACACTTCTGAGAAGATATTCTTTAGCTTTTAGGATACACCAGGTTCAGGTATTTCTAAAAGAAATTGTCTTGGGATGAATACCCTCAGAATCTGTACAGCCACTTTTTCAACCGACTACCGCTATTTGAAACTGAGGGCATTAAACATTATTAATGTTCAGAATTGTACTAATGGTATGATGGAAGCACCCATAAGGAGCTAGGCACTGTCCACGCACATAGGAAAGCACGCTCCCTGTCCCAAACAGCTTACAATCAAAGAACATTTTACTATAATATCACTATACTTCATACAATTTTCCATCCATCCATATATGTATGCCTCCATCCTTCTGTCCTAGCAATCTTTCCCAAATCTGAACCTTAGAGTCCAGAAAATGAGATACTAGCATGAATTTCCCTAAGCTTAATTACCAGCTTAGATTTGATAGGCTGCCACCACCCAAAAATATAGTTTTGGAGCACTCTGACCTCCCCACCTTCCCTGGGGAGCCCAAGAACCCAGATCCCTTGGGTTCTTAAAACAAGGAGAAATAAACCATTTCCCCTCCTCTCCCCTCTCCCCCTTCCCAGAATTTCCCTCCCTGGGCTATTCTGAGATACTGATCTAACCTCTTAAATCACCATACAGAGAAGCATCTCCCTTCCCTTCCTCAAAGAGGCAAACAGATTCAAGGAAAACAGAGAGAGGTTTTATCACTCCCTATCTCCCCCACCCGTCCTGGTGAGTTATCCCAATCCCCTGGATAAAACAAGGGAACAGAGAAAAACCAATCAATCAGGTTCTCTAAAAAGAAATCTTTTAATAAAAGAAAGGAAAAAGTAAAGAATTATCTCTGTAACTTCAAGATGTAAATATTACAGGGTCTTATAGCTTACAGACACCAGAAAGAGACTTTTCCACCAGTACCAATACAAATCAAAATATTCCCAGCAACTACACATATAAAAGTTAATCAGCCAGATCCACAATTGCAAATAGAGTTAAAACAATTAAAAAGCCTAAACCGCCTGTTTTACTTACTCTATGAAAAGAAACTTAGAGAGCCTGTAGTAATGTCTGGTCTCTATCAGACCCTCTGAGAGAAGAACAAAGAACAAAGAACTCACACTCAAACTTCCCTCCACCCAGTTTTGAAAGTATTTTGTCTCCTGATTGGTCCTCTGGTCAGGTGTTTCAGGTCACTGTTTGTTAACCCTTTTATAGGTGAAAGAGACATTAACCCTTAGCTATCTGTTTATGACACCTTCCTTCCTGGTTTTTTACACAATGGCAATTAACATAGATTCCCAAGAACAAAGGATAAAATGCCCTAAAGGCTTCCCTCATCATCATGGTGATGAGGAAGTGTTTGTGTTTAAAACACAGATACACACATACTCTAGTCCCTCCCCACACCTTTCCTTCCATCTACCTTGCCCCCCAGTACCACAAGTTAAGGGGGAACATTTCTGAGGGAGACCTCTCTTAGAATATTGACAGCCATCATTTGCTCTTTGTGCATTTCATATGGAAGCCATTCTCATCACGTCTCATTGTAGCTTTGAGAGATTAGTAAGTTTACTTTCCATTGAATACTACAACACTGTTCAGAGCCCAGACTGTGTGCCTGAATTGGAACAGAACAGTTAAATGCTCCAAAATATTCAAAAGAGTGAAAGTGACAAAAACATGGTAGTTTTTAAGCATGCACTATTGAGGTTACAGTTTTTAAACTCAGAAAGTTTTCCTATGTTCCGTTACTTCCTCCTTACATTCCCCCTCATAGCCACTTTGATGCAGAAGTACATTCACTCCCAGCGCTAATAAAAACACATTGACAAAGCACATCTCAAGTGCTAAGATATTTCATTACGATTTCTGTAAAAAAGCAAGAATCATCTCCATTGTGGTCAGACGAAAGAACCCCTTTCCCTGTTACTCCTTTCTTTCTCAAAGAGCAAAAGAAGAGTCAGCCAGTTTCCATATATCTAGGATTGGTATTACTGCAGTTTAAACTCTGACTTTATTGATGTACTAATTTCAGCTGCATTTCTAGCCTCTTGGCACAGGAGCTGCGTCACTACCCACAAATCTCCTTAAAACACAATGGTATTGCCCGCAACAGTCTTTTCTCGCCACTATACTACAGTAACAAAATAGAAAATGTATGTTTTCACAGTCACTATTCCATTACAACATTTTTTAATCAATTTAGAATTAGCTGACAGTGGATCAGGATCTGAGGTCCTTCTTTTTTTTTTAATTCATTCTTCAGTGAAGTAATGAGAGTTTTGATTGAGCAAGGACTGAGTAAAAACACCTCAGGGTCGGGGGGGGGAGAGGGTTAGTGCCTTATGGATTAGCTGAAGGAAAATGTTCCATGTTCAGGTGGAAGATACAGAGATGTTTGCAGGAGAAGTAAACAAATGGGCTTTAGAAGCTGGCAGTGGAGTAGGTGAGGCACAACCATATCAAGTGATAACAGTGATTAAGTAGCATGGAAGCAAGGGAAGCTGAGGGCAAAAAGCTTGAATCTGATGCAGAGGAATTCAAAGAGGGGTGACATGGCAAGTGCAATAGCTGGGGAAGATGATCTTAGTTGCTGCATGTTATATGGAAGGAAAGGGGAGAGGTATGTGGGTGTCTAGGAGACCAAAGACAAGGTGATATAGAAGGCCAATACTAAAAAACATCTCCCCTTTAAGGCCAAGTTCAGGCCTATGGTCCTGTTTTGACAAAAGTAACTGGAAATGGTACCAGAAGCTGGATATGAGTCAGCAGTGTGCCCTTGTTCCCAAGAAGGTTAACAGCATATTGGGCTGCATTAGTAGGAGCATTGCAAGCAGATTGAGGGAAGTGATTATTCCCCTCTAGTCGGCACTGGTGAGGCCAGATCTGGAGTATTACATCCAGTTTCCACCCCCCCACACACACACTACAAAAGGGATGTGGACAAATTGGAGATAGTCCAGTGGAGGGCACCAAAAATGATCAAAAAGCTGGGGAACAAGACTTATGGGGAGAGACTGAGGGAACTGAGCTTATTTAGTCTGCAGAAGAGAACTGTGAGGGGCGATTTGATAGCAGCCTTCAACTATCTGAAGGGGGGTTCTAAAGAGAATGGAGCTAGGCTGTTCTCAGTGGTAGCAGATGATAGAGGTCAATGGTCTCAATGGGGGAGGTCTAGGTTGGATATTAGGAAAAACTATTTCACTAGGAGGGTGTTGAAGCACTGGAATGGGTTACCTAGAGAGGTGGTGGAATCTCCATCCTTAGAGGTTTTTAAGGCCCAGCTTGACAAAGCCCTGGCTATGATGATTTAGTTGGGGTTGGTCCTGCTTTGAGCAGGGAGTGGGACTAGATGACCTCCCGATGTCTCTTCCAATCCTAATCTTCTATGATTCTACCACGAGTAAGGGTCTCCGTTCTGGCAGGTGAGCAGCAGTGAGGCTGGAATTACACAGATCACTTGATTGGTCTTCTCATATAGTTTCATGTATGCTACTAGTATCAGTGTAGGTCAATATGTCACATCTATATTCATGTAAAAATTATTATTTTCCATATTTCAAGTTAAGGGAGTTACCCATCTCTAGCTTGTTCATACCGGAGGGATAAAGGAACAAGTAAATGATAGTATATCTCAGTGGCCAAAATTGCAGGTAAGTGTCACTTTTCCCCAAGCTATTAATAAACCAGTGCCCCAACATGACGTTATGAGGTGTTTGCCCTAGCATTAGGTGCTATTGGAGATACCATCTTTGAGAAAAGAAGTGGTCACTACTGATTCCATGGCACATTTTACAATTGTACCTACACAAATTTTGGTAATTTCAACTATTCAAAATATTTTTCACTCCCTGCCCTATTCTGTACTGTTTCTCTGTACTACTAAATTACCCCCTGTGGATCTAATTTGGGGAGTTTGGTTCAACTTGGGTCAGCCTCCAAAGGAAGGCTACTCAGCCTTTGCCACTGGAAAGAAGCAAGCTGATGTCTGTAGGTGGGTGTGGGAGATATTTCCGGAAGCTAGGGAAAGTTTGGTTTGGGAGATGAGCAAAGCTCAGGCCTCTTCTTATTTTGTTTTCCTGTTTTTCCCTAAAATGTATTTTTGTGGTATACAAAAATGCATCCGCGCCCAGAAGAAGAATGGTGATGTGGTCAATGGCAAAAGCCAAAATAAATAAATGTTTCTGTCATTACACCTAGCTGTGAATTTCAAGAAGTTAGAACTAACTTTGAATCATTAAGTGCATCCTTAACATGCATTACTTGTCTCACTGACAACCCTAGAGCTTTTGGAAAATCTTCCTTAGCAGATTAATTAAGGTTTGTTATGTTGTTTTAACTGCACAAACAAAAAAACCTTCCAAAATGTAAATACGTGTGTGAGTATTTACTCCTTATTTATTTTTGCTACTTCATTTAATAATTGATTTGGAGGTTGTGAGTGGATCCATTACCACCTGCCCTTTATTTGATGTGGGTGTCCCCTTAGTGAGTCAGCCCTTTGGTGTCCCCGCACCCTCCCAGCCATCTCTAAAGTTGGTAGGAACAGCTCTTGTTTGAGGACTCATACTTCTGTGAATAACATGGTTGCTGTTCAAACACATGCTACATAACCATATTTCACTCGGTATGTACCCCATAAAGAAGGTTGAATATAGGTGAAGGGTGAACTTAGGAGCATATTACCATCAATCTTCATACTCAGCTGATCACCAGCTGGTGTTTGGAAGAAACTAGAAAGAGAGGCATAGACTAGTACACTGAGCATGAGCAGGTATATCAGGAACTACATCATTCTAATTGTGCCGTGTCAGTGTTTCCCACCGTGGCACTGGGCACGTCACATAAACTCTCTGCCTTCATTTCTTCATCTGTAAAATGAAGATAATAGTAACATACCCACCTCACTGGGAAATTAGGAGGATGTGTTAAGTAGAGTCTGTAAAGCTCTTTGAAAAGGAAGGACTGTAGGAAGTTATTTCAAGTGTATTTCACATGCAAAACCAGTTTCTTTTTGCTTGACATCCAGAACTTTCAGACTTAATAAGTTCAGCCAAAACTCTGGTTTGGATTTAAGAGATAACTTTTGTGCTTTTCTGTTTAGATTTCATCTGAACGGGAAGCTATTTAAATAAATAAACCTTCTGCAGTCACTCATTCCATGTTTAAACTAGACTTGCCATATTTATTCAGCAGCAATATCATCCAGCACTTGGGGAGTGGGGGGGAAAGAAGAAGAATTTTTACTTCTTTCTTGTTCACAGATAAATATGAAAATATTTTAGATAAACGCTACATGTTTAGATAATAAACCCTATGAGTTATTTAGTCTCTTCTGATTTCAGCGCAATCACTTATAGATAACGATAGCTCCTAACATTAGTGGGCTATTAGACCCTTTGGGTATGCAGCGCACAGACAAAGAGAAGAGGATGATATATTATTGCTTCCAAGTTGAAGAAATAACAGCCAGGGAAAGCTGCAAAGCGTGCTAAGTGAAAGTAACACATAGCTATTTGATAGCCTGTGGTGTTGAAACAGCAGGTTCAAGGCTGCGATGTCTCTCCCAGGGTTCCAAATCCACAAATTATGACCATGGTTGTTTAGATTCCTCTCTGATAGGCTAGACGGTGACTGGCAGATCATACATGGGCAAGGTGAATAGGGTGCAAAGAGGCAGTCACAACTGCAGTCTCTGTGCCCTCCCATCTTGGTGGGGAAAAAGCAGGGCCATATCCCTACCCCTTCCACATTGACAAGAAAAGCTGGCCAGATACAAAGCAAACACACTGCACCATCCAGATGGATAGTGAACAAGGCATGCTACCTCTGTCTGTATCAACTGAGCTTAGATTACACAACCTGGCCCTTAAAGTACAGTGCATGGTTTTGGCATTGCTATGAAGAGCGGTATGGGTTCTGATCCTGCTCTTAATGAAGTGTACAGCAAAATTCCCATGGACTTAAATGGTACAGGACTGGGCCCTAGATTAATAAGTGTTATAACTGGAATGTGCTCTCCATATACAAACGCATGACTCTCTGGCCTTGTCCAGTCAAGACATAAGCAAAATGCTCATTAACTTTAAAGGAAGTTTTGCTTATGTCAGGACTACAGGGCAGTGCCCTTTATGTATGCACGGTATGTAATACATTTTTTCTCATGAAAGCATGACCAAGAAGGTAACATCAGCATTCATTTAGAAAATGAGTTTAAAAGCATTTAGAAGAAGGGAATGTCATTTCATGAACTGTGAGTCAGAACTCCTGGGGACTTGCTAAGTCAGAGTTTCTCAAACAGGGGTCGCCACTTGTGTAGGGAAAGCCCCTGGTGGGCCAGGCTGGTGTGTTTACCTACCCCATCCGCAGGTCCGGCTGATCGCAGCTCCCACTGGCCACCGATCGCTGCTCCGGGCCAATGGGAGCTGCTGGAAGCTCCTAACCTCACTGTGTCTCAGTTTAACCATTTTCTATCTTTCAAGGTTATTGCTAAACTCAGTTAATAAATGCTTGTAAAGTGCACAATGATCCTCAAAGGAAAGGAGCGTATAAATACACATTATTATTATAATTCACATTGCCACTAAATCATCTAAAGCTTGTATACCAGTGGTAGGCAACCTGCGGCCCGCGGGCAGCATGCGGCCTGTCAGGGTAATCCGCTGGCGGGCCACCAGAGAGTTTGTTTACATTTGCATGGCTGCCCGCAGCTCCCAGTGGCTGCGGTTCACTGTTCCCGGCCAATGGGAGCTGCGGGAAGTGGCGTGGGCCACAGGGTGTGTGGACAAGTTAGAACTATGTGAGTTGTAGCAGAATGAATTGTGACAGCTCTGAACATCTTTTAATGAGAGAAATCATTTACCAAAGGTGTGTTATCCTTGCTAGAATTTCTCATAAGAGGGAGTGCAAAACATAGCCTGTTGTACACATAGCCTATTGTACACAAATATTTTGTAACAAGTCCGTTCTTTTAGCTGATATTTATTTAATAGGGCTTGTCTGCGTTATACATGATATTTTGGCTTGCTACATCACAGGGAGACTACATGCATGCATTTGAGGAATCTGATCATTTAGCATGTTATACAACTAAAAGCAATAATCACAATCATTACCTTTGTTACACTCCTACCTACACTCACACCCTCCTCATCTGTCTTTGTTTGTTACTCCATGTTATGTTATGCCTAACTGAGACTAAAAGTTCCTTAAATCAGGAACCTCTTATTTGTTTTTTTAAAAAAACGATCTCAGAGAAAATAGTGTCATCTCAGACCTGTGTATATCTGGCCCATGGAATATAAATTATCAAATGCATTCCTTTTGTAGGTGTTATGTTAGATTAGGGACCATAAAACCTAGGCCTGGTCTACACTACGCGTTTAAACCAATTTTAGCAGCATTAAACCAATTTAACGCTGCACCTGTCCACACAACGAGGCCCTTTATATCGATATAAAGGGCTCTTTAAGCCAGTTTCTGTCCTCCTCCCCGACGAGAGGAGTAGCGCTGAAATCGGTATTACCATATCGGATTAGGGTTAGTGCGGCCGCAAATCGACGGTATTGGCCTCCAGGTGGTATCCCACAGTGCACCATTGTGATCGCTCTGAACAGCAATCTGAACTCGGATGCAGTGGCCAGGTAGACAGGAAAAGCCCCGCGAACTTTTGAATTTCATTTCCTGTTTGCCCAGTGTGGAGCTCTGATCAGCACGGGTGGCGATGCAGTCCCAAATCCAAAAAGAGCTCCAGCATGGACCATATGGGAGATACTGGATCTGATCGCTGTATGGGGAAACAAATCTGTTGTATCAGAGCTCTGTTACAGAAGACGAAATGCCAAAGCATTTTTAAAAAATCTCCAGGCTATGATACAGAGTCCACAACACAGTGCTGCGTGACAAGAGTAATGGAAAGCCAAAGAATCAAATGGACGCTCATAGAGGAGGGGAGGGGGACTGAGGACTCCAGCTATCCCACAGTCCCCGCAGTCTCCGAAAAGTATTTGCATTCTTGGCTGAGCTCCCAATGCCCGTAGAGTCAAACACATTGTCCAGGGTGGTTCAAGGTATAGCTTGTTAATTTACTCCCCCTCCTCCCTCGTGAAAGAAAAGGGAAAAAAATCGTTCGTTGACTTTTTTCAGTGTCAACGTATGTCTACTGCATGCTGCTGGTAGACACAGTGCTGCGGCACTGAACAGCAGCATCCTCTCTCCTCCCTTCCCCGGTGGCAGATGGTACAGTGCAGTAGGACTGGTAACTGTCCTTGTCATCAGCCCGTGAGTGCTCCTGGCTGGCCTCAGGTGAGGTTGGCTGGGGGCGCCTGGGTAAAAATAGGAATGACTTCCGGTCATTCCCAGTAGATGGTACAGAACGGCTGGTAACCGTCTTCATCATAGCAACTGGGGGCTGAGCTCCATCAGTCCCCTCCCTTTCATCTGCAAAGAAAAGATTCTGTACTGCCTGGACTATGATAGCAGCAGGATGCTGGGCTCCTCTCCCCCACACCATTTAATGTCATGCCTGGACTATCATAGCAGCTGGAGGCTGCCTCCCCCTCATTTTATCTCACTAACAAGTCAGTGTTTCTTATTCCTGCATTCTTTATTACTTCATCACACAAATGGGGGGACACTGCAATGGTAGCCCAGGAGGGTTGAGGGAGCAGGGAAGCAACGGGTGGGGTTGTTGCAGGGGCACCCCCTAGAATGGCATGTAGCTCATCATTTCTTTGGGATCTGACACGGAGCAGCTGTGCTCTCTGGTTCTCTGGTACAATGGTTCTGTAGTACACTTGCACCATATTCTAGGCAGGACTGACTCTATTTTTAGATACCATAAAGGAGGGATTGACTCAGGGAGTCATTCCCATTTTTGTCTTTGCGCTCCCGGCTGACCTCAGCCAGGGGCACCCGTGACAGCACCAGACGGTACAGAATGACTGATAACCGTCATCTCATCGCCAATTTACAATGGCACAGCAGACAGTACAGAACGACTGATAACCATCCCTGCTATCTTGCAAAGGCAAATGAATGCTGCTGTGTAGCGCTGCAGTACCGCGTCTGTTAGCAACATCCAGTAGACATATGGTGACAGTAAAAAAAAGATGAACAGGCTTCATGGTTGCTGTGCTATGGCGTCTGCCAGGGCAATCCAGGGAAAAAGGGGGTAAAATGATTGTCTGCCGTTGCTTTCCCGGAGGAAGGAATGAGTGATGACATTTACCCAGAATCACCCGCGACACTGTTTTTGCACCATCATGCATTGGGGTCTCAACCCAGAATTCCAATGGGCGAGGGAGACTGCGGGAACTATGGGATAGCTACGGGATAGCTACCCACAGTGCAACGCTCCAGAAATCGACACTAGCCTCAGACCATGGACACACACCGTCGAATTAATGTGCTTAGTGTGGCCACGTGCACTCGACTTTATACAATCTGTTTTACAAAACTGGTTTATGTAAAATTGGAATAATCCCGTAGTGTAGACATACCCTTAGACAATAAATCCCTTGGTTATGCAAACTGCCACTGTGTTACTCCAGTTTTACGGAACTGTACCACCACTGAACTCAACAGAGATTCACATAATTAAGCAGTGTAAAGCATTGGAGAATCAAACCCTGGGTGACTAAGCAGGGTGTTACAAATAGTGCAATCGTCAGAGAGGTGCCTGGGAATCTGAGTGGCCTTCCCAATTGGCTGCTGGCAACATATGATGAAATAGGAGGAGGTGGGTGTCACCACAAAGGCCCTTGGGAAAAAGGTCCCCTGTTCTTTGCAAACAACTCTTGTCTCAGACCTGACACATTCACTACATCAAATATGTTGCCTTCATGGTATTTATCTATGAAGGGCAGCTTGTGAGGTCTCTGCTGAAAACTTATCAATATGCATGATCATTGTGAGATGTGCATATTGGTAATATTTAAGGAATAATGTAACTATATTGAAAATTATACCCTTATGGTTTTAAAGTGAAAGTTGGTCACCAGGGAATTATATGTCTTGATGATGACCCATTCAAGCAGCACGGAGTTGTCACTTCTCCCCGGCCAGCTGATTATGCAGTGTATTATTCAATTGCCCCATCCCAGAACAGTCAATGGCAAATCAAAGACGACTGTAAACCAGTCAAAACAAGTTGGGGTGGGGGGAGGGGGAGGAACATTACAACAGACAAGGATGAATCACCCTGTCTGCCAATAGAGAAAAAAGGCTGATTTAGTATATGATGTTCGTCCATCGTTGTCGATGAAGACCTCAACAACGCATTTGTTCGATGACCGGGCTCTGTGCATCTGAAGATGACTGATCAGTCCGATTCGGGCATGGAACGTCCTGTCACACATCGGGCAGATATGTGATGGCACTGTCGATGTGCGGGCAGCTCTGGACTTGCGTAACTCACGCTTTCTTTCAGCCTCAGCAGTACGCCTCGCCTCAGAGATATTACTGCCTGTGTGAATGAGGCTGCGCCATGCTGGACGGTTCAGTGCGAGGGTTTCCCATGTGGCGGTGTTGCTCTCGAGTATATTTAGTATATAAGAGGGAAGAGAAAGACCCTCTGCTTCCATTCACTGAGGATACATCTTGTTGAGTGGGGATATTTTTCATGACCGATTGGATCCTGGTTCCTGTGAAGCCAGTGAGCGCTGCAACATCCTGGACTCGGGGGGGCACCTAATTTATTGGATAGGAAAAGTAACTGTTGGCCCTAGTTCACACTTTGTGATATTGTTTTGTATTGTAATCCTTTGTTTCCATCACTCTCTCTTATTTATGGTGGAATCTTTATTCTTTTTTAAAATAAGTCTTCTTTTGTTTCATTACAAGTCTTGTGTATTTTACAGGAGTGGTGGTTAAAGGTAAAACTGGCAAACTCAGATACACTGCTCCTTTGGGGGCTGAGCGTCTGGTATTTCTGTGAGTAGCCAGTGTCAGGAGCCGGATACCACAGGGGAATGCTATAAGGGGACTTGGGTATTGGGATGCACCTCTTGTTAACCTTCAAGGCAAAGTCAAGGCTGGCATAGCATGGAGGAGAGTGCTTGTGTGGCTAAAGGCTGGTGGTGTTAGGGAGCTAACATCCAGTTACCACAAGCAAGACTCCCTCATCCTAGAAGCAGGGGGTAACAAGGTGACTTGCAGTCCCAGGTGTCCCAAGAGTTGTCACAATATGGCCTAGTGGTTAAAGACACTAGGAATCAGGACTCAAGTTCCTGGTTCTATTGATAACTTGCTGTGCAGAATAGGACACATCTCAATCTTTGTGCCTTAGGTTCTCCATGTGAAAAATCAGTATAACAAGGCTTATCCAGTTCACCTGGGTATACTGATACTTAATTATGCATTTTTTTAATTTTTTTTTTTTGTGATCTTCAAATAGAAGTCGCTTTCCAGCCTCTAATAGAACAGTGCTGCTGATTTCACAATTGGGAAGGCTGCTCTGAGCATGCAGCTCTGTGAGAGCGCGTCATAGTGTGTCGTCATTGTGAACTGCATTCTGAGCACTGCTGTTTCATGTGCATTGTGCTGCATTGCCCTGCAGATCTAAGATAATTAGTGTAGGAAGTCTAATTCCTTATCTTAACCATGTGAAGCAAAGCAGGCTGTCCCTTCTGAATTCTGACTCCATATGCCACTTTACCACTTAAAATCAGGGTATGGGAAACAATATAGCAGTTTAGAAGTAATGAACGACAGTTTCATGGCTAGGATCTTTGAGATCGTAGTGGCTCATCAGCTGAATGATGAGTGATTTACAACTGGTAAAGTAAATCGCATAAAAAGGACTTTAGTTCATTCAACTGCTGTTCTGTAGTAGTTGATGCATAAGTCATACACTAATAGAAAAAGCATATAACTATTTCCTGAGGCTTTAAACTATGACGTCTCTTGGTCCACGCCACTTCCAGGAGCTCCCATTGGCCTGGAAGTGGCGCAGGACGAGGGACGTACTGGCCACCGCTTCCAGAAGCTCCCACTGGCCTAGAGCAGTGAACCGCGGCCACTGGGAGCTGCAGTTAGCCGAACCTGTGGACGTGGCAGTTAAACAAACCGGCCCGGCCCACCAGGGGCTTTCCCTGCACAAGCGGCAGAAAAAGTTTGGGAACCACTGCATTAGACGAATAAAAATAGCCTCTGATGTTACACAGATACGGGGAAAGGTTACCAGAACCTTCAATCCATAGTCATCAGATAGAATCAGAAATAAATCCTCCTCCCCAGTAGTATAAGATTGTGGATACACAATTACATGCATAATAAGCATTGTATATCTTCCTCTGAAGCATTAGAGACAAAGTTCTGGGGATAGTTAGACCATTTGTCTGTTCCATAATGGCAACACTCTTGTTCTATAACTGACATCAGTGATTATTTTATGCTTTTTTATTGCTTCAGTGTCCAGTATCTTGTTTCTGATTAGGATGTTTTCCCCAAGGCTATTGATATAGTTCCTCTATTCAGTCAAATCTAGCCAAGTGCTAATGTCTCCTGAGCAACAGTATCATCACAGCAGAACAGAAAGCCAAACATATTATACTGTACGTTGTTATACACATGCATGCTACCACTATTAATTAAGTGTAATTGATAGGGCTTATTTAAATTAGAACCATATTGTAGTTATATAAATAGCTTTGTCTAGAATTTAGTATATCATAGTTGAACAATTAAATTAATGCCTGGTGTCAGTTACTTTGATTTTGCAGATTGTTAGCTATTTTTGAGCAAGGAAATCTGCTTTCAGCAAATGTACGCAAGAATTTTAGAGGAGAAACATTGGTGAAAGGGGTAGAAGATACCAAATTTCACAGTTTAAGCCAGATTCTCCTCTAGTGTGAATTGGGATAGCTCCACTGACAGCAATGGAGCTATATCGGTTTATACTAGATAAGTGTGTGTCTGGCCCTTTGTGTTGACTGGAAAAGAGAACAAAAAAATGTCTGCCCAGTAGCAAACCAGTATCATTTATATAATCAGCACCAAGATTTTAGTGAACCATAGCTGCATATTCACTAAGAATCATCAGTGTAGCCTTACTCACATGATTAGTCCGTCTGAAAACAATGTGGTTACTCTCATAAATATTGGTTTGCAGGATCAGGACCCTGGTTTGTATTGCTCCTCTTTCACGATGCTGATGAGAAGCCAGACAGTTTACAAAGGCCTGAAGCACTGAAGTAGATTAGCTGTTATATACTCTCTCTCTCTCTCTAATCAGACAAAAAAAGTATTGCAATATATGAAATATTTCAATTTGCATATATTCAATCCCCCTCTCCCCCGTGAATGTCACCTGCCTTCTTGGATTATCAATTCTATGAGAGTATGTGTTTGTACAGTTCCCTGCACCATGGGACCCTGATCCTGATTTGGGCCTTTGGGTGCCACTGTAATATAAATTTATACACAGAAGAGCCCTTGCCAATTTCCAGACCCAAACTGAATCAGTAAGATTTTTTTTTAAATATTTATTTAACTATTTGACAACTACTGTTTCATTGTCGTATACTCATATCCTGAAATACCAAAGGTAACTTAAACACGTTGTGTATGCAGTATTTCAAGTGGTGTCTGAAGTTACAAACTGGGGGTGATTACTGAATTCTGTTATGTAACCTGTATGCCAGTCCAGATATATCAATTTGACCAGTATGTGGGAAGACAGAAATAAACGATTTTCATGGTCTTCTGGTGAGTTGATTCAAGCTTTTGTTATATTTCTAGTTATCATTCAGACATAGAAAAATACTATAGGAATAACCCTGCCTGTTCCCACTGAAGTCAATGGCAAAACTTCCATTGAATCCCAAGTTTGGGCCTGTTTCACTGCTACTCTTTAGTGTCAGAACATGCATATGAAGGCTTATTTTTGCTTTTGTTTGTTTCTGCCTCTTTCCTCAAATATCCTGACACCCCTCCCTTCTCCCCATCCCCCACAAAAAGTGAGAATTTATACCGGTTTTCTCAAACTGAGGCTTAAAATATGATTATTGTGGTTATTGTGTCATAGTTTAAAGCCTCAGGAAATAGTTATATGTTTTCTCTGTTAGTGTATGATTTATGCATCAGCTACTACAGAGCCACAGGTGAATGAACTAAAGTCCTTTTTGTGCGATTTACTTTACCAGTTGTAAATCACTCATCATTCAGCTGATGAGCCACTGTGATCTCAAAGATCTCAGCCATGAAACTGTCGTTCATTACTTCTAAACTGCAATATTGTTTCCCATACCCTAATTTTAAGTGGTAAAGTGGCATATGGGACAGCCTGCCAGGCTTCACATGGTTAGGATAAGGAATTAGACTTCCTACACTAATTATCTTAGATCTGCAGGGCAATGCAGTACAATGCACGTGAAACAGCAGTGCTCAGAATGCAGTTCACAATGACAACACACTATGACATGCTCTCACAGAGCTGCATGCTCAGAGCAGCCTTCCCAATTGTGAAATCAGCAGCACTGTTCTATTAGAGGCTGGAAAGCGACTTCTATTTGAAGATCACAAAAAAAATAATTTAAAAAAATGCATAATTAAGTATCAGTATACCCAGGTGAACTGGATAAGCCTTGTTATGCTGATTTTTCACATGGAGAACCTAAGGCACAAAGATTGAGATGTGTCCTATTCTGCACAGCAAGTTATCAATAGAACCAGGAACAGTGTTATATTAGAAGCTGGAAAGTGACTTCTATTTGAAGATAACAAAAAAAATGCATAATTAGGTATCAGTATATCCAGGTGAGGTGGATGAGTCTTGTTATACTGATTTTTCACATGGAGAACCTAAGGCACAGAAGTTGAGTTGTGTCCTATTCTGCACTGGTCTAATGGATTGGAGGACAGGAAAGGGAGTCGGGATATAGTCCCAATTCTGCCATTGACCTCCTGTGTGACCCTGGGTATGTCACTTCACCTCTCTGTGTCTCTGCTCCCCTCCTGCCCTTAGTCTGTCTTGTCTATTTAGATCATAAACTCTTCAGGGCAGGGATTGTCTCCTACTATGTGGTTGTAGACAATCCAGCACAATCTCTTTCTAGGCTCTACGGAAACACAAGTAATAATGAGGATGAGTAATAGAAATGCCTAATCCTTTTATTTATTTATTTTGTTAAATCTCACAGCTACTGTGTTTGCCTGTGGCTTTTAGCTTCCCAATTCACCCCTTCCAGCGACTTAATAACTCCTCCTCCTTCAGCTTGCCATTTAGCCTATGGTACTGCCTCTTGGTCTGCACCACCCTGTACAGAGGTCAAAGATCATTATATTATGGCTGCTGTTAATTAGTGGCTCAACCACACTGACTTCTTCAACCAGCTCCTGGCTGACACACAGAACTATGAACAATACCATCATCCCCCATCATGGAAATAAAGCCTGACATAGGGCCAGGGACCATGGGAAAGTGATGTGCAGTGATGGCCCCCGAGTAGTACATAACTAAGTCAGTGCCGTGAAAGGTCAGAAATCCATTGTGAGGGTGCATTAACCACAGGCACAATGTCAGAGCTGCCATCGAATGACTGTAGTTATGTCACCAAAGGAGGAAGTCAGAGTGCATGTTTTCAGAGACCAGAAATCCACCTTCCCACCCTCAGACCTACAGCCTGCATACAGACTAGCAAGAGGCTGGGCTGAGCAGCCCTGAATGACCAATCCAAGGAGCATCCAAGGCTGGGAAAATGGCTGACACTGGGCTTTCCACTGTGTTCTTGTTAATGTGTTTCTTACTGGTGATATCCCAGGAAGAGACAAACTTTGTACTTACACAGTCACATAGCCCACGTCCAGACTAACCCGCGGCATCGGCGGGTTAAAATCGATTGCTCGGGGATCGATATATCGCGTCTAGTCTGGACGCGATGTATCGATTCCCGAGCGCGCTTACATCGATTCCGGAACTCCATCAACCCGAACGGAGTTCTGGAATCGACACGGAGAGCCGCGGACATCGATGCCGCGCCGTCCAGACTGGTGAGTACCTCGATTTTAGAAATTCAACTTCAGCTACGTTATTCACGTAGCTGAAGTTGCGTATCTAAAATCGATTTTAATACCTAGTCTGGACGTGGCCATAGACTGGAAATTCACCTTGTCAGATGAATGACAGTTGGCCACCATTCAGAAAAGCCAATTCTGTACCAGGCTTGTCCTTTCGGTCAGTAGTTCTATTTTTTCCTGTAAGTTTTGAAGTGTAGCCGCATTTGTGATTTCTGCCATGACACAATTCATTTTATGAACAGTATCTCTCATGACTACATTCGATTACACTTCCATGTTCCCTTCCTATGTCACCATTATTATTATGGGCCTGATCCAACCAAAGGATCTGCCTATGTGGACTCTTACACCTTTTAAAATCAATTGGACTTCATGAGCTCACAAGATCCCATTATAGGATTGTGGCCATATTTTCCCTTCACATGGACAAATTAATACATGATAAACTAAACGGGGGGACAGAAAGAAATAGCTAAGATTCAAATCTTAAACATGGAAGACAAATGTTGATGTCAATTATGACAAATGTCTATGATTAATAGATTAAGAGGCAGATCCTCAGTAGTACATCTGCATCTATGTGACTAAATAAGGTGCTAACCTAACAAACCAATTAAGCATTGAGCTTAATTTTAAGTGAATGGACAGTTCCATATAGGATTACTCAGGTGCATAAAGCAAGGCATATCTTTAAGTGCATTCGTAGATCAGGCTTTAATTTAGGATAAAAATGTAAGTGAAGAAAGGCATTCTTTCGGGAGGAAAACAAGGAAATGAGATGAAGTGGACATTACTGGTTTAGTTACTGCAAGAGGGAATAGTCTTGCATTGCCTCAAGGCAGGTAAAAAGGTGAACTGTAGGAACAGCCAGAATTTGTAAATAAACCCAGGGCTACCACTATTATAAATAAATATGCCAGCAGGGGAAAGAGCCCTTGGGAAATAAGAAGTGAAGAAGATGAAGCAGCAGCAGCAGCAGCAGCAGCAGCAATCTGGAAGTCAGATTCGCAATATAAAGGAAGACTGGTTCCTGTGAGGGAGTAGAGGAGGGCTGAGAATACCAAGAGTTCTTCTGCCCTTGCACAGGCTGGACTGAATGCCTTTGAGGAGCACAGCCATTACACCTTTCTGGAGCCCACACCCATGCTTGCTGTTCAAATGTGGAGAAGTGAGGTAGGGTGGCAGGATATATCCTGCCACTCCTCCTCAACCCCAGCTAAGTAAGGAGCACATAATATTTTTTGTTTGTATTACAGTAGCCCCAAGAGGACCTAAACAAAATCAAGATTCCACACAGTGCTCCATAAACATGGCAAAAGTCCCTGACCCTAACTGGTTTTGATCTAAGTAGATACGGGAGGGAAACCAAGGCACTGGGGGGAAAGTGACTTGTCCAAGGTAACCAAGAAGGGCAGTGGCAGAGCTGGGAATGGTACCAGGTCTCCTGAGTCCCAGTGCCAGGTCCACTTGATCACAGGTAGCATTTTGGAGCCTCCCAAGGAAGGTGGAGATACCACTTTGGAATGTATCTGGAATGGGCATGCTGGCAGCCTGTATAGGGGGCACTGGCTGACTCAGAAAACACTCCTTGTGGGAGCTTTAGGTGCAAGTTAGCCCTCCTGCACCCTTCCCAATGCACTTGAGGGTGCCAAGGATTGACGAGTGTACTGTGTATTTGTTATGGGTAGCAGATTGGCAGCACATGCTTGAGGAGAAATGTGTGGAAGCTCTTACTCTAAACAGTCATGAATGGTTTGTGGCTTTAATTAAAAATAACAATAGCCAGAAATGTAATGTGAATTTGCTTTTCTTTTTTGGTTCAAATGATCTTGCATGTTATGACTAAGAAAGGCCATGAGTTTCAATCCTCCAGATTGTGCTGTTAAGGGAGGATGGATTTGTGATGAGTCTCCATGAAACCTTGATAGGTGCTGTCAAGGTGATAATGCTTGAAAAGGAAAGGACACAGTTTGACACTGAGAGTCCAGAAGGAGTTTGATGTCAGGAAAAAGTACCTCTTTTTATTTGTAATCTGAAAAAAAATGACCTGATATCACTGACACACAATAAACACGCAACCCCATCAATGCCATTTTTACAGTCACTTTTCAGAATGCAATCACACTTTAAATACAGTATGTGAAACGACATATGTTTGCACCTTATCACTGAATTAGGTACCTGTTTATTTTTGCATCAGAATCTATGTCTGACTAGTGTTAATGATTTCCACCTTCCCTGTTCGACACTACTTGCCTGGCTTTTATGCTTAAATTGCATTGCACTGAATGTGAACTAAGTAATTTCTTATTTCTGTTTTTCATTGTCACAGGATTTATGTCACTGCATTGCAATGCATAAACTCACCACCCTAAAACCAAAACAACAGCCATTAAAAAAAGTAAAGAAAGAAGAAAAAAGAAAAAAATCCAGATGTACATTGTACATTGAAAAATTCTGACCTTTTCTAGAAAAATACATCTTTTAGCCAGGCATGTATATCTTGGCGAGTAAACATCCCTAATGTACAAAGGAAGGGCTTTGGCTCAGAAAAATGGAAGAATTATTGAAACAGTTGCTGACATTTCTGTTAGCAGAGACATGCTTCAAAGAAAATTCAGGGAGGGGAGGGAACCAGATTGAATGCATATTTGCCACCGAGCACACAGTGGCAATCATTGGTATCTTCTGATCTGTGGTTAACCCTGCTATCTTCTCTTCATTCATTAGACTGAGCAGAAAAGTTTCATTGCCCTGATAAATGTCACCTTCTACCACGAAAGCTCATGCTCCAATATGTCTGTTAGTCTACAAGGTGCCACAGGACTCTTTGCTGCTTTTACAGATCCAGACTAACATGGCTACCCCTCTGATACCTTCTGTAGGAACATTGTACAAGCCAAAAGTTCACAGAGTGCATTTTCTTTTAATAAGCAAGAAAATACTAAGGACTCAGCTAATGAAGACCAGAAACCAGAGCCATGCACTCCTTACTGAACAAGAAAGGCTCTGGAACACTGCCTCCAGAGGTGGGATGGGGAAAGACATGCTTACCAGAAGCAGCTGGTACACTTGTAGGGTACATCTTCACTACCCGCCGATACGGCGGGTAGCAATCGATTGCTCAAGGATCAATATATCGCGTCTCATCTAGACGCGATATATCGATCCCCAAACCCGCTTATATCGATTCTATAACTCCACCAACCCGAACGGAGTTGCGGAATCAACAGGGGGAGCTGCAGACATTGATCCCGCACCGTGAGGACGGTCAGTAATTCGATCTTAGACTTCGACTTCAGCTACGTTATTCATGTAGCTGAAGTTGCGTATCTAAGATCGATTTTCCCCCGTAGTGTAGACCAGCCCATAGAAAAGTTGCTGAGTGTACTCGCCCCCCAGCAGGGGCAGCTCCAGGCACCAGCACACCAAGCGCGTGCCTGGGGCGGCCTGCTGGTTGCCGTGAGGGCGGAAGTCAGGCTGCATTTGGCGGCATGCCTGCAGGAGGTCTGCTGGTCCCATGGTTTCGGCAGCAATTCAGCGATGAGTACGCCAAAGGCGCAGGACCGGCGGATCTCCCGTAGAACCACCACCGAATCCGCATTACCAGCAGACCTGCCGCAGGCACACCTCTGAAGGTAGCCTGACTGCCATGCTTGGGGCGGCAAAATACATAGAGCCACCTCTGCCCCTCGGTCCAGACTTTTTAATGCTAGTAGGTCCACAGAAGGGCTGGGGGCCAGGAGCATCACCAAGTGTGCCCACATTAGCTCCTCTGAGATGTCCAGCACTGAGTTTAGGGAATGCGAGCATCTGCACTTCCTGCTTCTTGCTACTGTAGAAATTCCACGAGGAAAGAGGCTTCCTAGTCCTTCCCCTCCAACATATCCAGTCTTGGGAGCAATTATTTCTTATACTGTAAGCTGTTCAGTGCAGAGACTATTGAATCCTATGTTCAGTTCCTTGCATAAAGGGAACACGTCTCCAGCCTGTAGGTACTAACAGAGTGTAAATATTATTATCAGAAGTTTAAATGGTGGCCAGCTACTGCATGCAGGATTGCCAGCCTCAAGCACTGAAAAAATCATCAATCCGTCCTCCAAAAATCTTAGAAATCATGAGATTTTTAAAATCACAAATATGAGGTTCTTATTTTGCCTTCTGGGTTTTGAGTCTTTAGGGTTCATGTTTTCAAGGCTTTCCTGGCAACCCCAGGGAACTGGAAACTTAATCTATAAACCTTGAAAGCCAAGATTCTCACATAATCACAGAATTCCAGCAGTGTGGGCTCTAAGAAGAACACAAACTATTGCAAGAATCATGATATAATCAGGGGAGTTGGCAACACTGTGATGAAAAGCAAATGGGGAGGATTGGTAGAGAGGAATGGATCAGTTTAGATAAAATATTAAACCCTTCCTCCTTTCTCCAAAATGACTCCAAGCCTTTGAGATTGAAAACAGTCTTCCTAGTTCTCCCCTGCACTATTATTTTGTAATTGTGTTCCCCTCTGTTCTTTCAGGGTCCACCCACAACTAAAACAAATGGGGGCCAAAATACCACAGGAAATGCTATTCTTGTGCTATGCCTTGATTGAGCGGAAGAGAATTAGGATGGGAATTTCAGAAAAAGCCTATTCTGGAGACACTAGGCATGAAATCCTGGGAGTTTTTCCATTGACTTGGATGGAGCCACCATTTCAATCTGAGAAAGTTCAGATGAGCATACTGAAGTCCACTCACAGGGCTTGATCCTGCCCCATTCAAGTCACTGGGAAAATGTCTGTTGATTTGAATAAGGCAGAATCAAGCCCACAGTTACCACCCACTTCTAACTCTGACAAGCTGACACTGAAGTTAGGAAATCGGAGTAATCCTGAGATGGACTAAATACAAAACAAATGATAATTTCGAGATTTGGCCTCTAAACTTTTGCTGAAAGGAACCAAATCCTGGATTTTTTGAGGGTTTCCCATGACTATAATAACTGACTGAGCTGTAAAAACAGGCCACATAATAATGAGGCTTTTGATAATGTTTCCCAGTGCAAATGTTTCATGGTAGTTAAATTTGTTGCCTAAAACTGAATAGGGAAATCATAAAACTAGTTAAAATATGCGGGTCTTTATGGACTCATAATAATAATATTGTATTTATTACAATCAGGATTAAGTTGTACATAGTCCAAGCTGCAGGCTAAATAATAACAGGTTTTAATTAATTTGTTAAAGCTGCAGCATTCAACTCCATTAGTACAAGAATTCTATTAATCCACCCTGGCTATATTGTAATAACTGCCTGAGAAATATGGTCCTCTATTAGACAATGCGTGCATTCAATGAGCAGAGAAACATAAAATACTTGTAGCAATTAGCTAATATGGTAAAACTAATAAAGGTGCTGTTCACGGAGCCAATGGCTGAGAAAGCAATAGAAATTGGTTTATCAAAACAATAAAACATCCATGTTTATTGCCTGCAGTAAATAAACATTTTCTCCCTCCAGTAGGATTTTCCCCCAAGGAAATCACACAGTCTTAAAACCAGGGTCCTGAAGGAATTCTCTCTTTCCTCTCACCCGTGTTCCCACAGTGAAAAAAAGCATTGCACAATTACCAGGTATACTTCAGAAAATTATTTCGTTCCTCTGAAAAATAACAAGCCTTGGCTCCTTCCACAGGCATGACACTCTAGTAGCCTTGTTTGGTTTTGCAAACCTACTTTTTTATCTTAAGTTCTCATATGACTCCATTACCAGAGTATCTGAGTACTTCACAATATGCAATGTTCTTATCTTCCCAACATCCCACCACCGTAGGGAAGTACTATAATCCCCATTATACAGACGGCAAACGGAGACACTGGATTTTCAAAATCAATGGGAGTTAGGTGCCTAAATACCCTTGAGGACCTGCGCCTAAGTGACTAGTTCAGGGGTCACACAGGAAATCTGTAGCAAAACAAATAACTGAACCTAGGTCTCCCAAGACCCCAGCTATTGCTCTGATTCCTAGACCATCCTTCCTCTGTGTTTTGAAGCTTATATTATCAAACGTTGACATAGTGAAAAAGTGTATTTTGCCTTTATGGGTTATTAATACAGTAGGTAATGAAATAAACACAGACCAACAATACATCTTTCATCGAGGGATCCCAAAGGGCTTTACAAACATTCAGTTAAGTCTCCTAACACACCTGTAAGAAAAGCAAGCATTCTAGAGGGATCACACTTCTTAACACCCAGCTCTGAAGCAACTCTCACAGTGCATAGTAAACAGCACAAAGGTTTAGAAGTGAGAATGATGAAGAATTCAGAATCCAAGCAAAATTGCAGGATGGGATAAGTGTGAAACTCAGGGTTTCTTTTTCATAGAGCTTTACTTTTGGGGTTTGGTTTATGTGGGGGTTCACACCCTGCATTCTGCTCTGACTTTTCAGACTCAAATAACTAAGCTGACCTCTATTTAACATTTCACCCAGAAGACTGCACCTCCAGCCACACAGTGTGCACTGTAACTGGTGTACTGATTTAGGGGAGTGTCACCTAATGAATCATCAGCACAAGCAGCTGTAGAAGCTGCGTGTGCCCTAGATGTTGATCCAGCTTGGCTCTATCTGTGGAAAGCTGGCAGAATCGCTGCACAAAACAGCACAGCTGCAAAACTTAGGTGGGGTGATGTCTGGAGCTGTATGGAAAGCACATTAAGTTGCTAACTGTCCAAAAATGTTTATAGTTAAAATATAAGAGAGTCATGTTTTGAAATGAGTGATAAACCGGGGACGCTTCTGAATACCCCATTTGAAAACTGTCAAAAATATTAGTTTTACGCTACCCTTCTACTAGCCAGGAAAAAGAGCTTAAAAAGAGTTGTTAAGTGTTTCCAGTAGTCACATTTGGCAAGGCTGAAAATAAGCATGTCTAAGATTAGTGTTCATAATTAACACTAATTAGCTGTCAAAATGCTGGCAAAAATATATATGCTACAATCAATCACAAGAAATGGTTGAAAATCCTTGTTGGAAGGGAAATACTTTGCATCCTAGCAGATCAAGTCTCACTTCCTTGGGTACATGAGTAATTTTCCTCAGGAATTTTCTTCTGTATTTGATGTGATGGAGACTACAGACCCCACGCTGACCAGAATGGTGTTAATGAGAGCCTGTGGGCCCAATGAGCCCCTCCCCCTTACACCTGTGAGAGGTGTCAAGCCTGGCGGGAGGAGATAAAAGAGGCAATTCAGTACTGGCTAACTGAGAGAAGGAATAAGCCCCTGGATTTAGGCATAGGTAGGTTAGCCTCTAACAGAAACTGTCTTGGTGGCTACCTGGAAGGAAGGAAGGAAGGATGGACCAGGTGGGGCTAGTATCTAGCTAGAGACTCTGGAGTGTCAGGGTTTCATTGATGCAGGTAGGACTAGTGCAGGGCCTTTTTTTTTCCACATAACAAGTTTGGTTTCTCTTTTGTTCTTGCTCAAGCTTGCTTAGGCTCTAACTGATCACCATGAATGGGGTTAGGAAGGAATTTCCCCCCTGGTCAAAATAGCAGTGACTTTAGGGGGCTTTGTCTTTGCAGCATGTGGTTGCAGGTGATTTGCCAGGATTATCTGGGTATAGCTCACTTAGTCATTTCCTTGCCCTTGCCTTCCTGCTCTCTGCCTGTGGCACAGAATAGTCTTTGGAGGGCTGTAATACTCTGGTCTAAATCCAGTTAGGGTTTAGTATGAGGGTGTTGGTAGCCTGTAATTTACAGGCGGTCAGACTAGATGATCTGTTGGTCCCTTCAAACGGTGAACTCCATGAAAGAGGAGTGGCAAAGATCCACGCATCCCCCTCTCTTTTAAGGAGGGGTGTAAATCATAATAATGAGATATAAGTCCCCAAAGCTACAGGGAATCAACCATTGCTTTGAGACTATTTTGTATTAAATAGAATAAAGTCAGAAAAAATAAGGCAAACACAAAGCAAAATTATTTTTGAACACTTGACTTAATATGTAGTAAGATATTTTCACTGTACTGCAGTTTTAGAATATTTCCATAACCGTGAAGATTACAGAATGATTTCACAGCCAATTAACTTTGCTCTAGCATTCCTCTCTTATTGCTTAATTCACTGTTGCTTGGTGGCATGATTTAGAGCTAACATCCCATGTAGAATAGATGGCCCCACTTGCCAGTGGCTGTGATACTTGAGAATTAGCTAAACTGAAAAGGTCAGGCAAAGAGGCACCAGAAATGAGGTTCCTGTGGTATACGAGGCTTGATCAAAGCAATTTACATCTGGACTCAAACTACAGATGGTTTGAACTCTGAGGTAGTGGCTTGGAGCAAATACGTATATCTAGACCTAAAAAGCTTGCTGAACAAGAATTCTGAGAATTTGGGTCTGGACTCTCAATATTGTTCTCAGCCACAGTGAGCAGCAACACTGAGAACAATTAATTGAAAGGTGAATATGACAAATAGTTCACTGCCATCGCTGAAAGCCATAATTAAACACTGAAGAATATCATGCTATTAGATGGAAATCTCATTGCTTAGGATTTTTGGGTAATTTCCAATATTACAGGCTAGAAATGTAAAGAAGGCCTTGTTAGACCACACAGATTAAACATTTCAATTCTAAAATGGAACAATACTGTTGCTAGTTATTAAATCAGTCTACTTATTAACTATGAGCTTGAGTTAACACTTCACACTGTTCCCCCCTCCCCTCGATTCCTGAGCCTCTTCTAAACATGGTGTAATTAAATATGTTAACTCCATTCACTTAAACCAGGGCAAAGCCCTGTGTGGAAACTCTTAATTTGAATTAGATTTATATTGATTTAGTGAGAATCAACTTGAATTAACTCAACATACGATAGGTTTAAATACATTTAAAAGCATTCACAAGTAGGATTAACTAAAGTCATGTTTCAGACTGATTTTAGTTCAACCAATACCACTTGTGTATAGACAGGGCATAACATTTCAGTTAAGGCCTTGATGTAAAGGATTAGCTTTTCCTAACAGCTCTCTGGGATAACCTGGAATAACTTCACTAGAATCAATGGGATCACGGTGGTGAAAAAGTGGCATAAAGGAGATCACATTCAAGGCAAAACCAAATCCTTCTGAATCTAACATCTCAGCCTGCAACCAGCACAAGTCTTATTGTTAAAAAGTGTGAACACACTTGTCACTACCCATAAAAGTATGTAGAGAAAGGACACATGTGACACATGCTCAAATTTCATGTTTCCGGACCCTTTCCTGCAAAATATGCCACCTGCAGCATGATGCCAAGTGCCTGAAGGGTCACATGAGGATAGCTTCAAGGGCGTACAATGGTTACATCACGGTGGTGTTCACACCCTGCCATGTCCAAGCAGCTGCTAAAAAGATGACAGGATACCATCTGTCACAAACTCATGCCCAGCTGTTGTCTAGTGTGAAGATTACTTCACTGACATGATGCAGATTGCATGAAAAGTCCCAGGAAACTGAAATTACCATTAGAAAAGGACTTTCTTCACCTCAGGGGTAACAGAGTTCTCCAGTTACCAGTGTTCAAACCACAGCCCAGCAGGAAGAAGAGAGGGGGAGGTACTGAACCACCAAATCACCACAGGGCAGAACCAAGAGCAAAGACTACACTAAAATTCTTGTTTTACAGGCTCTCCACCTATCTGCATCCATGTTTGTTAATATAAAAAAAACACTTTCTTTCCCTCCCCACACAGTTTTAAGGATGGGCTCTTAGTTCCTTCCTCACACTGAGTCTGCATGCTCCCTGTAGACCTCCGAGTCTCTGTGTGGAGTACAGTTGGCTAAAGGGCACTGCCTGCATGGTGTATGGGGTGTAGGGGACAATTTCCTGGTACAAGTGCTGGAGGACCAACTAGAGGCAGAGCTCTTCTTGACCTGCTGCTTAGAAACTGAGAAGAATTAGTAGGGGAAGCAAAAGTGGATGGGAACCTGGGAGGCAGTGACCATGAGATCGTCGAGTTCAGGATCCTGACACAAGGAAGAAAGGAGAGCAGCAGAATACGGATCCTGGACTTCAGAAAAGCAGACTGACTCCCTCAGGGAACTGATGGGCAGGATCCCCTGGGAGAATACCAGGATGGGGAAAGGAGTCCAGGAGAGCTGGCTGTATTTTAAAGAATCCTTATTGAGGTTGCAGGAACAAAGAATAGTAAATATGGCGGGCAACCAGCTTGGCTTAACAGTGAAATCCTTGCTGATCTTAAACACAAAAAAGAAGTTTACAAGAAGTGGAAGATTGGACAAATGACCAGGGAGGAGTATAAAAATATTGCTCAGGCATGCAGGAGTGAAATCGAAGGCCAAATCACACTTGGAATTGCAGCTAGCAAGAGATGTTAAGAGTAACAAGAAGGGTTTCTTCAGATATGTTAGCAACAAGAAGAAAGTCAAGGAAAGTGTGGGCCCCTTACTGAATGAGGGAGGCAACCTAGTGACAGAGGATGTGGAAAAAGCTGAAGTACTCAATGTTTTTTTTGCCTCTGTTTTCATGAATAAAGTCAGCTCCCAGACTACTGAACTGGGCAGCACAGCATGGGGAGGATATGACCAGCCCTCTGTGGAGTAAGGAGTGGTTCAGGACTATTTAGAAAAACTGGACAAGCACAAGTCCATGGGGCCGGATGCGCTGCATCCAAGGGTGCTAAAGGAGTTGGCGGATGTGATTGCAGAGCCATTGGCCATTATCTTCGAAAACTCTTGGCAATCGGGGAAGGTCCCGGATGATTGGAAAAATGCTAATGTAGTGACCATCTTTAAAAAAGGGAAGAAGGAGGATCCTGGGAATTACAGGCCAGTCAGCCTCACCTCAGTCCCTGGAAAAATCATGAATCAGGTTCTCAAGGAATCAATTCTGAAGCACTTACAGGAGAGGAAAGTGATCAGGAATAGTCAGCATGGATTCACCAAGGGCAAATCATGCCTGACTAACCTAATTGCCTTCTATGATGAGATAACTGGGTCTGTGGATGAGGGGAAAGCAGTGGATGTGTTATTCCTTGACTTTAGCAAAGCTTTTGATACGGTCTCCCACAGTATTCTTGCCAGCAAGTTAAAGAAGTATTGGCTGGATGAATGGACTACAAGGTGGATAGAAAGCTGACTAGATCGTTGGGCTCAATGGGTTGTGATCAATGGTTCCACGTCTAGTTGGCAGCCGGTATCAAGTGTAGTGCCCCAAGGGTCAGTCCTGGGGCCCATTTTGTTCAATATCTTCATTAATGATCTGGAGCAGTGATTCCCAAACTTGTTCCAACCCTTGTGCAGGGAAAGGCCCTGGCAGGCCAGGCCAGTTTGTTTACCTGCTGCGTCCGCAGGTGTGGCTGCTTGTGGCTCCCAGTGGCCGCGGTTCACTGCTCCAGGCCAATGGGAGCTGCTGGAAGTGGCGCGGGCCAAAGGACATACTGGCAGCTGCTTCAAGCGGCTCCCATTGGCCTGGAACAGCGAACTGTGACCACTGGAAGCCACGATCGGCTGAACCTGCAGACACAGCAGGTAAACAGTCCAGCCCACCAGGGGTTTTCCCTGCACAAGCTGCGAAACAAGTTTTTGAACCACTGATCTGGAGGATGGCGTGGACTGCACCCTCAGCAAGTTTGCAGATGACACTAAACTGGGAGGAGTGGTAGATACACTGGAGGGTAGGGATAGGATACAGAGGACCTAGACAAATTAGAGGATTGGGCCAGAAGAAACCTGATGAGGTTCAACAAGGACAAGTGCAGAGTTCTGCACTTAAGACAGAAGAATCCCATGCACTGCTACAGACTAGGGACTGAATGGCGAGGGAGCAGTTCTGCAGAAAAGGACCTAGGGGTTACAGTGGACAAGAAGCTGGATATGAGTTGACACTGTGCCCTTGTTGCCAAGAAGGCTAATAGCATTTTGAGCTGTATAAGTAGGGGCACTGCCAGCAGATCGAGGGATATGATCATTCCCTTCTATTTGACATTGGTGAGGACTCATCTGGAGTACTGTGTCCAGTTTGGGGCTCCACAGTACAAGAAAGAAGTGGAAAAATTGGAAAGAGTCCAGCAGAGGGCAACAGAAATGATTGGGGGCTGGAGCACATGACTTATGAGGAGAGGCTGAGGGAACTGGGATTGTTTAGTCTGCAGAAGAGAAGAATGAGGGGGGATTTGATAGCTGCTTTCAACTACCTGAAAGGGGGTTCCAAAGAGGATGGATCTAGACTATTCTCAGTAGTAGCAGATGACAGAACAAGGAGTAATGGTCTCAAGTTGCAGTGGGGGAGGTTTAGGTTGGATATTAGGAAAAACTTTTTCACTAGGAGGGTGGTGAAGCACTGGAATGGGTTACCTAGGGAGGTGGTGGAACATCTTTCCTTAGCGGTTTTTAAGGTCAGAGACTTGGCAAAGCCCTGGCTGGGATGATTTAGTTGGGTATTAGTCCTGCTTTGAGCAGGTCATTGGACTAGATGACCTCCTGTGCAACCACAGTGAGAACAATATGATTCTATGACATATACACAGGGATGGGATTCTTTATTGTGTCCCACTACTACCTGCATGGATCCTGGTGAGCAAAACCCTCCTCTCTTCTGCCTGTATGAGCCCCATTGGATTCAGTCAGAGTCAGGATGCTAAGAAGCCTATGGAGATACTTAGTAAAACTCCCACTGACTTCAATGGGAGAAGAAATAGACCAACACTGAAAATCCTGTCCCTATAAATCCTGTTGGAGACTGGAATGTAAAACATTATTTAAATATAAACAAGTTAAGATTGCCACGACGATGTGTTTATGACTTTGATTATTATGATTTAATGACTTTTCATGATCCATGCTGCGTGTTTGATGAGTAAAATATGCAGATTTCATCCATATGAACTGGACACTGTAGGTGGAATTTTCAAATCCACTATATGATGTAGCAACACAAGCCCTGGTGACTTTCAGTGAGACTCGTGTTCTTAAGTCACCTGTGTTCTTCTGAAAACCCCACCCTAAACAAATATTTTAGGGGGAATAGGAAAACTGTATCTTATCGCTTACAGTACCTTCAAAGTACAGGCATGCTGTGCGCTGCACTTAATACAGACTAAAAGCTTTCTTGTTGTGTGCCAAAATGCATAAAAATGAAAAAGAAGCCAATGCCAAATATGAATAAGGACTTTCGTTTTAATTGTGTAATTAGTTTACAATTATCAAATTCTCTAATTCCATTTAAGGTTACAATCTGTGGATGCAGCACTCATAAAGAAGTGCACAGCTAGTAAAGAAGCTGGATGAGTAATCTCTCTTTTTATTTATGTATTTTACAGACTGGCTTGGAAATAACAAGGAGTGCTGGAACAGTATTATAATGCTTCATGTCTAAATACCATACTTCACTCCTTACAACGCCATCTCAATGCACTTGCTATGCTTTTCACTGGGATTGTTATGCATTATCTAGATCCACACTTTGAACTCTTTCTCCTCATATGTACAATACCCAGGTTCTGTACAACATATGTATGCATGTATGGCTCCTGCACAATAGATTATGGATGGGCAAAAATGTTTTAGATTGAATTAAGATGATTATGCAAAGTTTAACTAGAGGCAGCTTGGTTTAATAGAGAGTTTAGGACACTATTTCTAGCTGTGCTTCTAAATCTCTCTGGGCTACATTGTGACTTGGCTTATAAGTTGCCACAAGGGAAAAATGAGAGAGGAACCATTTTACATCCGTATTCAGGCAACCAGATCTTAACTCCAAACATATAGAGAGTAGCTCTTTTTTCTGTCTGTTTTACTCGTAAATACTTGGATCCTATTACTATAGTACCTCAAAATCTTTAATGTAGTTAGCCACATAGCATCCCTGTGAGGTATGGAGGTACTATTGTTGCAATTCTACAGATGTGGAAGAGAGGCATAGGAGATACTGATTAACTTGCCCAAGGTCACACAAGAAGTCTGTGGTAGAGCAGGCACTTGAATTTAGGTCTCCAGAATGCCAGACTTGCATTCTAACCACTGGATGATCCTCCCTCCTGATCAGGTGTGTGGGCAATGGACACAACCTTGGCTTCACCTCTTTAATCACTGTCACTGTGGCATCCCTTGCTAATGGCTGTGCCTGAAGGGGCACTGTAGTCCTATCAGCACCTGGACACCTCACCTAACTTCACTGCACCGCAGCTTGCCCTTCTCATATTTTGAGATCTTGCTTAAATAATATTTGTCACTGAAGTTTGCTCTGAGTCAGCAAAATCAGGCTGGAAATCTCATAAGAACAAGCTCTAAATTGAAATTCCCCACATACCTTTCTGGTGTAGGCTGGATACGTCACTGTAAATGTTTATATTTTTTAAATGGCTCGGCTTAAGTTGGGTTCTAGAAACTTGCAAGTTTTAGGTGCTTGGGGAGAAAAGAGGTCCTTAGGTTTCCCAACCCACTATGTCTGTTCCTAGGGTAAATATCTTATGGAGAAATACAAGATCAACTTTCCCCTTCTGCTTTCACAAAAGGAAAAACTATTATTTCAGTCATATGTGTCATGTATTAGCCAATTTTACTTTTTATTTCTGCCTTTCTGCCACTTTTAGGGTACATCTACATAGCAAGTAGGATCTTGCAGCAGTGAATCTCAGAGCCCAGTTCTACAGACCTGGGGTCACACTACAGTGCTAAAACAACCGTGCCAGTGTTTGGGCTCAGGCTGGAGCTGGGCTCTGAAGCCTGGGGAGGGGTGAATTTCAGAGCCTGAGCTCCATTCCAAGCAGCAATTTCTGCACTGCTTTAGGTGCCTAGCATAAGCCTAAGTCTGCAGATCCAGGCTCTGAGACCCACTGCTGCAGGGTTTGCAGTGCAGTAGTGTAGACATAGGCTTAATGTTCCTGGGCTTAAAGTGAAATTCATGGATGGTGAGAGACCACATTGTCCATCCAGAGCTCACTGAAGAGAAGTTGTATTGATGATTGTCCCTACAGCACTCTAAGTTCAATAGTGAAAAGTGGCCAACAGCCATTCCGTTTTCCCTCTCTGGAAAGGAGCAGCAGCTCCAAAATCAACTCCCTGGCTAGGTGTTAGACATGTTGAATTGGAAACTCGTATCAAATCAGCAGGCTGGGAAGTAAACCATAGTGTCTCAAGTACAGTAAACATTTCTCGCTCACCATCAGCCTATTAAGATGCTCTGCCATTAAATATTTTATTGCCTAGGCAGGTGAGGAGTGCTACAGTTATGTCCCCAGCAAAGAATGACTTTTTCAATTATAATTCAAACACAGATGCATTACTCTTTTGCAGAAGGACCATGTCTAATTCTATGTCCATTTACAGCATTATATAAAGTCACTCAGATAGTAGTGATGAGTATGATAGAGAGAGATAGCTAGAGCTTGCATCAATAGTCACAGTTGTACCATATTAACAGTTCTTTCTACTGCTACAGCACAGAACTATTGCACATATAAATATTACAGGTATTTGGTTCAGACCAATCACTAAGTGATGAATTAGGAGACACAAGGGTGTTGTTGCCATACATTAAATAGGCTTAGAGTATCTGCAGCAGCTAGTCACAGGATAAATCCTCATGCATCTGCTGGCCAACAACCCTCTTTCCTCCCAGGAATGCATATACTCCTGAGATCTTCTCCAACACTGAGTTAGCAACCCTGCCACCTCTCTGCATCCAAGTGTCAGGGGAGGGATTTCTCCCACCCCTTCTACAAGTGGGGGCCTAATATTGGTTTTCTACAAGTGGGGGCCTAATATTTTGGTTTTGATTTTAAATGCAAAGTTAACACATTTGAACCCGTAGTGGCCACTGTACCTATCTCTGGCACCACGTGTTTGGGTTACTGGGGTGGTGGCCACAGGGGCAGCTCTATGTTTTCTGCTGCCCCAAGCACGGCAGTCAGGTGGCCTTTTGTGTCATGCCTGCGGCCGGTCCACTGGTCATGCGGATTCGGCGGCGTTTCTGCAGATGATCTGCCGGTCCCACGCCTTTGGCGTACCCACCGCCAAATTGCTGCTGAAGCCTGCCTGACTGCCGCCCTCACAGCGACCAGCTTGCCACCCCAGGCACGCGCTTGCTGTGCTGGTGCCTGGAGCCACCCCTGGGTGGCAAGGCTGTGAGCTGTGATAACAAACATGGGGCTGCTCTTGCAGCCAATCACTCAGTCAGCAGAGAGTACTGTGCTAGCAATAGATGGAGATTAGCACGGTTTCATCGTGTATATAGTCACCTCCTAAACCCCAGCAAGACAATTTCATAGATCCACAAATCTGAAATATAGTCCCAGGTCTGATCCAAATTTGGCTCCAGATTCAGAAAACAGATTATGGCCCATATCTAATCAACTGAATTATGATACGTAAGGTCAGGGATCCCACCTACTACAAGGCCTTTATAGAGTAGCGATGGCAGTTTCATAGAACCAAACACCTTCTCCATATGGGCCTAATCTTTAAATCATGGAAGCAATTAACTGGATTTACACTTGGATTCGCAGCAGCAATTGGATGCTAGATGCACTTTTTATGTGGCATTGTGGTGATAACTACTAAGAAGGGCTAATAATCAGGTGGATTTGGCTGGTAAAAGTGTTAGGGAACTGCTGACCCTCGTAAAAATGTTAATGATGTTTAAAAGCCTGCCATATTCACAACTAACATTGGGGACGCTTCTGCAAACCCAACAGGCTTTTTACATCTTTAACAGTTTACTAAGGTCTGTATTTACCTGTTCTCCAGCCAACCCCACCTGTTTATTAGCAGCCAGTGGCCTTTCTTATCAGTTATCACCATAATGAAACACACCAATCCAGCATGCCAAATGAATCCAGCTCCCAATTGCTGTTATCCTTACCTCTGTATGTCAGCGGCTAAGGGCCAGGTCAGATAAAGTACTTGTATCACCTGGTGATATTCCAAGCAGAAATTATACCCTAGGTACAAATCTACCCAAGCCCCAGCCTCACCCAGCCCGCTTCTGCACCTTGAAGGAACTATTGCTGGTCTCTGGAAGAGCCCACTGGCTCCTTGCCCCTCAGTTCTTCAGCAGTGTCAATTGTCTGTTCCCCTTCCTGTCTTGATAGAGGTGGGGGGGGGGCGGCAACCACGTCAGGACACTGCTTATTCAACCAGGCAGCTGTCCTAACAAAATACTAGTTGCATTTGTGGGGCCAGATGCATTGAGCTATTTTTTCACTTCGGAATTTTCAGTTTAGTTTATAAACTAACACTATTGTTAATGCAACTGTCACATTTATTGAAAATACAAGGTGTGATTCACCCATGCATTAGTTCGGTTGTACAGTAATGTCTCTCTACCGAGTTTATCCCATGCGAAAGGAGGTAAGGCAGGACTGAAACAGTCCCCTACGTTTTCTCAAGAGGATGTAACAGTTTTTATTGTACCTCAACTTTTCTATTATTTTTTCTTTTTAATATAAGAAACTGAACCATTACAGCTATGTTATAGCAAAAGAGAAATATTATACCATCTGAGGAATGTGTTGTGGAAAATTGTACACAAAACTAAATTGTGTTATTTGAAAAATATGGTATCACAATACATACACAGCTCCATGCAGCTCCCAGAAAGCTGCTGTCATCTCCCTCTGGCTCCTTGGCATAGGAGTGGCCATTGGGGATCCGAGCACTGCTCCCTCCCTCCAGTGCCGGCTCCGCAGCTCTCATTGGCCAGGAGCCATAGCCAATGGGAGCTGCAGGAACGGTGCCTGCAGGCTGGGTCAGCGCACAGAACCACCCAGCTGCACCTCTGCCTAGGAGGAAGCTTCCTGGGAGCCACCTGAGGTACGCACCACCCAGAGCCTGGCCCCCAAACCCACTCCCACACCTCAAACCCTCTGCCCCAGCCCGGTAAAAATGAACGACGATGGGGGAAAGTGAGGAAGGGGGGATAGAGTGAGTGGAGATGAGGCCTCAGAAAAGGTGCATGGCAGGGTGCAGGCAAGAGTGTTCATTCTTCTGCAAAAAGAAAGTTGGCCAACCTATCAGGAGGGCTTGCTAGTATAGCTACACTGAGAAGCCCTTTCTAGTGTAGACAAGGTCTGAGGTACAGAAAAATGAAATAAGTTGCTTCTGTTCAGATCCACAATTTGTGAAGTACAATTTGCCTCATTCATTGTGCAGTTCACACACACATGCACATTCTTTATGCAAAGTTTGACATGAACATCTGAGCTCCACAGGCTACCCATGTTCACAACTCTGGTCAAAAGTGTTTGGGGAAAAAAACATATTAAGACCCAGAGTCTCGTAACCTTACTTGTGCTTGGTAGCATTTTTTTGCACAAGTGCATAACTTCAGTCTCAGTTAGGGTATCAGAATCTGTTCCTAAATGTACTGGGGGCAGGTACTATCTTCCCCTATTGCATATGGATGTGCACAGAGTCGCATTTTGTTTAATAATAATGGCCAAAGTTACTTAAACATTTGTAAGCACATATTAAAGGTGAGCAAAACAATAAAAGTTTGAGTTCACAATGATTACTCAGTGCTAACGTTTAAAACTAATGCCTAGAAGAGCCAAACCAAGAGAATTATCCTGGCAACAGTCATTGGCAATGAGGGTGACCTTATGTCTCACATTATATTTTTTATTTCCCACATATAGTACAATCTGAGCCACTGGGATGGATTTGCTCTGTGTATACCATGTTATGGTGTCTACGTTTCTGCCTTAATGTCAGCCCAAGCACAGGGGACATCCCAAGAGGAATTCCAGAAATGTATCCAGGCATCCTCAATACAGGAAACTGAATCAGTGTTTTTGGAGCACAAAAAGAACATAAATGTATGAAGGTTGAATGAAAATTGTGGGAAATGGCAGACTTGTAATACTTCGCACCACAGTACAAGTGATGGCAGCACTCAGAGATGGCAGAAGTCCCAGACATGTAGCAGGAAATATGCTATTTGGAAAAAAGTATCTGAAACCTGAATTTTGGAGTCCCTTTTTTGCTCACGAAAAAACTCGGCACTTCTCCCATTGAAATCATTGCCAAAAAGTCTATTCACTTCAGTGATTTAGAGGACTGCTCATTTTCATTTGGAAATGGGCTCATTTTCACTGGAGAAGAGGCCCATATTGGAGAAAAAAATTGTGAAACGTAGTACTACTACTTGGAGAAACAGGCTTACTTCAAAACTTGTGAAGAAATGCAAAGAATCAGCACACTTCTAGAATTTTCACTTGTGGTTGTAAATAATTTACACACCTCTGGAGTTCATCCCCAGAATAGCCCCATCCTGTGCACTGAATCAGGCTTGTGAAAGTGAAGGAGGCTGTTGTCCATAAGAGCCCTGCCTCATTTTTTTAGGCCTTATTGGAAAATGTGTAGGGAACGAGTCAGGGGATTGCAGGAAAAGAAAGGATGATCTCATGGTGAAGGCAACTGAATGCTGCTATAGAGAATTGGAGTCTTTGCCTCAGTGTTCCTATATGATGCTAGGCAAGTCACTTAAACCACATTTTTCACAGGTGGTCACTAACTGTGTGCAGTCCTCATTTTCTGGGTGCCTGACTGGAGTCTGATTTGCAGAAGGGCTGAGAACTCACAATTGCCACTGAAGTCAAGGGGAGCTGTGCTTTGAACATATACAGTACTAGATGATGTTATGTATTCCTAAAAATCGAGTTCTAGGTATCTCATATTGGGGACCCAAAATCAGTGGATTTTTTTGACCTTAATCTTTGTGTACCTCTGTTCCTTATCTGTAAAACAGAGTTTATAATACCCTCTTACTTCACATGTTGTGAAAATAAATTCATGAATAGTTGTGAAGCTACTATAATGAGCACCACAGAAAAGCTCATGAGGAAATGAATATTTCCATCTTCAGAGAGGGTTTGAGCAGAGCGCAGGAAAGAAGGCATGGGGCCACATATTGAACAATGAGGTGAAAACTAAATATTGAATAGCTGCTCCGTGAGCATTTTATATTCTGGGCACAGAATGAGGTAGAGATCCTGTGGGAAAAAATAGCACGTGATCATGTAATTAAAAACTGTATCATAATGCTTATGCACAAAGGGCTGGAATTAAGATTGCACAGACAATCTTTCTACTCTGGAATTTCCTAACTTTTGAGTGACATTGCAACCTTAACATTCTCTTCCCAAAGTTTTTTCCATGTAATACATATACAGAGATGACCATTCCAGTTACATGTTGATGTGAAGGGATGATTGACCTATTACACTAAATGGCTTCCATTTTCTATATGCAAATTATTCTACTTGTTGATTGAGACGTGGTGTTCACCCCACACCAGCCCTGAATGTGTTGAAGGGGGAAAAGGGCCAATTAGTGTGATAGAGCCCACAACAGAGGATTAGATTGGAGAAGTAATCCCTGATTGGAAGATGGAACTCAGATGACCAGGTGTGGGCTGGGCTTTTATAAAGCCCGGAAGCTGGAACTAGACAGGGCTCCAGTCATCCTCTGTGCATTACAGAAGGAAGGAGAGAACCCAGGAGAAGGGCAGAACCCCAGTGAGCCTGGCTCTGAGGGAAGGGTGTACGAACAAAGCCTGTAGGACGTGGAGTAGGATTGGCCCAGGGAGAAAACAGTAAGGTTGGGGACTGAGCAGATCTTGGCTGTATGTTGTAGGATCCCTGGGCTGGAACCTGGAGTAATGAGTGAGCCTAGGTTTTCCTAGCAGCCACTGATGGAATGGTATTGGCTGTATAGCAGGTCCAATGGGGTTAGGAGTCTCAGAAGGGGAACACACATAGTGACCTGGCTGGAGGACCAAGTCATGAAAAGGAAGTCACAGCTGCTGGAGTGAGAGAAGGGCCACAAAGTGAGAGGACAGCATGTTGAGAGACAGCAAATAGAGTCATCAGACCTAGAAGAGAGATATTCCCCAGAGCAGTCAGGAGGAGGCACCCCAGTGGTGAGTGTACCCCATGACACTGATCTTTGATAATACAGCTTGTCAGCTTCCCATTTCTCATCCAACCCTGGCCCTGAGGAGTGGGGAGACCTAGAGGTCTCTCTGAGAGACAAGAGCCCCAACACCACCACTCACGACAGGGGAGTCTTTTCATTGACTTTAATAGACTGTGGATTAGGCTCTAAAAGAGCAGGGTGCTAATAATCCTATAGTTCAGATAACATGATATAGAATTACTATACGATATTATAGTAAACCCCAGGTTTAGTCTGTATGGCATGTGTATATACAAAATAAGGTCCTGGCCTGTGCACGCATTGGCAGCGTGCTTCACCAGCACAGAACTAAGGTAACCCAGGCCACTGATGTAAACTATAAACACATGTACAGTAGAAATAGTACAGTGGTTTTGTTTCTAGCTAAAAGAAATTCTCTGTGTGTTTATAATGTCCTTTGATGTGTATTATAAACCTGTGAACAAAAGGCCAAGAGGTCCTCTGGAAGAATCTTCAGTCATAAATACTATATGTAAAACTGTTTTAAAGAATTGCGGAATAAATAAACAGTGACATATACATCACACAAAACATAGCTTGGTTACTTTTGAAAAACTTGCCAAGACAATCTTTGGTTCCTAGAAATTACAAAGTATTGTTTTTGAGCTGGTAAAAACCTTCTTTAAAACTAGTTAGTTATTTAAACTGAAAAGTATATGTTTGAACAGACAGGAGATTTGAATTTACATTGAAAATATTTTGCATTGCTCTTAAAACAAAATACCCGAGTTGTCCACATTATAATTCAGCATGAAATAAGTGATGGGGGTGGGGGATTAGGAACAGTTACAGCTCTCATTTCTATCACTGAACTCAAACAGAACCTACTTTGGTGTTCTAAAATATATATCCTAAATATATTCAGATGTTGTTTTCACCACTCATTTCCAAACAGGACTGCGTGGATGTGCCAAGACTTGCTTTTAATGTATTTCCTGCTCTATCTGGAAGGGAAAAACAGAGAATCTAGTGAGGGCCTCTTCTGATGAGATGTCCACAGCAATTTAAGTAAGTTCAGAAGATCTGGACACATGATATGTTCTAGGCCAAATATATGCTTGCCTAACTGAACCACTGAGGAACTCTGAATTTTTTCAGGATCACCCATTTATAATTGGAATAGTACAAGTCTTGCTGTCTGCACTCATTCAAGCTGAGGCACTCCTTTTCTTGCCTAGCTATATGCCCCTGTTTTGACCTCACTACAATAATATATACATTGGAAGAAACTGTATATAATGTTTACACCAAACAGGTAATAAAATATCTTATTGCGCGTGATGTGAAGGCTGAATGCAAATTTAGTTCTTTCTAAATGAGTGTCTTTAAATTGGAACCTACAGCTTGGTCCGTCCATGGGACTGAAGTACAGATTTTCCCAGTTGAGCCGAGTGAGGGAAAGTGAAGAGATAATGCTTGAACGGTACTGGCTGGAGTCATCTTTCTTACCAGGAAAGTGTGTGTGTGTCGGGACAGGGGTGGGGGGCTCTAGAGGCACTGCGCAGTAGTATTCATTTCTATACCTTTTAGTGCAGAAGATATCTGACCTGGTCACTGGTCCACCAACCACGCAAAAATAAAGGTAATTTACCAGAGGGGCCAGAATGCTTTCAATATCCCAACTCATACTAGGCCTGTCTCGTCTTCTCTTTTCAGATCATATTCAAAATCACGGTCCTGACCACTTGTTAGTATTGATGGAAGGAGGGTGTCTTGGCCTAATTCCCACTGACATTTACCATTCCACTTTTATGCAGGGAAAACATAGGATCTGGTCCATTGGAGCTATTGTGAACAAATAGGCAGGGCCTGGGGTTCTCAGATGGTATATAACACCATAGCCCTACTTCAGTTGAGTTATGCTGATTGACATCAGCTGAGGAGATGACCACAGCTTCTTTAGTCCACAAATATTAAAAGAGATTGGAAAAAGAGACCAACATACCCTGAAATTGTTCCACAGTAACATCTCCAGTATAACCAGCTATCAACAGCCTGATCTTCAATGAATAAATTACAATTTTGATTAGCTTTTACAAACATTCATCTTTTGCTGCCTAATTCAGGCTGCAAAACCCTTTCAATTAAATGACTTGCTTTTGCACAGTGTACCATTAGCTTATAAAAACCTGCTGCTGTAAGCATCCATTACCACAAAGCTGCTAGTGACATATTGATTTTCAAGCTGCAGCTGATCCCCTTGAGACTACAGAGCATATGGCTGTTTGTTAGACCTGCTGGGTAAAACATGTTGATGACAAAAGAAAAAATGAAGTCCTTTATTGTCGGTGTGACTTCTTGTTTCATTATTTTTCTTTTAAAAATGAAATGTTAATTGTATTTAGACTGAGCTCTCTTAAATACAGGTTCTTGGTCTTTCTCTGTATTTCAGCAGTAGTTGGTAATGCTTTAGTACTATGGTTCTAATAATTAAACACATTAGAATTTTGAACCAAAGCTAGGTATTGGAAGACCGTATTAGGCAGTATCTGTTTTTACAAACTTGAATTCAGATTATAGTAAAAGACATGCCTTTAATGGGCTTTGGATCAGGCCCTGTAGTAGTTACTGGGACTCTTTCCATTGACTTCAATGGGTTTTGGATCAGGCTTAGAGAAAAGAACACCTGAAAAAGAAATTTCTTTTTTACCCCATTGAGTTCCTTTCAACATGTCTATATATTGGTGTATCATAACTTCCACATTTAGCATAAAATCAGATTCATTTACACTTTTGAATATTAACATGTACAATTAATTTTTAAAACCTAGATTTAGGTGACAAGACCTCAGCAGAGGTGCTCAATAGGGACCTGCCTTTTTTTGCTTTCTGTATCTAGTCATCGAATACTTGCATAAACTCCAGTCTACATTGAGCAGCAGATACGTCTGCACTAAGCAGAATGCTTAAATGTATGATGCAAATCTCAAATTCAGAGTTAGCAGAATGATGACCCTTAAATAGTGCAGCCTAAATGTAAACCCCAACTTCTTATACTTATTTCATGATGTTCAGCCAATAACACTTTTATTGCTGTATTTACAGCTGCTGTTTCCACATGCTCTGAGTTGGTATGGAAACATTCTGGACCTGGCAGCAGTATAGTGCCTTGAGTGACTGTAAAGGAGTAGCTGCTATTTCAGCATACTAGAGGGAGTGCAGGAAGTTGCTAACCAGGCTCCGTAGCTGTTTTGAAGCCAACGTTGCAGGAGTCATTAAGGGCAAACGTTCCTGCGTGTACCACACACCATTTTAATTAGAAGCTGTAAACACCTGGCCAGTCAGTAGTAAGTTCTGTCATAAGTACAAAACTGGTCTCCATTTGAGCATCAGTCAGATCCAACCCAGCTCTGCAAGGAGAAAATAGAGCTGCCTTGGGTAACTCAGACTGAATTGGGTGGGTGGGAGGTGGATCTCAGTGCAGTTTCCTGTGCATTTTACAGAAGTCAGTGGGATTGAAACTGGGAAACACCATTCAGGGGGAATTGCAGATTGGAGACCATATGTCTTCAGGAGGTGTACTACATCATGGAACCAGAGACCGTGTGAGCCTAACAATTGCAATAATTGTCAAGTTTTCTTTCTTATATGAAGTTGTGTATGTGATCAGTGTTGTGGAAGCTGAAATAACTGGTTATTTATGCTTTATCTACTTGTCAATATAATACACAGAGTGAGCCCATGTGAAAGCAAAGATCTCAGATTGTTAGACGTCCCAATCCCTGTATTTACTTTATAAGGTATGATATATTTTATGTTGGGGTTCAGGCCCTGTTACATTCATTTAAAGGTAAATAACCTATCTATTTGGTGGTCGTGGTAGTCCAGCTAAGGTACATTGTAATTGCTGTGCTTGTAATGGTTTGTCTTTGGAATCAGGTTTCAGAGTAGTAGTCGTGTTAGTCAGTATCAGCAAAAACAATGATGAGTCCTTCTGGCACCTTAGAAGGACTAACAAATTTATTTGGGCATAAGCTTTCGTGGGCTAGAACCCCCTTCATCAGATGCCTGAAGTGGAAAATACAGGAGCAGGTATAAATACATGAAAGGATGGGCGTTGCCTTACCAAGTGGGGGGTCAGTCTAATGAGATAAATCAATTAACAGCAGGATACCAAGGGAGGAAAAATAACTTTTAAAGTGGTAATGAGAGTGGCCCATTACAGACAGTTGACAAAAAGGTGTGAGTAACAGTAGGGAGAAATTAGTATTGGGGAAATTTGGTTTAGGTTTTGTAATGACCCAACCACTTCCAGACTTTATTCAGGCCTAATCTGATGGTATCCAGTTTGCAAATTAATTTCAGTTCTGCAGCTTCATGTTGGAATCTGTTTTTGAAGTTTTGTTGTTGAATAATTGCCATTTTCAGGTCTGTTATTGAGTGACCAGAGAGACTGAAGTGTTCTCCTACCATCCCGGGAACCAAACTCTGCAACAAACCCCGGTGCCAACTCTGTCCACATATCTATTCAAGGGACATCATCATAGGACCTAACCACATCAGCCACACCATCAGGGGCTCATTCACCTGCACATCTACCAGTGTGATATATGCCATCATGTTCCAGCAATGCCCCTCTGCCATGTACATTGGCCAAACCGGACAGTCTCTACGCAAAAGAATAAATGGACACAAATCTGACATCAGGAATCATAACATTCAAAAATCAGTAGGAGGAATTTTGAAAATTAATTGTGTGTGCATAACAGTCTTATAGTAAAGACTTATACTGGATTCCTAAGAGAAAGAAAGTGAATCTTCTTATAATTTCCACTTCTAGTATTCATATGGAAAATCCAATTGTCTTCTTGTCTTCTATGAATTCATGGTCTCTGCAAATACTTTGTCAGAGAAAGGAACTCTGTATCACAGAACTGGTAAGTAGATAGACTCCCCTCCCCTCTATCTAGGTTACATAAAGGTCAAATGTCTCATTCAATGTGTCAAGCCATTTACTGGCACTATGAATACAGGCTTCAGTCTTCTGAGATAATTACAATGGTGATCCACTATACCCAGTGAAAATACCGCTGACTGAAGGGGTTCAAGACAATTTAAGTATACCCTATGAATCAATACAAAAGGAAGAATACATAAGTATTGTCATTAGGCAGCAAAGAGGACCAACTGATGTAAATCAATGTAGCTCCACTGACTATGCCTGTACCTCTGGTGGTTAAATCAGAGCTTAGTTTCCATCATCTATATATGGTGAGAAGAATACAAAGAACCTTCAGAATCATGTCGTGTTAGTAATGAGTGAGTGAGCATACAATTCATGTGGTAGATCCTTGAACAGCATACGACTGATCTGGTAGCTCTCTGAAAGTAGATCAAGACTTTAGTTCCAAAGATGTTCTCTGAAGAATGATAGCCTGGGTATGATAAGGAAGGAAAGTGGTGTTTTTTTTTTTAATTCTTCTTCTCATTTTAGGTCTGCAACACAAGCTTCTTGTATCAAACAATTTTGTTTCCACTATGGTTATTTCAGGCATCAGGCTTGAAGCATCCTAGACCAGCTGCACGTCATTCTGGTCCTCTGGTACTTCTAATGGAATACTCATAACAAACTATGCCCATAGACTATGCCCATAGACCTTAGAAGCTCTTCTGGCTTCCATTCTGCTTGCTTCTAGGTGGACAGACACATCAGAGAAGGAGATATGCTAATGAAAGGAAAACTGCAAAGATTTCTAACTACACTTTAGAATGCCCAATAAATAGTTATTAAATAAGGATCCACGGTATAGATATATTGAAAATGAACATTCAAAGATGTTGTAGAAATGCTGAACCTGCTGTTTTCTACCACAATGTTTAGCTCAGTCAGATTCAGTCAGAAAAGCAGGATACAAGAAGAGCAGAAGTAAAATGTGTTAACACATCTTAGTGTGTTCATAGGGGTGTACTGTGATTATAGTACCCAGGCTGCATGCCACAACAACCAAACCTTTACCCTTTCTTCACTTCCTCAGCATAATCCCACAGTTCAAGTACTTTCCTGGTTGTCAGAAAATAAAACTCAAACCACTTTTGTTTTTAATTTAGTGACCTCCCTCACTCTTGCCAAGTTGTTCGTTGCAGGATCATTGGAAGCCTGCCACTGTGCTGCACTGGCTGTTGTCCTCAAGCCTCACTCATTTCAATCATTACCTCAGTTAGAGCTATCCCATGATGCATTGTGAATTTCTAACCTCTGGAAAGCCGTGTAGCATTTAAGCCTGGCAGATCTACTAAGTGTACAGTGGAGTTTGCTGAGTGTCAGCAAAGAAACGAAATCTGTGAGCAAAAGTTACTTTTGGTTGGATATGCTAGGAAACTGAACCCATCCAATCTAAACTTTCAAAAAAAGTTTGATTCAGTTTAATTCAACTAAAGTTTGGCAGAGTCATCTTCACTGTTTTTTTTTTTTAAACTAACCAGTTGGTCAGAGGACAGATATACATATGCTCAGTAGCTCTTGAACTTTTCCTAATGAGTCTGGCACATGTTTAATTGTAAAGTCATGCACTTCTAAAGCTATAATGTGGATGAGAAGCCACAGTTTGGTTCAATTGCAATTCTCCCACCCAAAGACTGTTCTCCAGTTAACAAAAGTATGTTCAGTGATAGGATAGACAAAGATTGTCAGCTAGCTTGGTAGCACTCATGGATCTAGGCAAAGGGTCAAGCCAATTCGAGTCTTTCACCTCATTCCCATTGCTGAAGTAAAGAATGATGGAGGGAAAAGAGAGGGAAATTTACATATAAAAACCCTAAAGGATAGGATCGATTGATTTAATATTCCTTCCCGTCGGTCTCCGCCTGTGTAATATATACTGTAGTCAGTACAGAAAGCTTTCTATACTCTCTTACATAAGAACAGATGTGCTGGACAGATCATTGGTCCATAGGTGTCCTCTGGCAGTGCCCAAAGCTTCTGGCCATTGGAGGTTTAGGCATGCAACCCTAACCAGAGCATGGAATTGCATCCCTGGCCATCTTGGTTAACAGCCATTGAGGGACCTATCTAATTCTTTTTTGAATTCAGTTATAGTTTTGGCCTTCACAACATCTCATGACAATTAGTTCCACAGGTTGACTGTCCATCATGTGAAGAAGTACTTTCAACCTTATAGATCTGGATCCCCATTTCTGTATCTTACTGAACAGATGAACTGTCACATGGAAACGCCAGTTACTTACTCACTGCACAATGAGAATTAAAGGATTTCATCCAAGTTTTTTGGCTTCTGTTTTTAGTCTTTCTCCATAGTAGGTGGCAAAACACTGCTTAAAAAGCTCAGAGGCCAAATGCTGAGCTGCTAACTTCATTGATTTCAGTGGAATTTTGCCAGCTCAGCATTTGGCCCTAGCAATGTAGTCTGGGCAGATGGAACTCTATACTTTATATACTGTCACCTATTTTCAGTGGAGTGATGCAACTATCAGGCTCAAATAAAACAATTATTGAACAGTACAATGTACATATGTAATTTCATTTAGCATTATTAATGCATAGCATCACCATAGGCTGATAGCTTGTATCTCCAGGCAAGGAAAGATTAAACACCACAATCAAAGTCTGTTCAGGCCTTTCTTTTCAGTGCACACTTGATTCTTCAAACAAAAGTTCACAAAGTAGCACAAAAATAAAGCTATTCCCCTGACCAAAGCATGAGCCTAGAGGCCTTTCCCCTTGTACCTCTCTCCCCTGCTCCAGGGTCTACCAGAAAAAAACCTCTTTTTCTGCAGCTTCCCCTTCAATTGAATTATCTGGCCTTTTATAGGAATTACCTGACTGTTTCCAAGCTGTGTCTGACAATCAAACAGGACTGGCTGGCCCCAGACCCTTAAAGGAGCAGATCACCCCGTTACAATCAACCAAACCATTACTACTACTATGTGCCTGAAGAAACTTGTCATATTTTGTGCATGTGTTGTGTTGAGATAGAGGCATATATCCAAAAGGTACTGAACAAAAAAGATTTTCAGATATTCAGATACTAGCTTTGGAAACATGTGAGAGTTAAAACTGCCTCGAGGCTCTGATACCGGTTGCATAAACCAGAACATAATAATGGATCAGTAACAAAAAGATCTTGTTGCCCAGATCATATTTTGCATGGATGACATCTTGAATAATTTATCTAACGTGTTAGACAATAAACAAGCTTGTTTTCAACACATTGCCTGAGAGTCTTCCCTGGTCTCTGTTGTTCCTTAAAGTCCACTTCACTCCCTATTTGTGTCTATTTTCCTTCATACCTTTTAACTATGTTTCAGAGAAGTGATGGATCAGCTGATCTTTTTCTTCAGGAGGTTAAACCTAGATTGGAAACTCCTAGAGGGAGTGACTGCTTGTCTGTATCTCTAGGAAACACCACAGATGTTGCACAATAACTATAACAGGCTGTTACCACAAAATACTTTGTATTGTTTTTTAGCTCTTCTCTACTACTAGTGTCCAGGGCTTAATTTGTGCCAGAGCTTGGCAGGGCTGAGTCTTGGCACCTCTAGGCTTGGCAGTTCATAGCCCTGGCACCTCTGGGCTTGCCACATCAGTTATGAAAGTAAAAAAAAATTGCTTGAGACCTCTTTCATTACAAATTAAACACTGCTTGTGTTGTATTGTTTTGGGGCGTGGGAGAAAGGATGACTAAATTAAGGGATTGCTTAGCCTGTATCCTTGCCTTCTCTTTGAAGAATGTGGTTTGGCACCAAAACAGAGGTTTGGGTGGCTGCAGCTTTCTGAGGTGTGAGAAGCATCAGCATCCGTGACTTAGCCCAGGTAGATAGTGCTGAGGCAGTTATTCCATCTCTTCCCCCAAGAACAAAAAACTTGCCCAGAGCAAAATCCCAGATCTGAACCTTCCTTAATGTTGGGAAAGAATGAAACTTGGTTCATATTATGGCTGCCTCTGTGGGACAAATGAAACATCCCCACAACTTGGGGAATATTTTGAACTGGATACAAACTATGCTGCTTAGGCCCCTCTGTAGCTGTTTTCTCATAGGGCTGTTGGTGACTGCTTTCCATTTGCAGCAGAACACCATGTAGGACATCAGGCATTGTTTCCTTATAGAAATGGCGGGAAGGTAAGGAAGTCCCATGATTATATATAACATCCTCAGTCAAACTTAATGACAAATGCCTTTGTGAAGTGTTCTGGAAGCCTTTTGGACTCAATACCTTAATGCCAATCTACCTGCCATACTGTACAAATGGCCCTCAGAGATAGGTCTATGTAAATCAAAAATCCTAGGCTGCAGTCCTGAATATTTGTACAGCTGTTCAGCCAACGTCAAAGTGACAGGTTTCAAGTAACAATAAACATGCAAGTGAGATTTTGATCTCAGTTACAATAAAATGCCAGCAGCATTCATGTATCACAATGACAGATGAGGGTGCCAAAAGCCTTGGATTAGTGTCTTTTTATTATTTTAAAACTAACTAAATAGAATAAATACACTGGTGTAAATCCAGTGTAGCTACATTGACTTCAGTGGGGCTACTCTGGATATACACTAATTTAATTGAGCTCAAATGTGTCTATGGACACAAATGCTTGCAAGAAGACAGTAGAAATTATGCTGGGCTACCTGCAGGGCATCTTTGAGCTGCATACATGGTGAAATCACATCATGGAACAAGAAGACAATAGTGCTCCCCTCCACAGCTGTAGTGAGACCGTAGCTGGAAAAGTGTGTTCACTTTGGGCTCCTTCTTTACCAGTAAGATATGGATGAACCAGAGGGAGTTTAGAACTGTGAAGTGATCAGGAGGCCAAAGGGAATGATTTATGGGGAAAAAGTTATAAAGCTAAGTATGCACAGCTTGGATAAGAAATTATTCAGAAGGAACATAACAGTTCTTCTTTATGTCAGAGGTGTAAATTCCAAGAAAGGAAAGGAATTAGCAGGATGGTGAAGAAGAATAGAACTACCACTACTGGGATGGAATTAATATGAGAAAATGAAGGTTTCATATTAAGAAAATAGTTCCCGTCCCTGCACAAAGGAAGTCTCATTGCTTGGGAGTTTCATAGCTGGGCTAGACAAAACACTAGTAAAATGTATTTTACAGGGAACAAATTTTGCATTAGCAGGGAGATCGGTCAGAGCAGATATGATCTCTAACATTTACAATTCCGTGATACATGTATGCAAAAGAAAGGATGTGTGTTAATCGTAATTTGATCTGTTTGATAGACACAGCCCTTACATAGGCATATATACTATCTACATTGTCCAGCACATATGCTAGCATACCTAGAGATATTTAGTTATGTTTCAACAAAATGCTCTCAGTTCACATCTCTGTTGCTTCCTGCCCCTCACAACATGAGACTTACAGGACACAACACTCACTGAAAAGAACATAATGTGTTGGTGTAAATTGGCACAGCTTCATAAGTCAATGTGCTGCATCAGCTTACATCAGCAGTTGTAGAGGAAGTTGGAAGAAAGTTGCAGCTTGAACGTGTTTTTGAGCTGCTGAGAACTAAAAATATTTAAAACAGCTATAAGAGTTGTAAAAATACTGTTCTTTTTGCAATAGTCACCTATAGGTGGCAAAATATGTTACCAGTTTAAGCACTAGTTATTTCAGGGCATAATTACCAACCTCACCAAAGTTACGAGAAGCTAGTTACTAGGTGCCCAATTACATCACTGCTATTTCCAGTGCAAAGGATCTGCAGTAATCTCTCTCATCCTGCATTTGTGTGGTAGGGAACGGGGAGTTTGAACGGGATCTGAAGCATTTCCTCTCCTCTGCCCTGGAATATGGACTTTGTGAAGAACCTTTCACAAGTTTATGGGAGAAGAAAATCATGTCTTCAGTAGAAAACTGGCATCCAGTTAAAGCATCCTTTTGTGAGGCTTGCAGCCAGTGTCACATCTCACCGCCACAGAGGTTCAGATAAGTATGGATAGACTTCAGATAGGCTTCCAAACTTCATTTTTGCAAGGCAGGCAGATCTCTGAATCATCTCCCACTCATATCTTTGTGCTTCCTTCCATCTCCCTCCTCTTGGGTGCTCGTCAGGAGTACCCTCCCTAAAAACACATTTCGTCGGTAACATCTTTCAGAATTTAACTGATGATCACAAGAATAAAAACACAATAAAAATTAAAATTCTTTCGCACCATTTTGAGGATGGAGCTTAATCTCTCTAATGTAATTTAAAATGATCTAATCTAGTCTATGATAGTTGTAGGTGCCATAGTAGCATTTGGTTATCCTCAGTGAGATTTTAAAGATGCAGCACAGAACTCGCAGCCAAGGGCTAACAGGGGCTAAAATGGCTTTAAGCCACCTTTGTGCCTTCCCTAACCTTGGTTGTTTTAGGGCTGGTGCAACCCTCTGCTTAACATAGCTCTGGGTGCCTATCTAAATTACAGCAATCTGTCTGGCTGCCCTATGGGCCCCAGCATTTCCATGGGCCCTCCAAAGTGTTGTGGTCCCATCTCCAACCTGCCTCTCCTGCCCTACTTCTGACATACCCCCTACACCAGGGCTTGAGAGAGGGTCCTCAAAAGGCAGCCTAATCACTGTTTTCCGCAATGGCTGTCCCTGGGGAATTATCCCGTGGCCAGAAATAGGGCACTTAAGGCCTCTTCATGCTGCTCTGGCCCTTCTGTCAGGCTTAATGAGCCAGAATGGGGGGTGGATTTCCCCTAAGGTATTTAAGCTGTCTTCAAAGTGTCCTTTGTAGTCAGTGGAAAGACTCCAATTGACCTCAGTAGGAGCTGGAGAAACCTCTTAGTTTGGAAGCGTTTCTTGTTGCGAAGACTGTCTTCCGATCTATGGCAAAACATCAAAGATACTGACATGACAAATAATACATAACTACTACTACTAACTAATCTTTGGAAGCTCACCCACTATTAATTTGTAGGACATGTTCAAGCAGAGAGATTAGTTTAGTATTCTCTGTATTGCAGTAGTGCCATGAGGCCTCAGTTAGGGACTAGGGCCCCATTATGATAGGGACTGTACAGTACATATTAAAAGTGTGAAACATACAGTATATTTGAGCCTTTAAAATTCCAGCTGATCAATTTTCACAGGTATCTGCCATCCCTCTGCTAGCGTTGCTCCCAGGTTGAGATAAACAGAGCTTGGGGAAATGGGGAAATAACATGTTTTCAGACTTCCATAGTCTAATACGACAGTTTAATGTGACAGAAGAAAGCAAATCCAACCTATCTGGGTATAAAAGTTATCTATTCCTGTTGATCATTTTGCTCCACTGGTAGCATGTTTGCCAGGAAAAACTGAAAATACAACTTCTTCTCCCAATTCCAACTTCTTGTTCTAAGGTAAATTATATATAGGCATATTCTTGTTTATTTAATGACATACGTGTGAGCTTCCTTCTGGTGCATGTGGTAATTTAAAAAAATTCACAGTACTTGGATATCAGGCTTAGAAGGCTTCTAAAGAAACATTATAAAAAAGTGGTTTTCAACTTTTAATCATTATCAACACAAAAGCGCCACGGAGGCTTGATCTCTCCTCTTTTCTATAGCCTTAGCCTAAAAATAAAACAAACTCAAATTCCTTTTTGTTAAATTTCCATCTATTATAGTTTGAACTTTTCTGAAAACTCACTCAACTAATGAAGTTTAATCCACACATTGCTTAAAGCAGCAAGAAAGGGGCCTGTGTGCGCTGTGGGTGAACGTGGTTTGGCAGAAGATGGAGCCTTCTGGTTCTAAGGGGCAGAAAGCAATGGAAAATGGAAGCCAGCCTATTGCCCCTGTTTTTCCAGCTGTCAGACTGGTAAAATTTTAGTCTAATAAAACAGGGGGAAAACTAATGAGGTTGTGAAGAAATCCAAAGTAAACTGACAATACCATTCACTGTTCAGTTCACTGTTCACACATAATCTTCATAATTTATGCTGTTTTTTCTATATGAAATAGCCTGTGTACCCCTGTATAGAAAAAGAAAGCTTTCAGCAGTGTGCTCGGGGGCTCGAAGATCTCTTTTCCTGGGGGCTGCCGTATCAAACTGGAGGAGCTGTTTAGTGCTAAGAATTGTCATGCCAGTGCATATTTTAGCTTTGCAAAATAGCAGGTTGTCCCCTAAGGAGCTTAGAAAGAAAGGATTTTAGAAGAAAAAGAGGGGAATTAATGAAATCAGCTGTATGAAACCCTTCTATAATTATATTATTTGAAAGAGAGCAAATTGGCTTTAACAAAAATAAAAAGGAGTAGGGGAGCTCTGGATTCACCATGGGAAAATCTGTGATTTCAGGTGGGATCTCTTATATTGAATCAGGATCTATAATTCAGATTATTAGTCCATTGATCTGTGGTTTTACGTAGGGTGAAACATTTTGAACATGTTCCATAATTTTGTTTAATACTCAGTAGATCCAACTATTAATTAGGAAAGAGTCAGTAAAAATTTTTAGACACAGAAAAACTGATTTGTATTTATACAGGTCATAATCATCCATAAAGGTGTTTATGTGGCTCTTGTCACCTCAGCATTTGAATGCCTCACAGTCATAATGGGTGTTATCCTCACAACACTCCTGTGCAGTAGGGAAGCAGTAATATCCCCATTTACAGATGGTCATATAGCTGATCAAACTAGATGTATTACCAATTCTTTATCATTGCCAGGTTGAATATCACTAATTTTCTCAGCTGAAGAGTATCTTGCATCCCTTTTAACAGGTTATCTAAAATGCTCCAGTGAGTGGGGAAACCGGTTCCCCTTTACCGAAATGGAGTAACAGACTTGTGTTTCATTTAGAGATGTGAAAATCTGGGGGTGCTTTTGATTTTGCAAAACCGCCTTTTGCTGGACTGGAAAGGGTTAATGAGGATGAGAAGGAGCTGATTAAATGGTAGGCCACTTATGAGTATCTGCTGATTGATTATGGAGCCCTGCTCAGAAGGACGGGGAGAGGCTAGTATAAAGGCAGGGGGTTGACAGCAGAAATGAGCTGCACTGAGGAAGCCTGCAGTTACTCTCTGGGTATTACAGTGGTGGAGGCCTACCTTACAACTCTGGGGGAGAATGTGAGCACTTAGTTGCCCCGATACAAGGGGATGGTGAGAGACTGAAGTAGGAAAGAAACAGGGAAATAGACAATGGAGCTGTATTATGCAGAGGCCTGCTTTGCTGAAGGCAACTGCACTCTCTCTCGAGGTGGGCTTCAGAGTTCCTGCTGAAGGGGGCTGAGAAACAGCAAAAGGGAGTCCAGACCCTATTCATGCAGGTCTTTAAAAAAAAAAAAAAAGGCAGAGATGAGGCACAGATATTTCTGCTTGGCAAGGTTGGCCAAGGAGCAGACTATCTGCTCAGGATCCTGCAGGAAGTGAGCTCCAGGCCCCACAGGCCATGCGCCCACCTAAAGGGCTGTTAGGCCTGTGGGTGGAGGGGACACCTAAAGAGAATGCCCCCACCTATATAGAGACCAGACGCCTTAGCCTGAAGGTAAGGACATAGAAAAGCCCAAAGGCATCCAACCTGTTAGGAGAACAGGAGGGAGAGGCTCTTGCTTTTCCTGTGTGCAAGACAATAATAAATTACTGCTTTCCTTCCACACCCATATTTTTCCCACTGAAATATCACAGGCCTTTGCACTACTTAGACAAAATAATCCTTTGACTTTGGTTTTCCTGAGTTGTAGTACAACATTCCCTCGATTAGGGAAAATTAAATGGACTAAAATATGAAAATATTAGTATGGAACAGCACAATTACAGAGGAGCAATATTTCTCTGACCTTCACCTGAACTTGTAAATTACTGATTTCTTTTTGTGGTAGTTGCTTAACATGCCCCACTTTAGTTGCTCCCAGTTATTATCAGACAGCAAAAAAAACACAAGGATCTTTAGCTCAGTTTGAACCAGGCAAACCTCAAAAAAAGTTTGGGTGCAGCTGTGAGGATTAGTGGCTAAAAAGAAAAGAAAAAAATTCAAACCTGCAAACCAAAGCTTTGTATCTATAAATTATATAAAGTAGCAATTACTGGCACATACACTGAGGAGAGGAGCCTAGCAAGGGTGTGCCTTTTTTATTTCCAAGAGCACACTTAGGACAGTAAAGTATGCATGTCCTGAGGTTATGCAACTGTCATCTTGTTTGTTGATCCTGACTTCTGGAGTTGCATCCGCATGAATCCAAAAGATTTCATGGATATCTGAAGGCATTAGCTAAACAGGGGTATAAAGAGTAGTACATACTGGAGTTGGGTAATGAGACTACGTTTTGAGGCAGGAGTTCAGACATTACCAAGATTCCAAATAATAGAACTGATGCACTTCCACAATTCTAACTTTCACTTATAAATCTCACCCAATCTCTGGGCTACTTATAGTGAGAAAAAAAACAATTTATTTTCATGCAGTTGTTGAGGGTATTCTGTAATCACAGGTTTTTTGTTAACTTTTACAATAAAGTGGAGATTTCTAAAGTGAAATTTTTTACTTCAGTGGAGCAATGGAAGTTTTGCCGCTGACTTCAGCGTGAGCCAGAATTTCACTCTATTTCTTTTTCTTCCTGTTTACGGGCCTGATCCAAAGCCCAGTGATGTCAGTGAGCATTAGAACACACCCTATGTTTTCACTAAAATTAAATCTCTTTTCCAGCTCATCTTCTCCCTTTTGAATAGCGTCTCCTACTAAACTGTGATGTAGCCAATGTTTTGTCACACTAGCTACCTAAGGGCTTGTCTAGAGTCAATCCCACAATTCAGACTATGGGGCTGTGAATTGCAGTGCATACTAGTCCTCTAGAACTAAGTTATAACCTAGGTATCTTTTAATTTGTGCCTGCAGCATCCACATGGGCAAGTTAGAGCGTAGCACGCTAATGCACACTGCAATTCAATTCCTCCCCCTCTCCCCCAGTCAAAACTGCAGGGCTATGCAGACATATTTTTATTTCAACTCATACAGAATTTCTAACATTGACCTGAAAATGAAGGGGCAGAGGGGAAGTTTCTGTGCCCCATTTACCTCCCCCGTTAATGTATTAAGGAGCCCTGAAAGCTGTTGGTTGGTTTTTATCTGCTTCTGTTTTTACTCTGGAGCAGCAGTTTTTAACCTTCTCCATAGCATGACCATGAGTTTCAACAGCAAAACAGTTTTGGGATCCCACTCTCCTAGGTTCAGGATCACCATCCTATCCAGTCATAAAGAAACAGAGCTGCCCTCTCATATTGAGAATTCATACACTGTAAGTACTGGATCTTGACTGCCCTGTTTTGCTGGGGACTGTAAATGGAAACAGAGGGGCCTTATTCTGCAACAGTGTTGACATTAGTTAAGTTTTAAAACCAGAGTAGCAATAAATCTATTATTTCTCCTTTTCAGTTTCCTTTTCCCACATACAGCAGGAGTTATGCAAGAAAGGGTGTGGCAGCTGGGAAAACAGGCAGCATATTTTGCTGTGATAACAAAAATCCCAAGTTTTATTCACTAGAGAAGATGAACAACTGTTCTATCCAAGAATAACCCTTGTCTGACGAAGACAGATATTGATACTTTTTTCAGACAAAACTACAAAGAGATTCTATTATTTCATGTTAAAAGTTGATACTTTTTGAAGAACAAATGAAGTCATCTTTATCTCACCCACAATCTTTTTCAGTGGTATTTATTACCATCGATAACACCTGCTGAGAGCCTTCTGTCCTGAAGCTTTTGAAGGCTGATGGCAGCTTCATGCTAATATCCTTCAATGGCCCTGGGATTTAAATCCATATCCTTAGGATTAAGTAAGATCAGTTAAAAATGAATAACCCTTTATAGCCAATATGCCTGTATCCTTCACGAGACACAGAATGCATTGGTTTAGATGGTAGAGTTTAAACCAGTCAATCCACTTAGGTTTCTAGAGTCAATACCCTTTTCTATGTCTTATATTTTACTTCTATTCATTGCTGTTAAGTTGGCCTAGTGTTTAAGATACGTGGCAGGGCTCTCAATTAATACTTATAGTATTTATATCCAATATTTGCCTTAAAGTAATACCTCAGTTACTCTCCCTACAGGGGGCTGATAATGGGAAACTGAGGCTTTCACTGCTAGTTAGCTCATGTCATGGGTAGGGACCAAAAGTTACCATCCGAAGGTGTCTGTGATGAAGTGGTGGTGTCAGTCCAGTTCCTAGTGGATGGATAGCTATCCCTCAAAACCCACAACCACACTGGCCATAACTGACACAGAAGTGAAGGGTTTAACCCTGGTCCCACTGATGTCATTGCCAAAACTCCCATTGACTTCCATAGATACAGCACTTTCCCCCTCCAAACACACAAGGATTTAATGGTAAAAACATAATATGGTCCTGATTCTGAACTTATTTGCATCAGTTTTAAATTGGTGTGCCTCCATTGTCCAATACACCCTGGAATGGTGAGAACAGAATCAGGCCCTTATGTTTTCATAGGAAATACAAAAAGTTAGTCTGGTCAACAGATCATATGTCTTGTGGGTTTGTCCAATACCAGAAATCGGTTTAATACTGGTATTTTGTATCTCTGTGGAATGACAGCTGACAGGTGGTTAAGACTTTGAAGCTGCTGAGCAGTTTCTTGAACAGCAGCCCCATTGAAATCAACTGCTCACCTATTGGGATCTGGCCCTAAGAGTTTAAGAGAAAAGGAAAGACGAGGGAAATCTACCATTTTCATAGTCAATATTATAAAGGACCATTACTGTCTGTCATGGATGATGAGGTGAGTTTACCAGGAAAAAGGAGAGAATATTAAAACCTAGATACTCTTAATTCAGCTTTCACATTTCAGAAATAATATAGCTACTAGTAACATGTCTCAAAAGGATAAACTTATGAACAAGTGTCATATTACCAGACCTCTGCAATTACACGTCTGTAATATATATTGCAAATTACACACACACACACACACACACACACACACACACACACACACACACACACACACACACACAATATTTATAGTGTGTGTGCATAAGGCTAATAATATAAAACTTGTTCACAAGTTCACATACACACTATATAATGTCTGTTTTATCTTTTATATACAATATTATACAGACACACACTTTGAAAATGGTGAAATTGAAATAAACTTTATCCAGATGTTGCAGTAAGCAAAGGACTCAAGCCTGTCTTAAAACCAATGTTTATTTTGAGATTTGGTCACAAACTCTCTTTGTTTAATTTAGAAGTAACTGTATCTTAATGTTGAAGGAGTCAATAGAATTTCCAAAACTAACTAAATAAAATAAAATACAATTCTGCACCGAAAAGACTGCATTTAATTCCACTCACTCTGCGCATCTCATCAGAACCTGTGCAGTGATTTATTCATCCTTTTATGAGTAAGTTCAGTGCAACAACAAAGAGGCAATCTCTCTTTCACTTAAATGAGACAGCTAAAAAGATGAAGTGCAGAAAATGTAGGCAGGATCAAGTGATAGATTGTTTTTGTGTTGCTTCATGTCAAGTTTCACATATAGGATTTCTATCTCTTCTTAAGAAGGATCTTTCTGAATATAATAGATATAGTACAGAGAAACACAAATATATATATAAAATAGACACACACTGTTCCCTTTTGGGGCAGAGCACTGGACTGCTTTAAAATAGAATAATTTGCATTTAGTCCCAAACTTTTAAATTTGGGTACCAACATTTTAGGCACTCTATTTCGTATGAAACAAAAGTGACTGGCATTTGGAGGTGCTCATTACCTGAGGCTCCCATGTGAGATGCACTGTTCGTTTGGGTCACATTTCTGATCACTTTGGGAGAAGTTACCCTTTCTCTTCTGGACAGTGTCTAAGGAGCCAGCTGCCCTGAAGCCATTACTTGAAGCAGATGCTAACATTTTAACAGTAATTTACCACCAACCTGCTCTGCATCAAATGACAGCTTTTAAAAATCCCAAATTGTCACAGTGGATCAGAACCAGGCACAAGCGCTGTGCAGAATCCTAACTATGCAATTTGTTTCCTCACCGATAGCAGAGCCTGAACACACCTGCATACACTCATGCTCTCTGCTGTACAGAAGCAGCTGGCATTGGTGGATGTCTTATTTATCTCCTGTAGAGAATGTCTGCAGCACCCATCTCATATGTGACCTAGAGACCCCTTGGTGCTAACTGACAGAGGGTGCATAAGGTTTTACAGGGATCTGATATCTGGTCCAATACCTACATCATAATATTTGAGGAGATATGTATCTATACTGAAATTGTTTTTAAGGACTTGGAGTTAAGGCAGCTCACCAGAAGGTTCCATTCATCAGAGATGTTCCTTTCATGCAGGAGGTAACTTACACTTCCCTCCCTTTCTGTGTTCTGCGCCTTACGTTGCATGTTTATTTGCATACTAAGCCAGATGTGAACTGAGAGACGAGGAAATCCACAGGAAGAAACAGCAAGGGGTGTCTGGTTTATGAATAAAGACAAAGGATTGGTCTGGTATATCTTGGAGTGCAAGGAAATACCCTTCACCTAGCAGGTAAACTGGCAGCATGCTTGTCTCATGAAAGAAGGGTCACAGCCAGCATGGCTGTAAAGCGCTGCAAGGATTTTGGGTGAGCAATACTCTACTAGACATGAAATATCTTATTAATTAAGTCTATGCTCTAAAATGCATGTTATTTTATATGTAACCCTTTGTTTCCAATACTTCTATTTGAGTCTGCCTGCTTTGTGAAATGAGCATATTTGATGTAGATATGAACAAATCAAATTGCTGTGAGGAAGAACCGATGAGCTGGGCTGTACTTCTTCTTTGGACGCAGCGGAGCGGTGAATACGGGGTGTCTCCAGTGGAGCAGGAACTGGACACTCCAGGGAGATGCTTGAGGGCTGGAGTGTGCCAATCATTAACCCGAAGAGTAACAGCGGGGCCTGGGAGGCCTAGCGGGGAGAGCTTATGTTGCCCAAGGCTGGTAGGGTTGGAAAGCTGACCCATGGCAGGCACAGACAAGGCTTCCTCACATTAGATGCCTCATAACCTTTAGTTCATGGTGCTTTAAAAGTTGTGGTCCTATATTCCCAAAGATCCATAACAAGAGCAATGGTCATAGTCTCTTGGTGTAGCAAACAGTTCATGTGCATGAGGAAAATGCTGTTGTAACTAGGTGATAGGGATACTGATATTGAGACATGATGGGTCTCCAGACAAACACAGCTTCATATTCCATAGTCAAGTATACTTCCTTTGCCTAAATCCATATAAATATCCTGAACACAAAATACAACAAAACTCCTGAAGGTTTTAGCCCCTTTTCTCTTTGCTGTAGGTTATGTACATTAAGGAAATAGTGCAGCTGATACAGTTATTCTGAACTGTGGCAGGAAGTGAGGTTTTTAACGGAATGAGCTTTAAAAATTCCAGATGTATTCTCATTAAACCCACCAAAAAAATCTAAGTCCAGGATCAGCTCTCCATGCCAATTAAGCCCTATCAGGCCTCTAAAAGTAACTTTTTGAAGAAATGCCAGCCTTTTCTTAGAAAATCTTAATTGGTTCTTACTAATAAAACAGAAAATGCCATTTTTGGGGATGACAATACTTGCATTGTTTTATTACAGTTTGCTAGTCTAGCTTCTAAGAACACTCTACATATTACTGCATTCACTCAAAAAAGCCCTCTCACAAAACTGAAACGATTGTGATTCTGTAGGTCTGAGTGAATGGAACAGCAGAATGAGAAGGAACTTTTAAAAACTGGAAGGGGTCCTTTTACCATGCAAATGTTTTAAGGGCAATATTCTCAGAAAAGTCTCAATTTCTTCCATTTTCAGGTGCTGAAGCTGAACAGTAACACAGAGGTTGATCATATTTTCAGGGTGCTGCAGGAAACAGTGCTGGCAATTTAAGAAGGTTAAGCTCTTCATCTTATTTAGACTGGGTGAATACTGGTGTTGGGAGGCAACACCATCTTTTTGGATAAGGATTCAAACTGAGGTCTAGATCTCCTAAGGTTAGTCGAGGTGGCACTTTTCACACGGGCACATCAGTCTCGCTTTTGGAACTAGGTGAAATTCTTGGGTAAGTACATCTTACCGTCTCAAATTTCCTCAGCAATTCAGTAGAATACAGTATTCATCTCCATTCCCTGTCCCCAAATAGCATATGCTGTTAAAAATATGGCTGTGTTTCACTCTAGGGGTGGCTGTGCTTCAGTGTCAGGCCAGGCGATTCCTGAACAGATCCAGAGTCCAATCTTGCAATTCATCTGAGCAGAGTGGCAATGGCAGTTCCAAACACGGAAGTCAGGCCCATACTTTCTAAAGTGCTTTGGGATCAAACAGATCACGTACACATCTACATGGAGGGATTAAAGCTGTGCATGTTTTCCATATGCATTTGACTTTTTCCATCTCTAGTAACTGAGGTTGTAGGAGGTTTCCCAGCACATTTATCCCATCATTTGATTTGCTATCTAAATTTTGCAGACACATTCAGTTATCTGCCTTTCAATTTATTTTCTCCTCCTGTATAGATTTTGGCAGCCTTGCTCTGGCACGTTAAGAGGTAGGGAAAAAAATTCTCCTCACCAATCCTGACCATCACTTCTTGAAGTGATATAGTGGTCAAACAGCTGCCTCATATAACATACTCCCTTTGCCATGTATATCCACTTCACCAGCTCATTTAAACTGGGCCATGAAGGGTTACAGAATGATTTATGCAGCTGTTCAAAGAAGCAACATATTTGCCAAGCTGAATCTCCATAAATCGATTTATTCTATATCACGTGCTACTTGTGAAAGCTGAGGCTATAATAAAGATTTTTCACTAAGAAATTGGGAAGGACAATGGGAATTTAAAAAGGCTCAGAGAAAGGAGTTCAGGAAAGCCTCTCATTCTATGAGAAGGACATAGGAGACTGCTTAGAGCTGCTGGAATATGAAATAAATGATCCTAAGGCAAAAAGGAAACTTTAGAACTGCAAAGGGAAGAGTAAAAGTAGATGAATAGAAAGCACAAAAGAATGTGAACATTGATCTGACACATTTACATTTACCGTATGACTATAAAGTCCTTATTCCACATTTCAGAGTGTAAATCTGACCCTTTTAATGGGTGAAAGCAATACCCTTAATGAAAGAATTTGGATCCAACCTCCTCCTGGTTATTAATTTTGTAGAAAATCCAATTTAAGACAAAATTCTTCCATTAAGCAACTTGGCAACGCACATGCTAGAACGTAATTTTAGTGAGGTAATCATTTATCCCAGCAGTAGCTAACTAAATTAAATAGGACACCTTAAAAGTATGTGTGTGAAGTCCCAAACAACTGCTAAATGTTATATTACATGCAACCATACTGGTACTTGACATTTGCACTAGAAAGAAATCCTTCATATAGTAAAAAAATTACACCATGCTCCGTCCTCAAGATTACTGCGGTCATTAAAAAAAAAAAAATCACATGGCACTTAGAACAAGCATAGGGGTGTCATGTCCTGATGTCCTGGCCAAATTCTATTTTGAGAGAGTACTAAGAGCGCAGTGCTATGAGGTACTGAGAAACTGCTGCAGAATGCTGAATGCCCTCAACTCCTTTCAATTTGAGGGTGCTCAGAACCTCTCAGGAAGTACTCAGCACCCAGCAGGTTTGGGCCCAGAATGCTTACCTAAATGGCATCTACAGTTTCAAATAGATGTTGTATTTCTTTTCACTCCCTTATATGAATTTACTGTGACTGCACTGGTGAACAGTTGTTGAAGTGATGTGCTGCCAGTATATTTTAAGAGGGAGCTCCCAGAAAAAAAATGTTCCCCTTAGAGCATGATAAACTTAATGTACCAGGCTGCCATGTAGATAGGAGGTGTGAAATACTGGGACTTTTTATTCATTCATTCTCTCATTTAAACCAATTACTGGCACATGTCTATATTGTGACAGACCCAGGCCAGTGGAGTACAGGAGTCTGGTAGAGGGTAAATATACTAGTCACTGGGTGAGTAGTTTTCTGTTTCCTGAGTGACCAGAGCAGGGTCTGCTCTAGAGTAGTCAGGAACTTGCTAGAACCAATTAAGGCAGACAGGCTGATTAGAACACCTGCAGCCAATCAAGGCAGGCTAATCAGGGCACCTGAGTTTTAAAAGGAGCTCTCTCCAGTCACATGGGGAGGAGCCAGAGGAGAGGAAGTGTGTATGAGGAGCTGGGAGCAAGAGACACAAGGAGCTGAGACTGAGAGGGTGTGCTACTGGAGAACTAAGGAGTACAAGTGTTATCAGACACCAGGAGGAAGGTCCTGTGGTGAGGATAAAGAAGATGTTTGGAGGAGGCCATGGGGAAGTAGCCCAGGGAGGTGTAGCTGTCATGCAGCTGTTACAGGAGGCACTATAGACAGCTGCAATCCACAGGGCCCTGGGCTGGAACCTGGAGTAGAGGGCGGGCCCGGGTTCCCCCCCAAACCTCCCAACTCCTGATCAGACACAGGAGGAGTTGATCCAGCCTGTGGGGGAGATCATTGAGGTGAGCAAATCTGCCAATAAGCATAGGACCCACCAAGGTAGAGGAGGAACTTTGTCACACTATATAATGAAAAGGATTACATAGATTGGCAAATGCACTTATATTAAGTCTGTAGGAAGAAAATATTTATACTATATTCCTGAAAATATCCTCACTAGAGTTCAGCGGTCAACTTGCGTACTTTGAAATGAGAGGGAGTGGAGATTTTGTAAGGACCCCAGGGGTACCCACTTCTGGGATCATTAATTGTATTGCCAAGCCCTAATCATGGACCAGGACCCCATTGTTCTAGGCGGTGTACAAAGTTGAGTCCATTCTAAAAGCAAAATCTGGTTTATTTTAAAGGCAAATGATTTTCTCTCCTGAAGTTTTTTATGACCCCTTGGGGAAAAAACATCAATATCAGGGTGATGTAACCATATCCATAGGAGTGATTTTCATGCAGAGGCAGTGCAGTTACTCCCAATCCTCCCATCACTTTGCTAGTAGGATTTTAACAAGTGACTCATGAAAATCACATTAGTGAGCAGGCATTCTATCCCCCAAACAATTACCCTGTCAGTGGTGCCATAAGGATTCCATAAGTATGCCACATGCATTGGGATCCTTAGGAATGAAACATCACTGTAAAAATGTAAAAGCAGCAAAGAATCCTGTGGCACCTTATAGACATTTTGGTCTGTTAGTCTATAAGGTGCCACAGGATTCTTTGCTGCTTTTACAGATCCAGACGAACACGGCAACCCCTCTGATACTTGTATAAATGTAACATTTTACAGGAAGGCATAGAATGCACTAGCAAATGGTGTCCTTTTTCCTAAAAGCTTCGTAATTAAAAAGAAATAAAAAGGCCAGGGGTGGAGAGTGGCACACAGGAACACCCAGCCACAGGAACACCCAGTCCTCGATAAGGGAGTGTTGCTGGAGTCAAATAGAAACCTACATGGTAAAGATCAAAGCATCCATGCTGAAGGGAGAAATAACCAGTCCAAATGAGAGAGCATAACATCTAATGCATTTGCGTATTTACTGAAGGAGCTCATTCAACACTCTCCAATAAAAATGAGTAATTTTTGTGTGTCACATGTCAGTAATAATCTCTGACACACACACACAGGCTTCTGAAGCATCGGATATCAAAGAACACTGTGAACTCTTCAAGTCTGCATACTGTTTTACAGAAAATGGCCCATGGTGCAGCTCTTGTTACTGATATTCATATAATTCATGTCAGGATACTAGGCATGTCAATGCCTTTCTCTATTTGCAATTTTTTTTAAGTAACAGAAGATGCATTGTACACTGTTGTCAATACGATCTCTACCTGAGTAAGGACTGCAGTGTTTGGCCTGGAACAGCGAACAGAAGGGAAAATTGTAGCAAGGTAATAATGGAACTGACCATTCTATTTCTTCTGTGATAACTAGAGGATTAAAATAGAGAGGGTTTGTCAAAGCGAGCTCGGACCGGCTTGGCTTTTGCTAAACGAAAGTCAAAACCAGAGGTAGTTCAGAGCCAGTATCCACTCATCCGGATCTCCAAGGATTGAGAATGGGAGTAAGTTAAGGGACAAAGCCCCTCTCTGTTAGAATAGATTGTTACTGTGGTGGAGTGAAAGAAATAGAGCTCTTAGCACTCTGATGAGTAAACTAATTAGTGAATTCAGCAAAGAAAAGGACTGAATTAGCAAGCCTTCTACCAGATTTTGGGCTTGATTCTCCATCACCTTCCATCTTTTGCAGTCATTTATTACTCATCATTTCCTCTAATGGCTTGAGAGACTCACTGGTGAACAGACCAGACAAAATTTTATTTCACCTTGCCAATCCCCCTGACCTCACTGTATGATACTTTTCATAGCTGAAGTTCACAGTCCACCCCACACATCACCTTGGGAAAGCAGGTCTGAGTCACCTCTCACATGCATTGATGTCAGTCAAAAGTCATTCCACGGCAGTCAACTGAATGATCGTGCTATGAAATAAGGGTTGGTGAGAGAAGACTGATTATTTATCAATGAAAGCTCTGCAGGTGGAGCACTTCCAAAGAACACTGGGCTTTTCACATGTCACAGCACTTCCTTTAATGCTTCTTAAAGGAGGATTTAAAAAAAAAATCAGTTATGTGCCCAGTTTAAATATTTCAATTAATTATGCAGATGTAACATTACCTGCATTATGTCCACACTTGTTAAAACTGTGCTGTGCCAAACAGCAAGCTAAATGAACCCGCCTAAAATAAACACATTTCCTATGCACAGAGGTGGGCTGCTTGCTTCTGAATGGCTAATACAATTAAAAAAAACCAAACAAACCACACAACTTTGTCTTTGTAATTTAGATGTATGGATTTTAATACAATCACACTATTTGGCTGTCACTTTTGTCAGAGGCAAGGGTACCTACTTTTCTATATTAAAAAATGAAGTGTAGTGTTGAGCTTTGTAGTCTGTGGTCCCAAATTTTCAAAGTGATTTGTGATTTTAGGTGTTCAATTTGAGATGCCATAAAGGGGCTGGATTTTCAGAGGGTGGGTGTATAGCACTTTTTAAAAATTAGGCCACTCTGGGTATGTCTACTAAGCTCAAGTCTGTATGACCTGGGCTTGTGAACTTAATGTTTCCAAGCTTTTGCTTGTGTGTCCACATAGCATTGTGAACCTGGGTTTATAGTTGCTGGACCTGGATTTTACAGCCGTGCAGATGCATCCATACTGCACTACACCAACCTTCTGACTCAAGATTGTGGCTTGACCTGCATCCACACTGCCACATGACAGGGTTTGAAGCTGAGTCACAGCAGGACTTGCGCTCAGATTCACGCCCCCTGTCAGGATCCTGGGTCCTGAGTGCTTGCTCACCCAAATCATACTGATTTGTGCATGGATGGAAACGGGGCTTGGGCTCAAACCTGAGTCAGCACCCGAGGTTATTGTGCAGTGTAGACACATACCCATAAAAGGTCCCTAAAGTTGGGAAGAGAAAATTACTAGTTACTTTAAAAAATGTAGCCCAGGATTCCAAAAATACAATGATGCTATGTTAAAATCTGAGAGAAGCTTGATGAGTTCTGCATTCAAAACAGAAATAAAATCTCGGATTGATAGGTCTTTTGGGGGTTTGTAAGTGCTGTAGTCGTCTATTACCTACAACTGTCGCTTCCCTTTGGAAGTAGCTTTCATTACATGAATAACACCAAAGAACCCAGCAGCTATTTGACCACAAAACTATTGACTACTTGGACTGTCAACACCACAGTGTAGCCCAAATAATAAATGAACTTTTTATTAAGTGTGGTAACATTAGCATTACAATGAGGGATTGTTTGAAAACAAGCTGTATTGCTGTTGCTCAAAAGCTAAAAGAAAATGGTTCTCAGTTTCTTTATTTCTCCAGGAGGGTAACCACAGGGGTTATATTAAATCTTTTAAAATATGTTGACAGTTGAAAAAGTGCTGCTGCTGCTCTAGTGACATTTAATGCTTTTTAATTACTATTGATGAAGTTGGGTGAGTCTCTTAGAAGTGGTTTACTTGTTCTAGTAAGTTTTAAGCCTTGTTGAGAGACATAGTGGTCTGTAAACTTGCACAAACTTAGACCTGATCCATTACTTATGTGTCATTTCCAGTGAAGACAGCAGGGGGGATCTACATGAGAAGCTTCTGTTTGACTATGGTGTCATATACATGGCTCTGTGAAATGTGCACATCAAAACCTGAAACCTGTGAAACTCACCTAGACTGGACATCTCAATATGAATTCAAGTGTCAAAATAGGTTGGCTAAAAGGTCCAAGGCTCAAAAACTATCTGGAGCAGCCTTGCACTGCTTCAGAACACTGCAGCACACATGGTTTGGGAGCACATGAAACCCCACACTTGAATTGTAGCTATACGTAAATTGAAACCAAAGCAAATATTGCACTACCTGGGGCCTGATACTGCATCTCTTACTTGAACAAGACTCTCCGGCTTCAAGAAGAGCTTTGCTCATAGGAGGACTGTAGAATTGGGCCCCAAAATCTCATTTTCGCATCCCTGTAGTAGCCCTGAGGAATGTGTGTGCACAAGTGTATATGTTGGTGGGGTCAGATACAGCAGGGGTTGGTCTCAGTAGTCCATGAGGTAATTATAGATAGTCTTCTGCTAAACTGTATCAATTTAGACTGCTCTAATGTATCCTGGGGTGGTTTATCCCTCCCCTGCCCCCCCCCCATCCCCCAGCTCCAGAATTAGGGGAGCTTAAAGCTACCTTCCTTCCCTCCTCCCTCATCCTCTTTTCAGCTCTGCTGAGTGCAAAAGCAGTGAAGCAGAGGATCTGGCCACTACAGCTAACAGGACAATGAGGCGATGATAAAACTGCCAAGCCAGATTAGTGAATTCCTGAGCCCAATTCTCCATGGATTTATCTTGTCTAGTTGCTTATACCCATGTAAAATGAATGGTTTGATTCTAAGCTGACTTCACCTTGCACAGATATACATGATGGTACAACATGAAAGGCAATAGAAAATCAGGCATACTGTATGCAGGACATTGGAATTTTTAAGGCACGTAATACATATACAATTCTAAATTCCACACGAACATCAAACAAACATTTAGCAATAGCAAATGAGTCACAAACTCTATTTTAAATAGAAAAGGGGACATATTCCTGATTTCCAAAATAGAAATTAAGGGTTTAATCCTGCTCCCTTTGAAATTAATTGCAAAACTGATCAGGCCCTCAATATATTGAAATGTCTTACTTTTAATTACACTTCCTTCTTGATGCAAAGCATGACAAGGAATAAAAGCAACTAATGATTCAGTCATTTCAGATCTCCATCTTTCCTGATGAAAAATGGAACGGGTCAAGTTGCTGACTGGATTCCCCTATGTCAAATGCTGTTATGTGAACATAAAAGGACTTGTTCCTAGAAGATCATGTCAGGTTTAAAATGCATCACTCTTTTTTCAGTCCTCATTGCATTCTCTCCACCCCCACCCCTTTCCTTCTTATTCCTATATGAACTGCTATTACAACAGGGAGACATGAATCCAATCCAAAACCATGAACAATCTCGCACAGGCATCCTGAGTTGAGAGGAATGTTTTGACTGGTCATTGTTGCCTAATTTCATTATGTTTAAACCATAAGAGCTGGAAAAAAATAGTTAATTTTTCATAAAATGACTTTTTTTTTTAAAATGAGAATCATTCTACCAAAAATCAACAATTCTTACATGCAGTGTCTTCTGGTAAAGAGATTATTATTAGAGAGAATGGACTTGGAAGTACATTAAAGTTGAAAGCGGTATCGTCACCTTTGGAGAGTAAACAGCATCACATTTCACCTTTTTCTGTCAGAACAGTGCACAATAGTAGCCCCATTGTACTGTAGACGGGGCACTTTTCCCATCAAACACAGCAAGCTAAGAAATCCCTTTTCACATCCCAAAGCTCTTCCGACCATCTGGAAAGCAAACTTAATAAAAAGTAAACTTACTGTTTTCATTCTACAAGGAGAGCTTACCACTCAGTGCTGAAGATAATGCTGAATATATTACATATATGTATAATTTTTTTATATAAATTATTTACTTCAGAGACTCAGAAAGAGCTGTTAAAAAGCAAGGAATTCAAAACATATACTCTATTGAAAAACAAAAGAAAATTGCTCTCGGCTTGACATTTTGATGTGCAAAACTCAGAGCAGATTCAGAGGAAATCCATGAATATAGTTAATAGCTGAAGCACTGAGAGGAAATTATTAGATCAGTCCTTTTAAATACAGTCACAGCACAACCCTTGGGAGCTCCCATGGCTACTACTACTCTTCTCTAAGGGATAGAGACGGTCACTGTTATTCACACTGAATAGCAATCTGGGGTAAAGAAGTATTTATATAAGAGTTGCAGAATCTGGCCCGAAGCAAAGATATTGCAATATTCATTACTCTACAAAAATTGCCCTCGTGGATGGGCACTTCACCAAAAGAATGGGTTGCGGTGGAATAAAGCAGATCTAACTCCACTTATGGAAGGGAGGGGCAAAAGTAGGTAGTGCTGGCCAAAAGGGGGTTGTGACCCTCATATATATCTAATAGGGCTTGCATTATCATTGCATGTGAGTACCTCACAATCTTTTAATGTATTTATCCTCACAGCACTCCTGAGCTACTATTAATAGAAGTACTGTTAACCCCCCTTTGCAGATGGGCAACTGAGGCACAGAGAGACTAAGTGACGGGCTCCAGGACAACTGTGGCAAACCAGGAAATGGAACTCAGCTCTCCTGAGTCTCAGGCTAACATCCAAACTGCAGGCCCATTCCTCCTGTGCTTGCTAGTTCATCCAGTCGAGATCTGTAAAAAGCGGAAGCTCCTGTTCAGACTAAGACACTCTACTCAATGTTCTCAAATTAGGGACAGGTAGGCTATTTTCTGTGCTACTGAATGTGAAAAATAGTGTGGTCTGGTTTGTATAGGCCTGTTATGGCTCTGGCTAGAGCAGCATCACACTGATACAGGCTTTGCCTCTGTCCAGACTGAGCCTGGGGTCAGAGTTTGCTAAAGTTTGACAGCCTGAGAGGTTAGACTCAGTAGCGAGGAATACTGACTCACAGCTTAAACATCCTCTGCTCTTCCAGGTGGCCACTGTGTCTCAGCACCAAAATAGTTACCTTAATGCCAATGCCAATTAACATTCACTGGGGATCAGGCCCATTGTGTTCAGCACCTATTACTGTGCAATGTACAATACATTGTAATCATTCTTCTTTGTGTCGGCTTATTTCCAATAATACCTTCCCTGATATACTGGCTGCCACCCTCAAATCTCAGAATCATGGAAATTAGAAGTGGAAATGACCTATTAAGTGTAGAATTTACCTCTACACTCTGTTTTTCCAAGATGGAATTAGGACTATTAGAGATGGAAAAGACATTCATTATACTTAACATTTACCATGTGTTTCTTTGGATATTACCGATTTGGGGGGAATTCTGCCTCTAGAAATAGGGTTACCATCATGTGGAATCTTTGGGCCAGTGGAAAAAAAATAGAGAGTGGAGTGGAAAATCCTGACAGACCTACTTCCCCACCTCCCGTGAGGGAAAGAAGGGAAATATAAAAACAAATAAAACTGATCCTTTGATCTATCCCTTGTGCATTTATTATTGCCTAGAAGAGAGGAGAGACTTACAATCACTATGCAGCCCATTAACTGGCATTGAGGTCACCAAATTGATCCCAGGAAGCAACTTACAACCACCCTGGGGTTGCTCTAACTAATACTAGACACACCCTGGTCACACACACTTTCTCCATGCCATACCAACTACACTAAAGTCCTGGTGGTAGAACGGTGTAGGAATCACTAAGGTGACTCTATGCTACCCTGCATGGGATGCGGGGGGCGGATGCGGGGGGCGGATTATCTTCAAGCATCAAGACCTGCCACCTTCAGGGCAGCCCTGCACCAGGAGACCAATGCAAAACTGCCCCAATGCAGGCAGGAGCTGCTCCATGTGATTCAAAGACAGGCCAAAGCCCAGCATCTGTATAAGGGAGAGGGATCTGAATATTAAGTGCCAAATAGTTACTAATATTAATTCAATGGAATTGATAGGCCCAGAGGGCATGTGTATCTGGACAGGTGACTGGGCTCACAGTTTCAGACAAAGAATAATAAAGCAAGTGCAACAGCTTTCCAGACATTTGGGTGATTGAAGCAATAATAGAATAAATGGGGTCAGTCATAAATACAAAAATAGCTCCTGACTGGCTGAGTGGCCTTTCTACTTATTCTTCTTGTATTTCTTTATTATGGGCTAGATGACTTAGTCACATTTGCAAGAGGTTTGGACCCTGAGCAGCGTGGGCTGAGAGATAAGTCTGTCGTAATGGCTTGGCCTGAGGCTTGAATTCCTTCTAAATTTCATGAAATGTGTAATCTCACAAATTTCCATTCCAGCCCTGGAACAGCATATGCAGAAAACATCAATTCAAAGCATATTTTGCAGCATTTGATTCTTTTCATTTAAGCCCAGCATTTGTCAAAACCTCCAGGACATTCTCATACAAATACCCGGAGGGGAAAAAATTACTACAGTAACACATGGAACCACCACCATAAATGCTAACAGCCAGCATGCAAGGAGGTCCAGTTTTGCAATTAAATGCAGCTTTTTAAAACATTTACAACCTATTATGAAAAAATACCGCTCAGCATTTTAAACGAAGGACGTTTTAGAAGTGAACTGTGCAAACATTTTGAAAACAAGCATTTTAATAGTCTGTTTACAATATATAGGCATCAGTAATTTGACCCCATGTGAATGTCATAAGCATACCCAGTATACAATACACACAAAACCAATAGAGTACAAAACGGCAGGTGATTTTTTTATGCCCAAATGAAGATCCCTTAAAAAGGCCTGATTTTCAGATGGGGAGTCCTCAGCCTTTTCGCAAAATCCAGTCTCTTTAAAGGTGTCTCTAGATGGGCACCAAAAAATGGAGGCAACCAGAATCACTGATCTCTTTTGCAATGGTTGGCCATGTACTTTATACATTGCAATATGCACTGTAATAATTACATTTAAAAATACAAACATTAAGGAGAGGAATACATGCGTTAATTCTGCCTATGCCATAATCACACTTTTAAAAAGAAAAGAAAAAAATAAAATAAGCCCCATGTATTTGTGCCTGTAATTACTGCTAACACTAGCCTCTGTGTAAGAGTTAACCTCAGCATTGGGCTTTTCGGCACTACAGTATTGCAAATAATTAAAAAACACAATAATTATGTGGACACACATTTAGAAGCCATCACCTTATTTATTACTCAGTTATTGGACTGAATGAAAAGAAGAAAATGTTCTACAATAACATTTGCTTAGGAATGTTTATCTGCTTTCTTACCATTGAATGTTAAGAACACCCTGGCCTGAGGCTGTGAGGATCCTTTTACAGTGCTAGAGTAAATAAACATCCCAATCAACACAGGGACTGCTAGAAGTGCCATATCTTCAGATGTGAAACTTATTATCCAAGAAATAAAACCTAAAAGAAAAAAAAAGAGAGAGCCCATTACTAATTTTACATTATATAATTTGTGTGGCCCAAAATCAACAGTACAGAACAGTAGGTGTCAGAGAGCTTTGCCAGATTGAAGCTATAGTATACAACACTTCTGCTTTTTCTTTTTAAATCTGAAAATGTTTTGTCTGGATACGTTCTGTGTTGGCACCAAAAGAACTGTAAGCATTCTACTTAGGACGCATAGAGATAAAGTTTTCGGTGAGTAAAGACTGCAGGATTAGACCCAGTTTATTTCAATAAGGACAATTCCACCTGCTGGAAAAATAATTATGCTAAATGTCAAGGCAGAGCAAAGCAAGGGCAGGAGATAACGTTTCATGAATAAAAGTTGGTTGATATTTTTAGACCTCTTTCCGTACTGTACATCATGTTTAATCGATACCATTTTTAAACTTCAGGCCTGCTCCAGAGAGCCTTTGACTTTTTGTTTTTTCAAATAGTGTATTTTCTAGCATGTAACAACAAAAAGGACAAAGTGAAATACTGGCCTCATTAAGTCAATGGCAAAACTACCATTGACTTCAACAGAGCCAGGATTTCACCCTCACTCTTTACACCTAACATTCATCAACTGTTGCTTAGGAGTTTAATCCCAGATGTGTTTTATAATGGGAATACTTCATACTATGGGATATATAAATACTCTGCTCAGTCCATTGCTTCACTCCCTTCACATAACCCTGGTGGGTGCGTTTGCATATCTGAGAGAACTCACCTTTCTGAGTAGCTTTTCAAGGAAGAATACTAGGAACGTGCTGCTTTTCTAATTCCACAGTGGCTCATATAGGGCCTGATCCAAAGTCTAGTGGAGTCAATGAGAGCTCATAAAATAAAACCTCATTCAAACCTAAGCACTAAGACTTAGCACTTCTACAACCTCCCATTTGTGCATCTCAAACCACTTTCCAAAGGCTAATGGATACAGCTTGAGAAACAGGCAAGTATAACTAGCCCCATTTTACAGATACAGAAATGGAGGCTTAGACAGATTAATGGACCTTCCTATGGTCACACACAACTAGGCTCTGATTCCCCATTGATTCAGTTGCACCCATTTTACATCAGTGCACCTCCTTTGATATCAATGGATTTACACCAGCTTTAAACTGGTGCAATGGAGTAGGGAATTAGCTCCCCAGTCGATTGACTCCATATACACTGAATCCTAGCCCCATTCTTATTATACCAACTTCTGGCTAACTTTTTAATAAGAACGACCCCTCTTCTTTGTGCTATTCAGTGCTTCTGAGAGTGCTATCATAAAGAGGTTACACTGATTCAATGGAAGGCGAGGGCACTCAGCACCTTGCAGGATGTGGCCCCTAGTGTCTAAGAATTCCCACATAGTAATAACATTAGGGACTGAAAGTTTTTGTTTACCCTGAGAACTGTCATTACCTGGACTATGCTAATATAGAGCTACTGTCTTCACCCTTAGAGGTAATCCTGCTAGAGTATAGTTGAGATGCAGTGTGGAGTAGTTTGTATCTCTGTCCATTCAGTCCTTGCCCTCTCTGGTGAGACCAACATCTGTCCTAAAAGAACTGGCTCTAACTTCCAACTAGTTTCATATAGGGCAGTAAACAGCTGTCAGATAATGACAACTTCAGATCAGTCCCAATTTGGATTGGATTCACAGTTGACTCAGAGGTGAAAGGCTCAGGGCCTCATTACCCCGCCTGAGTCATCCAATATTCACTTACTGTAAATCTTTTTAAAAAGAGCTACAATCTGCACAAGAATTCTATACGAAACTGGGGTTGTGGGGGGAGAGGGAGAGTTTCTACAACAGTCAGACTGGTTCAGCAGTGTTAACCCCTTGCAGCTGATCTGGAGCTGACTAATGCATCAAGATCAGGTATTGTGGTGTTTCTCTGCTAACTGACAAAACTATTGATGCGGGCAATTTACCAAATACAGATCTGAAATACAAAAGGAAACAACCCATTTTGGACCATCCCCAGTTAGTTAACAAACCTGTAAAAATTAATACAATTATACTTGTGTAGCCTTTGCCAAAAATAATTTTTAAACAAGCTGCACCAATTCCAATATTAACGCTGCTTTGTGGGTTTTAAATTCAATACCCTACCACTAGCCCCTGGGATAGCCTTCTGCATAATCTTCTTTAAAACACAGAAATGCCATTAAATCCTGATAAGACTGCCTTGTCGGGCCAAAACAAATGGCCAATCATACCAAACATGTGATTTTAACCAACGCAATGGGATTAGTATTCTACAGTAGTAGTACTGTGCCTGCTTTGTAATACAGATGGGGAGGAAAAGAGGGAAAACTAAAGGGTCCTGCTAAATCATATTGGGAGGAACTGTCAAAAATTACAAAACAAAAAAATCCTTCATCCCTCTTTCCCTTCTCCTTCCACCTTCCTAGCCAAATCTAATTTCATCAGTTATACTTCACTGCTTGTATTGCAAATTTCCACTGTTACACAAACGTGACAGGCAATAGGAGATCCAAACAATAAACTGCACGCTCCCTTCCCTGTTGTTAGGTAGGGATAATAAAGGCATGTTGCTGCCATAAAGGTATCTCAGGGCTTTGTTATTACAGCCTCCTCTGACATGTGAGTTAGAGGATGGAAATATGTTCAATTTTAGGAATTTTAGGGCCGCTTGGCAGTTGAGTTTCATTTCAGTTTAAAATCCCAGTTTGGGCTAATATCCCAGTTCTGTATTTCTCTCTAGAAAGTCATAACAATAAGTAAACTCAACGTATTCTGAGCTCATGATCTTTACCGGCAAGCAACTGCACTAAAATCTGACAAGCGCTCCCCTCTAGCACAGACAGAAGAAATAGTTTCATTCCTCACTGTGCGTTCCTGTTTTCACAGCGTGAATAACAAACTTGTTAAAGTAAAGACGGAAAGTTGCATTCACGTGGAATTTTTTTTTCCCTCCAAGAAATGCTCCATTGCTTAAAGTCGTGTATAACTTCAGTGTGAAGCGCCGTGCAGGTATCATATGCTCAAGGCTGAATCCCAGAATTACTCTCTGCACGTCAAATCACCCAGTGCAAGAAAAATAAGGATTATGCAGTTGTGAAAAAACAGCATTGTAATGATCGATGAAGCTGTGGCAAAATTCAGCAGTCACGTTTCACATCTATGACAGTGCTGAAAGAGAACTTTCAATCATGCTTACCCAGCTACTGAAGGGATCAGTCGTGCAATGCCATCAAATTTCTATCAGTGCATGGACTCCGCTCCTTTTACCAGAACACTTTAATTCCAAACCTGGCTCACTGCAGAAAGCCTTTTCCTCCTGGCAGTTGCAAACGTACTCCCAGTTTCTTTGAAAAATAATCCTTATTGCAATCAGGCACCGGGAGCTCTTCTCCCCATTCCTTAATTAAGCACCTAAGAGTGAATGGAAAGTAGCTGAGCCCTGCCGGTGAAAGCTTTGGTTTCCAATTACAGTCACCACTCCCACTGGTCCTACTGCCCTCCCAGCAACCGCTTTACAGAGGCGGCTAACCCAAGGCTGGAATACATCATTAGCTGAGCAAGTAGGGGCCGATCTCATAAATATTGTAGAGGCCACACCCATAAGGAAGCGAGTGAGACGCAGAAAGAAAGGCAGAGGGAAAGAGGGACAGACAGCAGGAGGGAAAGGCGCCGAAACGCAGAGAGGTGAAGTCAGGGAAAGAAATCCTGGATTGTGCAACATAAAGATGCCCGCTCACAAAATCAGTTTGCTTGACACTGGTTGTAAAGGAGTCAGTGCCTAGCAGGGTGGCTTAAGAGGGTTTCGTACAGTACTTGGAAAGCAGGCAGACCCACTTTGGTCATAAATATGGAACTGCACCATGCTTTTTAAGTGGAAAAAATGATTAAATCCTTTTAAGGAAAAGATTTCTTTCTGTGCAGGATTCCAGGGCTGATTCTCCGGGACACTCCTTATACACGCATGCCAGAGAAATAGCCAAGTTTAGTTTCCACAGCATGCCTGTGATCCGAGCTACCTTTGAATTAGAAAGCAATCCCTGTTCTGTTTATGACGGCTAGTGTTTCCTATTACTATCTCCTCTGCACCCTGAAGCAAGTATTGTCTGTGACCCCTCTACAAACGGACTTTCTCCTTTTCTTCCTCCTCCCCCCTAACAATCGTTTAACTCCACCCTACCTGCCTCAAAGGAATTTATTCCGCACTACAACTTTATATAGAAAGATTATTGTGAACGTTCAAATTCTGCAAACCGAAGTGTTGCAAGCCAAGGAGAGGACTCCAAGTCAGAGTCACACAACGTGCTTTGATGTTCATGTTAAAAATGCAATTCTGTCAAGAGCCAGACGTATAAAGGCTCGGGGACTGGGTCTCAACCCTGAGATTAACAGCATTTGCTGGAGAGGGATTACAACATATTAAAACCCAGCAGAGGTCGCCATACAGAGGGGAGGAGGACAGGGAAGAAAAACTAAACATTTGATTGGGAGGAAAAAATTGGTGCAAAATCTGATTCTTGTAAGAGTTTCTTTCTCTCTAAAACTTTAAATGGGGGTGAGAATGGAGTTTATAACAGGGGCAGATGATAGCACTGATTAGACCTAGCTAGATCAGTATTATGAATATTAAAAATAAAGATTGTGTAGATAGCTCCAAATATTTTGACCAGGGTAAAATTTTCAAAAGCACCTAAGTGATACATGTGCCTAAATCCTGTTTAGTGAAAGTCCCTCCTTCGATGGGACATGAGTACTTTTGCAAATGTTACCCAAGGTGCTTTAAAAGAAAAAACATGTATTAACATACAAGCTTTATCAGATTCTCAGATGAGGCTCTGGTACATAGTGTAAACATGTGCAAGATTTCCCTGAACTCTTTTGGGAGTACCCTGTACATTCAGTCTGACCTGCAGACCCAGACACTTCTGAGTTAAGATTGCCATTCTTCCAAGTGAATCTGCTCTATGCCCAAATCTATGCATTGCAGATTCCAGAAGGGAGCATTGTTACAGTAACACTTCAGGGGAACACTTTAGCAATGCTGGTCTAAAACAGGAGGGGAGGGGGAATTCAGGAAATGCCACCTAGATTTTTGCCCCCAAAAATGTTAATTTTAACCACACAAACAAAAACCCACAAAAAATGTGACCAACCAGGATCATCAATACACCAGCCTACCCCATTATACCTGAGGAAAATTTTCAAATGTAAGTTGCTCTTAGCCTTAGCTGGAATCAGTTGCACATCTCAGTATTTTCACATGTGTGGACACAAAGGATCCATGTGGCCACTTGTGTTCTTTTTTCAAAAATGTTAGCACAGTTTAGAGATCCAAATGTCAGATGTAGCATGCAGGAAAAGTACGTGGATTTCTGACACTCCCTTGAGACCTTTGGGTTCATAAAGCAACAAATGTGCTATAAGAAGAGATATGAACACAGAACTTTAATCAGGGAGGTGTAATCTTGTTATGAAAGGGGAACTGCGCTTATTTCAGAAATCAAAATGCAAATCTAGGTGTGAACAACCATTCTGTATTTATTTACTTGCTTTATTCATTGTGTGTGTGTGAGAGAGAGAGAGAGAGAGAGAGAGAGAGGAGGAGCGAGCTGATTAACAGTTAATCGTTAACTTCACACCGTATTTTAAAACACCACACATCTGCAATGAGTGAAATGGTTAAAGTTTTATTTTAACTGTATTGCAATAAATAGCATGTGTTAATGTCAAGCTCAGACAGTGGAATGGAAATTACTTTTCCAAACTATGAGGTGGGGTTGGAGTAGTTCCTGGAATGAATCAGGCCTCTGAGCGAAATGAAAGGTATGCAACACACATGCTTTCCTGGCTGAGGATTTTAAAGCCAAACACAGAGATACAAATGTCTGAACAGGGGCCCAATTCTGAAGATCAGTATTAATGATTTATATCGTACACACTGCATGGTAGCTGCTTTAAAGCCTACTTGTGATCTCACACACACCACGTTTACTATGGTACAACGCTGCGGACTTGAATGGAGTTACTCCAGGTTCATTGTTATCTATGTCAGAACAGACTCACATCTTGATCCTTGCCTCAGATTATTCACAGTCTAAGGCTCTAATTCCTGCTAAGAGATCTGTCTGGGCAAACCCTCATGTCCACACCAAGCATGCTGAGAACCTGCTGACTTAGGTCCAAGGTTTCACCCATGCAGAATCAAAGGGCAATTTAAGACATACCACACCTAATGATAGCTGCAAATAATAAGGGGATAGGTAGAAGGGGAGGGAAAGGGTAGAACATACAAGTTATATCCCTTTTCTTTACTCTGTCTTGTCTATTTAAGTTGTAAACTCTTTGGGGGCAGGACTGCCACTTATTCTCTGTTTGTACAGTGCGTAGAACAATGGGGCTCCACTCTTCGTTATCTTTTAGAATTTATTATGTTTGCAAAATGGAATAAAGGTGGTGAAAGAGTTAAAGGAGACCAGCAGAATGGGTAAAGGGCCATACCAGTTTAGGGGATGATGATGCGGAGTAGAAGCAGAAAGGTGGTGATGGAGAAAAGGAGGACAGGGCAGTGATGAGAAGCAGGTGGCTGAACACAGGTGGTGTAATTGGATTGGATCGGCAGGAAAGAAGTTATTAAGAATATCAAGAGGTGCAGCAATCAGTTTCCATTCTAACACAAACACTGACTCTCAAATCAGACTAGATCAAATGCCAACTCTGATAGAAGACACAATCATTAGCTGATAAAGACACAGTAAAATTACCATCAAGCACAATCCGTTGCTGGCAGTAAAATGAAAAACAATTGCATATCCCGCCAGTGGCCAGAGCCTAAGTGACAAGAGTGAGTGAGGCCAGCTTCCCTCTATTATTGCTCACACATCAGTGGAGCATCAGAGCTCCTCACTGAAATACGGGGTCACCAGGTGGACAGTTCAGAACTAATCTCCATTCTGTTCTGTCCTTTCTTCCCCAGCCAGGAGAGATTTGCAGTGTGTGAAATATGTCTATCTGTGGTGTGATACAGCTGTGTCAAAGGATTTTTTTCCTGAAGGCTGCAAGATCCAGTGTCATTCAACTTCTTATTCCTGAGAGTGCAGGAGACTATGAGGATACAGCCACTGCTGATTTATGTGGTGGCTTTGAATGTGATTGGGTTTGTGTTTTTTAACAGACCTAATAAGTTAGCACTCCTTTGCTGGTGGTTAAATTAAGGATTTGAATAATGAGGGCACACCAGAGATGGCTCCTGACTAAAGGAGGAACGAAGAAAGTATTCAGAATATGGTGGCGAAGGAATACAAAAGATACAGTATTTGTATTATGGAGGTACTTTGAGTCCTCAACTAATATTTGAAACCCATTGTGCTGGGAGAGAGACAGGCAGTTCATGGAGGAGCTTACAATGTAAATAGACAAGATAGAAAGGGTGAGAAGGAAAATAGGGGCACAGAGCATTGTGGTGACTTGCCTGAGGTCACATAACAGATCAGTGGCAGAACTGGAAATAGATCCCAAATCTTCCAAGTGCCAGCATAGCACCCTGCCCACTGGACCATACCACAGAAGGCTGAGCCACCCCAAAGGGAATATTATCACTCTGGATGAAGGGGATTTTTTGGTGCAACTATTCCAACACTATTTTTCAACTATCAATAGTTATAAAACACTTTCAACCACTTAATGTTTAAAAGGACTTGTGAATTGTTTTCATTTTTGGTTTGAAACACACTCCTAAACACCTGAATATAGAATGCTTTCCTCTACCTTAATATAACAAGCACGGTTGCCTCAGGACTCAGCCCTACTCTCTGCCTTTCTCCACCTTCCTTCTCATTTTAATTGGGGAAGGAATCAAACCTGGCCACCTTTGGTTTCTTTCACTATGTACCAGGTCCAGGGCCGGGTCCACGCACCAGCACTGCAAGGAGGTGCTTGGGGCGGCCAACGGAGAGTGGCTTGTTTGATTACTGCCCAACCGCGAGTGGTACAACCTCCCTAAAAGTGGGGGGCCACCAGGGCCCAAGCTGTAGGCCCCCCCACCTGAGGCCCCACCCCCATGCCTTCACCCCGTAACTCCCTCTCTTGCGCCACTCCTTCTCCCCAAGACCCAGCTCTCTGCTCACTCCTCTCCCTTCCCCCTGTCACTTCTCCTTACAGCATAGGCCTCCCACTTTTAAAAGTGATGGGGTCATGGCCCCCTGGTTGCCCCTGTGCCCAGCACACACCAGGGTGGAGTTCTCATGCTATTAAGTTTTCTGTAAGGAATTTAAGCAGCAGGAAGAATATAATTGCCAAAATCTGCTCATAGTTACATTTGTGCAACTCCAGATTAACTTCATTAAGGGCATGATGCAAAGCTTTCAGTCTCTATGGCATTTGAGTTATTCTTTTTACATCAAAGAAACTGATGGAAGAATTTGCCTCAGTACTTGAAATCTGGAGGACAGTCTTTGTTCCCAGCAGATTATCATAATGTGTCCTTTTACATTCCTTAAGAAGCATCTTGTATTGTTTGGTATGTATCAAGGTTTGTCTTTGGAATAAAAGCATTATTCAAATTGTATTTTATGGATGTTGCAGCTTCAGTATTGATCTCTTCATTGCTATATTGTTCTGAACCCAATGCGTTCTTCCAAGGCACCAGACGAGATAAACTTCAAATGCCGTATGTGTTGTACATTAATGTGATTGCTCTTTCTCTCTTCTTATACATATTTATAAAATGTCTTTGAATGCTGATGTGTGAGAGGGACAGTTATTTCTTTTATTCCACCAGGCCCTCAATGCAATAGATATTTTGAAAGATAGTTCAAAAACATTTTTGCAGGATAGCAAATTATTGAATTCTACTTGAACAAACTAGTCCCATGGGCTCCACTGGTACTTCTTGCATGAGTAAAGTGAGCATGCTTTGATCTTGTACAATGCAAGCCTTTGAGGCTAGATCCAGTGTCCACTGAAGTTAATGGGAGTATCTCCAGTCACTTCAACAGGCATTGTTTTGGGCCCTAGGACAACAGATGGAGTGTAGGCTAATATTTAAAATGAACTAGGAATGGCAGTAGCCCATATACCACAAGCTATATCCAGGCAAAACTTCCATTTGCCTCAAGGGTTGTTTTATTAACTGAATGAATATGAATCAATAAATCCAAAGGTTCTGACATAAAACATTCATTTATCCATTGTTGTGTAGTAAGATGACATCTATTGTCTAATCCTGCATTTCTTGCTTGCTCAAACTTAACATTGACTTCAGTAGATTTGGTGCATAAGGAATCTAGCATTGGATCCATAATATCATTATGAATTAAGCTTCAGAGTTCTCTAATACAATGAGAAATTTCTGCCGCTTTATATTAGGCCTTGGCTTCCTCTTCAAAGAATCTCAGCTGAGTGAGTCTACTTTTAATTCCCCTCCTCCCCCCGCCACACGCACACAATATAAGCGCTTCATTAAATATTTGTCTTTCCCCCCCATCTCTCTCTCCCTCTCCCCAGAACAGCTGTTAACTGAACATTGATATGTATTTATTAACAGCAGGTTGATTTATGCCAAAAAGACAAAAAATAATCTATATTTTGGACGGCAGCCAGAGTACAATATCCTTTCCTTGGTTACACCTTCATCAGTAAGAATCAGTTATTCAGTGTCAGTAGGAAGAAAAGCAAAAGACAGGACAGATAAGAAATGTTTCTTAAAGGCTTTGTCCTGTAATATCAACATTTCTAAAAGATTAAAATGTGTTTGTGGAAAACCAAAGCTATTGCAGCATACTGTAAAGGAGCTCTAATGAAATTAGATATAAATGTATTTTATTTTAGGATTTCAGCACATTTTTTTTATTTACTCTTCATAGTTTATTTACATTCTGAACATCTCCAGAATCAGTAATAGTAGTTAGTTTTTCGGAACCATTACAGTATTTATATAAACCTTCCCATTTTCTCTGCAAAAACAAATCTTGCTCAGTTGGCCCAGAATGCTGATCAAGAAGCCATAGAAAGAGTTTTCCATCCTATCTATACAAGTAGTAGTTATAATACTTGGATTTTCTTCACAGATTTCAAAAAAGTGGAAAAAAGTAGGGATTTGCGCATGTTATCACTTATTACTGTTATGCAATGCGCAGCATATTTGACTTTTTCATCATTTTTTTTTCCTGTAAAGTTTATTTAGTTTACTGGAATGTGAAATCAGAATTTGAATGACCTCAGACAGCTGAATTTTGGGGATACCCAAGTTTTGCCATAAGAGGGCATTGTTTATGCACTTTGAATAGAACATTCATCTTGCCCTATTCACGTACATTTTAAAGGGTGACAATGCCCAACACTCATTGGTCACTGGAGGGAAAATGTTGATGTCTTTGTAGATTGAATATCAATCCTGCCCTTTGCACCCATTAACATGTTGGGAGTTTGGCATGATTAATAGGACAGACATAGATCCTTTACCTTTGAGTTTGCTTCCTAGATATATTGAAAACACATGGGAAAACTAGGGAAGAGGCAAGGCATTCCTGCTGCAGCTGGAGGCTTATCTACACCCACAACATTGCAGGGGCTCAGCTGTACTGTGCAGCTGCACTGCTATAGGGGTTAGTGAAGACGCTACCTATGGTGACCGGAGAGCTTCTCATGTCAGAGTAGGTACCTCATCTCCCTGAGAGGTGGTAGCTATGTCGACGGGAGAAGCCCTCCAATCAGCACCAGCGATTTTCCATACCCCAGAGCAACGTAGGTATACTGACAGTCTGTTAGTCTTTAAGGTGTCACTGGACTCCTCATTGTTTTTAAACTGACATAAGTTGATAATGTAGACCGAGCATTAGAGATCGCCATTGGAAAAGTCAAAATTCAAAACATCAAGTTTTACCTGTGGCCCCTTTTAAGGAAGGGTGCTTAAGCAGACACTTAACATTAAACACTTGTTTCAGACCCATGGAAAGCCCATGCTCAAGTATTGTCTTTAATTGGGGTCAATATTTCCTACTTAGATACAAATGTTCAGTTCAGGCTAGAAAAAATGTAATGTACAACATAAGGTTTCAGACCAGGCGTAACAGTTGTTGTTTTTGCCTTTACTAATTTCCTAAAACATCCATTTAGCAGATAGAGGTAAAGAAAGAAAAAAAAAAGTTTATAATCCCCTCTCACACACATTTCTCCAAATAGAGTTTACAATATAATTCCACAGGCCATGAAGTTTACAGTTTGAACAGAACTGTCCAAGTATTTCAGTTTCAAATTAAATCAACTAAGTTGTCTAATTAAAAACCACCTAGTGCACAACTGCAGTAAATTACTAATATGGAAGTGTAAGGACATCCATATTTTCATAACAGTAGTCAGTTACACTCTGTTGATGTTCTGGAAGGCACTGAGTGATCTTTATGCCAGGTGGAATTCCAGTGCAGCCAGTATGTTAAACTAGGGAGAAATTTGTGTCATTGTGTCAGCTGTTATGGGCTAAACCCAAAACCCACTGAAGACAATGGAAATATTCCTGTTAAATTCACTCGGCCAAAGCCCTGAATCGGGCTCTGTAGGCTCAAAGATTAAAGCTTCCTCCTTTTAAAAGAAGAAAACTCACTACAGAGATTAACATGCTGTATACGAACATCCTTGAAAGAACTGTGATGTGGTTTTGGCATCAATCATGCACTCTACTGTGCTCAGGCACAAAGGTGAATCATGCACTCAGTTGCAGGATTGAGGCTACAGACCATAAACTGCCTGAAGCAGTGATTGTCCTTATTTTAGTCTTCTGTAGTACAGATGCTGAACAACAAATAGAGATGACAGCAATAATAATCAGTTAATATTAGGAAGGGTCATCTTACTTAAAAAATACCTGTTTTCAGGTAATGCTAAGGTTCAATTCAAACCAACACCACAAAGAAATTTCAGTTAAGGCACAAACACTTGCCTGAGAAAAGCAAAATGTGTTGTCATGTGTTGCAAATAACATCAAACATACTGTGTGCTCTGCAATATCCTGGCACAGTGGGGTAAATTAAGGGTGTATTTAAATCTGGTGGCTTGAACACTGTTCTTATGTAGCAAAGAGTCCTGTGACACCTTATAGACTAACAGATGTATTGGAGCATGAGCTTTCGTGAGTGAATACCCACTTCGTCGCATCCAATGAAGTGGGTATTCACCCACGGAAGCTCATGCTCCAAAATGTCTGTTAGTCTATAAGGTACCACAGGACTCTTTGCTGCTTTTACAGATCCAGACTAACACAGCTACCCCTCTGATACTTGTTCTTACGTGTTTATTACACCATATCTAGCTTTGTATTTCATTGTCCTCTTTTCTAAAATTCTCTTATTTACAATGTGATTTCCTCCTCTCATTCACTTTCGCAAAGAAGCATGTGGCTGAACAATCTGACTTTTGACAAGCAGAATACAAGTTACTCTAAGATAGGTTTGGATTTTGACCGGCCTGTCAGGTCTGTTTCCCCCCAAGGACAATTCACACTGTGAAATCTGGACTGGTATATAACTGAGAAATACAAAAGTCCATCATTTATTAATGCTGCGCAGGATGGAATTTGGTTACTTTGGCCTAAAACAGATCTAATTTTATGAGGGTTCCGCTATCAGAATTATCTACAAACAAATTTTGTCTGGAAAACATTTAGTATCTTCAACAGGATATTTAAATTTCAGTGTATGCCACTTCTTCATTTTATGCTTATTTTATTGAGAGTTGAAGGGCCCAATCTTCAGCTGATGAAAAAAAGAGTGCAGCCCTATTTACATCAATGGAGCTACATTGATTTAAACCAGCTGATGATCTGGCTTGAAGGATACTATTAGATCATCAAGTACATACCTATGCAAGGACTGGACACAGACCCCAGGAGTGGACATATCAGTTGATACCATCACTGTCTGTGAAAAATGAAAAATATTTTTCTTATCTATGAAATCCTGCATTATGACTTCATAGGTTTTCCACAGTCATTCTGGTGTAGGATGAATGCCAGGATTTCTGTGCACTGTATCAGGTAACAATTTCTGAAATGACAAACTACATTATGGGCCCAGGACCAATGTGCAAACAGTCATCAGCAACAGATTTAGTATGCTTATTTATGCGAGATTAGGATCATAGGACTCAATCCTTGTAGTGATTGACTCAAAGAGCTCAACCTATTTAATTTAACAAAGATAAAGTTAAGGAGTGAGTTCTCTCAAGCAGTCCTGGGCCAAGTTCCAGAATGTCATAGGCTTATTTTGTCTATAATGTTATACAAATCTATTTGGTCTCTGTCAATGTCTCAGAGATGCAGCATACAGTATTTGTAAGAGGCATATCTTCAGAGCAAGAAGAGACCTGAGTCTGGAAAACCTGGTTACAACAGAATCTATGTGTTTACTGCAAAAAAAAAGAGTCTCCCCTACTCTATTCATCCAAATAACATCATGGAATAATCAAGGTTTTTTGCACCCCCTTTTGGCTGCTTCCTGCAAACATTCAGAAGAACAATTCTTATACTTTTAAAGCAAAAGTCATGTGAACATTTGTGACACTATGTGTTTCTGACAGAAGTGTTTGCTCAACCATCCTGAAGCAGCCTGTTACTTACTGGGCCTCTTCGACTCTTTACAAGAGCTACAGTCAGACAATCAAAGAGCAGAAACAATACCATTTGACTTAGATAACCAATCACAGAGCACAAGTAGTGAATTATGAATAGTGAATACTAAAAGCAGTATAGTCTTAGCAAATGATTGGCAAGCAATCTATAGGCTAAAATGTTTTTACATAAAAAAATGAATAGCTCTGAATAATGAGGAAATTCATAAAAATCAATGTCTATTCACAAACAATCCATGGACAGATAATAGGGCTCAATTTATTGAATACATTTTTCATTCTGAATAGCTTGCCTGCTTCAATTTCCAGCTTGTGAAGGATGTTGATTTCCCTGGTGTGGTATCAAAATACACATTAGTTCTTGCACCATTTGCACCCATCTGAAGTTTAGTTATGCTAATTCACTTCCTTAACCGTTACAGAAATGATGCTGACAATAAAGCTACTAAAGATATCACTTCGTGTAGTGATGCCTGTGCAAAGTGGATGCAAAACATGGCCAAATCAGAATGGTAAGATTTTAACACTCCCTTTGCACAAGTGTAATAAGTGTGCATGGTGCATGGCTGTAAAGAGTAAGGCCCGTTGTGTCAGTGTTTCTAATTAAAATATCATCACACCGGTTCTTCAGTTTCCTTGTCTCATGAAAATAAACTGCCAGCATACGTTTCCATCAATGCATCTTTTGTGGTGGTAGTGATTTTTGGTTACACGAACACAGAGAATATGTATGCAGATCAATTTCCATCTACATGTTATACATGCAGTGTCATAGAAATACCCCTCCATGTTTATTCCACCCAGAAGGATTTTTTTCATGGGATGTTACTAGGAAAATTCCAAGGTGAAAACTTAAAGAGTTTTCCTCCCCATCTCAGTCAACTCCTGTGAGCAGGAAGGGTGATCTGGCTTAACATCAGTACCAGATAGATTGCAAATCCATGCTAGCAGTCCCTTGCTCTAGAGGAATTCAGTATTGTAAATCTAAGCTAGCCCACATCTAGTTATTACCAAAGCCTCTGAAGAGGTCAGAGAAATAAAAGAAACTTTGTATAGCATTATAGATTTTTAAATGCAACCAGATAAACATGATGATTAATGAAACATCCTGCCCTTTTAACCATTAGTGTCAAAATAAATTCAAAGCCTTTATTACTGAATGCTCACAGACAATCCCATCTACTCAAATGGAACCTTTTTAATAATATTGCTGCATAAATCACCTCTATTTAAAATCTAAAATTTATTTTATCAATCTCTCTCTCAGTATGAGACAACCTCCTCTTCTGGGCTAACAGAACATGGTGTGCTAGTTGTGGAACACCCTGCTCAGCAATGTCTAATTTACAGAATTTGCTTATCTGTCTAATCTAAGTACTTAGCTATTTCTAGACCGTTGCTCACCCTAGTACCTAAGTTTAGGTGCACATGCTATTATTGTGCAATTTTAATTTAGGATTGCGATTTGGGGGGAAAAAATATGTGCCAGACTATTCTATCATTGCCTGTTGAGAAATCTCACTGCTGCTGCTTAAAGGAAGTGAGCTAAAGAATGTGGGCCAGATCCTTAGCGGGTGGAAATGGGCACAGCTTCCCCAGCGTCAGTGGACCTATGTGCATTTACACCGCTGAGGATCTGGCCTAGTGTATCTAATGTTCAGAGTAGTAAATTCAGATCTCAGCATTACAAAATGCTCAGGTTTCAGGTGACTTTTTCGTTAAAACAAGTCAGCTGGCCCACGGGCATGGCGCTGGCGGCATCATGCTGCTCTGCTGTTTCACTTCCAAATGCATGTCTGTTGTGCATTTGGCATTCTCAAGCCTTTGCAAAAAGCAAAACATGCATATATCCTGACTGTATGAAGAATGCTACAATGATGACTGGCAGAGGTGGTAGCCCTTAAAAATGGTCCAGTTTTACCAAAAGCAGGTGTCTTCAGTATCTACAATGTTCCCTTAAATTTCTCTATACTTACCATAGGAAATACTTCATATACTTCAAATATTGAGGTTATCTGCAGATGCCTATATAAGGCAAAATAATTAAGAGCTAATAATGCTGTGTAACACAAAACAGTCTCATTTAAGACAACAGAACTACTTATGTAAGTAAGTGCTCGTCAGCACAGAAAGGGTTACAGAATCAAGACCACAGTTACCTAGGGCAATTGGCAGGATTTTTAAGACCATCAAAGAATAGTAATTAGGTAAAGGAGAAATAGCTGTCCTGATGATGTATTGTTTCATCAAGAGAATATAAGGTATATTAGAATTTGGATTATTTCTTAAATTGATGTATGTAAGCAGATATTTTGGGATAAACAGACAATGCATAACATAGCTGACCATAATCTGACCAAACAAATATTTATGGGCGCAAACCAAGATCCACAATATTCATTTTATTATCTTTTATGTCTCAGTCAATTAGCAATTTACCTTTGCTTGAGGTTAATATGAGTGACTAGTTCTTTTGCATTTGTACTCTGTTGCTCATGTTGTTTTTCCCCTCAGCAATGTATTTTATATACAGTAGGCACAATCAGGAAGTCTATTCACTCTTTAGATAAAGTGTGGACTTTCATTGGAGTCTTACCTGATTATGGGGTGAGTATGGGCTTGAGGTCTGAACTCAACCTCTGAATGACCAACCTTAATGATTCAGAGATAAAATAATACAATAGAAAAATGATCTGGGCATTTGAAAATGCTGTGATCCATCATATGAGCGAACTATTAGTGAAGATCATAGGGTGGAGTGAAGATAACAGGGTGGCATGATTCTTACCACACTCAAACACATATTCTCCACTGTGAACTCATGAAGTTCAGCATGTGATATTGAATATGTCTGCTATTGCTACCTTAAAAATATCTGGGGCTGTGGAAAAGTTGTGTGATCCAGTGTGATTCTGGGAGTTTGGATGAATGCACCCTGGGATTAAGGCAGCATTAAAAGGAGGGAACGTGAAATCCAGATTTATGCTTCTCATGTCCAGTTGAAAATGAAATACAATCAAAATTCAGTTTTGGTTGAATGTATTGTAATGTGAAAATTGCAATTCTGTCTGTAATGAAATTTTAATTTACAGTGAAGAAACAGAAATTAATTCACGTAAAGCCTGTAGCCTGTGAATGCAGATGGTCAGACTGGATAATGGTCCCTTCTGAAGAAAAACATAATCAGTAAATAACCTGGCAACAGTTTTTTTCCCCACATAATTTGTCCCCTTCTACCCCTACTTCTCTTCATGGGGTTTGCTGAAGTGGTTTCAAATTAAAATAGAGTGGCTGGTGTAGTGAGGCCAAGTGGCCTCCCTCTGAGTGGGACCATTACACACCCCTTGGAGGGTGGAGCCTAGATGGTCCCACCCCCCTCGCCTGAAGTACGGGGGCATGGCTGGAAGTATAAAAGGCTGGCCCTGCAGCACAGCTTGGTTCTGAGGCATCCCCAAGAGGAACCTACACCTGGCTGTTCCCGATTCTCAGATGCTGGCCAGGACTGGCCGAGAGTGCCTGCTGCTGTATACCCTGAGGAGCTGGAAAAGGCCTGGAAGCTGCAGGTACCAAACCCTGGGGAGGCAGGAAGTAGCCCAGGAAGTAGCTGCAGAGCTGGGGTAGCTCGGTCGGCATGTTGCAGCTGGATCCCTGCCGATGCTGGGGCAGCCAATCCTGCCCCTGCCAGGGCTGGGATGTGGTGGAGTAGAGTGGGCCTGTGTCCCCCTGCCATCCCACCCTGGGGTAGCTGACTCCCTACAGTGTGCAGGGAAGCTCTAGCTCTGAAGAGGAGCCTCCCTTACTAGTCCTGAAAGACTGTTTATTTGCTGGCTGCCTGAGCCCCGCCCAGGCTAACGCCAGCCACGAGACTGTTGCTTACTGGCAACCCTGAGCCTCTCCAAGCCCAGGATCTGGTTCCCCTGAAAGAGTGTTTGTTTGCTGGCTGAAGCCAGCCCTGAGACTGTTTTGCTTGCGGGCCACCTGAGTCTTTTCAAGCCCAGGCCCAGCTCACCTAGAGACTGTTTTGTTTGCTGGCTGCCTGAGCTCTGCCCAGGCCACAGCCAGCCTGGATAGACTCTGTTTAAGGGCTGACTGCTTGAGCTACCCAAACCCAGGGTAAATCCTGACAGGGACTATTAATAACTCAGCCCTGTTGTGGGTTCTTGGCCTGAGTGGCCTCCCTCCGAGCGAGAGAGTGAGACACAATTACAGTTAGACTCCTAAAAAAGGAGGAGGATACCAGACAACCAGACCTGCGTGCTTTTTTCTCCCCCTATTTCTTCTGATAATAGGGGATCTGCTCCAGACTGAGTTACTGAGTTTTGAGACAGCTCTGAATGCTCAGCCGAGACATGCTATGAATAAATGTTCTAACATGGGGCCAGGAGTCTGCATGTGTGTACGTGAATAATTGTTTTGTCTCTTTGTCTAGGTTGAAGAAACCTGTAGCTCCAAATGCTTGCAGCCAGTACCCCAGATAACAGTTCTCTCCTTTAAGGCTTTGCTCAAACTTTGGATTGCAATCCACTATTAACCATCCAACCTTGTTCTCCCTCCCCTGCCCTTTCTCATATTCCTTTAATGGAAGTCACACTACACTTTAAAGAGTGTAAACATTGGGACTAACCAGAAGTGCGCCAAATGCACTTTTACCACTTTAGTTTTAGATTGCACCTCTTTCCTTTTCATCTATATTGTGACCATATATATTGTATGCTCCTAGGAGTAGGGAACATGCCTTTTTGCTCACGTCTTAAGCCGAATGCACATCAAGGGCACTTGTTTAAATAAACCTGTCTTGATATAGCTTATTATGAAACCAGTGACGTACCAAAGTTTAAAGTGCTACACTCCAGTCTCTCTCTTTCCTGGGTTCCTTTGAAACCAAAGTGAACAGACGGGAACTGATGATGAGTCAAAACAGTCCATACACAGAGCATGGGAAGGGTGCGCCCCTCCCAAGGGCTCTGTTCCTGAAGCTTTGTAGGAGTAGGACAAACAGGTGCTGAAGGAGATGGAGTCCAACTAGGACATAGCAAACATGAACCTATGCTATGTTTTATGTTATGAGAATAAACCCAGAGAGAACAAAAGTAAACTCTCTCTGAGAGACCAGACCATCAGTGCATCCGCTCTGTAGGGCACTTGCATCTAAACAAAAAATGGCAGCACAAGAAATATAATGGTCCCTGAACCACATTAACCCAGGATCATGTTTTCTGCATTTGAACACTCCGAACTCACAACCATTGCTAACACAGCAGTGGTGTCTTCCAATCTAGGCTAAGTGCCCTAACACTTGCCATGATATGCAAACCTAATGTGCTATACAGATTTAAGCTCCAGCAGGAAGATTAAGGTTGCTATCCATTCTGCAGGACGCTACGCAGTGCCAGAAGTCCTGTTCTTTCTCAGACTGTCTCTCGTACAGAGACATGAATCAGTTGCATTTACGAAGACAGAGTGTACCGCCAGGTTAAATAACAGCAGCAGCAGTCTAGCGTTCACTTTAAATGTTGCTTCTACTGTTAGTTAAGTTATTCTAAAGCCTGCCTCATCCTCACAGAAATACTACACCTAAATCCAACTTTGAAAACCAATAGAGCCGCTGAAGTGCATCCCTACATGGGATAAAATTTATTGGTTTAAAAGTTTGCTAGTATACAGCTATGGTTCTTAAAACCTCAGTTTAATGGGGGATGGTTATAGGATATAGTGTGACTTGCTAGATCCACTAATCTGTAGGCTACAGAGAGTGTTGCTGGATTCCCTGTTTGCCTGGCATTTGGCTCAAAAGAGGAGGTGTAAATAATGTTTTATGTTATAATATGTCTGACCTGAAAATTGTCTCTTTTTTCCAGAGCAAAATATAGTTTGTAAGAGGATCCCTTTTATTGCCCTTCACTGCCTAGCCTTAAGAGGGTTGTTTCAGTGTGCAACGTAGCCTAATGCACCCAGGGATATGGAATCATACAGCCAAAATGCAGGAGCTCTGCAAATGAGGAATAATAAGTTTGTTTTTTTCAACCAGCTGAATTGGTAATTAAATACATTTCCCTCCAAGTTATTACACATGTCTCAGCATGATGCTGATAGCTATTGTGCTGTAAAAAGTGCCATCTTTTGGAAGAGATATAAAACTGTCTATTTGCTGTAAGCACTCAGTAGCATATTTAGGGCCAGATTTGAAGAGTGAAGAGCATTCTTGCAGCTCCTATTGACTTAGGCCATGTCTACATCTAAAATTTTGCAGCGCTGGTTGTTACAGCTGTATTAGTACAGCTGTATAGGGCCAGCGCTGCAGAGTGGCCACACTTACAGCAACCAGCGCTGCAAGTGGTGTTAGATGTGGCCACACTGCAGCGCTGTTGGGCGGCTTCAAGGGGGGTTCCGGGAACGCGAGAGCAAACCGGGAAAGGAGACCAGCTTCGCCGCGGTTTGCTCTCGCGTTCCCCGAACCACCCTGCAAACCGCAGGGAAGGAGACCTGCTTGCTCGGGGTTCCGGGAACGAGAGAGCAAACCGGGAAAGGAGACCAGCTTCGCCACGGTTTGCTCTCGCGTTCCCGGAGCCACGCTGCAAACCGCAGGGAAGGAGACCTGCTTGCTCGGGGTTCCGGGAACGAGAGAGCAAACCGGGAAAGGAGACCAGCTTCGCCGTGGTTTGCTCTCGCGTTCCCGGAGCCACCCTGCAAACCGCAGGGAAGGAGACCTGCTTGCTCGGGGTTCCGGGAACGAGAGAGCAAACCGGGAAAGGAGACCAGCTTCGCCGCGGTTTGCTCTCGCGTTCCCGGAGCCACCCTGCAAACCGCAGGGAAGGAGACCTGCTTGCTCGGGATTCCGGGAACGAGAGAGCAAACCGGGAAAGGAGACCAGCTTGATTACCAGAGGCTTCCTCCTTCCACGGAGGTCAAGAAAAGCGCTGGTAAGTGTCTACATTGGATTACCAGCGCTGGATCACCAGCGCTGGATCCTCTACACCCGAGACAAAACGGGAGTACGGCCAGCGCTGCAAACAGGGAGTTGCAGCGCTGGTGATGCCCTGCAGATGTGTACACCTTCAAAGTTGCAGCGCTGTAACTCCCTCACCAGCGCTGCAACTTTCTGATGTAGACAAGCCCTTAGGGTATAGAGGCTCAGCCTTGTCACAGTAAGACCATTAGCCAGAGCAGGGGTGTTAATCCTATTGTTTCCACCAAATTCCAACTTAGGTAAATCTATTCTTCCTGCAGGTGCCTAAAATGCCCTCTCTGGTTTCAAGTGGCTAAATTAGTTTTTTGCTTCCACATCTCAAAATGTGGTATAGTGAGTACTGGGGCAGAATGACTCACATGTTCCATCCCAGATGTAGATGCATTGCAGTGAGAACTGAATAGTACTTGTAATACTACAGCACTGAGATGTGCTATATTACTACAACATAGTAGTGCTAGTTTAGTGTAAGTGACCCAGTTATGAAGTAATGATACTAATACCTGTAACATAATATGATATTTTGAGAGCAAAGGCCACTAAATGCACAAAGGCATAATATCTATAGCTGTGATACAGGTTATCACGTAAGTGCTTCTCTGCGCATAGTTATTTTAAGTATGTATGTATGTATAAACACACATGGAAAAAAACAATCTATAGATGGAGTGGAAAGCAGAAAATGAGGTACTGTGGGAATTTTTGTAAGACAGTCTGAGATGCACCTATTTCAAATAACTTGAGAAAAGAACATGGAAGCAAGTATTAAAATATGCAGCAGGCATAAAACTGGAAGGTCTAGTCAACACCAAAAGAATGATTGGATTCAAAGTGATTTGATCCAGGCCACTTACATGAGGTTAGAGAGACGAGGTGGGTGAGGTAATATCTTTTATTGGACCAACTTCTATTGGTGAAAGAGACAAACTTTTAAGTTTGCACAGAGCTCTTCTTCAGGTTATACACATTTAGCAATGTTAAATATATAAAGTACGAAGGACTGAGGGCTCAATTTTCAAAGGTTCTCAGAACCTTCAGATACAAATAAGCACCTACTGAGATTTTCAAAAGAACCAAAAGTAGGTTGAGTTTCTTATCTGTGCAGATCATCTATTGTTGGTCTCATGGTGTGCCCTCTGATGACTGTACAAGCCAATTCTAGAGGTGCACATTTTGCTGCAGATGGTGCATGGGAAGTTCACGGTCAGTGGATTGTGCGCTGCTGATGCTCTGTGTGTCCTTCGCGTGCCTCTTGTAGACACTGGCAGCGGTCTTCCTCAAAGGTGATGCAGGTATTTCTAACTGTTGCACGCCACTTTGTTCTGTCGCTGGCAGCGTCCTCAAGGTCCCTAGGTTTGATACTGCTGTACTGCAGATGGGCTTTGATGGTGTCCTTGTAAAGTTTCCGTGGACGACCTATATGCTGGATGCCCTGTGAGAGCTCACCATACAGAAGCTGGTGGGGGATTCTGTTGGCATCCATGCGGCTGACATGACCGGTCCAACGTAGCTGTGACTTCATGATCATCATTTCGATGCTTGACATCTGGGCTGTCTCGAGGACCTCGAGATTGGGCACTTTGTCTTGCCAGCGGATCTTCATGATGTTACGGAGGCAGCGCATGTGGAATGCTTCAAGCTGCTTGATGTGACACCTGTATAGTGTCCATGTTTCACACCCGTACAAAAGAGATGAGAGAACAACAGCTCTGTACACAAGCAGTTTTGTTGACATCCGGATATTGTGGTGGTTTAAAACTTTGACACGTAGACAGCCAAGTGCCTGGCTTGCTTTGGACATTTGTGCGTTGATCTCATTATCCAGTGATCCATCACTGGATATGACACTACCCAGGTATTTAAAGTTCTCCACTACTTTAAGATGGGTGCCGTCAATGGAGATACTCGGCACAGAAGCATTTGATCCAGGTGCAGGTTGATGAAGAACTTCTGTCTTTCTGAGGCTGATAGTCTGAAGAGTTGCAAGGCCTCAGCAAACTTGTTGACAATGAAGATCATTTTCAGTGTGAGCCATGAGGGCACAGTCGTCGGCAAAGAGTGCCTCAAGAAGGAGTTTCTGCACTGTCTTAGTCTTTGCATTCAAGCGACAGAGGTCAAAAAGTGAACCATCGTGCCAGTATTTCAAGTATATACCTCAGTCCAGATCTTTCATTGCGTGGTTAAGGATGCACGCAAAGAACAGGTTAAATAGGACAGGAGCGGGAACACGTCCTTGTTTCACGCCATTGGTGATGCTGAAGGGGGCTAATGTGGCTCCATCAGACAATACTTCGCCTGTCATGCTGTCATGAAAAAGGTGTATAATCTGGACAAATTTTCTTGGGCAGCCAAGTCGTGTTAGAATGGTCCAAAGCAGGGCTGGCTCTAGCCATTTCGCCACCCCAAGCACGGCAGCTTGCCGAGGGGAGTGCTCTGCCACTCGCCGGTCCCGTGGCTCCAGTGGACCTCCCGCAGGCGTGCCTGCGGATGCTCCACCGGAGCCGCGGGACCAGCAGACCCTCTGCAGACATGCCTGCGGGAGGTCCACCGGAGCCTCATGCCGCCCTCCTGGCAACCGGCAGAGCGCCTCCCTCGGCATGCCGCCCAGGGCCGGTGAAACTATTTAGGCGGACTAGGCGGTTGCCTAGGGCGGCCGAGATTTGAGGGAGCCAAAAAGCACCCTCCAATTTTTTTTTAAATGGTTGAGCAGCCACTGCTGCTGGGACAGAGAAGGAGTCTGAGCTGCCGGTGGCAGCCCGCAGTCCAGGATGTCCCCTGGGTCAGGGCGCCTCCATGGCAGCCGGAAGCCCAGAGTGTCCCCTGGATCAGGGCGCCTCCGCGGCAGCCCGCAGTCCAGGGTGTCCTCTGGGTCAGGGCCCCTCTGTGGCAGCCGGCAGCCCAGGGTGTCCCCTGGGTCAGGGCGCCTCCGTGGCAGCCAGCAGCCCAGGGTGTCCCTTAGGTCAGGGCACCTCCACGGCAGCCCGCAGTCCAGGGTGTCCCCTGGGTCATGGTGCCTCCGCGGCAGCCCTCAGTCCAGGGTGTCCCCTGGGTCAGTGCGCCGCCCCAGCAGCCGGCAGTCCAGGGGGTCCCCTGGGTCAGTGCGCCGCCCCGGCAGCCGGCAGCCCAGGGGCGGGGGTCCCCTGGCCCAGGGAAACCCTGGGCTGCCGGCTGCCGCGGAGGTGCCCTGACCCTGGGTCAGGGCGCCGCTGCGGCAGCCGGCAGTCCAGGGTGTCTGGAGGGGGCGGCAGGCGGACGGTCGGCTGCTCGCGCGGCTCCGGTGGACCTCCCACAGACACCACTGCGGCAGCTCCACCAGAGCTGTGGGACCAGCGCGTGGAGGGCGAAATTGCCATCCGCCTAGGGCTCTCAAAACCCTAGCATCGGTCCTGATGCCGTCCCAAGCACACGCTTGGCGTGCTGGGGCCTGGAGCCGGCCCTGGTCCAAAGGGCTCCCTGTTGACGGTATCAAACGCCTTTGTCAGACTTATAAAGACAGCATACAGGTGTATGTTCTGTTCAATGCACTTCTCTTATATTTGTCTGACAGCAAACACCATGTTGACTGTGCTCCGGCCAGGTCGGAAACCACATTGACTTTCAGGTAGATTTGCCTCGGAAATACTGGCTATTAGGCAGTTCAAGATTTTGCGGGCGATGATCTTCCCACCAACAGAGAGGAGGGATATGCCTCTCTAGTTTCCACATTCTGCTTTGCTGCCTTTATTCTTGAAAAGAGAGACAATGGTAGCATCATGGAGGTCCTGTGGTATGTTTTCATTCTCCCAGATGCTGATGACCACGCTGTGTAATGCTGCTAGTGCTGCTGAACCTGCTGCTTTGTATATCTCTGCTGGTATCCCGTCTTTCCCAGGAGCTTTTCCTGAACTCATCTGGCTAACAGTTTTCTTAATCTCATCTATAGTGGGCGGAACGTCAAGATTTGTCAGAGCAGGTTGTTGTGGAATTTCACTGAGGACATTATTATTCATGGTTGATGGTCTATTGAGAAGGTTTCTAAAGTGTTCTCGCCATCTTTCGTTGATGCCTTCTTTATCTTTAATCAGCGTTGTGTTGTCTGATGAGAGCAATGGGGTGGTCCTTGGTTTACAAGGTCCATAGACTGTCTTAATAGCACTGAAGAATATCTTTGAGTTGTGAGTCTCAGCAGAGTGCTCAATTTCTTTGGCTTTGCTCTCCCACCAGTTGTCTTGTATCTGATGGAGGTCTTTCTGTGTTTTGCTCTGAAGGTACTTGAAATGGTCCCATTTAGAGACTGAGGAGGGGTCATTCTGCCATTTGATAAAGGCTTTTCTCTTTACTTCCAGTGCTGAGCATATTTCTTCTTGGTTCTCATCAAACCAATCCTGATGTGTTCTTTTCTTTGGTCCAAGAGATGTTATTGCTGTGTCAGTCACTATCTGCTTGAAGTGGTCCCACATTTAGATTATAGTACTGATCAATTGTCCGTGTGATGTCAGTTTGTCATCAAGACTCCTCTGGAAATTGTTGAAACACTGAGCATCCTTCAGTTTGGCTATGTTGAAAGCAGGTCACACATGCTTAGGGCGTTTGTGCGGAGAGGGAGTGATGTGAAGTTGAAGAGACATCCTGACTAATCTGTGATCTGTCCAGCACTCTGCGCCTCGCATTACTCTGGTGATCATTATGTCTCGGATGTCTCGCCTTCTGACAATGGCATAATCTATCAGATGCCACTGTTTGGACCTAGGGTGCATCCACGTCATTTTGTATTTGTCCGCTTGTCGAAACAGAGTGTTGGTAATGGTCAGGTCATTTTCAGAACAAAGGCTCAAAAGGAGTAGTCCATTGTTGTTCATTTTGCCTACACCATGTGGCCTGGTTGTTCCTTTCCAGTTCTCGCTGTCAACCCCGACTCGGTCATTGAAATCTCCAAGTAGGAGTAGTTTGTCTGTTACAGGTGTGGCCTTGATCAGCCTGTCGAGATCTTCATAGTATTGTTCCTTTGAGTTGTCAGAGCATGTTAGTGTGGGTGCATATGCACTGATGATGGTGGCATGACATTTGGCATTTAGTGGGAAGTGTAGTTTCAGCAATCTTTCATTGATACCCACTGGAAGGTCTGGGAGTTGATGCATCAATGAGGTTTTTATTGCCAGACGAACTCCATGTATTCTGTTCTCTGTCTCAGTCTTACCCTTCCAGAAGAAGGTGTAACCACTTCCTAGTTCACTCAAGGAACCTTCCCCAGGCAATCTTGTTTCACTTAATGCCGCTATATCGATGTTGTAGCGGGCTAGTTCTCAAGCAATGAGAGCTGTCCTTCTCTCAGCTCTTGCAACAGCTTCTCGATCCATGAGGGTACGAACATTCCATACACTAATGGTAAGTTTCCTCAAATTTTTCTTTTGGTTTCAGCCACAGGTTGGGTTAAACTGCCAGCCGTGGCTTGCTGGCCAGTTGTTGTAGGGCAGGCAATTTTTAGGCCACCTTTTCTAGACCCCTCCCTTACTAGGGCGAGCAGTGCTGTCCTGAAGAGGGCTGCTCAGATGCCTGGGATGTTGCCGGGCAACTCTGCTGCCCAAGGTACAGAGCTGGACAACCACCTATCCACAGGCCACCTGCGTGCAGGTTTGGGACTACAACTCCCAGTGGTAACCTCCACCTGTCGCTTTGCCCCTCCCCCATCGCCACAGGACTTGGATGGTATGATGATGATGATTGATGATTTGCACAGGACCTGTGTGCGAAAGCTTTTTAAGTGGTAGAGCCGTTGCACGGGAGCAATCCCACTCTCTCAATCTTAGAAGCCAGAAACCAATGGTAAGAAAAATCGTCACGACTGGTAACTTCTTTGGTTGCAGTGGATGGTCTTGACGTCTTTCGTGCCTCGTCAAGCCCTTCACTGTCCACAAAGCATTGCAGAACCACCTTCTTGGCTGTTGGATCTTAGTGATCTCTTTCACCCAGTCCGCCGGAGCTGACGTTGTATGCAGGGTAGGCATATCCCTAATTCACTGAGGGTTTGAGTCCCATCAGTTACACTCACTTGGTTTAGCCGGCCTGTCAAAGCCATTGCCCAGGGTGTGGCCACTGTGCATGCTGAAGCTACTTGGAGCCACAAGTGAGAGCTGAGTGACAGGTGGGGACCAAAGTGGACAGACCAACCCCGAAGGGTACAACAAGTCCCCCCATCAGAGGTACTACCCTTCCCTGGACACCCCATATATATGTATATATATATATAAACACACACCTACACACACACTCTTCCCTCTAAGTTAGTTATTTGCTTAGATACTTTTGAAAATCCCACTGTGTGCTTCTCTACATCTATCGGTATCTAAATACCTCGGAAAATCAGGCCTTGAATTAATAGTTACAAGTATCCCCACAGCGTAGGCTCCACCCAGGAAAATGAAAAGGTAGTTGGATGTGTTTCTTGAGGGACAGACTATCACAGATTATAATAATGACACTATCTGGCTAATAATTCCACACCTACCTGTATTACTGAATACAACTGTGCACGTTGTATCATAGGAAAAGGCAATATACAAGATGGATATTTTGAAGTGGCAAACAATCTTTATTGTTTGACAGCTCTGATTAGTGTTTTCTGTCTTGTACTGAGCGGTCATCATGTCAAAGTCCAAAGCACAACAGACACTGTTGCTGTGATTACGTTTGTTAATGAAGTTAATACCCTCCCAGTACAAACTATTACTATGACGTTTCAACATAGGCATCATTGTTCCTCCCCATGCATGCTGTCTCCAGTATACCACTGCATTCACTGGGTACAGGATCCAATTTCAGCATGCTGTGCTCCCTAGCTCACCCTTCCAAATTCCCAGCCCAAACAAAAAGGAATAGAATTTAGACATTACTTGCACTGTAAGTTCAGTGTCTCAGGCCATAAAATTAGGCTTCCTCTTTATGTGGACTTTGAACAACTGGCCTGACCCAAGACGTAACAAATGTTTGCAGAGGAAAAGAAAGAAGCAATTTCCCTTCAGCATCAGCAGAGGCAATAACAACAGATGTCAGATTAAGTAGGTTAGCAGGGTCATGGAACCATTTATATTCGGTTTGTCATTTGGAGTTCTGATGTACAATAGATTTTAAATGTTGCTATTTTTATATTAGGGAGAGAGAGAGAGAGAAGATTATGAGGAGATAGATCCTGTTGATAAAAAAGGTTCCTAAATCTCACTCCTATGTTGGAAACAGAGAATTGAGCTATATATAAAGCGCTGTCAAATGCACAAAGTAAACAAACTTCAGTCAGAGTGATCACAGATGTTTTTTGTAATCATAACAGAAATGTGATTTTCAAACGGAAGGTAGTCCTTCAAAATTTCATTTTTCTCTGACATTGTGAGAGATCATCAGTGACTCCATATCAGATGTGCCCAAGTTAAAACTAAATGCTGTTTTCTCTCACTGCCAGTCCTGCACACTTACTCTAGAAGCACAGGCTGACAACTGAGATCTTTCCTGCTTGTGCATCATAAACAAGAAAGAATCGCTTACAGCTGTGTAATCCTGCTGCCCGCAAACTTCTCTCATTAAGAGCTGTGCAACACCATTTTCTTCAAATTCTGCACTTGGCTACACTTGTACAACTCCATTATTTTTATGATTTGCCCTCAGTGACACCTGTGCAACCTCATTATCTTCACATTATGCCCCTGGTTTCACCTGTGCAATCTCTTTGGGGATAGTGGCCCCACAGTGGAAACTTAAGACAGTTCACAGTACTTTTGATTATGAAAGAGAATCTCTCTCTGTTTAGTGCTGAGGTCACCTTACAAATCCTACAAACATAATTATGTAAAAATATAATGTCTTTTGCCTATAGGATTACAAAAGAATTTCAAAAACTATATGGTACATGTATATGAATTCAATTTAATACAACTGTCTTGAGAAACCATATGTTTCTCCAAAATAGAAGATAAAGAGATAACCCTCTGCTCTCTGTTAGAGGTAGGTACAGTTTACCTAGGATAGGGTTCCACTAGAAATGGTTTAAATACATCATTTTTGGAAGGAAGAAGTCTCCAACAGCTACTCCATATCAGGTTATCAGGTAACAGGACAAGGTCAGAACCAATGATATTCAAAGCCAAACCCAGTCTTCATCAGCACTGGTTCAGTTTCAGCATCTTTCTTGGTATTGACATATTGTAAGACTGGAAGACCAACAAATTCCAGAGCATGTGTACCAAGAAATGCTGCTACATGTCCAGTGATCACATGACACTAAAAGCTTTGATGATGGGACAAGATTGCCACTGATGCATGCAGACTGACTATACAATCAGACCTCCTTAAGTATCTTGCCAGACATAAGTCAATGGGATGCTCAATTTCCAAGTAGACCACATCCCATTTGGTTTTGCCATGATGACTTGCTGAAAATTGAACTTTCAATGAGAGTTTTAATTGAAATTTTTGAAACTCAGAAAATTCCAATCAACTCTAGATTTTACTAGGCTGGGGTTCAGCACTATTAAAATGCAGCCACCTGTGGAATGGAGGGTAGCAATCAAATGCTTCACACACAACACATTGCAAAACACTGCTTGGGAAGGAGCCAACCTTTGGGCAGACCAGTACTCTTATGAAAACTTCCTAAAGATCTTTTGCACCTAGGCAGAGGAGATAAGACCTGAGTTGTAAGATGGCTAAATTCTGAATGGCCTTCCCATGCTTTGTAGGGTAAACAACATGGAACAGCCCACTGCTTTTGCAATGGTTCGAAACAAACCAACCTTAGAAGTTCAGTGTTAAATCAAGACCTCTTGCCAGCACATGGAAGTAAGGAATTTAAGAGTGCTCGTCACAGCTGTATGAAGTAATGCAAAGCCTCTCCTTTTTGTGTATACCCCAACATTTTCCATTTTTGTGCCAGGCTTTCAGAGAAACTAATGGTGAGTCAGCCATAGGTAAGTTGCTGTGTAGGTTACCAGCTAGAGTCATACCAGTGTAAATCCAGAATCACTCCATTGTCTCCAATGGAATGAACATGCATATGCACTAAGGTAGCTGAGAACAGAATATGCCTCATTTTCTTAAGCTAGAAAGCCTGAAAGTGACTCTAAAGAAAGGATGTTTTTAAGGCTGTTTCAATTTTATAGAATCCTTGAATACCACAGCTGGTATTTTATTCAGAAAATCTGTTCAGTTATCTACATCTATCTATCTATCCCCTCCTCCCCACAAACACATTTTTAATTATTTCAGTCAAGTCAGCAAGGCTCCAAAAATCAGGGCCAGATCCTCACCTGGTGTAAATTGACGTAAGTCCATCACAGTCTCTGACTGGACTGTTTGCAGAGTGAAGGAGCCCAGAGCTGCCAACCCTATCACTGATCCCCACAGATTATAGGTTTTCAGACTTTCCTGCAAGTCTGTAGGGAAAACATGTGATCCTCCAGAGAAAACCCCTGTGATTGACTGTCCTTCCTTGGAAATCCAGTAGAGTGGCTACACATGCTGAGGAGATTCTTCCACACATGAAGAAGGCAGGTTTCCCTCCTGCCTCAGGTGTGCTCCTGAAGCACTTGGCCCTATTGGCAACAACTCCTCTGCCTCCTAGCTTCACCCTTCCTGGAGCTGAGATGGGAAGGGTTGGTAAGAAACAAACTCCTGGGGTTTGGCCCGCACCTCCTCAAGTTCCCCCAGCACTAGGCGGGGAGTGACACAGCTGGGGAAAAGAAAGCGGCCCAGCGCTAAGGAGAGCAGTCTGAGTGGGAGCAGTGTTAGTATCTGAGGAGGTGTATTTGGTTATGCTGAGATCTGTGGGGTTAGGCAGATTAATTCACTAGAGGGGCTATATGTGGGGTGGAGAGGTAGCAGACTAATTTACTGAGAGCTGGGGCTGTGAAGGTGAGGGGCAGAGCAATGCACTGGGAGACAGAGTGCCTGGTGGTGGTGCAGATGCTTCCAGCTCCTCTCCTATTGGGGCCCAATAGTATGGGGAATGCTTGGAAGCTCCTTAGTTGAAGGATCAGGCCATTTATATATTTGCATGCTGTCTTGCTTTATCCTTTAATATTCAAAAGGAGGCAGCTAAAAGAAGAAGAATAATAGAAATAGCATTGAGATGTCCTTGTAACTACAGCACATGCTGGTAAAAAAAAAAAAAATGCCAAACACTTCCTGATTAATACAAAAACACGTTCAAGTCTTCTGTTTCTGACCTGATAGTTCTCTACTTAATTCCATCCCCAGCTGGTTATTACCTAATCAGTGGCAGCCTAAATATTCCCTAGCACTCTTCTGTTCTGTATATTTATACCACTTTGACTTGCCAGCAATATGCTAATTTTCTTTTGCACTAAAACTGAGTACAAACTGGTCTAATTCCCAAGAAATGCACTAATTAAAACTTCTGAAAGTTAACATGTATGAATTCCGTTAGACTAAGTCTCTAGCCTTACCTGAAGTATGTGCAGAAGCGCTGACCTGAGAATTACTGATTACAAGCATACACAGCAGAAAATAAATTACTTGGTTTTCATCTAGATTTTAAAGATAATCCATAACAGTTTAATAGGCTCATTGGAACTAAATTGTTCCAGACTCAGTGAGTATCTCCCAAGATGTCTTTTGTTTGTGTTGTTTGGGAAACTGCTGCCTGCTCAGAGGTCTGAACTTTTTTATAATTACTTGTATGATAAATATGAAAAAAAATAAATGAGCTGATTGGAATCTTAACCAAAAGCAAGAAGCAAAAACTGCCTGGATGATCTCAGACATAACAAGTAATAACAGGCCCCTTTCTGTGCAACCAGTGTCTTTGGAAATGACTTTAGATTTATCATTACCATTTTCACATGGTTGTAATGCACGGACTGGGAGGAAAAAAGGATTTAAAAGCTTTTTTTTTTTTCCAAACAAATCAGTTTTCATTTAGAAACTGTCACTCTTTGAACAAAGACATTTTTCAAATATATTTGCTCCCTGAAAGGACATCATAAGTATTGCTCACGAAATGAGAAATACCGTTGGTCACATCTTTATAAAAGCTATTTAACATAGTATGGAGTAAACATGGTGCTAAAGGGGCATGTTTGAAAGTCTGGCAAGAACATTAAAGGAATGTGTTCAGTCCAAAAAATCGCTTTATAAAAATAAGCTTTAATAAAACTCAAGAACAAGATTTAGAAAAAAAGCTAAGGCAGTGGAAATCTGAGTAGGGGCTGTTCATTGTATCTTATCCACAGTAAAGGATTAGACCCTGACACCACTAGTATGTGACCAAATGGGGGAAAAAAAATATTCCTAGAGTAAAAGGAGCAGGAATTCTATCTTTTACGGACTTTTCCTCAGTGCTTTCAGCATTGCCTTGGATAATACAGTAGGCACAGCACCCTATGGAACCCAAACCTGATTGACAGTAATATGAGAAACACCCCCATTTGGTTTGTAGGAAAATTAGGAAGGTTATGGCAGGAAGAATTCTGAAAGATGATGGAACTGAGAACAATTGCAGGATCTCAGAATGACTGGTGGAACCATGGAAGTCCTGGTTAGGGCTGAGCAAATAGTTGATTTTTTTGTGGGGAGGGGGAGCAAAACAATTCAGGGGCACTGGAACAAATTGCATTGTAGCGGGGCTGAGAGTCATTGAACCACATGGTAAACCCTGCATATAATGGAATCCACTTTAAGCCAGGGGCTGCGGTAGCACCCTCAGCATCCCTAGTTCCAGCACCTATGAAACAATTCACTTCATTTTGAACTGAAACTGAATTTTTTCTTACTAGAACAAAAAATGAAAAACTTTAGTCTGTGCGGAATGTCAGTTTGACTTGATGTTTTTGAAATCATTCATCTACACACATGCATGTGTGCACATATACGCATAACTTGCATTACATCATATCTGGACTAATCATTAAATGAAGAATATGAAATGTAGATTGTTAGCCATACTGTATTAGGTGACAGTTGAGAGCAGTACATGCAACGAGGAGGGTAATTCGTTTACCGGCTTATGGATTCTGAAACAAAACTGATATGATGTCTTTTGATGCCTGGTTTTTCATGCACATCTTTGATTTATTGATTTAAGTGAAGGGATTTGTGCAAAGTCAAGTAGCCAGACAGCTAAGTACTGTTCACTGCAAATTTGTGGTATATAATTCTAGATAAGGTTGGAAGTAATTTACATTTAACAGATTTAAGCTGCAGATCCACCTGTTTCTGATAATAGCATAGGAAGAACTTAATTGTTTTGCAAAATCCAGTTTTGCTACATTTCCATTACAAATATGCAAGACTTTAAATCCTACATATCCACAGTTTTTGGAAGGTGGCAGAATGCTGCTAACTCAGACATTCAGTATGGGGGCTTCTCACATATATAATTGCTATGCACTATTATATGCATTATGCAAATTGATACACATAATTTCAGAGATCTGTAATGTGGATGTGTGACAAAACAAGACCCTTAGTGATTTGAAATTAAAATAGCTACAGGATAATATCTAGCTCCTATCTTGTTTTTCCTCAGTAGATTTTGAAGTGCTTTATAAATTAGATTAATATAGCATAGCTCTATTTTGCAAATGGAGAAACTTAGCGGGAATGTGACTTGTATAAGGTGACACAGCACATCACAGCCAGGAATAGAATCTAGGGGTTAAAGCCAAAAAGGGACGTAGGTGTTGTCACTCCTAACTTTTAGGTGCCTTGCCATCCGCTGGGCACCAGAATTAGGTGTCCAGGCTCCCTATACAGTGTATGGGGAGAGTTAAGGATGGGATCCACAAAAACTAGCATGCTGAGCAGGTACCTGCCTAACTTAGACAGTTAGATAAGCCAAGGAGAGGTGTGGGTCCTAAGCCCTGTCCCTCTCAAGGAGCTGGGTGCCTAAATCTAGGGTAGAAAGAAGGGCCTATCTTCACTTGGGATTCTCAGCTGTTAACCCTCTCTTGCAGTCAGGATCCTAAGCAATTTCTGCAAGAAACACTGGGGAAAGGGAGGCGGAATGAAGAGGGTCCCTTATAATTTGTAGCCCAGTAGACACTCAAAATGGATGTGGGAGACATAGGTTCAAATCCCCCCTCTGCCTGATATGGAGTAGGAATCTGAACTTGGATCTTCAGCCTCTGAGGTAAGTGCCTTAACCAGTGGACTGTGGGATATTCTGGTACAGGTTCCCTCAGTCTCTCCGTTGAAGCTGTTCATTGGGTATAAATATTTAAATATGTAGTGGGTCAGTAGGCATGTGAGAATGACTCCGTAGTTAGTTTGGTGGTTAGGGTACTTATCTGATGGAGGGGAAACCTGAGCTCAAACTCCTTATTGATGTGGGTTAGAGTGGGCAATTGAACTTCCATATTCTGGACTGGTGCCATACCTAAAGATTATAAGGGGTCCCCCTGCTGTCTCATCTCCTTAGCCCATTTTGTGTGAGTTTAAGAGTATGTTGAGCATGCCCACTGAATCAGAGTAGGCATGCTCAGACAAGCAAGATAAGCAGGACTTGTTTGAGAATTAAACTGGGGCTTAGGTGTGAGTGGTGCCAATGGGCCTAGGCTGAGGTGGCTGTGCTCATGCTCACTGGCAGAAATTTAGGTGCCTTGGGGACTGCAGGTGCTTACAGGGATAGGTGGTAGCTAAGCAGTGCCACTTATGGATCTCAGTGGCACTTAATGTTGAATTTGGGCCCCCAAAATGGTAATTAGGCTCCTTAGTCCTTTTGTGGTCTCCAGGTCTCCGTCTAGCACCATTCCATAAACCAATCTTACTGCTAACTAACTGAAGCCTCAGTTACACAACTTTCAAGCAATGTAGGGAGGAGATGGGATGTGAAATAGAGAGAAAGGGTCAAATTCTGCAATAGATTTTTTGCGCTTAACTCCCATTGTTTTTAATGGGACTATTCCTGTGAGCAAAGCCTGCTTCCGTGAACAAGAGTTGTAATATCAAATTGAGCCTGAGTAAGCTATATGAAAGGTTGCACCAGTCTATCTGAGCTGAATGACAAATTCACTAGAGACATTTTCCAAGCCAGTTGGCTCAATGTAACGATTAATGTATCTTTCCTAGCCAGATTATAAGGACATTATCAGGTGGCAGTTCTGTCCAGTGGAACTTCAAAAAGACATCCATCATGTCAGATACTTATTATGAGGTTCCTCTTTTTAGGGAAAGTACAGCTTTCATTTTACCTCAGTAATTCAAAGCAGTGGGGAAACATATCAGCTATAGTATTCACTCCACTTTGAAAATCTGTCAACAGCAGTGTCTTGGGCTCTTTCTGATCACTTGCAGATAACTGCCCTGACTCTGTGCCACTATTAAGATTTCCATATTGTTTACTGAGGGGCTGTGTTTGAGACAGGTTAAGTTACATCTTTATGGACATCTAGATGAAAGTTTATTCAGTCATCTAGTTGATCCTTTTCTTTAATATTTCAGACAATAGTTAAAGTGACAATGACCACATCACACCAGTTTTAAAAGCTGCTTCATAGACAGAATGCAACTTCAAAAAGTTGTTTAAATTCAGTTTGACTATCTTTTTAAAAAAAAGGCTAAAATACAGTAGAAAGCGTGCCATAGAGGACTGTCCCCCTGCACTGGTCGTCATGACCGGGAATGGGATGGATGTTCTATATATCTCTTCTGTCTCTAATTCATATGATTCTATTAAATATTATCTATTCATGTTAAATAGCTAAAAACAACAGTTAAAAAGAGACATCTCAAGATGAATACTTTTGAGTCCCATTTTTCCTAATCTAGTTTTGTGAGCAAGGTAAAATATAATGTGAAGTGGGCAAGCTATTCATATTGAACAAATTATTAAAGATATTTACCTGCTTTTCTGTTCCAGAATTTTCTCGCTTCTTATTTTTTTTTATTAATAATCATTTGAACACTTTATGGAAATATATTTCAACAAATGGCCTGACTGTTCACTTCCACTCTGCCTTTAACTATTCAATGTTCATTATTTACATTATATAGGTTTGGCTACCTCATAAGTCACATGCTAGTGTTTCTATTCTTTGATAGTATGACCAAAACTTTATAAACATGGAGTGATGTGAGCACTTCTGGTGCAAATTATACTTGTTAAAATTTAAGGCTAGATTCTAATCTCATGCTGTTGTACAAACAATAAAACTCCACTGACTTCAACAGAAGAAGTCAGATTTATACCAGCATAAATGAGAAAAAAATCAGGTCTTAATATTTAAAACACAAGTTCATATGAAAGCAAGGTCATATTTTGCATTAAAAGTACATTTATACACTGTTTATAAAAATATTAAGAAATGATTAATAGATGTTATAAGTGGATGCATACGAGTAATATGTATTAGAGATGGGTATAAGCACATCAGCAGAAGTTTTAGAGATCGTTATAAGCCATGATGGTAAGTAACCTATTGAACTATTGCACTCTATAACAATTGCTTAACCAATTACTAAAATATCTATTAATCTATTATTCAACCTTTATAAACTATTTATAAATGTAACCTTAAGATAATGTGTGACTCAAATGAATGTCTGGTATAATTTCAAATCCTGTTGTCTTTACAGGGAGGGCTTGTTAAACTCAGCTCCTTCAGTAAGGATTAAAAATTTAGAAATCATAAAGCTTCATTCAGTTCTGTGGGTTTGCAGGATTAGACTGAGCACAGAGAGAGCTACCAAGTGACCAATTGTCACAAAAATGGTGTTATTAAATCAAAATGAAAACATAAATCCCAATCTTGGAAAACAACGGCCCATCCAGAAACAACAAGAGCATTCTTTGGACTATATCCCCACTATACTTTTAATAACCTCCTCCGTAAAATGGTGGAGATCATTACCAAGCTATGTAAAGGTGAGGAGATAGTGAGTTGAAAGGAGCTATATACGTAAATATATTATTATTATTAATATTAATGTATTATCTTCTTGATAGACAAGTACAATTCTCACTTGTGTTATCCAGCATTAGACAAGCATATAAAGTGGAAATTTGGCTTTAGATCTATTGGAAAATACATTTTGTTGTGCTCCAAAATGGTATTGTGCAATGGCAATATTAATAATGTAAGGGGCACTTAGTAATATCATGTGCATTTCTAAGGCACTTGCCATAATTGAATCAAGGCACCACATATTGTTTTTCATTTATATTAACAATTTAAGCATCTCTTGGGCTTTTACTCATCTACCTGTGATGGCATTGACGGTGACTTTTTATTGGAATTTGACATAATATCTTCCATGTCACTGTACAGGATATGAAATGTGCCTTTTTTGATAAAACAGCATATATAAACTGAAATGAATAGTAATGTTGGAATGAAGAATTTTTATAGCTTTATTTTTAATTTTAGTGTTCAAGAAAAGTTTTATTCCAAATAATTACATATTAGTCATATAATACACATTGTCAATATTAGAGTGGTTGATATAAAGCATACTATAATGCATTTGATCTATTAATTCTGTGTAATAACTTTTCAACTGAGTCCAACCCACGATGAATATGGCATATTGTAAGTAATTTAATCATTGGTAAACTGTCTTTATTCAAAAGCAACAGAAACCAAGTATGCTTTACGTGTGTCCTGAGATGATATGATGTAAGCAGTTTTGTAATATTGAAAATAAATTAAATAAACCATCACCGTAAGCAGTTTCATGATAGAAATCCCATAAGTAACACAAAAGCAAACCACATGTTCATTAGCTACAATTAATTCAGTTTTCTGGACCCTATATAACAGTTACAGAGTGTAGAATGAGGGTAAGTATTACCAGTGGTGACTCAGCTGTGCAATTTGCCCTTTATAGTGTATATCGTGTCACTTATAAACTACTCCATTAAATTAATGGAGGAAGTAATTACTGGAAAAGCTTGACTCCCACGCTTGTGTGAGCTTTGAAAACCTGTATCTCAAGCTGTGGCTCAGATGTTAATCTCAAAGCCTCTCAGATTTTACTTTACCAATAGCCAGGAAAACTAAAAACAATATAAAGACAATTCTGCATTTTTTCCCTGCTATCACATTTCTGGGTATATAGAGAGTTATTCACATTTAATGTTAAGCCTTGACTACCGAAAGAGTGAAGCTCACCTTACTGAATACCACCTCAAGTACTTAATGCAAAGATGAAGGATATTGAATAATACTACCCTGGGATATGAGGGTTCAATTTCCTGCTCTGCCAAAAATGTCCTGTGTGACTTTGGGCAAGTCACTTAGTCTCTCTATCCCTCAGTTCTTCATCTGTAAAGTGGGGATAATAGCACTTTCCAGCCTCACAATTAAAGATTGTGAGGTGCTGAGATACTGTGTAATGGGGGTCACCTTAGTTAAATCTTAAATGCAAACTAATTTTAAGTTGCTAATACTACCAGATTGATCTTAAAACAAATGTAGCAATCCAACATTTGCAGTCTAGGGCCGTGATTCAGGAAATCACTTATGCATGTGCCTAAGTCCTATTGACTTTGGGCCTGAGTTAGTCACAAAGGATGTCTTCAGAAAGTAATGGCCACATTCTGCCCACACAGAGATCTCGTAGAAATCATTTTTGGCCCTTAGCATATGTATTAAGAAATCTGACCAGATAATCTTGATTCCATGTAACTCACATATGCCCGGTGCTAAAATATTATATGGTAATCCTTTTGCTTTCATCTTTCTGGTCACAGGCATATAGGTCTTGATTCTCCTCTCCCACCAGTTTTATGCCAGTGTAACTCACTTAACTTCAAGGGAGTTACTCCTGATTTTCAGTGTGTATGTGAAAGGAGAATGAGGCCTATAATATCATAAATGATGACTTAAAAAAAAGAAAGTTCTCATTCATTAGCTACTGTGCTTCAGAAAAGTTTGTGACTGCCAGCATTGGTTCTGCAATTGTCTCAGACAAGCCATGGTATTGCTAACACTTAATAAGAACCATGTTATAGCCAGATAAGATGAGAAATGTTAAAGATAAAATTAGATTGGTTCCATATTATATTTTTCTCTGTTATTCTGTAGGTTCTATCTTCCTGAATGATTTATTTATAAAATATAAGGATGTACTACAGGCTGTGGAGTCTATAATAAACACTATGAAAGTTCTTCCAGTTGCGTTCTGTCCCTATGAACCTGACCTCTGATAAGATCTGAGCTTTATCACATTTTCATGCATTCACATTTTAATAGTTAGCATTATTTCTATGCAAGCCAAGCTAGAATGAACTAATTTGTATTTTTTCCTGAGGTATGATTTCACCACAAATCTTTCCCTTGGTAATTGTAGGTAACACTTTACTTTTCTATAAACTTATCCTCAATTAGGATGGAACACTTAAAAATACAAAAACATTGACATGACATTCACATAAATGAAATGTAAAATCTGTTTGTTATGAATTCTGCCATTACTGGCATACAAACAAATGCACAAAGATGGGGCACTCAAACTAAATTATTAACAGATTTTTGTCCTTCCTACCTGAAAGAAATAAAGCTGTAGTATTCAACTGGGAGAGGTTTGGAGCCAGTACATATGCACATGGCTTTTTTCCCTGTCCAAGATTTTCCTCCTCCCTTTCGCTGCTGGCTGACCTAACAGGGATTCCGTAGCTAACGTGAGAGTCACTCCCTATGGGCTCAGTTGTGCCACGTAGGCTCAGCTCCATGTTGGGGGAAGTGAAACTCTGTACCATTTAGGGAAAGAGAATTCCTCATGGAGCTCTGTGAGAATGGGTGAGCATGGCTTCTTCTATTTCTTCAGAGCATGCAGCTTCCCCATCTCTGGCAGCCAATGCTTGATTCAGGAGGTAGCACCATTGCCCCAACTGCTCCCATTGTCTGTTGAGTGTACAACTGTGTCCCTATTGTTCAGATGTGACAATGCGGTTCTGGTAGGACCCAACTGAGAGTGCCAATTCAGGACCAATTGCTTAAACAGGACAGTTATAGCCCAAGGCTGGGGTTTTTCCACCTCTAAGGCAAACCAAACCAGCCAGACAAAGAGGACTTCGGTCTCATGCTACTGGCTAACCACAAGTCACCCAAGCAATTTCCTTAGACACTCCAGTTTCACGGTATCACCACCAGTCCCACTCGTCCTGGGGATGAATGGTTATGAAAACCAACACCCCAATAAAAGGAAAAGTTTCTCTCGATCCCAAAGAATCAAGCCCCAGACCCAGATCAATACACAAATCAGATCTTACCCACAAATCACGCTGTTGCCAATCCTTTAGAATCTAAAATCTACAGGTTTATTCATAAAAGGAAAAAGATAGAGATAAGAGCTAGAATTGGTTTAATGGAATCAATTACATACAGTAATGGCAAAGTTCTTAGTTCAGGCTTGTAGCAGTGATGGCGTAAACTGCAGGTTTAAATCAAGTCTCTGGAGAACATCCCCCGCTGGGATGGGTCATCAGTCCTTTGTGCAGAGCTTCAGTTTGTAGCAAAGTTCCTCCAGAGGTAAGAAGCAGGATTGAAGGCAAGGTGGAGAAGAGTCATCAGCCTTTTATATGCTTTTCCAGGTGTAAGAATACTTCTTTGTTCTTACTGTGGAAAATTACAGCAAAATGGAGTCTGGAGTTGCATGGGCAAGTCCTTGCATACTTTGCAGAGTTACAAGGCTTATCTGCCTTCTCTCAATGGGTTAGTTGTGTAGCTGATGGTCCTTAATGGGCCATCAAGCAGGCTAGGCAGAGCTAACACTAACTTGTCTGGGATGTTTCCCAGAAGCACAGCACAAATTTGAAATACAGACAGTCTAGAGCCAATATTCATAACTTCAACTGCAAAATGATACATGCATATAGGCAGCATAATCATAACCAGCAAACCATAACCTGGTCTTAGACACCTTATATGACCCCCTTTAACATAAGATTTGGTGCCACTACAGGACCTTGGTTGCAACCATGTTCTATATGGTCCCAGATTATATCAATAATGTCACATCAGGAAGACAACAGAAATCAGGGAGGAAGCCACTGACGCTTTCTTCATGCCCCCCCTTACACTCCCATAGAGAAGCGGGGATCAGTCTGGGCTGAAAATGACTATCATAGATATTAACTAGGGGCCAGATCCAGGGTCCACTTAACTGACTGGAAAGTCTTTTATTTCAGTTGTTGAGTCAGGCCCTAAATACCTATACTAACTTAAAGTAGATGCCAATGCTTCTAATCAAACCCAGTGCAATCTACAGGCCATTACTCTGGTGAATTGTCTCTCTGACTTCACTGGGTCAACATTTGTAAGGAATGCTGAAGTAATCTGTAAGTGATTCAAATGTGGAAGTTTAAGAGAGTGTCCTTTGCTAATAACTTTCTCATGAGGAGAAAATAGGCTTCTTTAACCTAGCAGAGATAGGCATAGCAAGAACCAATGGCTCGAAGTTAAGCCAGATAAATTCAAGTTAGAAATAATGCACCTTTTTTTTTTTTTTTGGCAGTGAGCATGATTAGCTGTTGGAACAAACTTCCAAGAGAAGTGATGGATTCTCCATCTCTTGTTGTCTTCAAGTCTAGACTGAATATGGTGTTCCAAGTGGTACCAACAGAAACGGAGGCACTCAAAACTAGAATCCCTAGGAAAGCTTATGTCTCCAGCCATGCATCTGTGAGCTGCCTCCTGGTACATCTCACTGCAGCCACCATGCCACCATAGAGACAGCACACCGCTTTGAAAAGTATTTTTTCTCACATAGGTCCTGCTCCAAAGCCTACTGACTGCAGTGAATCCATCAATTAAGTTCAATGGGCTTCGGATCTGGTCATTGGTGCCTTGTCCTGCCACTCTTACTTACAGTGTGTAATACCTTACTCCACTTGCAGTCCCAGTCACTGTGAGGTAGGTGGCAAAATCCATCCCTGGTCCAGTTTGGATAAGCAACCGATAAAGTTTGAATGCTTAGTACGTGTCTGAGTCTGATATTCCTACTTACAATGAGCAGCATCGTACAGGCTGATGTCTTTGGGACTACTCAGGGAGCCAGATATAACTCCACATAAATAGGGGTCAAACAATCATGCCCCATAAGGACGATGAGTGAAACCCTGGCCCCACTGAAGTCAATGTATGTCAGTAGGTACTATACACGATAATGTAAAGTAGTAGAATCTAGCTCCTAAACACTTAGCTGGACCAGTTAGGCTGCAAAAATTTGCTGGAAACAGTGCTAGAATAGTCTGTTTGTGAGATTTTCAATCCTTCTTTCTCTAGAGACAAAGTGGGCTAGGTAATACCTTTTATTGGCCCAACTTCTGTTGTGAAAGAGACAAGCTTTCAAGCTTACACAGAGCTTTTCAGGTCATCTGCCTGAAGAGGAGCTCTGTGTAAACTTGAAAGTTTGTCTTTCTCACCAACAGAAGTTGATCCAATAAAAGATATTACATCATCCCCCTTGTCTCCCTAATATTTTGGGACTAACCAGCTACAAGAGCACTGCACACAATCCCTCTTTCTGTCAGCTAGGCCAGAAATACCAAAAAATGCAGCTCTTGTCATGATATTTTGGCATTTCCTTTGTTTTGATGGAGTGCAGAGACATGCAAACAAAAAAATATATTAAAAAAAGTTAACTGAAGTTTCAGAGCTGTCAGAAAGCTTCACTTTCATAGGGTGGAGTTCTGGAAATGGAGAAAGAAGTGGGCTGGTTGGTGAAAGTATTCTTAATTAAAGCTGGGTGAAAGATTTTTGGCAAATAGTAAATTTGCTGAAAAATGCACATTTTAGGGCATCTAAGCTATTCATAAATTTGGGCTGAATTTGGAAAAGGGTTTCAGATGAAAAACAGTTTAGAAATGTCAAAACTTATTACACTTTTTCAAACCTGTTTTGAATTGACATTCTTGAAACATCAATTTGAAGTGTCATTTTCAAAACAATATTCAGACATTTCATTCAACCTGAATACTTTTTTCTTTTTTTTTTGTTTCAGCAAGAAAATGAACCTTTTTGGCTACCAAACTGAAAAATCAATTAGTTGCTCGGTTCCTTTAGTTTTTAATTCTCTTTCAGTCTTCACTCATCCTTACTTATTATAAGTGAAGAGCACAGAAGTATCATTTCTGCCCAGTGTGGATAACTGACGTTACTCTTCTATAAATGGTAATGGGAATCACATGGCTTTAAATCTCCATTCATTACAGTAAGTGGGAGATGTGACAAATTCAGTGCAACTCATTGAAAATTTATGGGAAACGCTTTATCTTTTCAATTTCCCATTCCTACCTAAAAAGGTAGATTAATGACTCTTGTTGTTTCAAGCTAATGATTCTTTCGGGAATCATGATGAGCAAATGGCAAAACTCAAGTGTTTGGTTCAGCTAAATACCCAGAAATTCACATACCTCTCAAAGCTTAATGTGAGACTTTGGATCTTTTCAGGCTGCAAAATGTGGTTGGAAACCTCACAGGAAGAGACTATATTATATGATTTCCAGGATTCATAAGCTAATACAGCACTGCAACTTCTGGCAGGAAATAAGCGCTTGAAAAAGAAAAGTGAGGTGAACTTTTCAAGATGTGGCTTGCCTCTAGGGATGTCAAGGCATTGAGCTAGCTTTTATTTTATTTGAACAAATTTCTGCATCTCTACTCATGATGCTACTGGATTTTTAATTGTTTTATTTAGTTACTTATCTTTGTAGTTGTTTAGCCTGATATCTGGGGTTTGTAAATTAGGGATGGGTAAGATTCAGACAAAAAATAAGAATTGCACCCTTCCTGGAACTTCTAGTTCACCCAAACTTTATCTTATTGGTTGGTTGGTTGTTTTTAAACCAAATTAGACTTGAACTTTAACTGAAATTCTGAAATGTTTCAATAACTCTAATTCCTCCAATTTCAGTCTCCTTTGAACTTCTGAATTCCAATCTGGACTAAAAGATAAGTAGCAAAAATCTCATGAGAGATATTGAAATAGTCAGCCTATAACAGTGTGGCTTGCCACTTTCAGGGCCAGAGGCCATGGGCCAATCAGCCCTGTTCCATTCACTTTGCCTTGCTATACCTGTGTAGGTTTGGCTATAAGGAAGAAAGCCCAGCAGGAGAGGGCTGGCTGGACAGCACAGTATAGCAGCAAGCAGGCAGAGGCCTGTGAAAGATCCTGGATAGGAATGCCTGGCAGAAGCTGCATGGGAAGGAGCAGGAAGGAGCCCAGAAGAGCCCAGGAGGCATCCAGGGGAGAGATGAAAAGAGCCCAGGAAGGGTGAAAGCTGAGCCCAGAAGGGTGGGCACAAGAGTGCTTGAAAATATGCCTACACTGGAGATGGAAGTTGTAATTCCCAATTCAAGTAGACATACCCGTCCTAGCTCTGACTGACCATGCTAAAAGTAAAAGTCGCTGTGGCAGCACTAGCCACTGAGTGGGGGGAAGAGGACTATTCTCCAAGTATGTACTTAGGGTCTCAGGTGGGATTGTACTTGGGGCAGCTGCTCTCACTGCTGATGCTAGAATTCCATTTATAGACTGTATTTGCTATTTGTTTTTGACTGGTTTTCCACATAAGGGATGGATTTTTGTTGATGGCTAAGCTGGAGGTCCAAGTCCAAGGGGTAAACTGAGGCAGGGGTCCACAAACCCACACCAGACCATGACAGGGTGCTCAGAAGGCAGCAGTGACCCAAAAAGAGCCCAATTTTTCAGACACCAAGGATGAGATTCTCACTTTCTTTCTGGCCCTTGTATGTCACATAAAAGGGCCAGAGTGGCATAAAGGGGCCCCCAAAGCCCCAGTTCAAGCATAGGAGGGTTCCCTTGGCACATGAAAGGTAGAAGACATCTGTAAGGCTGCTTCCCAGGGACCTCTTCTTACGCCCAGCTGGGGGTGGGAATGGGAAGGGCATGTCAGGTTTGGGGTGACAGCATAAGCACTGTGGAGATTCCAGGCAGCCTGAGGAGTATGTCATAACTAAGTTACACCAGAGACCACTCCAGCCTCTGGAGCAGCCCAGGATCATGAGGCTCCAACATGGCTTAAAGCTGCGTTAGCCTTCACTTGCCCCGGGCAGTGAATCCTGTGCTGGGCCCTTTAGAGTATGTCTACACTGCAGTTAAATATCCGGGACTCGGGTTATGGGGCTGTAATATTGCGGTGTATATGTTTGGGCCCAGGCTGGAGTCTGAACTCTGGGACCTGGGCTCCAACCTGAGCCCAAACATTTACACCGCAATTTTACAGCCCTGTAGCCCGAGCTCGAGTCAGCTGACACAGGCCAGATGCAGGAGTTTAATGGTGAAGTAGACATACCCTGAGAGGTGAAGCACAGACTCTCACCCTGAAGACTGAGGGCTAAATTCTCGGTTGTCTTGTGCTGTGTAGTTATCTACCGAACATATGCATTTCCCACGGGGTTGGAGATGCAACACCTGATTATTTTCCCTCTCTTTCACACCAGTATAACTATTGGTTTCTGTTTATCGCCTCCTGAAACATGCATGCATAAGCAATAGCAATGTGAAGTCCATAGCCCCCCTCTAGAATCCAGGAATGAGTTCAAAGAAACATCTGAACTTTTGGATTCAGATCCAAACTGAACCCGAATTCCATTTTTTTAAAAGAACATATGTATTCTAGACTGCTTAAGCACTGACAATCTTCTTTCAATAAATGAAATGAAAGACATATGAAATTATGTTCAAGGAGAAGGGTGTGCAGAACTGTGTATGAAAGCATTTGGTAATTTTACAGGCACAATGCCAGCAGAGAGATCTTCCAAGTCCTATCTGCAAGACTGGAGTTGGAGGCAGACATAGGAATTCCAAGCCTCAGAATTTGTTGTGTGGATTGGAAGGGTTGGATAAGAAGATGCAGAGTTCTTTAGCAACCATTGTAATAGGAATGTGCAGATCATGTTACGCTAGACAATCCTTGTTCGGTGGTCCATGGAATACCACAGAAGCTGCTTGTAAGCTTGGCAGTAGGGAGAGGTGATGTGTTGTGGTTGGTGGAATAGAGAAAAGGAAACAGAAAAACCTGGAAAAAAATAGGAAAAAGTTTCAACATCTGAAATTTTAGAGCTCTGTGAGGATTATGAAGAGTAGCAGTTTTTAACCATTTAAACAAAATATATAGAGCCCATTTAGAGTGGTCTTAAATACTTGCATCAGATGTGAAGCCCACTAGAACCACGAACACTGGGTTCACAGGTGCTTAGATACCAAAGTGATGGACATGGAATAAGAATATAAAGGGTGCAGAGTTGTGAAAGTTTACTGAATATGGAAAAAGGTTGCTCTCACTGGTGGAAACCTGACAAACTCTGCTCCAGCCTGTTTCCTTAGTGTCATTTCCAAATAAGGGGATGAGCACTGTAAAGCCATTTAAAGTAAGGGAAGGAAGTGGTGTCCCCATGGCTTATTGTAGGGAGAAGTTAGCTGGGGCTGAGGATCACTTCAGAGATCTCAGTGTGAATTTTCAAATAAACCTGGGGTTGCTTCATTTCTAACCCAGACTGTAAAGTCCTCCACAAACCAAACCTTTGTACAGCTCAAAAGACAGATGCTTTTAGATTGCCGAGGGGTCTTAAAAAGCAATGAAAAAGGGGCATTTAAATAAGCAAAAATAAAAATAAACAAAACTATCATCTGTCTCTGGGCAAGTTTACTTAGAAATGAGAAAATAAAAAGAACAGCCATCCTTCTTTATCCTGTGTTTTAACTTGTTAGGAATATGCATCTATTTTGTCCCCAGGGTTTTTTTTTTTAAACCAAACTCCAAAATAGATATACATATTTGTATTTGGCGTCTGCTAAAGGGAAACAGACAACACAACCACATCTCCATTTTCTTCACTGAAGAAAATGTGTTTTCCTAATCAATATAATAGTCTTTTTATTGCATTATGCACAGTGGTAATCACTCTGTTCTAGTTGCATAAAAATAAAAATATTTTGTTATCCTTCAAACTTTCCATATTGTTAAATCTAAGTGCAAATACATATCCTGACTATATTTGAAGAAACAGTTTGTTGTAACTAAGAAAAGTTATTCATGATTTTTGTTTGGGACTCAATTCTGCTCCCATTGATTGATTTTTGTCATTGAGTATATCTACACTGCAGTATAAGCACAGGGTTAGTAGAAATCAAATAATCAGACCCTGGATTTGTTAACCTACGGCTTGAGCATCTACACTCATTTTTAACCAGATTAGGAATTGCTGAACTCTAAATCCAACCTGAGGGTCCAGCAGCTACACTGCATAATGTATGCTTGAGTCCAACTGCCCACATCCCAAATTTCCTAGTACCCTTCCAAAATTTGGTCTTTCTAGTCCTTTGCTCATGGTGCATTGTGGAAAAACTTGACTGTTCACCAAACTTGATTGTCCAGAGGACAAAGTCAGCCTGTGAGATTGTAGCATACTTTTGGTGGACTCCCAGAGCAAGAGTCTGGTGGGGCTATATCAACACTGCATAGCAATCGGACTTGAACCTGTATTCCAGCTTCTGTAAGGCTTGCATCCTCCACCACTATGAGGTCCTGGGACCCTGCGTCCCAGCCCTGGGTTACCATGATTTGTGTGTGTAGAGGGAAGAGGAGGTTAGGCTTGAGCATGAGTTTGAATCTTGGGTTTACATTGCAGTGTAGACATAACCATTGACTTCTTGTGGGAGCAGGAGTAGGAACTATGGGACTCATCAAAGCACACTGAAGTCATGGGATGGGGGTCTTTCCCCTGACTTCAATGGGCTTTAGATCAGTCCCTAGGTGTGTGTATGTGTGATCATATAGCCCTCTCTGGCTCTGATTTTGCAAACACTTATGTGATCAGTTTTAAGCATGTCCTATTGAATTCAGTTGGACAACTCACAGGCTACATGTTATGTGTGTATAAATCTTAGCATTTTGGAAGCCTACTGAATGTTTGCAGTTTGGAATGGGCATAGGAGTCCTTATATAACAGTTATCTAAGTAAGACTTTAACCCAATAAAATACTTAAGCACATGAGGAGTCACATTGAAATCAATAGAATGTCTCACATGCATCAAGTTAAGCCTGTGCTTGTTTGTTTAAGTGGATGGGGCTTAAGAGCTTCCTTTACAGAGCTCATCAGGAAGTGTGTGAGGAGGAAATCATGACAAATGTACTACATTTCATTTCTCGTTAAAAAAATTTTCTTCTTTTTTAAAAATTATCTGACCAACTTTAATTCTTCAGTATAAATGACAGTGGCCTATATATTAGGAGCTTTTTAACAAGGACTAAGAGCTTGTTCAACACCCATCTTTGCAGCTATGTGTTGTTTTTTATGGAGAGGAGGAATGTTTTACTTAAAAAGAATGATAAGCTAGATTCTCCACAGGAGTAAATTGGCATAGTTACAGTGAAGTTAATGGAGTTACACCAGCTGAGATTCTGGCCCATGTGAGCATCTTAAGAATTATGATGGCCTTTACCTGTTTCTTTTTAAGTGCTTGTTTTTATAAATCATTCAATAGGTAGATGCCTTATTGGCACTCAGAAGACTCAATAACATTTTGGAATGAACTGTTTTTTGTTTCTGGAATTAATGATTTTTTTTTCTTTCTTTTGGAATCAACTGTATCTTCTTTCTGAATTTTAGCATTTCCTAATTGTTTAGCAGAACCACAGTAAACTTTAAACTAGATGTTTCAGTAATTACATTTTTATCATAGTGGACTCCCTTAATTCTCATGATTAAGAATAAAAGGAATATGCACTCTACAAATTCTGTGTATAGAGAAACCACATTTAAATATGAAGTACAGTAAACAAAAATGATTTTAATTAAAACTATTATATATAAAAATAAAATATCAGGTAAAAGCCCTGTTATTCTTTTTCTAATCCATGGTAGATATTATTGATCAACACATCTTTTCTCCCATGTAATGTAAGCAAGTGCCTCTCAAATTAGTTCTTACATTTAAAGTCAAATAGTTGAAAGTTGGAAGCTGAAATAAGTATATTAATCTCAAATTACAACAATTCAATTTTATTTCTACCTAGGAGTATTTTAAACTATGCTTTCCAAGAAAAGCATTCTTTAGACTTTTCAATCTATATGTTAAATTCAGGTGAAATTCACCATAGATAGAGAGTCAACTCAAGGTCTATGCATCACTCAAATACCAGTCCTAACTGGGAACTTTCACCCATGAATGCAGACTGGTGTAAATATCCATCGCTGAGCCAAATCCAGCAGTGATGTAACTGGGGAGGTAAACTGCCTAATGGATACAAGTTGGTCATAATATAGGTGAAAGTAGCAAAGCAGATTTGACATTCAGTGAATGTGCAGAGTGAGTGTAACCAAACTACAAAGAGGAAAAAAGGATGGTGTGGCAGAGAAATCACCTCAAAGGAGGATGTAAAATAAAGCACTACCTCTATAACCCCATCACTTTGACGTAAACCCACACCACCCCAATAGCATCAGGGCCAAATTCAGCCTTTGTGTCATGCATTTAACTCCCATTATTTTAAATAGAATTCTTTGGCAAACTTGACATTGGTCCCTAGTGAATACCAGATGAATGTGTTATGCTCATTTTGTACACTCCTTGAATGCCAAATCAGTGGTGTTTACCTCTTATCTCATTTTCTGATCAATTCATACTCAGGCAGTAACTGACATTACCATTTTCAGCCCCAATGAATTCGGCCCTTTAATCCATTAAGTATTAATTTTGTTGCTTCTTTGCTTTTTTCTTCTATGTATATTGAAATATGGGGCCAAATTCTGCATTGTGTTACATCGTTGTCATCACTGGAGTTGCATGGCAAAATACAGTACAAAACTGAAGTTGTGACCTGACCAAATTATTGTATTTAGGAAGCCTGCATGCTGGTCAAAATCTGTGAGCCAAGTCACCGAGGCACCCAAAATCACTAGTCACCTTGCTCTAAATCTTGGCCTAGGATCTTGGTGACACGCTCACCTGAAGACAAGACTTCGGTGATTAGTATGAGATGTTTGTTATGGCGAATGCAAAAAATGTATCAGAGATCGCAGAGATGTGGCTCTTCTTTATAACCAAGAATTACCAGTGCTCATTATTCCAATGTTCTAGAGTCATTATTGGAGAGAGGAAACTCTCCAAAATTTTGGGGCATCATATATTATTGAGGATAAATGATCTAAAAAGACTCCAAGTGCTTCTTGGTTCAAGTTGGGGTGGAATCAGTTGGGGAACCACCAGTCTCAGCACTTCTCCTTCTGGTTAGAATCAAAAAGTGCAAAAATTAACATTTACGGATGTTGATTAGGACCCAATAAATGATTATGGTAATGATACATAAATGGGAATTGTGATACATACATGCATACATTTATGATACATACTTGACGTGTTGGAGGTTGCTTACCTTAAAAAAGCTGCCATTTTAAAGACAGTTTTAAACCATTAAACAATTGTCTGTGGGTTTACTATTTTTGTTTAGACAAACCGGTTCAGATTATTTAGAACGGATCACAGTTTGAGAGAATAACTTACTTGGAACTTGGAGAGAGAGTCTGCACTGAGCTGGGAGAATTTTGAGCTAAAACATCGCAATGTCAAATTCACATGTGCTCTAAAATGTATTAGAACCAAAATGTATTGGTTTTGTTCCTATATTTTGGTTTCAATTACATTATATGCTATTACTTTAGGTACTATCATTTATATTTACACTGGTTTGGATTGGGCCCCATTCTTTCTCCAAAACCAATGTGTGTTTACTAGTGTCCTTTCCAAAGCCAATATATTTTTAACTTTGAACCATAATTTTCCACTTGTCAAGGCGCAAACTAAAAGATTTGGTGGTTCATATGAGCTTTGTGTTTATCCAAACCACTTTGGTTAAAAAATTGAACTGCAAATCTTTTGAGAACAGGCTTTCAGGAGCTTTCCAAGATTTTAAGATTCAGGCCATACTGAAAATACTGTAAAAGATACTATTTCTTTCATAATTTCACAATTTCCATGTCTACTTCTGACCAAGACCAGGAAATGGGCAAATACTCATAAATCAATTAAAAGGAAAATATTAATGAAATTTTTCAAACTTCTCATGAATAGGTTGGTTCCATGTTCATTACAGACAATCATTTCTATGACTTCTTCCATCCCTGTGATAAGTATGGGTCACTGGACTTTAGAGTCTGCAAATAACTAGTCCAGAGCTTTTACTTTAGCAACATTTTAATTTTATGTGCTTGAGGTTTACTTATGGAGTTTAAAACAGTAATTTGTAAATCCAATTAGATGACATTCACTTTCTTGGTGTAATAAGGTATTGAAAATGAATAATGGGTGGGACTGACTAAGAAGCCTACCCGATTTAATTGCAAAAATCCTACTGAAATTCAGTGGAAGTAAATGCCTAACTCCGTTAAACTCCTTTGAAAATTCCAGTCAATGTTAATATTTGATCATGGCTTTACCTAGCACATATTATGTAATGATAAAGTTCCTTTATTATTTCTGACTAAAGGGGTATGTGTGTGGAAGGTCTCATTTAAATTGCTCAGTAGTACAACTACAATTTATATCTAAAGCATAATTATTGACAAAGGCTTCATTCCTTTGTTATTTATTTTCTCATGGCCAAATGGCAAAATGTAGCGGCTATTTTATTACACACACGTGTGCCCCCACAGAAAAAGTCTGAGTTTAAAGCCTAAAAAGACTTCTTGTTTTATATCTGCTATAATGGACTGTAATTATAGTAGCTGAAGTATATCATATTAACTAGTGAATTTGGCTTGTTATTAAATATAGACAGCCTGAAAGGTTTAGAGGCCTTACCTCACATGACTGTTTCAAAACAAAAAATCCTTATTGTCCCTCTCTCACCCCTCACTGTGCAAAATCCTCAGACCTTGACCGCAAAGTTCTCAATGCCAACATTCATTGGAAGTTGCTCAGGATTCAGTAGACTATTAAAATGAGCCACATGTCTCATTTGGACGGGCAAAAGAGGAGAAATGACTTTCCATTCCTAGGTAGGAAGAATAGGCTATTTTTACTTCAGGAAGGGAGAGATCACATGCTATTTAATAGCAATGTAGCCATAAAATATACTTTATAATCCATACAGTTTTGAAAGTTAAAGATATTAAATTCCTAACTGTTAGAGAGAGATTCCTAAACAAATCTAGGTTGCTAGGTACTGTGTGCCTGCCAGGTCATACCAACAGCAGCAATTTATGTTGGCAAGCCTGCATGTTACATGCCAACAAGTGATTATTCTTCTCAGTCAAGTCAAACTACCTTGGTAGCCTTCAACCATTATGTTGAAACCGTTTGATAAACGGAGCCAATAACTATTCTACATTACCATATCTAAGCAAACATGCTGCTAGCTAACTGAGCAGTCAGGATTCATTGAGCTTAGCTATGAATACACACACTCCTTCCAGCATGACAAGCAGAGGGAAACACTGCAGAGGCTGTCTTGATGTTCCGACAGTTTGCAACTCTGTGGTTTCATGCTGGATGAGACACAGCAATGGTAAAATCTCTGCTTCTTGATGCCAAGATACAGACTTAGTTAAAAATAATAAAAGAAACCATTTGGAGACTTGCATAAATATTATGCTTTAAAACTCAGTCTAGATTTGCATGAGATATTTAGTCATGAATTTTAACACACTAGAGTTAAGCATTTCTTGTTGTGTGTAAACTGTGAATGATATTGGAAAGAAACTTCAGATTAAGCTGAACAATTCTGGGCCTCATGCTCTTTTCCAGTGCTAGCATTGCCAGATGTCTGGTTTTCGACTGGAATGCCTGGTTGAAAAGGGACCCTAGGAGCTCCAGTCAGCACAGCCAACTGGGCCATTAAAAGGCAGGTCAGCGGTGCTGCAGGTCTAAGGCAAGCTAGTCCCTACCTGTCCTGGCACCGTGTTTGGCCCTGGAAGCAGCCAGCAGGTCCAGCTCCTAGGCATGGGGGCCAGGAGGCTCTGCAGGTTACCCCTGCCCTGAGCACTGGCTCTGCACTCCCATTGGCTGGGAACCATGGTCAGTGGGAGCTGGGCAGGAGGTGCCTGCAGGTCAGAGCAGTGCATGGAGCTTTCTGCCGACCCCCTCACCCCTAGAGCTGGACCTGCTGGCTGCTTCCAGGGTGCAGCAAGGAGCCAGGAAAGGCAGGGAGCCTGCCTTAGCCCCGCTGTGCTTCTGACTGGGAACCTCCCCAAACTCCTGCCCCAATTCTGAGCCCCCCCCAAACTCAGAGCCCCCTCCTGTACCCCAAACCCCTCATCCCTGGCCCCACCCCAGAGCCTGCACCCCCAGTTGGATTCCTCATCCCCCTGTACCTCAGCCCTCTACCCCAGCCCAGAGCAACCTCCCACACCCTGAACCCCTTATGTCTGTCCCCATCCCAGAGCCAGCACCCCCAGCCCAGAGCCTGTACCACCTCCTGCACCCCAACCCCCTGCCTCAACCCATAGCTCACTCATTCACTCCAAATCCCTCAGCCTCACCCCCCAGCCTGGGGTCCCCTCTTGCACCCCAAACCCCTTATCCCCATCCACAGCCCAGAGCCCATATCCCTCCCACACACCCCAACTTCCCCCTCAACCTGAAGCCCCCTTATAGAATCATAGAATATCAGGGTTGAAAGGGACCTCAGGAGGTCATCTAGTTCAATCCCCTGCTCAAATCAGGACCAATTCCCAACTAAATCATCCCAGCCAGGGCTTTGTCAAGCCTGACCTTAAAAACCTCTAAGGAAGGAGATTCCACCACCTCCCTAGGTAATCCATTCCAGTGCTTCACTACCCTCCTAGTAAAAAAAGTTTTTCCTAATATCCAACCTAAACCTCCCCCACTGCAACTTGAGACCATTACTCCTTGTTCTGTCATCTGCTACTACTGAGAACAGTCTAGATCCATCCTCTTTGGAACCCCCTTTCAAGTAGTTGAAAGCAGTTATCAAATCCCCCCTCATTCTTCTTTTCTGCAGACTAAACAATCCAGGTTCCCTCAGCCTCTCCTCACAAGTCATGTGCTCCAGCCCCCTAATCATTTCTGTTGCCCTCCGCTGGACTCTTTCCAATTTTTCCACATCCTTCTTGTAGTGTGGGGCCCAAAACTGGACACAGTACTCCAGATGAGGCCTCATCAATGTCAAATAGAGGGGAATGATCACGTCCCTCGATCTGCTGGCAATGCCCCTACTTATACAGCCCAAAATGCTGTTAGCCTTCTTGGCAACAAGGGCACACTGTTGACTCATATCCAGCTTCTCGTCCACTGTAACCCCTAGGTCCTTTTCTGCAAAATTGCTTCCTAGCCATTCGGTCCCTAGTCTGTAACTGTGAATGGGATTCTTCCATCCTAAGTGCAGGACTCTGCACTTGTCCTTGTTGAACCTCATCAGGTTTCTTTTGGCCCAATCCTCTAATTTGTCTAGGTCTCTCTGTATCCTATCCCTACCCTCCAGCGTATCTACCACTCCTCCCAGTTTAGTGTCATCTGCAAACTTGCTGAAAGTGCAGTCCACGCCATCCTCCAGATCATTAATGAAGATATTGAACAAAACCAGCCCCAGGACCAACCCTTGGGGCACTCTGCTTGAAACCAGCTGCAAACTAGACATGGAGCCATTGATCACTGCCTGTTGAGCCCGAAGATCTAGTCAGCTTTCTGTCCACCTTATAGTCCATTCATCCAGCCCATACTACTTTAACTTGCTGGCAAGAATACTGTGGGAGATGATATCAAAAGCTTTGCTAAAGTCAAGGAATAACACATCCACTGCTTTCCCCTCATCCACAGACCCAGTTATCTAATCTCCACATTCCAAATCCCTTAGCCCCACACCTCCAGCCTGGAGTCTGTTCTTGAACCCCAAAACCTTCATCCCCAACCCCACCCTAGAGCCTACACCCTCAGTCAGAGATCTCACCACCTTCTGCACCCCAACTTCCTGCCCCAGCCCAGAGCCCCCTCCTGCATCCTGAAACCCTCATTTCTGGCCTCACCTGGAGCCCATACTCCCCTCCTGCACCCCAACCCTCTGCCCCAGCCCAGCGAATGTGAGTGAGGATGAGGGAGAAGGAGCCACAGAGGGAGGGGGAATGTATTGGGGGGGATCTTGGGGCAGGGGTGGGGCCTTGGGGAAGGGGCAGGGCTAGGGTGTTTGGTTTTGTGTGATCAGAAAGTTGGCAACTCTATTTACCACTGTTCTGGCAAAATGTGACCTTTTTAACACAAGCCTATGGACACCTGTAATGAGAAACTTTAGATTAGTTCCTACACTAAAAAAAACCAAAAAATGGATACCTTGTTTTGTATTTATTTGATTCCATTTTTTTATCTCTACTTACAGTTGATTATTTTCACATTCCTGCTACTTTTATAACATCACGGATTCAATCATAAAAGCAATATTGAAGGTTTCTCAGTCTCTTCAAAAGGTGGCTTTAACAACGTGGTTGAAATGTTAGCCCCACTGAAGTTGATGATGCCTACTGATTTCAGTGGGGCCAGGACGGTGACCTACTGATGCAGAGACTTTAACATACTGTAAAAGCAGCAAAGAATCCTGTGGCACCTTATAGACTAACAGACGTTTTGGAGCATGAGCTTTCGTGGGTGAATACCCACTTCCTCAGATGCACGTCATGTCTGAGGAAGTGGGTATTCACCCACGAAAGCTCATGCTCCAAAACGTCTGTTAGTCTATAAGGTGCCACAGGATTCTTTGCTGCTTTTACAGATCCAGACTAACATGGCTACCCTCTGATATTTAACATACTGACAGCCCAAACACATGGCTTTTCAAGTATTGCAACATGTTGGGAGTTTCTATTCATCAGTGAAGGATAGTGTATGTGTACTAAGAGGAGTTACCAGTAGGCAGCAATTTCCCTTTTTAAAGTTCCTTATTAGGAATCTAGGATTTCTCAGAGCTAGTAACCATAAGGCTCTAATGGTGTCATGATTAAATATCTATATAAATTATGGGCACACTTGTAATTCTGATTGGCTGGATGTGCTCAAATAATCATTATTCCAATAGAGATTGGGACCCCCTTGTGCTAGACAGTAATCACCAACATCACAGAAATAGAGATACAGACCTGTGAAGTGGCTTGCCCAGGAGGTTAGTGGCAAAGCCAGGAACAGAACTGGGGCTTTGTGATTCAGAGTCTGGTGACCTGTCCACTAGATGACACAACCTAGTAGAGGAGGATTTACAAAGCAGAGCTCTAGTCCTTCTTATCAAGCCAATAGCATACTGAGAAGTTGAAGAAAGATGGGTGGAATTTTCAAAATAGCGTTTGAAAACCACTCCCATCAGCATCACTGGGAGCAGAGTTAGGCCAATTCTGAGTCCTTTTGAAAATCCCACCCTCCAGTGTCTACTCAACTTGCAGTATTGTCATGATGGAAGATTTTAGGGCTTGCCGTCTTGAGCAGATTTGGTTTGTTGTTTGTCTGAGTCCCAGCAGCATCGTCAAATTTTGTCAATTTGACAATAAAATGCTGTATGGCTTTAATGTGGGTAGTGAAACTTTTCCCACAGGGAAAAGGTAGGAGCTTGGGGGGAAATAACCTTCACTAATATTGTTCTAAACTAGGGAGAGGGGGAAGTCTGGACTGAAGATTATATTAAGTGAACTCGTTTTAAGGAGGATACCTATAGAACGGAGTTGTTGAAGCAGAAGAGGACTTTCTTTGCATGAATCTGGGCTAAGTGGTTAAGTCATGTTAAAACGGACAGTTTGTTTTTAAGTAAACTGAGCAAACTTGAGAACACAAGAATTAAATTTCTCTTGAAGAAATCTGTGGTTTCTAGGCCCTAGACCAAGGCAATTGGTGTGTGGTCATTTTATATACAGTAATAACATGCAGCTCTGACTAAAGAAAAGAGAATTTGGCCCCGAAAGTTATTTGTTTATCAGTTAAATTGTTTTAGAGTTAAATTTTGCCTTACTCTGGTTTGTGGTTTTGGTGATAATTAGAAAATATGCTGTATAGTTTATGATTATTTATTTGCTGAGTATATACAGTGTACTTGCATTCTTGCATTTTCAAGAAGAAGGAGACATGGACACTTCTCCAATCTAAACACACTGATAACACAAAACATACTGGGAGACTTTGTAGTAAATTAATTTTAATTCATTTAATATTTTAAGTAAACATTAAGCCACCTGGCCTCCCTTAAACCTATGTAAACAAGAGCTAGCCAAAGACCAAAATAGCAACAGGGAGATTTCAAGCAATTAGGACATCCATTGCAGAGCTGGGACAAGACAAAAATTGCTAGTATAACTGATCTTGTGAAAATCAGTAGGCTCTGATCAAGCAACACACTTAATCACATGTTTAACTTTAAGCATGTGAGTAAGCCCATTAAAGTTAAGTGCATGCTCGAATAACATGCTAGATCATGGCCTAAATCACAGAGTTTCCTTCATATAATCAAAAATTGATATTGTATCCATAGTCTCTGTGTTTTAGAAAAAAACAATGACTTTGTATTGAGAAGTACAGTCCTAAGAGTGATTCTGCTAGTGACTAGCAGGAATCCATTAGTTTATTCTCTTCCTCTAGTCAGTGACCATTCTGAACCTATGAATTTCAGGTAAATCCAACAGATCTCTGTAGTAGAAGAGCATATAAGCTACAAACCACTTTGGCCTGCCAAGTTCTGTCATGTCTTATAAGGTGCATGGAAATAGTTGTTTAGAAGTTTACTTTACTTGAGCTTTATAGTAGAAAAGCTTCATTTGCTCCGTCCATTACATTATGCTATTCAACTCTACATATCAGTGAACACTGTTATCACCCATTACTACTTAATTAGTTTCAGTCTTTGCTTGACCTTCAGGAATTAATGGAACAGGTAGAAATCTCTTCTTGCTTATGTTGGTCTGACTAAACTGAAATAAATGGGTTTATACTAAGGTGAAACCAGTGTGTAAGGAGATTCAGGCATAACATCAAAGAAGCCCAGTGCCCAGGCATTATGAGCAAAAAGCAGCAGCTACATCATCTGTTTGTTGGAAATAGAGGGAATAAACCAAGAATATACTCACCTTGTGCTTACCACCATCCTTTTCAATCTCTTCTTTCCTGGTGCTGCTGCTTCTGCAGATGCTGCAATATTTCACTCTCCATGAACCCAGGCACAGCTGAGGCTTGGGCATTGATGAGTGACTTCCCATATTTACTGATCTCCAGGAAGGACTAATGGCTTTGATATGTCATACAGTGAACCAAACTTGTTGTAGAAGCAGGCTGAGCTTGACTGGTCTTTGACAAAAAGCTGTAAGAGGCTGTAAAAGAGCAACGATAGATTATATTACAACTAGAGATGAGCCCAAGCTGCAAAACCTACCTCCAGACTTTCACAATGCTCAGAGGTATTCAGATCTGGGGTTTGGATTCCAGCCCATCTGTAGTTACAATGTGTCTGCATGTCTAATTTGGAAATGCATGCAGAAGGCTGGAAGGCAGTACTGGCATCACACTTACATACCTTGCAAAACTGCCTTATGGCCACATTCTGCTTGGCCCTTAGTCACCTATACACTGGGAGGGAGTGTGTGAGGAACTTTTCCCACACTTGCATGATCCATATAAGAACAGGGCAGAATTCCAGTCCCTATGCTCAGGAGAAGTCCAGGGGTCCTGTGGGGATAACAGAACTGCAGAGGGAGCAGGTAAGAACTGGGGATATATCTCTGCTCCCCCTTCACTCCTTCCCAGAGTGATGGCTGGCAGTACACGAGGCAGTCCATTAGCACATAGAAGGAGGTAGCAGGGAATGCTCAGTAGGGCTGGGTGGGAAACAGCTTTCCCATCCCACAATAATTTTTAAGATTTCATTTCCCCCCACCCCCCCAAACAGGACAAAAGTCAATCACACGCTAAAGATCCCCTTCAGACCAACTTAATCAAAATGTTCCAATAATTCAGAAACATTTCATGTCAATTTCTAAACAAAGAGGTGTTTAGACCTCAGATACTGAAATAAAAAAAAATCAAAACTTTTTCAAAGTGCAAAATTCACCAGAATTGTCCTTTTCCTGTGAACAGTTTCAATTTTGACAAATTCAGAGAAAAACATGTCATTAAAAAATTCCTGATCTGCTCCATTGCTCAGCCTTAGTCTACTGAATCTCCCCAAAGGGGAATGTGCTGGTGTTTCCCTGGAGCTGTGTGTCATCCTTAAAATGGCTTAATGGCAAAGTCAAGCTCATCATAAATAATTCTGCCTGGCCCTCATGAGCATGAAAAAAGGGTCTTTATAAATGGAGATATACCTATCTCATGGAACTGGAAGGGACCCTGAAAGGTCATGAAATCCAGCCCCCTGCCTTCACTTGCAGGCCAAGTACTTATTTTGCCCCAGATCCCTAAGTGGCCCCCTCAACAATTGAGCTCATAACCCTGGGTTTAGGAGGCCAGGGCTCAAACCACTGAGCTATCCCTCCCCCCATTCAAAACAGCAGTGATGGCCAGTGAGGGTACTTCGTCTCAGATTCTGAACTCAAATTTTCAAGTTTGTCATCAGTTGTGTTTCTGACTTCCCTTAGCAGCATGGCAAGCCCCTGTGACTAAATTAGAATCTCTGTATCTTGTTTTGTTTTTTGATAACAAAAAGTATGTAATTGAATTCACCTACCTGAAGGCTGACGAGCACACTTCCTCTGCAGCACACACTGCCACCTCACTGCACTCTGTGTCCAGCTGGAGCTGGATGCTTTCTGATGTTCAGAAAGGTCTGAGCAGCTCTTCACTGGAAATCTAGAGCCCCTAACGTGTCTCAAGGGGAGCACCCAAAAACTGAGGTGCTCAGAATCACTTTTGAAAATCTTAATCCTGGATTCTATTCCTGGTCCTGTGTTGTGTGTGACCTGGGTTTTATAGCTATGTGACCTGGAAACTTAGCCATTCCTTCTTTCGGTTCCCCCAGCTGTAAAAACTAGTGTTGGGTGAATAACTGCTTTTTTGATTCGCTGACAAATCAAAAAAAATGAAGAAAAAGTTTGTTTTGGGTCAACAAAATGTTTTATTTGATCTGAAATGAGATACTTTGATTAAGCATTTTTTCAATGTTTGATGTTTTAATAAAATTGAAGGAAATTTTTAAATAAAGTTGTTTTGAACAAAAAAATCTAAATGTTATATTTAAAAAATGTTAACAAAATGTATCTTTTTTGGATTTTTAGAGTTTTATTTTAACTGAAATAATCAGGCAAAATTGACCAAATTAGCAACGTGTTTTGGTGTCACTGAATCTGCATTTTTGATGGAACTTTTTTTGTGCAAAACTTTTTGCACAGCTCTAGTAAAAACAGAGGTGTTGAGAGAACAGATATGTCATAATGCTTTGTGAATTTATAGTTATAAAGATCATTGGATATTCCCATGGAAAGTGCTGTAGAAATAAACTATTTATGTAGCTTCACAATTTCTTTACTTTTTAAAGTTGATAGGATCAGTTCCACTGCACATAAAACTGAGGAAAGCTAAAAGTCCTAGCCAGGAATCCTTTTTACGAAGCTGTAGGCTGTGACATGGAGATTATCTATATCAATGTTATCTGTATCTATAAAAATGGCTTATTTGGGATATAAGGACTCCTAGGAAACTGCATGGAAAGAAATAGAGTCTGATTCTCAGCTGACGTAAATTAGCATAGCTTTACTGAAGTCCCTCAGGAAGCTGATGAATGAACCATTCTCTCTTCCTCTCTGGACGCCATTAGAGAGTAACTCTTACTGACTTTGAAGGAGATATGCGTGAATTTACAGTAGCTCAATATGGACTTAAGAGTTTCCTGTTTATTTGTTAGTTATTTAAAAGGAGCCTTTCCACAAAGCTGCTGAGTAGGCACCGTGGAAGATTTACTCCCTTCCCTTTCTAAGACCCTGGGGTTAGTCCCCTTTATTCTTTAGTTCCTCTTTTGCATTCAGAATCCCCCTATTTACATGTATATATGAGAGAACAGGATACAAATGGTGCATGGAGAAGGAGCCAGACCCTCAGGGTGTAATCCTGTCCCTATTGAAGTTCATGGCAAAACTCCCATTGACTTCAATAGGACCAGGACGTCATCCTCACAAGCTCTAAAGGAGCTACACTGATTTACACTAGCAGAAGATCTAGCCCAAAGTATTTAACAATCTATTCCATTATTCTGCTTTCCTAGACTGCTGAGATGCTTTCTCAATTTCATACTTTTCCCTGAAAAAACAAACTAACAACTTTTTTCTTATTTCTCTACAGAAGGGCTTAAAGGAGGATTGCAGCTTGGCTGAAGCTGGGAGCTGGAAAAGACTCACGGTATAGTCCTGACTTCTCCAGTTCCCATAGGTAGAAGTTATGTCTGAGGGGAAATAGGACTTACCCTTTCTCCAACAGGATCCACAGAGTGAGACATCAGCTTCCCGACAAGTGGCAGCAGTTAGATCTTCACCAGTACAGCTGTAGCTAATTTAAGGCATCACAGATGCAGCAATAATTGGTCAGCAGGAACTGAGGCACTACAATGTGCGTAATCTGCTCTGTCAGAGCAGCAGAGAGTCCTGTGGCACCTTATAGACTAACAGACGTATTGTTAGTCTATAAGGTGCCACAAGACTCTGTCAAAGCAGAAGCCAAGGGAGGGAAAGATCACTTCAGCAGGAGCTTAGGCAGGAGTATGGCTCTGCTAGAATCCTGAAGTGCTGCAGTTGGAGAGGATGCATAGGGAAGCTCCAATTCAGGGTTACTTGAATTCCTCTTTATTAATGATTGTGCTTTATTATTTTATTCAGCTTTGTCTAAGACGTCACTATACAAGTTTAGGTCAGTCGCTTGGCTGTGACACAAGCATATTTTCAGACCCCTCTCTCAATAACCAAGTATTATGTAAGTATTTCAGGAAAATGTGGAGTATAGTCATATGCCCTAGAACTTATCATTCCTGCTTGTCACTAATTGCCAATACTTCAGTATTCTTTATAATAATTACAGCGATTTCCAAGATTAATCAGGAAAAGGCAAAATGGCACAGACTTTAATGCCAACCAGTATGATATAGTATCTTCAAATGGCTATATCAGCTTTCACCAGCAGTCAATTAGAGTTCTTCAAATGCTATGCAGAGTGGCTATCCCCTTCGAATTTGAGCAGCTATAATTACAGCTGTCCCTATATTTTTTGTAGGAAAAATAAGTCAGTTTAGATGTTAGGAAAATAAGCAAAACAGCATAGGGAAAGTTTTAACTCTTTAAATCCTTTGAGAAGATGGCAGTTCTCAACTAACAAATAAATTGTTTCTAAAATCAAGAAGATTTTTCAAGAATTGCCCTCCGTTTACCAGGCTTGATTCTGGTCTCACGCTGGTATAAACAAAGAGTAACTCCACTGAAGTATATGGAGTGTCACTAGTGTAACACCTGTGTGAATGAGACCAGAGTTGGATACACTGATTATTTGCACAAAGTTTCATGCCAATGTCAAGTCCATATTTGAAAGGAGTATTGTGTAGAAGTTAGCTCCACTCAACTAACATTGTAATTCAGTGTTTTCTATCTCTCCCTCTTAAAATGTATACCTTATTTCCAGTCTGAATTTATCTAGCTTCCACTTCCAGCCATTGGTTTCCATGTTTTTCTCTGCCAGACTGAAGAGCCCATTACTAAATATTTATTCTCCATGTACTTAGAGATTACAATCAAGTCACACCTTAACACTTATCTTTGTTAAGAGAAATAGATTGAGCTCTCTGATCTGTCACTATATGGCATGCTTTTTAATCCTTCAATCATTCTTGTGGTTCTTCTCTGAATTCTCTCCAATTTATCAACATCCTTGAACTGTGGACACCAGGAATGGTCTCAGTATTGCAGCAGCAGTTGCATCAGTCCCAAATACAGAAGTAACATAACCTGTCTACTCCTAATTGAGATTCTACTATTTATGCATCCAGGGATCATACTGTCTCTTTTGGCCACAGTGTCGCACTAGGACAGGGATGGACAAACTTTTTGGCCCGAGGGATTGGGGTTGCAAAACTGTATGAAGGGCTGGGTAGGGAAGGCTGTGCCTCCCCAAAAGGCCTGCTCTCTGCCCCCTATCCACCCCCTTCCTCTTCCCGACCCCTGACTGCCCACCTGAGAACCCCTGACCTATCCAACCCCCCCTGCTCCTTGTACCCTAACTGCCCCAGCACCCCTTCCCATATCCAACCCCTCTACTCCCTGTCCCCTAACTGCCCCAACGCCTATACACACCCCTGCCCCCGACAGGCTCCCCGTAACCCCATGCCTATCCAACTCCCCCATTCTCTGTCTCCTGACCTCTATCCACACCCAACACCCCTGCCCCCTGACAGGCCCCCTGGAACTCCCATGCTTATGCAACCCCCCATTCCCCATCCCCTGAAACCCTTCCAATCTCCCTTCCATCCAACTGCCCCCTGCTCCCTGTCACCTGACTGCCTTCCGGGACTCCCCACCCCTTATCCAACCCCCACCCCCCTTTCCATACTACTCAGAGCAGCATGTCTGGCAGCCGTGCCGCACTGCCCAGCCAGAGCTAGACAAGCTGCCACTCTGCTCCGCAGGAGCGTGCAGCCCTGTCACCCAGAGTGCTGCCCGTGCAGTAAAGTAGCTGCAGGGGAGAGGGAACAGCAGGGGAAGGGCTAGGAGCTAGCCTCCCCGGCTGGGAGCTCAAGGACTGAGTAGGACGGTCCTGCAGGCCAGATGTGGCCCGCGGGTGGTAGTTTGCCCACCTCTGCACTAGGAGCTCATGTTAAACTGATTATTTCCCATGAACCCCACTCCCCCCCAAAAAAAACTTTTTCAAAGCCACTGCTTCCCAGGATAGAGTTCCCTCATCCTGTAAATATGGCCTGCATTCTTTGTTCCTAGATGTATACAGTTACATTTAGCCATATTAAAATGCCTGTTGTTTACTTGTGCCCAGCTTACCAAGTGACCCAGATCACTCTGTATCAGTGACCTGTCCTCTTCATTATTTATCACTCCCCCAATTTTTGTGTCATCTGCAAACTTTATCAGTGATGATTTCATGTTTTCTTCCAGGTTACTGATAAAATCGTTAACTAGCGTAGGGCCAAGAACGGATCTCCCTGGAAAGACACCCGTTTTATGATTATTCCCCATTTACAATTACATTTTGAGCCCTATCAGCTAGCCAGCTTTTAACCCATTTAATGTGTGCCATGTTCGTTTTATATTGTTGTCTTTTTTTTTAAATCAAAAGATCATGTGGTACCAAGTCAAACACTTTACAGAAGTCAGTATATTTCATCAGTGCTAGTACAATGAATAAATAAACTTGTACTATCATCAAAAAAGATATCAAGTTAGTCTGACAGGATCAATTTTCCATAAACCCACACTGATTGACATTAAAATTATATTACCACACTTTAATTCTTTATTAATCAAGTCCTATATCAGCTGCTCTATTATTTTGCCTGAGGTTGATGTCAGACTAACAAGGCTATAATTATTTGGGTCATCCTTTTTTTAGGATGTACATTAGCTTCCTTCTAATCTTCTAGAACTTCCCAGTCTTCCAACACTTATTTAAAACCAGCATTAACAGTCCAGCAAGCTCCTCAGCCAGCTCTTTTGAAACTGTTAGATACAAGCTATTCAGACCCCTAATTTAAAAACTTCAGTAGCCGCTGTTTAACATTCTCCTGGGAAACTAGAGAAATGGCAAGAGTGTTATCATAATATATAATTACATAATCACTTTTCCCCCAGGAATATTTATTGAGTCCTTCTGCCTTTTCTGCTTTATTATTGATAAAGCTACCATTTCCATTTATCAATGGACCAATACCATTGCTAGGATTTTTTTGTTCGTGGTGTTACCAATGTACTTGAAAAAACTCCTTCTCATTATCCTAAACTCTGCTAGCCATAGAGTTCTCCTTGTGTCCCTTTGCTTCTCTTATCAATTTTCTACAATTCTTAGCTTATGGTTTATATTCATTACTGTCAACCTCCCCTTTATTGTATTTGTTAGATGTATCTATCTATCTATCTATCTATCCAGGGCTGGCTCCAGGTTTTTTGCTGCCCCAAGCAAAAAAAAATTTAGCTGCCCGCCACCCCAGCCCTGGGATCTCACCCCCCTACACTCCACCCCACCCACACACCCTTCTGCCCCAGCCCTGGGCTCGCCACACCAGTGCTAACTCAACCTGCTCTCCCCTCACCTCCAGCCGGTCTGACGCTGTCAGGGTCAGGGTAAACAGAGGGGCTCCCAGGCTGTGCGTCAGCCCAGGATTCCTCCAGCCAGGGCTCCTGCCTCCAGGAGGGCAGAGCCAGGGGACTGTCCTGGCAGGGGACTGAGGAGCTGGGGCAGGGTAGCCCCAGAGGGACTGGAGCCCCAGAAAGTGGAACACGGGTCCCACACAGCAGTGCCCTGCCCTGTATGGCCCCGCTGCTGCTTCTGGCTGCCGTGCCACAGTCCCTGGGTGGCTCGGCCCACTTCGCCCAGCCCCAGCTGCAGCACTGGGGGGCGGCCGCCCTGTGGCACTTGCAGGAGGCTCCTTGTGCCCCGCGGGGTGGCCTCCAGCCTGACTGTCTTCTACTTGGAGCCTGCCCGGCCCAGCCACAAGGTGAGGGTGCTGCTCTCCCTTGGTGCAAACTGCAGTGGCCCCAAGACACCCCCGGCGCATGACACACTGCTCCTGCTGCCAGGGCCAGCTCTAGGCTTTTGCCGCCCTAAGCAAAAAAAAAAAAAAGATGGCCATAATGCCGCCCCTGAAAAATGTGCCTCCCCAAGCACGTGGTTTGCTGGTGCCTAGAGCCATCTATCTATCTATCTATCTATCTATCTATCTATCTATCATAGCTAAGAACATAAGAATGGGCATACTGGGTCAGACCAAAATATCCATCCAGGCCACTATGCTGTATACTGACAGTGGCCAATGCCAGCTGCCCCAGAGGGCATGAACCTAACAGGTAATGATCAAGTGATCTCTCTCCTGCCTTCCATCTCCACCCTCTGACAGAGGCTAGGGACACTATTCCTTACCCATCCTGGCTAATAGCCATTAATGAACTTAACCTCCATGAATGTACCTAGTTCTCTTTTAAACCCTGTTATAGTCCTCGCCTTCACAACCGCCTCAGGCAAGGAGTTCCATAGGTTGACTGTGCGCTGTGTGAAGAAGACCTTCCTTTTATTTGTTTTAAACCTGCTGCCCATTAATTTCATTTGGTGGCCCCTACTTCTTATATTATGGGTACAAGTAAGTAACTTTTCCTTATTCACTTTCTCCACACCACTTATGATTTTATATACCTAGCTTCACTTCCCCTCTGAGATCAGTTTTTTTTAACCAGTACCAGTAGCCTTCTTCTTTGATTGTGAGGTTGCATAAAAAGCCATATCTAAATTAAAGTGTTCTTAAACAATTCTCAATTGTCATTCACATTTTTTTATTAAAGTCTTTCTCCCAGCTGATTTGACTCATAATTGTTTTCAACTTTTGTTAAATAGGCCTTTTAAAGCCCCAATATATAATCGATCTGGGTTTTATTTTGTTTACACATTATAAATGTGAGCAAGTTATAATCAGTTGTACCTAAGCTACCATTAACTTTTAGTTTTGTAATTACTTTATCTTTATCTGTCAAGACGAGGTCTAATACAGAATTCTCTCATGTTGGATGCAACACTTTTTGAGTTAGCAAATTGTCATTTATAATATTTAGAAATTCCAATGATATTTTAGTATTGACAGCATGAGATCTTGACCATCTGTCAATTAAACCGAAGACCCCCATGGTCACACAACTTTATTTCCTACACATTATAGATAGTTAAGTAAAGAGCCAGTCATCCTGTTTCCTAATGAGATTTGGTACTCTGTAGCAGACACCACCTAATACCCCATTTTGTGCTTTATCTATTAGGATATCGATCTGTAAGCATCCAAGATCATTTTCTTCCAAGTTATCGGTGACTTGAAAACAGATAATGCATTTTTTAAAAAGATTGCCACTTCCTCTCCCATTTTCCCCACTTGATCGTTTCTAAATAGGTTATAATCATTGATTTTAACATTCCTATTGTGTGAATGATCCCACCAGATTTCAGTAATACCACCTAAATCAAACTTATGCTCAGAAATGAGCAATTCCAATTCCTCTTACTTATTACTCAGGCTCTTAGCATTGGTGTACAGGCAATTAAAGAACTTTTTCTCTTCATGTCCTTCGGTTCCTTGATTAATTTTGTTCTCAACATCTCAATTTTGTGCTTAATGAATGCTCCTATCTTCCCTCTGTTTACAGTCCCTTTTTGTTGCTAGTTTAAGACTCTCCTGAGTACTCTAGCTAGCCTGTCCCCAAGGAGATTGGTTCCCATTCTATTCAGATGGAAACCATCCAAACTATACAGCCCCCTCTCCTCAGAGAAGGTGAACCAATGCTCCACCCTATGCCACTTACCTAGCCAGCAGTTCACTTCTGCCTTCTCTCTTCATTCATTCATGGGACAGGAAGGATCTCTGAGAATATCACTTCTTCAGCACACTTCCAAGTTCCCTGAAGTCATGTTATCTGCGAGATATCCTGATATGTGTCATTACTGCCAGTATGAACCATCATCAATGGATTCTTGTCTGGAGACTTCAGAAATGTATCTAATCTTGGAGTGACATCTTATTCTTGGCTTTAGGAAGGCAGCACACCATCCTGTTGTCATCCTGTACATTCCAGTATGTGCTTTTGATTCTTTTGAATGCTGAATCCCCAAGAAAGATCATCTGTCTTCCTTGGACAGATGGAGAACTCTTTGTGGGAAAGCTTGATTTTCTTACAGGTTGGGAATGAGCTGCCATCCATAGGTGTGTCTTATTTGTTATAATGGTTCTACTATGTGACATGCTAGCAAAGTAATATAACTATTATACAATGATTAGAGCTGGTTGGAAAACGTTCCCCTCAGCCCCCACAGAAAATTTTTGGGAAAAAAAATTAAAAATATTCAATGAACAATTTTGAATTTTTGTAAAAAACTGACCAAAAAATTCAGCTGCAAACTGAAACATTCTGATTTTTGGCTGCACTTTTGGTTTTCTCATGAAAAATCAGAATCCATCGAGCAATAACAGAGTAAAAGCCAGGGTGAATTAAATGTTTATAATCAATGTATTCTGAAGTTTTCTGAGCTTAAAACATGTCATTTATATAAAATGTGTTTAAAGAGAAATGCTTTGATCTTTAAAGTGGCTTGTTAAAAATAAAGAAAACATAGTTTTGCATTTTCATCCTATAATTTCTATATTCTGAAATATTTATTTAAAATTGCAGAACTGGGAGCTATATTTACTTGTGTTTAAAATTCAAATATAAATATTTTCTCTCATGCATTTACATTACTTTAAATATAGTCAGTAGCTTTTAAAGAAGAAGAATCCCTAAGGCAAAACAAAATGTCTTTTATTCCATGAAAATGAATGATTCCCAAAAGTGATCACTTTCCTAGTTTCCTCTTGCGCCAATGTTATTTTCTGTCTATGGTTTTTGGTTATGGTTTTGGATTAAGTGACATGGCTGCCTGAAATACCAGGGGACTAGATTCATGGACTCCCTTTTTCCCTTCCAGTCCTACATCTTATGTTCCCATTAAATATCACAAGTCATGGTAAGATTGTGAGAGCTGTCAACACTGCTTAATGAAAAGAAATACCTCAAGGTAAGTTTATAAAAGAAATAATCCTGGTGAGAGGGTGGAGCCCATTTTCTGGAGTTTGAAAATGCCAAAAATGTATTTATGATCAGTCAGATTGTATTGGCTCAGCTTCCCCCAGGTGGCTTGGAAGGTAAGGAGAATCCATTATTTTGATTCTTAGTTATATAAGTTCTGACTGTATTATCTACTGTGTGGCAATTGATCCATGCCCAGGTAACCCACTTTTATAGAGGAGATTCAGGGAGTCCTAGAGCTGGTGCTTAGCATATGACATATCCCTGCACCTCCATAATGCTTTGTATGGGAAAGGGTGATCCAGGCAAAAAGCTAATCTCCAAAAAGGGAATAACCTGGCAATCCAAAGCTTTTGGATCTTTTCCCAGTCCACAAAGTGAAGCAAGTGGAATTCATTCATATAATATGGATTTAATATACATCTCAAATAAGATATTGATAGATTAACCTATTTTTTGAACAACTTTCCATTGTAACGCGCTTTAAGCTGCCAGTCCTTTGTCTGGAGTTTCAATACGTACAATTAAAATTAATTGCAGTATACTCCCTGTTATAACATGCAAAATGTCCTATCTCCAGGGATAATTTCAATGATAATTAAAATTATTTAAAAACATCAGCTTGATATGACCTAATAAATAAATATAATAATAGCTAAAACTGAACATCCAGGTATTTTTTGTAAAAAGATATAAACAATGGCAACTCCAATATGTAATAGTAATTGTCCATGTCTAAATTGCAGACATCTTTTGAGTGGAAAGGGCTTGCCAATGATATGCACATGCAAAAGTGACCTCTCCGTGGATATGGGTCATGTTCTACTAAACAATAAAAGTAACTGTGGAAATCAGAGTAGCATTTTTATAGATCTCCGGAGGAGGTAATGGAATAACCAGGCATGATCTGCTTTGCTCATGAGTGCCTTTACTGCTGAAGGGACAATGTCACAGGGAAGAATCTTTTTACCAGCACAGAACTGATAAGTCAAAAGTTACTACCTAAACATGCATACTTTGCTGTCTCTTGATTTGGGCAAACTATTGTCTATGGGAAATGTATTCAATTAATGTCGCCCTTTTCTTGAATTATTATTTTATTATGTATTTATTAATTAATCATGTTCATTTCAGTAGTGCCTACAGACCAATCGAAAGCAAAGCCCCATTGCACAAGATGCTGTACAAACATAGACGAGTAGACTGTCAGTGCCACAAAGAGCTTGCAATCTAAGTAGACAAGACAGACACCAACTGGGAGAAGGGGCAGAACATACCAGCAGAGTGACCAATGTGATGGCATCAAACATCATTAGTCCCACTTTTTTTTTTTTTTGTCGAGGTGTATTATAGTCAAGAGGGGATCAGCTAAATGAAAAGAAAAGGGAAGGGAGTGAGAAGGATTGGGCAGGGAAGAAGTGGCTAGGATGGGCCGGGTGTGGAGAGAAGCTGAGATGAAGAGACTGTGGGAAAGAGATTGGTGCAAACAGCTGACCAGCATAGGGCAGAGAAAGTCCTCTGAATGACCAGAGGACTAAAGGTTTCTGCTTTGGCTGCTTCTGGCCCTATTGGCTGGAGTCTCTGGTTGGCTGCTCTCTGCAGTTTTCTCCAAAGGCCAAATGACAGCAGGGAGGAGTGAAGTGGGGAGTCATCACCTGGGTATAATGCCCCCTAAATGTATGTATGAATTTGGGTGGGAGGGTGTGTACGAGGAGACTTCAGCAAACCAGTAAAGTGCCTAAAACCACTACGGCTTATTGTTAAAGGCAGCCTAGTCAGCAAGCTGTAAATTGGCCATTCAGCAACCTCAGCTTGACCAAAGCAGAAGGGGAGGGGGTTACAGCAAGGGCAGCTTGACCCCACATCCTTCCTGATAAGAATTATGTTGAAATTGCTGATACATGCATTTTAAAAGAGCAGGATGTACCCTTGGGAATGTCTTTTGGGGTCTCAAGGCTGCAGACTCTGAAAAAACCCACACCTGCTTAATCAATAATCAGAAGGAGCCTCTTGCTTGATCATTGAAATTGCTTATTTAACAAGGTTTCTTTAAGGGACATGTCATTCTATTACTAATGCATAAATAAGAGGAAAAAGCTTGAGATAGTTGGACTCATTTGGGGACTCTTTTGGACTCTCCCTCTGGATACATCTTGCGGTCCCCACTGGCAGATGGAAGATTTGGCCGCCAGAAGCCTGCCGCTGTGTCGCTTGAGAGCCACATTCAGCTTTGGTAATTATCAAGGGCTGGGGGCGTTTTACTAATCTTGTTGCCTTGTGTTGTCCTGTTTGTGCCAGCCAGCTATCGGTTGGATGGCCGTGTCTCCCCTGATTTATTACCTGACACCTCCTCGCACAGAGTAAAAGTTACCAAGAGCTTTAGGTTGAAAGAACCCTGGGTAACAGGTGAGGGGATCTCCCCTGCACAATTCTGGGTCCAGGAGTGTGCTGGAGGATTCTGAATTATACATGAACAGATTTTGATTTCTACTATTCTGTTTGTTACTTGAAATTGTTCAATAAATAGTTTTGAAAGCATTTCAACCTATGGATTGTACACACTCTGCTTGCTGCAACTATTGTTTCCAATATTCCGTCTTTATATGTCCTTATTCATGCTGTGTAACAGATCACCTGTGTCATATGGTTTCCATCCACCTCCCTCCAACCCATTGTCTCCCAAGCAAACAATGAGTTTCCAAGATGGCCCCACCCACACACTTCTGGTGCAAATTTTCATGTGAAAACATATTTGCCTGAGGTATTTCCAGTTTTTCCATCAACATTCCTGAGAAGAAAAGTTTGCTGGCACAAATGTTTGTGGAAAATAAAAAGTACTGTGAATACTGTCAATGCATATTCTCAGGGTTAGTTTACGGGGACCTGCCCTTCATAACCCAAACAGCTTGCTGGGAGTGGGGACAATGGTGACTGTAAGTCACCTTTGTGGTTCCCTCATACAGAGGCCTCCAGGAACCTGTCCATTTCTAAGGACTGAACAAAAGCAGCCTGTAAGATAGCTACAGGTTTAGGCATCTATGGAATAGGGAAAAGATGCAATAAGGGTACAGATGAAAAGAGGTTAGAAAATATTAAAAGGGAGAGTGAAAAAAATAAGAAAAGCATAAAACGATGCAAAGAGGAAAGTGAGACAGAAAAGAGACAGAAGATAAATGGTGGGAAAGAAAAAAGAAAATATACCTTTATGATTAGAAATTTATATCCTCTCCTGCTCTGCTGTCACACCCAACCCAAATCATGTGTTGCACCTTACCACTCCAAACAACACCTGACACTGCATTTGTTTTCTGAGTCTATTGCTCTGAATCCATCCCTTTGCTCAGGTGAGCCACAAAGCTCAGATTAGACCCAAGCTTTCTCAAAGTTTGGCCTCATTTAGGTCTAGGGAAATTAACCCAGAAGAAACATTGCTCTAACAAGGCATTTTTTCAATAGACTGTCAGAAGAAGACTCTGGACAAGATATAAAACATCACTCAGGGATCAGCTCTCAGTTAAATTGAGCTTGCTCTCAGTGTAACTAAGGAGAAGGGAGTGGAAAGATGACGTGAACCTATCTTCTCTCCTTATCCAGGACCAGCCAGGGGCTGAAACAGCCCCTGTCACAACATATAGCAGCATAACATGCCCCAATTTGCCATGTTTGGGGAGGGGTAGCTCAGTGGTTTGAGCATTAGTCTGCTAAACCCAAGGTTCTGAGTTCAATCCTTGAGGGGGCCATTTAGGGAACTAGGGTAAAAATCTGTCTGAGGATTAGTCCTCCCTTGAGCAGGGGGGGTGGACTATAGATTATCTCTTATAGTCACTTCCAACCCTGATCTTACATGTGCCAAGAGAGAGGGAGTGAGTGTGCATATAACCAACAGAGCATTCTACATAGCCAGAATCCCAGCAGAACAAAGCATGAAAACCAGGGACTTGAGGATTTATCCCTCTATGTCAAAATGCTGAGAGTGTGATGCCAGCATCATATGGGAGAGGCAACTAAAGTTAGAATATGACAAATGGGAAATTTCTTTAATGCTCTGTGCCAGAAGGATATTGGACATCACTTCTCAGAAATAAATGGGATGGTAAAAGTAACATGGTGAAAATGTTTTAGCTCAGCATTTGGACAGGGGGCAGATTGGAATTCTGGAGACATCTGGCTTATTATTTTGGGAAGCAAATGTTTAAGGTATCTCAGCATTTTGTCACTTTATTGTTATGGTTTGGTGTTGTGGGGGTTAATTTTTTAAAACATCCAGAGCAGTTTGGACGGGCAGTTTTTGTAATGATTAAAAATTGAAATAAATGGGTGGAATAGTCTATGTATAGTAATAAAGAATATTACAAGGGAGAAATGACAATGACTGAAGAAAACCAGAGGAGAGAATGGGTTGTATATGAAAATAAGACACAGAAACTAGATGTGAGACTGGTGCAGAGTAAAGGAAAGTGCAAGGTTGGGGTAAGAGAGGGAGCTAGCTCAGCTGGAAAAAAAATATGAAGTCTCACAAAGGTCTAGTTTAGCTTAAAAATTGAGTGACTTGTCCACCAGATCTGAACAATTGTATATCTTTATAATTGTATAATCAAACTAATGCTTCATTAAAACACAGGGTAGAACCAATTGACTGTAGCAATGGTTAAAAATCACAGGACCAGACTAAGATAAGCAACCAACTTTACAAAGAGATTGGTCAAGACATAGACTCTGCTCCTACACCTCAGAAATCCAGGGGAGCTTTGCTTTTCACTTCAACAGGTATAAGAGCAAGCCCACTGGAGATGTTAACATCTTGTAGCACCTAATCCAAAACCCATTGAAGTCACTGGGAATATTTCCATAGAATTAAATGAGCTGTGGATCTGGCCTATTTAAACAAAGTAGAAAATGACTGCCTGAACATCTCTACTCTTTGATGGTTACAGTGTGGTTTAGGAGAAGTGAGCTAGTCTCAGTCCACTTCCTTTTGGTCACTTCACCATAAATAACTAAAGCAAACTCACCAGTACAATTAACAGGAAATAGTGCTATTTTTCTTCACTATAAAAGTATTTTGATTCTCTCACTTTCACTTAGTAACATCCATGTTAAGATTCCAAATGCATTTAACAAATTAGCAATCGTATTGCATATTAAGTTCCTCCTGCCAGCAGGGAAAAAATAGCAAAAACAGAATTGGTGATTAAGTTTCATTGAGGGAAATGCTTGAATTTTCTTTCCTCTCTTTCAAAAGCTAATAATAACAAAATGCCACAATGTAATTGCAAAATGTATATCTTCTGATAAGCCAGTAGGAAGTGGTCTCAAAAATAAATTGCTATATTGCATTTGAAAATTCCAGTGCAGAAGGGAAAAAGTAAAGTGGCTTCAAGAAATTCCTCATAATAGTGCTTTGGCAAAATCTAGCCCTGGATTCATGTGTGTGTGTTTTTCCCCTTCAATGGATAAAATAACAGTGTTCCATTTCAGAAGACCTACCTTTTATAGATATTCAGCAGATATCTGATCCCCTTTGCTGAATATAAATATAAAGAAATTAGATAATGGAGCTATTTGCCCTCACTTCATGATTGATATACCTCCAGAAGACAACTACCCAGGCTCTTGTGACCAGAAGATTACTTATGTTTGTTTGGGAAGCAATCAAGCCTTCCAGAGTTTTCAATTCTGTGGGATCCTAGTTCACTTGCTTCTAATATTGGGTTTTTAATGTTATTTTTTTTGACTTGCTTATTTTTTTTAGCCAAGATAAAAGAATGAAGATAAGGGTTTATATTGGGAAGACTATTTTTATAGGCATATTACAAAGAAGAAAGCTAGTAAATTTCCTAACTAGCCAACTAAAACTAAAATGATCGCCTCTCTCAGCACACAAAAGACCCAGTGGAAGTCTACTGTGCCAAAAAAACCACAACACAAGGTAGGAGTAGCATTGTTAAAAGAATAATACACTGTTGGGTCTAGCTGTGAACATTCAGATAGTCCCAAGGATGTTCAGAGAAACAAACAAACAGATAGAGGGGAAAGGTGTTTCATTTAATCTCCAACAAGCAGTGACTGCTGTGTGTATGATACAGAACTACCAGACAGGTATATTATATGTGTCTAACCATTTTCTCAATATCTTACCAAGGGGCGGAGGGGGGTCATGCACGGTCTTTGTCAAATGCTAAGGTCCAACTGATCATCAAGATTGTTGCAATATGTTTGTATGATATATAGTTTAAGAGATATGTAGAATATATGGTTTCAAAACTTTTGAAATGAAACCTATCACGAGACAAAGTATGTCTCAAGGCTAACTCAATGCTGAGAGCAATGGATATCTGTGGAGCCAGCCCTATGTTTCAAGGGGAAGGTTCAAGAATGTACAAAGACAAAAGAACTCCGAGAAGTCTCTAAATAGGGGACCTTTTGGGGTAAGAGACAATAGTCTGTAACTTGAGAATAGGAGAGGTCACAAAATTGTATCCATTATGAAGAAGACACTCTGCTAACATAGGTGCCTCACGAAAGGTAGATCCAAGCTTTCTGGACTGGACAAGCACTGTAAAGACTGACTGACAATTGGGTGAAAAGTACCTTATAAGACATGAAAGTAAAATGTTAATAAGTATATGTGTTTTATGATTTTCTTTTACAATAACCCTGTGTTTCCAGATCCCTAAACTTGTTTTTATTTGAATCTCTATCTCATGCTTTGTTAAATAAAGTTCAGTTTCATTTTACTAGCACATCCTGCCTTGTGCTAAGGAGAGTGCTGAACTGAGGTGAAAGTAACAAATTGGGGTTCACTGCTTCCACAGAGGCAGCAGATCGCTATACATTGCAAGTCTCCAGAAGAGAGGGGATTAGGCACTAGAGTAGAACAATTTATAAAATTGCTAGTCTGAAGAGGGAAACAGTGGGACTCATGAAGTCCAGAAGGGAATGCCTCTGTTGCCAGAAGCTAGTAACTGGACAGAATTTCCCCTGGAGGGCAAAGACAGGGCTTCCTCACACTGTGAGCAGGTGGTAGTGATTCACCCTGGACACCTCAGGTAACCCTGAAAACTGTCACAATGTGGTGGTGTTTTTAACAGTCACAGAGATTGGCCACCTACCACTAACTCACACATGTACAGACAGACCTATAGAGCACTGTTGCTCTAGCTTAGAGCGGGTATTTATTTCCCTCTTGCTGCCTGGCTGCAGCTCTTGGCTGCGGAGCAGGTTTGGGGCTTTTTTTAAAAGGCTGTGTGGGACTTTGGTATCAGGACTGGGCTGGGTTCCTGCTGAATAGAGCGGTCTCCCACAGTGCCAGGAACTGGAGACGTAGAGGCTTGCTTGGTCAGAAAGGCCAAGAATATTTTGTGCTGAATCAGACCCTAAAGAACTGTACAGAGACTGTTCCAGGAAACTGAACACACTCCATGTTTTTCCTGCAAGCACAGGGTCAGTCATTTGCTTCTGTCATGTTCTCTCATGAGGGTCTTCTTTGACACAGTCATTTTAGGTCAGGTTCTGGTATTATGGGCACTGGTTGTACACCATTGTAACTATGCACCTAATTTTCACCAGCATATGATCAATCTCTCTGCTGCAGAGAACAGAGAGATTGGAAAGGATGGTCTAGTGGACAAGAGTATACTGGGTTTAAGAGTTCTGAGTTCATTTCCTGGCTCAACAACAGTTGCCTCAGTTCGCTCTCTGTTAAATGGGGATAATACTCCCTTTCCTCACAGATAAAATCCATTAGTGACTGCAACAAAATCACATACTATGGGGATTCTGACCATATAAGTATCTAGATGCATTTAAAAAACATTAATTGATTTATGTATCTTTAGCCAAATAAGGTTATTGTCATAGAGCGGTGACTCTCAAAAGACATGTAGCTTGGGCTCAGTCAGGATAAGCATGCACATATTTAGCTGCACATCCAGCCAATTATCTGAGCTATCCAGACTTCTTCCGTTAGTGAACTAGAGCCAGAAGTCTTCCTTGGGATATTTCTGGTGCAGCCTCCTTCTTGGTCAGGCTGGATCTATTTTATTAAAAACACCAAACCACAGAAGAATAGCAACAACGAGAGCACCACAAGGGCATTCCAGACGGCACTAAGGGAAGAAGAAAATATGTAATACACACACCCCACAATACCATGGGAAAACCACTCCCTCTGAAGTGGGTATCACCAGTCACAGAAATAGGCAAAATATAAAATCATGAGGTGGGGAGGGGAGCTCTGAAGCAGCACAAGCAACTTTTGGTAGGGGATCATCTCAAGGATAACTCATGGGGGCAGGTACCATCCTGTACAATACATCTGCATAGCACCTAGCACAATCGAGCCTGGCTGGCCACTAGGTGTTATCTTAATAGCAATAATAAGGATTTTCCACAGGAACCCTGTGATGCAAGCAGATCATAGAATACATGGTACCTGAGCTCAATGGAGTTACCCCAGACTTACAATCACTGTAAGGGGAGAGCAGGATTTGCTTACAGATTCTCCCAGTTTGTAATACAGGACACTTCTGGGGGCAAAGCATTGAAAGAAAAGCACTGGAGTCGCATGAATAAAAGGGTACAGGAAGTATCCCAATAAGGTCCCACAACCCTTCCCATCACTGCTGAAGAAGGAAAAGCATGGTAGTCCATTACCACCCCAATCCTGGGGTGGAAGGATAGCACTGATACAACTCCACACTCCTATTCACTAAAGCACAGGCTTTTATTAGGTGTGTTAGCTCAAATAGTGAAAGCACCTGGTAAAAGCTCGAGCATGTTTGACTTCCATCCAGGATATAAAGATAGCAGATGCAGAGAATACACAAGCCAGTACATTACAGAATGAAGGGAAAATGCAGTGACACAGAAGGAATTTTGAAACCTGAAAAAGACTTGGCACAGAGGAAGTAGCTGAAATTGATGATCAAGTGATGGATGGATGGATAATCTAAAGTGATGCTAAAGAGAGAAAATGATGTCTCATGAGAGCAGCCCTTTTGGGTAAAGCATGGGGACATTTGCTTGTGCATTATTTTTTGCATGCAGTTTTTAATTAATAATATCTTTTGAGGTACCTGAACCAACGTGTGAGGACTTGTGCAAATACAGGGTTTTCTGTGCATCTGAACGGGATTATCTGCTGGTCCATTTGCTACTGTTGACTCTAAGGGGATGTCTGCACAGCAATTAGACACCTGCGGCTGGTCCATGCCAGCTGGCTCAGGCTCAAGGGACTCGGGCTAAGGGGCTGTTTAATCATGGTGTAGCTGTTCTAGCTCAGACTGCAGCATGAGCTCTGGGACTCTCCCACCTTGCAGGATCCTAGAATCCAGGCTCCAGCTGAGCCTGAACGTCTGCAGCACAATTCAGCAGCCCCACAGCCTGAGCTCTGCAAGCCCAAGTCAGTTGGCATAGGCCAGCCAGGGGATTTTAATTGCAGCGTAGACATATTCTAAGGTTAAATGGTAAACCCCGCTAATGACAGAACAGAGGACAAAGATCACCCCTCTGTACTTTAAATTATTACCTGTCTCTGTAGGAAGAAAAACCACTCTCTGTGTTATCAACTGTACAGATTTGTTTGCTCACGTGTTTTAAGTATGTATTGTAAGGCCATGAAGGAATCGGAGGATATGAGCAAAATTTATAGAATCTTTCACCACTTCAGCTATGGGAGAAATTGTTAAACGTGTTGGACGTGATTCTCTGCTCCAGCGAACTGTCTTTACACCAACCCATAGATGCTGGAAGTAGGGGTGTGGAGGGTGCTGCTCCACTGCCTTCTTAAAGTGGTTTCCTTTATATACAGGGTTTACCATTTGGTTCAATGGCTCTCAGCATCCCCACTATACAAATTGTTCCAGCACCCTTTCCCAAACCTAACTCTGAGCCAAAGGGGTTGCATGAGCATTAAACCGCATGGAGAATCCCCTTACAGTGAATTTATGTAGAAAACCCAGAGGACTTGATTTATCACTCATTAATTCGTTTTCCGGTGAATGGCATAAAACCAGAGTAACATTCTGGTGAAAAAGGCACAGAGAATGTGTGTCAACTTAATTTAAAAAAAAATGAATTAATCTCTGGGTGTTTGTATTTCAATAGGAAAAACTAGTGCAAAAAATCGTGCTTCTTATGAGCAAAGCACAATCAAAACACTGCCCTTTTTAAAGCATATTGTATTTGCATCTTGAATGAAAAAGCTCAATTCTCCCGCCTATGAATGCAGAAAGAACGAGGAGTACATGTGGCATCTTAAAGACTAACAAATTTATTTGGACGTAAGCTTTCGTGGGCTAAAGCCCACTTCATCAGATGCATGCAGTGGAAAATACAGTAGGAAGATATATATACATAGAGAACAAAAGCATATGCCCAAATAAATTTGTTAGTCTCTAAGGTGCCACAAGTACTCCTGTTCTTTTTGCTGATACAGATTAATGTGGCTACCACTCTGAAACCTGTCTCCTATGAATATCATTTACCATTGTGTTGCTATATTTCACTATAGGTATGCCACATAAAATGACTGCTTAGACCAGCCTTTTAATAAAAGTTATACACACCAGGGACGGAGCTGGAATTACATGGGTCACCATTACAAAGTTTACTATATAGATACAACAATCATTTCCTAGTTCTAACAATCAGAGAAACTGGTATCCTGGATACTATTGTGTGATAGTTTGAGAAATGTTGACTTTTGAATCATGACTATTGTGTTTGGGGTAATACAAGGTGGGTATAACAAGTATTGCGAAAAATGTAAGAAATGGAGAATTAGGCTGATAGTCAAAATATTCTGACCAGGAGTTTTATGCAGTGTAGTTGTAGCCATGTCGGTCCTAGGATATGAGAGAGACAAGGTGGGTGAGGTAATATCTTTTATCTTTTAGCTGTGACGCTTGGAGTACCTTTCCCAGATCTGAAGAAGAGTTCCGTGTGGCTCAAAAGTTTCTCTCACCAACAGAAGTTGGTCCAATAAAAGATATTGCCTCACCTCCTTGTTTGACCAGGAGATCCATTATACTGTAGAATTACCTTGTGTTCCCTGCATATTTGATTGTTGTATCTACCTGTTGTTTCTTAATTTATACTTAAATTTTTAGCTCTTTGGGGCATGCACTGCCTTTTTTAAATGTGTGTTAATAGTCTCTCCGATCCCTTTTGGGGCTTTTCAGTGCTCCTGAAATAAAAATAATAAATAGTAATAATAATGTAATCATAATGATTTCAGAGGTGTTACACAGAGATAATCTGGGGTGGAATTTGGCCTTTTATAATCAAATTTGATTGTAAAGGAATAATAAGGATCTCAGATACTATTTAATTGAAACTTTGACATTGAAGGGCCACATTCTCTCTCTCTAAGTCATGGATGCAGGGCCACCTAGAGGATTCAGGGGGCCTCGGGCAAAGCAATTTGGGGGGCCCCTTTTATAAAAAAAATTGCAATACTATACAATACTATATTCTCGTGGTGGCCCCTGCGGGGCCTGGCGCAAATTGCCCCACTTGCTCCCCCGCCACAGGCGACCCTGGGAAAAATAAACCTTGTGCATCACGGCACAAACTCTGTTTTGAGAAAACTTCTTTACAAGGTATCACTGGTTCTCAGTATCAGCTAGTGCTAAAAGGCACTAAAGCTCATTAAAAGGGTTGGAAAAATATTTTCCATCAAAACTTTTTCTGGATTGAAAATTAGGGGTTTTTAAAAAGCAGAAAAAAATCAAGGACAATGTCTGCTTTCCTTCAAAATTTGTTGTGTTTCTTTTTTTTAATTGAAAAGCTGAAATTAGTCTGCCTAAACCTGAATATGGTTTGGGGTTTCAGAAGCGTGTGGCCAAATATTTGCTGCTTGCTGTGTTTGATTGTTTAAAGAAACAATAAAATAATTCTGCTTAAAAAAAATCCAAAATTTTTGAACCACCTCAGCTTGTGACCAGATGCCTGAGCCCATCCAGTCAGAGATTTTTCCAGGTTTCTGATACTCTGCTGGCTTCCTTGACTCATATCTGTCTCCATAACTTTGGGTTCATTTAGCTTAGAACATAAGAAAAGCCATACTGGGTCAAACCAAAGATCCATCCAGCCCAGTATCGTGTCCACCGACAATGCCAAGTGCCCCCGAGGGAGCGACCCTAACAGGTAATGATCAAGTGATCTCTTTCCTGCCATCCATCTCTACCCTCTGACAAACAGAAGCTAGGGACACCATACCTTACCCATCCTGGCTAATAGCCATTAATGGACTTAACCTCCATGCATTTATCTGTTTCCTAGAGACTGGCTCCATGGGGTCCCTCACAAACTGGAGACAGTTCCTGTGGGTTTGTCTTTAGTATAGCTTATATATATACTCCACAAACTGAGCATTTGAGCTTGTTCCAAAATGTGGGATGAGCCTATGTTGTGAAAACTGAAATGCTCAAAATAGCACATGCATATGAATGGACACAGAGTGCTAAAATTAAATTAACCCAGGGGTTCTCAAACTGAGGGTCAGGACCCCTCAGGGGGTCACGAGGTTATTAGTGGGGGTCACGAGCTTTCAGCCTCCACCTCAAACCCTGCTTTGCCTCCAGCATTTATAATAGTGTTAAATATATAAAAAAGTGTTTTTAATTTATAAGGGGTGGGGAATGTCGCAGAAGTTTGCTATGTGAAAGGAGTCACCAGTATAAAAGTTTGAGAACCACTGAATTAACCCCTCTGGAGCCTCAAGGAATGCAGAGGGGTGGGGGGTCTCCCTTGGAAGGGTTGGGAAGGATATTGCTCTTCTCATATGATCTCTCCCCCAATGGCTAATTTTAAATGAAGCTACCCTCCCCTGACATGAATCTCCCTATGGCACTGAAATTAAATATAGACTATAATTTGGCATTTGAGAAGTGAAAGGGATGGTAGCCTTAATGGAAAAGTTAACAGCTTGGCTCTTCTCCAAGCTCAAACTGCTGAATGATCTTTAGGGTAGGGAAGGCTATGCCTCCTAAACAGCCTGGCCCTGCCCCCATCCGACCCCCACCCACTTCCTGCCCCCTGACTGTCAACCCCCCTCAGAATCCCTGACCCATCCTGCTCCTTGTCCCCTCACTGTCCCCCAGAGACCTCACCCCCAACCACCACACCGGGCCCCCACCCCTGTTCCCTGTCCCCTGACTGCCCCGACCCCTATTAACCCCCCCCGCTGAGTCCTGATAGACCCCCAGAATGCCCATAATCCAACCCCCCCAATCCCTGTCCCCTGACCACCCCCACCCCTCCCCTGACTGTTCCTGGGACTTCCTGCCCCTTAGCCAACCCCACCAGCCCCCCATCACCCGGACCCTCAGTGTATCCAGCAGCGTCCCTCGACAGCTGCAGCATGGCTCCCACCGGGCCCCTGAGCTCCGCCCCACTCAGAGCTGGGTGGTAAGGGGGAGGGGCTGTGGAGGGAGCTCAGGCCCCATTGGAGCTCGCAGCCCCGCCCCCTTACCACAGGGCTCTGAGCGGGGCGGAGCTCAGGGGCCCCGTGGGAGCCACGCTGCAGCTGTTCGGGGACGCTGCTGGATGCGCTGAGGCTCGGGGAGAGGGGTGGAGGTGGGGTCGGGCCGGGGCCGGGGAGGGAGCTTCAGCCATTCTCATGGGGGCCCCGGTGGAGTCCGGGGACTGAGGCAAATTGCCCCGCTTGCCCATCCACTTCCCCGCGCGGCCCTGCATGGATGACTATAGCAATATAATTCATGACAGAATTTGACCCATTGTGCTAAACGTATCCCTAGTGTAATTCCCCTGAAGTCAATGACATTACCCCAGTAATTAATTTAGCCCACTTTCCTACAGGTCAGAGATGGAAGCAACCAGTCAATAGAGATGGTCAGAAAATGGTTTTGCCAGCCTGTGAAAAAATTTGAGATTTCAAAAAATATTCTTATCCCAAATTGAGACAAACAAGTCTAAAGCTCTAAAATTGTCATGAACCAAAATGTGAAAATGCTCTTGATATGGATCAATCAAAACATTTTGTTTTGAATTCCAACATTTTTAAAACTCTAGCTTACATTTAGAAATGAAAAGTTATTTCAAACCAGAAAACTGTTTCAAAACTGTCAAAATGGGACACTTTGACAATTTTTGGAAACTCTGTTTAATAGATTTTTGAGCTGAGAAGTTTGTTGAAACTAACTCTTTCCCAGGAAAATTTTGTTTTGAAGGAAATTGTATTTTTGTAATGACAAACTTTTCAGAAATATAATTCTTGACCAACTCTACTGGTTAAATTATCCAGTATGTCTTTCTGCCAACATTGCATTGTTCCCTAATGATCTCTTCCCTGCAGTTTGTTCAATTTCGTTTTTAAAATTCCTAGCATTGGAGTGTGCACCATTTCCCTGGGAGACTCTTCAACTGGCTAATGCATCTGATCTCACTATGTTCAGCAATTTTTGTTTTCTTTGCCAAATAAACCAGGGTGGTTTTTTCCCCCAAATTTGATAGATCCAGCACCAGATTATGTAGCCTGTCTATATGCTGAGTTTGCATGGATGTGGGGATTAGTAACTCTGTCCTCTTCGTATAGATATACTCATTTAAATCAGCCAGCGTTCCATGTGTGGAGCTGTTACAGAGTAAAGCCACTCAGGAAGTAAAACCTTCTCTCCTCAAGTCCACATGGATGAGACCAGCTTTGATATGCTGTCTTCCCTGCGTGTGGGGAACTCCCATTCATGAAAACTGGTGTGCTGTACAAATGAAGAGGGCAGAATATCACAGTCCACTTTGACTGTGTGAATCTGCAAGGATAATTCTGTCTCTGGGATCCAGTGTTTTTTGCACCACAACTTTTAGATGCGCAGAATTGGGCCCTAACAATCTGCATCAACTGAATTTCTAAAAGGGCTGCAAAGATGCTGATGAGACACATATTGCTGAATGCAAACAGTATTAGTGTTGGCCTTTGAAAGACAAGATAATAAAGCTGTAATGTTTCCTCTTGCTTGTCTAACAAAAGGCACAATTTATTACTAAGCTAGCAGTTTCCAGTTATTATCAATTTCTTTCAGTGTAAACAAAATAGAAAGTAAACAACAGTTATTATCCAGCAGAAATCAGGGTTTGTCAAAATGTTTGCTGTGATGGGGAGTATCTGTAGATTTACAAACTTGTAAATGTTGACCTATGTAATAGTTGCTGATGGAAAGAAATTCATGCACTAATATAACAAGTCTGACATATTGAAAACAAACATGATTTTCTGCATTAGCCTGTGGAATAGAATTGGATTAAGGGAATACTTACAGCCCAAGCTTACAGCTCAGTATTTGGGCCCCCAGAGAGAGGGAGAGGTTGTTGATCAGAAGCAGTGCTCATAACAAAGTGAAGGCTTGTACGTCACCAGCTTACATTTAACATTAAATCATCAGAAAAAAATGTGTATTCAGATTATTTGGATTTTCCCCAAAATACTGCTGAGCAGCAGGTGTTACACGAAAGATGTGTGTAAAGTCAATCAGAGGAATGAATCAGAGCTGTGGATTGCAGACTTGAGGGATACAATGACCCCTTTAACTCTCTCCAGTGTGAGGATGCTGAAAAATCCACAGGTCTGGAACTATGTGATTTAAAGTCTGTGAGTTAATTAATTTGGTCTATATGAAAATTCCAGTGAGGTTTCATATCTTTGTTCAATAAAATATTTTGTTCATTTTAATCAACACATTTTCCACTGCAGGTCTTTCTGGAAAACCAAGAGTATCCTAGAGGGCTGGTCAAAAATTTGACATCCAAAACAGTTTTTTGATGGAAAATTGGATATTTGACTAAAATTAATTTTTCACAGAAAGTATCTGTTCTCAACTGAAATTTTTGGATTTTTTTTAATTCAGAAAGTTGAAATATTTCAAGTGTTAAACAAAAAAATGTATTCAAATATGCTGCTACATTGCCTCGTGGAAGTTGTATTGAAGTTTCCTCAGGCATCTGTTCTCTTGTATGGGCCATGTCCCTCCAGCCAGGCTTCATCTCTCATATTACCATACAGCCATGGGCCCCCGTGATGCCCATCAAAAAGGGGAGACAGTGGCATATCATGGGAGATGTAGTCCAACCAGGGAGCCCAACCTGTATAGGAGAATGGGAACACAAGGAGACCAAATTACAACTCTCATGAGGCGTGGCATAGCAGTGGCATTTCTGAATCAGATAAATTCAGTTTTCAGCTGAAATAATTCCATTTTAGATTTTTCAGCAGAAAGTTGAAATTTTCCACAGGGGAAAAAGAATAAAATTTCCAAACAGGTGTACTATTCTACATGCTTTACTGAAAGGTAAAGGGCTCAGTTCAGCAAAGCAGTTAGCCACATGTTTAACTCTAAGGATGTGCATATGTCCATCCCTATCCAACGTGGTCTTGACTTCAGTGGGACTTCAGCATGAACTTATGGGCTAGATTCACAAGAGTTTAGGCAACTAACTGCCACTTTAGGCACTGAAGTCCCAGAATTAGGCACAACTAGTGCTCACAAAATGCCTGCTCAGCTGCCACCGAGCACCGTAAAATCACTTGGTGCCTACAATTTTGCAGTAGAACTTCCCTAGCTGATTATGTTTGTTTCTGCCTCTGAGCATGGGCACTGCTTCTCCACTCTAGGCATCTAGATGCCCAAGCCCCAGTAAGATGCATGAACCAGAGGAAGATAGTTATGCAGTGAGCATGCTTACCAGATCAGGCCCTGGGCTATGAGCTAGTCTGATGCAGGGCTTCCACATTCTCTCCTGTTGAAGCTGTTCCACTTTGGATAAATAATTAAATCTTCACTGGAGCAGGGGGACTGGTTGCTGGAATTTTCACATGCTGGCTGAGTGCTCTAACCACCAAACTATAGAGTCATTCTTGTGTTTGCTCTCTCTCTCTCTCTCTCTGTCTAGTCTAATGACTCTTGAATTATTTATCCAACTTCAACAGGAGAGACTGAGGGAGTCCCACAGCAGAATAGCCCATTGCCCAGTGATTAGAGCACCTCACCTAAGAGATGGTAGATACTTGTTCAAATCCCTTCTCCCCCTCTGGTGGAGGGAGGACTAGAACCAAGGGTGTCTCATATCCCAATTGAGTACCCTACCCCTGGGCTAAAAAGGGTGAGGGAGCATCAGTGCCTGCTCCCTCCCTACCTTATCTTCTAACCCCAAGAGGGTTCCCAGCTTCCCATCCCAAGCAGAGATAGGTGCTGAGCTCCCTGAGAAGGATGGGGCTAAGGACACACCCATTTTACCAGCAACTTTCATTGGTTACTTTAGGCTAGGAGCTACCTAGTGTGCTGGCTTTTGTGAATCCCATTGTTATGCACCTAGCTCCCTCCATTAATTGTAAGTAACTTGGGCTTTGGGAATCCCATTGATTTTCTAGAATCCTAAAAGTTAAGGTATTGTGATGCTGAGCATGACATTGCCTAAGACCCTATGTGAATGTAGCCCGAAGTGCTTTGCTGAATCTGAGCCTAATTGACTGTAGCTCCTTCAGGCAGTAGCTATCTTAATTTATATCCTGCACAGAGCTGAGTGAAGGGGTAGGAAGGAGCATCAATGCAGAGATGAGATGAGATGTTGGTCTCCGTCTCCAGGACCTTCAGAACTGAGACACAAGAGTCAACGTGTTAGACTCTTCTCAAGCTCCTCAGCCAAAGGGCAGCCAATGACCTAAGAGAGTTCTCTCTGGTGCCTCAATCCTGGCTGTGAAGCGCATGTCTACAGTACCAGCAAAATTCACAGATAGCCTATCTTCCAGCAGTGACTCTTTGGCATGCGTTTTCTTGGTACCCAGCTGCCTTGGACTCAGCCCATCGATACTGTCTCCTCTTTCGGTGCCTGACTTTTCTGTGGGCCTGCCACCAGAGCCTCCCTGCCCCTCCTCCCCTTGTGGATTTGTACAATATCAGCATTGGTAACTAGGTGTCATGGACTGGATCATAGACAGACAGACTTACTGGTCAGAGCAGTGGTGGTCAGGCCTAGTGGTCAGAGCAGTGGTCGGGCACCAGCAAATGGAGCTGGAGGGCAGAGTCAGAGTCAGAGTTAGGAACCAAGCTAAAGATGAGAGTCAGAGTTCGTAGCCAGGGATGGAGCATAGACTCAGGGATCTCAAACAAGGCAAGATCCAGTATAGCAGCCAGACAGGGATTCACCTAGTTGCTCAGACCATTTCTTGAGTCTGACCCAATCAGAAAGGCCAGACATCTCCAATCAGGAGTTTTGTGGGTGGTGCTTCAGGTGAGCTAGGGTCCCCCAGCCCACCCTCCCTACTACTACCAGCAAGTTGCTGGGTGGTGGCTGCAGTCTGAGAGGTGTCTGGGGACCCGTGGATCCAGGTTTGGGATCCATGGGCCCTCATACTAGGACTTCAGTCAATTAAGACATCTCCTTCTTTCTGTATCCAGATAGAAGGGATGCAGCAGTGCCCTAGCACACTAGAAAGGGGAGCCCTTCCAGTGGACAAGTCCTTTTCATCTTCTCCAACACAACAGAGAGACTCATCTGCTGCTCATCCCCTTCCCCTCCTGGGCATGACAAGGAGGAACTCCACATTCTTTGAGGAGGAGAAGGCCTGGATCTCACAGACTCCCTGGTATTGTCTTCTGTGACCGCCAGACCTGTATACATAGGGTTATCATTCACAGCCTTCCTGAGCACCCTGGTCTATGCAGCTAACTGCACACAAGCTGGAAACCTCTGTCACCAGGGTGAGGCTATGTCTGCACTAGCCAGCTTACTGCGGCACATCTGTACTGATACAGCTGTGCCGCTGTAAGACCACACGTGTAGCCACACTTTGCTGACAGGAGAGAGCTGTCCATTGACATAATAAAACCACCTGAAAGAGAGGCGGTATCTATGTCAGCAGGAAAGCGTCTCCCGCAGACAGAGTGCTGTTCACATCAGCGCTTAAGCAGGCAAAACTTATGTCACTTGGGGGTGGGTTTTTTCCACATCCCTGAGTGACAGAAGGTTTGCCGACATAAGTGGAAATGTAGACATGGCCTTAGATTCCCTTCCTCTAAGCATGAGGAAAATCAACAGGAAGAAGTGTCAAGTATCAGAGGGGTAGCCGTGTTAGTCTGGATCTGTAAAAGCAGCAAAGAGTCCTGTGGCACCTTATAGACTAACAGACATTTTGGAGCATGAGCTTTCGTGGGTGAATACCCACTTTGTCGGATGCATCCGACGAAGAGGGTATTCACCCATGAAAGCTCATGCTCCAAAACATCAGGGAGAAGTGGAGGAACAATTATCTCAGCAACCGTTTCATCACCCTCTCCAATAAGATAATCAATCTCTCTGCAACTTGTCTGACAGATAACTTGAAGACTTCCAAGCCCTGACAAAATAGAGGAAGTAGTGCAAGAGAAGTAACACAAGCTGCTATGCATTTTGCACCCTTCCATAACTGGTAGATAGACTCACCATCTCTATTAAAAAGGCACTGTTAGAGCCTGCAAAGGACTTGTGGCAGACTCCAGCATCAATACCTGCCGCTTCCAAGAGGATGGACAGATGGTACCAAGTTCCTCCCCAGGGCTCTGTGTATTTTTTATTTGCATCCATTGCCAGGCTTACTTGTCATGTCAGCTAGGGCCATGCAGCAAGGATCCTTTAAAACAATACAAAGGGAAAAGGACCTTAAGAGACTAGATTTTCACTGGGATAAACTGTCTCAGTTTATGGAAAGAGTCCCACAGGAGAACAGGGAAGAGTTAAAATCCAAGTAAAGCCCAGCACTTGAAACCATCCACACAATTTCAGCACAACAATTTTACATATTGCTCATGCTAGCTACCAGATTGCTTCATAACTGCTCCACTTCATCCCCACACATATACACAATAGTCTCGTTTTCAGCAGCACAGAATGGAAGTGGTGCGGACCAGCCTGAGATAAGAATGGAAAGAAATGGAAATATTTTTGCACTTTCACAGACATTCAAGTAAACAAATAACAATTTTTAAAAAATTCAGCCCCAGTTTCAAGAATACTTCATGAGGAAAGGATATAGAAATATAGTGATACAATGAAGGAGAGATGAGGAAAATCTAAATGAAAACAGCAAATGAAACAGCTCATCTCATAACATTAATGATGTGCAGTTATGAAATTTTGACCTTTGAATAACACCTCGAATAACCAGATCTGCTACATATTTCCCCTGCATTATCTGCATGCCCCCCTCTCCCCGCCACTGAAATCTTAAACAATTTACTAGCATATATGTGAGTCAGTAGTTTCTGGAAAGACTCAAGGATAGTCACAGACACAGCAGAACACATCTTTCAGGGGTTTCCAAGAAAGGGCTTCAGGCAAAGCCTTTCCTCAAGGTTTTTAGTGTAAGAAGAAGACAAGTTCAGGAAAATATGGTCAGAAAAGCCATATAGAGTCAACCTCTTCTCTCTCCCAGGCACCATCACTATTAAAGGCCGCTGAGGAACTTTGCCCTTAGTCCTGAGATTTGAACATCTGCAGGCTGAAAGCCTGACATTCAGCTGAGGGAAATTGCGTCTGGAATTCATTTCCCTCACTGGTTGACCAGAGCCCATGGAAAGCCTCTCATTGACTTCAAAGGCTATGCTGTCAGGTGGTTTTGTATATAAGAAAGGCAATACATTCATAGAAAGATATTGTTTAAGGCATCTAATATTACAGTGATGGATGATTTACAAATTAGATAAATGGTGGCATATCTGGGGCATGGAAATAGTAAAATATTGATGTAAGCAGAGTCAGGATGAGCGCTACCCTGACATCTGGTGGTGAATTGTAGAGAGTGTGGAAAGAATTTCAAGAATTTGCATTGGCATCCACCCCCTCCACCCTCCCTTAACATAACCCCACAGCAGCTTGGGATGGTGATTTTAACAGCTCTGGGATCCCCAATTTCTTTGTTATTGGGGCAGGAAAAAAAAAGTTTGTCACCCTGATTGTGTGAATGGGGAGCTGTGGGACTGCTTTGTGACAGAAATGACTCAATCTCAGTTGGGTGGTACTTGCTAAACATGGGACATGGGTTCCAACTCCCCATGAATGGAGAGAGGTTGGGGACTGGTGTGTTTGCTTAATGGTATGGCCCCCTTTGAGGATCTGGAACACCAATTACACATCCTTCTCTCTTCAATGTTAAAGAGTAGAGCTAATTTTTGATTCTATTAGGAGTTCATCTAGAGACAACTGAGCTGAATTCATGTTGGGCTAATGGTGCACCAGCACCAGGGCTTCCTTACTAAGAGCTGAAATCACTGAAAGAGCTGAATTGAGATCATGGAGTCCTGTGTTAGCTAGTGGGGGAGCCTGAAGACCTATTGTTAAGTGGCTGGCAGAGCAGAGCAGTTTGCAGCTTGTTGGAGCAGCCCATGGAACAGTGAGTGGAGTGAAGTGGTTAGCAGGGACAGCTGGAGGAGCAGCACAGCTGGTGTGGTGGAGCTGGTCATGGTGAAGGCTGCAGCAGAACTCCATGGAAAGGCGGAGCAGTTGGCCTTGGCCCATATAAGGTGCCCCTTAACACCCTGTTTGGACTTCCCCCCTGCAGCAGAACTCCATGGAAAGGCGGAGCAGTTGGCCTTGGCCCATATAAGGTGCCCCTTAACACCCTGTTTGGACTTCCCCCCCCATTTCCACCCAGGCTGGGGCGGGGGAAACTCTGAAGATAAACTCTCGAATTCTGGGGTGGCACTGACCAGAGACTTTTGGGTTGTTGCTCTTTGGGGTAATTGGACTTAAGACCCTTAGGGGAAAAGAACATTGCCAAACGTACCTGGGGGTGGGTTTTTTTTGTTGTTTATGGTTTATGTTATAATCCTGTTTGTGGTGTTTCTCCAGTGGGATGCCGCATTGTTTCCTTCCTTTATTAAAAAGATTTTGTTACACTCAGACTCCGTGCTTGCGAGAGGGGAAGTATTGCCTCCTAGAGGTGCCCAGGGGGGTGTGGTATGTAAGTGTCCCAGGTCACTGGGTGGGGGCTCGAACCGGTTATGCATGGTGTTATTGAAACGGAACCCCTGGATACTGAACCCAGCCCTTGTTGCTGCCAATTCAGAGGGGCAGAAGGGTTACATTGATTAAAAATGTGTCTCAAATTTTCATGCTGCTAAAATGACAGTTTTCCTTGCATAAGTGGCAAGAGAGAATAGCACCAGGAGTCTTTTTCCTGCCCAACACCCCTTCTGCATCAACACTACTATATGAGTCAGAATATGGAATAAATCTACCATTCTTTTGCACCCTGGGCTCGTGAACCAGCTAAAGCACATGGCAGCATGTTTTGACCCCAGTTGGTCCTAGCTAACCAGCTTTTGGATTGGGCTGGCGTTTTTCCTTTCCTTAGGGACAGCTACCAGCACCAAGAGGCAGGCACTGCAGTAACACATGCTGCAAATGTTCAAAACAATCGGGAGTGATTTTTGCTAAGCTTGCTCTCCCTGTCTCCTACCCATATGCCCCAAGGGACTCAGGCAGAGTCTGCTCTTCACAGAAATAATTTCTTAAGTGCTCTAGCTCTATTCCTTAGGGCCCTTATCCCCCCCAGGTCCACCCACCACGCACACACACACCATGCTCATAGTGGAAAAATTACAGTCTGGCTCATTATTATTATTATACACAGTGTTCTTCTATTGTCAATGTTTTAGGGGAGCAACCTCGTCAATACTATTAGAATGAAGGGAAGCTGTGGCTTGCTCTCCTGCTTTCTAAGCAAGAGAGACTGACTTAGCATTTCATCAAAAATGTGTTGCGAATTAATAATGAATCATTACATTGGCATTATACAACTAATGGCACTAAAGAACATGGATCATTGTCTTAGCCAGAGGAGCTCACTTTAATTAACTATGATGAGACTCTGGAGTCTTTTAAAGGGGAACACAATTGGGAAGGTAAACTTGTTTGCCCCACATCCAGGTTTAACATGAAGTGACACATAATAAAAGCAACAACTCCATTGTTTATTTCCTGAATAAATCATAATGAACCTTTACATTTAATAGCAAACAAGACTCCTCAGTATGGCAAGAGGGGCTAGGGAATACCTAGGGACAAATTCAGCTTTCATTTACACCAGTCACTACAAGAGAGTTATTCATGATTTATACCAATGTGAGAGCAGAACTTATCCCCAAAACTCCCAGTGCCAAATACAGACATAAAGTACCCTCTCCATTCCTACTCAAGATTGCCCTGTTCATGTATCCAAGGATTGCATTAGCCCTTTCAGCCACAGCATTGCACTGGGAGCTCATGCTCAGCTGATTGTCCTCCCCTGCCACCCAGGTTTTTTCAGAGTCACTGCTTCCTGGGGTAGAGTCCACCGTCATACAAGTATGGCCTGCATTCTTTGTTACTAGATGTATACATTTACTTTCAGCCATATTAAATCACCCATTGGTTGTTTGAACCCCTCTGACCAAGCATCCCAAACTGCTCTGTATCAGTGACTTGTCCTCTTCCACATTTACCACTCCCCCCAGTTTGTATGTCATCTGCAAACACCAATAAGGGCCTGATTCAAATTCCATTGAAGTCAATGGAAAGATGCCTGTTGGTGTTAGTGGATATTGGATCAGGCTCTAACTGACCCTGCTGGGCGGTGTTGACAGTGCATGAAGTTATAGTTTCCAGGCCTGACTATCTCAGAACAGATGTGCAAGGCAAGAAACCATATGATTAGATTTAAACAATAAATAAAAAAGGAGTTACCCTCATTTAGAAGCTCTTTCCAGCAGCAGAGATTTTCTAACCATGACAAAATCCCTCTCTGAGATTTAACATTAAGTCACTCACTGACTGAATCTCCAGCCACTGAAACCAGAAGAATCTTTAGGGAATCAGGATTAATTGGAAGTATAAATGTAAGAGATCACTTTGTGTATAACTACCGCCAAGAAAAAAATGTAATGTTGAACTTTGTGTTTCTCATTTTATGCCGTTTGAATCATTTCACTTATCGTATTTATCTGCTGTCTCATTAACCTTTTAACTGTTATAGTGTGTTTCCAATTACTAAAAAGGATGTATTATTTGAAACATGACATATTCCTTGAAACTTGCATTTCTTCCATGTTCCTATCTACTTTCACTGTGCTATGGGTTTCATTTTAAATCAGCAAAAACAATAAAGAGAAAGAACAAAAGTAAAGTCTCCAGGAGTGAGCAGAGTGTGATTGTTCCCTCTGCTTCAGGTTGCAGTAACTCTCAGAAAAAAATGGCTGCTGAAATGCGCAAAGCGAGTACTTGATTAACTGTTGACTTAAACCTTGTGTAGTAATTTATATCTGTGTATACTGGAAGTAAAATGTTGTCATTCTGATTTGCAAGCTTTTTACACCTACTTAGGTGTAAAGGGAAAAGTTTTTTACTTGTTCCCATAATAAAAGAACTAGGGGCTCCCAAATGAAATTAATGGGCAGCAGGTTAAAACAAATAAAAGGAAGTTCTTCACGCAGCACACTGTCAACCTGTGGAACTCCTTCCCTGAGGAGGTTGTGAAGGCTAGGACTATAACAGGGTTTTAAAGAGAACTAGATAAATTCATGGTAGTTAAGTCCATTAATGGCTATTAGCCAGGATGGGTAAGGAATGGTGTCCCTAGCCTCTGTTTGTCAGATGATGAAGATGGATGAAAGGAGAGAGATTATTTGATCATTACCTGTTAGGTTCACTCACTCTGGAGCACCTGGCTTTAGCCACTGTCAGGCTGGATGGACCTTTGGTCTGACTCAGTATGGCTTTTCTTATGTTCTTATTTTGCACTTGTTTTAAACTGATAAAAATAACTAAATTAACTGGAAAGTACAAAGGTCCAGATTGTACTCATGGCCTTTTAACAGCAGATGTGAAAGTTCCTCTGTCCATGAAGGACAGTTGTTGATACCTAAACTTAGGTATCTTCTTTTTGTTGTAAAATAACCGCAGACATGCATGCATGTATGTGTGTGTGGTTTTGGCAGAGGATGGGGTGACCCACTTTTCCAACTTTCAGAACCACATGGAAAAAGATGGCTCAGCATTTTTCTGAAAAGAAGGCCATGTGAGGTGAGGAGGATGATATTAAATCTGGACTTTTTCATAGCTAAAGAAAGCTGGATCAGTGCTTGAAAGCAGCAGTCAAAAACAATCCAGCTGAAGATTTGAACACAGTTGTTTACTGGAGTTCTGAGAGTGTTGTGCCACGTCTGAGTTATAGGCTGCATTTTGGCTGCCTAATATAACTGTGTAAGAATGTAGATACTCATAAATAAATTAGAGTTGAACTCTGTACTGTTCCTATGTCAGTTTATTTGCCCCTCAACAAGAAAATAGCTTGCACCTGGAATCCAAACCTTGTAACACAGAGAAAAGTTAGAACAACACACAGCCATTACAAACCACAACACAGTTGCTGTGCAAGTGTCTCACCATGTACCTTTGCCATTATTATTATTGTTTTGTTAATATATATGTAGAATGTGGACTATTCTAAATGAAAGTTTAGAACTAGCCCCATTCAATTTGCCTAGGAAGGTAATTTAAGAAGATGAAGCACAATATAGGAAAATGAAAAAGTATACTTTGCTTAAAAGGTGGTTTTTTTTAAATGTAGTAAAGATTATAAACAATGTTTGGAATTGTGATACAGAAAATAGGTGGGGTTGTTAAAGTTTGGCATTCAAAGCATTAAAGAATCCTTATGCTGCTGAAGCAACAACTCCTCGACTTGCTTGAGGTCTACACAGATCTCACTGAGGTCAGACTGATTAGTTACTGACCTCCAGGAACGGTCAAACCAGCTGGAAAACAGATGCGCTCTAAACAGCTGATAGGAAGAGAATAAATTAGACAAATGCTTTGGTAGCAGATGACAGAGAAAAAAACTTGATCATGTATCCTTTATTCTCCCCAGGCATTTTTGCATTAACTTTTTCCTAATTTTGAAAAAAAACCTGGGCTTTTCAAGGCAGATAAGCTCACAACAAAATAAAATAGGGGGTGAGAATGGGCAAAAGCAAAGCTATAGGGCTAAATTGTGTCTATGAGGAGAGGATGATGTATTACCCCAGCAGTTGCTCATGGAGTCATTATTCTGGTTTGTGCCATGCCCAGCACTGTGGGGTTCTGGTCCATGACTGGGGTACCAAGATGTCACTACAATACAAACAATTATTATTATTATTATAGGGATTGCGATAACTCTGAGAGGCACCACTTAGAGATCAGGGCAAAGTCATGCTAGGCACTGTATATGTATGTGACAAAGATATTCCCTGCTCCTTCTGTTAAGGGTAGGCATTTACACTCCTAACTTCCATTGACTAAATGCCTTTGAAGACCTACACCAAAGCCTGTTTTAGTGCAGAAAGACTATGACTGCTACAAATCCATTTGTAAGGGTACAGAATGTTCTTCCACTGCATGAGTGGGGTGGGGCTGCCATCATGGTCCAACCCCTTTCTAGGAGGGTGGTGACATTGAGTGTAGCACTGGGTGATATTTTGTCATCCAAAACTGGTTTGTACTGAAAAATGCAGATTTCAGTTGACTTGAAACGTTTTGTCAGTTAATGTCTTCACTGAATGGCTTCAGTGGGAAAAACAAAAACACTTCTCCCCCCGTACCCCCTCCGATTTCTACATTTTTAAATTAAATTCATGGGGGCATTTTGTTTGAAATGGTTTTTTGCTTTGAGATTTAATTCAATTTTTTTTAAGTTTACAAAAAGCTCAAGTGAAATAAAACAGATTGTCCTCAAACAAATTCTTTTCAACTCTGTGTTTACTGGAAAAAATCATAACATTTTCATTTTCACTAGACATCAAACTTTTTTTATTTTTTTTTATTTTTTTTTTTGGCCACTGGTTTGCACAGCTTCAGTTGTGTGAGCCTGAACTGTCATTGTATTCAGCAGTGCAGGGAGGTGGGAGGGGCTCCTAGCCTCTCTCTCCGTACCTGGTGCTCCTTCCTGGGGTAGTGAGCAATCTGGCACTTAATTAGTTTGTCTCTGGAAATTTCCACTCCCTGTTATTTGCAAACAGTTGGCTGTTAAGCAAATACTGACGTTGATACATTGGGCCTTATTCTCCTGTCATTTCCTGTACTCCTGCTTTATGCTGTTGTTACTCCGTTGACTTCAGCGGTGGAACTCCTGATTTACACAAGTGTAAATGAGTCAATCTGTTGGTTCCACAGGCTCACACTGCTTGTTTCTCTTGTGAAGTGATACGTTTATAGACTGTCGTTTCTGTTGGCATCCAGCCCCAAAGAAATTAAACCGAGGGAGCAGGGATGGAGGGACTGCATGAGTGCCATTCCTCAAAAGAGCAGAAACACCTGTTGGTGTCAGTGGTAGACTGGTCAAAATCTGTGGTAGTCAGGAATGCTGCAGTTGTTCAGTTCTAAGCTCATCAGAAGATGCCAAAAGATAGATTTTAAAAAATGGCATAACTACAGTGAAATGAATGAAACAGAGACTGTGGAGATAAATCTGCATTTCACCGTTTCGAGATGTTGTTAACGCTTTTACCGAGCATTCTTCACAATTTTGTCACATACTTTGTCATATACATATGTCATCTCTCACATAAAAATGTCAGCATACAATATGTACATATGAACATGCCAAGGTTAAGGCATAACCTAGAGGCTGAAATAAACGTTAAAGCCTACTCCATTCCATTGTTTCTGAATCATAACATAGAATAAAATTTAACTGCTTAGCCTATTTTAGGTTGACATTTTTATGTCAGAGATGACATATGGCAATGTCACAATATGTCACAAAAATATAAAGTATGTTGGGTGTAAGTATTAATAGGATCTGGCAATTGCTTCTCAAAACATAGAGCCTGGATATGAAAATGTGAAAAAACCTGTAATTATTTAGTTGTGATGGGGTATGCTCCCCACACCGGTTCTGTGAGGGCTGAATTAGGCCAGCTAGGCCCAATTAGCCAAGTAAGTAGCAAACAAGTGAGAGATAGGCTGATAGAGTGCCTTGATCATAGGAAGCTCACTGCTAGGCTAGTATAAACCCAGGAAGCTGGCAGCAGCAAAGGCTGCTGGGAAGAAGTTTGAGGTCACCCTCTGTTTAGCAGAGAGGGAAGAGGAGAACCCAGGGAAAGACTAGGTGCCATGGTGTACCATGAAGAGAGTAGGTAGGAGAAGAGTAGTTAAAAACAGGGAACTAAAGCAGGAGGCAGTCTCCTAAAGCTTTGCATCAATGTATGCATTTGGAAAGAAGGGAGAAATAGTTCACAGAAATGTCATTAACCATGGAGAAATTTATCTCAGCTGAGAAATGAATCTGGACATTGAAAGCAGCCTCCTAGGTTTAGCCAGCCAGTGTCCTAACATTTGAGTTTAAAAGTGTTCATGCACTCAGCTCACAATCAGATCAGAGCCTTTGGGATGCTGAGTTTTCAGACTGTGTTTTCCAAGTGAGGGCTGTCAGAAGTTTTACATCATGAAATACCACCCTGAGCTGGGCCTTGTTAAGATCTCATCGACAGCCTCAGACCCTCCCTTTCTCCTTAATGATGGTGTTCCATAAGCATTTTTCCATTACTGATCATATATGTCTTTTTTTTTAAAATCTTTCTCCAGGTTATTTTGTTTGTTTTGATTTTCAGTGTCATTTTTTTTCTGTCCATCCCCAAGAGAGACTGCACATGTGGCTCCCTCCAAGAGGGCACCCCGTTCTGTGGTCTGGGGTGTGCAGAGGTGAGGATGACACAGTGATAGCCTCCCCATCTGCCATTTCCTTTGGAGCACTGTGCGCTCCCAGGGGCACACCATGGAACTGGTCCCGGTGCTTCTCTGAGCACAAGGGTTGCAATTGCAACAGGTCCTTGTGTGTGTATTTTTTTCATAGAGTCCAAGGCAAGCAAGGACTTTTGTGATTAACTCCTCTGGCCTCCTGTATAACACAAGCCAGAGAACTTTCCCATAATAATTCCTAGAGCAGATCTTTTAGAAACACATCATCTTGATTTTAAAACTGTCATTGATGGCGAATCCACCACAACCCTTGGCAAAATTGTTTTATCTCACTGACAAAAATTGTTTGCTGTATTTCCAGTCTGAATTTGTCTTAACCTTCATCATGGTGATCACTGAGGTTTATGTTTCAGAGCTAAGAGCATGAGCCTCTACTGCCCGAGGAAAAGAGTTAAATTCCATAACTGGTAGCTGCAGCAAACTCAGTCTCTGTAGGTCAGGCACAGAGGGGTTGCATAACATACTCAGAACAGTGGGTTACACGTGCTAGGGTAGGGAGGCACCTGGCATGTTTCCCTCACTCCCATGCACCTGCCTCAGGACCTATTGCAATTTGGCCCTCATTGACAGCACTATCAAATGAAACAACGAAAAGAAGACCGGCATAAGGCAGCTAAGTTTCATGCTACACTGCGCATATAGCAGCGATGATGCTGAGTCAGCATGCTTAAACAAACCCTGACCTCAACCCTTGGTTTAATATAGAAAGTGAGTGCTGTCTAAATGGGTCCCACAAGTGAGATACTGTGAGCCGCAGCACTCTTAACAGTCAAACCTAAATTAAGTCACTTCAAAAAGAAAGATTTCAATGAATCAAATCTCTTGCCTTATTTGAACTCACTTCAGCTCTCCTCATGCAAACTTATTTACCTGTGTGTGTCCCAGACCAGATCTTGCATGGCATTAGAGGCTCAATTTACAGAGACATAGCAAATTCAGTAGGCCAGGCTCTCTCCAGACCTTGTGTGGATGCACAAGGGCTGTCTACTCCCTTGCACCCCCATGTCCCATGCAAGAGGTAGGCACAATGAGAGTCCTTGCACTAGGGATGCCAGGCATCCAATTTTCGACTGGAATGCCCAGTCGAAAAGGGACCTTTGCAGCTCCAGTCAGAACCTCTGACCAGGCTGCTCAAAGTCCGGTGGTGGTGCAGTGGGGCTAAGGCAGGCTTTTCACCTACCCTGACTCCACGTGGCTCCCAGAAGCAGATGGCATGTCCCTGCAGCTCCTAGGCATAAGGGTGGCCAGGGAGGCTCTGTGCACTGCCCCTGCCCTAAGCACTGGCTCCACAGTTTCCATTGGCCAGGAACCAAGGAGACAGATATGTTGGCCACTTCCAGGAGTTGCTGGAGGTAAGCACCACGCAGACTGAACCTGCACCCTTACCCCCCTCTTGCACCCCAAACCCTATACCCCAGGTCGGAACCTCTACCACACCCTAACTTCCTCCCAGAGCCCACACCCCTCACCCCCTCCTGCACCTGATCCCCTGCCCCAGCCCTGAGCCCCCTCCTGCATCCTAGATCCCTCTTGGAGCCTGCACCTCCGCACCCCCTTCTGCACCCCATTCTGGCCCCACCACAGAGCCTGCACCCTATCCTGCACTCCAAACCCCTGCCCCAGCCTGGTGAAAGTGAGTGAGGGTGGGGGACAGCAAGTGACAAAGGGAGGGGGATTGGAGTGAGTGGGGGTGGAGCCTCAGAGAAGGGGCAGGCCAGGAGTCAGGGCAAGGGTGTTCGGTTTTGTGTGATTAGAAAGTTGGCAACCCTACCTTTAACTCTCCTCCAAGTCTGGTATTTCTAGTCCCTATAGCATCTGCTAAAGGGGTGGGGGAGGGAGTGGGCCATGGTATGCCCCTCCCCCATTCCCCCATCAGTGAGTGGCACTGCAGTCTGTAAGGGTGGCACATCAGCTTCACTCCTGGACAGTTCTGGGGCTCTGCAAACTCCCAAGATGGAGCTCAGTGAGTGGCACTGCAGTCTGTAAGGGTGGCACATCAGCTTCACTCCTGGACAGTTCTGGGGCTCTGCAAACTCCCAAGATGGAGCTGTAACCATAGACCAGAGTTTGGCCTGTAATTCTAATGAAATGGTCAGCAAGGAGTTAGTGTAAGCTAAAGAATCTACTCTACCCTACTAGTGATGGAACCCAAATCAGCTGTTGGCAACTCAGGAGCAGATTTTCAAAGGGATTTAGGCATCTAAAGATGCAGATAGGTGCCTAGTGGGATTTTCAAAAGCACTTAAGAAGTTTAAGCATCTAACTCCCAATGGGCTATCTAGACCCTAGCCCCATACATGTTTATTTTAAAAAGCATCTGTCCATGGTTAATTATGCTTGTACAAAAATGAAAAAAACCCTAAAGTATCAATACTTACCGGTTGCTTCCAAAACTGATCCCATCTGTAAATATATTAGTCAATTATTTATTTTAATCAGCTCATTATAAAATAATAGTGGCTCCTGTCAAGCCAGCCATATTCCTCAACCCATCCCTTCAAATTAAACTCAGGAAGAGGAATGAGCTGTGAACATCAGAATAACGGAGACCAGTTGGACTCAGATGAATACCTCAAATAGTGATGCCCATTTTGCTTCCCTTAGAAGTTCATTCTCCAGTGCTCAGTTACGCTAAAGAATCGAACATATTCCTGAAAACCTAGCACGGATGCGAGAAATAATGTTCCTCTCTCTGCAGAAACATTCTGATCAATCTAGATCTTATTTGGTTCTAGACTGTGTATGATCATTTCACCAGAACGGTGATGGTGACTGTGAAATGCTCAGGGAAATTAGAGAGACTACAAGAATAGAAAACCAATAATAATGGGGAATTCTAACTATCCCCATATTGACTGGCAACATACCACCTCTGGACGGGATGCAGATATAAATTTTCTAGACACTATTAATGATGGCTTCTTGGAACAGCTGTTCCTGGAACCCAGAAGAGGAGAGGCAATTCTTGATTTAGTCCTAAGTGGTACACAGGATCTGGTCCAGGAAGTGAATACAGTTGAACCGCTCAGTCATAGCGACCATAATACAATTAAATTTAACATTCTTGTAGGGGGGGAAATACCAAAGAAACCCACCACAGTAGCATTAACTTCAAAATGGGAAATACACAAAAACGAGGAGGCTAGTTAAATGGAAATTAAAAGGAATAGTCACAAGAATGAAATGCCTGTAAGCTGCATGGAAACTTTAACACTCCCCCCACCATAATAGAGGCTCAAACTAAATGTATATCCAAAATAATAATAATGATTAAAAAACAGTAAGAGGACCAAAAAAAATGTCACCATGGCTAAACAGAGTAAAAGAGGCAGATAGAGAGAAAAAATATGTATATTAAAAATTGGAAGTCAAATCCTATCAAGGGAAACAGAAAGGAGCATAAATTCTGGTAAGTCAAGTGTAAAAGTACAATTAGGCAGGCCAAAAAAGAATTAAAAGAGCAACTAGCAAAAGATACAAAAAACTAATAGCAAACATTTGTTCAAGTACATCAGAAGCAAGAAGCCTGCCAAACAATCACTGGAGCTATTGGATGACTAAGGTGCTAAAGAAGCACTCAAGGGAGACAAGGGTGTTGTAGAGAAGCTAAATTAATTCTTTGCATTGCTGAGGATGTGAGGGAGATGCTCACACATGAGCCATTCTTTTTAGGTGACAAATCTGAGAAGTTGTCCCCAAGTGAGGTGTTGTGAGAGAAGGTTTTGGAACAAATTGATAAATTAAACAGTAATAAATCACCAGGACCAGATAGTATTATTCCAAGAGTTCTGAAGAAACTCAAATATGAAATTGCAGAACTACTAACTGTGATATAAAGAATAAGAGTACTTGTGGCACCTTAGAGACTAACAAATTTATTTGAGCACAAGCTTTCATGGGCTAAAACCCACTTAATCAGATGCATGCAGTGGAAAATACAGTAGGAATATATAAATATATACATACATAGAGAACATGAAACAATGGGTGTTACCATACACACTATAACGAGAGTGATCAGTTAATGTGAGTTAATGTCCCTACTCTACTTGTGCTACACTAAGGACCTCTTCATCATCTAGACCCATGGAAAAGAAGCCCTTGAGGAATTCCACCATGATTTCAACAATTTCCACCCCACCATCAACCTCAGCCTGGACCAGTCCACACAAGAGATCCAATTCCTAGATACTACAGTACTAATAAGCGATGGTCACAAACACCACCCTATACTGGAAACCTACTGATCGCTATACTTAACTACATGCCTCCAGCTTTCATCCAGACCACACCACATGATCCATTGTCTACAGCCAAGCTTTAAGGCACAATCGCATTTGCTCCAACTCCTCAGACAGAGACAAACACCTACAAGATCTCTATCAAGTGTTCTTACAACTACAATACCCACCTGCTGAAGAGAAAAAACAGATTTACAGAGCCAGAAGAGTACCCAGAAGTCACCTATTACAGGATAGGCCCAACAAAGAAAGTAACAGAACACCACTAGCCATCACATTCAGCCCCCAACTAAAACCTCTCCAGCGCATCATCCAGGATCTACAACCTATCCTGAAGGATAAGCCATCACTCTCACAGATCTTGGGAACCAGGCCAGTCCTTGCTTACAGACAGCCCCCAAATCTGAAGCAAATACTCACCAGCAATCACATACCACACAACAAAAACACTAACCCAGGAATCTATCCTTGCAACAAAGCCTGTTGCCAACTCTGTCCACATATCTATTCAGGGCAGGGCCGTAGCAACAAAGAACATGGCCCCCTCCAAACATATGTCTGGGGCCCCTTACAATGCAGAAACTGGAAGGCGGTATCCAAACAACTTATACCACTCCACGAGTTGGTCAAATCGCGACAAAACAGAAGATATGGCCTGATCAGTGAGAACAAGAAAGAACTGCGATTTGAATTTTTCTTCGGCAGCACATTCGTAATCAAACATTCTCTTCTTACGTCGCACCCTGGTTTCTGAAAACACTTGCTCAATACCCATATGCTCTGCTATTTCACGTGCATTTGTGACCACAGAGTTATATCCTGTATTTCGATAGTCTTCCAAAAACTTCATTGTAGCACCGACTTCTGCCTGCAGTACGTCAATTGACACATCTGGTGACTGAATTAATTTGCTGGTTTTATTGACGTGAAATAGTATATCGTACCACGTGTATACAGTCAGAACAAAAGGCCACGTAGTAACATGGTCTAAAAGCGCACCGGCTTCTGTTGCTGTATTGCCATCTTTCTTTTCAAGAGCATATTCTCGCAAAGATGACAAAGCATTGCACAATTCTTCAAGGTGATAATGCAATGGCTTCACAGCATCAATTCTCGACTCCTAATGAGTGTCCGATAACCCTTTAACAGATATTGGCATATGTTCTTGAAGTATATCCCAACGTGAAGGTGAAGAAGAAAAGATAACGTATATTCTGTTAATCAGACCAAAAAAGTCAACGGCATATTTCGATGATTTTGCCGCGTCTGAGATCACAAGATTCCAAGTGTGAGCTCCACATGGTACATACACGGCACGGTCATTTATTTCTAGCATGCGGGCTTGAACTCCTTTATTCTTTCCTCTCATATTTGCGCAGTTATCATAAGCTTGGCCTCTCATGTCAGCAATGTCTATTCCTAAGTTGTTTGCCTTTTCAATAAACGCTTCCAATAAGCCCTCGCCAGTTGCATCATGAACATTAAGAAAACCAACAAACACTTCACGAATATTGACACCATCTTCACCGTTGCATTCAACAAAGCGTAACACTGCAGACATCTGTTCTTCATGTGACACGTCGGGAGTACAGTCCAAAACAATTGAATAATATTTTGCTTTTTTAAGCTGTGCTATGTTGGCCTCTTGAATGTTACTGGCAACAAGTTGAATCAGCTCGTTTTGGATCTGTGGTGACTGAGGTACTGAACATGTGTCTCTGCCTTCTTAATCCTCTGTAAAAGTTCGCTGTGGACAGTATCATACTTTGCAAGCAATTCAAACAGTCCCAAAAAGTTGCCATTCGAAGGATCGCTGAGCTTTTCATTACTTCCTCGAAATGCCAAGTTTTTTTCGGACAAGAAAATAATGACATCAACCATGCATTTGACAACATTTCTCCAGAAATCTCTTTCTTTCAGAAAAGCCTGCAATTCGAGTTGGTCAATAGATGCACGGTTTACTATGCCTGACTGAAGGTCAAACCATTTCACCATACAGTCTTGATGACCTTTGCCTGTTTCATGCTGCTGAAGTCTTTTTGACAGTGCTTTCCAAGCAGATGTTCCACGATGTAGCGGTATGTCGCCAGTGCCAAATAATTTACAACAAAAACAAAAAATGGCATCTTTCTGAACTGAGTACATTAACCATGAAAGTCTTATTTTCTCGCCATTTGCCATGGTTCAATAAAAATGAGTACTTGTGAACCTCCGTCTTTCCTCATTAAATGGAAATTCATAACTTTCATTCTGCTGCAGTGGGCCACATGCAACAATGTCACACACTTGCCTGTCCGATATTATAGACAGCCAATCTCCTGGATCATCAGTCAGTGGTTCAGTTTCAGATACTTCTTTCCCGGCAGCAGCTGGAATATCTGTCACAGTTTGTTTGGTAGAACAACTGGCTTCACCTTCAACCTCACATGAAGCACTTCTGTATATGTCTGGATACGATTCGTCGCTGCTAGCACTGTCCGTTTCATATACCTGTACCTGTACGTTGGATTGCAGCGCAAAATACGTTGACAACTTTGGAATTTTCTCAAGTTCCTTCTCGGCATCTTTTGCTGCCTTTCGTTTACTAGCTCCGCTCTTATGCATTCTCTTAGACATCACAAAGCACGCTTGGAAATGATAAAAAACTAAACAACTAAATTAATAACATTTATCCGTCGACCGCCATTATGAACGCAAATACACATTCTTTGAATGGGTCCAACTAAAATTCGAAACTGACCGACAGACAACTGATGTAGCCAATAGCATTATGATGTATCATAATGACTTCACGGTTTTGTCAGTAAAACCAACATGAATTGTGCAATAGAGTCAATAAATGTCACTTACCTAGTTATACCTTACATTTTTTTTGCCACTTTTAGGGGCCCCCTTCCTTGCGGGGCCTCCTCCGGTCAGAAGGTACGGAGGGCACTTGCTACGCCTCTGAATCAGGGACACTATCATAGGACTTAATCACATCATCCACACTATCAGAGGCTCGTTCACCTGCACATCTACCAATGTGATATATGCCATCATGTATCAGCAATGCCCCTCTGCCATGTACATTGGCCAAACCAGACAGGCTCTAAGTAAAAGAATAAATGGACACAAGTCAGACGTCAAGAATTATAACATTCAAAAACCAGTTGGAGAACACTTCAACTGTCCTGATCACTCGATTACAGACCTAAAAGTTGCAATATTACAACAAAAAAACTTCAAAAACAGACTCCAATGAGAGACTGTTGAATTGGAATTAATTTGCAAATTGGATACTATTAAATTAGGCATGAATAAAGACTTGGAGTGGAAGGGTCATTACACAAAGTAAAACTATTTCCCCATTTTTATTCCCCCCCCCCACAGTTCTTCACACCTTTTTGTCAACTGCTGGAAATGGGCCATTTTGATTACCACTACAAAAAGTCTTTTTTTCTTTCCTGCTGGTAATAGCTCACCTTAACTGATCACTCCTCTTATAGTGTGTATGGTAACACTCATTGTTTCATGCTCTCTCTCTCTTCCTACTGTATTTTCCACTACATGCATCCGATGAAATGGGTTTTAGCCCACGAAAGCTTATGCTCAGATAAATTTGTTAGTCTCTAAGGTGCCACAAGTACTCCTGTTCTTTTTGCAGATACAGACTAACAGGGCTGCTATTCTGATGACTGTGGTATGTAATCTATCACTTATATCAGCCTCTGCACAAGATGACTGGAGGATAACTAATGTGACACCATTTTTTAAAAAAGGTGCCAGAGGTGATTCTGGCAGTTTCTGGCTGGGAAGTCTAACTTCAGTACTAGGTAAACTGCTTGAAACTGTAGTAAAGAACAGAATTATCAGACACATAGATGAAAATGATATGGTGGGGAAGAGTCAATAAGTTTTTGTAAAGGGAAACCATTCCTCACCAATTTGTTAGAATTCTTTGAGGGGGTCAACAAATATGTGGAAAAGGGTGATCCAGTGGATATTGTGTACTTGGGCTTTCAGAAAGTTCATGGAGAAAAGGTCCATCAATGCAGGGGCGGCTCCAGGCACCAGCACGCCAAGTGCATGCCTGGGGTGGCAAGCCAAAGGGGGGGGCGCTCTACCGGTCGCCGTGAGGGCGGCAGGCAGGTTGCCTTTGGCGGCATGGCTGCGGAGAGTCCGCTGGTCCCATGGCTTCGGCGGACCTCCTGCAGGCATGCCGCCAAATCCACGGGACAGGGGACCTCCCGCAAGCAAGCAGCCGAAGGCAGCCTGCCTGCTATGCTTGGAGCGGCAAAATACCTAGAGCGACCCCTGCATCAATGTCTCTGAGGGGAGGACAGAAGTTGGGCTTTGAAGGCAGTGCAGCTGGGAGCTTCTTGCAGCCAGGGGAAGTACTCAGAGGTGGGTCTGATCTCCCCGTACCTTCCACAGCTGTGCAGGAAAAGAGGAAGTGCTGTTCCTCCCTTGCCCAGCCAGAAGGGGGCTGCAGGGAGCCTCCCCAGCCCCAGCCCAGAAGAAGGGGGCTGCAGGGAGACTCTGCAATCACTCTGTAGGACTAGAGATGCTGACAGGGGAGTTAGGCCTGGAATCTTCTCCTGAGTAGCAAAGTCTGGTAAGAGGCCAGCAGAGACACAGAGCAGCCATCAGATGGGGGCACGTTCCAGTAGTGAGCCCTGATAATAGGGCAGGATCAGGGCTCACAGGGAAAGAGCGATGAGAGGAACAGAAAGGCACAAAAGGCTAAGCATGAGGTGGACAGAAATGTGTTTTTTATATTTTTGGTTTGGAATCTAGTGGGAGATTCCGGAGGGAAACACTGATCGAAGACTGTGGGAGAGGCCTGCTGACAGGCTTGATAGGAAGCAATCCAGGAAGGTGGCAACAAGGAGTCTGGCAAAGTGAACTTTGACTGTCTGTCTTTGGGTCCCTGGACTGGAATCTTATGTAGTGGCTGGGCCTGGGTTCCCCTACCAACTACTGGAAAAGTGGTATGAAGTTCCTGAAAAGGGGATAAGGATGGCTGAGACACCTGAGAGAAGGGTGTGAGTACCATGAGACCCAGAGTTAGGGCCAAAGACCAGATGTAAGGACACTGGACTTTGTTACCCCAAAAGGGGTGGGACTAAATGTGACCAGGCCAAATCATGAGAAGAGGCAGACTGCTGTGGCACCAGAGTGACCATGGGCAGGGGGCATAGAGAGGCTCCTAGGTTACACCCAGCCACAAGTGGGTGCACCAGTGGTAAGTCCACTCTGCCAAGGGAATTAATAGATGTGATAAGCAAGTTACAGACAAGAGTATAGTAGAAGATTGTAAGTGCATCAGAGCTATTATTGTTGGTTCTAAGCAGACTACTGATCTGTTAACAACTATAGAATATCAGGGTTGGAAGGGACCACAGGAGGTCATCCAATCCAACCCTGTGCTCAGGCAGGATTAATCCCCAGTTCCCTAAATGGCCCTCTTAAGGTTTGAATTTACAGCCCTGGTCCTACAGAGGTTTGAACTCAGATCATTGGAGTCAAGGTCCAGTGTGCTAATCATTACACCAGAGGGCCAGCAGCTGAAGCTGTTATTGAAACATCATAGACTCATAGACTCATAGGTCAGAAGGGACCAATCTGATCATCTAGTCTGACCTCCTGCACAAGGCAGGCCACAGAACTCCACCTATCCAATTTTATAACAACCCCTAACCCAGGACAGAGTTATTGAAATCCTCAAAATTGGTTTGAAGACCTCAAGCTGCAGAGAAACCACCAGCAAGCGACCCGTGCCCCACGCTGCAGGGGAAGGCGAAAAACCTCTATAAAGTGTAAACAAAAGACTCCTACAGTGTTATGGCCAGTTAATGTAAAATCTCACATTTATGTCCCAGTTCAAGTACATGGTGCAGCATGGCTCACTCTCTATAACTGGCTAGCCATACCTCTGCTTCCTTCCCACCCCTTTTGGTCCCCTATGGGATGATGTGCCTCTTTGGGGCTGCAAGAAGATGGCAATCCATGTGCTGTCTTGAGCTGAGGGACTGCTCTATCGCTGTGCAAATGGGAGATAGGGTTGGGGTGCTACGATTAAAATCCCCTTGTGGCTTCCCTATATGCCTAGGGATGGGATGTAGTCTAGCCCTTCCTCAATTCTTGGGACCCCTTAGCAAGATATGAGCTGCCTGTATATGGAATATTTGTGGTAGAGAGTATGTAACACTGACAAACCTTGTTTGCTGGCTGGCAGGATTGAACCTGGGACCTCTAAGAGCTAAATGCACGAGTATCTACTGCATGAGCTAAAAGCCATCTAACTCTTAGCTAAAGCTGCAGCAGACTCATTAATCTCTTGTGATCTTGGTGGCACTAGAGGGGCTAGAAACCACACCCATGAGGTGTGTGGGTTACAACTGCATTACCCTTCAAACAAAAGGAGACTAAACATTTATTATCATTATTATAAAGATAAAGGCAGTTAAATCAAAATAGCCTCTAGGTGTTTCCATTAGCAAGGAATTATTGAAGACTTTAGATAAAACTGTTGATTTCTAAATCTGGGTCAAATTTTAATCTTCATTATATGTCAGTCATTGAGTAATGACTCTCTTATCACACTGTTGGATATATATTATCTTAGATTGTCCACAAAAATGTCTTTAACACATCTAGAAATTCTTTGCAGAGAGGGAGGTCTATGGCATTCATCCTACTTTGACACTGTACATTTGGAATTTAGCAACTCTACCCTGAATTTTGAAATATTGCTATCAAAACATATTTATCTTGGGAAAGACAGAATAGATACATGGAATGTACAATACCTCTCAAAACATCCTAAATATCTGAAAATCTTCTGTGTTTGGTCAGGGTGCAATTATTCCTTTATAATAGCAGTACTTACATATGACTAAAACATGCCCTGAGTAAGCAGCAGCACATAGCTCTCAGTCACAATTCCCTCCCTGGCTTGTCCTCCCACTTGCTGTAAAGAGTTAATCATTTTGCTCCTGGTACATTCCTGTTTCCCTGAACACAGTAGGAATCAAACAGGAAGCAGTTTCTTTGCTCACAGTTCCAAGACTCTTTTTAGTCAGCACTCTTCTCAAAAACATTTTCTCTTGGTTTTCTCCCTGGCCACATTACACAAATGCTTCTTCTACTGTCTCTATGGCTTTCCTGCTCTTTCTCTCTACCTGGGTGCTTCTGCTCAGACAACCCCAGCCCCACAAAACAAAACCCCTCTGTGTTTTCACCAGTACCCAGCAAAACCCCTCCACTCACATACAGCAGCTTCTGACCAGACTTTCACATCACTTGTGTTTTGGGCAGTGGCCCTATGGTTTCAGTTGTTATACTTAAACTTTTTTTTTTAAACTGATTTTTATATTTATCATGAAGGGAGGGCAGCATAATGCCCACTAGCTTCAATGAGGCTTCACCAGCATCCATCATAAATTTCATTACCTCCATTTGCAAATGGAGAAACTGAGGGAGAGAGGTGAAACTAATTGCCCCAAATCCCACAGCAGGAATAGATCCTAGAGCCATAGTCTAGAACCCTATTCTCTGTACCATACTGCTTTCCTAGGAGCACTTTTTAAGCATCTGCAAGGAAGACTGTACATGCATGCATGTCTAACAGCTACATCATGAATATGCACATAAATAAACCAAGACTGACATAACTTCTCCTAAAGGGCAAGACTCCACACGAAGTCAGAGTGAATCTTGGGGAGTGTGAATTGGCACACACTGAAAGCAAAGGAGAAGGTCCCATGGACCTCTGTGAAGCAAAACTGGGCAGTTTCACATAACTCAACTGTAAGCCTAGCCCACTGATTGAATAGAGTGTTGGCTGGCCTGTCCCATGTATTTTGATTTGTGTTTCTTTACAGTAAATTTAGAGGTTGTACAGCCAGTCCTCAGTAGGCAAATTCTCCATGCTCCCAGGCTCCTCCATTTGCTTGTTTATATGCTTAGTTCCATATTCATGGTGTTGGATTGATGCATTGGCTCCAAAGAGCTATGGAGTCAAAGGCAAGATACCAAGTAACTCACCTGTCCAGATACGAAAGAAAAAGGGGACGTTGAAGGTCTATGTATAATGTCTTTTTGCCATCGAGATTATTCCCCCCTCTGCTTAGTAGTCAAGCTGCACTCAGTGACTTATTGTTTTTACGTATTTCAATTCAGCTTAGCCATTAAAAGGCTCCTGCAAGAAAGATGCTTTCCTCTCCATTTCTGACAAATGTCACCTAACAAAGGACATTTTAGGCTGTATGTTCTTGCCTTGTAAATTACAAATATTTGCAGCCATTTTAACTTCTTAACTCAGTCTTAGGCGCTGGTCTTGCGTTGAACTATAGCCAGTCAGTCCTAGATCTGTGTGAAACCCCAGTGGGTCCAGGCAGGCTTAGGGCATCCTTCTGCACAGAGCTCATTGCAAGATTGTGGTCTTACAAATGAGCCTGCCCCCTCAAGGTGCTTAGCACTTTCAACTCCCACTGAGGCTCATGTGGGCTTTCATCACCCCACAGCAGTGAAGCTTTGACCTGGCAATAAGCTCTGTGCAGATGTACCCCAGCACCCACCTGGACACCCCATTAGTTCAGTGGGGCTCCTGTCCTGTGTAGGTGTCTGCTCACACAGAGTTTCTTGCAGGATCAGGACCTAACATGACACATCCTAGGAGCAGGCCCTTAAATGGGAGCTTCTAAGAGCTCAGCAACCAGCACACACCTTCTTATAAAAATATAATTAAAATGGACGACAAGTGACAACAAAAAACAAAGATTAGTGAAGAATAAAAGCTCCTTTGATTCCTGATACTGGCATTACTTTTTAATTAATGGAGTTCTGTGATTTTGTTTTTAATTAAACCATGAAGGTCTTAAAGCTTCTTATCCAAGTCATTGTGATTTTCACTATTTGACAATGTAATTTACAATAATTTAAATTGAATAATATAAGAACTAAGCAGTAATTGGAAGGGGAAAGACTGTTGCACATTCTGGGAGCAAAGTCTCAAATGAACCACAATAATATACTCTAGGCTTCTTAGATCCTCCCTTTGGCTTACTCTCCCTGGAGGAGGTGGGCAGGATGGGTGAAAAATGGAAAGAGCCTTGACTCCATCCCCCAGCACATGATCTGGCATTGCTGAACCAGAGCCTGTGGGTGTTGTAATTGGCTACTAATTTAAGCAGATGAATTCTTTGGCTCAGAGTTGTAAGTGTCTGCAAGATCAAGTCTGAAATGAGAAACATCTTAAGTTTCCTCTTAGTCACATTGGATTTATTTCTATGCTGGTGTCAACATTTTATCTTTGACAGAGAAATGAAAACAGGTCCCTAAGAAAGCAGGTGGTTTCTTGAATAAACCCTCTCATCTCAGAGATGTAATATATCTTCTACATGGAGGAACACATAGATTTGCCCAGTTCTCTGGGCAAATGAAAGCTAAAGGTTGTAAGTCTTTGACTTTTCAATCGACCTTTAGTTACTGCTAAGCTGCTGTCAACCATGCAAGACCTTGAAAGAATAAAAGCTGGATTAGGTTTCATAGACATTAACCGCTGTGCTCCATGGGCCCAAACACATTTAGTTTATGGCCTTAAAAAGTAATTTTAGCCCACTACAACACTCTGTAATAACTAGATCCCCAAAGCCAGGGGATTAAAATATTTTAAAGAAACAAGGAGCAGGAAGGAAAAAAGAACTGAACTAAATGAGCAAGAGCTGAAATTGGCATTGTCCCTTTCACAAACTGAGGACATCAATGTCTCAATTTCTTACAGGGTTTTACTATTATGTAAAATGAGGAAAATGCCAAAAGAATGAAACAGAGTAAAAGAAATAGGCACCTTTACTCAGAAAAGGAAGAACATTTAATTACTTGAACAAGGGTCAGAAATAAGCCTCTTCTTCAGAGATGACACACACTTTTTAGCTTTCCTTTTTACCTGGTTGTGATCTCTTCCCTCGCTCTTCTGCAATACAAGCTTCTAAGATGTTTTTTCACCCCACTTTGAGCACTGAGTGACTGGAGCTGGAATTAACAATAGCTAAACCTTAACAGATTTGAGGTGCCCAGTGTGAAGAAAATCTGGATGCTTCTCCGCTCTGAAAGTATAAGGAATCAAGTCTGTGGCAAATCCTCCTTGTCTCAAATGGGCTATGAATGTAGTGCTGTGCCCTGACATTCTTCATCTTCAGTCCATACTCAGGTGAAGATGGGCCAGAAACAGGGGAGCAGAAATGTGGCTTACAGTCATCACCTTTTCCCTCTCTCTACCAGGTGCAATGAGGACAGAGGCCTGAAAACTGAGGGAGCTCAAACAACTGTCAGTAGGCATGTGGCCTCAGGGCTATGGTTCACTAAGGGCTCTGTGTTTGAGCAATGTGAGGAATAAAGCCAGTCCTCTGGCTTTAGCCCCATTCCTGAAACACTAAAGAGGATGCCACCTCTGCCACTGATATCTACTACTGCAGTTACAATTAGATCATTTAGTCACACAGACGCAGCACACACTATTTTCAGAGACATAGGTATTTCCCTACCACTTTTAAACAACTTGTGTGCATTAAATACCACATTTTTCTTAGAACTTTCACTCAACAATCACTTTATCTTTAACAAGTATATATTTAGAAACTATTCACTTTGCCCTTTTCTCAGGAAAAAATGCCTTTCAGTTCTACATAAGTAACTCCTTGCATACTAAAAAGTAGCACAAGAAATTACTCCAGTTTTAAGTTAAATCACTTTTTGCATCTCTTGTTTATTCCTCCATACACCAAAAACAGCCAGGTATTTCCAGTGGCAGTGACCTTGATTTAATATTGAGAGCAACAAAGCAATGCAGAGCAAAATTAAGATCTCCATCATGAAGTATGCAGCATGGCCTTGTGTGTTATGCAGTAATTCACATCTGTGAAAAGCAAATGCAAAGCAGGTGTCAGAACCTACCATTCTGATTTTGATATGGCTTGCCCAGTCTGGATAAAATCCTGTCCCCACTAACCTCAATGAGAGATTTTCTAATTCATTTCTTCCCGTCTAATTCCTGTTTCATCTTTAGGAGTTATGTCTTTTTTACACTAGTCTACAATTTGCTACTCTTATTGGTATGACTGTCAGACCATTCAAACTTAATCTGCTTAGTATATCTACATTTCATATTTTTCTTTTTATTGAAGGCCAAACAAATGGTTCATGCCCTAGTTATTTCCCGTCTAGACTGCTCTAATGGTCTTTTGGATGGCTTTCCTGCTTTTTCCCATTACTGTTTGCAAACCACAATGTTCTAAATTCTACTGTTTGTATCTGAGTATTTCAAGTACTAAATTTGAGGATGGACTTTAGGTTTTGGTTCATAGTCAAGGAAGTCAGTGCCCCTTATGAGGAATCCATCCTCAACTCAGACTTGAATTGAGATTGCCTCAGAAAACAATAACTAATCCTACAACTTAGTCTAAAGTAGAATCGCCTTTAGGTGACAATACTAACACGATGGGCCCCACAAGAATTTTTTTCACCCCACTGGGGTGAAAAATTACAGCACTTTTCTTTTCATGAGTAAATAATGACTTTGGGAGAAAAGTAAAATAAAATGGTTAACTTTCCAAACTGGACCCTTCCTTTGAACTGGGTACCCCGCAACTTTGGCTTTCAAGGACAGCTGACAACAGTTCTAGGTGATAGTGTTTGTGGTATCTGTGTAATGATAAATATGTCTTCAATAGAAGAGCAATTTAATAAGTGGTTAACAGACCATGATATTTTCTTTTTTTAATTGCAGCCTGAGCTTGATCCAATTTAGGGTAACACTCAAGATTGCTGTACAAATGCTTTACTCTCAATGGTTTGTTTATCTAACACAAACCATTCTTAACATTTAAGTGCATAATTGACTAAACTTTCAATCAAACTTCTTTGATGGTAGCATAGGAACACTTCTTTAATAATATCAGCAAACTGGACAGGAACTAATGACTCTGTAAACTTTCCCCAATGAGGCTTATTGAACACTTCCTTAGCATATTTGGTGTCATATATCACTTTCTATTGTACAAATGTTCCTACAGAATTTTGGACACAGTAGTTGCACTTTGATACCATTATGTGTGTCACTTCTATAGAGAGAACAGAGAAGCTTTGGTGCCCGCGTAACTTTATAACCTTTGAATTTTGAACTGGACAACTTTGTTCTTCCATCGTCATAGATTTTGTTTTATTCCATTTTGTATTCCATCCATTTCTATAGAAGGTTTGTGATTCATGCGTGGTCCCAAGTCATTATTCCAACAAGGCTCACATGTTCTGTTGATTGCATCGTGAATAGTTTTTAACAAAATTTTTTGAAAGCTGTCCAATAAAAATGCAACAGAAGCTGACAGAAAAAGGTTAGGCAAACAGTACTTCATTATATGGGGGCAGCATGTGAAACACTGTTCCTGAAAGGTTAAAGAAACTACACTTGATCACTCTTTCTGATTTCAATGGGACCATTTGTGAAGTAAAATATCACTAAACATGAATAAAAGTGTCAAAATCTGGACTTTAGTTTGAATGAAAAAAACAACACTAAGGACTCATCCCGTCCCATGCTGCAGGACACTTTGTATCATTTAACGTTTTCCCAGTATCACAATGCATAGTAATAGACTGCACCAGCTAACCCAATCACCATCTACCAACTAGCCCAATAACAAAGCACTTTAGAAGTGTGCACACTCCCCTCTCCATGCACCTGCAATAACAGGATTATCATTAATTATTGATTATTATTTTAATATTAATATTGTATTATTAGAACCTAGAGTCTGGGTTTTATTTTCTTTTTGTTCAGGGCTGATTTGAAGTTAAATCACTGAGGGCTAAGTTTGTCTCTTGAGCAGTCTTGAGCAAGGGATGATGTGTAAGCTACACCACTCTAGAAGGTGCTATGACTGAAACACCCCTTTGACCCAATTTCTCCCCCTACTTCCGCTGCCTTGTATCAAGGAATTAATTTACCTCTGGCCTATACCATCAGCAAACTACTACCCTGCCTGCCCACCATGCCTGTTCAGATATTCTGGTCGGCTAAGCAGATTCCCATCCCTAACTCTGACATAGGGACATGTTGGGGAGTTAGCCTGTCTGTGCTCTGTCAGTTCATAATTGGCATATGATCCCATAGAGACCATAACCAGGTGGTGTAAGTTAGAGCAGCCTAAGGGCTTCCTCAACTTCCAGGCTACTGTGCTGAGAAGAATTTATTACTGCAAAAGAGAATCTGGGCTCAATTTTTTGTATTCTGTTTTAAGTGATTTGTCCTTTAATTGTATATTCACTAATTTCAACAAAATGTTTCATCAGACTTAGTTTTTGCACAGGAAAGAACACCCAAGTGCATCTTTGGGCTTATTCCAATAAAATTACTTATGGTTTTACAGCAAATCCATTAGAATACTGAGACCATGTATAATGGATACAGATGTCAGTGCTCACATCAAACAGGCTTATTTACATTCTCGCATCATGCCGGCTTGTTTACTCTTTTCTTGTGTTCTTACACTGTGAAAGAGTTTCCAGCTTCTCAAACCAGAGAAAATGAAAGCTAAAGCCTGAGCCACCCAGGAAAGTGGGATTTTCCAGAGTGGGCTGGTCCCACTGGCTCCCAAGAAGTCCAGCTGTGAATTATTTGTCTCTTTACCATACAAAACCATGAACATTTAACTCTAAATTTCCCATTAATAAAGCACTCTTAGAGAATGATCTATCTCTGTGTTCTCTTCCTTATTGTCAGTTACACAGATATGCAGTTGTAATTATCTGTTTCTTTTGCATAATTCTTTTTTGTTTGCATATTTTTTGCCTATATATTAAATGCTGCATACATTGTTCTCATCTCTTCCCCCACCCCAGTCCCCGATGTAAATAGCATCCTAGCATTACTTCATTTACTTGAATGACATAAAAGGTTGTTACAAGAGGGAGGGAGAAAAATTGGTCTTGTTAACCTCTGAGGATAGGACAAAAAGCAATAGACTTAAATTGCAGTGTTATAACCTTAGTCCCAAATCTGGACCTTAGCATCCAAAATATGGGGGTTAGCATGAAAACCTCCAAGCTTAGTTACCAGCTTGGACCTGGTACTTGCTGCCACCACCCAAAAAATTAGAGTGTTTTGGGGCACTCTGGTCCCCCTGAAAAACCTTCCCTGGGGACCCCAAGACCCAAATCCCTTGAGTCTCACAACAAAGGGAAATAATCCTTTTTCCCTTCCCCCCTCCAGGTGCTCCTGGAGAGATACACAGACACAAGCTCTGTGAATCCAAACAGAGTGACTTGCCCTCTCCGTTTCCAATCCTGGAAACAAAAGCACTTTCCTCTTCACCCAGAGGAAATGCAAAATCAGGCTAGCAAATCCAACCCACACACAGATCTCCCCTGATTTCTTCCTCCCACCAATTCCCTGGTGAGTACAGACTCAATTTCCCTGAAGTAAAGAAAAACTCCAACAGGTCTTAAAAGAAAGCTTTATATAAAAAAGAAAAGAAAAAATACAAATGGTCTCTCTGTATTAAGATGATACAATACAGGGCAATTTCTTAAAAGAATATTGAATAAACAGCCTTATTCAAAAAGAATACAAATCAAAGCACTCCAGCACTTATATTCATGCAAATACCAAAGAAAAGAAACCATATAACTTACTATCTGATCTCTTTGTCCTTACACTTAGAAACAAAAGATTAGAAAGCAGAACTACTTCTCCAAAGCTCAGAGAAAGCAGGCAGACAGAAAACAAAGACCTCAGACACACAATTCCCTCCACCCAAAGTTGAAAAAATCCGGTTTCCTGATTGGTTCTCTGGTCAGGTGTTTCAGGTGAAAGAGACATTAACCCTTAGCTATCTGTTTATGACATGCAGCAAGGGCAGTTTAGGTTGGACATTATGAAAAACTTTCTAACTGTCAGGGTGGTTAAAAGCACTGGAATAAATTGCCTAGGGAGGTTGTGGAATCTCTATCACTGGGAATTTTTAAGAGCCAGTTAAAAAAAACAAGACACCCGTTAGGGATGATCTAGAAAATACTTAGTCATGTCTTGAGTGCAGGGGAGGGGACTGGATTAGATACAGTGGTTCTCAACCAGGGGTCCGGTGTCCCCTGAGGGGCCACAAGCAGGTATCGGGGTCTGCCAAACAGGGCCAGCATTAGACCTGCTGAGGGCCAGGGCAGAAAGCCAAAGCCCCACTGCATGGGGCTGAAACTCAGGGCTCTGAACCCCACCAGTTGAGGCTGAACTCTAAGAAATGTAGCTTTGCGGGGGCCCCTGCAGCCTTGGGCAATTGTCCTGCTTGCTACCCCCTAATGCTGGCCCTGGCTTTTATATGCAGAAAAACAGGTGTGACACAGGTGGGCCGTGGAGTTTGTATAGTATGTTGGGGAGGGTCTCAGAAAGAAAAAAGGTTGAGAACTCCAGAACTTGAAGACCTCTCAAGGTCCCTTCCAGTCCTACCATTCTGAGAGTCACCCTGTCTCTAAGCTTTTTCAGCTATACTGTGGAGCCAAGAAGATGGCAAATATAAGTGGTGCACAGAAACTTATTTATCTGCTGAGTTTTAAATTTGCTCTATGGAGATCCCAAAAGCAGACACAGAAACTAATGTATTTAAAAGCAGCAACAGCATCACAAAACCAGTAGTGAATTAGCTGAGATGTCACAGCAATGCTACTCACAAAATATCTGCAAGATCTTGCTGAGATTATTATTTTGCATTTCAATAACTAACAGCTAACCACTTAAAAAGTGGTTTTGTCTAGACATTCTCTAATACAGTGAAGAGAGAGTTAAGTAATATAAGCATCCTGGCATTTAATTTAAATGCTTGTGCAGTGAGATGGTTTCATACAAGAATAAAAGGTAGTTGCTTTCAAGTCCCATATGAACACAGGGTATTCATTACCTCCCAGGAGTAGGCCCAATGAACTGTTCATTGTGTGAATGTGTTATTCTCATCAAAGAGATGCAGAACAAAGGTTTTTCAGGGTTTGAATTTTAGGGTGTGATCCTTCACTTTCAGATTTTTCAGGTCTGAAAATGGGTCTTGCAGATTGGATTTGTCCTTGTCTTCTCAACCTCAGCAGGCCCCAAAGGTCTTCAGACCCAGGCAGAATCTTCCCAAGGTCCCATAACTAAAATGAGATGTCATCATGGGGCCTCCACAGATCTTTTGACTTAGCTTGATTAGCTATCTGTCCAAATTGCTTCCCCAGGTAAAGCATAAAGCTCTTTGGTGAATATCTGAAGGGAAGTCCCAGAACCACATGTGGTTTCAACAATTCAGCTTCCCAGGCCTAGCAGAATATCAGAGCTGTTATTGCTGACCTGATGATTAAGCCTCAGTGGAAGAAACTGTGACTAGTGGAGTCACTGGGTGGGAGTGGGGAAGGAAGGAGTCTTTCAAGGATGGAGGAATAAATATTATTTAAATAATTACTTTATTTCATGTTCTATATCACAGCATAGGATTCTGCAGCAATAAAAACATGGCCTATCCCACAGGAAACTTGCAAATTAGTTTAGACATGGCTATATATGTCACAGAGGGATATGACATTAGACAAGGGAAAGGGGGAATTTGCATGACATTGTACAGTATGGCTTGCATTAATTCCTTTATTTGTGCTTCTTATGGTGTTGGATGCATTTAGAAAGTCAGTGCAGGGGAGTGAGCCATTGTTGGAGCCGTGGTGAGAAGAGCTGGGTTGTGGGGAGGGACTGGAAAGAGGAAATAGTGGTGGTGTGATGCACAAGATCAGAAAGAACTCTCCAAGTGTAGGAGGCAGCATGAAAGAAGTCATGGAGGCGTAAGGAGTATTTAGCTAAGTACAGAAGCATGCAGTGTTGCTTAATCACACTGCTGTAAATGCATTAGGCTAATCTGTTTAACTGCAAACGCCTTTTCAATTAAATTGCCAAAGATTGTGATTGCTGCGGTTTTACACAGTTGAAGAGAAGACATTGGTAAATCAGACCATATAATGTATGCTTAGTAATATCAATATCAGGGAGAGATCCTAGACTTTAATTTCAACTGCCAGTGAGAGAAAAGATGTATAACAATCAATTATCAGAACAACTGACAAGCATTCTGTATAGTCTATGTAGTAAAGACTGACATTAATGTATGCTGAATAGTCACAATCCACATGATAAAAGAATCATTGAAATGTAGCAAATGTAGTGATGATATATTTAAAAAGAAAACTGCAGAGTACTTTAATATTTTTCTACATACACAAAAAGCCCTGCTTTTATCTAGTAGCAAGGCTATAGCACATAACAGAAACATTAAGGAAAATTAAACTTAAACATTTTTAAATTCACAAAACAGTGACTAAAATTACCACGATAGTATAAGGATGGATTACTGGATTTGACTTTGAAGAATGACATTTTCTAAGTTGTTTCCATGCATTTAGTATTTTCCTGCAACAACTATATAACTGTATGAGGAAAGAAATGTGTATGCAATGAATACTTAATTGGCACACCCAAATGCAATTTTTGTGCACTCATTTGCATGCTTATTTTGCAAGCCCACCCGAACCAACTTAATCACCTAAATCCATGTCTAAGTAACCTAAATTATAAAATGTGTCCATTGTGCTGGCGGTTTGTATCAGTATCTCAGATATAGAGATGATTTTCAATCTCTCTCAACTTTCACTAGTCCTGTCCTTGAGCACTCTATAAAGAGGACAGAAATTATACATTATTTCTGATGTCAAAAGAATCAATATAATAAACAATAGCATACAGATCCTTTAAAGAGTCAGTAAGGAAGAATTCAATGTCTGAACCATCATCCAAAAAATGTAAATGGTTATTTTTAATTTGTGCTAACAAAAAAAGTTTCCCTCTCATCACAATAAAAATAAGCTGCTTCTGATCGTTATCCAGCCTTAGCCTAGCAAGCAAAGGATGAAAATGGAAAAACCTAAAGCAACTCAGCCCTAAGCTTCTTATATGTAGTCTGAGTGCCCCTGAATATAACAACTCTTCTATTGTTAAACAGAATGTTTTCTTTGTTCTACCTGACCACTTGCATTTCACATTCCTTTCTGTAGGGGGAGGTGACTGTTAGAGTGCCAAAGAATAGAGCTGATTTATCAAGAAATCTGGACAACGTTTATTGAATGGGTATAGTCTAACAAATCTTCAGTCTCTGAATAACTGTGCATGATTTAATATTGTTTTTTACAGGTTCCAAAGTTAAAACTTTCCCCCCATTTCTAGAAAAGCGTTCTTAAACATATTTGTTTTCCAAGTTGGGTGTCTTATCAGCAGCTGCATCTAATTTGGACTCAACACGTAAACCCTTGCTTAGATGGCAGAAAAAAATAACACCTCCGGCAACAGTGGATTGCACCATTACGGAAGCAGCAAGAGGGGATTCCACCCATAGTGTGAACAATGGCTGAGCTCTTTGCACATTCTACCAAACCTGTACACACAGTGGGAGTTTAAGCTAAGCATTTTCATAGATTTTAAGACCAGAAGCGTGACCTCCCAAATAGCACAGGCCATCAAACCTCATCCAGCAATTTGTGTGTGGAGCCCATTAATTCGGGTTGGGCTAGATCAGACCTTTTAGAAAGATATCCGGGCTCAATTTAACTTTTCAAAGGAAATGTTAATTTAAATTATCTTAGGCAACATAATTCCTGCTGCTCTTTGGGCTCAATAGAGAAAGAAGAGCAAATTATGCAATCGGTTTCTGGGCAGAAACAGTTCAGTTAAATGAGGAGGTAGTGAAAAGGATGGCTTAACTCACATTACGCCAGTGGATGAGGCTATGTACACCAATGAGGCGCCATTTTTGGTGTCTGATTGCTGTTTCCTTTTTCACTTCAGTAGCACTCGGTACATACACGAGGTACTTTAGTAACTGCCCATGTCCACTCCAAAGCTCCTGTAGCTGTTTCCTGACATTTAGCATCAGCCCAGAGGCTCCTGCACATGAGCCAAAGAATCAAATAAGCACAAACTCCTATAAAACGGGTCCAGTGGCCACAATAAAAACAAAAATAATTGAAGTGTTAATTAAAATCAGACCTGGAGTTAATTCTGGTTACAGAGATGGCTTCGTGTTACTGGTAGACTTACCATAAAACAATGAAGGAAAACACATTTTATGACTCGTTAAAAAGAAAACATTACCAAGGATTTCTCCTATAGCTGCTCGTATCCAGAAAAGTAAGATAAAATCAAAAAAGAAAACCCCAGTATAATGGCTTATTAATTTGTTAACAACTCTGTCTTCTATTCCCGCTCCCGTGTAGCTTGGAAGAAGCAATAAAAATGAGGAATGGGCCCCACACACTTAAAGATAAATTAGGCCTGAATACACAAAAATAAAATCTTTATTTCATTCCAGGCCTCAACTAGGATAAAGTTTGAATAGATGTGTGAGCAGCCCTTGGTACAGAGCTAGCAGCTACAGCACTGGAGTACAAATACATGAGGGTAAGTTTAAAAAGCGTAGTTGTATTGCTCATGAATCTAGAGGCCTTTTTTCCTGGTGGAGACAGAAACCCAATGTTCTATGTAAAATAAAACCAAGGCAAGCAAAAGGTGACAAAAAACTAAGAGCGAGAGGTTGTTAAGGATTAAGAGCTCATATTTCTTCCCCTTGTGACCTGATCACAGCACTAGCAGTGCTTCTGTGTCTGATCCTTCATTCATAGTACAGCTATCTTTCAAATGGGTGAGCTTTATGAACTGTGATGAGGGGAAAATGAAGAACATCTCTGCCATTAAGTGTTAAAGGTTTGATTAAATTATTTGAAAAAGGATATAAACAAAAATACAGTAAATTGTGTCACCATCAGTGGGTAGAATTATAGCTAAATTATGGGTTGAAGCTGTAGCACTTATTAGCGAGCAATGTGGAATTACAATAACCTAGAGGTTGTTCCTGGAGGCATGGGGCCTTAGTTGCACTCCTTTGGGGATGGATTGGTAGGGAGGTATCAAAAAGCAATGGAGAAATAAATCCCATAAGAAAAGGGAAACTTCTTCTAGCAGTCATAGGAATATTCTTTAAAAAAACATCCAGGTCATAATGCTAAATAGGTAGGAACAGCTAGGGCAATGCTGATGGAAAAATATTTCACCAAGACTCTTCATTCACAATGATTTCACACCAAGTACAGTGAGATTTTCCAAAGTTTTTTTTTTCTGAGAATTAGTCAGTCAGATGTGGAATTTCTGAACAGCCACTTTTGCAAGGTAAATGTTGAAGCTACTTTCATATGAATATTTGCATATTCAGATTTTGACAAGTTCCGGAGATGGTAAAGATTGAGGGGTTGCTTCCAAAAAGTCATGTGACCTAGAAGAATGAATAGAGAAGCAGAGGTTCTGAGTTCTAATGTTCCAGCTTCTTCTGAATAGCCTTAGTAATTTTTACATATGCACTTCATAGACAGATTTAAAAATTTTATTAAAGTAAATGTTTGAAATGAAATATACACAGGTTGAGAGGGAAGGTACTGTACATCTGGGGTCAGGCTTGGGTTTTGGGGGGTTACAGATACCGTTTGCAAGGATGAAAAGATACATACATATCACATAACCGGCATAGACCCAGATTGGAGTGTAAGGGTTTTTAAAGTATCAGTGAATAAGTGGGCTCAGGTTCGCCACCCATGGAATGAATAAGGAGTCCAAGTTAGTATCGGTGGAGCGGATAGGTACATGGGTGGGTTGCATCCCTTTGTCCCTCAGGGAAGGAAGTGGGTTATTTCCCTGGTTGGCTGTCTCAATTACTCAGTGTGGTATTGGTGGTATCCGGTGATGTGTTCGGTATAAATGTTTCTGGACCACCTGATGGTGTCGGACACCATGAGCTGTCTCATGAGCCGGGCGTAGCATCGACTGACCTCATATGCTCTCAGAACCGGCTCATTGCGGGGGTCCCATGAGCCCAGGGCTCCCACGATCAGGGTGTGTACCCGGACTTCATAGCCCTGGGCTCTCAAGATCTCAGCCAGCGAGGCATACTTCGACTCCTTCCGTGCTTGGGCCTCGTGGAAGGCAGGTGACCAGTTTTCGAAAGGCACCATGACGTCTACCAGGAGGACCTTCTTCTTTTCTGCGTCCGTCACAACGATGTCAGGTTGCAGTCGGCTGTTTGTCCCAGGGATGGCGGAGTCGACGGTGATCTTCCACAGGGATGGTGGGATGGCTTTCACTAGTCGGTTCTGGATGTTGTTGTGGCGGTGCCGCCAGGCATCCACACAGGACATGCGGCAGGGTCTCGTTCATGTAGTCACACTTCCTGCAGCACTTGCCCCAGCTGCCGTGGTGGATGGCTCCGTTGAGGAGAACGCAGTTGAGTCAGACCCTGTGGATGAATTGCCAGTCGGCAAATCTGGTTAAGCTGCCCCTGGGGAGGAAGTGGTTACTGGCGTCCCACTTGCTGAACACCTCGAACACCTTACCCTGGTCTGGCTTCCGCTTGAGGTTCTCGGTGTAGTGGTAGCGGATGGCGTCTTTCAGACATCTTTCTAGCATGGCTCTGGCGGTCGGGGTGACGATGGTGTGGTCGGGGTCTTTACCCATGGCACCAGTATTCCCAGCTCCCGGCGTTCCTCCGCTTCCAGCAGCAGCCGATCCTCTTACCCAGGCATCTTGAGGCGTTGCAGGCAGGGGACCAGAGAGAGGATAGGTCTCTCCCCTCTCTCCCGAACTCAGCCTCCAGGGAGCCGCTGAGGTAAGTGGCAATGTCCCGCTCAGAGGGGGCCCTGGCGATGCGTTTCCTGACCAGACCCAGTACAGACTCCTCTGCGATGCTCCCCACTGTTGGGTCCAGGCACATCAGGAGGCAGAAGGCATGGGTCATCACCACCACATCACACAGGTCACCCATCCGAGGTACGTTGGCACAGCCCTGTCTGTGGGAAATGTGGATGATGTCCGTGCACACCCTCTGGGGAAGGTGGAGCCATTTCTTCACCAGTTGTTTGATGGTGCTGTCGGCCTTGTTCAGGGGCACCTTGGCCACGGTCGATCCCCTGAGGACAAAGGAGATGTGGGGGATCAGGAAGGTGTTGAGGGCATTCATCTTTTGCCAGGGGGCGAGCAGGGAGGAGTCGATTTGGGTCGCATCTCACAGGATCTGTGCGATGGTGTCTTCGGGGATCTGCCAGACGCGGACTCCTGTGGGTGTGCCGAGGTGTTGGTATATCTCTCGCTTTTCAAGGGATGTCATGGATTTGCCCTGGATAAGGAACCGCGAAGGCCGGACCAGCGCCCTGGTGCCACCATCAACGTGGGTGGAAACGCAAGCCCATCCACTCGCGGCTTGGCTGGTGACATCAAGCATTTGCTGGAGACTTTCCAAGCTGTCGGTGACCAGGGCCAGATCATCCGCGTAGGCCGGAATGCTGATTTTCTTGCCATGCAGGTCGAAGCCGGTCGGGCCATTGGAGATGACTCGGATGAACGGTTCCATGGCCAGGTTGAAAATGATGGGACTCAGGGGGCATCCTTGTTTCATGCCACGGCCGATGGGGATGGCGTCCATCTCTCTGTCCATGGCATGGATGGTGGTGGTGCAGTCCTTCTAGAGGTCCCGGAGGATCTGGATGAAGGTAGCTGGCAACCCGAATTCTCCCAGGGTGGCAAAGATGTGGTGGTGGGATGACCCAAAGGCGTTGGTCAGGTCGAACCATGCTATGACGCACTGCCTCTTGGACCTCCTGGCCTCCTGGATGACCGTCTGAAGGAGGAAGTTATGCTCGTAGCATCCCTCATAGGACATGAAGCCCTTCTGGACTGAACTGACGGCGCCCCCGCAAACTAACCACTCCGTGATCCTTGCCGTGAGGCAGCTGGCTTACAGCTTGTAGATAGTGGAGCAGAGGGAGATGGGCCTCCAGTTGCTGGGGTCATCTTGGTCCCCTTTTTTGTGAATGAGGATGGTCACGGACTTTTTCCAGGAGCGAGGAATGCGATGGAACTGCTTGCATTTGGTGAAGATGGCAGCAAGCACCAAGCAGCTGGGGTCTCGCTGCCTCAGCAGGTGGTAGCGGATGCCATCTTTTCCAAGGGCGGTGTTTTTGGTCCTTGTCAGCCTCGCCTGAACCTCCTGGGGGGAGAAATCTCACTCCAGATCTTCTGTGAGTTCGATCCGGGGTAGCGGGAGAAGGCACTCCAGGTGTCGCAAGTCGGTCTGAGCCTCATTCTCGAACATGTCCTTGAAGTAGGAGCGGAGTCTCTCAGGCTGGATGGCACAATATGAGGAGGTCCTGTGGAAGATCTCTCTCATGGCTTTCAGCCGGTTCATCCTGTAGAGTTTCTGCATATGGGATGCAGCCGCCGGATTGTAGCGGCGGCCAACATGTCCTCTCCTGCCTTCTCTGGGGGTGTTGTTATGACCCAGCGAGGGGAATCTGCGCTTGGCCTGTGAGGTCTCCTGGGGTTCCCTCTTTCTGGCAGCAATTTCCACAGAGAGTTCTGCAGTCAGTCTGTCCGTTAGGCTATTGAAGGTCTCAAAATCCTCAGCCTTTGCCAGTTCTTCCACCCAGGCAGATTGCCATGGTGTGGCGACCCTCGCTCATGGCCGTCGTTCCTCCTGCTGCGGTGTCTCCATGGGTTCAGGTGCTGGCTTTCTTGTTCCTCGACCTAGGGAGCGGTGTTCAGGTGGGTCCTGAGGCGGGGGTCCTGATGAGGTGGGGGGACCGCTCTCGGTGTCTTCAGCGTTGGATCTTCCGGGATGAAGTGGGGTTCTGGAAGCACTGGTGCTGGGCTTTGTGGGGGCGTGGCTCTGTTTGGAAGCGCTGGGGATGGTTCGAGATCTTCTGTAAGTAGTATCTGGCTATCTGCAGGTGGTATCTGGGGGAGGGGTCCTCAGTGGGGCATGTTTTTTTTGGCAGTTGGAGGCTCGTTGGGTAACCTTGGAGGGGGTGTTGGGTCTCCCGGGGGCGGGGTCCGGCCATGGGATCTGGGGGCTGTGGGAGGCTCCTCCGTCGGCTGGGTCTCACCGTGTGGCCTGGGGTGCGGTGTTAGTTGCTCCTATGGCAGGGCGACATGAGGTTGCCTGTGGGGGAGCACTGCACCGTCTCGTGGTTGTGTCACGTCGGATGTTTTGTATGAGGTTGCTGAGGCATCTGGTGAGGTTGTTGACCTGGGAGATGGCAGTGATCCCCTTCACAGCAGGGTCCAGCCTGGGGATTCTGGAGATGGGGCTGGTCCTATTTGTGGCATCATCGGTCCTCGAGGCGGGGGTTGCACTTTCCTCGATTAGCGGTTGGTCCCCCCTTGCCTGCCATGACAGTGGGGATGCTGGTTGGGGTACTGAAGCCGGACTATCAGTGGGGATCGGGGTTGGAGCCTGCAGGACGTCAGCAGGGTTCACCTTCGTGATCGTGAGGGGTCCCTTGCATGTGGCATGATGGGGCTTGCATTTCTTTTGGGTCTTGAAGGGGGCATTGCAGCGGCTACACCGGAAAGCAATCCGTTTGTTGTAGGTCTTGCGAACGTGCTTGCTGAGGGCCCCGAGGGTCTGGACTCCATGGATGGGGAGGCAGAAGGGGCAGAGGAGTAGGCCTGTAGGGAGTGAGTACTGGAGGTAGATGTGGTCTACGTCCCCTGCCTCGCCCTCTGTGGGGTGGACCCCTGTTGTGCCTGCAGACTCTCCAGGTGATTCCTCTGGGTTTGGTGGAGAAGCTTGAGGAGGTGAAGTTGCTCCTGGGAGGGTGCTGGACTCACTGGCCACAATGTCTCTTTGCCCAGAGGGACAGCATGAGGCATTGAGATCCAGGGCTCTGGAGTCCATTCCCCTTCGAGTGGCCCTCCTCTGGACAGGAGGGCAGTAAGAAGTTTCAGAGTCTCGTGTTGAGGAGGGTGTTCTTTCTGGAGCATCCCTTTCTGGAACAGCGGAGCAGCACTCGGCATCCCGGTCCCGGGTCACCTAGGGGGCTCCTCCAGTGGCATCTTTCCCGGCAGGGCAGCGCTCAGTATCCTGGTCCTCAGTCCTTTGGGGGGCTTCTCCGGCAGCATCCTTCCCGATGGAGTGGCACTCAGCGTCTTGGTCCTCGGTCATCTGGGGGGCTCCTCCGGTGGCGTCCTTCCTGGAGGTGTGGCAATCAGCCTCTTGGTCCTCGGTCATGTGTGGGGCTCCTCCGGTGCCATCCTTCCAGGCGGGGCAGCGCTCAGCATCCTGTTCTGGGTCATCTGGGGGGCTCCTCCGGCGGCATCCTTCCCGGAGGGGTGGTGATCAGCCTCTTGGTCCTCTGTCATCTGGGGGGATCCTCTGGCAGCATCCTTCCCAGCGGGGCAGTGATCAGCATCCCAGTCCTCAGTTGTTGGGGGGGTTCCTCTGGCAGCATCTCTCCTGGTGGGGCGGCGATCAGCATTCTGGTCTTTGGTCATCTGGGGGGCTCCTCTAGCGGCATCCTTCCTGGCAAGGAGGCCATCAGAATCCTGGTCCTCAGTCATTGGAGGGGCTCCTCCAGTGGCGTCCTTCTTGGTGGGGTGCCCATCAGTATCCTGGTCCTGGATCCTCGGGGGCGCTCCGCCAGTGGCATCCTTCGCAGCAAGGCATCCATCAGCATCCTGGTCCTGGATCCTCTGGGGGACTCCTCCAGTGTTGTCCATCTTGGGAGTAGCAGGGCGGTGTTCAGCATCCTGGACCTGGGAAACAGGTGGGGATCTTCTGGGGTCCTCCTCCTGAAGAGCTGTCGAGATGTTCTCACTCCTGGATGTGAGGTCCCAAAGGGCTGGCCTTCTGTTGCTCAATCTTCCTGTAGAGGTGCCTGCTGGGTTTTTTTTCTGCCAGCTCCTGATGTTTTCATCCTTGCTGGTGGGCCAGGTCTTTAGGCCAGGCTTCTGTTGGGTTTTCTGGAATGTGGGACACACAGGAACAGCAGCAGTGGATGAGGGTGTAGCTGAAAGAGAAGAAGAAAGAGAAATTTCTTTCAAGGTTTCAGCAGTGCAGTGCATATGCAAATCAGCTTCAGCAGAAGCATAGATCTGTAGGGCAGCATCAATTTTTTCAAAAATAGCTGCAGGAGATTCCATCTTCAGCACAAAGGTTTGCAGATGTACATTTGAAGAAATTAAACTGATAAGAACAGATTTAAAAACTACACTTTGATCTTAGCTCCAGGGAGCCGAGAAGCGGGAGGAAGGGGTTCTGGAAGCACCAGTGCTGGGCTTTGTGGGGGTGTGGCTCTGTTTGGAAGCACTGGGGATGGTTCGAGATCTTCTGCAGGTGGTATCCGGCTGTCTGCAGGTGGTATCTGGGTGAGGGATCCTCGCTGGGGCATGGGTTTTTTGGCAGTTAGAGGCTCATTGGGTAACCTAATTTTTACATATGCACTTCATAGACATAATGCATTTGTGTCCCATTCCTTGTTTGTGAAATAGGTCATTATCAGTACTCAGTTTTGACAAAGGTGGGTAAATGAACGTAAATTAAATTAGCTGCCCAACATCACACAGCACATTAGTGTGAGAATCTAGGTTAAAATTCATGGCTATTTTAAAATTGGATTCCTACATTTAGGATCTAAAACCATATTTGGGCACCTAAATATTATAAATGACCTGATTTTTTTCCAGAGGATTCACAGGTCCAATGGACTATATGATGAAGTTTCCCTATTTCTCTGTCTCTGTTTCCAGATCTGTAAAGTGGGAGCATGGTGTATACTTAATTTTAACCCCATATTGATGCCAACGTAAGTCATGCAGAGCAAAGATATCATGTTAAGATTTAATATGTGGGTAGTTGCCAAGATATACTCAGAAAAATGCACAAAATTGACTTTCATGCACCCAATCCTTATGGATGAATCAGGATTAACTTTAGTTGTTTTCAAAGAAAAGGATTAGGAAAGATCTGTAACCCCCATGAAAGCATGACTAATATTCATGGACTCTATTATTCCCCCTAGCATGTATTCAGTTAATCTGGACTTTAGGCCGCAGTCTGAGGGAACTTTCTCTTCTGCTGAAAGCTTTGGTTGATTGATGAACTCCATGGTTTTGGAAGAAGCCATTATATCCAGCTGCTGGGATCATTATAGGTCAGAGTTCACATCCCCCCACCATGAATATTTTACATATGCTGAAGATTTAAAAAAAAATATCTCCTTTTCTTCTGCTTCTGTTCTTGAACACTTAATATATATTCCAAGATAGACCATGATAATTTATGTTTGTGTGATATCATTGAGTTATATGAACTAGTAGTTATTTATACTCAGTCTTTTTGGAGAAAATAACTTTCTGTCCCTTGCTTTCCTTCATGGAAAATTTATTGCAAGACACAACATTTTATGTCATAAGGGAGTAAATGCATAATGTTTGACATTTCTATTACAACATTTTTACTCAGAAAACTCATATAAAACTTTACCATCTCATGAGCACGGCTCCTACTGAAGTCAAGCACTACATTTAGAATTGGCTAAACTACCCATTGAGAATAATTTCTGATAAATACAGAATAAAACGCTGCTCATGGATTAGTCACAAACATACTTCAGTTTTCATGAATGTACTTTCTACCCATACTTAACATAGAAATGTAGTTCAGACCAAGGACCTGATTCTGCAAAGTTTCTGCGCAAGTCTTAGCCTTATGCATTGTGAGCAACTTCACTGTCATGGCTTGCACTGTACAAAAGGTTAGGACATGTCTTTGCAGGATCACTGCTCACTGTGTCATTTGTGCTCTGTGTTTGGACACCTAAGTCACATGGTATCATTTCACCTCCTTCACTGGATAACTGACATTTAAAAAACAAGAGAATATTAAATAAACCAGCTTTTCTTAAAAAAAAAAGTAAAAATGGGAAGGGTAAATCACAATTTTTTTCTTTTTTTCATCAAAACTTTCAAATATTCTAAATGTTTTTAACGAGCTCTGTGAACAGCAAATAATGAATACCAGTGTATACATACAAATACACTTGTTTGACTGTAAATATAACTATTCCTGTGAAGCACAGTTCATTCCACAAATATGTGAAGGGGAGTGCGGAATTTTTGATTATCATGGATTGTGAATAAAAGGGGCATAATCATCATTGCAATGAATTTGAAGAAATGTTTGCAAATAATGTTTTGAATTAAATGTTCAACCCTGACTGGAGCCACTGAAGTTAATGGGAATTGTCTGAAGGTAATTGAAGGGAGAGAGCATTAGAGACTCTGAGGGCTTGTCAATACAAACTCAAGCCAGAGTGTAAATCTACCCTATGTTAGCCTGCTGCATCCTGGGTGTCTGTGATGACCCTGCTGCTGCACATTAAAAGTTCTGTAGTGCACTTTAATCTACCTGACTCTGAAATGAGAGTAGATCAAGGCACACTAGGAAACTTTTAGTGCATGCCAGCAGGGTCCACACAGACTCTTAGTGGTTGACAAGCTCATGCAGGGTAGATTTACACCCCAGTTGGCAGTGAACTAAATGTCATGTAAACAAGCCCTGTGTGTCCGTTTTCATGTGCATATGTATAGCAAAGCACTGGCAATTCCATTTTAGAAGAAACACAATACTGAACTTAATGAGAAGGAGCATTGAGTAGTGGACACTGACCATTTTGTGTCTGGGCACACCTGTCATGTGTGTTCAGTATCCCAATTTCCTCTGAAGTGCATTACTGTACTGCTAATGAATAGTGTTGGGTCAACATCAAAGGGGCTGGAAGTTCAGGTTAGTTCAGATAAACTTTGAAACCTTGGTATGCTAAGCCAAATCTTAAGGTTTGCCAGAACTTTTCTGAGTTTTCCCTGCTTTCTCCTCTTCTTTCCCTCTCACCCATCCCTCTCCTGTCAAACCCAGATAAATCCTTCCCCACTCCTTGATATCAGACTTTCCCTTTCAGCTCCTTTGCTCTGATCCAACAGCCTCTTATGCCATTCTCTCATCCTGTTCTCCATCAATCTGAGTCCAGTTGCTTCTCTCAGATCCCTAACAAGTTCTGTTAGAGAGATTTCCTAACAGGGGCGTTGTACCTGGTTCACTCTGTGCTGAGGCATGACCAGCTGCACTTATGTGTTTTAAGATTTCTTCATATCACAGGCATCTTGGGATGTATTGTCCTTGGCCTCTCCCCTTCAATTCTGGAGAAATATTTGAAGATGACAGTAGCTGTGAGATATAATGAGTAGTCATCCTACAAATTTCCAGGACATGAGATCATGGGTGAATTTTGCCAGTGGCATGATGCCTTTGGGAAACTAATCTGAATGTTTAAAAAAAAAGTTGTCATTTGGATAAAATTTGGGTCAGGTCTCTTAATTTTCCTGAATTAGTTCACACCTTTCCAGTTTGCATCAAAAGTACCGTTTACATCTCACTTCCACATCCATAGTGTAGCAGCATTTGATCCCCAGCCAAAATGCTACCCACACTACAGTTTTGCATTGCAAGCAGATATCTTGCAGGTGAATGCTTTGTAAAAAAGTTAATGTAGGACATAACCCGGAGTAAGTCAGTGTTTGCATGTTTGCATAGTATTGAACCTTTCATAATGGAAGCTATTTGAAAGCAAAACTTGCTGTTTTGGGAGCAACGACAGAAGAACAAATGAAATATAGTAAGGTTAATTGAGGGATATAGGATTCTACAATAAGATGTTACCATCACTGTCTATAACAGGGGTGGGCAAACTTTGTGGCCCAAGAGCCACATCTGGGTATAGAAACTGTATCGTGGGCCATGAATACTCACGAAATTGGTGTTGGGGTGTGGGAGGGCATGAGGCCTCTTGCTGAGGGTGCGGGCTCTGGGGTGGGTTCAGAAATGAAGAGTTCAGGGTGTGGGAGGGTGCTCTGGGCTGGGACTGAGGGGTTCAGAGGGTGCAAGAGGGCTCAGGGCTGGGGCAGAGGATTGGGGCACCGGGGGTGGCTCAGAGGTGCAGGCTTCAGGCAGCGCTTACCTCAAGCTGCTCCCAGAAGCTGCGACATGTTCCCTCTCCAGCTCCTATACGGAGGTGTGGCCAGGTGGCTCTGCTGCCCTCTGCCCCGTCCACAGGTGCTGCCCCTGCAGCTCCCATTGGCTGTGCTTGCATTGGGGTTGGCATTTGGGGCGGGAGCAGCATGCAGAGCTGAGCCCCTTGGCTGCCTTTATGTGTAGGACCTGCAGGGGGGACATGCCACTGCTTCTGGGAGCTGCACGGAGAAGCCCCCCGAACCTGCTTCCTGGGTGGAGCACCGGAGCAGGGCAAGCCCCAGACCCTGCTCCACAGCAGGAGCCCGAGGGCCAGATTAAAATGGCTGGTGGGCTAGATGCAGCCTGTGGGCCATAGTTTGCCCACCCCTGTTTTAAAATGATTGTGGCTTTTCATTCAGGAACAAATTATATTCTAAAACGAACACCAGTGTGAGCATGACTTTTGATCCTTTGCCCTAACAATTGCAAACATAATACACTTTCGCAGCGGTCTCAGATATCCACATTGCAACTAAGACCTTATTTAGACATAAAATAAGTATAGATTAAAAAACCACTAAACACTGCAGCATAGATTAATGTTTCTTTGTCTTCAGAAATCCTTATTACAAAAACAATACAAAGAAAACATATCAGTCAGTAATGCTTTCTCTTCCAACCTTCAAATAGATGGCTGCAATATTTCTGAAGCTGAGGTCAAGAGTAATTGATAGTGAGACTAGTATTTATGACAAAAGTGTTTCAAATGAAATGCAGTGCCTTTCCCACCAGCTAAATAAAAGACAATTAGTACAATGCAGTGTGTAGCACATTGCAAAGAAAATCTGGGCAAAGACAGATGCAACAGGTGTGACATTTTGTACATTTTCAGATTGTTAGGATTCTTCAGCACGTTGTCCCCCAAAGAAATGTAGCCAGAGGTACTACTGCTGCCATAATCCTTTGATGGCAATCCATAGTGCCAACAGCTGGCCACATTCTTCAGTTCTCCTTTGCAAACTATGAGAAATCCTGGCCCCTTAAAGTCAATGTCAGAATTCCCATTGACTTGAATGGGGCCAGGATTTCACCCCAGTGACAAAATTAATCTAGGTTTTAATCAGACGTCTGCATTTGAATCAGCAATATGGATTTAGTTAATTAAAAGCACAAATTGAAGTGCAATGTGCATTTTGTCAAAGTAACACATCCATTCCCTTAAGTACTTTATAGATTTTTTTTTTAATTGTGTGGAGGAAAAGCCTACTGATTTATGTTTAACATATTGCTTGTATGACATGTACTCAGAATGATGGCCATGTCTCATCCACTTCTACACTGATTTGACATATTCATTAATATTGTCATTTTGTAGTAAAATCACGACAATTTAACTTTTAATTTGTGTAACATGAAACACAAGAAATAGCTCTACAGCCAGGAGACTTTCTGCGGACAATTTACGTTATTCATATTACATTGTTGTTTTCTAAGTTTGCAGTAGAGTCATATGCATGAGCTAATAGCTTGGCACAAAATACACTAGCTGTATTCAATTACAAGTATGTTCTCAATATTTCAGATTATGCACAGAAAAAATATGGAGCCTGAGGACTAGATACTTAAAAGGTTTGCTAATTAACTATGGGTCATTGGTCTGAATCAGTTGCAGGTTGGTGATAATGACCAAAATGAGTTACCATCTAATGGCTTTTAGAAGGCTTATGTAAAGTCAGTTGTTTGCCTCTATCCCAATTCTAGTAGAAAAATATCCTATTCACATTACAAACCAATCATTAACATTACCATTAATTGCCACACTGGCTAGGTGTATCCAGCGTCGTCTTTAGGATTTATGGGGCCCTATGCAGTATTATTAAAATGGTGCCCCTATGCCAGCACATTCGGCTCTGTGAATACGGCCTTTGCATTCTGCCTAGTAAGGAGACTGCAGCGTATGCTGGGTGTGTGGGAGCCAGCCCACTCTTACTTGCTGTCCCAGTCATAGGCATGGAGTCTGTGTGGGGATGCTCCGGGGCTGGAACACCCACAGGGAAAATTTAGTGGGTGCAGAGCACCTATTGGCACCGAGCTTCTTCCCCTCTACCTCCTTTACCTCTCTCATGCCGGTGGCTTACAAACTCCTCCCTCCTCCCTCCCAGCACTTCCCGAGCACTGCAAACAGCTGATTCACTGCATTCAAGCTCCAGGAGGGAGGGGGAGGAGTGGGGATGGAGCACACTCAGGGGAGGAGGTGGGGAAGAGGCGGGTTGGGGGTGGATCAGGGGCAGGAAGGGGGCTTGGGGGAAGGGGTGGGGTCTGGAGTGGAAAGGGGGGGTCCAGTAACCCCTGGCAAGATGAGAAATCGGTCCTGGTGGTGCCTCAAATTTTCAGGTGTGCTACGCAGCCGTGCATGCCTAGGGACAGCCCTGGGTGTATCATTAGAAAGGCTAAAAATTGAATAGGAGAGTGAAAGACAATCCCTAGAAGGGCAATTGTGGGTCAAAATCAGTGGCTGAATATTGCTAGGACAATTTAGTGGAAGCATGGCTGCCATTGTGCATGCTTTAACTATTTAGCAGGATAAAAGACTCTCACTTTCTAGGGCTATCAGTCTGGCAAACTTCAGAAATACTCAGCTTGCTTTTGAAAGGGACTAGAGGAAAGATAAGGGAAGATAGATGTTTCACGTCCCTAAGACACCTTTTCAAAGGAGGTTCATGGATGATGTGCAAAGTGGATTCTTTCATAAGTATGTGCATTTACTGCGACTGTCCATTCGGGGCTTGATCCTACAAAATGCTGAACATTCTGGCCCCAATCTGGCCCAGCAAAGTACTTAAGGACACGCTTAACTTTCAGCAGATGAGTAGTTCAAGTCCTCATTTCACTGCACATCTATATGCAAATGAGCATTTCGCCATCTATAAATCTATTTGCATGTGTAATTGTAGTACATTTTGCATGTAAATGTAGATGCACAAATAATGAAGCCTGGACAGAAATTCATCAAATCCTATGCTTGCTTTCACAGCTGGTTCACTTCTGGGCTCAGGGTGAAAATTTGCACTAATTGCATAAAAATAATAACTTGTTTGAAATGTAGTATAATGTGTTCTCTCTGAACACGTGCCTACTAATTTGTTTTACATAGTGCTTTGAAGTACTGTTGCTGCTGAGCATTCCAGCTCAAGTCATCCTTATTATTAATCATAGCAATCATTTGCATCTTAACACCTTTAATCCAATGATATCAAAACAATTTACAAACATTTTTGAATTACAAAACACTCAGTTATTGTCCTTAACACGTTCCATGGACTTGAAAGACACTATCATTTCCAGTGTAATTATTTTAAAGATTCAGGTCTGGAACTACTAGAATCTTTCATTCAAGATGAATTTCTCAAGAGCACCCACTGTACTATTATACTCATTTCACAGGTAGTAAAAATGAGGCACAGAGGTTAACTGAATTGACCAAAATGGCTTACTTAGTGAGTCAATGGCAGAGCCAAAAATAGCTTCCAGAAATTGTGATTTGGTCTCTGCTCTAACCATTAGACCACATGTCCTTGTTAATTTTATCAGAGATGCCAGAAAAGGATGCCTTTTAACATGTTTACTATTCACAGTATATATTCAGTCACTCAGTATACTGATTAGGTATTTGGGGAATAAATATTATGAACATAGGCAGAAAAAAATTATTCATGCTACTGATGACACTCTGCCTTTTATCCCTATCTCTAATTCTTTCTGCTGCCTGCCAAATCTATTAGATAGTAAAGGAATTTGGAATACATTCTGTTTAGAACTACCAGGACAAATCTGAGCTGTTCTCATTCCAGTTTGGAGAACGTCAACTCACTTCAGTTTACATTTTGTGAGGACTTCTGTTGTTTAATCTAAGGATGAAAATGATCAATGGTGTGAAGTAATTCAAAAATAAAACTCATGACCACTCTGCAATCAAATGATCCTGTTTTTGAAAGGTGTAGTTCATTCCTTCTTCCTTTGCTTGGAATAATAGTATAATATAATGTTCCCTGTTCAGCAGTCACATATAAGATCTTTATAGAGACCTCCGATTTTCAAGAACTTAGTCAAGTTGTGAAAGCCTCCCAGGCTAGTTTAGCCTTCCATGAAAATGTCACAATACTGGGGTATTCTACTGCCACTTGACAGTGACAGTCTACTGCCACTTGACAGATTCAGTGGCAGTAGAAAAGGAAAGTCCCAGAAAATGGATGTAGACATGACTCATATGTAATTTCATCAAGTGCTTCATATTGCAGAAAGAAGGGGAAAATGTTTAAAAACAAGCACAGGCAGTCCTGTTTGTCAAGCAATTTCTTGTCCTGAAGGTAAAATTCCATTGAGCTCTTGTGGAAAAAATAAAACTCCCAACTTGCAGAATAGCTTGAAATTACATTTTCTTTCAGCAAGATTAAGGTAATACTTTTCATCATTGCTTAATGAAAGAGTGATTCCTCTCAGCTTCCCTCAGACAGTCACACCAAACTGCATAGATAATTAACACTGCACACCTATACAGATTACTTAATTTACTATTACACTTCAGTGTCTTAGATCAAATAGGTTATATAAATGACTGAGTCATTACTAAAATAAGAAAGGAGGAAAAAAGGAAAGTGTTGTGTGTGTACTATTGCCCACTCAGAGGTGTAATTAACGCTGTTCAACAGGTGTCAGACTTTCTGTTGCAAGCAACTAGAGAAGATTCTCCTTTAGCTATATTAGGGTTTTATATTGCCACCTATCCCAGTAGTATCAGAGTGCTTCAAAGAGCCTATGATTTAACACAGGAAGAACTGAGTTCTACTCCTGCTGTCACCGTGAAATTTCTATTTAGACATGGTGAGTAACATAGTGACAAATATGAAATTCTAGGTGGCCTCAGTTTAGATACAATTCTTACCCATTTAATAAATCAAAAGCTCATACAGATATATAAGTAGGACAAAAGTACTTATGATAATATACATAGTAATATAATGTAACTAGGCAACCATTTTCAAAACTTATATTGTATTTTTCTTCTCTTGCTATTCTATTCTCCCTTGGCCAAATTCCAGCTTTCTGTCTCTTCCTCCAGGCGCTCAATCCCAAAAGACTCCAAAAAGGCGTCAATCAATAATTTTAAGAACACATTGGATAATTAGAAAATAGCTATATGCTACTATGATAACCTCAACCCAATATCCACCTTGTTAAATAATACAGCAGTACCGTACTAACTGTACTGACTGTAGTGTTTGGTGATATTTCTCACAAATACCCAGGGCCAGCACTTCCATTTAGGCTGCCGAGGCAATCGCCTAGTGCCCCAGGATTATTGGGGGGCGGCATTTTGCCGGGGGGGGGGCAGGCGGCTTTGGTGGACCTGCTGCAGGCATTTCTGCGGACAGTCCGCTGCTCCCGTGGCTCCAGTGGACCTCCCGCAGACACTCCTGAGGCAGCTTCACCGGAGCCGCGGACCAGCGGACCCTCCGCAGGAATGCCTGTGGCAGGTCCACCGGAGCCGCGGAAGCAGCACGCGGGGCGGCGAAATGGCCATGCACCTAGGGCGCTAAAAACACTGGCGCCAGTGCTGCAAATACTGCAGTATGCTTAAAGAGGATATATTGCTTTAACAACTGGAAGTAGAGTGGGGAGGTGAAGTGATCTGTGCCATGCTGTCTGGAATGGCTCACAACTGTGAGTGCCTACCTCAGGGCAGACTGTCAGAAATCAAGGCAGATACCCCAAGCTGGTGTGTTCTGTAATTAGATTTCACAAAGCGAGTAACAAATGTGAACTTCTGGGTCACTATACCAGTCTTAACCAAGGAGTCACAGACAGTCCTCTCAGACTCTGCAGCCTACCTTGCCACCCAGAAAAACTGGACTTTGTGATAAAATGGTTACTTAAACCAAAAGTCACACCACATCAGGTTGTTCCCAGCCCCAAGGGACCAGTCACTTATCACAGATCAATTGGAATCCAGATCTTACATCAAAGACAATACTGGTAGCCAATTCTACAGTAAATTAACTAAAGATTTATTAGCTGAAAAAAAGAATTTAGAATTTTTGAGAGGTTAAAGCAAATATAGTATATGCACAGGTAAATCACAGTTTGTAATTCCAAGTGCTTGCAGTGATGTAATAAACTGCCAGCTTCCCAAAAGTCTTTTCAGGATACCCAGATTGTCTCTGCGGATCTCTGCTTTGCATCTGGTACACTTCCCTCTAAGAATCTAAACAGTCCACAGATGAAGGCTCTTTCCTTGAATCCATATTTATAACTTCTTCTGACAGAAAACTAGCTGACAGTGTCTCTACCCACATGAGCTTTTTCTTTGATGATGGTGATTGAGAAAAGCACTATGAGTCTTTGACCTGTGGTCATCACACACGATAGCCACATGCTTTGAAATTAGCGCATTTCTGTGAAAGTCCTTCATTAGCATCCCAGAAGTCTTCTTTGATGGATTATTTAGTTACAGGGGTATACACAATATAAATGTTTGCTGATACAATATAACAGGATACAGATTAATGAAACTCATGCAAGTGATTAGTTTTGTGAAGTCTATACACCAAATACATTCTTCTACCTTCAACAATCATTTTGATGTATACTAATACACAAGTGAATTGGCCTGAATACACTCTGGCATGACCTGGTCTGTCAGCATCACAATTTGTATTCTAGTACTCTCAGAACAAGGATACTTCACTGTAGGGATTGATTCCTAATTTGCTAATTGTGAATGGAGCTGAACCCTCTCCAATCCCAAATCACTGAGAGTATAGTCCTGCCTCAGTGAAGTCATGCTACTGAGAACACTCTCTGATTTTTATCTCTAAGTCTCAATATGGCTGGATATTAATGGATAAGTCTACGCAGCATTTTGAAGCGAACCTCCCAGACCAGGTTGACAGGCTTGGGCTAGCAGGGATTATACTAGTGCTCTAAAAATAGTTGTATAAACAGCACTTTAACATTGCAGCTTGGGCTGAAGTTTGGGCTCTGAAGCCTAGGGAGGCAGGTCAGCTTCAAAACAAGATCTCCAGCTGGAACAGCAGTGTCAAAGCTCTGACTATAAAACTATTTTTAGAGCACTAGTGTGAGCCCTACTAGCATGAGTATCTTAGCCCAGGTTAGGAGGCTTGATCCAAAATGTTGTGTTGAGGTACCCCATGGAGCCAGGATTTCACCCGAGGGCTCTCTTTCACATGAACGTAATTTTTCACGCATCACAGAGATCACATACTAGTGATACTGTCATGGTTTATTCTTCCAGGGTCTGGTCAATGTCCCACTCAATAGAAGATCTTCAGTAGTATGTTACCAACTGACTTCAGTGGCCTCTGCTTCAGGCCTTTTCCAGATATTTTAAGGATATTTTCCTTACTTGTCATTTCATAATTTTGGAAGTAATCAAAGACAACTCTGCTAAGATGTTTCTTTGTTTTAAAAAGAGCTAGGAATTTGATTTCATAAGGAGTGATAACGTCTTGAAAGGGAAAGATATATTCTCATAAATATTCAACTACATTTTTTTGGCTGCTGGAGCCCAATTTCAAATACAGTTGTTGCCAAAATACGAGTAACTAATACAGCCTTTTATGAAGTAAGCTGTAGACCATCCAGGACTGAATCACCCAACTAGGCAATAGAATAGCATCAGTCCTTGCGGGATTGACGGGGGGAGTTGTTAAAGTAGAGTTAGAGTTGTAAATGCATTGGTTAATTCAAAACATTATTAGAAAACTGTAGTTGTATGAAGAAAACAGTTTGAAAAAGAAAAAATTTACAGTTTAAATTTACAATCTAACCTTAAATCCCTTCTTTCTCTATATCTATGCTGTGATATAGCAAAACTCTTAAGCGAGTACTTAAATACTTGATTGACGTGGGACTGAAGCACTCAGCTCCTTGCAGAATCCAGTTCTTAATCAAGATAAAATAATATCATAAAATTACAGCTGTAGAAGTCATTTATACCATCATTTACATTATTGACAACACATGGAAATATAATATATTTTACATAATTGACTCAGTGTGTTTTAGCAACTGTACTCTCGCATCTGAGGCCAAATTACATAAGGTGGGCAAGGTAAAGGTGTACTTCCACAGCTATGGTGAGAACCATAAGTACACTTAGAAGCTGTGCTGCCACTGGCTATTCCCCTACTGCCCACCCCTTCCTCACCCCTCCAAGAAAGCTTGACTGGGGTTCAGTGTTTCCTCCATTAGTGACTGTTACACAGGTCTCCAGCAGAATTTAGTACAGTACAGAAGGGAGCAAGTCTTAGAACATCTCCTCCACTCAGCCCTCTAACCGCAAGTCTATGGAGGCTTAATTGCGCTATTTTCATCTCATCTGTGACCTCCCGCTGGCCACAGAGACAACTGGGAGACACTGTGCTCTTTTCCTTTATGTATCTGTTTTTTTCAGGCCCATTGTGCTCAACTGCACATCACATGGCAGAGGGGAGCATGTGGCCTCCCTGTTGTTAAACTATTTCTTGATATTCACCCTAGGTTTTCCTTTGCTCATTTTCATGAGTATATTTAGCCTTTACAGTGTCAGAGAATATGCTAGACTGTGAGAGAAAAAGGGGGAAGAAAGGGAACCCTAAAACAACATCACTTGCAAGTGCTTTTTTGAATCATTGTTTTCAATAGAGTTAACAAGCCTGGCAAAAGTAAAGAATTTATTCTCTCCAGTTTCGGCCTAAAATATGAAAATACCAGGGAAAATTGAAACATTCACAATTCTGTAAACATTGTCTCTTAAACTTAAAAGAAATCAAACTTCCAATGATGTCTAGCAGAATGTGGCCACTGTTCCTTAAATAATACGTCCAGCTGAAGAGCTGGATTCTGCTCCCGTTCAAGCCAATGGTGACACTCCCATTGATTTCAGTGCAAATAGGATCAGGCTCTTTGCATTCAGAGCTTTGAACTGAGGAATGAATCACACTTTCCTATATTGATTTTGGTGGCAGTAACCAGGAGGGTGAAATGCGTTGTACAGGGGCGGCGGGAGGGAGGGGAGACTTTCTGTTCAGTGCCAAGCAGGGGTGAAATTAAAATGGAGCTCTTACCTGTACGAGGCCAGTTCTGCCCACCCCTGAAGGGGCGGAGCCTTGGGCGGAAGGGGTGGGGCTGGGTCAGCATCCCCAGCCAGCCCTCTGCGCTGTCTGGCCCGCATCGCCCAGGGCTCCAGCAGTAATTTAAAGGGCCTTTTAAATTGCAGCTCCTGGGCAGCTACTTCTTTTGTCCTCCTCCCCTCCATCGGCAGCTGGGGGTGGCAAAAGGGACAATGACATTAAAGCTCTGCTACGGCAGTGCTTTAAAGTCAGTGGCAGGGGCTGGTACTGGTGTGTACTTTTTACCAGTATGCCATACTGGCCCTCACTGCCTGACTTTCACCGCTGGTGCCAAGGCAATACAGAGCATAGGACAAGTTGCTCCTTTGAGTTCAATCAAAATAGGTCAAGTTCACCTCTCATTTACCTCCATATAATTCCTTTGCAGTCAGTGGAGTTTACACTGTTGGAAGCAAGAACAGAATTTAGCCTGAAGCGTCAAAATGACAACAACCATGTGATATGGTCACCTAAGGTAGGAGTTCTCAACCTTTTTCTCTCTGAGCCCCCTCCCGCTTCTGCCCCCAACATGTCCCCAACATGCCATAGAAACTCCACAGCCCTCTTGTGCCACAACAACTGTTTTTTCTGCATATAAAAGCCAGGGTCAGCATTAGGGGGTAGCAAGCAGGGTAATTGCCTGAGGCCCCATGCCACAGGGGGGCCCACAAAGCTAAGTTGCTCAGGCTTCAGCTTCAGCCCCAGGTGGCAGGCCTTGGGGCCCCGGGCTCCAGCCCTGCACAGCAGGGCTTCAGCTTTCTGCCCTGGGCTCCTGTGAGTTCAACACTGGCCCTGATTGGCGGATCCCCTGAAACCTGCTCGCAGACCCCCTCAGGTGGTCCAGACTATGGCTGGGAACTGCTGGCCTAAAGAATGCAGTGTTCATATAATCAATATGAAGATCGCCTTCATTCTTGAGGATGCAGTCCTCACTGCAATCCAAACTATGTTAGCTAGCATTGCTTTTAAACCTGGTTAGTGTCAGCAAGGGGATAACACCATTCACCAGTTATTGTTTTAGAAAAAGTTTTGCTCCTTAAACATGACTCTGGTCATCACAATTTCAGTGCTTGTGTACACAGGACCTAATACTGGCATCAGCACAATGATAAATAGCACAGAATATGTTGTTCCACCCACAGAGTTTATGGAACTTTGGCAATACTCTAAGTAGGCAAATTGAGAATGATGGTTGAAATAATAGCATCTGTCGAATTATTTAATGTAACGTTAAATTAATTATTGGATGCCAAATAATAATGCAAATTGATTGCTCCCTTTAAAAGCTGGCTCCAATCACGTTAATGGGTTGAGGCAGCAGTGGAATTGCAGATTGCCATCTGGCTCCATCCAATTCCTTTCTGGTGCCCTTTCTCAGGGTGATGCTGTGGGTGCATTACAATGAGAAGCAGCAACTAATACGTCACTTCTAAGATAGAAAGTGACTTTGGACATAAACTCTGTAGACAAATGTTCTGCTTCCTCCATCTTTGATAGTAAGGTTTTTCAAAAACAAAACTCTCTCCCCCCAAAAATCCTCTCAAATGTTTTTGCTTAATTAAAAGAAAGATTTCCAATATCTGCTCGTATTTCAGAACACATGAAGGTTATTGAGAGTCATGAAAATGGAACCCAACCTGGACGCTTTTACAGAGAGAATGTGCAAACAATCACAAAAATCAGATAAATATGCCATGATCATTACAATCCCTTCCCTACCAACTCGCCCCAGCACTAACAATTACATTGTAGCTTACCTACCCTATTAACCTCAACTTAGTTCCCAATAGCCCCTCTATGTTTCACCTCTTTCTTGAAAGCCTTAGAGAAGAGAGAGATCTTGCAGTATGACCTGAAGGTCCACAAACCTTTTGTCCAAATCCTGTAATGCCCTCCACATAGACAGACCCCATTGACTTCAGTTGGGTTCCTCACAAAGGCAGAGCTCATTGCAGAATCAAAACATTGGCTTACCAAACAGAGGAGAAATGCAAGCTCCTATTAAAACAAGTAGCCGTTCTCAAATGCCTCAGGCAACCTCAACTATCATGCAACATTCCATTAGTTTATCATGTTTTTGTCTGTCTCTTTCCGCGATGTCAGTTTCAGAGAGGCTCCACACAGTTTTTTTTAAAAAGATTTTCTTGATTCTTGTAAGATATAAATTACAAATGTAATTTATTTGTAGATATCTTCTTGTGCACAAAGCGTTTCAGCTGATATGTGATCGGTGTCACTGAACATAATGAATACAATGTTATTTCATAGGAAAGGGAGTGCACTTGTGTAAGCGGGTTACCCATCGTTCATGGCTGTCAGAACTGTAATATGGCTGCAACCGAAAGGTGACTGATAGAAAATGAATGCCTGGATTTATTCTTTGTAAAGATAAATTCACCCTCCCAAAGAGATTACAGCCAAGTTGCCTTGCTTTGTCTCTTGGAGATCTCATTGCTACTTCTCTTCTGTCCAGCAAGTACCTGTGCTGCACATCAGGCCTCCTCACAAATCATGACTTCTATACAATGGTAATTTTTGTTTCTCAGAAAGAGTTGTAGTTACTGTATGAGGCATCTTGGCCCTGATCCTTCAAGGAGATCATTGTGGGCTATACCCATGTGGAATCCCCTTGTCAGGGGTCTGCCAGTATGAAACAACTGCTGTCCTTATATCAGAATGTGGGAGGTGGCTTCAGATTTTGACAGGCTACCCTTCCCATCGCAATACAGACTTCTGTCAATGCTGATCAGAGACCTGCTTGCTGCAGCTGGAAGTCGCTCGTGCCACATATATTAATGCTGGCCCTACCATGACAGATTGGGGGATTTTGATTTTAGGATTTTAATGGAGCTCTTATTTCTTGTTCTGCTTTATGGCTAATGCTCAGTATTTTCAATGAGTGTTTTAAAATGGGTGATTACTTTTTTCCCTCGGGGCATTTGTACCACACCAAAAGGCTTCTTTCTATAAAATTTAGTAATGTTTGGAGTGTGCTCTCAAATGGTCAGAGGCTATTTACCTGTCTATAGGAGCTGTCAGATTTAGTTGCTTTTCATAAAATACTTAAATCTGCAGAAGGAAGGCACATTATAAGTGTTATTATTCTACAGCAAACATGTTCTTTACTACTTACTTGATATTGGGTAGGTTTTTTCCAGTTACAGAGTTGCACGAACCATCTAGAATATGTATATCAATAGTATGTTAGAGTGAGTAAAGAAAGACTATGAACTGGAAATCATAAAAAGATTAACTTTGAATGAAACAGTTTTTGGGCAGCAAGTAAGGGGAACAGATAATTCAGGGGAATGTCTGAAAACCATTTGTAACAGCAGCAAAGAATCCTGTGGCACCTTATAGACTAACAGACATTTTGGAGCATGAGCTTTTGTGGGTGAATACCCACTTTGTCGGACGCATGCAGTGGAAATTTCCAGGGGCAGGTATATATATGCAAGCAAGAAGCAAGCTAGAGATAATGAGGTTAGTTCAATCAGGGAGGATGAGGCCCTGTTCTAGCAGTTGAGGTGTGAAAACCAAGGGAGGAGAAACCAGTTTTGTAGTTGGCAAGCCATTCACAGACTTTGTTTAATCCTGAGCTGATGGTGTCAAATTTGCAGATGAACTGAAGCTCAGCAGTTTCTCTTTGAAGTCTGGTCCTGAAGTTTTTTTGCTGCAGTATGGCCACCTTAAGATCTGCTATTGTGTGGCCAGGGAGGTTGAAGTGTTCTCCTATAGGTTTTTGTATATTGCCATTCCTAATATCTTATTTACATCCATTTATCCTTTTCCGTAGAGACTGTCCATTTTGGCTGATGTACATAGCAGAGGGGCATTGCTGGCATATGATGGCGTATATTCCATTGGTGGATGTGCAGGTGAATGAACCAGTGATGGTGTGGCTGATCTGGTTAGGTCCTGTGATGGTCCTTTCACAGCCCTTGGGTGGCAGGCCAGTCCTTGCCCACAGACAACCTGCCAACCTGAAACATATTCTCACCAGTAACTGCACACCGCACCATAGTAACTCTAGCTCAGGAACCAATCCATGCAACAAACCTCGATGCCAGCTCTGCCCACATATCTACACCAGCGACACCATCATAGGACCTAACCGGATGAACCGCACCATCACCAGTTCATTCACCTGCACGTCCACCAATGTAATATACGCCATCATATGTGAGCAATGCCCCTCTATGAGTACCTTAGAAAGAGGTCAGTAATAAAAAAATCTTGTTACAAACTATTGACTGTTCATTTACTTATACAGGGTGAGTGGATAGTTTCAATCCAGGACTTAAGAACTTGTATCTGTACCCAAAAAATCAGCCTTTGTTGGTGGGCCACAGCAGAGGGAGTAAGGAGAGTGCACTACTTTTTCCTCCCTCCGGGTGATCCCACTGGGACAAATTAAAGTTGTATGGGTGGTGCAGTTTGGGGAAGCCTGTAGTGCTTCTCCAGTTGTATGTCTTTTGTGGATAATGAATGAAAATTCCTGCATTTGGGGCTCTTAGTCCTGCAGCTTCTATGAACCCTAAATTCACATGACCTTTTTTTTTTTTTGAGAGAGAGAGAGAGAGAGAGAGAGTGAAGGACGTGAGGTGAGGTGAGGAGGAGAGAAAGTGAGAGAAAGGGAAAACAAACAGGTTTTTCTTTTAAATCAGAAATTTTACTTGTTACATGTGACTGATACTATTGCTGGGGGAACGTCAAAACGAATGGATGTTTGGATCAGATAGGCATCCAAAAGTTTCAATATTTATGAATACCACATGAGCTTCACAGATGTGGGCTGGAAGCCCCATGATTACTAGGCTTTAAAGAGAAATTACCTGCATTTCCAGGAAAGCTGCAAGAATAGCCTCTTTCACAATATACCGTCTGCATTTTCATTTCCAATCCTGGCTAGGCTGAGTTGTGTGAATGTGATTATCAGTGTTTAATTTTAACATTTTCAGAACCTCAAAAAGAAGCTTGGTTCTAGTTTGTCGCAACGTGATCTAGGAGATGTTAAGGAGGTCAGCTCTAACATAACAATATACCCCTCTGTAGTTGGTCTGATTTTATATGACCCCCCACCCCCCAAAAAAAACAAACAAGGAAACCCTCATCTACGCTGAAAAAACTCTCATTCAACATCATGAAACACAGCCTTAAGTGCCACACTTTTTAAAAGTTGTATTTTTGAGACATGAATAATTATTCTAGGCATTTTTTTTTTATGATTTACCCAGAGATAGAGAAATTCTCAGTTTGTGTAAAACCAGGTATGCACTGGAAATTTGTACTGGTATAGTGACATCAGGTAGGGTTTTTGGTTTTTTGTTTGGTTGGTTCTTTTTATTTATTTTCGGGGCTATATTTCTGGATCTTCAAAAGCCCTAGTGTAGTGCAGTTATATTGGCATAAAAGTGCTTTTGCTGATAAAGTTTAATATGCTCTATTAACCAAAGTGGTATAACCGCAAAACCATTTTTTTTCCTGGGAAAGGCTGTGTCTATGCTAGGAGGGTTTGCTAGTATAGCTATAAGTGTTCCCACTTCAGGCCTGCCTAAATCAACTCAGCTCTAGTGATTTCAGTACATAGGGTCTAATCCTGCACCTTTTGAAGTCAATGGCAATACATGTTGTCTGCAAAGATAGAAACCCAAATTCTGTAGCAGGTATTGACATATCAATTTTATTACCTGCAGGTGTGGAAAAATAATTTTAAGAAGTAACCTTTCCAGACCAGACAGATATTACTTCATTAACCACAACTCTCAAAATCAATAAAATATAAGGGAGTGTTTTAAAAAAAATAGCAGCATTTTAAAGCTATGAGCAAAGATTAACTTTTTGTCAGCCTATCCAGTCTCCTGAACTGTTATTTGAAGTTTATTATTTATAATGGCTGAGACCTCCATATGAAAAAATAACATTTAGGAAATGGCTCTTTTACAATCTATATCCTGAAGACTTTAGCATGTTACAAATTACTAAGAAAAAATAGTCACTATTCTCTATCAGTAACATATGTAACCAAAATGGAAGGTACTTAGCTGAGGTGTAGATGCTGTATATCATGCGACTTAGATCTTTTATTATACAGCATACATGAATTTTCTGTATGCAAGGGTAAAATTTACCCTGGGCAGCAACCACAAAAACTATGTGCTAGTTTAAATCCCATTTCAACCTTATTTTGAGGACTTAAATGTGACTCAGTGCATAGGCCTTGAGGTGCGTCTCTGTACTGGGTAAATGAAGTTGGTGGTATAGAAGATGTATAGGAGTCTGTAATCATTATACCAGTGAAACTTTTCCCACCAAAGAGCTCAGCTCAACTTACAGATTACATTGGCCCTAGTAAGGTCTGTGCAAAAGTGACTTTTTTCTTTTCCTTTTGTGGTATTGCAAAGTTTTCTTTAAAACCAGTTAAATAGACTTATTATTTATTTATTTTCAATTTCTGGACATTGGCTATTTTTCACATCTAGACCTTCCGAGATGCTAAAAGTCACTTACACTTGAAACAAAGTGACAGTCTCTGGGTATTTTTTATAAAAAGGATCCGTTACCGAGGATTTTTAAAATTGAGGACTAGATCCTCCACTGGTGTAAATCAGTGTGGATCCTGTGAAGTTAACAGAACTACAGTGATTTACACCAGTGGGGAAACTGGCTAGGAACTCCCCAGAAATTAAGTTTGGAGGAACTGGTCAATAACCTCCCTCCACTTCCTCAGCAGATTAAATTCTGTGTGTTTTTTGAAAACTGCATATGACCAGCATGCCTGTCTCCTGGCTACTGCCATTGCTGCACAACTGAACCCTTTCCAACTTTCTTCCTCTGAAGCTGGCCCAGATGGTGTTCACAAACATAGATGTCTGTGGCCTGAAATGTGGTTCACCTCCCTGTTTGTAGCTATGAGGTGAATTATCTTCCCCATAAACTGCCCCAAGTCAGCAAATGGCTGTGCCAGCGTTTTTGGCAGTAAATCAGAGGGCGTTGTGTGATTGCTATGGATTTAAGTCCAAACGGGCAAGTGGGCATCAGAGAGAGCTTTACCTCACTATGAAGAAAGCAGCTGTATCAAAAGAGTAGGCAGCATTTACACAAAAAAGTCTATACAAAATCATGTAAAAAGAGCAGCTGCTGATATAATAAAATGTAACTCAATGGGTTTACGGTGAGCAACTCACTTCACTTGATTCCATGGTAGCCAGATTGTTTGCTTTTTATTTCTTTTTTCTGTCTTATAATGTACTGCATGTATCCTGGATAATACTGTCATGCATGATTCCTCTTTTAGGCATTCATGTTATATATTACCTATATTTGTTCTGTTCAATCTGCACCAGGCCAGATCATGAACCACCAGCACACTGGGGAGCAGTTATTCCCATATGTAATGCCACTGATGTCAGTATAAACTAGCTGATAATGAATCATGTGAGCAATAGACCAGACATTCCATTTATGGTCAGCTTCCACCACCCTTGTTCATGTGGAGTAATACCTTATTCCTGGATTAACCCAATTGACTGTTGTTGTTTTCAGTAGAACTACTCAAGAAGTAAGTACCGCGCCATGTGAATTAGTGTGCCAGAATCTAGCCTGTAATTATTAGCAGTATGCTGTTTTGATTTATTTGCTCCTTGGGTACATTTTGATCTATGAAATCAAAAGGAGTTGCTGTTGAAAAGCATTCAGAGAACTGATCATCTCCTCATTGCCATTGAAATATTTTTTCCATGTTGCGTCAGCTCCTTTCATGGCACTTCTCACTATTAATTTCCACAGTAGGCTCAATGTAAGAGAAAAGCCAATAAAAGTGATTACACATTCTTTGAAGCTTGGTTTTTATTAACTGTCATTCATACATTGGACAGGTGGCCTATAAACCAGCTGATATCATTAGACATTGTTTTTTCTTCAAATACTGTTTGTAACATGTTCATGGAACCAGAGAAAATAATATTGTAGAAATTAGAGATGGCAGAGACCTTAGGTCATCTAGTACATGCCAACAAATGATTGTTCCCTACAGTACTGTATATTTACTTTTCTTTACCTTTTTGTTAGTATAAACTACTCTGTAGGTTTCACTTAAACTAACACTGACGTCTGGATCAGATACACCTGTGAGAAACAAAATAAACTTGAGCTTGTTGGACACACATACTTTTGGACGTACACACATTTTACAAAGTCAGCATTTTGCCTAGGAACATTCAGTATATAATTCTAACCTGGATCAAATGTAAGAAATGTGTAGAAGTGGATATGAAATCTGTTTTATATATAATGTCTGAGGACTCTGTCTGAAAAAAACAATAAAGTTTAGGCAATGGTTCCTTGGCAAGCACAATTTCATCCAGTCTTTTCATCTTCAAGGCCTCAATCTGTCCTATGGTTTGGGATGGTACAAATACTAAGCTATCTGTATTGTCTCTGTGATCTTCTTCCATCCCATTCTTACAGTGGACAAATTAATTTATGTACAGGGTTTGTGTCCTTGAAAGCTGAAGTGGGTTTGCAGATGCGCGGTATGTACTGCTTCAAAAGTGTCATTTGTTTAAATAGTGAAGTGTTATTCCAAACATGCAGTTTTTTACTTAGTACATTTAAAGCCACATTAATGGGATGTAGATTAAGAGGACAGTCCTTTTAGTGGCTAAAACGTAAAGTAAGATAAGCATTTTTCCTTTGCTAGGAGTACCCTGCTCCTCTAAGAAACATTCATATTTGCTGAAGCCATTTTATTCAGCTCTTTTGAGGCATTAATTCACCTATCTGTCACAATTAGAAGGTCCCCAAATTAGAAGGGTCCAATATCTACTGACATCAACGGATAGGTTCCCATTGTTAAACTTGTTTCTTTACACAACTAAAGCATCTCACGTGAAAGGATAGAAGTGAATAAAGTTGATGAGCTTGCAGATCTGCCAAATCTTTCACCTGCTCAGTTAGATCCACTCTAGTTTTGACAGCTGTTCCCTTTCCATTCCTTTTTCTACCATTTCCAATTTCTTGGATATGAAAAACAAAAAGCTAGATTGGGTGTTCTGCCATTTAATTCAATTGAAGGATGATCTGGCATTTTAGAGTAAGGTCCAAAACAAAACTCAACCCAAACTATTTATCGGAATCCTCCTGAATTTTATAAAGAGGGTTATTTCAGAATTCTAGCCTACATTCATATCCAAGGGTTAGCTCAAATAAATGGAGGGAAGTTCAAACTAGATGTACTATATTATTATAATTTGGAATTGAGCACACAAAGATCATTGTCATGTCCTTCCTCTAACTAATTTAATATCATTTAGATATTTAAGAACACTGAAAATAAATGATACATTTATTATAGTTTGAGGTTCTGAATATATTATTATTATTTTATTATTTGGAACTCAAGCAATTGAAGTAATACTAAGAAGGCTGACAGTTCATAGATTCAGACCATGAATGGTTTTGCTCCACTGATTATTTTTTTTTGTCCAAATGACTTACTGCACTTCAGCTGAACAATACCTTTCATTCATGCTTGGTCATACTTCCCACTTTTGAGAAACTCCAATACTGCAACTGGAACATATTTCTTAATACCTAGAATGAGTCACTGCATGAAATTAGATCGATATATAGACCATAATGGAAAGACAAAACACACACAAGCTGGATCATATTCAAAATGCAGATTTTGATCATGAATTGCTCTTTCTAATTCAGTGGAGACTTATACACAGCATAAGAAAATCACAGAGAATGGGTCTCTAAAGCAGGATGATAAATTTAACAATTTTGAACAGCATAATTTACCTATATCTTTCCTCTACAATGGGTATACTCAGGAAAACAATCTATTCATCTGAAATGTAAAATGATCCTTGCATTCCAAAATCTAGTGTAAGCCACACACCTCCTGGTTGTGGTACACTGTCTCATCTAGTGGCACCAAGACCGATTAGAGAGATATTAATGAGTCTACAGCCTTAACTAAGGGCCATATGGCTTTTAGCTCATGCAGTTGAGGCTCATGCATTTAGCTTCAGAGGTCCCAGGTATGATCTTACTCGCTGCAAGCTGGGGTCTGTCAGTGTTGCACTAGTGCAGAAACGCAATGCCTGGATAACTTGTGTACATACCTGATATACACATTCTGAATAATTGGGAAATATCCAGTATTGTTCATGAACATTTTGCATTCCTCTGTGTGTTTATGATGGATTATTTGCTATGGAGTTAGATTAAATTGGGTTGTTAGAGGAACCATGAAGGAAAGGTGAAACAATGATACAGATAAGAGCTCTTGAAGGAAAAATGAGAGAGCTGTTGATTGGGGGGGGAACCTGTCCCAAGCTCCATCCAAGCTAGAATGGTTTACTCTTTCCAAAGCTAAACCAAGGATCAAAGGAGGACGTAAAACCATTACGTGAACCCAGGCTACAAAAGGGAGGGGGTTGACCAAGCTTAGAGAAACTGTCCAGGGAATGTCAGTGAGAATTGACCAGCATACAAGGAGACACAGGGTATGTCTACATTACCCGCCAGATTGGTGGGTAGTGATCAATCTATCAGGGATCTATGTATCGTGTCTCGTCTAGACGCAATACATCGATCCCCGAATGTGCTCCCCGTCGACTCCGGAACTCCACCAGGGTGACAGGCAGAAGTGGAGTCAATGGGGGAGTGGCAGCCGTCGATCCCATGCTTCGAGGATGCGAAGTAAGTCAATCTAAATCGATCTAAGATACGTTGACTTCAGCTAAGGCATTCTCAATTCCCCTTCCCCCCCACACACACCCAGTGGCGATCAGGTTACAGAGACTGAGGCAGGGTTTCCAGCAATCCGGCTGTAACTTGTCCCCTAGGGGTTTCCAGGGTTAACTTAAGTCTATCTCACTTGTAGGGACTTGAAGGGGATGCCAAGTGCAGGTAAAGCAATATGCACATAGAGAAATTGATTTAAGACAAGGAGAGCTAAGTTCCGTGCATCCTATGGCAAATAAATCATACTTCATTTTGGAGCAGCTGCTTCTGTGTCACTGCATACTGTTACTACCCACAGGGTCCTGAAGGGAAACTCATGCAGGCCAAGTCTAGTGACGTTGCAAGGTATCATGGTGGGCAACCAGGGCATGTATTTCAGAGATCTGGTCAGAGAATGGTTTGATCACAAGATCTCACCACAAAATGAAATGGAGGCATGGTCTTGTCATTTGAAAGGTTTCACTTGGAAAAGGAGAGTGACATGTCTGAATCAAGGGTTGTGCATGTGCACGAGAGAACAAACATTTAAAAATTTGACTGCATAATCTATCAATGGATGGTAATATATTTTTCTTTATTTGTATCTTCTGCCTCAAGGTAGAGCCACTTTTTGATTACATGAAATGAGTACATCTGCTTTATTAATAAAGATTGAGGTAATGCACACTTGGATGATCTTTCCCCCAGAAAATGTAAAGGAAGTAAACTTTCCCAGATTTTGACCTACAGTCCTGCATCCAAAGAAGTTAAACATATTGCTTTTATTGAGAGAACCTATTTAGTATAGAATGCCTGCACTGGTCAAATCAAATGAAACTAAAAGAGAGTGAATAGCAATCTTATTTCATAAAGTTCTCCCTTTATCTGTAGAACCAAATTCTGTTGTCAGATGTGTATGTGCAATGCAATAGCAAGTGTTTAAAAAAAGAGTTTGGAACCTAGAAAATAGTCTGACCCTCTCAGTCAGCAAGTTAAAAAAAAAGTTAATATTTAAATGCTGAGTCAATAGGAATCTGAATTCTTTGGCACAGATTATAATACCACTACTGTACACCAGTTCCTCATTCAAAAATTAATTATGTTGGTTGTGTGCTCAATTCCAAATTATAATAATATAGTACATCTAGTTTTAACTTCTCTCCATTTATTTGAGTTAACCCTTGGATGACAGCTGGGGTGTTGTATTCCTTGTAGCTCAATTGTTCCATTTGGTTGTTTATTCATTCTACTGTGCCAAATTCAACCTTTAAATGCATGTGGGTGATTTCAGTGGGAGACACCTGCAAGAATCTGAGGGCAGCATTTGTCTTATGGGGTTTATTCTTTAACTCTCTTCTCTTCAAAGCCTCCTTCACACAGTGAGTAATTAAATAAACAGCACAATATACTTCTCTAGTTATGTTATCTCACCACATTTGGAGATGTATTTCCTCTAAATTCTAATTATTCTGGAGAAAAATATTTAATCCAGACTTTATTAAGTCCTTTAGCATACATTTCTCTTGAAACAATCTCCTTTGAGACAACACATACAAATATCTGAGTTTTACTCAGCCGATACATGAAAAGTGTTATAATAACATATGACACAAAATAAAGCAGATATCTGATGATAAATTCATAGCTGTAAGTAGAGAGTGTGAGACAGATCAAATCTGTGGAATCACAGAAAATCAACTCCCCCTTCCTCCCACTTCAATGTATTTCTCTTTCATCAAACCTTCTTGGTACACTAAGCCAACCAGAAAATGGGGTTCTTTCCCTAGCTAAGCTAAATTCAGGGGGTTACAAACATGCTGCCTGCTTGCCCAACCCTTGAAAATGATCAGGTTAGAAACTGAACCCCCAAAACTTCCACCAAACAAGCTGAGAGTAAATAGATATATCAAACCTCCTAATGTAAAAGTTCCAGGAGTGCCATAAATCTCTTTACAAGTCTCACGGCTTGGTGTCAACCCAGAGTCAACATCAATTCCTATCTAGACAAAACCTCCCTTAGCTACGTCCTCGTAAAAATGGAGCCACTAGATCCTCCTTTAATATTAATGGAAACTGAGAACACATAACAGAACCCCCTCTTCTCCAAACAACCAACTTCAATGAACTCTCCAGTTTCTTGAAGAGTTTAATACATTTTCTCTCCTGATGTTGAACATGCTCATTGATTCAGGAGAAGATAATTGTTTTCCAGGCCCTGGGCATTTTTGCCTGAATGTTTCTTTTGGACAAACTTATAAAAGGTTCTGAAGCAAAGTAACAGTTAACGTTATTTTGCAAACAAGGAGATTTTGTAGAAGATACCATATAAGAGGTGACTGAATTTTTATTTCCATAGTAAATCAGACTGGGTTTATTAGTAACTGAAAACAGAGCAATGAGAATAATAATCTGTAAGAATCCAAGGACACACTTTGGCCCCAGCTCTTTTTGTATAGAATGTTTAATTCTTATTTTCTCCCTCCTTTGCTAGTGTGTTTAATCTCCTTTGTTTGCATCAGTGAATGATCAAGAACATGAGTCAGGTGTTTACTTTTCTTCATTTGAAATATCTTTCATTTTGACTGTGTTTACACTCTTACAATCATAAGGTACCAGTTAAAATTAATGGCATACTGTAGATTATGCTAACCTATATAATATTGCACTTGTATTCACTCTGGTGTAATAGACCCAGCCAGTTGGGTACAGCAGAATAGCAGAAGGCAGATATACTGGCCACTGGATTAACAGTTTTCTGTTCCCTGACTGACCAGAGCAGGGGCTGCTCCAGGCTAATGAGAACACCTGACTGTAATTAACCTGCAAAGAGTTAGGTGAGGCCATTAAGCTAATGAGACCACCTGACTCTAATTAAGGCCCTGCTGATACTATAAAAAGGGCTCACTCCAGTCAGGCAGAAGAGAGGTAGGGAGCCAGGGGAGAGGAAATGTGGCTGAAGGGCTGGCTTATGAAGACACCCTCAAACCATCGGTAAGGGAGCCCTAAGGTAAGAGTGAAGAAGGGAGAAGCAGGAGAGCTGTGGGGAAGTGGCCCAGGGAAATGTAGCAACTCTGGCAGTGAAAGGTTGGCTGCCAACAGCTGCTACTATTAGGGTTTCTGGGCAGGAACCCTGAGTAGAGGGTGAGCCCAGGTTTCCCCCAACCCACCACTACAAGAACATCTCCTGGGCCCCTGTCTGGACAGGAGGCTAAACTGTTCTGAAATAAGCCCCAGGGACAACAAAGACTGTGGGAGTTCTCTCACCAACCTCCTTGCTGGCCAATGATGAAAAGGGCTCAGTAGTCTATAACACTGGCCTTAGAGAGAGAAGGGCTACGTGAAGGGTCACAGTGAGCCACTGAGGCTAGCATAAACTGCCTAGAAGCACAGGACCCAAGGGGGCAAGGTCAGAGCTATGCCACACTTGAAGGTCTGGTGAATCAATAAACAAGGCACAGTATCAACCAGCCAGGTTTGAGTTGGGAATTTATTATGGAATTTCTGTATTTTACTGTTTTTGAAGAAGCCCAGCTCTGTATAATAAAATATTATCACACAAAAAGTCAATGATTCCCACTTCTACTTCTTCTATATTGAAGGCCATGTCCCCTTACCACTAGGAAAACTTCACCAGAGAAAATATTTCTGTTTAGGATAAGGTAAGCAGACAGCTTTTTGTTGTGGGATAGGAAGGTATTTGGAGGTAGAGAATATATGGTCCCCCACATAGAAACACTGTATATGGCATCAGCTTATCCTGAGGCTGAATATAGAGTGAGGAATCTTGAAAAAAAAAAGAGGGGCAGTTGAAGGAAATTATGGGAGAAGTGATGTAAAACACTATTGGTCAGATACTTTCTGGTGCCACTTTGAAGAAGTAGAAGTGCAAGAATTGTGCTTCCAATACAAGTACTGACCATACATGGTCTGTTCTCTTTCAGGGCATGATGTACGCTGGTAAAAAAGTAACAATTATTGTGCCCTTTGTTTCATCAATATAATTTGAATTTCAGGTAAGCATCTGCGTTTTTGGATGCTAACCCAAACCAAACTTTCAAACTCTTTGACATTGACCCACTATTAGTATATTATCTTTTCAGTGTAGATGAAAAACTTCTGTTGATTTTTTTGCATTAATGAGAGATACTTGCCTATTTCAAATAGCATAGCTAGCTTAGTGCAAAAATCATTTGACTTACTGCTGCAAATTCTCCCTGCTTAAGTTAAGAATTCTTGTCCCTCTGGAATTGTCTCTTCCACTTTTGCACATCCTTGTCAAATGACAATGAGCAGTGCTCTACATCTGCAAAGACTAAGAGGGTTGACTCAGTCACACCCTGAGTGTCTAATATACAGTTTGGCAATAGCGGTATATGAAATTCCAATAGATGACTTAAAAAAAAAAAGGTTGAGCGTAAACAGATACAGTTCTTCAACAGAGTTGTTAAAACTCCATATACAGTATGTTTTCAATAAACATTTGGACTGTAACTAGCCTACCATATGTATCCTATTAAATGTAACTCTACAACTTTTAAGTTTCTGTGCTAACCAATTGCCCATTATGAACATTTATTGAGATCAACAATTATATAAGAAATATCCTGCACAGTAAAATGTCATGTGTTTTAATAGTAAATTATTCTGAATAAAAAAATCATTTATTTTGCCTTTTAAAATCCAAATACAACTTATACTTGTAGCCCAGTGGGATAGTTTACCTTGATTATATTCACTGCTTTGCATTATATTCAGCAGTAATGAAACAAACATACAGGCCTGTATTCTGTGGGATGTTAGCTTCAGGAAGTTAGCATAAGGTTTGAGGCCTATGAACTTTGAACAGATAAACAACCCAACAGAAAGCTCCAAGTATTGGGGAGCTGAAAAGAGAGTGTTTTAAGGGCAATTTCTGACCACAGGAACATGATCCAGCCACAAGAGTGCCCTGGCAACAAACTGACATAAATAACAGGTACATGAGCTACATACGCAGGAACCTAACCACAAGAGAGCCATGGTAACAAATTGACGTATATGATAATATGTTGAGATCATTGATATACTAACCTAAAGGAGAAGGACATTCCAACATTAGTAAGATGAGGAAATACAAATAAAGAAAGGGGAAAATGCCCCTACTGAATATGCATCAAACATAGTGCCGTCAGCGTAACATATTACAAAAGTCACATCTCAGCCTAGGGGCAGTGGAAGGAGATATAATCCTTGGAAGGTGACCAAATGATGGCCACTGGTGATGAGGGAGAACGTGATGGTCATGAAGAAGATGATGGATAACATTTCAGGTTGTTCTACCAGGCATGATGTGAGTATATGAATGTGCAGATATACATTCTGTAGTACATTTATCTACCTTACTGAGTTGGAGGGTTTGTGACTGTGCTCAATGTATTAGTAAACTATTTGTAAATATAGAAGACTTCCTATAATGTGAGTGTTTCAGCTGTGCACATCGGGGTTCCAAACTATATAATAATTTGAATTAAAATGAGCCTGATCTTGGGACAAGAACCTGTCAACCCTCAAAATGATAACTGGGGATCCTTTAGTAATCTATATGGTTAATACATAGTTTATAGATTGGGCTACATATTTAAGACACTCAGTGGTTGATAAATATTTAGCTCCCCAACTCGCATTATTGTTAGTGGAAGTTGTGTCCTTAATCTGCTATCCTCAGCTCTGGGAAATCTGTCCCAAGAGACACAGTCACAGAGAAAGTAGAATTCTTGAGCAAGGATGTTTTCCTGAATTGTGGCTAAGTGAGTAGAAATGGAATTTCTAGCAGATAGAACTGGGCAGGAACTGGATTTTCCATTTCTATGAAATTCCACAATTTCATAATTTTTCTCTTTTGAGATGGAACAAAGCCTAAAATTTCAAAAAGCTCCCATGAGGTGAAATTTAAAAAAAAGTTTAGATAGGTTAGTGGAAACATTTCATTCCTCTTATGACAGGTCTATACCACAAAATAAGAGACATTATAAAAAGAAAATCATTTAGAAACAAAAGGTTGAAATGTCCCATTCCAGAAATGTCAAAACTGAACCCATCAGTCAACCCAAGGCCGCCCAGAGAGGAGGGGCAAGTGGGTAAATTTGCCCCAGGCCCTGGGCCCCACAGGGGCCCCCATGAGAATGGCTGAGGCTCGCCCCTGCCATCCCCCAGTGCCTCAGTGCGTCCTGAACAGCTCTGCAGCCACGTGGCTCAGGGGCGTCATGAGGTCTGCCCCACTCAGAGCTGCATGATAAGGGAGCGGGGCTGCCGAGTGGCTCCTCCCCTTGCCACACGGCTCTGAGCAGGGAGGAGCTCAGCCCGCCCCCGAGCCACGCGGCCGCAGCGCTGTTCAAGGCCGTTTCTCCACACTCACACTGAGGATCTGGGAGGCGGGGGTAAGTGACCAGGGCCGGGGGCTTAGATAAAGGACAGAGAGTCCTGGGGACAGTCAGGGGACAGGGAGGGGGGGTTGGATGGGGCAGAAGTTCTGGGGGGCTGGTCAGTGGACAAGGAGCAGGATGGGCCAGGGATTCTAAAAAAATTCTCATTTCATTTGAAATGCTTAGCAGAGTTTTATTTGTTTGTTTGTTTTTGTTTTTCTGCTTCTTGGTGAAACAAGAGCCAAAAATGCCTCCAAGGTTTTCAATGTGTTGTTACCCCTCTACCCCACCTCCTTTTTCTCCTCCTTTACCTTTTTCTCTTCCCGGCCCGGAGAGGGAAAAGGAGGCAAGGAGAAGGAAAGCTCGAGAGAGGAAAAGCTCAATGATAACCATTTTTAAAGACTTTAATTTAAGTGGAAAACAAAAGTTGAATGAAACAACATTTTTCTACACATTTTTTTCTTAAATGTTGTTTTGATTGAACAAAAATATCACCCAGCTTTAGTTGTAACCGCACAGGCTTCTGTATGCTCCTTATGCCTAGCCTGAATGGCCCACTGGCCTGAGTTCAGTCTCATAAGGGGCACCTGCTAAATATGGCTTGCTTACCTTAACCCTCAGCTTCTCACCCAGCCTCTGTCCCAGTGCCTAGATATCTGGCTGAAACTGTTACTTTTGCTGGACAGCATGAGCACATTCCTCCTTCTGATCTATAACTGAGTCACTCCCTGGGCAAAGAAGAAAAATAGTGTATTTCTGCTTTGCAGATTAACCACAAGATTTTTCTACATTATTTTAGCCAAGTGTGTGCTTGGCCTGCCTTCTATGGCTCAATCCTGTGCAGGTAGGTGAAATAGTGGGTGAAAAACTGGTTGAAGGAGAGTAACCAAGGAATGGTTATCAATGATACACTTTCAAACTGGGGAGGTCCCACTGGGTCCAGTACTATTCAATATTTTCATAAATCAATTGGATAATGGAGTTGAAAGTTCACTTATGCAATTTGCAGATGACACCAGGCTGGGAGGGGTTGAAAGCACTCCGGAGGACAGGATTAGAATTTGAAATGCCCTTGATAAATTGGAGGATTGGTCTGAAATCAGCAGATGAAATTCAATAAAAACAAGTGCAAAGTACTACACTTAGGAATGAAAAATCAAAAGCATCACTACAAAATGGGGAATAACTAGCTAGGCAGTAGTACTGCAGGAAAGGATCTGGGGATTATAGTGAATCACAAAGTGAACATGTCAACAATATGATGCAGCTACAAAAGAGACTAATATACTAGGTTGTTATGACATATATTGCAACCTTGTGCAGTATCTCTGGGGATACATACAGTATTAAGCTTATGAATGATTTATGTATCGCTGTGGGCCAGGGACTGTATGCAACTTGGTGCAGTGGAGGAGAGTGACGGGGAATAGTACCACAGCTCCTCCAGGAACAACAAGCAGTGGATGGTGATTTAAGGTGAATCACTCAGGTTGTAAAGACCTCCAGAGAGGTACTATGCCTGGGGGCGCTTGCATAAACCGGTTCAGACTAGGTTTTCTAGAGACCAACTGACTAAGAAAGGATGCTTGGCATAAAAAGTCTATATTTAAACTGACTCAGGGCCTTCTTTTGATTCAGCAAGCAGACAAGTCCTTCTGACCAAAGACGCAACCCTTCCAGAAGGACTGGAAGAACTTTGGCTTACTAGGGCCCCCATCAGATTGAGCAGTGACATCTGATAAGCTTTTAGAGTGTTTCATAAACATACAGGTAAGGGTTAATTCCTCTTTTGTCTATAAAGGGTTAAGAAGATCACATAAACTATCTGACACCTGACCAACAGCACCAATAAGGAGACAAGATACTTTGGGAGAAAAGTCTTTGTCTGTATGTCTGTTGTGTGTGCTTTTGCCGGAGAAGATCAAGGAGGCAAGCCATCTAACTCCATTAAAATTCAAAAGTTTTGGATTTTTTTAAAGCAGTTTTTTTAATTGTTTCTTTAAACAATCAAACACAGCAAGCAGCAAATATTTGGCTACACACTTCTGAAACTCCAAATCCTGTTCAGGTTTTGCAGACTTATTTCAGCTTTTCAATTAAAAAAACCCATAGTAAATTTTGAAGGAAAGCAGACATTGTCCATGATTTTTTCTGCTTTTTCAAAACCCCTAGTTTTGGATTCAAAAAAGGTTTTGACAGAAAATATTTGTCCAACCTTTTTAATGAGCTTTAGTGCCTTTTAGCACTAGCTGATGCTGAGAACCAGTGATACCTTGTAAAGGTGACTTGAAAAGAAATTTTCTCAAAACTGGGTTTGTGCTGAGATGTGGAAGGTTTTTAAATGTTTATTTTTTCCGGGGCCACCTGGGGGAGGCAAGTGGAGTAATTTTCCCCGGGTCCCACAGGAGCCCCCATGAGAATACAGTATTCTATAGTATTGTAACTTCTTTTTATGGAAGGGGCCCCCAAAATTGCTTTGCCCCAGGCCCCCTGAATCCTCTGGGCGGCCCTGAGTCAACCTTATCAAAATGCTTTGTTTCAATTTTTTTCCCAAAAACAAAATTTCATTTAAATTGAAACATTTCCACAAAATATTTTGCTTTCAGTGAATTGACATGTTTTTGACAAATGTTTCACCAGAAATTTTCCAACTCGCTCTACTTGCAGAGTGAGGCACTGCTTAACATGAAGAAAGCAGCAGCACATGGTCCTAATTTTGTGGAGAGGGTTTTAGAAATACAGAAATTTTAGAAGACTATATTGAACATTTAGACTGACAAGAGAATTTCATGTTTGTTACACTTGTGTAGAAAAATTTGTACTCTATGGGCCAGATTCTGCCATCCTTACTTATACTGGGTAGCATCTTACTGTGCCCAGAGCCCCTTACTTCAGAGGGACTGTTTGTGAAGTAAGGTTCTACTGAGTGTGTACAACAGTGGCAGAATTTAGCCCTAGGTCAGTTAAGATATTTAGGAGACTTTCAATCAGTTTTTTGATTTTCCAGGAAATGGCTTTGGGCAGAATGTTTATCCAGTCCCAAGGAACTTTGCACTATAGCTGGGCAATCCAGGATGAACCTCAATAACTTCCCCAAAGTGAACTCAAACCATAGATCTGGCTGTTATAGAAGTGTCTCCTCATTCACCCCAACCTCTAGCTCCCTGTCCCAAACCCCAGTAAACCCCATGCTGAGTTAACCTGGCTGTAAAACATCAATCTGGCACATGATAAAGCATGCCTGTGACTCAGGGAAACTCAGAATGTGAGAGTTGAATAGAACATCTGGCCAAACCAAGTAGAGAAATAGTAGATCTGCTGCACCCAAGATAAAATATGATGTGAAAGTCACGAGCCTACTGGAGGGCAGGGTCTTTCTGGAGGACACAGTTGGCTCCAAGAGATGGGAGAGGCTCACTGAAGGCGAAGTTTAGGCTCTGGGGAAGGATGAGGTCAAAGGGAGGGACAATAATCTGTTTTGGGAGAAGAGTTATAGAAAGGTGGTCCTGGAAAAGGAGGAGGGAAGTTGGATAAGCCTCTGAATTTTTCAGGTTTAATCCAAACCAAACCTCTAATGCATTTGAGCTCCCTCTATCACCACTATAAATGCATCTGCTGGTGGAAAATGTAAGTGAGATTCAGAGACTATCTAACCAAAGACAAAAATACTCCATGTCATACACTGACACACCCAGCCTGAAAAAAATGTTTTTTTAAGCCAAATTAAGTAATAGGGATTCAGACAAACAAAAATCATAAAAACACTTACCTGAAAATGCCTCCCTTTTAAAATTATTTTTAAAAGCCTCATTGAATAGGAATTTGCTTCACTGTAATTTCTTTGAGGGAGAATGATGAGGCTTAACCAATAATTAGATTGAAGAGGACATTCCACATGAGATGATAACATTTTTTATGAACATCACATTTTTATAACATCTATTCAAGCAATTATTTATTAAAGAGGAATAGATATACTGTCTGCTGGTGTATTGTATTCTGTTCCAGATGGGGAGAGCTAGTGAATCGCTAAACACTTTGAGGTGATGCTGTGTAGTATAAACAGGTGCAGCTTTTATTTATAGTCCTGTCTGGATAAGTGACCAGGACAAGTTACTCCTTCATACATCTTAAAATATACTCTCTTTAGTGAAATAATATTCCCCCATGCATAAAAAATAATTTTTTCCACATGTTTGGGTCCATTATGCTCATCTTCACCATAGGGTCCTTTTAGTCTCCTCCATTTTGCTTATGAAATGAGTCAGATATGCAAAAAGGATACTGCTCAATGCAACATGAAATATTCTAAGAGTCCTATGGAATTATACTGTTATGTTACAATTAATTTTATACAAAGACATGACTCCCATTGACATCTCTAGGCTGTGGATAAAGCTCAAAAGTGTACAGGAAGATTTGGACTTACGGACAGACCTGTTGATTTTGAATTGCAGGGATTCATGTGAGCTGCTTTTTTGGAGACTAGTTCATTTCCCCAGGTTTTATTAAGGCTGCCTCCTACAACTCTAGTTCCTTCCTTTTTTGGTGAAGAAAAATAATAATAGGACACAAAGGGTATTTTATATAATTTACATCCAAGTACTTTTCCTTCAGAAGGCTGTAGAGCCCTGAACAGAGATGGATATTAAAGGAAATTAAATAATTTAATTAAAGGAAAGTTTCCTTCTGCCATAAGGTTTCCAGTCACCTGAAAAGAAGAAAGGGAAATTAGGATATGCAGAAACATTCTGCATTACAGTCAGAAGGAAAAGTACTGGTTTCCAAAGCTTAAATTCCAATGCATTTTAAAATCTGATTTTTTTCCCCCCACTAAAGAGAAATTTAGCTGTTTCTCAAACTTAAAGGACCAGATCCTTCACTGCTTCAATGTAATTTGAGGTAGCTTCATTTAAATCAATATGGTCATTTACCCCAGCCAAGGATCTAGTTCATTTCATTTCCTTGTATTACCGATAGAAAAGATGTCAAGGAATTTGAGCAGTGTGAGGGAAGGTACATCCATCCCTGAGATAATTCTGTTCCTCTGACCCATGTCTTTCCTCTTTGCCTCCTCAGTCCAATACTCTCCAACAATACTGTTCCTCCACATTGTCCTGTCTTCTACCCTTCAGCCTCAACTTACAGGCCCCACAATACAGCTGGTCAGAAAGGGTTTTTATTTCCTCAGGAAAACCTTAGATTTCATCAGAAAACTGAAAGGCTTCTAAACAATTTTTTTTTTTACAGTTTTCAGCTGCAGCTTTTTCAGCAGTTCTGGCATGCTGTATTTTGACTAGGGTGACTAGACATCCCGTTTTTAAAGGGTCAGTCTTGTATTTAAGATGACCTGCAGGTGTCCTGTCTTCTTAAAAAGGGCAAACTGTCCCGCATTTTCTGTCTCCCCCACATCAGTACTGGCAGGTCCTGCTGCTGATCAAATCCCTGCTTACCAGCTGCCCACCTGCCCACCAACAGTAAATTGGGGGAGGGGGGGTTCCTATGGCTGTTGATGGGGGTGGTGGGGCAAAGATGCAGTGCACGGAGCCGGATGCTCCACCTGTTGGTCTGTCAGCTCAGCACGCACTGCATGTCAGCTCTCAGCCAGCAGGGTCCCTCCCCATGCTGTCTCTGGTTGGCACTGGCTGTATGCTGTGAGCTGCGGTGGTTGGTGAGTGCAGACAGGAGCAAGGCGGCAGCCAGTTACGTGTCACCTCTGCTGCCCACCCATTGGCTTTTTACATGATCCCCCTCTCACTGTCCTCTCCATGCTTTAGCTCCTTCGCCCTTCCCATTCCCGCTGCTCCTCCATTTCCTCCCAGCGCAGTGCAGAGAACCAGCCCTGTGTGAGAATGCTCAGCTGACCAACAGCCTGGCCGGCAGGCTCCTTCCTTCCCCCCCGCCTCTGCCTGGGATGGTGCCCCAGGAAAGCCCAAGACCCTCCGGCCTGGGGCTCTAACCAGGAGGTGCCGAACCCTGCATGTACCAAAGCCCTGCACAGCACTGGCATGGTGAAGCCTCTCTGCTCATTAGCTAAGCTCTGGAGTGGCATGGGGAGGAAGAGATTTGTAGCCTGCTCATGCCCCAAACTTGCAGACTGCACAGCAGCCCCTGGGGCAGCTGCTTAGCACCCTTTTCACCCCCCCACCCCCACCCCAGGTCCTGCCTCCAGGGAGCGCGGCGCTGCTATGTCCCCTAGGCTCCCTCCTTTGCTGAGCCACCTCTCTGGCTGGTTTGCTGGAGCTCCAGCAGTTACGTTCCCTGGGCCCTGGTGCACAATGCATCCCCCTCCTGCCTGCGCTGTAGCTGGAAGAGAGGAGGTGGCTGGATTATGCCTGTGGCCAGCAGCAGCATAGAGGTGTTAGCTGCCTTCTGTTGCTGTGCGGGCAGAAACAGACAAGCTGCTTCCAGCCACACAGGAATGGCGGGGGGTGGGAGTGAGAAAGAGATGATCTCTGCAAAAACGCAGGTCATCCTCCCCTCCACCACCCCCACCACTCCCCTGCATCTGGAAGCAGCTCCGGTCCCTTCTGCACAGTGCCAAAAGGCTGCTGCTGGCCACATTCTGGTGTGAACCCTGGCAGAAAGCTGGGCAGGGGGCATGCGACCCTATGTGCCTCCACCATGTGTTGTCTCAGCAAGCTGCAGTGCCAGGCACCAGGAAAGATGGATACGTCAGGCAGGCATGGAAGGTGAGTCAGTCAATCACCCCCCCACCACCCCCATGTGAGAGAGGTGTACAGGAGTGTGTGTCATCCCGCCCCGTGTGTGTGTCTGGGAGGGGAGGTTAGGGTGTGTGTGTCATCCCTCCCTGTGTGAATCCTAAAGCCTTAAAGATAAGAAGGTAAATTAAAAGAATCCAACTATGCAGTATTTCTTTAACAGGGCTCAGTCAACTTGATGTTAATTTTAATGTTTGTACAATTGATTGCCATTGAACTCGCTTGAATATGAGTAATTTTACCAGGTGTCCCGTATTCAGCATAAGAAAATATGGTCAGCCTACTTTTGACAAAAGAATGCTGAAAAGAGTTCCTATAAAGTGAGTGTTGCAGCTGTGCACATTGGGGTTCCAACTATATAACCTAAATGTTCACAGAAGCCATTCACATATAGCCAAGGAATGTCTGATACTAGCAATTAGACATGGATGAACATTTTCTTTTTTTTCTGTTCACAAATTATGTGAATTTTTATTAGGTAGCCAAGTAACTTAACACTTTGAGGAGATTTTCAAACGCAAAATGGGAGTTACACACCCAAATCCACTTGACTTCCAATCAACCACCTTTATGCCAGTATATTTCAGCCTGCCGGTGAACTGTTTTCTGTTCTATTTGACCTATTTTTGTTCATGCACTATGACTTTTTGTTGCCAGTGCAAATGACGTGTAGCAGTACTGAAAACGATGGAATTAAACCCTTTGAAGCCTGAATCATGGTGACATTGTACAGTTTGCAAAAAATGAATGGAAAAAAGGTCACATTTACTCAATCAGTGTACATTAAGAAAACAGAAATATTTCCTAGTGTATTTAATTTCCAATACATAAAAGAACATTGTTTATTGCTTACGTTTAGAGATTTCCAGTACAAATCTTGGAGCCTTGATAACTGACTTTTATAATCTTAAATTCATTTTCCTTTGTGTAACTATTACTTCAGACAGTTAAATGTTGATATCAGAATGACAACCTGTCATAAACAGATAGTTAAGGGTTAATAGAACAGGAGTACTTCATGTCTCTTTAAACTGTAAAGGGTTAACAAGTTCAGCGAGCCTGGCCATCACCTGACCAGAGGACCAATCAGGGGACAGGATACTTTCAAATCTTGAGGGAGGGAAGTTTTTGTGTGTGCTGTTAGTTTTTGGTTGTTGTTCACTCTGGGGGCTCAGAGGGATCAGACGTGCAACCAGGTTTCTCTCCAATCTCTCTGATACAGTCTCTTATATGTCCAGAATAGTAAGTACTAGGTGATAAGGCGAGTTAGGCTTATGTTTGTTTTCTTTATTTGCAAATGTGTATTTGGCTGGAAGGAGTTCAAATTTGTATTTTGCTGAAAGGATTTTAATTTGTACTTGTATACTTAGGCTGGGACGGTATTCCCAGTGTCTATAGCTGAAAGACCCTGTAACATATTCCATCTTAAATTTACAAAGATAATTTTTACTGTTTTTTCTTTCTTTAATTAAAAGCTTTTCTTGTTTAAGAGCCTGATTGTTTTTTTATTCTGGTGAGACCCCAGGGGACTGGGTCTGGATCCACCAGGGAATTGGTGGGGAGAAAGGAGGGAAGGGGGAGAGAAAGGTTAGGTTATTTTCTCTCTGTGTTAGGATTACTTTCTCTCTCAGGGAGAGTCTGGGAGGAGGAGAGAGAAGGAGGAGGGAAGGTGGATTTTCCTCTCTGTTTCAAGATTCAAGGAGTTTGAATCACAGTGATCTTCCAAGGTAACCTAGGGAGGGAAAGCCTGGGAGAGGCAACGGTGAGGGAAAGGGTTTACTTTCCTTGTGTTAAGATCCCGAGGGGTCTGGGTCTTGGGGGTCCCTGGGCAAGGTTTTGGGGGGACCAGAGTGTACCGGGCACTGGAATTCCTGGTTGGTGGCAGCGCTACAAGTACTAAGCTGGTAATTGAGCTTAGAGGAATTCATGCTGGTACCCCATCTTTTGGAAGCTAAGGTTCAGGGTGGGGAATTATACCATGACACAACCGTTTGGAAAGAAATACATTATTGCTTATTGTTTAATTCCTGCAACAGATGAAAAGCGTGATAAATTCCATTTCTCTGGGTTCAAGTTAATCACTGCTGGAAATATAGATAATAATCTGGAGCATACAGGAAAATTTAGTAATGAAAAAGAAAAGGAATATATGGATATGGCCCAAATCCAGCAAAGCATTTAAACACATTTATCTTTAAGCATGTGAGTTGACCTATTAACTTCAATGGGATTCTTTTTTGTGCTTAAAATTAACCATGTGCTTAGGTGCTTTGCTGGATCAAGGCCTATGTGCATAATGTGGGTCTGATTTGCTCTATTCAATGGATTTCAAGTAGCTTAAAACTGGAATAACCTGGGTGAATCAAGCCCATGTGTTATGTTTTTTTGTTGTTGGTTTATTTATTTTTTTGTTAAGCATCATTTTTTTTTCTCAGTAAGGCGTAGTGAAGCTCATATATAAGCTCATGAAACTGCTATTCAATTGACCTGCAAATTTCAGTTGCTTACTATCGGTCTTCTTTAAATGAAGGGCAAACTGCATGAGTATATTGCAGATGGTCATTTAAGCTGGAGATTGCGTATTAGGGGACAGGTTCCATTGCAATAGTTTCCATATGACAAGTATTATAGACTTGCAGACATGTGAGATTTAAATATTTTTGCTAATAGGGCAACTATTGCACTCAAAAGCCACAGTTATCTCTCACCTCGATTATTGTAATTTGACTTTCTTTCTCTTCACTCCAGCTGCAACATTGGCTTCATTGAATCTCTTCATTGGCTTCCTGTCAGGCATAGCTCTTCTCCTTGCATGCCCCAATTTCCATTCAATCTCCTTTTTCCATTCTCAGTTTTCCATCTTTACTTCTCCCTTCGTCTCAATTTCCCAGGCCTTGCTTTATTCCTTCTTTCATATTGTCTGCCATGCATGGAATAACTTCCAGTTTCTTGTCTATCAAAATATTCTGTTTCTTCAAGTTCTTCCTTAAAATGGATTTCCTCCATTCTTCCTGGTCTCTTCATTAGGACTGCTTTCGCATCATCCCATAAAGGAACTGTTCCCTGTGGTTTGTTTATATAAGTGAATTTAGGCTTTGCTTATGTCTATCACACAGGACTTTTGAGGAATTAAAAGCTCTTCAGGTGTTTAATAGAAAGTGTTCAGTTACGGTACATCACTAAGCAGGTGTCACTGCAGAGGTGCACATTTTGATGTCTCTATGCACCCTGTAACAAAGCTTAATGTCTAGCAGATGCAGTCCTTTGAATTTTTTTCAATCTCCTTCTGTGGATGTATTTGTAAATATGAATTTCTTCCATAGACTGGTACTGTGGTGTAATCCTGCTCTGAAAAGAGACAATTAGAAAATAATGCCTTCACATACAACAGACCTATAGCATAATAGGTCACTCCTGATTCTTTTAGTGGCAAAAATAAGCTTCTACTCTTGTTAGCACTGCAGCGCTGAAACAGCTATGGGACAGTGGGTCAGATGCTGTTCTTGCACCCACATAATCAGTGGAATTGTTAAATAAGATTCAATTGCAGGACTGTATTCTGACCTCAGTTACCTCCTCACAGAAGGTAAAATTAAGCAGAAATTAAGGGCAAGTGGGTACCCCAAGCATTTTTATTGGTGACAATGCAGGAGTCAGAACTAGAGTGACTTGCAGATCTCAGGTTGAGTTCACAGGAATGACAATTAGGAAATACCCCTTTACATTTATAAACTGAAAATTTTATCTGAAACCCCTGAAACACAGAATCCCACAAAGCAAATTTTAGGATCATTTTTAAACTAAAACCGCACTGCATTTGTGTCTACGGTATTCCATGTTCCAGCTCAGAAATCTAGATCTTATTATTTACTGGACATAACATATTCCAGTGAGTCATATGAGAAGTGGAATCAGATGAAACAGAATGCTCCAAATGCTTGATCTAATACGTACAGCCTCTCCCTTTCTTTCCCTGGGGAAATGGTTCAGGAGAGGGTAAGAACGCACATTAACCCTATGACTTTCCGTCAGATTTTGCAAACCTTTGAGGTACTTTGAGCATGATTTGCTCTGTGTATATATGCTCCGGACTAGACCCCCTTAGACAGTCCTTCTAGCTGTAGCATGTGTTTTTTATTCAGCTGTCAATGTGCCTGCCATGAAACAAAGCAGAATTACAATCTGTGTCTCCTGGAGCCTCCATTCCCTTTGGACAACCTCTTGCTTAGTGGAGCTCCTGGAGTCCAATTCCCTGTCCCTGTGCAAAGGACACTTTCAAAACAGTGCCCAGAGGTTATATATTTGTATGCATACAATGAAATCTCTCAAATCACCATCCAAAGGACCATCAACAATTGCTTGTCTGGTGGTGAGTGATCTTTAACTGAGGTCAAATATCATTTTACTGGAAGCCTGGGGAATATTTCAATATGATTGTTTTAAACAAAGTTATCTATTAGAGATAGCCAGTAGTATAGATTTCCCTGTATATCTACTATTATTTATCTGTATGCATGTGTAATGGCTACTACCTTAGCCGGTACACTGGGGATTGAACCAGGGACCTCCAGAGTTAAAAGCACAAGCTACTACAGTCTAGACCTAAGCTCTCTAGAGCCACATCCTTTGCTGATTAGGTGCAGAAGGGGACCTATTACATATTCACCAGTGGGCTCCGTATGTATAATATTGCCTTCAAATCTATTCGTTAAGTTATAGTCAGACAAAATATGCTCCTTCAACAAGTCAACACGCTGACCAATATGAATGATTATAATATTTTTGCAATAGGGATTCCAATATTTTCTGACATGCATTTTTCAGCGCTGGTATGCCACCCATGGCATGTCATGCCCTCAGCCAGTAGAGGCATACCATATGCAACTGCAACTTTACACGGTCAAAAAGTCAAGAAGATAATGAACTTCCAGCATCTATGAATGAGAACAAAATGTTATAACCACCTCTCACATTTGAGATCAGCTCTAGCATTCTCTTCTATTATCTTGCAAAGAACACTCTAAAGTAGTAAAGTGAAGAATGTTATCAGTAGATTATCTGCCACATCTAGCTAAACTAGTTTATGGATTAATGAAGCACAACTTGTTTTTTGATCACTGAGACATCTAACTAGTATAATGAATCCACATGGTGAGCTAGATCCTTGACTGCTTCCAAGCTGTGCACGAATGGTAAAGCAAAGGTGATAAGCCATCTTTATGCCCCACTAATCCTGAGGTCAATTGGGACACAGCCAGTGCCAAAAAACAAAACAAAACAGTATTTCTGGCTGGCTGCCAAAAGCCCCTAAAGGTTATTGCAGCACTTGGGGATCAAGGAGGCATAGAAAAATGCACTAACTATGACCCATTCCTCCAGACACATCCTAAGCTGGAGACTAGGAAGAGATGGCATAGGTGTTAATTACTATGGTGCCTCTATTTCCCGCAGTAATGCAGAGAAAACCCTTAGAGTACTGAATTCTCCGCTGTTCCAGCTGTTTTGTATTGCCAGAGCGGAAGCCAGAATCTGTCCCCATGTCTCTGAGATTCATATATTTCATGGCTTAAAGGAACCATCGTGATCATCTAGTCTGACCTCCTGTATAATACAGGCCCTACAGCTTCCCCCAAATAATTCCTAGGCCATATCTATTAGAAAAACACCCAATCCTGGTTTTAAAATGGTCAGAAGTGGAAAATCCATTATGACCCTTGGTTAATTGTTACAATGTAGGTTTTGTTTTTTAAATTGCATACTTACATATTATAATTCTAAGACCTCCTGCTGTAAGCAGACACCTCCTTATTGGCTACACTTACTAATCATCTTAAAAGTGTAAATTATTCCTTGCAGAGCCCAGTTTTCAAATGTGTAAGTTATGGGGCCCCAATTCAGCATTTGAAGGTGCAAATCAAGACTTAGGCGACTGAAAGGGCTATTTGGGCATCCACATGCCAATGTCTTCTCCCAAAGGCCAGCCAGGCACCCTGTGTGGGATACTCCACTTAGAAAACTGTCTTTTTAAATCTCAGTTTGACAGTCCAAGATGGAATCTTCAAGTTTGAAAACACGTCTCTGAAAGGAAAAACTGACATTAGCTCGCAAGGATCCTGCAGTCTTGCCAGGATACTGTGTCTGTAAGAGAAGGGGGAGAAGTTACAATGTGCCACCACCCAAAGGGCATACTGGAAGGCATTATGCCTCAAAGAGCTAAGCATGGAGGGAGTGTAACTTGTGTTGCCCCTGAAAGAAGGGCAGGACCCTCTCTGTTCTCCCTGCATGTGTCTAGCCTCACTGTTAGGCTGGTGTATAGGAGGGAAGAAGCCATTGTTTCCAGATGGGGCAATTGTGTAGTAGTCTATGTTCCCATGAGCACAGAGTCTGCAATTCTGGGAGGCTCCAAAGGGAGCACTGTGGGTGGGAGGCAGGCCCAGACTAAAGTATTTTGGGGCTCTGAGCAGTATGGAAATCGCTCCCTCACACACACACTCACACACCTTCCTAGAGCCCTGACACAACTGCTGCCAGCCCTTCTCATCATGAACAGTATGCTGAGCTCCTGCACAGGGGCCACTCAGCACAGCATCCCCACCCCATACTTATTCACCCCTTCCCCTGCACAGGCTCCAGAATGCCCCTCATTCCCCACAAATACCCAACAACCCTCCATAGGCTCCCACTTATCCTGGGAGCCCCACGGCACCTCCCAGCAGCCCTGACATACATCCACTCACCGGCCATTTAGAGAAAAGCTATTTTGGTGACCTGCCACAAAAAATATAGCAAATAGATGTGGATCTGGAGAGTCCCATTTTGGGAGGGGGGGATCTGAATTCCAGTGGATCATCAGCTACATGCAGAGGATGCTGCCACCCCTCAGGCACTTAACTTAATTAACCTTCCAGTTATCTGCAGTGCATAGCTACAGTAGAATCTGCTCAGTAGCATTCAGACTGGTGTTCTCCTGTTCCCCAGTAATTAGATGTTGCCTCCATCTACAAATTTCAAGTCTTCAGGTTTCTACCCCCTTGCAAAGGCAAGCACTGAAACTGCCTAATTGTTCCAGAAGACCATTTTAAGTAGTATTGCATGAGAGCTGGCAATAGATAACAGCTATAAAGGAGGGGAATTAAAGGCATACCATCAGCTGTGAGAGATGTCAGTTCTTTGCCTATGCTGTTCGCAAGCTATGTACTGAATTATTTGAGAAGAAAAGGCAACCATACCGAAATGATAGAATTCACCACTGGTCAGAATGAACACTATGTTTTTTTCCTCTTCCTTGATTGGGCAGATAACAGGCAGGAGGTGAAGCAGTGATTTGAATCTACATAAAATAAGTCATTTTCAAATGATTCAGGCAAGAACACTTTCCCAGATGTCCTGCTCCTCCCTTGCAGTGGTGATGTTAGATTTTTCAGGACAGCTTCTTTGGGAAATTCTCCCCCCTCTTAAACCTTGGCTCTATTTCTTTCTCTATTACATTTGCTGCAATTCAATATGTTTGTCTTGTTCTCTTACATTTCCCTTTTGCCCTCTGTTCATGTTGCTATCTTCAGTCACTCATACTATCTCCACACCTGTCCTCCAGCTAGGATCTATCCATGTAATCTTTAGATCACACACAAACTTGAAGTGAGAACATGTTATTATTTTTTTGCTTAGAGGGTTCACTAAATTTAGTAGGATCTGGATAGTCAGATGAAGGCCTGAGACTTTAAGAGGGGCTAGGGAGATTAGACAGCCAGAACTGATTTGGCAAGTACAGAGTTTCACTTTATGTTTACTTATGAACCTTAAAAATAGCCCTGCACTAAATCCAATCTTAAAAATTCAGGGTTGGGTTTTTGTGTGCAGCAGGGTTACATAACATCATTCTGCCTCCTTTCTAGCTCTCTCAGGTTCATTAGCTCACCTAATGAAAAAGCAGGCCAGCAATGAAATCCCATGGACTTCACCACTGTGCTCAGTAAACACTTCTAAATTAATAAAGTGCCAAATGATTTATCTCAAACTTCAGGTACCTTAACAAAATTACAATACAATAAAGATGAAAATCATCAATCACTTCTTTAGATGTACTGATTCTAAAAGATAAATCTTTCTCATTTACCCTTTTCAAGCAAGAAACAAGGGAAATTGATTAAACAAGAAATAGTGCAGTACATTATAGAATCAACAGATTAGAAACTGAAGATGCAAAATGTCACTTTGCTCATTGCTTTACCATTGCACGATTTTTCCCTACAGAATAAATCTTATAAGTAGGATGACTCAATGGCATAGGAGGTTTTCTGACCTTCATGAACTTTAATACACTTTGCAAATTGACAGTGAATTGTGTGAAACAGTATTTTTCTATATCCATGTTGATTTCAAGGGAGAATCAATTGAAAACAAACAAACCCTGTTTTCCTACCATGTGAAAACTATGAAGAAAATGCACAAAATAATGATTGTATAATGCTGTTTTGCTGTACAAATAAAGATAAGCCCAAACAGTTCTTCTTACCTTAGAGATGATATTTGCCAAATAGCTTTGGAAATGAATATGCTACACACAGGTTGTAATTTTAGTGCATTTTTCAATTTATTAATATAGAAGGCCATGTGGGAAACCACTTACATGAAGAGTCGGGGAAGCAATACTAGGAGTCTTTAATATCAATTTTGCCAATGGATAGTAAGAAGACAGCTGGAGCTGTATATAGAAGTGTGTATATGTGTTAGCAGCACCCCTACTGCAGTACCACTCTGCAGGATGGGATTTTTGTTACTCGGGTCTGCTTTTTGGATGCTTTTTAAGATCTTGTCCTGCTGATGGAGGTCCAGAATGCAAGAGTGGCCAGGAGTTCCTTCTAGCATCTAAGCTTGATTAGGAGGTTAAACTTTTTTTTTAATATGGATCTTACTACTGTAAGTCAGGCCCATGCTAACTTAGGCTGACATGGGTTAATGACCAGGGGCCTTCCCCCTGTCCCACAGTAACCAGGCTTTTGATTTGGGTTCCATTTAGGGTTGCCAGGTTCCTGAAAACTGAGCACTTGGCAACCCTAAATGGTACCCAGTAGAGAAGTAGGGTTTTCGACCGGAACACCCGGTCGAAAAGGGACCCTGGTGGCTCTGGTCAGCACCCCTGACCGGGTTAAAAGTCCAATCAGTGGTGCAGTGGGGCTAAGGCAGACTCAGTGCCTGTGTGGCTCCATGCAACTCTGTAAGCAGTGGAATGTTCACCCTCCGGGTCCTACACATAGGGGCAGCCAGTGGGCTCTGTCCACTGCTCCCGCCCCAAGCACTGGCTTCACAGCTCCCATTGGGAACCACTGCCAATGAGACCTAAGGTAACAGTGCCTGCAGACGAGGCTGCGCACAGAGCTGCCTGGCCATGCCTCGGCGTAGAAGCCAGAGTGGGGACATGCTGTTGCTTCTGGAAACTGCTTGAGGTAAGCACCACCCGGAACCTGCACCTCTGACTCCCTCCCACACCCCATCTCAGATTCCTCTCCCACCCACCGAACCCCTCAATCCCAGCACGGAGCACCCTCCTGCACCCCAGATCCCACACATGCCTGCCCCACCCCAATCCCCCTCCTGCACCTCAAACCCCTCATCCCCAGCCTCACTCCAGAAGCACACTCCCAACCAGAGCCATCAAACTTCCCCACACCACAACCCCCTCCCCTAGCCATGAGCTCCCTCTCACACCCTGAACCCCTCAATACTGGCCCCACCCTGGAACCCATACCCCCTCCTACACCCCAACCCCCTGCCTCGGCATGGAGCCCACTCCCATACTGTGAACTCCTCAGCTCCACGCCCAGATCAGAGACTCCTCTTGCACCCCTAACCCCCCATCCCTGGCCCCACCCCAGAGCCCACACCCCCAGCTGGAGCCGTCACCCTCGCTCACATCTCAACCCCAGCCTCAGCCTGGAGCCCCCTCCCATACTCTAAACCCCTTGGATCCACCCCTCCCAGCCTGCAGCCTCCTCCTGCACCCCTAGCACCGTATTTCTGGCCCCACTCCAGAGCCTGCACTCCCAGCTGGAGCCCTCACCCCCTTCCACACTCCAACCCCCGAGCCAGCCTGGTGAAAATGAGCAAGTGAGGGAGGGTAGGAAGAGCGAGTGACAGGGGAGGGGGTTAGTGGGAGCAGGGCCTCGGAGAAGGGTCATGGCAGGGAGAGGCATCAGAGGAGCAGCAGGGGAGGGGAGGGGCAAGGGTGTTCAGTTTTGTGCAAGTAGAAAGTTGGCAACCCTACACAGAAGCCAACACTCCAAATCTCCTGGTGCAACCCGAATAGATGGCAACCCTACCTCTTGTGTCTGGAGTTCCTCTGCACTGACCTGCCCTTTATTCTCCTTCTTAGAGGCCCTTTTACAAAAACATCACAGCTCATCCAGTCACCACCCTTCTTGGGGTCGGGGTTTATTCAGACGAATAATGGAGAGGTAAAACTCAAAGTCCCAAAAGTTTATCCCAGGACCTGTTTATTACCTCAGAGCATGGGTAAGCAAATACATTCCTTAATAGAGTCCTTTTTTAGTGAGTTCTGATGAGATGATCCATCCTGGGGACTGGCTTGCAGTTGCTCTGCTCAGAGCTGACTTCCCAGAATCATCCCTCCCAAACAACTGTTTCAGTTCTCTTATAAGGAACTAGCTGGCTGAGGTTCCCTTGCCGTGTCAGGTGTCTCTGGTTGGCTCATTTAGAAAGCCTGCTCCAGGCTTTAAAACTCTCACAGGCAGCTTCTTCACTTCCTCTCACAATCTTGGATACCTATAATATAGCATCTCTTCATATGGATTCCCCAGAGCATGAATCTGTTGTGCTATAGGCTATGCTGCAAAGCGTGCCTGTTCTTTCAGGTGAGAAGATAGTGGGGCACGGGAGGGAATATGAGAAGTGATACTGATTTGGGGAGGAGAAAGGAGGCCTTTTGCTTTGGACATTTGATTTAATTGTGTAGTTGCAGATTTATATTAAATTCTGTACATGTTCTCAGAACTCCAGATGATACTTGATTCTCTTCTCACTGAATTCAATGGAGTTACTCTTGCTTCACCCCATTGTAAGTGAAGGGGGAATCAGGCCCGTGAGCTATGAAAAATCTTCAAGAGATTTCTAGCACCCGAGGAAGGTTGTTTTGACCAAAAAGGGTCTTTTTGCTTCATAAATAACTCATATTTGGACTAGAAAGTAAAATGTGTGTTGCCAACAAGCAAGTAAACTTCTATTTTGGCAAGTCTGAGTAGGATCCAAACATGCAAAGCTCAAAATCATGGCCAGGCCACGGGGTGTCCTCTACTACAGTCTTGTGTATGACACCATTAGGGAATTTTATTCCAATATTCAGGTTAAATTTTATTATGATTAATTTATCCTATTCTTGTAACAGCCTAACAATTCATTCGCTGCCTTAGAAATTACACCCTTCAAACACCAGCCAGTTGGGACAGTGTTAGAATGCACATTTGATCACAAAAGTAACTCTAAGAATTTATCTGCCTCATAGAATATTGTCACTCAACTCAATCTCTCAGTATGAAAGTGTGACAGCTGCCATTTTGGTTGTGACTAGGTGTGACAGATGTGGAGCTGATATGTAATAATGGTATGAATACAGAGATGGAACAATTTTGTTAATGACGTATGTGACCAGGTCCATGAGGGGAAATTATTGTATGTTGGGTTATTAGAATTTCCTGTGTGACTGTATTGCTTGAACTTATAGTGGGGGCAGTAGAATGTTTATTATATGCATTTAATACTCATAGTCATATACATGAAGGCAACACAATACTTTCTGAGATAAGAACACCCGTGCACATATTTGAAAGACATTGGGGCAACTTATTAACATCAAGGATCCTGTTTTGCCAAAGCTGGGAGTTATCAGATTAAAAGGCTATAAACATTTAAAAAGTGGCTTGATTTCTGTGAAGGGGGAGACAAGCTGACACTGAGAGATTCTGCAGAACGGTACACAGGCAGATAGCCCTAACTGTGTCTCTGTGAGGAAGATGGTTAGATACTTGGTAAGCTAGACATGCACATAGTCTTAAAAGACATGTTTTCTCTGAAAAGCTTTTGTTCTAAATATTACTTTAGGCTATTTGTTCACTGGTTACCACTGTTATTGCCCTGGATGGAACAGAACTGTGAACCGAAGTAAGATCTGCCAAGGCAATCAGTTAGTACCAGGGGACTGCAGCCCAGGGCCCACTCTTGGAGTGGGAGAATAGCATTATTCCACCCTAAACCATGTGATGGCTAGAGGCCTGAGAATCATGGGGGGTGACATTTGAGAGAACCAAGAGGGGTCAGAAATGCTGTTTGCCCAGTAACTTTGATGCTAAAGGTCTCTGGAGCTAAAAGCATGAGCTTCTAAATTATGTAGCTGAGAGCTACATATCTTCTGTGGGATTAAGCACAGAGGTGGAAAACACAACACACAATGAACAGTGAGTTATAAAGCCCAGGAAATTATACTGTGAACTATTTTCTGTTAAAGAGTCTTATTTCAAATTAACAATATGGTACATATTTTGAACCATTGGAACAACTTACCTAGGGATGTGGTAACGTCTTCATGATTTTCAGTCTTTAAGTCAAGGGTAAGCTTCTTTCTGAAAGGTGTGGTACAGTTCATCCTGAAGTTATGGGCTTGATGCTGAAATTACTGGGTGAGGTTCTCTGGCCTGTGCTATACCAGAGGTTAGACTAGATGATCTAATGCCCAATCTGCCTTTAAAATCTATGAATCTATAAAATAAAATTGTGTTTGAAGATTTGTCTCAATATTTTTGTCTGTATTTTAAAATTGAAATTATATTATTCTTGGTATAACACTACTGCATAGAAAAAATAGCTTACTGTTGTGTCAGATATGTTTTCCAGCAAACAATCATTCTTTGTGACAAGGTGTTGACTGATTAAAAATTGTGGCGGGGGGGGTAGGAGGCGGTTCTGAACCTTATGGATGAATTAAGAACTAATCAACATTTTGTCAGTCATCACTAGTCAATGTACCCGGTGCATAGCTTATGGTAAAGAACCACTCCTGGCAGGAAAAATGTCTTTTGCTTGTCAGTAAGCTACATTTTCATTCAAGCAAAATTGACTCCTGTCAGTTATGGAAACTTGTGAGCATAACCAGTTCCAGAGGCTAATTTATATATGCTACCCTCACACCATAAAGAACTGTAGTTATATCTAGAGAGCATCAGTAATGTTAATATCCCATTCAGTTCTGCCCCTGGCTAAATGTAGTATGAGTACCCATTACCAATGCATAGATCACAGTGGAATCTAAAAACAGCTGTAGCTTATGAAAACTGATTTGCTTCTCTATAGGAGCAGCTATTTTATGATGGTTTGTTACACACTGTAATACTCTGTTCCACCATTACTCAAGTACTCTGCAGATGTATCACTTCGAGAAACATTTATAAAGATACCTTGAGGAAGACTTGGCTGTTTTTTCTCGCTCACCCCTTTTCTTCTCTTAGATAGTTCCTTTTGATTAGCTAACTGTATCTAAATCAAACTGTATTTAATATCTGTGGTTGGATAGGGCCAGAAGCTGAAGCAGCCATTTTTGCTGGAGACAAATGAATGGGGAGTTCTGAGGACAGGAAATATGAGTGGAAGGACTGTACAATTATTTAGAAAAAAAAACTATGAAATCTTTGTGCAGAATGGCTAATAATGGTCCTCCACCAATCAAAATACAATGATTTGCACTGTATATTGTTTTTGAGAAATATTATTCTTTCTGTATTTATTCAAACCAACCTCACCTCAAATGGAGTTGACTGCCCCTTTCATGTGATTTCTTAGGAACTGTCAATATTGTACCTTATATATAGCTAACCCAGAACTTCAGTCAGCAGGACTGTTTTCACAAGTGCTAAACTGTTATTTATTTGTATTGCAGTAATACCTAGAGGCCTGACTAAGAGATCAAGGCTCTGCTGGACTACATGTTCTACACACATGTATTCTATTAAAAAAATAAATGCTGCATAAATATGTGCCACATATTTATACATAGAGGGGCAGGTCCAGATCTCAGTTACAGCAAAATAAACCTCAGTTACATGAGTGTTAATGCAATGAACTACACTTAAAGCCAGTCAACGTTAGTGATTACTCAGATTCTGGCCCACTGTTCTTTATTTCTGTAAGTTCTAATCTGTTCTATGAAATTTAGAGGTCAAATGAAAAAACTCCAATGTTACAGAATATTTGACAAGGGGGTTATGTTTGTTTGTTTTTGTTTTTGTTTTCTTAACCGAAGTTCAGTCAAGAAAGTTCCAGCTTTGAAAGAATGACACAGCTATTGCATATCACCCTGCATGTATTTTAAATGGGTCAAATATCATGCTGAAAGTCATGGCTGAGAAAGTTTAAACAATATGAGGCATGGTGCACACATGCCATGTAGAGCTATTTTGCTCCATATGCTTTAATTCACTAGAGTACTTAGATTAAAGTCTGTTACTAGAGGTTAAATTAAAGGAGAAATAGAGTTTTGTAAAAATAAATAATGTTTTAAGATCTCATTATCTGCTCCACTGCTGGTTATTGTGGCTATTGCTTTTATGTAGAAGGCACCTGCTGTGCTGCTGAATGTGCCAGGTATGTCCTGACATTCCAGTGACTGATGGGATGCTGATGGGCTAAGTCTGCACAGCAGGTTTTATAGAAAGTCAGAAGCAAAGCTTATATTTAAAGATTAAGAGCCAGATTGTCTCTGGCTTTTTGGTGGTGTTCTGGGTAAGGAGATTGTAAGAGTCTTCTCCTGAGTTTGAACATACCATGCGGGGGTCCGGGGCAACTTCAGTCTCTGAACTCAGAAGAGTACAAGGACTTCTCTCTTCATGTGCCTCGGCTACAAAATGGCCTAAATGGCAGGGGAAATTCCAGGGAACATAGAGCCTGCATGGTCCCACCAAGGAACTCGGAGCCATGGGGCTCCCCAAGATTGTCCAGCTCCACACCAATCCCTGCATATGTTTAATGCCACATGTCCGTTAAACAATTTCACATGCATCTTTCACTTGGGAAGAAAGCATTTCATTGTCTCTTCCTCCATCCCTGCTAGACACTCAGTTCAGGATCAAGAACAATACAACAGAATCAGTGGCATTTTAATGCATGCTCTTTAGTGTTAATAAGGAAAATCATCAAGTTTTGGTAGGTAAAGACTCACTGATTTTTCTCTAAAATGTAAGTATTATTAATCTTTACACACATACATTCTGTTACCAATTGGAACTTTACCAACTTCTATTTTTCAGAAATCACTTATATAGCAGGAAAAAAAAATAATATAATTAGGCAAACATAAGCCTCACCGCTGTGCCTACAGGTCCACAGGCCCATTTAGCTCTCTCATACAGGATTACACAACCTTTCATTTCAAAATGCCTCTGAACTTCCGTATTCCTGGTAGCAATTAATCCTGCCAAATACTAACTTGTTTAGATCTAGGTAGGCTTCCATAGCAAGATTCCAGCAGGGTCACAGTTTCTTGAGTAATTCCTTTATGGGCAGCCCCTGCTCTGCCTCTACATTGTCCTAGAAACTAAAAGCCACACTCCTGAGCTAAAAGGATGACACAGAGTACAGGGTTTTGTGTCATAGGATGCATATTAACTGCAAAGAATTCTGACATGCTTCCATGAAAGGTAAAATGGAAGAATCTAATCATAATTCATTGCCTCCTATACTAAAGTGACTGACGTTACCTGTCTCATGCGCTAAGGCTTTCAATACCTCAAACACTTACACATGTGCTTAACTGCAAGCATCTGAGTAGTCCCACAGAAGTCAAATGGGATAACTCAGATGTTTAATGTTAGGCATGTATGTAAGTATTTGTAGGACTGGGAGCCAAAATGGTTACAGTGATTACATATGGGCCAGATCCTTAGCTGATTCAATTTGGCATAGTTCCAGTGACTTAAATGGGAAATACCTTAGACAAGGATATCATTTCTACATAACAAGTCACTACTTTTAATTGCTAGCAGTATAACTAAGCCTATTTCAAATAAGGAAAATACTCATCCCAGTTGCGTATGTAAGTGGTACATGAGTAAGAAAGATAATGATTTGTAATGGTAACTGTGAAATGTGATGATGATTGTGCTATAGAGTAATGGGGCTGAAAGAGACCTTGAAAGGTCATCTAGTCCAGTGGTTCTCAAAACCAATCCACCGCTTGTTCAGGGAAAACCCCTGGCAGGCCGGGCCGGTTTGTTTACCTGCTGCATCCACAGGTTTGGATGATTTCGGCTCCCACTGGCCGCGGTTCGTCGCTCCAGGCCAGTGGGGGCTGCGGAAAGTAGCATGGGCCAAGGGATGTGCTGGCCACCCTTCCGGCAGCCCCCATTGGCCTGGAGTGGTGAACTGCAGCCAGTGGGAGCCGCAATCGGCCAAATCTATGGACGTAGCAGGTAAACAAACCAGCCTGGCCCGCCAGGGGCTTCCCCTGAGCAAGCAGTGGACCGGCTTTGAGAACCAATGATCTAGTCCATTCCACCCATGCTGAGGCAAGACCAAGCATACCTGACAGACGCTTATGGTACCAGAAGGCTGAATAAATAACGGATACATTTAAGGCTTGATTCACTTTATCATACCTGTATCTAAAGTGTGCTTTGAACTCTATTTTACACAAAAGAAAGTAACATTAGTGAGTGTTAAAAAAAAAAAGTAGTTGAATGTTTTGTTATTTGACTGTAGATGACTGTTTGCAAGAGGAGATGGTGGAATTATGCAGCTAAATTTTTGACTGCATTTGGTTAACCAATGGTGGAAATATATAAGGAAGAGTTGCAATTCATAGAAAGTAATGCCTAATAAAAACTTAGTAGGCCAAATATTGTGCTGACTTGTACCCCATGTGCCCCATTGAAGTCAAGTACCCAAAACCTCTCAAAAATATTTGCTCACCATGATGAAGCACATGTGCATCCAAAATATACGGTGGATGTGGTTTAAAATCTGTATTACATTAGGAAAAATTCAAATGTTTTTTGTTACATGGCACACTTGCAGCCTATTAATAGGAACTGTAGAATCTGATATATTATTTAGATTAAGAAGTACTTTTTGGCATAGATGATGTTGGAGGAAATAGCTCACTGCATCTGAGTTTGATTCCTGATATGATGTGAACAAGGGCAAGGCAGAGATAAGGACATTAAAGTGACTGAGATTCATTGCTGTCTGGCAGCCACTTATATAATGCTTATGCCCAAGCCTTGTTGAATGTTACACACATCTTTATTCAATATATATTTTCAAGTCATCAGCTTATTAAAAATATGGAGTTTCTGGATGTCAAGTCAAACATGATGTTCCACTGAGAGTTATTTTTTCATAGTCTGTATTTGTTGAATGTTTTTTCTTCTTTCTCAGATAGTAAGATAACTGGCCACAAGGTTAAAGCAAATTTTAATAAAGTCTGTCTATGCATTTTCATACAAAGTATTTTCATACAACCATTCTCATTGTAAAGCATTCTCCTATAAAATGCACTTCTACATATTGTACAAAATACAGTACCGGCTGTGATCTTCAAAACTGCTCGACATTGGCATAACACTGCTCCCACTGAAGTCCAATAGAGGAGATTTAGGCCAACACTGGGCATTTCAGAAAATCCCACCCAAGATGTGAAAAGGAGTGCAATACATGTTCTCCTTAAACATATGTTAAGGAAAAAATTCAGGAAGTAACACAATTTACTTGCTCTACTTCATGCTTACTTAGAAAAGTGCTCTTCACGTCTCTCAGCAAGTTGTACAAGTTAGACATGGTCAAAAGTGCTACCTGAAATTTTCATAAAATTTTCCTAGAAATTTTTCCAAATTTTTCAAGTAGCTCTAGAATAAATTTCTGTAGGAATCTGCAAATTAGTTGTTTCAAGGTCAAAATGTAATTCTTCACCATGATCCTCTGAGTTCTGTCCTAGAGGAAGGCTCAAACCCAATGTAGTGCAAGCCCATCCTGTATCTCTCAGGCTATTTAGTAGCACCTCTATTTCACAGAGTTGGATGTAGGTCTAACAGCATGAACACATTGATTGTTCATTGTCCATAACTTAGAAAAATGTTCATTAGCATTTCCAGTGTGTTTTAAATACCTTATCTTCATCTGACACCTGATTCTGAAGGGTAAGGCAGTTTGAAGAAGTAGATAACACTTGAAAGTGTTCTTTGCTCACTTCTCAGTTACCTTGATCAAGAATGGTCCATTTGACACTAGGGAGTAGTTGGCCAGATTGTTTGCATTAAGTATTGGCTTTTTGAGTACTAGACAAACTGCTGCATACTTCAGTGAATGAAGTAGTGCTTTATGCCTACTAGAGATGTGGTCAGATCTGCTGAACCCTCAGTGAGTTATACAAAGGCAGAGGAGAATTTGGTGGCTCAGTCACACCAAAGGGAGCAAAGAGCCTTTGGAGAAGTAGCAGGCAGAAGATCAGAGGCAGCTACATGACAAGCCTCCTCAGGAAGTTTTATGTACACTTCAGGTAATCACTCTTTTCAGTAATTATCCAGACAAAAGGAGTCGTTCAAATTATTTTGAAATTCCCCATCGCTAGGTATAGTAATATTTTTCCATTTTGGAAAGCTTGCAAGGATATGATAGTGAGTGAGGCTTCTCTTCTGCTTTTCCAGATAAATGTAATACTTTAGGGGGATTTCAGCAACAGACAAAAAAACAAAACAAACAAACAAACAAACAAATCCCAGAGCTCTGAACAAAAAAGTGAAGACAAGGAGAGTGAAAAGCTCCGTCTGGGTCCTGCTGCAGCCCCCTTCTTGTTACCCAGATTCCTATGCAGTTCGTAGACTTGGCATATATCTTGACTCAAAGTTGCATTCATGTCCTGGAGTGTCTTTGTTGGGAAAAGTACTTTCTGACAGAAATAAGAGACAGCAATTGAACTGTTCAAGAAAGAATGTGGGAATGGAAAAAGAAATTTTGAAATGGAAACCAGATTGTGTGTCAAAAAATGTGTTAAACTGCAAATAAATATTGAGTGGGGTCCACCAGATGTCACAATTCTGAGTCTGTTCCTGTATCTAATCTGCATAAATGAGATAGACAAAGAAACCAACTTCAAATATGTTAAGTTTTCTGATCTACAGTATGGAAAGGAGCACTAAATACAAGGCAGTTACTGAGAATAGAAAAGGGCATTTTGAATGTTTGTAGAATAATTGTGCCAACACATGGTAACTCAACAGACTGTTCAAACTGAGGCTAGATAGAACAAAGTTTGAAAACAAACGGCTTAGAAAAATAGACAAAGATGTCTTTTAAAATGTCAAAACTTTACAGGAAAGGCAAGGCGAATAAACCCAAATGTCAAATAGTTGGCTCCAAAAGAAAATTTTTAGATCACGGAAGTTGCGCCAGAGCACTTTGATGTCCTGCCCCTTTAAATGTTTGAGCATTCTCCCCTTCCATGAAAGCCTCACTTTCATGTTAGTTTCAGTTTTGCAGCAAGAACAGTAAAGTGAGCATAGCATACAGCTGTGTTTGTCAACTCCTTCTGTGTCTGTGTATATCTCCTTTTCTGCTGGATCCAGAAATGCAACACACTGTATGTACATCTCATTCATAATACTATATTCTGTCCATCAAAGCCAAAAGAAATGCCATATCTGCACACTCAAAATATGTGAATGTGCACAGTTTGTAGGCACAATTTAAGCAACCAGTTTGGAGCATGTGGCCTCAACCATTTACCCTGTTGCAGATTTAAAAGGTATGGTACCTCCAATAGGAACATCTGACTGGAAAACTGATGTTGTAATCTGTATTGGTAGTAAATGTAGGATGGGATTTTCAAAAGCATTGAGCATTGGTCTGACTCTTCTCCCACTGATGTGCATGAAAGTTGCACCAATAACTTCAATGGGAGCATAAATAGGCCAGTGCTGAGCACTTTTGAAATTCTCATTCATAAATCTTAATAATGGTGATGATCAACCAGAAATAAACTCAACATCTCTTTTTATTGTGTTTAGGTCTGCTACCAAGTTCTTTTTACAACCCTTCTAATCCAAACTTTTGCAACCCATTGGTCTGAAAAGTATGCCCATTCCTACATCAATGTAAATATTTCAATAGTATGAAATACGTATTTTTCAATTAAGATCTTTCATATTATGATTGTTAGATTTTTTCCCATCTTTTTGAGAATACATTGATGCTGATCACTTTTCTAAAGTTGAAGAGCAAAATAAATTATAATCAATTGTCCAAATTTAACGTGCTAGCAAACTATGTCACAGTCTCATCTAGTAGGTTGTCCACATAGAGGCAAACCGCTCACTGCTAAGGTCAGCCTTGAGCAAGTGGCAGAGGCTATGTTTTGGTATAAAGATCCTTGTTCAAAACCTGCTGATCATCTGTAGTGGGAGAACTCTCACACAATTATTTCCCCTATTTACTGCAAGGTATGACCCTTAGCTGATCAGAAGTGATTATAAGACTCTGAAAGGAAGGGTGAAGGAGTTGGGGATGCATGTGGTGTTCTCTTTGATCCTTCTGGTCAAGGGTAGGGGCCCAAGCAGAGACAGATGCATCCTGGAGGTGAATGCCTGGCAGCAAAGATGATGTCACCAGGAGGGCTTCAGTGTCCTTGACCACTGGAAGCTGTTCCGGGAAGAAGGACTGCTGAGCAAAGATGGGGTCCACCTATCAAGGAAGAGGAAGAACATCTTTGGATACTGGCTGGCTAACCTAGTGAGGAGGGTGTTGAATTAAGCTAATCCACCACTGTCTCTCCCTGAAAAAAATGAACCCAAACCTTTCTCTTCCCACATACTAGAGTGACTTCAGCCCATAGCTGGTACATTCTTCTTCCGTGTGAATTTCTTGGTAGGGGTGCTCCAGCCAGAGCATGCTGCCTGCCCTGTAGGTCTGACTCTCTGACCCTGGGGCCATTACTAGCATGGAAACCACAGATCTTGTCAATTTCAGACTGGACAGTGGTGGGCTCAGTATTACTGCCTGCTGCTGCAGGGAGATGTCTGCTGGAGCTGAGCAGGTGGGTGTTGAGCCTACACAACTCCTGATGACTTCGAGTAAGGGAGCTCTCTCACAGCCTTGGGTCAGGGAGGAGAGGGCCTCAGAGCTGTTTTGATTGCACGCTGGAAGACTGCTGAGGTCTTGCAGGACAGGGCTGCAGCCAGGTAGAGCCAGAAGCCCAACGCAGTGGACAGGGAGAGTCATAGGTAGGAAGCCTCAAAATAATCTGAGAGTCTGGGAAACATTCACCCACTGAAGTTCAACCATCACTAGAATTAAGTAGCCTTCTTTAACATGAGCATTTAGAAGTCAGCATTAAAACTAGTCAAAATATGAGGGATTCCATGTAAAATATTGACTTTTCATTTATAAAACAAAGTGCAAATTTGTGAAAAAAGCAGACATTTTCTGCAGAAATTTTGCTTTATCGGAAAACAGCTTTGATGGAAAAATTGTGATCAGCTCTAGTAAGTACTGTGGCTGTCTAGATTTTTCTCATAATATCTAGCAGTCCTGAACTTAGCCGCATTTCTTGTTTTACTTCACCATTTAAACAGTGAACTCTTTCTGAATGTGGCTATATTTACAGACATTGCCTCTTTACGTGCCTGAGTTGTTCTCTTTAGATATTGAGATTTATTTTTGTTATTTTAGATATGTGAATTTTTTTGGATCAGATCTTATTTACACTAAGATTGTTTAAAACCCCAGATGTTCATAAGCAACTGAAGTGGCTTTACTTAGTCATCTCCTTCATTGCCTATTATGATTGAGAAATGATTAAATTAATCCAGATGTACCCCTCCTATCAATTCCATCAACTGCTGCCAGACAGTAAGAACTGTGGTAGTCAATGATTATTGAACATTAACCTCCAGAGCCTTTGATGTTAGAGTTAGTTTGATGCAATGTTAACATGATCATTTGTTCTTCAACTTTCTGGTAAATCATTATTCTTTTCCTCCTACAAAATATGCTTCTTCAGAAACTTTAAAATTCTGGTATAATATTTAAGCAAAGCAAGAAAGGGCAGCTATTTATTTTCAGCTACTAAAAGGTGGAAGAATTACTGTAAGACATATGATGAAATTTTGGTTATAGTCTTCAGACTGAATTTAGAATTGATTAATCTTAGACTGTTTCTTGTGTGCTACACCTTTTTTCTGAAAATGTATTAAATTGCTCCAATATTTGCTGTCTTTATCCTTTTCATTATAAAGGCCTCATTCGTTTCTTATGGTCTGTGAATTATGGTTCTCTCCTTGTAAACTTGCCAGTAAGGATTCTTTCCTTCAGAGACGAATGTGTCATTTTTTAATTCATTCATCATTTAAGTAGATTAGCATGATTTGAACAGACCGTGCAATAGGGATATGTTTCCTATGGCAGTCTATAAAGAGTGCAATACTGTCTTCCCGAGTATTCACTGTGTCATGCACAATAGCATGGATTTTATTGTAAATGTTGCTGAAGACAGAATCTTCCTAATGACTGTCAGATACACTCAGCTATCTGGTGTGAACTGAAGAGATAGGGTGTAAGAGGGGAGTTCTTACTCCGTTACGTGGGATGTCTGGAATTACACTGGGTCTGGGCAAGAAGGAGTTAGCAGTAACAGCTGGTTTCCTTTCTGGAACTGGTGGGCAGAGAGGGCAGGAAATAGGCAGAGCCTTGGTTTCATGCCAACCCCTATTCATTGTCCAGCACAGATCAGCCCGAGTAACATGGGGTAATAACCTGCTACTGGTATAGTATCCCTGGGATGCTCTTGGAGTAGCCTGGCTAAATGCCACCCCTTGCTATGAGCCTGTGTACTTGTGACAACAACTAGTCCAAAGTGAACTAGCACAATTCCAAAAAACTAGGATAGTGCAGCATCACACACAACACTTGTTTTTTATCTTTTTGACAAATAAGTTTAATTGTAATAATTCATAGCAACACTGCAGAGTAAATGATCCATCAGATATTTTGTACAAATGACAGAATGCTAGTATTGTAACATGAGTTCTCACTGTAGCACTTGGCACTTAATTCTCCCATCAACCCTAGGCTCTCAGGAGGCCCTCAGCACGTCAAAGAATTGGGTCTTCTGTCACTGAATCTTTACTGTGGAGTGTGGAGGGACCACTGGGTTAAGGTGCTGGTTAAAGGGTGCAGATTAACAAAGTATATCATTCATTTGATGCTAATTCACACTTCGTTAATCTGCACCTGTAACCCACACACCTCCTGGGTGTGGTGTTCTGTCCCATGTAGTGGCAGCAAGGCCAGTTAGAGAGAAAGAAATAAAATGAGTCTGCTTTACAGTCTTAACTAACAGGCAGTTGGCTTTTAGCTCATGCACTAGAGGCTCATGCATTGACTTCCAGAGGTCCCAGGTTCAATCCCACCCACTAACAACCAGCCCTTACACACCCTATACCTGGCACCTGGATAATAAATTCATTGCTAATTATAAATATAAAATTTTCCTAAGGATTAGACTCTGAAAGAGGAGGATGGGAGAAGCAACTTGAAATCAGATGATTTTCCCACTCTCATCTCACAACAGTAATGATATATGCATTTCTGTGACATCATCATGAGTGTGGTGGCACAGCTGGCACTGTATGGAACTGGGGCTGTGAAGGAGCATGGAAATAGGGGCTGAAATGTGCTTTCCCCATTGACATAACTGCAGGGCCTCCAAGAGGATTCCGGGGGCCTGGGGTCTTCAGCAGCGGAGGGACCCACTTTGGCGGTAATTCAGCGGCAGGGGATCCTTCCATTCCGGGACCCGCCACTGAAGTGCACCGAAGACCCGCAGTGGGGGCCCCCAGCCACCAAATTACCACCGAAGCAGGACCCGCCGCTGAAGTGCAGCCAGGTCTTCGGAGGTAATTAGGCAGCCGGGGGCTCCCACCGCGGGTCTTTGGGGCACTTCAGTGGCGGGTCCCAGAACGGAAGGACCCTCCGCTGCCGAAGACCCAGCTGTATTTCGGCAGCAGGTCCCGCTTCGGCGGTAATTCGGCAGTGGGGGGTCCTTCTGCCCCGGCGAGGACTGGGAGCAGAAGAAGCTCCGGGGGCCCGGGCCCCATGAGAGTGAAGGACCCTGCTCCAGGGCCCCGAAAAACTCTTGTGGGGGCCCCTCAAGGGCCCCGGGCCTGGGGCAAATTGTACTGTACTAATCAGGAAAATGTTAAACATAAAATTCTGGCCTCCAATGCAGTAATTTGTAAACTTACCTATTCTTTAGTTTAAAAGTGAATTCAGTGCTCAGGGAAGGGGCCTGGTTGACAGGCCTAGGAGCTAATGGTCAATTTGATCCTCTATATTACATATGTCACACCTCACGTTCTGTATGAGCAGAGGCAAGGAAAGCTTTCATACACTGCATTACCAATACAACTCAATTCCAACCCTGGTGGGAGCACCTCTTCAGGATGGAATGTAATTTAGTTTGCATTCCCCTTTGAACCTTGGCATCTGCTGTGATAGGCTAACAAGGAGCCCAATTAGTGTCTGTTGTGATGGTGGCTTTTGCTCTATGGACACGTGAAAATGAGAAAAATAGGATGTGAACATTGACTCAATTTACACAGATCTTCAATCAGCCATAAGTCACTATAAATGACAATCATTTACAACTCACCTGGGCCTGATTCAGATTCAGACCAGTGGCCTGGAAAGGTTCTCTTGTTCCATTTTGAAATCCTACTGCCATCCAGTCTCCTTTAGCTGTTCTTAATACCTTCTTTCTGTTGAACCCAAGGGATGCAATTTCAAAGTAACCAGTTAACAAAAAGAAAAATACACCAGCAAGATCAAAGTATAATAGACCCTCCCTGAATATTTGCTGACTAATGCACAGTGTGCCCAGATGTAGAAATTGTTTGGAAGATTCAGAGAATGCTTCCAAACTGTTCCATTATTTGATGCCAGAGCTCTGGAGCTGTAGGACTGCTGTCTCTCTAGATTAATGATATGGCCTCAGCAGTGTCCTTTCCCAGTTAAAAACTGTTCCAGCAGTAAACAAGACAGTTTTGTAAGACAAAAACAAATCTCATTTTAGGCAGAACTGTTTATCTTAAGGAACCTTACTCCACCAGCCAAAGCAATGATTTGTAGTTCACTTAAGGTATTGCAGTGTTTCATTTCTTGCAAGACAATTCCTATCTTTATAGTACCTTGTTTGCAGCTGCAGATCAACTGTTTGCTGATTCGTTGCTCTGAAGCATATTGCTTCATCTCTCAGCAACACTGTGCGTTATCTAATTGTTAATGTGTGGCTTTCGGATAGGCCCCATAAGATCATAATTAAGGAGCACAATGCAGCCTTGCAAACTGTCATAGCTCACAACATAGATTTTAATAAAACCCTGAACTTCAGAGGCTGCATCACTCTGAATATGTTTACTAATAATCCCATAATGCTTTTTATTTAAGAATCCCAAAGTACTTCGGAAAGATAATGGCCAGTAGCCAGAGCTCTGTACTGGGACTCAGGTGTCTTGGGATCTATTCCTGGTTCTACCACTGACCAGCTGGGTGATTTTGGACTAGTCACTTTCCTGCTCTGTTTCATCATCTGTGAAAAGGGAATAATGATACTCTTTTGAGATCTATTGTTGAAAAGCACTATACAAGAGCTAGCTATTATTATTACTTAAGTCTCTCAATACAGCTGAGAGATGTCATTAATATTATACCTGTTATATAAATGAGTAAACCAAGACATGGACTGATCAAGCGATGCATCCAAAAATCATACAAAGCAAATCAGAGCCAGGAATAGAACCCAGAGTTTCAGATTAATTTTCCCCTGAGCTAACTACCAAGCAAGATTCCCTCCATTCCAATGATATTAGAAGAGGCTAAATTAAACCATTTCTCATTTTGGTCTTTAAACAATGATTGCATTGTTACTCAAATGCACTATATTTTGAAGAAGAAACGTTTTTTACAGTATTAGAGTCAGATCCTACACCAAGTGACATCCATGGCAAAGCTGCCATCAGCTCTTATAGTGCAGGATCAGACCCTTCAAAAGAGGAAAAAAACAAACAACACAAGTGTGCTATTGTTTTTCTTTTTTATGTTATTAACTAATTCTGAAGAAAAAAAAAACAGCATGTCTGTCAATCTGCCCATTCATCATTCTGTCCAAATATTTATCAGCTTACACTGTTTTCCCTGTACTGTAGTAACCACATCTTATAATCATAGGTAGTACTGAGAATAAAATTGCATTTTTAACTTATGAGAGAATGTTTCGTGACTATATGCATGTTTCATCCCTGACTTTAGATTAAAAAAAAACAAATGTTGCCAGTGGCCCATAAATTTTGACAGATTACAGTTTGTGTGTAATATTGGTATTTTTAAGGGCAATCAGCAATACTTTAAAAAAAAATTTGGCTTGTCACAAATCCAGAGGCCTAACTGAATGGAAGTAGAGGTGAGGGATGCCGATGGCAGGAAAGCACTTACAGTTCGTGGTTTTCTAGTTATCATCTTACTGAGAATGTTGTCACTCTTCTAACTTTTTAAGTAACTCTTTTAGCCTAAATGCTTTCAGAGCTTTTGGCTTTTACTTCAGTGGTTTCATACTACAGTATCCATTATGAGGAACCACGATACCAAAGTTGACTGTGGGCAATTTGACTGTCAGCAGGATGGTTTGTTTTCTAACAGCACCTCTTTTCAAGCAGCAGTACAAATGGTGATCCCATTTAATGCACTTTGGAGACTGACTCTACAGAGTATTTAATATTTAACATTCTCCAGTTTAAAGCTAGATATTTGTTCCCAATGACACAGTCTGTCTTTGATTAAACTGAACACTCTATAAAGGGATGCGGCAGGAGCTTGACATACAAGAGAACCTCAGAGTTCCGAAACCTTGGGAATGGAGGTTGTTCCTATAACTGAACAAAACATTATAGTTGTTGTTTCAAAAGTTTACAACTGAACATTGACTTAATATAGATTTGAAACTTTACTATGCAGAAGAAAAATGCTGCTCTCCCTTCATTTTTTTAGTAGTGTACATTTAACACAGGACCGTACTGTATTTGTTTTGTTTTTTGTTTTGTCTGCGGCTACCTGATAATGTACCTCCAGTTCCAAATGAGGTGTGTGGTTGACCAGTCAGTTCATAACTCGGTGTTCATAACTCTGAGGTTCTATTGTAGTGCAAAAAAATACACTCTTCTTTTACGTATTTTGCCAAATGCAACCAGACATGCCAAACCCATGGGGAAAAAAACACAGAAATTGGGCTTATTTTTGGCTTAATTGGCTTCTGAGTTGCTTGAGTTGCTTGTTGGCTAGTTTTTGGCTTGTAGCTTATTGCTTGTTTGGCTTATAGCTTGTTGTTTCTCTTTTTTGGTCAGCTCCTCGCAAGCAGGGGCAAGTTGCAAGCAGAGGCTAGGGGGGAAGAGAGTCTGGGGTGCACAGTGGGCCCACCACAGTCCCAGACTGCACACCGGGGGATCGAGTAACATAGAGTGTTGGGGTTCTTAGGGATTGCCTTGTTTTGGCCGTATTTTGAAATGGGATTAGCTTGATTTTTGGCGTATTGTGAAAGTTGGGGTGCTTATTTACCGCGTGAAAGTTGGCAACAGGATTATCCAACCCCTAAGTAGCAGACAGACAGCTACTGCCTCGTCCACCTGTCATGGATTAAAACAACTTCCTCATAGAAATGGGGAGGCCTTATCTTTATTGCATATATGTGGTTTTCAGAGTGACCTTTTATGTACATATAGAATTCCTGAGCAGGTGGAGTTCCCACTGCTTCTTACAAAATATAGACTCAATGTATGCGCTCCAGACTTACCGTCTAAAAATGACAACAGAGGATCTGATCTAAAGGCCATTTAAATTAATGGAAAGACTCCCACTGATGTCAGTGGTCTTTGGATCAGGTCCATAAACTCCAATGAAAACTTGGCTATTCCTAGATCGCTACTGCTGTTGCCCTCACTCACAGTTTTATCTTAGAGACAGAATTGTTCTGGGACTCAGGAGACCTGGTATCTATTCCTCGCTCAGCCACTGACCCATTGGATGACCTTCGGTAAGCCATTTTCCTGCTTAGTTTTCCCATCTGTAAAATGGGGATAATGAGACTGACCTTCTGTGTAAAGTGCTTTGACATTCCTTGATGAAAAGTGCAATATAAGAGCTAGGTAGCATTATTATTACCCCCTTCTATATTCCAGTTAGAGCTAATAAAATACACCTGCCATTATGACTTAGCAATACTTATCCTGCAATTTTAACAGTTATGTCACCTGGCTTAAAATGATTCAACAGCTCAACCCTGCATTCCTGTAGAGTGTCCTAGAAACTACCATTCTGCTGCAGGTATGAATAAAAGTACATGTATGTATGCCTGCCCAGGATTGTATGTCTATGTTAAAGTTAATAATAATAAATAAAATAAGGACGAATCACTCAGTAAAATAAATCTTATGTAGGCTGGGTGCATATCTTTCTTAGCTTGCACACCCACCACAGATGTCTGTCCCAGTAATTCATTCTTTTCAGCTGCAAACGTAATGATGTAGCTTAGTTAATAAGGTTACAGGGACGCTCATGAGAGTTTCTTTATGATAGAAGCAGAGAGAGCCATACACTTTTTTTCTGTCATTCATAAGAAGAAATTTCAGTTTTCAGAAGTATTTAAGCCAAGAAATATTTAATGAGTACATCTAATAGCTCTTGGTTTCATCATCATCATCATCAGGGAAAAAATGGATATTTATGCGTTACTATATTCAGTGTGCTACAAATACCATGCCCAGGGCCAGATCCTCAGCAGGAATGAATCAGGCCCTTGATTTTTTTTCATAAAGTTCATTATTTTTTAAGATAGGGAAAGGTATAATGTATAAACAAGCAACAAAGTTTCTGCTATTTACATTTTGCTGAGAAGTAGAGAGAAACCTCTGGGTGTATGTTAGTTATAGGGTGAGCTAATAAATGAAATGTAAACTAGTGAGGCTCTACTGGTTACAATGTTTGAGACAGTAGGGTTGGTGTTTGAAGAGTTTGTATTTAAATTATGAAAAATTTTATGGACCTATACTGAATCTTAGTCATAAAGAATTATTTAGGTCAGGGACACAAGGAAGGAGGAGTGGGAGTTAAGCTCAATTCTATAGGTCCAAGACCTTAAAGCAGAGCATACACAAAAGCACAGATTTTTATGCACTGCAAGCATAAAACATATCTCCAAAAGCTACCAGTTTAAAACAATAAAAACCTGAGTACATTATACAGCCAGCACAGAAGTACATCTTGGAATGATTATATTACAGACACAGACTTGTCAACAAACCCTTCACAGTCACATCTTCACCTGCTCATGTGTTGTACATATGTGGCTTTGTCAATGCCTTTAGCAGGGCCTCCCAGAGGTGGGGGCAAGTGGGACAATTTGCCCTGGGTCCCACAGGGGCCCCCATGAGGGTTTTTCGGGGCCCCTGGAGCGGGGTCCTTCACTTGCTCAGGGGGCCCCAGAAAACTCTAATGGAGCCCGGGCCCCCGGAGCTTCTTCCGCTTCGGGTCTTCGGCGGCGAGGGGTCGGCGGAAGGATCCCCCACAGCTGAATTACCGCTGAAGCGGGACCCGCCGCCAAAGTGGTGGGTCTTCTGCGGTAAATTGGCGGTGGGGGGTCCCTGCTGCTGGTCTTCGGGACACTTCGGCGGTGGGTCCCGGAGCGGAAGGACGCTCCGCCGCCAAATTACTGCCAAAGCGGGGGCCCCCTGCTGCCGAAGACCCCAGGCCCCCTGAATCCTCTGTGGGGCCCTGGCCTTTAGTTGGGTTGCTGTGTGGGAGAATCCCAGGTTCAAAGCCTGTTTCTTATCCCTGTTCCCTCTCACATATAACTGTTGTCCTTGCTTCCATGGCTGTTTGTTATTTAACTATCTTTGATTGTGATATCTTAATGGTCTTAGGTCAAAATTTTCAATCATGGGTGTCACCATTTAGGCACCTAAATCCATATTTAGGTACTGAATTCATTGGCCTGATTTTCAGAGATAAAAAGCACCCGCAGCTCCCACTGACTTCCATGGGAATTGTGTGTGGGGGGGGTCACAGCATCTACAAAAACCAGGGCACTGAGGGGGCAGAGATAGCTTAGTGGCTTGAGCATTGGCCTGCTAAACCTAGGGTTGTAAGTTTAATCCTTAAGGGGACCACTTAGGGATATGGGGCAAAATCAGTACTTGGTTCTGCTAGTGAAGGCTGGGGGCTGGACTTAATGACCTTTCAGGATCCCTTCCAGTTCTCTGATATAGGTGTATCTCCATATATTATTTAGGTGCCTAAATCTGGATATAGACACCCAACTATAGATACCCCTGTTTGAAAATATTGGCCTGATTACCCAAGCAGAAATGTGGTTAAAGAAATGTAAATTGGAGGCATAAGTTCCTTTAATGAACAATATTGGTGGATAGAGAAGACAATTTCCACATGCAAGAGGATTGGGCATTTGTCTGAAGTGTTAACATAGTGGTATCTGTCGTTGCCATTCAAGATGGGAAAAGTTAATTCTGGAATTATTGCATAGCACTATATTTTTAAAAGTGAGACTTAATTTCATGACAGGAAATGTAAGTGTATAAAAAAATTAGCATTAAGTTGGTATTATGATAGGGTGACCAGATGTCCCAATTTTATGGGGACAGTCTTGATTTTTGGGTCTTTTTCTTATATAGGTTCCTATTATTCCCCACCCCTTGTCCCAATTTTTCACACTTGCTATCTGGTCACCCATATTATGACAGGTTGAACAGGAGCCTATGTGAGCATCAATGCCCAAGAAATTAACTCTTCTGCAAGTGGAGGGTGGCTTAAGGAGGCAGGATTGATGGCTAGGGCCCCAGTCAGATGTTCAGTCTTTTTCCAGGGTGCTCTTAAAAAACCTGTTCCCTGGAAGTGAGGTAGGGATAACTTCTAAGTAGCACATAATAATACATCCAAGCACTGAAGTTTTCTTGTACCATGGGCTCAGTGTTTTCTCCTTTGTGTATAAAGCTTACATTGCTTTTTCTTTCTCTCTTCCAAATTGAGAGTCTTGATTTCTTTCAAGGTTTCAGTTCTCCAGTTTTATCTTGCTGAAAAGCTTTTTTTTGCTGGTGCGTCGTGTAGACTACTCTGGCAGCTCCTCGGCCTCTTCAGTGAACACCTGCTGTACTGATACACTATTGAAATAGTATTAACTCCCTCCAGGCAGCAGACTCAGCTGTAAAAGAACTCTGCCCCAGAATTGTTTCTCATGCTGTGTACTTGTTTCTCTAGCTGATCACTAACATGGCATTAAGGCAAGAGTTTATATGCTTGAGATTGCTGGTTAAATGACTGCATACAATTTGTACACTTATCTGTACAAAAATAGCCTTTCGCTCACCTTAAATTACCTGCATTTCTGTATCAATATTTAGTACTTCAAAAATGATTACAAAAATTGATGGTGAAACCCAACAGATGAGCTGCTCTGTAAGAGCAGAGGGCTAGTGAAAGGGAAGACAGCAGTCAGACAACTTCTGACCTCTATTAAGACCTTTAGGGCATTGGTCCATATTGAAGGTCATGCACACACTATTCGAGACTGTTATCAGGAACAGGGGCCCAGATACACAAAGGGCCTTAGGCATTGCAACGCCTAACATTGCAGCACCCAGCCACACAGTGGAATCCACAAACCCTGATTTTAAGCACTTAAGGTCCCTATGCAATGCATGGGAAGAGATAGGCACCTAAGAATGTGATTCACAAAAGCCAGCAGCCTAGACAGGAAGCCACCTAAGCTAGCCAATAGCAGAGGCAGTGTCAGTCCTTTCAGTCATACAAGGATGGTGATAGTAAATAGCTCATGTGCAAGGCAGGCAGGTTTTTACATGCCACTGCACACCATATACTATATGAAAAGGGAAAGTGATGCAAGGCCAGCTTTCACCACAGAGTTCTCACACACATTAACCAAACGAATGAACATCAAGTCATGCATGTACACTGCATAAGCAGGTGAACATGGATGTATACAGAGGATCAGAGTAGTGGTTAGATAATTTTAATTGATTTTTTAAACTAAAAATATGGGTGTGTGGGAGGGGAGAAATTGGCATGTGTTTTTACCTGATGGTTATCTAATTTTCATCAAAAACTATATTTTGATGAAAAACTGTCCGCAAAAGGTCTTGAGAAAAGTTGATACTATTTTTTGACTAGCTCTAAGAGAGAGAATTTGATGGAGAGAGAGGCTTGTAATTAACAAATGCTCCTACTGCCTAAAAATGTTCTAGGCAACCCAGCCTACCTCCTTAACTGAACCAGGCGGGAAGCAATTGTAAATATGGAAATTGAAATGCTGATACGTTTGCTTTCGTTTTATATCCTTTTTCAGACTAGTAGACTATGGACCACTTTTTGTTCTCAGGGATGCCATTGATATTCTGGAGTAACTCCATTAATTAAGCAGAATTATTCTGGATTTACACTAATATAATCCAGAATAGAATTTAGTAGATTACTCTATATTTTGTATAACTTCTACATTCTTACAACTTTACACTTGTCTAAGATGGTGCTCAAGAGTCATTCCTTTTCTCATGTGCCTAAACTATTTAGACTGCTAAGTGAACTTGCATAAGTCGTATAAGACCAAATGAAACCCCATGAAACACTTCTGCCATTATCAATGATTCACTGTCAGGCTGTGAGGACATACGTAGTGGGGTTCTACTGGGAGTTTGTCTTGAGTGCTATTCAATATTTTTGTTAATACCTTGGATAATGCAGTGGAAAGTATGCTTATAGAATTTGTGGATGACACCAAGCTGGGAGGATTGCAAACATTTTGGAGGACAAGATTAGAATTCAAAAGACCTAAATAATTTGGAGAAATGGTCTAAAATCAACAAGATTAAATTCAATAAAGACAAGCGCAAAGTACTAAAAAAATCAAATGAACAAATAGAATATGAGGAATAACTGGCTAGGCAGTAGAATTGCAGAGAAGGATCAGGGGATTATAATGGACCACAAATTGAATTAAACAACAATACAATGCAGTTACAAAAAAGGCTAGTATCATTCTGGGGTGTATTAACATCAATGTATGTAAGACATGGTGAGGCCCCCACTGTAGAATTGTGTCCAGTTTTGGGCTCCACACTTCAAGAAAGATATGGACAAATTAGAGATAGTCTAGAACAGTGTTTCCCAAACTTGGGTCGCTGCTTGTGTAGGGAAAGCCCCTGGTGGACCGGGCCAGTTTGTTTACCTGCCCCATCCCCAGATCTGGCCAATCATGGCTTCCACTGTCTGCAGTTCACCGCTCCGGGCCAGTGGGATCTGCGGGAAGCAGCACAGGCTGAGAGACATACTGGCTGCTGCTTCCAGCAGCTCCCATTGGCATGGAGCAGCAAATCACGGCCAGTGAGAGCCACAGTCGGCCAGACCTGCACAAGCGGCATGTAAACAAACCGTCCTGGCCCGCCAGGGGCTTTCCTAAATGAGTGGCATCCCAAGTTTGGGAAACACTGGTCTACAGGAAAGCAATAAAAATTAATAGAGGTTTAGAAAACCTGACCTGTGAGGAAAGGTTAAAAAAGCAGGGCATGTTTAGTTTTGGGGAAAGAATAGTGGGAGAGACCTGATAACAATCTTCAAATATGTTCAGGGCTGTTATAAATAGTTCGTCATGTCCACTGAAGGTAGGACAAGTAGTTTCCTTAATTTGCATCAAAGGCGAAATAGATATTAGGAAAAACTTACTTAACTATCCTTATAATTAGGACTGGAAGGTTGTGGAATCCCTGTCATTGGAAGTTTTTAAGAACAGGTTAAACTAACAGTTGTTGGGGATGGTCTAGGTATACTTGGTCCTGCCTCAGTGTAGGGGCTAGACATGATGATCGCTTGAATTCCCTTCCAGCTCTGTATTTCTATGATTCTTTGTCCTTTCACATATCTTCCACCTCACTGAAAGATGGCTATGTCTAGGTGAACAACCTAGATGAAGTGGGAAATCAAGAGGAAGAGCTAAAACACAATTTTTCAAGTGAGGAGCAGGGTAAAAATTTAGTTTGGCACCAAAATTAAAGTTAGAAGACTTGGGTCACGATTTTCAAAAATGGGCAAGCCACTTAATCTCTCTGTGCCTCAGTTACCCCATCGGTAAAAAAGATCAAATAATGCTTACCCTCCTTAATACAGATTTTTCAGATTTTAGGAATAAAATATATTGTGCAATTGGTAGGCATTATTGGGTGAACCAGACAACTGATGCTGGGGACCAGGGGTTAGGAAAGAGGATGGCTCTCTGGCTGGAGGAGTTGTCATTTGGAGCTCCTGGAATGCTGCAGCTCTCTGCACTGCCGTAGGTTTATAGTCGCCAATGGTTCAGTTTGAGTCTTAATTAAATTCAGATTGAGCTGATGTTTGTAACCGGATGTTTGCTCCTGGATGTTTTCAGTTGTTTCAGCATCACTGTAATTTGGAATATAGTGCATCCTAAAGCGACACCTTAGCCAATATAATACTAGGGAGGGGTATTTCATGAGACAGGGTTGTGGGGATGGCTGTACTTCACTAGGTTTTTTGGTAACCTTGTTTAGTGGCCTGACTGTCTGAATGAATAAAAGAAGACTGGTCTCTATTTTTCCATCCAATATTTGGAATGCATAGGCTTACACAAATTAATATACATGGTCATGAATAGCAGCACAGCATCCTACAAAAAGTCTAATCCATCCACTACTTAACTTTTAGCTGGCATGTCTGTATAATTCTAAGGGGCTGGTGCCATAGAGCTCTGCTCTAATGCTTTATTTACAACATCTTGAATATTAGGATTTCAGTACAGACTTTGTTTGTTGATACTGTGAGTGACACAAGCTTTTACTCCAATAGAGCTGAGTCTGTGTGGTCCTTAGTAGTTTACCGTTAGAACAGAAAGCAGGCAGCATAATCCTAAACACATCTGTTTGATGGATTGATCTTAATGTTATGGTCACATATAGGTAATGTATGATCTTATCCTGACTCATAGAAATGAAATGGAAGAGCTACCACAGATGTTCTCAAAACTATTCCCACACCTCAATACTGTATTTATCTATAAAATAAAAACACATGAAGTAGTTTTTCTTTATTTGTACAGCACCTCTCTTTATTACAAAGATTTGAACTATTTTAGCAAAATTTTTAAATTATTTAGTCTTTTTGACTTTGATGGTGCCCCCTACTCCATTATGACTTCATTTGCAAGAACTGTATACAAAGAATGCTTTAAATTTAACTACTGTTCAGAAAAAGGCAGGCTGCTATTTTGTCCAAAACAGATGTAGCCTCAAACAACATAAGCTTATTTTATAATGAAATTTCTAGGAGTAAACAGTTTCTAAAAGAATCCTATCAATGGTATTGGTACACTACTAGACGGAAATGACATGATTATCAATAACAATACAGAAAGGGCAGAAATGTTCAATAAATATTTCTGTTCTGTATTTGGGGGAAAAGTAGATGATGTAATCATATCATATGATAATACTCTTTCCAGTCTACTGGTATCTCAAGAGGATGCTAAACAGCAGCTACTAAAGTTAGCCATTTTTAAATCAGTGGGTTCAGATAACTTGCATCCAAGAGTTTTTTAAAGAGCTGGCTGAGGATCTCCCTGGACCATTAATGCTGATTTTCAGTAAGTTTTAGAACACTTGGGAAGTTCCAGAAGACTGGAAAAAAGCTAATGTTGTGCCAATGTTTTAAAAGGGTAAACGGGATGTCTATGATAATTATAGGCTTCAATTCCAGGCAAGATACTGGAACAACTGATACAGGGCTCTATCAGTAAAGAATTAAGTGAAGGTAATATAATTAATACAAATGGGTGTATGGAAACTAAATTGTCAAACTAAATTGATATTTTTTTGTGTGATTACAAGTTTGTTTGATAAAGGTAATAGTGTTGATATAATATACTTAGATTTCTGTAGGGTATTTAACATGATACCACCTGATATTTTGAATATAGAATATTAGGGTTGGAAGAGACCTCAGGAGGTTAACTAGTCCAATCCCCTGCTCCAAGCAGGACCAACCCTCAACTAAATCATCCCAGCCAAGGCTTTGTCAAGCTGGGCCTTAAAAATCTCTAAGGATGGAGATTGCACCACCTCCCTAGGTAACACATTCCAGTGCTTCACCACCCTCCTAGTGAAATAGTGTTTCCAAATATCCAACCTAGACCTCCACTGCTGCAACTGGAGACCATTGCTCCTTGTTTGGTCATCTGCCACCACTGAGAACAGCTGAACTCCATCCTCTTTGGAATCCCCTTTCCAGTAGTTGAAGGCTGCTATCAAATCTCCTCTCTCTGTTCTCTTCTGTAGACTAAATAACCCCAGTTCCCTCAGCCTTTCCTTGTAAGCCATGCTCCCCAGCCCCCTAATCATTTTCATTGCCCTCTGCTGGACTTTCTCCAATTTGTCCACATTCCTTCTGTAGTGGAGGGCCCAAAACGGGAAGCAATATTCCTGTCTGACTTCACCAGTGCCGAATAGAGGGGAATAATCACTTCCCTCAATCTGTTGGCAATGTTCCTACTAATACAGCCCAATATGCCATTGGCCTTCTTGGATTAAAAGATTATGGTTAATATAAAATTAACATGGCACTCATTAACTAGATTAAAAGATGGCAAACTGATAGGTTTCAAAATGTAATTGTAAATGCAGAATCATTATGTAACTGGTATGTTTCTAGTGGGTTCACATAGGAATATGTTCTTGGTCCTACATTATTTAACATTTTTATTAATGATCTGGAAGAAAACATAAAATAATCACTAATAAAGTTTGCAGATGACACAAAAATTGAGGGAGTGGTAAATAATAAAGAGGACAGATCACTGATTCAGAGTAATTTGGGTTGCATGGTAAACTGGGCACAAGCAAACAATAAGTGTTTTAATATGTAAATATATGCATCTAGGAACAAAAAAATGTAGGCCATTACAAGGTGGGGAATTGTGTCCTGGGAAGCAGTGACTCTGAAAAATATTTGGGGGTTGCAGTTGATAATTAGCTGAACATGAGCTCCCAGTTGCAATACTGTGGCCAAAAAGGCTCACTAATGCAATCCACAGATGAATGCACAGGGAAATTCTGAGTAGAAATAAAGAAGTTGTTTTACCTCTGTATTTGAGACTGGGGTGACTGCTGCTGGAATTTTTCAAGAAAGACGTTAATAAACTGGAGTGAGTTCAGAGAAGAGCCACAAGAATGATTAAAATAGTAGAAAACATGCCTTACAGTGATAACTTGAAGGAGCTCAATCTATTTAGCTCAACTAAGAGAAGGTTAAGGAGTGACTTAATTACAGTCTATAAGTACCTATGTGGGGAACAAATATTTGAGAATAGGTTCTTCAGTCTAGTACAAAGCTATACCATGATCCAATGGCTGTAAACTGGAGCTAGATAAATTGAGACTGGGAAAATGGTATTATTTTTTAACAGCCAGAGTAATTAACTGCTGGAACAATTTGCCAGATATGGTGGATTCTCCACCACTGACAATTTTTAAATCAAGACTGGATGTTCCTATAAAATATATTCCTAGAGCATTCCCTATTTTTAGGGAAGTTCTATGGCCTATGTTATACAGAAGATCAGACTAGATGCTCACAGTGGTCCCTTGTGGCCATGGAATCTCTGAATAATCCTAGAAATTTAACGAATTAATTATTTATGCTCTGATTCCGAATGAGAATAACACAAATCTAGGATTATTTATCCCTGCTCAAGAGTCAAGAGAAGATTCGTTCTTCCACTCATCTGTCAATACCACTGTGATATGCCACTGCATTATCAATCTATACTGCCAATAAATGGCAGAGGATATAAGAAGCAATTCATAGAGCATGAGGTGAGCTACTGTATGAAATGTATGCTTTATATTTATTCTGGTATGTAGGGAAACACAATTCCTCTGTTCTTTATTTTATTTCCATTATAAAGAAACCTGACTTTTTTACTGTTATCTACTAGTTAAATAAACCAGAATTACAACATTTCTACTTTTCTGTGAGAAGGTCTTTTCCATCATAAGAGTGCAGACATACATCCACGCATCATAAAAAGTCAATAAAGTGAGTGTTTTGCTTTTTGCATTTTATATCTCAGTATGAAATTGAGCATAAATGCAGGACAGGGTCTTAAATTTTGATCCCACGTGATTAGCTCAGACCCTGTAGAATTGATTCTAGACCTCCTTTTTTTTCCAGTTTAGCTAGTCTAAACTTGGATCTGTAATAGCAATGATGGCATCTGGAAGGCATTTTAGTAACAGAAACATAGCCAAAGTATCAGCGGAATGCAACATGTGGACAAAGTGTGCTAACTTCAGCTATGTGCTAGGTACTTAGCTGCTCTATGCCATCAAGGCTTCAGACTACCCTTTGATGTAGAACACTAGGATTCTAACATAGAATGTGTTCACGCTGTATGAATGTATTTTAAAAATATTCATGTAGTCTGCAGTATATACAATAACCTAGTGGTAACCCTTTAAAGATGGTTGACAGCCATGAGTAGATGAAAAGGGGGCTGTATGTAGGTTTCATTTTTACGTTTGGATAAGGTACAGGCAGTTTTCTGGCACACAGTCTTGGAAGTCTAAGGTACAACTTTTGCTCATGTCTAAGATACACTGTTATCTTTTATGCAAATGAAATGTGTATTTTTTTTGGTAAAGATACATTTTACTGGTTTGTTTATCTTTAAGCAGAATGGATATTAGAGATGAAGGAATAATTCACAATGAATAATATACTGTATTTAACAAAGTTCCATTGTTTTCTGTTTGCAGATTGTCAGACTAGGTCACAACCTTCTCAGATGTCGTCCTCTATTTGCTCAGTTCTGTTTGAAAGGAGCACTGATTTACTGCGACTCTCCTGTCTAGTTCTGGTTCCATTATACTTGCACATTTAAGTGTATCTTGAGTGCAGGGACTATAGCTGTGACAAGACGTACATGGGAGACACTGTTGTGTCCCACCTTTCTCTGCATAAGGTCCCGTTGCCACCTGGCCTTTACCCATTTGTGACTCTTCTTACAGGAAACTACAGAAGATGGATCACAGCAGTTGTACTATCCTGTACAATGTATCTGAACTTTCACATAACTTTATATTGGTCCACAAGATGACAACAAGTCATGAAAATCTATGTTTACAAAGAAGAGTGAATAAAGAGGTTGGCAATAAAGAAGTCGCACAGAGTATTGTTAAAAATTATTACTAACTGGGGAAATAATGAAGTGCTATCGTGTTGAGTACATTATTTTTCTTGGTCCTCTGCTATTTTTAATCTTGACAAATAATTTAGATTTAGGGCCTCTGTGTGGGGCGGAGATAATCACTAAGATTTTAACAAGCAAAGTTCAAAAGACTCAGGATTTGCTTTGCAAATGGGATGATGACATGTGGCAAAATGAAATGTAATGTTGACAAATGTGAAGTAATTTGCATTGAGCCAAAGAATAATAAACACAGGTATCAAACAAATTGAACTACAGGAAGAGCACTTTGAAATGGATGTTGTAGAATGAGTTTACTTTACTCTACTCTAAACCATGGATCATGGGGAGAAGCAATTAAAAAGGTATTTTGCAATATATCATATGCCTTTTCTGTCTGGTTCTGAGTGCACATGCTCAATATCAGTTCTGTAATTTATTTGAATATCTGACTGTCATGTGTAACATCAGTAGGATTTGCAATTATATGCTTTTAAAATTAATAGTTTGAGGAGATTTTTTAAAAATAAAGACTCAGATAAAATTTTCTAATGCCTCATTTTTCAGAAGTGACTTAGACACTTAGGAAACAAAGTCTCTTTGAAAGTCAAATGTTTCCTTCTTTCAGCCTTTCCTCATAAATCTAGCCTGTCACCTATTAATATATTTTTTTGCTCTTCTACAAACTGCATTTAAATTGTGTAGGCCGCGTGGCCATCCCTCCCTGTCAGTCTCTGAGGGAGGCCATGCCTCCTCGATACTACGTACCTGTAAAGGTGAGCTCAAAGGGGGAAGTTAGTGTCACCTAGTGACGGCAGTCTACAGTATGGCAGTCCGAGCCCCAGGCCCAGTCAGGGCAGGGCAGTAGAGCAATGAGTGGGCTCTCGCCTGAAATCAGGGCACAGGGAAAAGCAGCCTGTGAGCTCCAGGCTGAGTCAGGGCAGGGCAGCAGAGCAATGAGTGGGCTCTGGCCTGCATTCATGGCACAGGGCTAAGCAGCCTATGAGCTCCAGGCTGAGTCAGGGCTCTGGCCCCAGCAGCTACTCAGTGTCTCGGTTGGTCGGCCGCCTGAGGAGCTCCAGCCAGTCCTCAGGTGGCAGCCCCAGCAACTCCTCAGCATCTTGGTCAGCCAGCACTCCTGGGAGCTCTCAACAGTTCTCAGGAAGCAGCTCCAGCAGCTCCTCTGCAGGCTCCAGCAGCAGGTGGGATGCATCCATCTCCTTTGGTGTCTCCACTCCAACTGAGCTGCAGGGCCCGCCTTTTGTAGTTCCCCTTCCGTCCTGTCCTTCCACTTCCAGCGAGGTGGATGTGGCTCTCCTGCTTTGGCCCACCAGGGGGCGTTTTGTCGTCCCTCCCCATCAATCTCTGAGAGAGGCCAATTGTTAGCAGCTTTCTGGTAGAGATAAGCCCACAAAAACAATATTCTACGTGTAGTATCATCAGTGCCATATATGGAGGGACTCTTACTTCCCTGCACCATGACAGTGTCTGTGCAGTTTTATTAGCAATTTTAGGTGGGCCTGCAACACATTTCATGTCAACTGTCCATTCCACTCCAAAGATAACCTAATCCTCTCCTTCATTATCACCTCATCGAACTGACCTAAGGATTTTAAGGAGGGTTAGGATGATGATTGTTCAGAATTAACCAGCTCATTTTACATTGAAAATGTGTGGGTGGGAAATATCTTTATCCCTGTCTCATCCCAGCTTTCTCCTGAAGAAATTGAGCTGGTTGCCCTAGGGATTGGTTTACATCAGTTTACACTTGCAGCAATTTGCATTCCTGTGCAAGAACAAAGGCTAGAAACTTACTCTTTTTTAAAAGGAAAATTGAGCTATTGCTTTATATTTTTAGTTCTCTTAGATCAGGAAACCTTATTACTAGCTTTATGGCAATGAACTTGTATCCCCAAATACCGATTAACTTCCTCACTATAAGATCACACCACAAGTTGTTCACTATCCCTCCTAAACACATGAATAGTTCCATTGATTTGAATAGGAATACTCACATGCTTACGTCGCTTACAGAACTGAAGCCTAAGCATCTGTCTTTCAAATTATTTTCCCCAGATATATTATCTTGCATCTGTCTCAGTTGGATCTCATTTTCTTTCTTGCCCATAATTATACTTTTTCTGAGTATCTTTATACATATATCTCTTTCCTCACTGTTGTTCATAAAACTTCCCATTTTAGACCATTTTAGTATTACCTGTGAATTTAATTAGCATGCCATGTAAACCATCTTCCAGATCATTATGAAGATGTTAAATAAGATTAGGCCTAGCACTGGTTCCTGTGGCATGCTACTAGACACCTCTTCCTTCTTGTTGTTTTATGCTTTGCTTATAGTATTTCCAGCCAATTTTATTCATGTGACAGTGCTCATATTTAAGCCAATTTGAGTTAATCCTCTAAGTAAAATGTCATGACTTTGGGACATGATAGCTAATGATCAAATAGCACTATAGTCCAAATTGCCTTGTTACTTCCCCCAACAACCTTGCATACACCCTAACTAGGAGTGATGAAACAATCTTGCAGAAGTTAAAATGAGAATATTTAGGGCAAACTGGCTACTGAGATCACGCTGAGAGAATATAACAAAGACATTTTTGCAATCCCCTTTACCATTTTTAGAGCATGTATAAAAGTCAACAAAACTTTCTAATAATGATATTGGAGCCTGCTGGCAGATCTAAAAGCATCAGCAAGAACACCTGAAATCTAACCATTGCCAAGAGCTTGTTGATCAAGAGTAGAAAAGGAAGGCAATTGTGATGTCACAATTCCACGAATACATGCATTTCTTGTATTTACCAACTAGCATTATATAAGATACAAGAAAAATTAATATTCTATTCCAAAGATCATATAAATGTTAACAGCTGCATCTTTTCTTTTGCAATTTTATTTTAATATACATTTTGATATTAAAATACCTGTCTTATTTTCTCTCCAGTCTTTCAAACAGCAGTTAATTGGGGGAAGTCCTATACCCTGTTATGCAGGTGGTCAGATTAGATAGATGATCACAGTAGTCTCTTCTGTCCTTGAAATCTATGAATCTTTTTTCACTCATATAAAACAGAAACTGTTTTTTTGGGTGGCTTTTCTATATTATACTTAGTTACATGGACCAAACCTTCTTCCCAAAACTCCCATTGACTTCAGTGAAATTAGGGCCAGTACCAAAATAGTTTTTTTTGAAGTGGTTCATTACTTAATCTTTCCAGAAACATGTTTTGTAAATACAATGACACTTACGACTACTTATCCTATCTTGCAATCCTTTTATAGTCTTTCCCACACTTATTGCATCATTGTCCTGAAAATGATGGCAAGTCTAGTCAATAGTCTTAGTCGGACCATCTACAAGTCCTTAATCATTTAGTACAGTATCTTCTTCCAGTATCATCCTGAAGTGTGTGCATGTTTATTTGTTACTTTGTGTCTCTGTAAATGCACCTAGATCATGTTTAATACAAACTACAAACAAACTTTTCAAAAGTGTTGTTCAACGTCAGACATCTTAAAGGGTGCTGGTTGTCAAAGGGGGGGTGTTTGTTGCTTTCCAAAAATTTGGCCACTTTAAGATGACTCAAGTTTGGCATCCACATATATAGGCACCCAAAAAATCAAAGGTTATTTGAAGATTTTATTAATCAAACATTGCCTCATAGAGTTGTTTTTTTTTATTTATTTTCATGAAGAATAAGATGGTTTCTTAGCAGAAAGTATCATATGACAAGATTTAGCCCAGGAATACATTTTTTATTATTAAGTTCAACCTCTCTGAAATTTGGGGTTTATAATGGAAATACTGATACCCTTAACTATAGTATTGAGAACTGAAATACAGTCATAAAAGTCTACCAAAGCTTTATTGAAATCTCTGCTTTCCTGTACAAAATGCTTTTTAATGAATTTGGAGACTGTGGTAGTACCGTTCTCACTTATCTAAGATTACTGCTGCCTACTTTTTCCTTCAGTGCCTCTGAACATGAACCCTGTTTGTTCCATTACATCTGAAAAGGGGCTTTATTTCTCATTACTTGTCTCCTGTTTAACCACTCAAGGATATCAATATACAGTAGCCTTTCATTAAAATAGGTCCAGAATGTTGTATTATGTGAATGGTAAAGATCCCTGCATAAATTACAGTAGGTGATACATATTCAATGTATTTTAGGGTTTTAGTAAATTAGTATATTGTAAAAACAAGGAGGTTTTCATTGAAACTGTAGTAAAATGTTCGCCTAAATTATGAGTCCTGATGAATAAGCCTAAAATGCTTTACTTAAAGTGTTTAAAGTAGGGCAATCAAGCAATTAAAAAAATTAACTGTGATTGTGCGATTTAAAAAAATCATGATTATTTGCACAATTAATTGCACTGTTAAACAATAATAGAATATCATTTATTTAAATATTTTGGATGTTTTCTACATTTTCAAATATATTGAGTTCATTTACAACACAGAAAACAGTGTAAAGTGCTTACTTTATATTTATTTATTACAAATATTTGCACTGTAAAAAAGAAAAGTAATAGTATTTTTCAATTCACCTAATACAAGTACTGTAGAGCAATCTTTTAATCATGAAAGTTGAACTTACAAATGTAGAATTATGTACAAAAAATAACTGCATTCATAAATAAAACAATGTAAAACTTTAGAACCTACAAGTCCACTCAGTCTGACTTCTTGTTCAGCCAATCGATCAGACAAACAAGTTTGATTACAGTTTGCAGGAGATAATGCTGCCTGCTTCTTGTTTATAATGTCATCTGAAAGTGAGAACAGGTTTTGCATGGCACTATTGTAGCCAGCGTGGCAAGATATTTACATGCCAGATGCGCTAAAGATTCAAATGACTCTTCATGGTTCATCCACCATTCCAGAGGACATGCCTTCATGCTGATGAGGGGTTCTACTCAATAACCATACAAAGCAGAGCGGACCAACGTATGTTCATTTTCTTCATCTGAGTCGGATGCACTAGCAGAAGTTTGATTTTCTTTATTGGTGGTTCGGGTCCTGTAGTTTCCTCATCGGACTGTTGCTCTTTTTAAGACTTCTGAAAGCATGCTCCACACCTCATCCCTCTCAGATTTTGGAAAGCACTTGAAAGTCGTAAACCTTGGGTCGAGTGCTATAGCTATTTTTAGAAATCTCACATTGGTACCTTGTTTGCGTTTTGTCAAATCTGCTGTGAAAGTGTTCTTAAAATGAACAATATGTGCTGGGTCATCAACTCAGACTGCTTTAACATGAATTATAGGGCACAATTAGGTAAAAGAGAACAGGAGACATACAGTTCTCCCCCAAGGAGTTCAGTCACAAATTTAATTAATGCATTATTTTTTTAATGAGCATCTTCAGCATGGAAGCATGTCCCTTGGAATGGTGGCCAAAGCATGAAGGGGCATACGAATGTTTAACATATCTGGCACGTAAATACCTTGCAATGCCAGCTACAAGAGTGCCATGAGAATGCCTGTTCTCACTTTCAGGTGACAATGTAAATAAGAAGCAGGCAGTATTATCTCCTGTAAATGAAAAGAAACTTGTTTGTCTTAGAGATTGGCTGAAAAAGAAATAGGACTGATTGGACTGTAGGCTGTAAAGTTTTACATTGTTTTGTGTTTGAGTGCAGTTATGTAACCAAAAAAATCTACATTTGTAAGTTATACTTGCATAATAAAGAGATTGCATTATAGTACTTGTACGAGGTGAACTGAAAATACTATTTCTTTTGTTTATCATTTTACAGTGCAAATATTTGTAATAAAAAATAATAATATAAAGTGAGCACTGTTCACTTTGTATTCTGTGTTGCAATAGAAATCAATGTATTTGAAAATGTAGAAAAAAATCCAAAAATATTTAATACATTTCAATTGGTATTCTGTTGTTTGACAGTGCAATTAACCACGATTAATTTTTAAAATCACAATTAATTTGCTTTTAGTTACGAGTGACTTAACTGTGATTAATGGACAGCTCTAGTTTAATGTCATTAGCTGTAGGGAGTCAGTTCACATCATGAACTTGAATGTACACATGAGGCCCACACTTTTAAGCAAGCCCCCGATATAATAATGTTTTGCCACTATAAGTGTGATCAGAGTAACGTTCAGGCTATTAAAAATGGATGGATACCATTCAAAACAAGATAATTGCATTCTTATGTTTAATATCACATGGAATGGGAACAGGGTGTCTATGTTAGTATAATTTGGGGGATAAGTATGCATCAGTGTGAGAGGCAGGAAGTTTTTAAGCCCTCTGATGTAGGGACTGGGTTTTTTTATGTTTATACACTGCCTAGCTCATGCTTGATCCATGATTGAGGCCCCAGTCAGTATTGAATTACAGATAATAAATAATAATAATAATTAAAAAGGCAGGGTGCCTGGAGCAAGTGTTTACAAAATGCAAACATATAATATGACATTATGTTTAAGGATTTTAAACCCACCTAAAAAGATCATTTAGTGCCAGTGGCCACTTATGAGTTTGAGCTATTAGTGGCATTACACACACATATGCACACAGACACACAAAGCTAAAGTTGGGTGGTCACCGGTTGTCACATGCTCTGGTTTTAAGAAAAAAAATATCTCCAACCTGTACAATTCAATTCTGATATTCTACTCTTTCTCCATGCATGTGACTTCTATGGATTTCTCTTACACATGTGTACATGTAAAGGGGGCATAATATCACAGTTGCAACCTGCTGGATAGATCTGAGATGAAAACTTTTCACTTAATTTATAAATATTGTCAAACATTCATTGTCTGAGATTACCACAATTCCTCCTATGATTAGTCGATATGACGCATTTTTCAGAAGCCCTCCCTAACATGGGCCTGTACCACTAGGAGACTTTTTCAAGCCAGCTCCCTTTAAACAAACAAAATTGAATTGATTCATGTATTAAAAATCCCCCTGGGCTATGCTGTTTTCATGACTAATTTCTTTCAGTAACCACAGCTTCACAGCCTATGACCTTACAACGGCAAGCATGCTGTATGAAAACATGGACTTATTGTGAGGGTTGTGCTTTTGCTCATGTACCGAGCCTCTTGGGGTTTGTTAACTATCCACACAAATACTACTTCAGTTGCCTCTGGATCACATTCAGTTGTTAAATTTTTAGGGACCGTAAAAGTAACCTGCCTTCAATGGATGAACACTGCAATTTAAAAACAAAATAAGGTGTTTAATGACTTTGAAAACAATTTCATCCTAGATTTCAGCCATATGTATAATCTAGAAGCAACAGCTAGAATTCTACAGAGGAAAAAAAGTAGGAATTATATTTTAGCAACACCCTCCCCCCCAAAAAATACCCTTATTCTTCCACGAAAAGGCTACATATCTCACTTGCTTTTTATGTCATATAATATTTGATATTAAAATCGATCGGAGATGAAGAGTAGATGAGAGAAGGGGAGAAGGAGTTGATAGTTCATGTTGGAGTGAGGAAGTGAAAAGAAGTCATAGGATTCTGTAGGGTACAGTATAATCATTTATGGTGATATGTCATAACTACATCCAAGTAGAATTATAGGAAGTATATTTTTCTGCAGAGAAGAAACTATAAAACCATGATTGCAACATTTGTAGACCTGTTTCTGCACACAAAAAGGTATCATCTTTCCTTTAAAGGAACTGTCTCATTACCTCTTGAAAAGCAATAAGAATGCATGTTCTGACTCTCTGATAATTGTAGTTTTGGGGAAATTGTCCTGCATAAGAAAAGAAATTGAAGTGCCCACTTGCTAGTGAGCCAGCAGTTCCTGATACTATACAAGTGACCAGCTTTGGTCAGAGTGCTGTGAGGAAACATATAAAACTGGTTTTGTCCTTTTGAGAGCAGGATCTTTTTTGTTTGTAAATTTCTTTTGTAGAGAACAAAGGGGATTGCTCTTAATGCCACTGCATTGGATGGAGTGCATATAGTATCTTATAAGGATGAGAAGAAACTGCGATTCCCACCAGCCAGTGAAGAATGCTCATAAACTCTCACAAACTAAATAGATACTCAGCTGGTCATTATTTGGATACAAGGCCTACATGTTGGAGGAAGTGGTGTAAGTGGTAAAGTCAGTTGGTTCTTCCCTCTGAGTCACTCCTGAATCAGTGTCCTGCCATGGTGCTGGGGCATGATTTGTTGTGGATAAGTCATAAGACTGAAGTCATGCCCTCTTGTATTCATTGGAAATTCCATAGCAATATTCTCCAGTAGATGACATGTTAACACTGAGTTCTGGCCAAATTTTGGTTTAGGCAATTTGAATCTGTTTGGACAATACAGCATGGGTAATTTTCCGTAGTATTCACATATCCGCAGACTCATTAGCAGAGATCATTCTTCACTTCCCTTGTAGACTCATAGACTCTAGGACTGGAAGGGACCTCGAGAGGTCATCGAGTCCAGTCCCCTGCCCTCATGGCAGGACCAAACACTGTCTAGACCATCCCTAAAAGACATCCATCTAACCTACTTTTAAATATCTCCAGAGATGGAGATTCCACAACTTCCCTAGGCAATCTATTCCAGTGTTTAACTACCCTGACAGTTAGGAACTTTTTCCTAATGTCCAACCTAAATCTCCCTTGCTGCAGTTTAAGCACATTGCTTCTTGTTCTATCATTGGAGGCTAAGGTGAACAAGTTTTCTCCCTCCTCCTGATGACATCCTTTTAGATACCTGAAAACTGCTATCATGTCCCCTCTCAGTCTTCTCTTTTCCAAACTAAACAAACCCAATTCCTTCAGCCTTCCTTCATAGGTCATGTTCTCAAGACCTTTAATCATTCTTGTTGCTCTTCTCTGGACCCTCTCCAATTTCTCCACATCTTTCTTGAAATGCGGTGCCCAGAACTGGACACAATACTCCAATTGAGGCCTAACCAGCGCAGAGTAAAGCGGAAGAATGACTTCTCGTGTCTTGTTTACAACACACCTGTTAATGCATCCCAGAATCACGTTTGCTTTTTTTGCAACAGTATCACACTGTTGACTCATATTAAGCTTGTGGTCCACTATGACCCCTAGATCTCTTTCTGCCATACTCCTTCCTAGACAGTCTCTTCCCATTCTGTATGTGTGAAACTGATTGTTCCTTCCTAAGTGGAGCACTTTGCATTTATCTTTATTGAACTTCATCCTGTTTACCTCTGACCATTTCTCCAATTTGTCCAGATCATTTTGAATTTTGACCCTGTCCTCCAAAGCAGTTGCAATCCCTCCCAGTTTGGTATCGTCCGCAAACTTAATAAGCGTACTTTCTATGCCAACATTTAAATCGTTGATGAAGATATTGAACAGAGCCGGTCCCAAAACAGACCCCTGCGGAACCCCACTTGTTATACCTTTCCAGCAGGATTGGGAGCCATTAATAACTACTCTCTGAGTACGGTTATCCAGCCAGTTATGCACCCACCTTATAGTAGCCTCATCTAAATTGTACTTTCCTAATTTATCTATAAGAATATCATGCGAGACCATATCAAATGCCTTACTAAAGTCTAGGTATATCACATCCACCGCTTCTCCCTTATCCACAAGGCTCGTTATCCTATCAAAGAATGCTATCAGATTAGTTTGACATGATTTGTTCTTTACAAATCCATGCTGGCTATTCCCTATCACCTTTCCACCTTTCAAGTGTTTGCAGATGATTTCTTTAATTACTTGCTCCATTATCTTCCCTGGCACAGAAGTTAAACTAACTGGTCTGTAGTTTCCTGGGTTGTTTTTATTTCCCTTTTTATAGATGGGCACTATATTTGCCCCCTTCCAGTCTTCTGGAATCTCCCCCGTCTCCCATGATTTCCCAAAGATAATAGCTAGAGGCTCAGATACCTCTTCTATTAACTCCTTGAGTATTCTAGGATGCATTTCATCAGGCCCTGGTGACTTGCAGGCATCTAACTTTTCTAAGTGATTTTTTACTTGCTCTTTTTTTATTTTCTCTTCTAAACCTACCCTCTTCCTGTAAGCATTCACTATATTAGACATTCCTTCAGACTTCTCAGTGAAGACCGAAACTAAGAAGTCATTAAGCATATCTGCCATTTCCAAGTCTCCTGTTACTGTTTCCCCCTCCTCACTGAGCAGTGGGCCTACCCTGTCCTTGGTCTTCCTCTTGCTTCTAATGTATTGATAAAAAGTCTTCTTGTTTCCCTTTATTCCCATAGCTAGTTTGAGCTCATTTTGTGCCTTTGCCTTTCTAATCTTGCCTCTGCATTCCTGTGTTATTTGCCTATATTCATCCTTTGTAATCTGACCTAGTTTCCATTTTTTATATGACGCCTTTTTATTTTGTAGGTCACGCAAGATCTCATGGTTAAGCCATGGTGGTCTTTTGCCACATTTTCTATCTTTCCTAACCATCGGAATAGCTTACTTTTGGGCCCTTAATAGCGTCCCTTTGAAAAACTGCCAACTCTCCTCAGTTGTTTTTCCCCTCAGTCTTGATTCCCATGGGACCTTACCTATCAGCTCCCTGAGCTTACCAAAATTCGCCTTCCTGAAATCCATTGTCTCTATTTTGCTGTACTCCCGTCTACCCTTCCTTAGAATTGCAAACTCTATGTTTTCATGATCACTTTCACCCAAGCTTCCTTCTACTTTCAAATTCTCAACGAGTTCCTCCCTATTTGTTAAAACCAAGTCTAGAACAGCTTCCCCCCTAGTAGCTTTTTCAACTTTCTGAAATAAAAAGTTGTCTGCAATGCAGTCCAGGAACTTATTGGATAGTCTGTGCCCCGCGGTGTTATTTTCCCAACATATATCTGGATAGCTGAAGTCCCCCATCACCACCAAATCTTGGGCTTTGGATGATTTTGTTAGTTGTTTGAAAAAAGCCTCATCCACCTCTTCCGCCTGATTAGGTGGCCTGTAGTAGACTCCCAGCACGACATCACCTGTGTTTTTTACCCCTTTTAGCCTAACCCAGAGACTCTCAACACTTCCATCTCCTATGTCCATCTCCACCTCAGTCCAAGTGTGTACATTTTTAATATATAAGGCAACACCTCCTCCCTTTTTCCCCTGTCTATCCTTCCTGAGCAAACTATACCCATCCACACCAACATTCCAGTCGTGTGTATTATCTCACCAAGTTTCGGTAATGCCAACAATGTCATAATTGTATTTATTTATTAGCACTTCCAGTTCTTCCTGCTTATTACCCATACTTCTTGCATTTGTATATAGGCATCTAAGATACTGGTTTGATCCTGCCTCCCAGCTTTGCCCTGACCCTCCTTTCTCTCTGCCATTATAGCCCATGCTCCCTCCTGTTTCCGACCCATCTCCTAGGTCTTGTTCCCCACTTACCTGTGGGGTTTGCTCACCTGTCCCCGTCGAACCTAGCTTAAAGCCCTCCTTATTAGGTTAGCCAGTCTGTGCGCAAATAAGGCCTTTCCCCTCCTCGAAAGGTGAACGCCATCTCCGCCTAGCAGTCCTTCCTCGAATAGCATCCCGTGGTCGAGGAAGCCAAAGCCCTCCTGGAGACACCATCTTCACAGCCAGGCATTCACCTCCAAGATGCATCTGTCTCTGCCCGGGCCCCTACCTTCGACAGGAAGAATCGAAGAGAATAGCACCTGCGCTCCAAACTCCTTAACCCATACTCCCAGAGCCCTGTAGTCACTCTTGATCTGCTCAGTGTCACACCTCGCAGTATCATTTGTGCCCACATGGATCAGTAGCATGGGGTAGTAGTCAGAAGGCCGGATAATCCTCGACAATGCCTCTGTAACATCTCGGATACAGGCCCCTGGCAGGCAGCATACCTCCCGGAATGAACGGTCAGGGCGACAGATGGGTGTCTCCCTCCCCCTCAGCAGAGAGTCTCCAACCACCACTACCCTACGTTTCTTATCATCAGTGGTGGCAGCAGACCTCCCAGCCTTAGGGGTACGAGGCTTCCCCTCCTTAACTGTTGGGGGTGATTCCTTCTCTCCTGTATCAAAAAGAGCATAACGGTTATCTATTACCACAGCAGGAGGGTTCGCAGCAGGGGTGGAGCCCTGCCTGCTGCCAGAAGTAACCAGCTGCCAGTGTCCACCCTGAGCCATCTCCTCTTCCACTGGTGTGTCAGTAGTCCTGTGAACTGGGACAGCTACGTCAGCTGTCTCCACATGGATACTGTCCAGGAATTGCTCATGGATACGGATGTTCCTCAGCCTAGCCACCTCCTCCTGTAGCTCTCCCACCTGCTGCCTGAGAGATTCCACCAGTAGGCACCTTTCACATTGGATGCCACCCCCAGCCTGGATATCAGTAAGTGGAAATTGCAAATTACAGTCTTTGCAAACCCACACCAGAATCTGGGTAAAAGCATCCATGCTTTGGTGCTCTGTCTGGCTACAGGCGCAGGTGGAGGAGACAGAAGCAGTGCTGCCACAGGTGTTGCGGGTCCCCCAGCCATCGTAAGCCTTCCTCTGTCCAACTCTCTCAAATTCCCATCTGCAGCTCCCTGTCCTCTCTGCTCTGCTTTAAACAGAAAGGTTTTGGATGTGGCTTGGTTTACAGGTTCAGGGGGACCAATGAGTCACAGATGAGACCAACAAGGGACCCCCACTCCCTTCCTACTCCCCTTCCAAACTCCCTTGCAAAACTCCCTGTTAGCAGCTCCTGTTTGCTAAGCTCCTTGGTCGCTTGTGTGCAGCTTTATAAAGCCCTGGCCTGAGTGAATGCCCCGCCCACTGGTTAAGGCTCAGCCAATTACCAGAGGCTTCTAGCTTTCAAACCACCCTTGGTAGCTCAGCCTCCAACTGCCAGCTACAGCACACAGTCCTTCAAACAAACAAACCACCACAACAACCAAACAGACTGACAAACACAAGTTCAGCACACAGCAAGTAACCCCCAAACACAAACACACACACTGCAGACAGTCACTTACCCCACAGATGCTGTATTTGCTCCTCCTTCACCTGGAGAACTCCCTCGCGAAACTCCCTGTTAGCAGCTCCTGTTCTTCTAAAATCTGTTTATGTAATGTTGCTAATGTGAACTAGTTTCCACCTCCGCTATCTTTGAAAAATCCTTGCAGTTTCTTGGGAACAATGATCCACCAATAATGAGATCTTTGAGAGAACCATCCTACAATCTATGCAAACTACACTGGACATTTGCAGGCTTCGCTGGTTGGGACGCATGGAGCGTACACCTCAAGATCGTCTGCCAAAGGCTGTGCTCTATGGCCAACTTAAGAAGTGCCTGCTAGGTTGTGAAAGTCCAAAGCTCCAATACAGCAATAAGGTCAAGCAAAGCTTCAAGATATTCAGCATTCCCATTGACAACTGGGAAAATCCTGCCTACAAAATCATTCAGTTTGGAGAAGCCATGTTAAAGCTGGTGCACTCACTGCAGAGAGACATCAGAGTCCAGGCTGAGGCCTGCAGGGAAGCATACTCTGCTTCAACTTCCATTTGGCAAATGGACCTGTAGCCCCTGTGTGAAGGTTTGCTGCTCACACATAGGACTCTTTTCCCACACTGTTGCTAAGCATGACTGATGGATCAACATTAGAATCATAGAATATCAGGCTTGGAAGGGACCTCAGAAGGTCATCTAGTCCAACCCCCTGCTCAAGGCAGCACCAATCCCCAGACAGATTTTTGCCCCAGATCCCTAACTGGCCTCCTCAAGGACTGAACTCATAATCCCAGGTTTAGCAGGCTAATGCTCAAACTGCTGAGCTATCCCTCCCCTTAAACCCCTTGTGTGGCTACTGCCAGTCACCATCTAGCCCCCGCTCACTGGGGCAGACTGCAGTCTATAAACCACTCATCATCAGCAAGGGGGGTTGGACCTGCTACCTCTGCCTATCTATGGGCTGCCTCTCTGCAGCCCCAGTACCCTTTGTGGGCCCTTAACTCAGCCTGCAGCCTGGGCCTTTGCTAGGCTGGAGCTCTCCAGCTCCCTTCTCCAGCACTGCTCCACCTCAGGTACCCTGCTCAACTCCTAGGCAGCCTAGTCCCTCTCTCTCCAAAAAGCTAGAGAGCAAGTGCCTCTTCTTGAGCTCCTGGCTCACAGCCCTTCAATAGGGCCAGCTGTGGCCTGATTGGGGCATAGCCTCAGCTGTGGCTGCTTCCCAAATCAGCCTTTGCCCAGCCATAGCCAACTCCAGGGCTGCTTTTAACCTCTCTGGGCAGGAGCAGGGTGACCACCACGCTACAGGACATACAATTCTCCCCAAGGAGTTTAGTTAAAAATTTAATTAAAGCACTATTTAAGTATCATCCGCATGGAAGCATGTCCTCTGGAATGGTGGCCGAAGCTTGAAGGGACATATGAATGTTTAGCATATCTGGCACGTAAATACCTTGCAATGCCAGCTACAAAAGTGCCATGCAAATGGCTGTTCTCACTTTCTGGTGACACTGTAAATAAGAAGAAGGCAGTGTTATCTCCTGTAAATGTAAACACACTTGTTTGTCTTAGCAATTGGCTGAACAGGAATTAGGACTGAGTGGACTTGTAAACTCTGAAGTTTTATATTGTTTTGTTTTTGAGTGCAGTTATGTAAAAAAAAAATCTACATTTGTAAATTGCACTTTCATGACAAAGAGATTGCGCTACAGTACTTGTATTAGGAGAATTGAAAAGTATTTTATTTTGCTTATCATTTTTACAGTACAAATATTTGTAATAAAAATAATATATACTTTGATTTCATTTACAATGCAGAATACAATATATATGAATATGTAGAAAAACATCCAAAGTATTTAATACATTTCAATTGGTATTCTATTGTTTAAGAGTGTGATTAAAACTGTGATTAATTGATAGCCCTAATTTAGACCTAATATACAAATATGACATGTTAATAGGACATCAAAATTCCACTTTTGAAAATTCCAATCTGTACCTCAGTGTATGAATGGCAAATATGAAATGTTGATCGAATATTTAAGGGCCCAAATTTGAAGATTAGTCTTCCCATTGACATAGTGATTTGGGATCCTTCTGGACAGATATGTACTTGTATGTGTTTAATATATTAATTATTATAAAAAATGAGGAAAAATATGTTGTACAGGTAAAAAAAGAGAAAGTAGGAGTTATACTGACAGTATTTTCAATTGCAGCATATTCTTCTATTGGTCAGTTTCTGACAAGAAGTTAATTTGTTCATGTGGAAAACACTCTTATTTAGGTTATCAAAGACAGTTTTATGAAGCTGTCTTCATGCCCTCATTTTTTGAGCCAAATTACAGCTGCATTTTATAATCTGTATTGTAGAATTTTTAATGTACTTCTATGGAAACAAAGTTGTTGTTTTAATCTTTGATCACATAGTGATTTTCTACGTCTGGTCCTGCTTGGTAGAACAAATCAAGAGACTGAACTGAGTTGAGTGAACACAGTCATACACAGTGGACCTCTTCAGACAATGTTCAAATTCAGCATATACTAGTTTGAAAGTATATAACTATCAATGCTAACTCCTGCAGTGCATTTGCCTGTCTTTATGGTGAAAGTCCTCCTCTATGGACTCAAATGTAAGACAGGCTTTTTCCTGGCCCCTGTGGGGTAAATTTTACTCTGAGCAATCATCTGCTTTTAAATGTTATAATATTGCTATTTATTTGATCACTTTAATCAAAATTACTGGCCTGTGGTCAATAAAGGAAGGCTTTTATTTTAACCATCCATCCCTTATTGATGATTAATCAGATAGTCCATTTCCAAATGTCACTGCTTATGATTTTGATATATTGTTTGGAATGGTTAAAATAGGATGAAATAATTTCACCAGACCTTAAAACAGTGTGAAAAACTGTTATGTTAATATAACTTGCAATTTGTAGTAATATCACAATCATGTATTATTGCTTGTACCTGTTTAGAAGTTGTGATGGTGTTATATTGGCAGGATATGGAAGATAAAGTTTATTTCCCTAGATCAATGATTACCCACCTAAGCTTGCAGCATACACTTTTGAAATTAGTAATTTTTTTGTAATCATTTACAAACTCCACCCCTTATATTTATAGAATTGGAACCTTTATTCCAAATGAGATTGCTTCATGAAAGATGTAATTGTGGGGACAGTTGAAACTGTGATACAAATGGCTGATGACCTTTTGATGACCCTGAATGGAAAAGGTCACATTTTAGATCTGGAACTGTTTCTCTACACACTGTCCTTTAATGAATCAGTGAAGCCAATATCAAGATATTGGCTCACTGGCAACATGTTTAATTGCATCAGCCAGATAGTGACTGACCTATTGCAAGTATATATATTATATTAAGAAACCATAGTGAGTTTGAAACGAAGGATTTGTACGTCACCTTTTCATTTCATTATGAAGTGCTCTGTTAAATTTCAATATAGGGATGCATTCTTTAAAAAAGTTCTGGCTTGATAGAGTGATTAATTTAGTGAATTGTTACTATTTAGTGAATAATTTTAGTTGAAACTTGATAACTCTGGCTTTAAAGTGATATACTTTGCTTCATTTCTTAAATGCAATAAGCACATTTACAAGGGTAGAGGAAAAGAATTCTGAAAAGAAAAGGGGATTATAAAATGCTGAAAAGATTGATCTTGACTCTTCATCGATAGACAAAAGAGCTGATATAGTCTATTGAAATAATCCCAAGGATCACAGATCTGTGAGTCAAGAGACTTGGGTCCTCTTCACTACAGTGCCTTGTAGTATGATCTTGAGCAAGCCACTGTGGCCCAGCAGAGCATTTATGTCTGTGTTTAAGCAGAAGAGTAGTAGTGAGAACAGCTGTTAGAATGCTCAAGGAAATGGAGGGCCTCATCTTTTGAGAGGACTTTAATACAGCTTGTCTTGTTTAGCCTAGCAAAATGAAGGCTGAGAGGAGATGTAGTTGCTTTCTATAAATACCTCAGAAGGTAAGCACCCAGTAGGGGAAGATCTATTTAAGCTAAAGAACAGTTTTGGCACAAGAACAAATGGGAACCAAAGGATTCCACCCTCCACACAGATAACTGCAATGTATCACAAGTTTTTTTTTCTTCCCCTGAAGAATCAAGGATGTCCACACCTGGAGATGGGGCACTGGAAGGCATGGACCAGTGCTCTGAGGTGGTACAGAGAATTCGCTCTCTCAGGTATTGGTTAGCTGGTTCTTGCTCAGATGTGCAGAATCTAACTGATCACCATATGAGGGGTTGGAAGAAAATTTCTCCCCAAGTCAGATTGGCAATGACTTTGGATTTTGTTTTGTTTTGTTTCCCTTTCTCCTGCTGCATTGAGCACAAGTCACTTGTCCAGTATCATCTGGGTATATCTCATTTAATCAGTTGGAGAGGTTTGGGGTATTGGTACACCTCGATCCCTTCTATTCTCTGCCTGTGTAGCACATAATAGTTTGGTCTCCAGAGGGCTGTTATATTCTGGTCTAATTTCAATTGTTGGGTTCAGTGTGTGGTTCTAGGAGGTGTTTGGGGCCTGTGATATACAGGAGGTCAGACTAAATGATCTGGTGGTCCCTTCTGTGACTCTCGACTCTCTATTCAGCAAAGCACTTAACTTCAATGGAGTTAAGCGTATGCTTAAATTAAGCACATGCTAACTGCTATGCTTAATAGGGTTGGACTGCCGAATGCAGACCCTCATTTCCCTGTCTCATTTACATCTTTGTAAATCTTTTTTTTTTAAAAAAGGTGGATAATAATTCTTACCTTTGTAAAGCACTATTGACTTAATCCTGAAAGGTGCTGTGCACCCTAAACACCCCCCGACACACACACACACACACACACACACACACACACACACACACACACACACACACACACACACACACACACACACTGAATTCAAAGCAATTTGAGGGTGCTCAGCAACCTGCAGGATTAAGGGCATAAACAGATGCTGTGTCATTACAAAGTACTACCATTATGAAATGTGGTTATGGCTTCAGTGATCTCAGACCTTTGTTATGTCACTTAAAATACACTTTTTAAGGCCATTTTATGAAAAATGTTGTGTTAATACTTTTTTATTCTAAAATGGACATTTATTGAGATGGTATTTTTAAACTAAATTGGATGAGCACATCTTAAAAATATGATGGGATAAATATTCAACGTAGAAATGTAGGCATACAATTTTGAGCACGATGAATAGAAAATGAAGTTCATAGTATTGGTCAATATAGGAGATGAAGTCAAGTCACAGAATGCAGAAACTTTGACTTCAATGGGTGCCGGATCAGGCCCATACTATAATGACATTCTATACTAGACAGTCCCGTCCAGTTAGATCAGGGCCAGGACTAAGGGCTTCTGGGTCCTTCTGTCAGCTGCGTCCCTGACTAAATGCTTCATACAATTTCTCTGTTTACCTGTCTGTAAAATGAGTATAATGGTAGTTGCCTACTTCACATGAGACCTGCGAAGCTTATTGCAATTGTAAGATATTTTCAGATGCTTGGGTAAAAGGTACTATATGAAACTGAAGGAACAGTGTTATTGTTCTTGTCTAAAATACTGAATGTGGAGGATAGATAGATTATCAAAAAGTCATTTGTAGCATTATAATAATTGTACTATTTCATGAGAAAGAGGTTTACCGTTTATCACAATTTTTTTCTTATATGGACAAATCAGGATTTTTAAAATAATTTTCTGCCAGTTCACATCACTTGTCATAATAGAATATACATCAACTATCAACAAAATAATGTTTTTCTTGCCTAAGATTGCAGTCATACCTGCAGTGCTGTGAGCCTTTGAGTTCCTAAAGACCACAGTAAGCCATATCAGACCTATTGACTGTTGACTGGACATCCCCAACAGCACCTAGATACTGCAGAAGGTGATGCTGGTGGTTTCAGAAGTGAGCAATGTCTCTCTGAACCAAGTGCCCAGTACAGTGCTGAGAGATATTGTGGTATTGTAACTGCTGACCTGGGGTATGGACCCTCTTCAGTGCAACAGGAATCCAAAAATTAAAAAAAATAAAAAAGCCATGAGACTGGCCTCCAAGAATGATCTCTTTAGTATCTTCTAAAGGACATGAAATTTGGAGGAAGGGCATTGGAATTTGCAGGTTCTCAATCTTACAGTTTCTGGGGTCCTGGAAGGAAGGAAACTCCCAGGTCTGTGAAGGCAGAAGTCATATGCATAGATGGCTGTTGCTTTGTATGGTTCCACTGGCCCCATTCATCTGTGGCATCATGAGTCTCCGTGTGGTAGTTATAGAGTAGTATCTACAGAAGGGGCCAAACCAAAACTAAAAAACAGCTGGGATCTGTATTAATTGTTGACCAATTTTCCCCAAAGAAATCTGATTTAACTGAAAAGGACAGTGTTAGAGAGAGTAGTTGGTCCCCATCTCTGCCCCTAAAACTATGTGGAGCCCCTTCTGCATTGATTTCACATGGAAGTCTTCTGTGGGAGCTCAGAAAGGGGAGTACTGTGGTGTACTACCAAGGCCGTGCATACACCCTGCTGCTGGGCCAGGGCAAGCATCATCAGAGGAGAATTCTCTCTCTAAGTATAAATGGAAGGGATGAGCCAACCCCTATTCACTGAAGATCCCACGGCACTTTTTTGTAAAAGGAGGGATGCCAGACCCTATATTCTAGCTAAATTCCACATTTTTATTTCCTTTCTTCATTGATGATCTGGAAGAGGAAGTTAACACACTAACTTGACTTGAAATTGGAAGGAGTTACAAATGCTTGTCAAGACAGAGGGAGAAAAAACCATTACTGAGATTCATCTTGGAAAAAAAATCAAATAATACATTTTGGAGTGATACGTATATTTTGCAATAATCAGTGGGAGGGGGAATTTGAAAAGCGGGAATATAGAGAGACATAATGGTGGCAGTGGTCAGCAAATTAGACAGAAGATACAGTGTGATATAGCTGCCAAGGAGGCCAATATGATTTTGTATCACCAGGAACATGAAGCTCCCTGAGATAATAACCCTTCTCTATACAGCTCTGGGATGACAGCAGCTGGAAAAATGATGGAAAGATATGAACAAAGTGAAGGGAGAAAAGTATGTATAACTTCGCTAAATGGCAGCTAGATGTTGGATACAATAACTGCCTACAAACATTCAAAGAAACACACAGAGAGGAAGCGTTCAGTGTGATACAGTCTTATAACTTAGATGAAAGCAATGAAACCAGAAACAGGAAAACCTTAGCTGAAAGTCTGATAAAACTTCCCGACAGTGATGTGTATTAGGTTTTGGAAAAGTCTCCCTAGACAAGTGGTAGAAACCCAAATATCTGGGTCATTTATCACTTGCCAGGACAAAATACTAGGAAAAAATGCCATTGAAAATAATTCTGGATCGGTAGGGAGGTGGACTGGGTGATTTAATCAGTCTTTTGTGTGTGTGTCTCTTTCTATGTTTGTTTTGGTTTAAGTCACCCTAGTATATAGTTAGGGTTTCCATTTCTTCAGTTTCTAAAGAGCTTGTAACTTATAATACTCATATCTTTCTAAGATGAGCCTAAATTATGTCTGTGAATTTAACTTCTAGAATAAAATGACATATTTTTCTACTAAGAAATGTTGCCATTCGTAATTTACAAAATGGTTGGTCTCTTGTACAACTTTATCTCTTGTGGGTTTTAAGCAACATTATTTCCTTAATATATCCTGTGTGGTTCTCACCCAGAGGTGCATTTCCCTCCAGGTGTACCCAGAGGTCTTCTAAGGTGTATATCAATTCATTTTGACATTTGCCTAGTTTTACAACAAGCTACATAAAAAGCACTACCAAGGTCAGTACAAACTGAAATTTCATAGACAATGACTTGTTTATACTGCTCTATATATTGTACACTGAAACGTAAGTACAATATTTATAATGCAATAGATTTATAATTATATGGTAAAAATGAGAACGTAAGCAATTTTTCAGTAATAGTGTGCTATGACACTTTTGTATTTTTATGTCTGATTTTGTAACCAAATAGTTTTTAAGTGAGGTAAAACTAGAGTTGCCAGGCATCCAGTTTTTTACCAGAATGCCTGGTTGAAATGGGACCATGGCGGCTCTGGTCAGCACCGCTGAATGGACCATTAAAAGTCCGGTTGGCAGTGCAGTGGGGCTAAGGCAGGCTCCCTGCTTGCCCTGGCTCTGTGCAACTTCCCAGGAGCAGCCAGCATTTCCAGCCCCTAGGCACAGGAGTGATGAGGGAAGCGCCATATGCTGCCCCCACCCCCCCAGCGCCAGCTCCACAGCTCTCATTGGCCGGGAACCATGGCCAATGGGAGCTGTGGGGCAGCACCTGCAGGCATGGGAAGTGCACACTGCACAAAGCTGCCTGGTCCCTCTGCCTAGGGGTCGGACATGCTGGCCTCTTCTAGGAGCAGGGCGGAGCCAGGACAGGCAGGGAGTCTGCCTTAGCCCCACTGCATCACTAACCAGGAGCTGCTTGATGTAAGTGCCGCCCAGCTGGAGTGTGCACCTCCACCGGCAACCCAACCCCCACCCCCAGCCCTGAGCCTCCTCCCGCACCGTAATTGCCTCCCAGATCCCACACCCTGAACCCCCTGCCCCAGGTTTGCACCCCCTCCTGCACCCAAACTCCTTCCCAGAGCCCGCAAACCCTCCTGCACCCAAACTCCTTCCCAGATCCCACACACCCTCCTGCACCTCAACCTCCTCTCCCAGCCCTGATCCCCCTCCCAAAGCCTGCACCCTGCACCCCTCCCACACGCCAATTCCCTACCCAAGCCCTGAGCTCTCTCCCACACCCAAACTCCCTTCTGGTGCCTGCACCCCACACCCCCTCTCACACTTCAATGCCTTGCCCCAGTCCTGAGCCTACCTCTGCAGTCCAAACCCTTTTGCCCCAGCCTGGATCCCCTTCCTCCACCCCAAACTCCTCATCCCCAACCCCAGCAGTAAGCCCGTACCTGCAGACAGAGCCCTCACCGCCTCCTGCACCCCCGCCCCAGCGCAAAGCCCCCTCCCACACCCTAAACCCCTCATTTCTGGCTCCACCCTGGAACCTGCACCCTAACTGGAGCCTTCATCCCCTCCTACACTCCAACCCCCTGTCCCAGCCCAGTGAAAGTGAGTGAGGGTGGGGGGAGAGTGAGTGATGGAGGGAGAGGGCTGGAGTGAGTGGGGGCGGGGCAGAGGCAGGGCCTCAGGGAAGGGGCTGGGCAGGGGGCATGGCAAAGGTGTTCAATTTTGTGCAATTAGAAAGTTGGCAAACCTATTTGAAACCTGGGGGTACACAAGACAAATCAGACTCCTGAAAGGGATACAATACTCTGGAAAGGTTGAGATCCACTGTTTTAGACAAAGACAAATAATTTTCAAAGCTGCTAATTTCACATGCCTATTGTTCAGTAAGTCTACACTATCAGAGACATAATTAAAAGGCTTTCCTTTTAAGATATAGTTGTTTTATTGGAAGAGGCAAAGTACCACTGCCCTCTACTAGAAAGTACTTCTGCCTTCTGCTGGATGGGCATCACAGCTCAAATTTAAAATACTCATGATCAGGGCAAAGAGTAGGACTCTACCACTATTTTTTCCCCTTAAATTCAAAAACTGGAAAAAATGTTTCATATTTTGGTATTTTTTAAACGAAAACAAGAAAATGTTGTCATAAATGCATTTTTCACAAACATATCTGCTTAGTGATAAGCAATTTTCTATTGAAAAAAGTTTTCACAGAAAACTTTCAACCATCTCTACCACAGATTAATATAATAATTTAAAAATTAATAAAATATACTTAAATACCAATGACAAAAATGTAATCTCCTTGTAGCTATTCTTCAAGGAGAACAAGAGGCTAAATTCACTATACAAATTAATCATTGTCAATTATTTATTCAGCTCTATCAACTGGTTTTATGTCTTATCTGGAAGCGTGCACATCCAGCCACGCATCTTCTTTTTGGGACCTAATTTTGGGGCATTGAGTCAATAATGATTAACATAGGAGAATGCCTATCAGCACCACTTCCTGCAGCACTCTGGGTTTTCCTTGTATTTTTGTCATTCAAGTACTGACCTGGCATAATATCAGAGATTTCACAAGATAGCAGTCCAGGTGATAACAAAGTTTATGTATTACTAAGCCAAGAAGTCATGAAATAAAATCAGGTATCTGGAATTCCTAAATATGATAGTCTGCATTGTGTAAAATGTACTTATGTGAGAATGTCATACTGTATTTCAGACTGAAGCGAACAGGTAATTATGATATTATTATAGACAGCTCAATGAAAAGCTCTGTTCAATATGCAGCTATGGTCAAAAAAGCAAACGAGATATTAGGATGCATAAAGAATGATTTTGTTAATACAGAAACTGATCTACTGCCTTTATATAAATAACAGTGAGGCCTTATTTGGAATTGTATGTGTAATACTGATTACGCCATAACAAACAGGACACTGCTGAATTAACAGGGGTTCAGAGAAGGGCAAGGAGAAAGGTTAAGGACCTGGAAAACTTCTTATGAAAAGAGATTGAAAAGAGTGGGATTTATTTTTTTTTAAAGAAAGGAGACGAATAAGGAAGGCTATGAGAAAAATATATCAATGAATGGTATACAGAAGATAGATTGGGAACGTCTGTTCTTGTCTCATCACACAGGAACAAAGGAGTATTCAGTGAAACTAAAAACTGGTAATTCGAAACCGATAAATGTGTAATTAAACTGCAAATCACATCATGTGTAATTAAATTTTAGAACTCATTGAGGCCAAGAACATAATAAAATTAAAAAAGGAATTGGATATTTTTAAGAATATCAAGAATATCTAGAGCGGTTTTAGCTAATTATAACAAATTTTAGAAGGGATATTAAACCTCAGAGTTCAATGCCCAAATCAATTTCTAACTGTTAGAGCTAGGGATCAGACTTAGTTTGAAGGACATATTATCTCTCATCTACTTCCTGTAGGGTTCTTACACCTTTTCTATAGCATCTAGTACTGGCCACTGTCAGAGCCAGGATACTGGACTAGATGAACTTGGGGATCTAATGCAACCTAGTAATTCCTATGTTCCTTTAATGGCCAAATTATACAAAGGCAAACAAACAAAAGGGGTCTGATTCTTCTCACATCTCAGTCATTACAGATTGTCGTTTTTGCACATTTTGCCACCTCTTCTCATATTTCAGTTTCAATAATTACATTCTGCTTCTCTAAAATTCCTTGTGCAGTTTCGGCTGGACACAGTATTTTCCTGCACTTATTGTACCTACCAGTTATGCAATGTTCCTGTGTGCTTGTAGGGTATGTCCACGCAGCCAAAGCTGTTCACGGGTTAGCCTACTTGAGGCAGCTTGAATCCAGAGAACACTGGTAGTTATAGAAGTGATGACGGCACAGAGTGGGCTTCAGACTTGGCTAGCGAGCCAAGCACTAACCAGAGTCTGTGCCAGGCATTTCCTATGTGTGTTGAAGCCCATGTTGTGTTGTCTTCACTGCTATTGTTACCCATCCTAGCTGGATTTAGGCTAGTTCATGCACAGCTTTGACATTCTCTCATGAGATAATGTTTTAACTCTCGAGACTACTCCATTCCAGCAATGGCTAACTGGCAAATGTATAGGGCTAAGATGTTGCAGTCTTTACTCAGGGAAAACTCCTTTTGAGGATTGAAGGATTTGGTCTAGTCTGTAGAACACTTTGGTATTCTTTGGAGTGAAGGTTACTGTCGAAATGTGAGTTGCTGTATTGATTGATTGATTGATTGATTGATTGATTGATTGATTGATTGATTTCAAGAATCGTAAGTAGAGGAGAAAAATATTAACAGCAAAACTGGGGCCACAATGTTTCTCCAACTTTTTTTTTCTAAGCTGCACTAAAATATGTAACATCTTCCTTTGATAAAAAAACAACACTGATTATGTAATGCATTTGGGCCAGATTATCGAACCCTCATTTACAGTAATGAACACCTGCTCACACTAGGAGCTCCACTGAAACCAATGTCATGAGTAAACGCTTACCGATGTACATCAGGGCTCCAACATGTGGTTCTGCAGCCATTGTCAGATAATTGTGATAACAGAATCATGAAATTAAAAAATATGACACCATGCTGTACATTTGAATGTTTAAATACTTTTTAGGGGAGTGTTTCTTACATCAACGTTACTATCTTTCTTATTGCTGTGGTCATTGTTAGGAAACAGCTTTCATGTACTGTTAATCAAATTAGGAAATATAATCTCACAAAAGATTGAAGAGGGAAAAAAACCTTCAAAGGAAGAAAGAAGGCTGCTAAACTCTCTCTTAGAATGTTATATGCATCTGGATTTTGGTATTCTGGAACCAGCAGGGATTTTTATCAGTGTTCTTCAGAATGGGCAACACCTGCAGCCTATTGGTGATAATGCACTTCATCTCCTTTGGGAAATATACAGTAGACTGTTTCCATCCACTAAAATGTAATTATGGCCCTTTGTATCAAAGAAGAGGTTGATTTGAGATGTTTTTTACATTTGTCAAGTGTATTTTGAAAATGAAACCAGCCAACAAAGGGCCCAATCCAACATCAGCTGAAGTCAATGGATGGGCTCCCATTGATTACAGTGGGCTTTGGATCTGGCCTTAAATGGTACATGCAGATGTGCATCTTTTCATGATGTATGTCAATACTGCAGTGGAAGGGCTATGTGTTAATATACTTTAAATTACAGTATGTGCTTGAATATTAAAGAATGTTTTGAAACGTTGAGTTCCTTTCAAGTGTTGCAACGTCAGCAAAAACTTTAAGCATCTCACCTTTTTGTTTTTTTCCTCTCCTTTGCGTTTCATTTTTGCTGTGTAGCCTATTTTCTTTTTATGTTCAAATCCTTTTCTATTTGCAAAAAGATAAACACAGCAAAATACCACTCAGAAAGAAAAGGATAGGCGTGTATATATAAGTTTTTGAGTCTCTGGCTAGTAATAAAGGAGATGGGTAAAGGATATCAGGACAATGAGCCTATTAATAAAGACAATAAATATGCCTATGGATGGTTTAAATATGCTGAGATGGTTAATAGTGCCTGATAGCAACAACCCTGTCTGAATACAATTCCAAATTGCCTTACTGATTTACAAAACTCTCCTTTTTAAAGCCACTGTTGTCTCTGCAATGAAATGGGAGCAAATAATGTCTCGTTCTCTATATCCGGGACACATTAAACTCGTTAGGAAAATTAATTTTCTACAATAGTAATTATTACCCACTTATCTAGCCCCTTACATTTCAAGGTGCTAAACAATTAATCTGCGTGACATTTCTGGAAGGCAGGTAAATAAGTATAAATTTTCCCATTGTACCTGTGAAAAATGAAGCTCAGAGAAGTGAAGTAAACTTTCCCAGTGTCTCGCAGTTAGTCAGTATCAGACCTGGGATCAGACTTCAGGAAATCATGGCTTCCAGCCTTTCTGTTAATTCACTAAATCTTGTTGCTACTCTGAGTCAAGGTATCTGGTGTTTGTGTTACCATTCAAATTGTAGAAGAACGGCTCTCCACCTCATCAGAAATGTTCTCCTGCACAGGTTATTTTCTCTTCTGCTATGTGGTGAAGCTTGCAGCACACAGTTAGAAGCTTCCATACTTCGGAGGGGAGAAGTCCTTCCACTTTCTGCCTAGGCATGGAAGCACAATCCCATCTATCCAAGAGTTCACTTAAATGACAAGTTGAGTGTCAAGGTGTGTTTTTCAGGTTAGTATAATGTATAGAAGGGGTCTGAAGCTAGCGGTTATGTGCTTCGGCCTCCTTCTCAGAAGCCTGGCCAGCTGTCTCCTATGCATAATGTATGCATTGAGACAGATGGTTAGGGTATTTGGCAAACATATGTGTGATGACCTGTGTGCTGTTACAGGTCACCTACATACTCCTGCTGTGGGACTGCTTATAATTCCTGCACGTGGGTTTGTCCCCATGAGTAGGTCCATAGTATCTAACACATTGGGAAATCAACTGATAGGAAAGAATTCAGCTTTGCCGCAGCTCATTCTTTAGCAATGTGTTGGGGAAATGGATATAGCTAACATAAGGACTGATCAAACAAAGGAACGAGGTGCCAGGTGACATGAGTTGGATATATAGCCTTGGCCTCTGAACTGTTCCTATGGCAAATAAACTTATGACACAAAGTCTCTTTTGATGGAACTCTGCAATATAAGTGCTCTCGCTTTTTAACACTGAGGTCCGAAGTAGTTTTAGATTTCTTGTATATAGCTTTTGACCAGTGGATATTTGAGAAGGCATTCTTGTTAGTTAAACTGCTGAAGTTCTAGCAAGAAAAGCTTATTTTCTGCTTTGGGCACATTGAAAGTCATGAACAGATCTTTCAAATGTCATTCCTTTTGATAGACCTGAGTCATTTTAGTCCCACAGTTACTTTCTCATTCATTATTTTCTAGTCTTATTGAACTCAGTAGGATTACTCACAGGCATAAAGTTAAGCACATATATAAGTAGTTGCAGAATTTGGGCCTTACATAGAACTCTTCACTTTTGCTGAGAGCTTTATCCTCTTCTGTGACTTTATTTTCTTGGTTGCTTAAGTTCCCTTCGTTGAAGAAGACACAAAGGAATTCAGGGAATAACTAAAGGGAGATCTTCACTATGGAAGGGTAAGTGTATTTCAGACTAGTTAGCCATATTGTATAAATACATAAAAATGATATATAAGATCCTGAACAAATTATCACATATTTTAATACAGGGGCTTGAAAGATGAGAATGTTTCCTTCCCACTCTCTCCCCCCTCACACACACCAAGAAGTCATACTTCTTGCCTTATCTGTGTTTTTTTTCCTTAGGATATCTGTAATCTAAGCAGTGGGAGATTGGAGTGTAATACCATAGCACACTGAGAACATTGTGTTATCTAGCAACAGCCAATATGAGTGTAATAACTTTTTAATGGTTAAACACACGTATGAACAGCAGGTCCACTGGCCCTGAATAATTATTTTTCACAGCAAGATCTAGATCCTGGCCCCTATCTCCAGGCAGGCACCTCATTTACTGACTGGTGTTCAGTTCTCTCTTTCAGTTGATAATGCCAGTTTGAAAGAAAGTGTGTGTGTGTGGGGGGGAGTGTTAGAAAGTTATATGCAGAACTTTTTCCACATCTGGTATCAACAAGATCCTATGCAATGGCATTTCAATGTTTGCATCATCCCTAGATTCTTCCCTTAAAACATATTTTAAAGCTAAGTTTAAAATCTGATCAAAACAACTGATGTGAGAATTCAGAAAACAGGCCACTTACATTCAGTTGAATCTTAGATGAATATTTTAAAGTCTGTTGTTAAAATGGGGACATATACTTAGTAACATTTTAATTGGTTACAGGCTCAGACTGGATTTCTACATCACCCTCTGGAACTTCAAGAAATTCAGAACTGGATCCAGACTTTGCATCTTTAATTCTAATCCTTAATAGAGAACAATGGGGCCATAAACATTCGGGGGGTATGATTTGAGAATTGGATTTTCTTTTCTCATCAATTAATTTTGGAATGGAGCCCTCATCATCTGTTTTAAAGGTTTAATTATAAATCCTATAAATATTCCTCTTTTTATTAAACTTTTAAAATTTACTTCCTTTTAACTCTTAACTTTACTTCCAAACATGTGTCAATATCTTACCCTTTAGAAGTATATGCTATCTTGTTTTCCAACTATAAATTAAGAAATCTGTAGTTAATTTTAAGCACCAGAACTCTCTTCTTAGACTATATGATTTCCAATTATATAAATACGCAACCAGTTCCTACTGTGAAAACAACATGTTCTTTTAATAGAAGTTCAAAGGTATTATCAATTTTGCGAAGGGGAAAAAAATAGAGAAAAAGGCAATTATCATAAATAAAAGAATGCAACGAATTTGCTAGTCAAATGGACTGTGGGAATTAGCTCCAGTTGTGCATTGGTCACAGGAAGGGAATTGCTAAGGACTGATGGTCCCGTGTAACTGCCATTAGTTTTAAACACTAGTCCAAAGCATTGACTTCAGCACAATTGCTTCTTATATAGTTCCTGATCCAAAGCTCATTGAAGTCCATGGAAAGACTTCCACTGGCTTCAGTTAGCTTTGGGTCAGGCTCTTATACTAGTGGAAATAAGGGGAGAATCAGGTCCAATATTCATGCAAGACAATATTCTCCCTGTTAGACTCTGCTCTAGGCATTTCTACAATGCACTTAACTGCACCTCCCAAAGTTCAGGTCCTTAGTTTCGGTGGTTGCATTTCTGGAGGATATAGAGTTCTTTCGACGATAAATTACCCCTGAAGTAGGTAGAGACTACAATAACTCTCCATGTCTGTCTAATATCTGGAATATTTTCAGTACATTTTGATTAAAAGAGAAGGTGGATTTCACTAATGTCTTACATTATCTAATTGCCAGCTCACGGTAAGAGAGCTGAGCATTCTGCTGAAAACTTTGCTCTTTTAAAATTTTCCCCAGCTATAATGAAATCGCACTGAAGAATTCCAGCAACAGCTGTGAAGATTGTGGTTTCATTTTTGATATATAAAAAAGTGTGAAAAGAGCAATACCAAGAAATAGGCAGCAGCGGATGAATATTAACCACATGGCATGGCTACTCTGTACACTAGGAATCATTTGTTCTAATAATCAGAATTTAATGTTATGGATCTGCTGATGAGCAGAAACATATTTTACTTCCATAAAATGAAAAGCTCTGTGGGCTTCCTGGAGCCATTAACGAAACTGAAGCTAAATTTCCACTGGTGTCTGTGTGATGGATTAGTCATGCAACTGCTAGAAACAAGAAGTGTTGTGTATTTATTCCATTGCACACAGCACGACAAAACATCCCCTTAAGGACTGAGTGCCATGTGTTCCCCTTTCACATCAAAATATGCGGAGAAGAACAAAAAAATTAAAAAAAAACCCACGTGACTTTTGAAACACTGACAATGGACTGATATCTTCCCCATTTCACAGCATTGGTGGGTAAGTGATGCAGGAAATGGGGGAAACGCGTAGAGATCGAGAAAACCTGAGAAATCCTGTCCTGATCCGCACTGATTCCTGGGCTTGCAGGCAGATAGATTTTACCTCCAGAATTTCTCTCAGGGGCCCCCTCAACAACAGTAGCATTGCTGACTCTAGCTATTTATCTTAGCTTAGAAGGTATTTATATGGCCCTGATTACCACAGTGTCTGAGCATCAGTCAGTCTTTAATGTATTTATCCTTACAACACCCCTGTGAGATAAGGAAGTGCTATTATCCCCTTTTTACAGATAGAAAACTGAGAAAGAGAGAGAGAGACTTGGTCAAGGCCACAGGAATCCTGTGGCAGAACAAGGAACTGAAGCCATATTGCCTGAGTCCCAGCAAGCACTGCTAACCATTACACTCTTGCTGATATGCTAGAGGTTTAGGTCCAATGCCTGCACTCTGGGACCCACTCAGATGGAGCTCACTAAGGGCCTGTTCCAATGCTTATCAAAGTCAGTGTGTCAATGGAAAGTCCAAGACCAAGTGTCAGAGGATTAATTCATGCTAGTTTAGCAGCACTTACTAATTTAGAAGGGTTTTTAACACGGAGTTTAGTCTATGGAGCAGTGAAATTCTGCTATGCAGAGCATCAGTTCCAACCTCTTCTGTTTCACTGCCTATGCTTCCTTTCTCTACACATTCCATGGGGCACAGAGTTTTTGCAAAGGGAACAGAAGCCATTACATAGTGGGCTCCTATGTAGCCACCTTTTCTGTCTCCATAGCTACACAGAAGCTTTCTTGATCTTCTTGTTGATATATTTATAAAACTCCCATGGTCAGCAATAGAATTTACATGGTGGTGTAATATTTAGACCTAATCACCTCAAGGACAGAAATATCCCCCTTTTTATATCGGTTATTTTAACAAATCAAGTGTCTGAACTGAATTATCTACTAATTAAGGCACAGATTGCAATGCCGAGAATGCAGAAATTCCTGGGTTTCTGTCTAAATTCTAAGATTTTTAAAAATTCTAAAAATGAATGCCCTCAAAAGAGAAATATGACTTATGATACAGATTAGAGACCCTGCTTTCAGGCAGAAAGAGATGGGCATATGGTGGATAATAAAAGAAGGATTAATCATTATGTCACTTGACTTTTCAAAGGGATGGGATAATTTAAAAGCACATATCACAACTTTATTCCAAAACTGTAGACTAGGCTCATGCCTCATTTTTCTCCCATAGCTGACACTTTTTGAATCATTTTTTCAGGGTGTCTACTTAAGTAGGAACAAAGAGAGGAAATGTTCTTCCTTTAAAAAGTAATGGCACAAAAAGTCCTTCAAGGCTTTTCTTCAGCTCATTAAAAGTTACGAGGGAGATTTTCAAAGGCACAAAATCTGTGCCCACATACCATTGAAAATCATTGAGAGCTGTGTACTTAACTCCCATTTGTGCCTTTGACAATCTCCTCCAGCTCTTGCAATATGCCAACTAGTGAGATCCATAAGACATTACTGTGTTGGGCCCTGTGGAGGTGTGCAAAAAGGAGAAGGAGAGTTCATGCCACTAGATTCCCTACCCATGTGCACCTGTATAGGGCCAGGGCATAATGTGGGCCTTGCACTTTCCTGACCACAAGAGGTACGCAAGCCAATGCTAGCCTCTCTAAATTGTGTGAAATATAACAAGGCTGCGCTGATCCTTCCCTCCTGTTGCGACAGAGGAGTGCACTGAGCCCAACCTCTAGCATTCTAGGAGGTATTGGGCATGTCTGAGACACAGTGGGGTCTGGAACTCTTCTTGGGGAAGGGTACCTATGCACCATCCTTCACGTGACACCATGCCTGCAACATACAATATAGCTCCTAATCTTGGTTGCTCATATTCTTCCCTTCATCTGCCAGAGGCTAACTATTACATGTATGCATACATGCAGTTAGCGAGCCCTTTCCAACAATCCTCAGTCATGGATAATCCCCACTGACGTCATTAGGAGGATAGGATCTGAAGCAGTCTTAACAGCAGCATAGTTATTGTAGGGGCTTTTCAGAATCGGGGATTGACTACCTGTGGAAATTGACTGGCAGAATTATAGCAGCATAATAATATCACTGTAGCTATTCTAGTATAACTTCCTGTGTGGAGATGTAAAAAGTGACTCTATTCTATTCTGATTACTCTGCTTCTAAAGCCATTCAATTTCCCCACAAAGTCAAACCCTAGTCAATAGGATGGTGCTAATGTTGTCTCAATTTTGCTGGCAGCCCATCTCTCAAACAGACCTTCGATTTCTCCCAGTACATGGTAAGCTGTCTTCAGAAATCTGGAAAGGAACTTTGAGGGCTGGAAAAAGAAATCTTATAAGGAAGTAAAGAGTTTTATTGACTAAGGATGAAATGATTCCTTTCAAGGAACAGATTCTTCATAATTGAGTATTCAAAATGCAAACACTTTAGCTCTTTCTCTGACCCCATGTCTCTGCCAGGTCATGGGCGGTCAGATCTAGTGGTCAGAGCCGGAATCCAGTCACAAGACGGGTCGAGAGCCAGCTGGGCCAGTATACCAGGAGATCAGAAGCAGGACACAAACTTGAGATCAGAACCACAAATCGGGAACCAGTCAGGCCAGGTCAGAGTACCAGTGGATCACAGGCAGGAGACAAACCAGAGATCAGAACCACAAGTCAAACACCTGGAGTCAAGCCAAGTTGGGATGTTAGGAAGTCAAGCTATGGGAGCAGGAGCAGAAAGCACACAGTCCAGAGCAGGGTGAATCCGAGGTGTTCAGAGAGCTTCCTGCTCCGGTTGCTGGTTTAAGTAGGATCAGTGGGACAATTGGCCGCTCTAGGACTCAGCCAATAGGATCTCAGGGGAAGAGCCTCAAACTGGGGCTGGGCTTCGTGGGTCCTAGATAAGCAGTTGTTAGCAGGCTGACAAATGAAGGATTAGAGCATGACTGTTCAAGTGGACATAGTTTCGAGCCTCTAACCTTCCCAGTCAATCAGGTACCACAGTTTACCCCACTTGACCTTGGAAGTGAGGACGTTGTGGACAATATATTCCTCCTAACCTTGTGCGTGTGCTAGTCAGGGGCAGTGATTGGGCTGTATAGAGAAATGTGTTCTCAGTGGTTTTAGGAGTGAGACATGGAATATGGGGTGGACTTTAAGCGATTGAGGGAGCTGGCACTTAAAGAAGACAGGATTGATTTGTTGCCGAGTCCAGTACACGCCAAGGAACCTGTGGTGTAGTTTCCAAGAGGGTCTGTCTGTGTAGAGGTCTTATGTAGAAAATCTTACCTTTTGTCTCACAGAGTCAGCGGGGCCTTGCTACCTATGTTTGTCCTCATGTTTTCTGTAGTCCTCCTTTGCCTTCTCAAGGTATCCCTTCACTTCTTTTTGGATGTGATGGATGTTTTGTACTAGGTCCAAGGCCAATGGCTTGGGGGAAGATGTCAGTAGTTGTGAGTGAAATCAGGGGTGATATCCATAGTTGACAAAGGAGGGCTGTGGCCTGTGGATGTGTGGTCTGCACTGTTACAAGAGAACTTGGCATACGGCAATAATGAAGACCAGTCATCCTGGCGATGGTTAGTGTAGCATCATAGATATTTGCTCTAGGATTGATTCTTTCCATTTGGTCATTCGACTTAGGATGATAGGCAGAGGACAGATGCAGAAAGACCCCTACTAGACGTAGGGCAATGGTCCCCAAACTGGGGGGAGTGGAGGAACATTCAGGGGGTGCGGTGGGGCCTAGGCCAGCCCCCATGGGGAGTGGGTAGGGAGTGCCACTTAGCCCCACTCTATCCACAGCTCCACTCCAGGCTCTGGTCCCAGCCCTGCCCCCAGCCGAGGTCCTGACTTTGGCTCCCAGCACTGTCATCAGATCCTGACTATGGCTTGGCTCCCAGCCATGGCTCTTGCTTCCAGCCCTGATCCTGCTCCTGAATGTGACTTTCAGCCCCACCCACAGCTTTGCTCCCACTCCCAGCTGCAGCCTGGGCCAGAACCCATAGGGAGCAAGGAGGGAGCGCCACCCAGCTCTGCTCTGGCTCTGGCCCTGGCCCCATCCCTAGCCGAGGCCCCAGCTTTGGCTCCCAGCCGCAAATATGCCCTGGCCCTGTTCTCAGTCCCCAGTTGTGGCCTGGGTCCCAGCTCCTGGCTCCCAGCTCCAGCCTCCCTCCTGGCCTTGGCTCTTGCTCTGAGCTGTGGTGCCTGGACACAACTCCTGATCCTGTCTGTGGCTTCTCATATGTGGGCCCAGCTCCAGCTGTGACTCCAACCACAGCCTTGGCTCCCAGCCCCCACTTCCAGGGTGGCGTGAACAGATTACATTATAGGTAAGGGGCGGGCATGACATAAAAAGTTTGGGGACCACTGACATAGGGCCTTCTGCTAGAAGAGTGCAGTGAACTGGGCCCTCTGCTTGAAGGTGACAGGATCCAGGAGGCTATGAAGATGGATTATGTTGTTTATCCAGAGATGGGTGATTTCTCTTGAGGAGGGTAAACTTGTGGAGGGAATGAAGTACACACTACTTGGCTATAGAGTACACAAGGGCCATCACTGATGTCCGTAACACTGATGCTCATGCTCACCAGCTTCTGCTTTCCAGTGTCTGGACCAGGTTGACCCTTGTCTGTGTCTTGGCAACTACCTTCTTCAGATGGTCGTGGAAGGTTTGTGTGCAATCCAGCTTCACTCTGAGATAGGTTAGAGTGGGATCATATTGCACAGTGTTGCTGTAGAAGATCACTTTTAGGGTGTCCTTAGTGCTCCTGTTATCAAGATGGGATTCAGTGACTGTTGTTTTGTGGGTGTTTGGCTTGAGACTGTTTCTGCTGCTAGCTTAAGTAAGGTCAGCAGGCCAATCAGCTGCTTTGGACTCTGTCAGTAAGACCTCAGGGGTGGAGCCTCAAACAGGGATTGGGCTTCATGGATAAGCCACACTATGGAGGGTTAGAGCATGGCTGCTCCTGAAGACCTGGGTCTGAAGCACATGGGTCATGACACCACATTTCCTATAAAGAGGTAGAGTCAGACGTATTAAAAATATGCTAAAGAAAAATAATACACTCTTAAATCCTAAAAGAATAATGACAAAAAGTAACATGCATTAGCTGAAGAATGAAAATTAAGCAAATTTGTGAGGACAGATAGGAAGAGTTAGTGACATCCAGAACAAACCTAATGGTTATGCTGGCAAATATCATAGCCCTGAAAATGCAGAGAAGTCTCCTTTGGTCAGAAAACCAGTATAAGAACTGAGTGAAAAGTTTTAATAATATGGTTCTGTCAGTGTTATTAAATCATAACATCTTCCAGGACTCTGAGTAGTGTTTCTTATAGAGTACTGTAGCGAGGCAGTGTGGCTCCCCTCCTCCTCAGGGAGGGTCGAGCCCCATCAGACACCTAAAGGGGCTGGGCCACAGAGTAGTGAGCCCACCCCTCAGAGGGTTAGGAGGCGACCCGGAAGTATAAAAGCTGGCCGTCAGCGCTCAGTCAGAGCCAGCTGCCATCGGGAGCAGACCTGCCAGAGGGTGCTGGTGACTGGGAAGCTGCTGAGGCCAGGGCCGTTGCCCTGACTGGCCTGAGCTTCCCCGCGCCCGCTATGACGAGAAGCTGCCAGAGCTTCCCCGCGCCTGTTACGGTGAGGAGCTGCCGGAGCTTCCCCACGCCTGTTACGGTGAGGAGCTGCCGGAGCTTCCCCGCACCCGTTACGACGAGGAGCTGCCGGAGCTTCCCCGCACCCGTTAGGACGAGGAGCTGCCGGAGCTTCCCCGCACCTGCTACAATGAGGAGCTGCCGGAGCCGCCCCATCCCTGCTGTTACCCCGAGGAGCCCCCCGAGCAGGCCTGGCCAGACTTCCCAGAAGTACTGCCGGACCTCCCAGCCAGCCCTGGCCGTGAGGAACCTATATGGCTGGACTTCCCCGGAGCGGACACCACGGACCAGGTAGGCCCGGAGGCGGATATTGGAAGTAGCCCGGGGGCAGCCGACCCTAGTCAGGCTGCAGAGTTACCTGTATCCTGTCAGTGTGTTGCGGTCAGGAACCCCACTGACCGTTAGTGGTGATAGCCGCTATTAGGGCCCCGGACTGGAACGCGGTGGAGTGGGTGGGCCTGCGTTCCCCCTGCCACCCGTACCCGGGTGGCAGAGTCCCCCTCTCCCTGGCCTAAGGAGGCCATCCAGTCTATTGATTGACTGCTCGACCCTGAGCCATGAGGGTCAGAGCCTTTGTAACCGTGTGTGGTGCCCCGCCCGAACCAAGGGCCTGAGCCCCTTTAACTGTGCCACTGCTCAGTCCCGCCCCAAAGGGCCCGAGCTGCATGAACTATTGACTGCTCGACCCTGAGCCATGAGGGTCAGAGCCTTTGTAACTGTGTATTTGGTGCCCCACCCTAACCAAGGGCCTGGGCCCCTTTTGCTGGGCCACTGCTCGGTCCTGCACCAAAGGGCTTGTCATAAACAGATAAGAAAAGTTAATAGCACAGAAGTACTTTATATCTCTTTGACTGTAAAGGGTTAACAAGTTCAGTAAGCCTGGCTGTCACCTGACCAGAGGACAGGATACTTTCAAATCTTGAGGGAGGGAATTTTTTTGTGCTGTGCTGTTAGTTTTGGTTGTTGTTCACTCTGGGGGCTCAGAGGGAGCAGATGTGCAACCAGGTTTCTCTCCAATCTCCCTGATACAGGTTCTTATAGATTCAGAATAGTGAGTACTAGATAGATAAAGCAAGTTAGGCTTATGGTTGTTTTCTTTATTTGCAAATGTGTATTTGTTTGGAAGATGTTCAAATGTGTATTTGGCTGAAAGGAGTTCAAATTGGTATTTTTGCTGAAAAGATTTTAATTTGTACTTGTATATTTAGGCTGGGAGGGTGTTCCCAGTGTCTATAGCTGAAAGACCCTGTACCTATTCCATTTTAAATTTACAAAGATAATTTTTACTGTTTTTTCTTTCTTTAATTAAAAGCTTTTCTTGTTTAAGAACCTAATTATTCTGGTGAGACCCCAGGGGACTGGGTCTGGATTCACCAGGGAATTGGTGGGGAGAAAGGAGGGAAGAGGGAGAGAGAGGCTGATTTCTCTCTGTGCCAGGATTACTTTCTCTCAGGAAGAGTCTGGGAGAGGGAAAGAGAAGGAGGGAGGAAGGTGAATTGTCCTCTCTGTTTTGTGATTCAAGGAGTTTGAATCACACAGTGATCTTCCAGGGTAACCCAGGGAGGGGAAGCCTGGGAGAGGCAAAGGTGGGGGAAAGGGTTTACTTTCCCTGTGTTTAGATACAGAGGGTCTGGATCTTGGGGGTCCCCGGGCAAGGTTTTGGGGGGACCAGAGTGTACCAGGCACTGTAATTCCTGGTTGGTGGCAGCGCTACAGGTTCTAAGCTGGTGATTAAGCTTAGAGGAATTCATGCTGGTACCCCATCTTTTGGACGCTAAGGTTCAAAGTGGGGAATTATACCGTGACAGGGCTCGAGCTGCCTGAACTATTGTTGCTCAGCCCTGAGCCAGGAGGGTCTGGCCTCTATAACTTTGTGTTCATTGCCCCGCCCTATAGCAGAAGGCTGGGCCCTGAGCGATTGTGCAGCATCACTCAGCCCTGAAGAAAGGGGCTGACGTAGACAACGCGTATCGAGGCCGGTGTAGCTCCCCTCCTCCTCAGGGAGGGTCGAGCCCTGGCTGTGCGCCTTTACAGTACAAAGAATCTTTCATAGAAATTTGTCAGAAGAAATAAGAATGACTGCTCACCTCACTGCATTCGCAGAGAAATTAAAGACAAACAAACAAACACTTCTTTGCCCAGGCTATCCCATAAACCCTCACTCTCATGAATTCATTCATAAAGTAAAAGGAAACAAAGAAAAGCAAACAAAGCTTCCTTGTTGATGATGGAACACACATATAGCTAAGCAATTATCGTTTTGTTTTGACTGGCTTGGTTTGGGGTATTAAATGCCTAGTGAAATGCAGTGAAATAATGTGTAGTGCTGGAAACAGAAGCAGTATGGAAGATTTAAAAGGACTTATTCTCCTAAGAGGATTTATAGAGAGAGTCACTCTCTTAAATCCACCAAAACCTCCAAAACACATTTTTCAAACATGTACACTTGACAAATAAACTTTATTTGATCTCTACAAGAACTTAAATGGGATTTAGTATATTTGATGCTGTTTCTCATGAAATCTTACTCTAAAAATAATTCAAAGTGTCAAACTGTGAAAGGGACTGAAAATCATCCAAAGGACCAAAACAAAAAGAAGAGAATACTACAGATATTTGGTGAACTGGGGGGAGGTATATAGTGAGTTACCCCATCTTTTTTTAAACAACTTTAATGATCTGAAAATGGACTAATGGCATGTTAATGAAATATTAAAATGATACTGAATAGAGAGGTGCTTTGAATTCCAGCCAGGCTAATACAAAGGGACACAGAAAGGTTAGAAATATGGGCAGAAAACAACATGAGACTCAGACTGGAAAAATCATGCCTCCTTTCTTGGGCCATAATGCAAATCTACAACCATCTTTGCTCCCAGTACCCAGTAGAACTTGACCAGACCAAAGGGTTTAGAGCCCAGATCCTGCGAGCTATGTAGGCACCTAATTATCATTGAAATTACTGGGAAGTAGATACCTAATACCTTTGAGGATGTGGGCCTAATCCAGGGGTGGGTAAACTTTTTGGCCTGTGGGTCACATCTGGGTATGGAAATTGTATGGCAGGCCATGAATGCTCACAAAATTGGGGGTTGGAGTGCAGGAGAGGTTGAGAGCTCTGGCTGGGGGTGTGGGCTTTGGGGTTAGGCCAGAAATGAGGAGTTCAGGGTGCAGGAGGATGCTCCAGGGTGCAGCAGGGGGTTAGGGTGTGTTTGTGGGGAGTGAGGGCTCCAGCTGGGGGTGCAGGCTCTGGGGTGGATCTGGAGATGAGGGGTAGGGGGCGTAGGAAGGTGCTTCAGCCTGGGACTGAGGGGTTTGGAGGGTGGGAGGAGGATCAGGGTGCAGACTCTGGGAGGCGCTTGCCTCAAGCAGCTGCCGGAAGCAGTGACATGTCCTCTCTCCAGCTCCTATGTGAAGGCATGGCCAGCAGCTCTGCATGCTGCCCTGCCTGCAGGCACCATCCCTGCAGCTCCCATTGGCCACAGCTATGCATAAGAGCTAGAGGGGGGACCTGCGTGGAGCCATGGCACGCACGGAGCAGAACAAGTCCCCAACTCTGCTCCCGGCTGGAGTGCCAGAGTGGAGCAAGCCCCCAGAACCTGCTCCCTGGCAGGAGCACAAGGACCTGATTAAAAGGTCTGATGGCCAGGAAGCGGCTCACGGGCCACAGTTTGCCCACCCCGGCCTAATCCAAGATTTTTAAATTTCTTCATGTCACAGCTGGTTCCAAATCAGCATGCAATTTCTGCTGCTAGCACTCTAGCTTTGATAAAAATGTCACCTCTCACCGGTCACCTCTCTACAATGCACTCGGAAAAGGATGATGGGCATCAGGATTTTCACAGTCAGGGAAACAAAAAATTATGATGTCCAACAGGCTACTGAATTAGTTCATCAGCTGCACATTATTCTTCCTCAGAGCTGTTTGAAACCAGCAATCTTCATACTTCACAGGCAGCCTTGTAAATAGTTATTCTACCTTGAAAGGAGCAAATGTGAGCCCAGATCTCAAACCACTGATGGACATACTTTAACACTCCCTGTCCCTCAATCCCCAGATTCAGCCTAACAGCAAACTCCAGAATGTGATCAGTTTCATGTACTGAGCCAGAAACTATCTCAAACAATTCCATGATTGTCACGACAGCCAGTTTCTGGGGGAGTTATTGTCCACATGAACACAGAACTCCCTGCAGACAATCAGCCTTCGTGACTCTAACATCAAATCAGACAACATTCTGGCTGTTCAGCCATGGGACCTGAAGTGCAGCGAAACCAAAGCCATCTTCACTACATCCTTAGACTCAGATATAAGGTGGACACAATGATATTAATCAAATATGGCTTAGAGCAGTATCTAAGGCCATTTAAGGCCAGCACAACACCATTGCCTCTTGAGATTTCTGCTTAGCTGAGAACCACACAGGAGACAACTGGCCTAACAATAATCCTGTAGCATCATCCAGCAAGGTGTCGGTAACATATGCAAAATTCAGAGTTTCATGCATGCCACAAGTTTGTGTTACACAGTGAGAATGACAGACTGGGCTTCCCCTTCAAAGATACACTGTATAAATGTATGACCATCTGTAAGGAGGCGCCCTGGCTCCCCGCCGTGCCTGAGAGGGACGAGCCAGAGCAGGTGCCTCAGTGGGCGGAGTCAGCACTGCCTGTCCCCGCCCCCCGGAAGTCAAGGGGCGGGACAGGAAGTATAAAAGCCCGGCCCCACAGCTCAGTTGGAAGCAGGCTGCCGGAGAGGACAGATGCTGGTGCCCGGGCTCCCACCGGGCCCAGCCTGCCCCGCGCCCACTACCCAGAGGAGCGCTGGCCGGACCTGCCCTGCGCCCACTATCCAGAGGAGCGCTGGCCGGACCTGCCCCGTGCCCAATATCCAGAGGAGCGCTGGCTGGACTTGCCTCAGACCCGGTACCCAGAGGAACGTCGGCCTGACCTGCCGTGTGCCCGATACCCCGAGGAGTGGCCTGAGCTTCCCCACGACCGGTACCCAGAGGAGTCCATGGTCTGGGACCCCCCAGATGACGCTGGCAAGGACCAGGTACCCAGAGAGGGGGAGGTTGGAAGTGGCCCGGAGATAGCCGACCCTGGTTTGGCTCCTGAGGAGCCCGAACCCATGTCAGTGTGTTGCGGCCAGGATCCCCACTGACCGCAGCGGGTCTTGACCGCTGCTAGGGCCCTGGGCTGGAACGCAGTGGAGTGGGAGGGCCTGCGTTCCCCCTGCCACCCGTAACCGGGTGGCAGACTCCCCCTCTTCCCGCCTATTGCCACTGCTGTGCCCTGATCCAGAGGGCCAGAGCTAACTAGACTTGTGTTTGGTGCCCTGCCCGAACCAAGGGCTGGGCCCCGTTGACTTTGCCACTGCTCTTCCCTGATCCAGAGAGCCAGAGCTAACTAGACTTGTGTTTGGTGCCCCGCCCGAACCAAGGGCTGGTCCCCGTTGACTTTGCCACTGCTCTGCCCTGATCCAAAGGGCCAGGGCTAACTAGAACTCTTACTGCCCCGCCCTGCCCAAGGGCTGGGGCTTATTTACTTTGAGAGCCCTGACCCGGCTAGAGGGCTGGGGCTCTACCTTGTTTGCAGACCCTGTACCCCCTCAGCCCCTGCAGAGGGGCTAAGCCTACCCGGACTGTGGCGTGCTAGGAGGCGCCCTGGCTCCCCGCCGCGCCTGAGAGGGACGAGCCCCAACACGACCGGCTTACACCATCATAACACTTACAAGAAACAGAAGTTGCTGTGGATCTTCACAGTGGTGGAAGGATGAATCTCTGTTACTATAGACTAGTTTTTTTTGTAACAACCCATGTTTAAAATAACACATATATTTATTAATTTCAATAAAAACCAAATCAAATGAAACCAATAATTGTTATGGTTCACATATCAAAGTAGAATGAGGTAGATTATTTTCAGTGTCTTTTTTTCCTGAATCCTTTCATCTTCTTTCCAGCCATTTATTGTAGGCGAGCCGTCCTGTACAGACCACTCGTGAGATGGCAATTAGATTCTGCACTGGAATTCATGACTATCTTCATTAATAAAGATGCCAATGCCTTACACATGTTTCTAAATAGATCCTAAAGAACAGAAGACAGGTTTCTGCAGCAAAATGCTAGGTACTTTTTAGGGATACCTTTTCCCACTGAGCTATTACAAGTCTCCTTTCACCATACCTCTTTTGTGTTGATTAATGACTTCACTGTGGAGCCCATGTCAAACAAAGTTACAGTAACACAGTGAGCTCCCAAGAGGTAACAGTGTTGAACCCTGCAGACCTTTGCAAGAAGTGTTTTCTAAGTATCTGTACATTTGGTGTCAGATTGAATACATCTGGGATAGATTTAGACTGAGTTTGTGTTTTAGCAGAGTTATCCAACTGTTCAACACTTATTGAAAGTCATTCTTATCCCTTAGATAACTGCAACCTATTTATTAATCAACTATATGGAGAAGTCGATGAAAACATTCATGAGTACTTGGGAATTAGCAAAAAAATTCGGGAAACTTGAAAAGTGAGTGTTATACTGAAATACCAACCAAATACTTTAGAAAAAAAGTGTCTCCTTAGGGCTGAAGGTTATTTTTAGTACATGTATATTGGGTTAGAGATATTCATTTGGGGTGATGCCAATGGGAACACTGCCATTAACTTCAATAGAGTCAAGATTTCAGCCTTTACTTATTTATTTATCTGTAGACATTATATTATAGCTGTTCATTTCTTTCCAATTAGCAAGAACAATAAAACAATAAAATTTGACAACTGTCTCTAATTACAAGGCTAGACTCTCCCAGTTCTTATACACAGTGAGGAGGGAGAGAATAAAAAGCCTCCTGCACCATCTGTGTGGCCAATATATGGGCCTGGAAGAATTCCAGAACTCCACTGCATCTTCTGTACTCTCTGGGGCCACATGGTAGCATAATGGGGAAGGAAGGTATAGGAATCAGAAGGGGGTAGCAAGCTGCACCCCATTCCAGGATTTCCTGAGCCAGCATGTCTCCCATTGCACCCTTTGGAATGTACACTGCTTCCTACTATGGGTAATGCCCAGTTTGCACAATGTAGCCCTCAGCACTCATATTCCTAATCCCATTGCAACTTCCTGGAAGGTGCTCTACCATGTCAGCTGGTGGGCAGAGGGAGTGAGTCCCACAGGAGAGGAGTTGAGAATAGACTCTTTGGGACTACAACCAGAGCTGGTGTGTGTGGAGGGAGTTAAGACAAAAAGTGGATGAACATTCTCTTCTAAAAATACTGAATGGCGAGGGAGAACTTAGACTTTGTCCCAGCCAAGATTGCACTAGATGGGGAGAGATTCAGATTCGCTGAAGGGCTCAAGTTAGCACTCCAGAGGTCTCAGTTGGTTCAAAGTATTCATATGCCTGTTATGGTAGGCATCAGGTGGCACTGTTACAATATGAGCAGTTACAGCTCTATATAAATAGCAATAATTAAAAAGAGATGAGACTAGAGCTCATAGAAGGTACAGAAGAGAAGGCGCATAGCGAAGAAAAGATGTTGAAAAGGAAAGGGTGCATTGATACGTCTCACAGATGTATTTAATTCAGTATTTAAACAAGAGTCCGAGAAGCTATGTCTATCATAAATCACAATAAGGCATCTGTGGTGCTTTATAAATGTCTCTTTGTGACCCAGAGTCTGCCTCACAATAAGGTTATTTTCTTTGCAGTAGAGTCAAGAGTCAATATAAGATTAAAGAGTCTGAGATGAATTGGGTCCAAGAAGTGAAACAATTTGACTAAAAACTCCTGCACGGGTAACAGTTCTTACATGAGAAATATGAATGTAAATTGGGCAGTCGGCAGATCATAACAAACAACTGGATCATTGTCTACTTTCTTTGTAATAATAACACATTATTTCAAGAAGACTTAATAATGGATATTTTCCTTTTTCTTATTTATACTCTACCTATAAAGGTTCAAAGAAAGTTTAATACCCTTCTAGGCAACTCTATACATTTCTGAATTTAATGGAACAGGAGTAAATTTTATGCTTATTGAAAGACACACTTTTTATGTGTTTGCCTAGTTAATCTGGTGTCTCTGTTAAGAAATGCTGTGAATGATAAACATGTGTCCTTCCCAGATGTGTAACACACCAAAAGCATAGTAAACTATACTTAGCAGTAGTGGTATGCACTGAAACATCACAAATGAAATGTACATGTAACCACCAATACCTTAATGAGTAATATCAATTCATTTCAAATTATCTAGAACTGGACCCAAAGACAAATCGCCTCATTGCTTTTACAGCCTAGAGGCTAGTTTCAGACTTGAAACTAAAAAGTGTGACTACTTAAGGCTAGATTGTTAGTATCCCTTGAAATAGCGTGCAGGAAAGGGAGCCGGGGAGCCTGGCAAGGAGCTATCTTCTGTGCATGGCCTGTGCAAGGGCTATGTAATGACTAGTGTTGACAGCATCTCTGCCAATATGTGGTGCTGTATCTTTATCTTAGTGCTAAGTTATTGTCTTGTTTTGATATGATGTTATATTTGGCCAGGAAGAAGAAATGTGAGGGGAGTTGGAGGAAGATTGTAGTCCTGCCTGGAGTGCTGGAGTTGTTACTTACAGTGTCCCAATAAACCCTTTATTATAGAAGCAAATATTACAATTACTCACAATAGTGTCCTGTATCAGGGACTGCTCATCCTCTGGGAAGCAAATCAACCTAAAAAGGCACAGGTAGAGATTGGGAAACATGGTGACATGGCCAGGGCTGACCCTAGACCAAATGGCGCCGCAGATGAGGAGTTTCTTTGGTGCCACACCCCTCCATTTGTTCAACTTTTGAACGTGTTATTTTTATTGCATTTGTAGCCCGTTTCATGACTTTAATGCATCATTTGCATGCATGATTTATACCTGTTATATAAGATGATAAAATTTCATTCTAAGATCTGTAAATCTGTAGTAATTCATGCCATACATAAGCAAATAAAAATCTTTTCCTCTAAGCTTATATAAACTTTTTAATTTTAAGAATAACTGAAATGTACTAACATCAAGAAATTCAACTGTGCACCAACATTGTGTGGACCAATATTAAATAGTGTTACAGTAGGTGACAGCTTTATAATACTAATCCTAATCCTTTAGTTCAAAAGGTCGTTTTTCTCACATTGGCCCTCGTGAACTGAAGCACAGCATCAGAGAGAACCAAAGATTGGCCAATGGCATTTTCAAGCAATAAAATAGCAAGTACTATTAGTCTCTCATTGGCCATTGTCAATAGAAGATATCTTTTAATGAGACTCAGCTTAGAAAAGCTGCACTCACCACTCGCAGCTGTGACTGGATCATGAACAGAATTCTCAAAACTATCCACACATTAGGAAAAGTGTCCTTCAGCTCTGCATTATGAATGAACTTGAAAACTTGGAGTGGAGAGTCCTTCCCATGTGCAAAATGTGATGGATGTTGTCCAATTTGACACAGTGATCTTTATCATTGATGTCTGTACATTCCCCAGGTGTCAGCGTCTGGTGAAGGTCGTACAATCATTCAAGAGTGCTGTCTTGTCAACTGGAAGCTTCCTAAGGTCATGGAAACCCCCCTTATCACCAAGTCTTTTCATAGTGCTTCATTTGTCTGAATCTTTCTTCGATGGACACTCGAGCAGTGTTAATGAGCGAATGAAAAAATTCTCTCTCCTCATAATCAAACTGTCTCTTCTTCAACGAATAAGAGTTTCCTTGAAGACAGGCTCAACTCCTAAGTTTTCTGACATTTCTTTGACAACAGCAATGACATCTTCAAATCCATTGTCTCTATAGGCCACAACAAAATTAAGGCAGCATCTCATTAAAGTAGTAGCAGTCACAATGTCCATTGACAGAGTTTGTAATGCTTTGCTTACAATGTTTGCTTGGAACAGGGCATCCTGCTAAACCACAATTGAGACCATAAATTTGAAGTCACAGATCTGGTTTGCCAGGCTTTGTGCCTCGTGTCGGATTCTGGTCTCAGCTTTACTCGACTGCACCAGTTCCATCAGGGCATTGTAAACCTCAATCACTTGGTACCTCACTGGCCTTAGGCTGTCAGTGCAGCCCTCCCAGCAAATATCACTTAACAGCTTCACAGTCAGATTTGCAACATTGCCCTTGAAGCTTTTCCACTTGATAGTTGATGCTGAAAATAGGACATATATCCTTTGCAGTACTCTAAAGAGGGAGGTTGAATCTAAAGAAGATGACACTGCATCTGACACAACCAGGTTGAGGGAATGGCAGCCACAAGGCATGAAGAAAGCTCTTGGATTCAGTGCAAGGATCCTTGCCTGGACACCACTGTTTCTTCCCTTTGTGTTCGTGCCGTTGTCGTAGCCTTGGCCACTGCTGTCCTGAAGCTTTATTTTGTTTCCATTCAAAACGTTCATAAACAGTTCTGTTAGGCCTTTTCCAGTAGAGTAGTTTACAGACTGGAAACAGATAAAGTGTTCCTTTACTTGGATACAGCCATCCTTGTCAACAACAAATCTTACTGTAAATGACATCTTTTCAATGTGACTAATGTTGAGAGTGAAGTCCATTATTACAGCATAGTACTTTGCTTTGCCAATCCACATCAATATGTTATCAAGCACCTTTCTTGCCATAAGGTCAATCAATTCATTTTGAATTGTTTTGCTGCAGTAATGATGCATAGCTTCTTTATGAACTACTCTACATAGGTGCTCACGCATGATATCATTTTATTTCTGAAGATGCTCTACCAAAGTGAGGACATTTCTGTTATGTTCAGTGAACAAGTTATGTCACGAGCCCCAGAAAGCCAAATTATTCTTTGCAAGGAAGAGGGTAATTGAGATCAGACACTCAAGCACGTTCTCCTGTGTTAGGTTTCTACATTAATAATACACTGGATTTCTGCATTTATGTATTCATTCAGCTTAAGCCTGGACTCGACTCCATCCATTAGGTGTAGGCCATAAAATGGCTGAGCAACTTTGCATGTTGCTTCAGAACATCAGCTAAATTATGCCAGTAATTGTACCCTGAAATATAGGGTCGGTTTATGAAAGGGTCATACAGTTTTTGCTATGTTTACCTATCTGTTTTGGGGGGTCAGCTTATAAAGGAACAGGCTAATGAATGAGTATATATATCTGGTGTCTCATTAAATATGTCCTCTATCAGTTGCTACTCACACTCTTCAAGTCTTAAAACAGAAGTACACTTTCACAATTATACTATAAAACAAGGTTCACAATATTGCACCTGTGGTCTTACTTCACTTCAGTTCAGTTTTATATCTCACTGACTGACTAGTGACTGCCTGCACCTTATATACCGATGAAGTCATGGCTGACAACATTCTAGGAAGTTCGAGGAAAATGTAGTCCTCAGAGTGTCTGGAAAGTTCCACGAGATTCTGCAAAGGTCCAGAAAGTTCTAGGAGGTTAATGAAAAATGAATCCACATATGGAATACCTGAATCATTTTATTCAAACATTCTATTTTCCTTTTGTAGTAAACAACAAAAAATACCACCCTGAGCCCAGTGCCCTCCAAACCTGGCATGCTAGGTGGTCGCCTCGGTCACCTACCCCTAAATTAAGCCCTGGTCATACCCCTGACATCTCCACACTCTCTCAAAGAGCACTGCTAATGCTCCATCTTTTTTGTTCTACTAGATGCAGAAAAGTACACAACCTCTGTCTGCACCAAGCATCCCCAGGAAAGATTGTGCCTTCTAAGTGAATATATCTGAATGGACTTCAAAGTAGTGAGAAAGAACAGCCCTTGACCCTGGTAGATGATCACAGTCAGCAATTTCTGGAGCTAGCCATAAGAGTGCTAATCCCAATGATTTCTCTGTGTATTAAATTACCTTAGAAATCACAAGACTTCACTTAATGTAACATGTTTATTTTGAAATTCTATTACATCTCCAGATATGAAAACATTATCAATGTCTTTTAAAAGCTATAATTAGACATGGGCCTGAGCCACAAAGTTGGACTCTGAATGCTAAAGGAAGTCCAGGGTTGGAGGAGATGCTGAATCTAGGTTTGTGATTTAGACATTTAATAATCATAACCATAACCACAATAATAGAAGTATAGAGACAGAGGTCAGTGGTCTAGAACAGAGGCAGATTCAAATGTCCCAAAAAGGTTAGGGGAACACTGGAGAATATTTGGATCTGGGGAGGTTGCTTCAGGTCCATCCTTAATTATGATCTTGACATATGGGGCAATTCTTCTCTCAGCCCAAATAAACAAAGAATAAACAAAGATCCAGACTGTGAATGCCTTATTCATGTTGTTGTGCAGCTATATACGTGACCAGTCCCTCGGGGGTCAGTAAGACTAACTCACGGGAGTAAGTGCTAATTAGTGTGAGGTAAGGGATTCACAGTTTGGCCCAACAGTGTCTATTATGTTCCATTATTTAAGGAACCAGAATCAAACATGGGTAGTGTACATGATGTCCAGTTCACAGTAATGCTTTTGTTACGAATTCTCGTTTCACAGACATGGTGTGTTATCCTGGACTATGTAACTCAAAGGGGTGGGGAGGGTTGATCTGAACAAGAAAGATTTTGAGAATATGCTGCTATAAGTTGAGTTCTACCTTCCATTTTAAAGTTTGCAACAATTCACTATGCACATTGATTGTCACAAACATTAAAATGCAAGGTAGGGGTATAATAATTGAGCAATAAAAAGAAATAAACTAAAGCAAAATATATATCCCATTTTCTGATAAACTAAACTATTATTTTTTTGACAAGTATATGGATTCATCATTACATGAAATTTGGTATTTAAACACCAACTTCATTTTTTAAAAATTATAAATAGAAATATTCCTACCTTAGACAGCAATGAACGATAGCTGCATTCAGAATAGTGTTTATTAGTTGTACAGCCTGATGACAACATGTAAAACTGGTGTGTGTTTCCTTTTGCTGATGAAAACTATCTGAAAAAAGTTGATTAATAGGATTTAGATGTGATACACTAAACCTGTCTCAGTTACATGGAGAGATAGATGTTGTCAGGGTAGAAAGGATAGTCCACATCTTTAAATCATTATAGAATTTTACTTCGTAAATGTTCCTTGAACTATCAAAGCATCATCTGCAGGACCACACATGGTCTGATGTTTAATAGACTTGAGAGATGTTAATGGACTGAGATTTCTAGCTGCTTCAAGGTTTGAAGGATTGCAGCAGTCTCTGAACATTAATCCCCTCCTGTTTATTAAGACAGAGCGTAGTATTTTAAATGACTGAATTTAAATTTAATGAGCCACTTTGGGTTAGACTTCAGGAGCACATTAGAGTGTTTATTATGTTTTGGTATTCAATGCTTAATGATTTTTTAACAAACATTTGTAAGCATCAAACACCTCAATTAGCTGCTGGTGTTACAAAGGGTTTACAAGTTTAAAGCACTGGCATTTGGTTTCATTTGGACATTCTTTTTAAGTACAATGGAATTTAAGATCATTTAATGGACTCTGTGTTGGGCTGCAGTGAGAACACTTTAAAAAGTGAGCCAAGGACAATTATTTAGATGCAGTTCGTATTGGAAATTCCTTTAATATCTAGGGCTAAATGTTGCTTTTGGTTACAGTATGCAACCTCCGGGGGGTTCATACATGTAGAAATGAGAACAGAATTTGGCCCTTCTGCACTACAGATGCATGAGCACACCCAAGGGCAGCATTTGGCCTGTTAGCAGTAATATATGACTGGATAACTTTCTACAAGGTATGTTTTAGTCAGACACAAATTATGGACTCCATGCAGGGGCAACTGGTTGGAATTCTGTGGCCTGTGATATATAGTACATCAGACTAGATGATCTAATGATCTCTTCTTGCTTTAAAATACAGGAGTCTATGAAAATTTGTCCATTTACTTTAAGGCTGAGTTTTAATAAATAGTCCTTTGCTTGGGTGTTCATTACAGTAGGAAATGATTGTCACATTCTGTTTTATTGAGTACTCAATTATTTCAATCCATCATCTATTGAGAGGCAATGCATGTACAACACTGTGTAAGTCAGGACACTACTTTGTAGACACACAATACTGTCATGATTGCTGTCGTGTGTGAAACACTGATACGCCAGCTTGGGTCAGCAGCAGCAGCGATTGAACCTGAGACCTCTGGCTCTTAATATAGGAGTCACTTATGCCTGAACTCACACTCCACATCTAAAGCTGTAGCAGTCTTTTAACCTATAGTTGGCCTAGCCACAACTAGCGGGAGACAGTGTCATACCAAGGAGGCACAGTTTATACTTCTAAAGATATTTGAATCATTCTGCACTGTAGACACCAATCTACATGCATATAAAAAGAAAACATATTTATTGCAGGGTGCTTTCCAGCACAATGCACCCAGGGTGTGGCGCTACCATCACTCTGGCATCAGTTTCCCTCCCATCTCAGTCCTGTAAAGTACACATACTCCATCATTAAGGTTGTTTATTAGAAGACACCAAAAAATGTATCCCTTGTTCATCTTTATGGCAGGGTTCTCTCCCAAGTCCTTGTAGTCCTTTCCAATTAGCCTGGTGTCAGGGCTTCACTTGGTGCGCTGTTGTCTGGAGCTGCCCCTGACTACAGAGCTTACTCTAGAATAGTTTATGACTCATATATGGTTAAGAATAATTTTCACACTGCACTAAAGTTTATTCCTTTGGATGCAGTGTACATGAAAGTTGAAGAATTTTTGTCTCTGAGTTTATTATAAAGCCTCTGTGAAGTAGCAGTATTAAATTGATTTGAGACCTCTTTCATTTTATGTTCTTCTTCTGAACGCTTCACTCTCATGTCTTTTTTAATTAAATCCAGTGCATGCCACAGTGAAAACAGGAATCTTTTCTCACTGCTTTAAGAGTGCAATTCTCTGCAAAAGATTACATATCCTTACATTAAAAAGCAACACAAAAAAGTGTTGAGACAGAGGTCTTATTATTGTGCAATAACTTTGCTTTGTTCATAGAATTACCATTTTAGCTATAATCTGCTATTTTACTACTTGTAAATTGTGGTTTTTTTATCATTTTACATGTACTCATTTATTGGTTAGGCACTATTTCTCAGTGCTTTCACTGTGGAATCAGAAGATGTATATTGTTTATGGTTGCATTTATATATAAGTGTTATAACAAAAACTACTAATAGAACTGGTCTAAATTTCTGAACTTTGATTTTTTTTCAATGACATTTTTCATCGTAATTTTAAATTTGGATAAAAAAGAATACTTTTTTGCAAAAAGTTCCAATAATTCATCCTATTTTTCAACCAACTATAAACTGGTGGGACATTTTTCAAATTGTGATTAAATTTTCCGTCAAATTTTACAAAAGGCAAAACTTTCACAAAAATATTTCCCATTTTTCAAGCATCTCTAGCTACGACTCATTAGATCTGGTCAGTAATTTCCTGTCAAAATGATTTTTCAATAGAAAACCAGTTTCTGCAAAATTAAAATGTTCCATTGGGAAAATTAAAATGAAAATTTCATTTCAGAATAGTATGACCCACAGCAAAATATTTTTATCTGTTGAATTGAACTGAAAATTAAACTGCATCTGCCTATGGTTCTGGCATGTCTCATGGAAGCTGTAGCTTGAGTTCTTCACATCTCCATAGTCCATATGGTTCTACTTGGCTGGACAACATCTTCCACGATGCATTATAGTCTCTCCTCTGACCAAAATATGTCATACCTCATGGGACTCACATTACTTGTGGCACATAATAGGAGATATAGATCATCCAGGAACCCTGACCATTAGAGAGGAATAAGGTCAGGAGGCACCTGAACAACAAGTCCCATGAGGCACTGCAACACAATAGGCAGGTACAATATAATGTTGAAACTAACTCACAATGAAATATTTCGATTTGGTTCAATCACCAACATCAACAATTTAAACATTTCAAAACAGAAATTGTAACCTTTTGTTGCATGAAAAATTGATTCAAGATGAAAAGCAGTGCTGAAATACTGGAATTTCCAAGAAGAAAGAAATTCTAATTTTCATTCAGATCTGTTACTTAAATAATAATATTTAGGAGTAAACTCTGCCTGCAAAACCTCACTGGGACCCTTTCTAGAGCAGTATAGAACTGTACCAACACAGAGCTATGTCTCTGAAGCATGATAGAATTTGCACTCAAATTTGCTAAATGTATAAAGAGGAATTTGGAATATTTCTGAAGTACAAACTGAGGTTTAAAGGCTTGTGTATTACATGGGTTTTGGTAGATTCTCTTTACAGTGTTCATCCAACACCTATTCGTTGGTATTTTCAATAGTAATAGATAGTTATATACCACTATTATTAAGCTATATAAAATACCAGCTCTGGCAGTGAATAAACAATTTCTGAATCTAAATTATAGGATGGAAAATTCAGACAGAGAATTTTCCCCCCAAAAAACTGACCACGACTGTTTTAGTTTCCAGCACTGAAAACTCTACAAATCTGATATTTGATGCATGCAAAACATACAAATGACAGCTTTCTATACAACCTCACTGAAAATGATTTGCAATGAGGTTTTCTGTATAATGTTACTCCCTTTCTATGTGGGTAGAGAATACTTGGAGCTTTCCAAATGATCTGTTGTGCACAACAAAATTGTGCCGTTTTTTCCGCAGATCCAGCACAGGGATTGTTCGGAGCTGCCGCTCACCGAGGGAGCACAGATGACTCTACAGTGTCCTACTGAATGATGTAGCCTGCTCTTCCCATGCTGATGCACTGTGGGGGCCCTTTCAGGTGATGCATGCTCCCATAGCCACATGAAAGGACCATTGTCTGTACTGGGGTGAGAACATGAGTGCTCTTTCCTGTGGAGTGCAGAAAGCAGCAGGAAGCTCCTTGTCTCCTTCTTACTATACACTCATAATTCAGCCTTCATATCTATAGAGGGTTGTTAATCAGCTACAGTGTCTTTCACTCACTGGCTTGAATCCAGTCCAGGCTTGTGGCAGGTCCATGACCACACACTCTTACTATCTGATAGCCTGTATGAAAGTAATTATTGGTCGTAGTCCAGCTTTTAAATATTGTGCTATGAATATGCATTTCATTATTTAACCAGTTCACGTATCCCTTGATGTGGGATCACAAGAGAGAAGGGAATGTAGAGCAGGTTTACATGGCTTGATGGGGAGGAACTTTTAGAGATTTGATAGGAGTTTGATAAATGAGTGAACTGTTGAGGGCCATTCATCACTCTTAACGTGCCTCCTTTTGGCTCTACACGTACAAGTCTGAGCATGTGCATCATATTTGTATTATTCTTGCCAGTAAAATAATCTTGTCAAATGTAATAAATGAGATGAAATCACAAATGTAGGGTCAAAAGTAAAGATAAATATATGGTAACATTTCTACTTTTAAGATAAAATTTAAGGTAATTAAAATATTATTCTCCTCACTGAAGTCAAACAAATTATACCAGTATAAAGTGAAAGGAGAACTTGGTCCAGTCATGATATCCATAACCTAACTGGAGTAAGCATGTAACTGTACAAAAGTGAAATTGAAAAATGGCAACATTCTTTTGCTAAGATATGAGTCATAATGTCCCTCTTCTTCATTTTCTATCAGGAATGGAATCTAAAAGATATTACAGAAAAAGAATGTAACTAGGTGACACTTTCTAGAGATACTTTGGGCAATATAAATTCACTGAATATTGAATTAAAGTACAATAAGCAAACTTTTAAAATCTGCAGTTTTCAGAACTTCTTGACCAGCATGTTCCACAAGGCTGAGCTACTATTCACTACTTCATGATCATGATATTTCAAATTGTCTGAGTAAAATTGTATGTGAAGTGAAGAGGCTTTTTTGAACTGCAAATGCATGTGTACTGTTTTCAACATTCATTGGACAGCTATGTATTACTTCGAAGTGATAGATTTTTTCCACCCGTCTGGATTCTTTTGTTCCAAACTGGATTCCTCAATTATTGGACACATATTTCAAGTTTCAAGAGAAATAATTTAGTGCTTCTTGATTTATAACTCTTTGCAAATACCCCCCAAAACAGACAAAAAAATCTATACAAAGTTCACTTGTTTCCATGATAAACACAGAGCCCAATTCTTCTTCCTTTGGAGTCAATGAACGTTTTGCTATTATCTTCATATAGTGGAAAAAGTGGAACCCAAAAACCCAAGCCAGGTTTGTTGAAAGACTTGCTAAGTTTTACACACAACTAGAAAACCTGGATTCACTTTCAAGAAAAGCTGGGCCAGTTTATAACTTTGCAAAATCCACAGTTACGGTATGAATATTTGCAAGTTTTGAGTGAATTGTGTGTTAAGATTTTGAGACTGTTTAAACCCTATGTTCAAACAATGGGGTACAAATGTAGAGAATGAAACTGAAGAAAACATTTTTACTGAGATGCAAAGCAAAATAAATGAACTTTTACTTCTCACAAACATACAAAAGTAGGCACTCCAATAAATTGGTGCCAGGATACCAAAATGAATACATAGATTCCACCAGATATCACTTTTTTGTGTACCTCCAAACAGTGAGTTGGCCCAAGTTTTAAACTGATTCCTTGCTAGACTGACTAGACCAGTGGTGGACAATCTGCGGCCCACCAGGGTAATCTGCTGGCGGGCTGCCAGACAGTTTGATTAAATTTGCACAGCTTCCCACAGCTCCCAGTGGCCACGGTTCACAGGTTGACCACCACTGGCCTAGACTGAGGAGGAATACTGTATGGGAAAAAAAACATGCACCAGAATAGGTTTCCTTGCCCGGTCCTATCTCATAAGGAGAAGGTGATACACTTATAATAAAAAATTAAGGCTCAAATCCACAAAAGGGGCATTGTGATTCTGAGTGTCACAATGCCTAAATTAGGTGCCTATAAAATCATAAGAAGAACACTGAAATCCACAAAGCCTGAGTTAGGGGCCCAGGCTCCTGGTACAATGCATGGGGACAGAGAAGCATCTTAGAATGCAAGCCACAAAGCCAGCACACTAGATGGGGAGCCTCCTAAGCTAATCAGTGGCTGATGCTGACAAGAGGAGTGTGTGCTAAGCCATGCCCTTCTTAGAGTTTGGCACCTACATCCAGGCTGCCAGAAGATGCCTATCTTTGCTTGTGGTTCATGAACTGGGGGAAGACAGGTTTTGCCTAAATCTTGTGTGGGGCCCAATCTGATAGCTGTGCTCAGAGGCTATCTAACTCCACACAGAAGGAGGAGGAAGAGGGGCCCTCCCTTATAACCTTTAGCCTAGTGATTAGGGTACTTACCCAGGATGTGGGAAATCTGTCTGATGAAGGGAAGGAATTTGAACTGGGATATGTCACCTTTCATATGAAATCCATAACCACAAGGATATGGGACATTTTGATGTGAGTGTCCTTCAATCTCTCCTATTGAAGCTGTACCATCCTAATTAAATATTAACTGAGGGAGATAAACAGTTAGAATGACTCTATAGCTGAGTGGTTAGGGCACTCCCCTGCAAGGTAGTAAATCCCTGTTCAAATAACTTCTCTTGCAGAGTCAGGGCCTTGAACAGGGGACCTCCTACATCCAAGATGGGTAACCCTAACCACAAGGCTAAAGGAAGCTACTCTTGAGCTGTGTTCTGGAGCTAGGTGGCCTGGGCATGTCTGCTGGCTCAGGCCCTGCACACGGGTTAGGCAGGTGAATACCTGTCTTTCCCCTTGTTCGTAAGTCGCTCTGGGGCTTAGATGGGAGTTAGGTGTCTGGGCATCTAGAGTGGGTCAGTAGTGCACATGCTCTGAAGCTGAAACATGAGCACCTAGAGCACTTTTACTGAAAAAACCTTAGGAACTGAGTGACTTGAGGCACCTACAGGGCTAGGGGGCAGTTTTGTAGATCGGAGCGGTGCCTGAAAATGTTGGGCACCTAAGTACCACTGTGAATCCTACCTTAAATTCCTTTCACTAATACAATAGGGAACACATTTATTTGCATTTATCTGTTAAAGGTACTGTATGGTAACAGTAAGAACGACTGGCTTGAATTGATTCCTGTCTGTGGTCCATCTTCCTGCTACTGTTTGTAGACTAAAATTAATCAACAAAATAAGGCTTTTCTCTTTATATACTACGAATATATATATTCATAAACAGGTGAAAGTGCAAATAGGTCATCTATGGGCTTGTAGAAGAGGATCACCCAATCCAGGCCCAGGCCCATCTGCTGTCCCAGTTTCCCCCTCCTTCTAAATGAAAAAACACACAACAAGTACTTTCTAGTTAACTCTCCCTTTCCTGTGGTCAGTCTATTAAAATAGTGTTTAAAGAGCCTCTGACTGGGTTCCAGCTCTTGGTGCAGGGTACTCTGTTATCCTCCTTTAAGGGTGTGTATCTAATATAAGAACATAAGAATGGCCATACAGTGTCAGACCAAAGCTCCATCTAGCCCAGTATCCTGTCTTCCAACAGTAGCCAATGCCAGGTGCCCCAGAGGGAATGAACAGAACAGATAATCGTCAAGTGATCCATCCCCTGCTGCCCATTCCCAGGTTCTGGCAAACAGAGACTAGGGACACCACCTCTGCCCATCCTGGCTAATAGTCATTGACGGACCAATTCTCCATGAACTTATCTAGTTCTTTTTTGAACTCTGTTATAGCCTTGGCCTTCACAATATCTCTGGCAAGGAGTTCCACAGGCTGACTGTGTGTTGTGTGAAAAAATACTTCCTTTTGTTTGTTTTGGATGTTAGAGATCATGGGTAAAAATCCTGAGGCATGCATAGTATATTGAGTGAAAATTGCAAGAAGAGGAAGAATTATCCACCGGTTAGGGCCCAAGCCTAGTTTTTGGGAAACTTAAAATCAATTCCCACTTCTGCCATGGACTTTGGTGTGACGGGGGGGTGTGTGTCATAAACAGATAGTTAGGGGTTAATGCCTCTTCTTAACCCTTTAATATAATCTAATATATTAATATATTAGATTATATTAAAGGGTTAAGAAGCTCAGTAAACACGGCTGACACCTGACCAGAGGACCAATAAGGAGACAAGATACTTTCAAATCTTAGTGGGGGGAAGTCTTTTGTTTGTGCTCTTTGTTTTGGGGGTTGTTCGCTCTTGGGACTAAGAGGGACCAGACATCAATCCAGGCTCTCCAAATCTTTCTGAACCAGTCTCTCATGTTTCAAACTTGTAAGTAACAGCCAGGCAAGGCATGTTAGTTTTATTTTTGTTTTCTCAACTTGTAAATGTTCCTTTTTGCTGAGAGAATTTTACCTCTGTTTGCTGTACTTTGAACCTAAGGCTAGAGGGGGTTCCTCTGGGCTATATGAATCTGATTACCCTGTAAAGTATTTTCCATTCTGATTTTACAGAGATGATTTTACCTTTCTTTCTTTAATTAAAAGCCTTTTTTTTCTTAATACCTGATTGATTTTTCCTTGTTTTTAGATCCAAGGGGATTGGATCTGGACTCACCAGGGATTCATGGAAGAAAGGAGGGGGGATGGTTAATTTCTCCTTGTTTTAAGATCCAAGGGATTGGATCTGGACTCACCAGGGAATTGGTGAAGGAGTCTCTCAAGGCTACCCAGACAGGGGAAGGTTTTGGGGGGACAGGGAGTGATCCAGACACTGAAATTCTGGATGGTGGTGGCGATACCAGATCTAAGCTAGTAATTAAGCTTAGAAGTGTCCATGCAGGTCCCCACATCTGTACCCTAAAGTTCAGAGTGGGGAAGGAACCTTGACAGTGGGCAAGCACTTTGTTTATTTGGGCTTCAGTTCCCGATCAGTAAAAGGGTGATAATAGCACTTTTGTACCTCAGAGGAGGGTTTTGAGAATAAATACATTAAAGATTGTGAAGAGCTTGGATATTATGAACTCTGACAGAATCAGGGGTATGTTGGTTTTTTAAACAAAAAGCTACATTTGAAAAGTTATAGGTTTAGGATTGGTATTAACCACGAAGATTGTGATCTTGAAAACACTTACACACGTGTTTTACTTTACCACTGTCTGTAAATCACTGCACTACTTATGATAGTGACATTTACTATGTGCATAAGTGTTTGCAGGATCAGAGTCTAACTGTAAAAACTTCTGTAGCTGGCTAACACTGCTGAGCTCGCAAGCCCTCAGCATACTTCCCACTTTTCACTGTATGTATTATAAAAAGTCACTGGAGGCCAGGCAAGTTCATCAGACTGAGCTGCCTTGCAAGGTACTACAGTTAGAGCTGGTCCCGTTAAAGTCAATCGCAAAATGCTCATCAACTTCAGTGGGTCTCAGGGGCATAGAAAAAATAGGCCTAATGCTTTGAATAGAGCTGGTAAAAAAAAATTTAATTCCAACATTGTTCCATACAAAGTTTGCATTTTTTGTTAAAACTGTTCCCATTCTTTGGACCAGCCATAATTTGGAGACCTTCAGTTTCCACATTTTCACTTTCTCTTCCAATTAAAGTTTGTTAGTCTTCCAGATAGGGTGTATGTTTTGGATACTTAGGGCACTCAACTTGAAATCTGTGTTGTATGGATCTGGTATGAGATTCACATTTTACCAATTTTTACCTGCTACCTTCTATCTGCTGCGGTAAGCAGCAATCTCAAGATAGGAGTTCATGGATTCCTAATGCAGAGAGAGCATCTCCCGCCTAGCTCTTGTGGGGAGGCAAGAAGAGCAAAAAAATCACAGTCATGAGACCCCATCCTTGGTTCCCATTGAAAGATGTTTAAGAAGCTGGGAGACCTGAACTTCTTCAAGAGATGACATTTGCCCTACTTCTCTTTTTGGGGGTTGGCTGCCAAAAAGGTCATTTGCTATCCCACAAGGCTTTGGATGAACAAGGTGGCACTCTGCCCAATGTAGTAGCAGCAGATCTTGGAAACTGTCCACTTCATTAGCCGATTGAGCACTATAGGGACCAGACCAGATCTCAGCTAAGCATGGGGCAAACCCTACCTCCAAGTGCTGTGTGAGTAATTAAAAAACATTGTTGAATTATTTATTTTTTAGAAGTTGAGAAATGTGTTAAATATATCACTAATGGCAGGATTGTGACTTCAGTGGGGAGTTGCGATTAAAAATGAATAGCATCCTATAGGCTTACATAAAATAGGGCCTCATAACAATTATACCTTGTCTGAGGCCACTTCCTTTAGTATTCCTGTAGAGCTTCTTTGGGATAGTGTTTATGATTGATTCATTCATTGAGTTTTAAGTCCAATAGAGATTATTAGAATCCTCTAGTTTGACCTCCTGCATAACACAAGCCACAGAGCTTTACCCATGACATTGGCCATGACAATTCACAACACTTCCATCTGATACATAGTGCGCTATAATACTTTCAATTATCATATATGAACAATCAGTATAAAGTAATAGGAGGACAAAGACTATTACTTAGAATATTTTTAAATAGTAGCCATACATGCTCCTTATGGGTTATTTAAGGTTTCAGAGCAGCATAAGAGCTCCACACGTTATGACCACAAATGAAAAATATGAACAATCTGGGGAGGCATACACTGTCTTAAGATGAGTGAAGTTAATTGTGTGACATGTTGAGGAAACTATCCCAAACTACACTTTAAAAAAACAGTAAATACTTGGAATGATGATTTCGCTAGGGTGCCAAGTGTTCGCGTGGAGGGAGTACTCTGTTTTGCTCGTGTTGTCAAAAAGGATACACAAATCCCTGCCTGAGATGGATACATATCAGATGATTCATTTGTTTCAACATTCTAAATGGAACACTGACTCATCCCTGCATAAAATATCATATTTCACTTTCTTTATAGACACATTTTATGATAGCAATAAGCAAACCAAAGGGGTGAGATAATGATAAGATCTCAGCATTTTGGCTGTACTTTATGACTCACGATGCCTTAGGGATGGATTTTCAGAATAACCACACCTCTGGTTTTGTATCCTGGCCTGTATACAGAGTCTTGAAGTGAAAATCTGTATTAATCTAATCTTACAAACGTGCCATGTGTGAGCTGATTGTCTTTCTTCTCTCTGTAAAACAAGATGATGCATCTCAAGAACCCTTCCAGGTGATTTAGGGATTAATACATACTAAATCATCCCTAAATCTCACCTTTACTTGTGTTTTTAGTCCTTACTCAATGGGACAACTCTTGTGAGTTAGGATTGCACGGAAAGGTCTTAGAGCCATTACGATCAGGCTTGTGCAGGAAATCTACATATAGAACACAAACCAGTCTGGGGGTTGTGCTCTGAGGTTGGTACTCATGCTCCTGAGCTTCTCCAGACAGCTTGACTCCCAATAAGCAATCTCCTCTCCAATTTAGAGTTGGCTTACATGTGGCTCAAGAAGGGGCTACAACAAAGCTTCCCCTTCAGCGTTTCCAATTCCGGCATCTTGCAGAATATGGTGCCTTTTCATAAATCCCCAGCTCCTGCAGTTGTGTGACTGTGTGACAATATCATTTAATCTCTTGAGGGGTGGGGGAGAGGAGTAGAGGAAAAGCTAAAAGCCATGATCTCTGAACCTTCAACAACTAGAAGGCAAATAAAAAGAGCCCGACATGCACATTTTTTTAGTTGCATGATTTTTTTTTAAGCCAGTCTCATGACTTTTGAGGACTGAATCTGGAATTTGAATGTTTGGGGATTGGCAATGCAGTTGACTGCACAGCTGCCTCTTTCAATAGCAATCTGTGGGAAGCACAGACAGTACTCACCAGGCACTCCTCTCAGAGCAAATCAGTGAATAAAAGAGCCAGAGGAGGAAAACAGCCAGAGCCATTGGCCCATGGACCAAGGCTGGCATACTGTGAGAAGCGATCTGTGAATGGATGGAATAGACTGCTTCATGCCATACACCTGGAGCAGCCCTGAGACAGCATAGGACTGCCTGTAGCAGAACTTCCCTGCTGTTCCTCTGGGATTGGCACAACCTGCCCTGCCCTCCTGCACCGGGAAAGGGGCATGAAAACCACAATTTGGCCTTTAAAGTTTAGTAATGTTTTTTAAAATAAAGACCTTTAGAACACACTTTAAATCTAAAGTGGAAAACATCTGCACTTAAACTTGCTTTGTCAAGGAACTGTTTAAAATGCAAAGAGAAAAGCTGCAACATTTAAAAATTTGGAACCAAATGTATGGTATCGGGACTAATTGAGTGAATGATTGAGACCATCTTGTCCTAAATGCCAACAATTATTTAATGGAGCAAAAGCCCACACACAGCAATGCCTTTCTCTGCTAGAGTTGGCTATAGGCAGCAACCAACCCTCACCACCACCACTATCACTCTTATTTTCACTTTCCATTCCCTGCAGCCTCTTCCAAACCACATACACCCCAGCCAGAAGGAGAGGGGAACTCTGTTAGAGTTTTAATGCATATTTCCTTGCTGATCAGCAACAAAAATAAATTATGTTTTTATTCTGAACCTAGTGCTGAGATTCTTATTCAAGGTACTTCAATAACACTGCTCTACAGCCAAAATGCTTCTGAAATAAATGTAGTCCAACTTTATTAATTCTGGGTCACTGAGAACAAAAATGATGCTTAAAATTGTTAATTGGCTCTAGTTTTCAAGATATGCTATTGGGTCAGTATATACGACCCTTGACTTGGGAATGGTGGAGGATAAGTGAGTTACAAGGGAAGGAATCTCAATTTAAACCAGAAATAACTAAAATACATCTTTGACTGGATCTATGAATAAATCTATGACTGGGTTTGGACAGTACTTGCTTTTGAGGCAAAACAGTGATGCAATCTGAAGCTGGTATTGCGTCATACATGATATGAATTGCATCATGTTATTCCTAGAAGTCATGGATGATGCAATTATAACGAAGCTTACGTCACTCTGCTGAACAAATTGCCCTATATTAGCTCTAGAAATCATAAAGTGTCATGCTCTCTTATTTGTCAGTGTTTGATTTTGCAAAGGGACACATTTCTGTTTAGCCAAAGTGAGCAGAGATGCCTCGTACTTGTGTGAACAGTGCAGATAACTTCTGCTATGTTTGTTGTGAAGTGACTTTTGCATCACAAAAGCGCAGTATAACCACTATGGTTAAGAAAGCCTATCACCTTTCTTTTGGCTGCAAAATTGGAGATCAGGACAAGAGGTGGGCCCCACTCATATGCTTCAACACTTGTGCAACAAATCTTCGCCAGTGGTTGAACAGGAAAAGGAAATCTATGCCTTTTGCAGTGCCAATGATTTGGAGAGAACCAACAGATCATACCAGCAATTGTTACTTTTGCATGGTGCCTCCAACTGGGAAAGGTGTGTCAAAGAAGAAAAAGTGGACTGTGCATTATCCAAACATTCCATCAGCTATACGCCCAGTACCCCACGGAGAAGGACTGCCAGTTCCTAATGCACCAGAATCATTCTCACTTGAGTCAGATGAGGAAGAGGAAGAGGATGAAACTTCTGGTCCTGAACCATCAATGTCACAGGACCCACATTTTCTCCCATCCTCCTCCTCTGAACCACACCTCATAACATAAGGTGAACTGAATGACCTTGTCAGGGATTTGGAACTACCCAAGAGTAAGGCAGAGCTGTTGGGCTCCAGACTACAGCAGTGGAATCTCCTGGCAGGCTATCAGGGCAAATGGAGCCCATCAGTGCTTGCAGACTATTGCTGGACAGTGACAAGAGATGCTCCATTTAATGAATACAGGAGACAAGCCAAGAAGCGCCGAGTAGACACTGAATAGGACTAACCAATGTACATAATAGTTTTTTGCCTTTTGTTTCCTAATAAATTTTATTTATATAACCCTTTTGCTGATTTTTAAAGTGTTACATAAACAGGACAGGTGAAATATTATCATGTAAAGCAACCATAAACACATGAAAAGACCTAGGTTTACAATTTATGATTAAAACTCTACTATCTACACAATATACATAGACATAAAATGTAAAAACTTAAATATCTTAGAAACAGTAGCCAATCAGTTGTTTTAATTGTCATATTTGAATTCAGCACATCAAAATACATAATAAATATCACATTTTATCTCTGAAGCAGATGACTTCTCAAAAATTGTAGACCAGTGTAAGACATCTGCTTGAATAAGGCTTTAGTTCTCCTTATATTACCATTAAGCAACATCATGGTTGTTTAATATCAAAACTGATCTATTTTAACCATATGACTGTAAAAACAGAGAGAGTGTGTGAGATTCTTCAGGGGAAAAATAGCTCACTGGAGCCATGAAAATAATTATGGTTGGATGCTAAAGCCTATCTTCTAGAACAGAGGAACCCCACCCTATATTGTACAGAAAACATCACACATACTTTTGCATAGTAAACATGCATTACACATACTCATTTTGCTAAACAAACGGATAGATTTTTTTCTGAGGTAGAATAGAAGTTCATATTTAACACATTATCACCACTTGCCCTTTCAGACGCTGAGATAAGATAGGTTAGAAAGTTGGCCTCACTGCTGGCTTTTAAACTATTAATCACAACATATCATTTTTAGCTGGGAGAAAACCCAGCATTTTAAACATGTTTCAGATATACTGCTCTGTGTTTTTATACTGTACATGATCTATCTTTCCAATAACAAGAGTTGATCCACTATGTCTTAATTTCATTATGTGTTATAGTAATCAATCACAGCTGCGAAAGGAAACATACTTGAGCATAATTTCATTACTTTAGATCAAACTGAAAACAAACTTTGTACTGTTTGTCATGGAATGTATTAAATATCTCATACTTCAGATCACATCCTAGACGTGATATATCAATCATCCACAATTCCATTTCTTTCTGAAATTATGGGCCTCTTTTCCGGAGCATTACTGGATGATCTTTCACTGTGTTCAAAGGATAGTATAACAAAGTGGTATAACAAAGTGGCAAAGTGGCAATCATTTTACATTCTTCTTTTATTTTATATTTCCACAATCCATTGAAATAACATATTACGTGTCTAAAAAATCATTCAAGGAACTGTACGAGATTACATACATTCACTTGATCAGCCAGTGGTAGAAGTGGTTAGGCACCAGGAGTATAAGACTACAAACTACAACTCCTATAAACTATTAACACAAATGATGAGAATCTCAGGATTGTCCGAGTCCACGGATTTAAACAGTTTCTGTTTCTAGGCCTGAACAGAGTAAGTATATCCTTATGTAGGCAGGGAGCTCAGGTCAGCTGTTGGTTCCCTCATTATAAACCTAGATTGGAAAAGATGAGTTTTTGACCCAGGGTTTTATATTCTCCTTTCCTGTGGAGTTGACAGAAAAGAAAAGAGTAAAATGCAATTGCAGGGCTTTCAAGCTGCTTCTCACCAGGCCTTTCTATTTCTGACAGCTGCAATTTGAATTATGGAAGCAGTCTTGTGTTCCTGCCTCCTGTCAGTCAATCAGGATTCACCCGATGAGTCAGAAAGTTTTGCCTTAAGAAAGACTAAATAAAAACTCATGTAAGGAGGATGTCAGGTTTGGTCCAATCTCAAGAATTTTCTTCTGATATTCAGCCTAATTTTTTCTTGTTTTTATTTTACCCCAAAATGTGTTGTTATTCTGAGCAAAGACAGGCTTAAAATCAGAATGTTATTTTTAGAAAACTCCAAGGCCAACTTCTCTAGGAGCAGACTATTAAGCCATCCTAAAATATTGATGATAACAAGGTGGGTGGGTTAAGGGGGAGGGGGAAATTCTCCATGGAACTTTTTCTGTTTCCACAATGAATCTGCCATTTCAGAAGCTTTATTTTTGCTATGCAGTCATATCTGCTTCACTTCCTCCTGCTGCATTCTCTAGGTCAAATTCACATGCAACTGACTTTAATGGATTTGCACCCATCTATATCAATTGAGAATTTGGCTTTCTGTGGCTATTGTGATTGATATGGTGACTGTTAAAGCCAATGGCAAAGCTTCAGTGGTGCAGGGTCAGGACCATAATTACTTCCACTTATCAGGCATTGTACGTGTCTCTTGAATAAATGTTTACTGTAAAGCCAAAATGCTTCCTGTATAAAACACCATAGTCAATAAACTCCTAAAATTCCCCACAAACCCACTATTTGTTTTTAGCTAAATGCCATTTTAAGAACAAATTAAACCAATATCAGATATTTAAAAAATACGCAGACAGTGATGTCTTAAGAAGTCCAATAAAATCAGTATCACTCCTTTTAAAAATACCACAGGTGCTATGTTCTTTAAAATGTCACATAAAATCAGTGTCACTCCCTGTAAAAGACCACAGGCAGTGAGTTCTTAAGTGCTGCCCTTAAAAAAAAATGATCCTTTTAAGAGGCACACAAAATGTTAGATAATCATTAGTCCAGCGACATTAGTACGGATGTCTCTGTCATCTTAAATAAAAAATCTTGATTCATTTTTAAAATGCTTGAAAATATACTTCTAGTAAAATAAGCATGCAGTGGAAGGAAAAATATATAAGGAAGGGAAAATAACTGCTTTTGAACAAATACACAACTTGTGTGCTATTTGTGTGTATGTATTTGGGAAGCAAAAATATTTTAAAAGAATTAAGATTGAAAGTGTATGTCAGTGGAGTCCCACTGATAGCTTCAACAATTTCAAAGCATAGGCCACATTTCCAAGTGAATATAACCCCATGCTATAGAAAACTGTGAGGCTTTTACCTTTTGTTTTTTTTTAATGACTGACCTGTTTTGTATGATAAACTGTTGATTATATAATATTTTATGGTTTTTCTACACAGGGACACTCAGGAAAGTTAATCTAAATTAACTAAATATGTGAATGTCAAGTGGTTTAGTTAAATTGCATTGAACTCCTGTGTAGACACTCTTTCAGAACTACCATGGCCTAATTTGGTTTAGTTTAATGCGAATTAAGCTAAACCAAATTAAGGCCACTTTCATTCCAAATGAGTATCTACAGAGGGGTTTAATGCAGTTCATCAATCCCACTTGAAATGTACACCTTTAGTTAATTTGGATTAACCTTCTTTCTTGTCCGCATGTAAACAAGCCCTTAGGTTTGTATTTTGATTATATTAATTGTATTGTCTGGCAACCCAGTTTTCACTGTGCAGTTTTTTTAAATCTTTTTAGAGAGTAACACTGTAGTATATATTAATGCTTACAGTTATTGGAAATAAATCCCTTAAGTAGCAATTGGAATTTTATAATAACCTGGTAATATTATTTTGTCCTCTTTCAGATTTCATGTAGCAAAGTTAAGGGTGGATAAGTGGTAACAGTTGGGAGGGATGAGATGAGTGATGAAAGATAGGTGGAGTCAGCACCACTGGTAGCCCATTGGCAGAAATATCCCCTCCCCATGCACCTATAACACATACTAACAATTAATAGGGGGCTCTTTCAGCTGCTCCAGGCCTAAGTGGTTACTTAGTCTGCTTATGCCTAGCACCAGCTCTCGGTAGTGTGTAGGTTCATTGTCTGAGTAGGTGAGAGTAGAGAAGGAATGGGGGGTAATACTTGGGCCCTCCAGTAGAGCCAGGCAAAATTTTTCAGTTGAAAATTTTTCCCCCAAAAAAGGCAGACTCCAATCGATAGAAACATTTTACTAATTTGTGTTGATTTTGGCAAATTAATGGTTTGTTTGGACATTTTGGACATTATCAAAATGAAAAATATTGTGTTCTTTGGAGGTGGGGGAAGAAATTCACAAGAGGATTTAAACCTTAGGTAACATTCACAAACCCCCCTGAGGAGGAAGAAGAAGTCATGGTGATCCCTTATACCCAACACTCCAGTGACTAGGGATCTCACTTTACAAGTTGGAGACTTGGATTCACATGGTCAGGGGGCTGAGAGTGTGAATGGCTCCATAGTCTGCAAGTTAGGATGCTCCCCTGAGCGTGGGAGACCTAGGTTCTATCCCAGGCTTCACTAACTATTGAAATGTGGAACAGGTCCAACAGGAGAGATTGAAAGCACCACCCCCACTAGCCAATTGGCAGGTAGACAGGGCACTTGTTAGGGAGGTGAAAGATCTGCACTCAAGTCCCTGCTCCAAAGCAGGAATTTGGAGCTGAGTGTCTCACATCCCAGGTGAGTGCCTTTACCAGTAGGTCTTCTCAGTTTGCATTAATCTATTCCTGCATTTCCTCTGTTTTTATTACACATACACAATATGAAACAAATTTTCTGACTCTTTTTATTGGCTGAAAATTCCAAAGCCCTGGGTTTCATGCCTACCTGGACCGATTTCCCACCCTCCTTCCTTTCTCTCTCTTTTTTTTGGAACTGCCAGAGAATCAAAATAACAGTTGTTTGTACACCTATAGTCTCCACCCTGTGTCCTGCTAGCTGGATCCTCCTGCATTATATTCAGTCTTCCTCCTACAGGCTGCTGCTTTTTCTGTAGCAGGAGGAGTAGCTAGAGGTACAACAGGGATGTAGCTGGAAGGAAACTCTGTAGGGGGAACCTCTCTACCTTCTTGCAATCCTCTTGCCTCCTCCAGCTTCCACAGACCTTTGCCTGGGCTGCAATTTGCATGGATTACTGTTTAAACCAAAACCAGGATAGTTGGAAACTCTTCAGGGGATAAAATAAACCATCCCTCCTTCTCAAAGACTGTTGAAGGGAAGGCTTGGAGATAGAGGTTCAACTTCCTGCTCTGCTACAGACTTCCCATGTGATCTTGGGCAAGTCACTTGGTCTCTCTGTGTCTTAGCTCCCTATCTGTAAAATGGGGATTGTAGTAGTTTCCTGTCTCACAGGGGTGTGGTGTGGAAAAAAAAACTATTAAAGATTGTGAAGTGCTCAAATACCATCGTAATGGGTACCTTTGAGTACCAGGGAGAAAGAGAGAAATTTTAAGGCAGTACTTTGTCCTTCAGCTTCCCAGTTAATCCTTACCCAGGCTAGGTAAACATTTTTATTCCCCTTTCTCATGCAGGGCCTGCTTTCCTTGGTCTCCTTTCTATAAATTTGCTCTAATGGGCCCTTTCTTAATAACTTCCTTGCCTCCCTCAGGATTGGCTCTCTGGGACCCAGTGCAGCTCGAGGCTGATGGAGCAGTGCACAGATGGTTGAAACCCAATGTTGTGATTCCTTAATTCTTAGGTCACTAGGTACTTGTCTGATCCAGAAAAGCAAGTTACAGCAGACTCAGGGCTGCTCTCGATTGCATCAGCTACAACAGTCCCTTGCAGCAGGCCATTCCAAAGCAAAAGGAAATACAGCTTTTCCCATCACACTGGGGGTAGTGAGGAAAGGCATCTACGTGAACTATATTCTACACAGGAAGGGATGACAAGAGAATCCCCAGCTGGCAGGTTAAGCTGGCTTAAATCAGAGTGGATCAAACCAAGTTCAACACAGATGAGGATCTGGCTCATAATATTTAGCAGTTATATAGCACTTTACATTTTCAAAATGCTGTGTGAAGACTAATGTATTGCATAGCTCTGTCACTTACCTGCCTAAGTCCACTTTCTGATAAGTCACCTCTTTGGGTACTCAACAATGAGTAGTATCTGAACTGGGTGGCATGTCATTTGCCTAGTGTAAACATGGTTTTAGGGATTAAGAAAGCATACAACTGATGGATTTATACCATGTAAAAACTTCTGAGTGTGCAAACTCACTGTTCCTTAGTGAATTTGGACCGTCAAGTTACTCAAATCTAGAAACATACTAATTTTTTTTAATATGCTTTGTTAAGCAGTAAAGTGTAACACTCATGAAAGCTTATGAGACAGAAACCATGAAGATAAAAGTATATAAGTGAAATTATTTGTAGGCTGTTGTTTATGCAGGAGTGATGGAAAATATGGCTATCTTTGTGCTGTGAGGAATAGTGAAGCTTTTGCTCCACTTGAGATGTGTCCAACTGTGCACAGGATTTTGTTTTAATTTAATGTCAGGAACTATAATTAACTAATAGTAAAATGGTCATGATAGCTTTTGCAATCTATTGAGCAAAACACGCTATTATAGTAGATGTATGTTTTCATTTTGTTTCTTCTTTCTTCCCCCTTAACAAACATTATACCTAGAGAAAATGAAATGAAAATAAAAACTATATTGAAATAATATAAGGAAAATTTAAACAAGGAGCATTTTTGTGAGCTGGAAAAGGGGCATTTCAAGGTGCCAAACTGACACCTTTTGAATCTAGAATCCTCTTTATCTAGAGTAAATTTCACTCCTGTGCAAATGGCAGATGCAAGGCTTTAAGTGGTGCATAGACTTGGCTCTGGCTTTCTCCACACAGCTGAATTTTACTTCTACAGAATAGGTGGTGTGTATGCAGAGGAAACTTTCCCACACTGCCCTGAAAATGTGCTTCAGCCCTGTACTGGAGGGACCATCTCTACATGAGAAGGTTCTACGGGGGGAAGTATCCTAGTCCATGCAAATCTTGTGCTTTCCGCTGATGCTACCTATTAATGTTAAAAATGATGTTCCGAAACCTCCACTATTAATCATTGCACTATGATGTCCATATTTCCTGTCACTGCAGCATAAGCCACAGCCTACAACTCATTTCACACAGACCACTGAATGGATTTCTGTTATTTCTTGGTTTGGGTTGGATTTGAAGTGGCCACTTAAATAATGGAAGGCACAGTTTTCTGTCAAGTAGGATCCTGGTGATATGAACATTCGGAGTTAAGGCATCCAGAGAACAGCATCCCATATCTCCCTTAATCTCTGAGAAGAGAGGCAAGAAATCAGATGTGAATCTCATTAGAAAAGGTGTTTCTACTGCAGCATTGGAAATATTTTCTATAAATTCACATGGGCCAGATCCTGAGTTGGTGCAAAACAATTGTGTTCAATTCCAATGAACACAATACAGCTCGATCAATCTATACCGACTGAGCATCTGGCCTAGCATTTTCCTTGCCCTGACCCCATCCAACAGGTTTTACAATGGATGTATTCATCTGGCTCCTGGTTTTATTTATTTATTTAGGCACCCACTATACTAATCACGATGAACCACTAAAATTGTTTGCCAAGAGATGTGCTAGGTAACCCAGCCTTTATCATTTTTCTTCAGTAGGTGACAAAATGGTGCACATGACTGTTCTCTATGGGTTTTGTTCAGTAAGAGTATCTTCCAGCTATTCTGATTGTTCCATGACAATGTGTGTGACCCTGCTTAATTTATGAGATCACAGGTCAAGTACGTGAAGGGCTAACACTGACATAAATTTAGGTATGGACCAATAGGTGAAAGGTCAAAAGTCAGGTCAAAGGCTAAATACAGATGAAAGTGAATAGGCTGCATGACAAACCATCCACATGCTAATAACACACATATGCTTACGCAGTACCCTTGACCAAACAAAAGTTTCTTGTCTCATGGAAATGTAGTGATTTTATTTTAGTCACAAAAAAATGTCACTCTCAGAACTGGCTAGAGAGTAGGCATGGGCAAAGTTCAGGCAGGCATTGAGCTCAGCATAGGAGATTTTAGGGATTCTTAGTGATTTGAATGGGAATTGAGCATCCAAATCCCTTAGGAGCTTTGAAACTCAGCCTACATATTAATTGCATATGTATGTATGATTATTTTATATGTGTGTGTGCACATGTGTATATATATATTATACTCACACACACAAACAACATAAAGAGAACATTATTGAGGTTGCTAAGACAAGTACTCGAAAGTTAAGAAATGCCAGGATTAAGGTTGCCTGAGCAATCTTAAATTGTCTCCTTATTGCATATACATTATGATATGATTTTTAATTACATGATCATATAGTACTTTTCCCAAGGACCCTGCCTCATTCATTGCACAGGATGGGCTTGATCTGGGACTTAACCAGGGTTGCGTCCTGGAGGAGGCTGTTGTCAGCAGGATTCTTGTTTCATGTGTTGCAGAGTTGGAAGGTGTGTAGTGAATGAATCAGAGGTTCCAAGAAGAGAAAGGACAGTCTTATGGTTAAAGCAGTTGGCTGCTGCCCTGGGGAACTGGATTCTATCCCTGTCTCTGCCATAGAGTTCCTATGTGATGCTGGGCAAGTCACTTAACAAAACTTTTCACAAGTGGACACTAATCGTAGGTTACTCATTTTCTGGGTGCCTGGACCAATCACATATGTAAAGATTGCAGGAACAGATTCTAAACTAAGGTGTAATTTCAGTTACCTGATGTTATAATTAGATGAGTGATTAAGAACAGTACTAGGAGAAGAGGGAGGGAGGATGGTGGTAATAGATATGAGATTATGTGGATGCTCTGATTAGTCAAGAAAGTTCTGAAAACTATTTTTTGGAGTTTATTTTCTTGCAACATTCTATGTGTTTTAGAGAAGACTAGGGCTTGTATGTTTCATGAGAGGACACTTGGAAGAGAGGTTGGAGGCATAGGTCAAGAAAGCGGTTTTAGGAGTAGATGGCCAATTGGTAAAAGCCATGGAAGAAAGAGAGGAAGAAGACGACAAAGGAGTGGTTATGAAGCATGTAGCCAAAGGGGTAAGTATAGTAAAGAAAAGAGATGGGGCAGAGAAATTATGGGAACTAAGTCATACAGAAAAGGGAGGAATAAGGAGGGAAAACAAACACTGTCCTTATAGATCTGATCCTAGGCTTTTTCTTCTAGACACTGTACGTCACTGCTTGTCATACTGCTACATATGCACTACAGATCAGTAAGCTTATGCTTAACTTGTAGACAAGTATGAACCTAGGATTCCCAAACCCCATCAAACATTCAAATTTTTACAGATATTAGTACAACAAACTGTGATGTGTGTGCAGTGTTTTCTTCTTGGGGCGCTATGCACTTGTTGCATATAGTATACAATGCATATGTTACATATAATAGAAATGATGTGTACTTTAGTGGTGAACCCATCACTGACCTCAGTTTGAGTTTTGCAAAAACAAAGCTTGACTAATGAGGTTTAGCAAAACAAGACATATTAAAAACTACTCTGATTTGCCTCTCAGACAGAAGAGACAAAATATGCCAAATGGCCTCCTTCCTTAACTTTGGTCATTGAGACAAAATGGTGCCTGGCTCCAAGTCACCTGAGGTTTTGGTTTTGCAAAATCTCACTGACTTGGTTTTTCCAAACCAAAACCGTGGTGTCTTCAGCCCAGTTCTGGAGTGTGGGCAATGAACATGTTATAGTATATGGGTCACCTGCTTTAGCAAGCAGATTTCTATTGCATAGTCAGATACATAAGTGCACACAGTTTCCAGCCCCTGTTAAAGGACAACTCACTTGAACATTGTCTTTGGGCATTTTTCCAATCACACAATAGTACCTGATCTTGCATCCACTGAAGTCAATGTCAAAGCTTTCACTCTCCCTAGCGGTGCAGGATCTGCCCCTCAGTAAGGCATAAATGAAGTTAGTGGATTTAAAACTGTGTACAATCAATGTATATCAGGAGTCGGCAACCTATGTCATGCGGCTCACCAGGATAAGCACCCTGGCAAGCCGGGCCAGTTTGTTTACCTGCTGCTTCTGCAGGTTCAGCCGATTGCGGCTCCCACTGGCCACGGTTCGCTGCTCCAGGCCAATGGGGGTGGCAGGAAATGGCGCGAACTGAAGGATGTGCTGGCCATGGCTTCCCGTCGCCCCCATTGGCCTGAAGCAGCGAACCACTGCCAGTGGGAGCCGCGATCGGCCAAACCCTCCAGCCACAGCAGGTAAACAAAGTGGCTCAGCCTGCCAGGGTGCTTATCCTAGCGAGCTGCGTGCCAGAGGTTGCCAACTCCTGATATACAGTGATTGTACACAGTTATAAATCCAGCTGGCGAGCTGTGTCCCAGAGGTTGCCGACCCCGATGTATATGAATTGAGAATGAGACCCATAATGCTTGAAAATGTTTCTGATTTTGTACAACATGGAGTATCATTGTTTTATAGATCCCTTCAATTGAATCATATGCTGTTGTTTTAACTTGTTAGGAATTCTTTGTGAGCTTTAGAAAGAAAAATAGATTTACTCCATTGATCATCCTGTTCAATAAATTGCCTCTTTTTTCCTCACGTTTATGGTAGAACTTTATGATCTAATGAATGTCAGCTCAAGGTGAGTTCATTTATTAACTCCTGGAAGAAATATTGGTCCCACATGATCTTTTTATTTAACATTAGAATAAAAAACTGTGGTTACCCTGTGACTAATATTTGATGTTTGAAATATACACTTTTTGACAGGTTTTGAGTATTCGGCCAAACCATTTTGTGATGCTTTTGGCTATAAAAGACAGCGTCCCAGGTATTTGGCTAGACAGGGCTATGAAAAAAGGAAATAGGCTGACTCCAGATTTGATGGTTTAAAAGTGAGTAGTATTCATTGTTTGTGGCTCATTCTTTGCAGTTTTCAAGTTGTGGTGTTCATTCATACGACAATGAAAAATGGTTACCCAGGAGGGTAAAATCACAGAGGCTGGTTGGGTAAACAGTAGGATGACCAGATGTCCCAATTTTATAGGGACAGTCTTAATTTTGGGGTCTTTTTCTAATATAGCTCTTATTACCACCACCACCCCCATCCCAATTTTTCACACTTCCTATCTGGTCACCCTAGTAAACAGCCACAGGTGTGACTCAATTAGGGTCCAGCTGACACTGATAAAAGGGCAGGCTGAGGGAGTAAGAGGCACTTGCTCCAGCTGAGGAGCAGAGAGGACCAGGCTATCTGGGAGAGCAAGCAGGGTACCTGAAGCAGACCAGGGCTGGGGAAAGGCAGGTAGAGTTGAGGAGCTCTGGCCATGTGATTCCCAGGCTGAGGCCTTTCTAAAGGCTGGCGGGGTGGTACTAGGGCTGCAGGGAGGCAGCTGGGGCTAGAAAGGCAGCAGGTCCAAACCCCCTTGCCAATGATGAGTGGCCACTTCAGACTTCAGCTTGCCCCTTAGGGAAGAGGCAGATGAAGACTGGCAGTGGGTCACTGAGGCGAGGTGGGCTGAGGGGATTGGCGTTTCCCAGGGAGGGGACACCCAGAGTGTGGGGGCACAAGGTAGGGGGCACTGGGTCTGGGATGGACACGGGGCTGGAAGTGCTATAAGTGGTGAAGATCAGGAGAAAGCAAGTACCGGTAGGAAGACACTGGCCAGCAGGAGGCACTCTGAGGCTAGAAGAGCTAATTCCCAAACTGACCAGCAGGAGGCACCATGGCAGTGAGTGCCCACTGTGCTACATCTTTCTTTCGTTTGAACAGATTTTTGAAGTAGGTCAATCTCCCAACAATATTTAGATTATGAAAAAGAGATCCACACATGCCATAGACATAGACTATCAGGGTTGGAAGGGACCTCAGGAGATCATCTAGTCCAACCCCCTGCTCAAAGCAGGACAGATCCCTAGGAAATGTTAAATTGTTCATTTAATTTTATGCAAAAATAGAGACAAAATAAGTAGAAGGAAATTCCATCTTGCCCCAACCAATATCTTGACAAGATATTTTTCCATTTAACCTATGGGAATGACAGTGAAGATTTTCATCAGATCAAGAACTTAATAAAATGGAACTGATTAAGAATCTATTTAGATATATATTTTATAAAAGATATAGATTAGTTATACCTCACAACTCACTGTATATATCAATTCTATGGTATATATGATGACATCCATGCGATTAAGCTGAAAGAATCATACAGTCTACTGAACTTGGAGTCAGGAGACATTTGTTCTGTTCGCAGCTTTGCCTCCAACTGATTGGGATTGTTTTCACTGCACTGTTAGCTCAAAATATAACTTCAGTTCTTCCCCTAACCCGGCACCCATTCACACGCAGAAGTCTCTATCTTGAGTTAAGTAGTCTGGTCTGTCAGGTGTGTGGGTTGGAGTTTGAATGTTGTTGATGCTCAAGATATGCAGCGGGGATTCAGCCAATCTCCTGCTAATGTAATAACTCCGTTCTGCTTGAGTTGTATTTTGTAGCATAACCACTTTCAGTTAAGGTTGGCTAACTCAAGAAGAGTTAGCTCAAGTGTAAATAATTCAAACTAACACTGCAGTGAAGAGAAGAACCGGGTGATTTTTTTAATTAACTGTTGATTCAATTTAACAAACCATTCACTAACTTGTGTCAAGTTTGCCAAGTAGTATTGACGAAACCAAAAAAGGTCAAAATTTTGGTAATGTCAATATGAAACATTTCATTCTTACCTGAAAAATTCCATTTAGATTTTCAAGTATTTTGATAAAAGCAAGGAAATGGGTCACAAAATGGCCACTTTATTCTACTAGCATATCAGGAAGGGTCCCAGGAACTGGTGGTCCAATTTCTGAGAGGGTTGAGTGGTCTTGAGATGTTTGACAGAGAGCCGCATCTTCTTGAATACTGGTGCTTCTTATCAACGATGGTTCTCATGCCTCAGTAGCTCTTTTTTGCCCCTTATAGGTGGTTCATGACCTCTTCCTGAATAAGATGGATCTGTTGGACCCAGTTGGTGGCAAGAGGATTCAGGAAGGCTGTTGATAGCACAGGATGGAAACAGTAATGTCAAAATGAAACTTTTCATTTCCTTTTGACTTTCAGCATTTTGACAAAAGCAAGCAAAGGATTCACAAAATGAATGCAGGAGGAGGAGGTGGTGGTTATGCCCCCTCTCTTATAAGCTTTATCCCACTGGGATGTAAGTTTTAGCCTCACTTCGGATGACGAAGACTCAGCTACCAGGCTGTCCCATCATCCTCACTCTTTTCCTCACCCAATGACTATTCATTGTCATTCATGGTCGCAATTTAGTCATTCATGATGACAATGAATAGTTATTGGGCAAGGACATTCTCCTGCCATGGGAGAGATCCAAGTTCAAATCCCTTCTTTACATTAGGTAGAGGGAAGAATTGAACCTGGCTCTCCCTTATTCCAGGGGAGTGCCCTAATCACTGGGGATAACTTTTAAGGAAAATGGCGTCACCACCACCTTCGCCTCCTGTGTACATTTTGAGAATCCTTTGCTTGCTTTTGTCAAAATGCCAAAAGGGAAAACAAAATGAAACATTTCATTTTGACTTTACTGAAACATTTTGACTCAATGCTTATGTTTCAGTACTGTTAAAATGTTTCAACTTGAAATTTTTTCAACTTTTCAATTTTCTGGAAATATTCCAAAAAATGTTGGTTTTGTTTTGGGTAAAAAAGAATTAGTAGTTTTCCCAAAGTGCCAGGAAACCAAAAAATCCATTATTTTCTCATCTGTAGAGAAGACAATCCCATTTTTTGGCCTTGAACAAGTCACTTCTCTGTACCTCTTTAATCAGAGCTCTAAAGTATGTGTGATTTAGTTTACATTTTAACTGAAAGTTTGGGTTGGTTCGTATTTTAATTGATCCCATTCTCTTATGTCCAAATGACTTTCAATGTGTTTTACTAGATATGTTGGCTAACTTCTTTTCCCCCTTAAATGTTACATTAATGGGGGAAATGTAATTTCAAGAAAATCTCCATGTGAAAAGCAACTAAAACTGCAAATGATAATGTAAAAAAACAATCTTTGGAATAATCAAAAATCACCATGATTTCCCTTTTACTGCTTTATTCTAACTGAACATAAAAAAAATCCTGTACATTCGTAAGCGTTTGAAGATTGTTATATTTATGGTGACTGGCATGAATTCATTACAGTAATGAGCATTACACCATTTAAGTTTTAAGTCAAAAGTAGCATCTTGTACTTGAAGTGGTTGGATGACAAATGTGATATATTTCACACTGTTCTTAATGCCTAATTTAAAGTGTGAATAATCATAAATCATGTGAAATGGGGCCAGATTCTGGATTCAATAATCCTAGTTAATTTTGCACTCTCTACAGAATGTCCTTTGTCTTACAAGCAAAGACAATTCAAATTTATCTATAGAGACATTCTTATTCCTGCTAGACCATATCAGCAGTAGGTGTTGGTATGCATGTAAGCAACTATAATAGTATCTGGTGGCTATGGTTTACTGCATTCAGAACAAAATAACAGAGCCTTCTAGTGAGTGATTTCTCAGACAATGTCAGAAAATGTTTCTGGGTTTTTTGTCAATGAACATCAAACATTGCACACAAGAATCAAAATAATATTTAAAATCTGACTTAAAATAGACTTATCTGAAAATTCAGAATTAAGGACAAAACTATCCCAAACACCTTTTTAAACTTAAGTAATTGCTGCATATATACGTCACCCAGCAAAAAGCTACCCTAAGGTTATGGTGACAAAACATAGGGCATACAGAAAAAAAAATCCATCTTTAACTCACAACATTGCACCTTGGAGCCATTAGTATGTAAAAGGTTTTTTCAGAAATGTTGGGTTTGTAGGATCCTGCAGTTTCACTGTTAATTGTTAGTGGAAGATTCAAAGCCAACATAAATTTCATACATTTTTCTTCCAACTCCTGCTAGTGTGATGGATGGCCCTGTTTAATCATCCATTGTTCAGAGACCAAGCAGCAGTGGGATTAGTTAAGGATGGATATTCAAATTCATAATCTAGATTTTCTGGATTTTTGTCAATACAGAACCTAATTTTAACATAGTTTAAATCTAGGGCCCAGTCCTGCAAAACCTTGCACTTCCTGAGTAGTCTCACTTTAATTTATATAGCCTTATTCCTCCTTAATAAACAATTACTTCAGTTTAGATTCTCTTACCATTGGGAGAACAAGTGTGAATACGTTTAATAGAGTCCAATTTAGTTCAAGAGATTCTAGGGGGATCTACATTAATGTACTTGGAGTCTAATTTTATACCAAGTTATGTACTACCTCTGAATTTGGCCCTAAGACTTACAGGCTACTCACTTGAATGTAGGAAGTTCTTGCCAAAGCACTTTGGAGAAAGATATATTTTCTGTTGTAACAAAATCTGAGTTTTTTGAGCATGGGACATTCAGTTAGAAAGGTTTAGTGTGGTTTGGAAGAATAATTAATAAACTAATAAAAACATTCCCAGAATGACTGGGTCAAAAAAGGACCTTTCATTTATGCATTCAGATTACTCGACTGCCCAAAATACTGTATGTTTGGGCAATAATACACTTTGAGAAGTGAGGAATTCAATTAGTTCTTATGGATGTAGTGCTCGGAAGGGCTGGAAAAAGCAAAAGAACACAGACAACATTAGGAAAGTGTATGAGCTGAAGAGAGATCTATGAAATCAAGCCTCTAGCCTTTGGGAGTGTTTAAGAAAAATGCCAATGATTGTATCAGTAGTATTTTAAACATGAATAAGTCATTTTAAGAAAAGCATAGAGAGATCTCCATTGTGTGCAGCCAGGCATTAATTATTCTGTATCTTGCTCCTCTAAAAGTTTTCTGTATTTTCTCAAAGTTTACAAATCTTGTCCAGGTCAGGTGAGAGAGAGACTGTTTTTCTGGTGAGGAATCAAAACACATAGAAGGCAACCATATCCCAAATTACTAGCTGCTTAGCCTTAATTTTTCAGAACAAACAAAAGGAATATTCTCTGGCAGGGCTGAAATTCCAGGAAAAAAATCTCATTCGGTTCTCAGGATACTATACAATGAACAAAACTTTTTCTCTATTCCATATTTGTGTGGTACAGCTGTAACTGATTTTAAAATTGATTTAGCTGAACCAGTTTGAAAACTGACTAGAAAATGTTTCTTACCATAGACAGGTTCTTTGTATGCTGGAGACCTCCTAGAATTGTAGTGAGATTTAGGATTAGCCAGGCATCCTCTCCCAAGAATTTTCTTTTCTCTGTTAATTGGCATGAACTGCAATACATCAATTCTCTCTTTTTTTCAATCTGTTTTGCTGAATAATTGTTTTAATTTTTATATGAACTCCTTTAACTACTCTTGCACCACTTTAGTGCTCTTTTTAAAAATATTTCAGTAAATTATATGCTGGGAAAAAAACAAGAAATCAAGTTTCTATATTAATTAACATTCTCAAAGTAATTTCAGACTTGTGGGTGTCCACAATAGTAGCCTCATTCAAATTAGTGCATAAAAACATCCCATGTCAATGATTCCAGTGAAAAAGCTTAAATTCTGAATATAAATATTCACAATGGAGGATTTATGAATGAGCTGCCAACCAAGATTCCCCTGAATAACTGTAAAATGAATACATTCAACAAAAATCTTAATTTGTTCAGACAATTTGTGACTAGGTAAAGAGAGGAAAATGGCAAGTAAAAGAAAATTTATTAATTTGACATGTTCTAACTTGTATACAGGTTGAAAATTCCATTATTAGAAGTCAAGAAAAAGGGTTATTGTGAATGAACTTATTGTTTAACTGAGTGTACACACAGCTGTTAAAGAGACACTCTAGTTAGCTGTAGTGAGGTTTTTTATGGAAGTTGAATATCTCTTCTGTATACTCCTACCTTAGTATGGCTCTCCTTCTCGCTTTCTGGATTATTTGTTTAGGTGTAATTACTCCTTACAGTTTATACCAAGCAAGCCAAAAAACAAAACACAAAATAAACAGGCCACACACTATAGAAACTCATTTCTTTTTATGATTCACTGACACAAAGCCTGGGTCATCACATCCAAAGAATTACATAAACTCATTTAGGTGTTGCTCCTAGAGCCATCCACAGGGTATAAAAAAGTTCTGATAAAATATTGTCTGAAATTATGAGTACTTTTAATTAGCAATTATCAGAGACACCTTCCATTCATTCAGAATGCTTTGTATGGACCAAACTCAAATGAGCAGAAAGCTGAAACGGAATCAATGAACTTTAGATTTTCTTTCATAAGGAATGTCAACTTGTTGGTTAACCCATTTTGTCTTCAAAGTCTTCCTAAATTAACCTCTTCATCAACAATGTCTCTAATCCTATATTACTCTGGAACAATTTAATTTGTGAGTTAAACTGAGTTTTTTAAGGCAGCAATATTATCTTGTACATGTATTGTTAAATGCTGTGTACAGTTACAACAATCAGGATAGAATAGTTCATAATTCATTAGGGTATTGCAGGTTCACCTTTCCAGAGGACTCAAAATATATATTTTCATTAATAAAAAGAGGAATAGGTCCCATTAAAAGGCAGTCCAGGATGTTCTAAAATACTTAATTCTTTCAACAGATCTTTCCTCCCATATATCATGTGTATCACTAGGGAGAGATACGTGCCTCTTGTCATCCATAAAATTGCAATTTTTCTCCTGGATGAAGGCACATAATTTCTATTAACACTCTCAATTTCTTCTGCAACTCAGAAGAACAACAGGTTTCATAGTCAATATCATATGGATCAAATTTGTGGTTAGAGGCAGCCTAATTTTATGATGAGCCAAGCACTGTTAACTCCATTGACTTCAATGAGAGCTGAGGGCACTCTGCACCTCACTGGAGGCTTTCACCATCTTGCAAAATCAGAATGATAAAGAAGAGTCCATCACTTTTTCTCATTTGCATTATTCAGCAAGCAAGGAAGGATGGTCTTATGGTTAAAGTGCAAGACTTGCTGTCAGAAGACTGGGTTTTCTGCCTATGATGTCTTTTGTGACCTAGGAAAGCCTCTTAATCTCACTGTGCAAGTTTCCCCACTTGTGCCCAAACATTTCCTTTTGTGCCTCCCTTAACAGTAATGGAATCTGCCTGCGCACCTCCTCCCCATTACTGTACAGTAGGCTCTGCAGAGGAGCATGGGATGAAGACAGAGCTGGGGACCAGATCTGGGGATGGGAGAGGAGCTGGGGCTGGAGGTGGAGCTGGGCTGTGGGTAGAGAGGAAATGAGGGCAGAACTGTGCTGGGGGCGGAGAGGAGCTGCAGCTGGGAGCGTTGTGGAGCTGCAGCTAGGGGCAGAGCTGGACTAGGGGCAGAGTGGGTGGCGCTTCTTCCCTGCTCCACAGGGCGGCTGGCCCGGGACCTGCTGTGCACCCCTCCCAAAGTTCCTCTGTGCTCCCCTCGGGGTGTTTGCCCCACAGTTTGGGGACCACTGGGTTAAACTATTAAACATCCATGAAGTGCCTTGTTATACTTAGTCAAAGACTACAGAAATGCAAATTAAGATTATTTTACTCTCCACTATTACAGTTTGATTTTTTTCTTTCAAAAGATGGTTTTGTGTTTAAAAAGTCAATGTGGTCTATGAATTGAGTGTTTTCCAAAAAAGCATTCAGCTATGTCATGTGAAATGCTGAGCACTCATTTTATATTTTCTTTCCCTCAGTTTTAGGGTTGTCATAATACGGCCATTCCCGTCAGCCTGCTTGGTTTCCAAAGGTCTCTGTCAGCCTCAGAGGCTCTCTTTTCATAACCCATGTTAGCCTCCACGACATTGCCAAAGTTATGCTTTTATTTGAACATTTTCACATTCCCATCCCATCTTCACATTGTCTCAATATATTTCATGTTCTGCATTTGATCTGGATAAATACAATGGGTTGCTGAGTGCTCTTACCAAGACGAGAGGTTTCCAATTCATTCCACATGGTAGTGTTTCATTTTTAATTCCTTCTTGTTTTCCTGATTGCTATTGTGAGCCGTTTGAAGTTTACAAGCCAAGTTCTGGTCTCACTTAAGCAAATGCAATCCTAATAACTCCAGTAGTGTTACCTAGCAGCTCTGTATTCTTGGGCAACCAGGGAGCAGTACCCAGCCTGTCTGACAAAAGACCCCTATACCCTCACCCTGTGCTTGAACAAAATCTGCATCAGAAGAAAGACTTATAAAAAGCTATGAAAAGGCAGTGGGAGACACACCTAAACCCTTGGGATAAGGATGACAGAATTGAGGAAACTCCCCTAGCCTCTATTGCATCAAAGATGAGACAAGGAAGCATCTCCCTTAGCATACAGAATGGAGAACAGTAATTCCAAGGCAAGGACAGCATGGAACTCTGGGACCAGAAAAGCGGGGAAGCACTGCATGATGGGGGATCTCTGTTCTATATGTTAATGAACGTGCCTGCCCACACCCAGATCTGCTGTTATCAGACCAATTCTAGTAATAAATCCTTTATTGCTATCGAAAATAGTGAAGTTCCCTAATTGCATTGTGAGCTCCTTCCAAGGAATGCCGCCCATAGCCAGGAATGATCAGCTGCTATGTTTAGCCTGAACAAAACAACTTGGTATTCTCCTTTGTTTACACACAAACAAATCTGGTGTTCTCCCTTGAACCATTGTTGTTTATCTATAAAAATCCCTACCCATGCTCAAATAAGTGTTCTGATGTCTGGATTCAAAGTCTGCATCAGTTCCATTGGGAAGTCATCTTCTCCTGACTGATTGTGCTGGGGGCTTTGTCTGTCTCCAGCACTCCATACCCTCAGCTACCACCACCATCTGGGACCCCCAATTGATTCAAGCTTCACTGAGAGGTGAGAACTCTCTCTCTCTCTCTCTCTCTCTGTATAGCCTTCTGACCCTGACTTGTGTGATCAGTTTTAGCTTTGTAAACCTGACTTTTATAATCAAATTTAAGTTAGAGTTAATATTATAACTGTTTGGTTTGCTTGGCTCCCCTATGGTTATTACCTGGCAATAGGTAACTTTCATGATTAAGCTGATTGCTTTTCTTTCTCTCTCTCTCGTGGGTGTTTTTTGGTTTCCTCATTTGCTCTGCAGCAACACTTCTCATACCTAAGCTAAAAGATCCTTGCAGCGCCCAAAAATCCTGTGGGGTTTGCTCATCAAGTGGGTTACTACCAGAACAATTGTAACATGAAAGGGGATAGAGATGTGCTGAACCAGGGACATATGAGGATGGTAGTTTGGAAGTGCTGCTCGACCCAACCTGCTCAGGTGTACTCTATTCCAGTGCAGTACCGATCACATATGAGGGTGACAGCTAGGAGGTGCTGTTTGACCCAGCCTGCTGAGTTCAGGGACATATAAGGGTCAGCTTGGGAGTGCTGATTAACCCGATCCTCTCAGATGCACTCTGTTAATGTGTATGTGTATGTATCCGTATAAGAGTGCAAGTGACACAAGCAGTATATTTATAGAAATACTTTTTTGGTGGGGGTTTGTGTTCTGTAACCCTAACAAATGAGCATACCCCAAAGTAACGGGCAAAGCTGGTAACAGTAGATATAACAGAGGGCAGAATTTGGACCAGTTCCTCAAGTTGGCTGGGAGTCATAGGCTTTTTCTATGCAGGTAGCTTTCCTGTTGCCTTTGTTATCTAGCTGTCTTTGCTTTGGCTCAATATATGTGTAAACAGGTCATGGTGTGCAGTGGCATGCTGCAACCTTTTTAATAAAACTGGCCTGGTATGTACTTTATGTCTACCATAAAGTTCTGGATCTGTACATATTTCTATAACTATTCAAGGCAAAATGGATCCTCTCCACATTTCATTTTGAGTAAAGATAGGCAAACATGGACTGAAAAGCTATCCATAGGGGATCATAGACATACTTGCACAATAGCAAGTTATCTCATGCACATCAATTTTGACTAAGATTTTTCTTGGGATTTTTTTATATTATGCCCACTGACCTTCTAGGTAATTCTTTGTATACATTTTGTAGTCCTTCTGCAGGCTACTACTCTTAACTGTTGTAGATGTGCTACATTTTATCCAGAACATGGGCTTTGTGCAAAACAATGCATCAAAGCTAATTAAGGAACCCAATTTAGTAAGTGACCACATTCACAGTATAGAAGAGGATACGATTCAGGAGGACTCCTCTCCCTAGCAATTGTGCAGTTCTTGAGACATTGCAATATGCTTGTCTGAATACAGTGCCTCTGCCTTATCAGTTTACCAGTCTAAAGTGATTGGACCAAGCACTTTTTATCTAATTTTGATCTGACTCCTATTCAATGGATGGATTTGAAAGCAACTCAAACGTTCAACTGGAAGAAAAGAAGTTAGAGAGAAAATATTCCATGAAAAATGGAGTAGAAATGAAAAGAAAAACTGAGGAAAGGAACAGAGAAAGGAAAATAGGAAATGGTTTGAGAGATTCGTGCCTGCCTCTCCCTGTCCTTGTACATCTGTGACGGTCTGTCTACAACCTGGCCCATAACTTTTCCCATGCTGAGCAAACAAAACCTGCTCAGGAGAGGAATGTCACTGACAGCATGCCAGTGCCTCAGCACTCAATGAAATTTCCACCCAAACTGTCAAGAATCATTTCTCTTGCAGTGGAATGTTCATGGCAGCAATCAGGAGAGTGAACTTTGACCCGAACATTTGTACCCAACCTGTTTCTGGGCAAGTGCATAGCTGTGAATTCCCAATGAACATATGTCAGTACACTCCCCCTCCCACACACATGCATACAAACTTTGTTCTCCACGTAGTCAAAGGAAAAATGTATCTCTTGGCATTATACTACAGTTGGCATTACAGTCAGAAGTTTTCTTTACATTTTTGTGTGAATTTGATTGGCCTGAACTGTGAATGAGGCTAGTATTGAAATTGTTTTCATGTTTGTGATCACTTAACTCTGCACCTGCCCTCTTTGATTTCAGTGGGACATTTGCCGGGCTATGGATTGCAGAGCCTAGTCTTGGGGTATGAATGCAAACACTGTGGGGCAAGTTTTAATTTGTGAAATATGATTGTTTAGAAATGTTCAATGGTTAATTTAACAGGAGGCCAAATTGTGTGGTCCTTGCTCAAATGTCTATTGAAGTGAATGGGTTATTCCTGCTTAAGGTATGAATGTAAATTAGATAAAGGACCTGTGACTTTCACCCATACAATCCAAAAAGCCCATTTTAATGACATCAGTATTGAGAACTCTAATATGTTTACTGATATATCCAGTTCTGGTCTTTCATAACAGGTCTGACTGAGAAGAAGGGAATCTGGGTGCAGAAAAAAATAAGACAATCTGCCTTCATAGAAACCCACTGCCTATAAACCTATACTATATCATCTTCCCACTCTGAGCCAATAGTACTTGCCCTTCTGTTGACATTCTATATATCACTTGTCCTTATGAGGTGTCAGCCTCCTGGGTATTAGACCGGAGGTGTTCAGCCTGTTCCATAAGCTATTTCAGTTGTCACCAGATGTATCTGAACCCACATTTCAATAAATGAGAAAGCAGTGTACACAGTAACTCAGATTTTCAACACAGGGGTTACTGAAGTCAGTGGGAGCTGTTGGGAGCTCAGCAGGCTTGAAAATTAGGCCACTTATTGAAGTGGACTAAATATAGACTTATGAGACTTCCTTTAAGCATCTATTCTGAAAACTGTGGCCAGTTACTTGGCCACTTCTGCTTCATTTCCATCACCATGCTCCAGCAAATAGATGAAACCCTATACTTTTCACTACGTTGTATTCTTTTTTGTCTAGAAATGTTCTTGAAGGAAAAAAATATCACTGAATAGTTTCTGATATAATCTACCATTAGTACCTTCTGTTTTCTAACATGGCTTTCTTACAGACCATCCATGAGTGTCATTTCTCAGCTAATACATTTTGTTTTATAGCCCTCTGACTGCATGTTGTTGGTCTGAATAAAGATATTTTTCTCTGCATGATTGCCAGAGCACTCAGTTACTGGATGAAATGCCCCCTCTGCTGGCAGAGAACAGTGGCCAGTGGAACACTAGATCCCAGTGCGGCTTCTCCATTGAAGTTAATAGGATTTCTCGACATAGTAGGTATTTGGTAGTAAGTAATCACAGAATCAAACCCTTAGTCTTAATCATGATGAAACAGAATATTTCAATCACTTACAGAGTTCAATTGCGTTATTGGAAATAAAATAAAAATACTGTGTTATTACAAGTTATTTCTGCTGTTACTTTAGAAAAATGAGGTCTTCTGGGGTCTGATCTGAAGTCTGTTGAAGTCAAGGGAAATCTTTCAATTGACTTCAGTGGGCTTTGGATCAGGACCTATTTGTACAAAATTTAGGCTTGTTTTAATTTGTCATTTTCTTTCACTTATCAGTCAACTCTGATTTAACAATGGATAATATGTACTGAGAAGAATGTGAAAATAATAAGTGGGCTATGCCCAGGTACGTGAAGTTATTCTGAGTAGCAGCAAATAGAAGGTGAAATTCTGGTCCCATTGAAATCTGTGTGGACATTTACCATTGACTCTAATGGGTCCAGGATTTCACCTGGGAATTCAACAGGATTGGAGACATTTTGCTGTCTGTTTCTTTAATTCCATACCATTAGTTTTGTACACTGTAATTAATTCCTGTTTAGAGCTGGGTCAATTCTGGGAAAAACTGCATCTGAACATTCATTTACAAAGCACTGCATGTATTTACTCTGATAGTACTCACAACTTCTTTCATTCGCTTTCTGAGAACACTTCTACAAGCTAATTTTTGTCCATAACAACGGCTCCAGAATATGAAAGTGCTTGAACACTCATACAAATATCTATATCTATATATGTGTGTGTGTGTGTGTGCGCAAATGTAAAATTTTGTTAATAAAGACTGACAGCTCCCTCAAAGCCATCTGGGGACTAATTCATACCACAAATGTTTGGAGATCTGTCTTTAAATGTCTTTGGCTTTAGAAATTGGGAGAGAGGCTTTTACGGAGCAGAAGGAGGAAACGATTCCATTAAAATAAAGTAGCAATAATGATGTTAAGAGAAATGTGTATTAATTATGAATGGTGATAAGAAATTAAGTAAATTCAATTTTAAACACTTGGCTGATATGTAAAATATAGGACAACATGCTTAAATGCACAGCAATGACTGCCATTCCCAGTTATCATATACGGCACTAAAGCACTCAACACAGACTTTGCAATTTGCATTGCAAAACCCTGGCATAGAGGCAAATAATTAAACCAGATAAAGATCAGACTGTGCCCTGCACAGCTACAGCCACACAGGTAAATTACTATGAGAGAATTCAACAACAAAAAATTAAATTGAAAGGTTGCTGTAACCAGCTAATAAATGTGGCTTTCTGTGGTTTATGTATCTCTGTCCCTCCGTCATGAAGGAAGTCACGTGTTCTAAATTTGGAGTTGTATACACAGCCAGAATTATACTGCCCCAATGAAAAAGAAAATATATGAAATTTCCTAATATTCCCTGTGCCTGCTTATTTTTGGCTTCCTTGGTCTAGAATGCTCTAAGCCTTGCCTAACAAAATTAAAGCCTCCAAAACATTGAATCACAAAGAACTCCTTGCTATGGCAAACCTTTTATCGGTATCAGTTTAATCACCCTGAAGTGTCTTTGCAATTTAGGAATCTTAAGTCTGAGTTATAAACCTTTGGAGTAGGGACTGTGTCTTTCTACTTGGGATGCTACTGTAATAATAATAAAGTTGATAAAGATTATCCCACTGCATTCTTTGGTCACTCATCCTATCTGAGGCCTCACACTGTAGACCATGAATGATTACTACAGATTTCATAAAACAGTTTTAAAACTTAGAAAAAAAAATAGAAATCATTCTCTGTCTGTTCAGGAGGAAGCAGAAATGGAATCTGGGACCAAACTGTGATTGCCTTCAAATGAGCAGTTCAACAGTGGTCCTAGGAGCATAAGTAAGGCATTCACAATGTTATCCTTTGTAAATAAACACAAAGTCACAAACTGCTGCATGTGTCAGACTTAGAACTGCATACAGGTGTTACAGGGTAGCCCTTGTGTGATGGCTGCTGAAACCTTTAGGTCATTTATTTAAATGAATTAAATCAATATACTTTAAAACCATATTCAACAGTCAACGGAGATTCAGCAAGAAAATATAAAATGTAGTTAATGAAGATGAACAGCTCCCTCCAAGGTATTTAAGGCCTGAGCCTGCAAGGTGCAGCGCACCCACTGCTCCCAATAACTTCATTGAGAATCAGGCCTGATCCGACCTTTAGTGTTTTAGGTTGGGATTCATTACATTTGATGAATGGTGTGGCTCATTCCTACGAGGACAGTGGTTAGCGCTAGCTAATGGCAGCTATAGTGTGGGCAAGTTCTCAAAGCTTAAGTTTCCACACACCAGGCTGTCGGCACACCTCAGTCCTGACCACAGCACTACCGTTGCCTTATGATCTGGCAATTGCATTAGTCACTCAAATAACTCATGTGGGCTCTAACAGCCAGAAGCAAATACTTCCATAAGCCTTTAATTTCCTTTTCGCACTCAACCCCATGTACATGTGCTTTGTGAACACCTACTGAGGTACCTCTGAATGCCTGCTCACCTCCAGGCAAAATGGCTAGATCCTGAGGCCCCTGCTGGCCCCTGTTTCCATCTTCAGGAAGGTTAGGCCAGCATAGTTAAGAGGGTGTGAACGTAATCCAAGGCCCAGACTCACTTGCAGAGGGACAGAGTGGGTCTTGGGGAAGGGCATTAAGAGATTTAGTTCAACCTCCCCCCTCTCATACATGTGCTGGTGAAAGAGTATTATCTATTATCTGCCTCTCAGTTATCCTGGAGGTGATGTGTATGTGTGTGTGTCTTCTTTAAGTAGTACAGGTGCTCATTAGAGCTGGTTGGGGATTGTCTGATTCATTTGTGGGAGGGAATGCTGGGGGTGTGTGTGGAAATACTAATTCATCCAAACTGAAACTCTTCGCAGGAAAGGGTTGGTTTCAACGGGTCTCCCAATTCAATTTTTATATTTGAAAAACAACATTTTGAAATGGTCAGATGTCACACTCTCCAAATGAAGGTTTTGTTTTCCAGTTCAAAACAACTTTTTGTTTCAAAAGTTTAGTAAATTTGTACTGAAAAAGCTTTTAAAAATGTACAGTGTGAATCACAACAAACACTTTGATTTTGTTTTTCTTTATTTTCAGATTACCAATCCATGAAAAGTGAGATTTTTTATCTTTTATCCTAATTGAGGATGGGGGAAAAAACTGAAATCTCAAACTCTCACTGGACAGGAAAACCATTTCTCACCCAGATCTAGCCCTCATTTTGCCTCCAGACAGCAACACACTCTCACCACCTGGGCTTTTCCCGGGAGGCCCAGAGTCACATGCTCAGAGGTTACTGTGAACAAGTGCCTACATATTAAAGCATATCAGAGAACCAATTTTTTTTCCAGGGTAAATTTCACAGGAAAAATCAACATTTGTAATATATTGATTCAAAAAAGGAGAATGAGTAGGTGTTGAATTATTATTTCACGTCAAAACAAAAAAATGTATTACATTTCAATTTAAAATATTATTTTGTTTTAGCTTCTGGAAACTGAAGCTTATTTGATTTTGGGTCCCTCCCATTCCTTTTTTATACCTCTTCCCCTTTCTTTCCACTGAGGGCAAGAGGAAAAAGAAAAGGAGGGAAGAAAATGAGGGAAAGTGAGGGGAAAAAACTTTTCACTCTCTTTTAAATACTGTTTTCCAGCCTTTTCTTGTGTCCTCTGGATACACATACTCTTCCTCTAGCACAGAGCCCAGCCTAGTGATGTGAGGATACCAGGTATTTCCCAGACATGTACAGTAGGAAAATACTTGTTCCTGACTTATGAAGCTTACAGTCTAGTGTATAAATTACAGATATATTACAAGAAGTAATCATTAATGATGTTCAAGTACTTTTTGAATACCTTCAAAAATGGTCCAAATCAACAGGCTAACTACTAATGACAAAGTGTATCAACCTATTAGGATTTTCCATATTTAGTTACAATAGCATGCTACTGGGATCATAAAAAGACCAACTCTTAAACACTAATAAAAAATAAAGAGAATTTTACCCACTGAATTTTAAATTAATTTTAGCCTACAGGCATTTGTATCAAATAGGGTTTTCTTTTAACTAGACCATATTTTTAGTAGGGAATGTATCAAAGCAATATATTCTTTATGTATGTCTACAATCTATGTCTGTAAATAATCAATACTCATTCTTCGCCTCTAATTGGCCAGACCAACATGGTCACACAGATCACAAATACAGAATATCTCTGCACTTCTATCATACTCATCAGTGTAGTGTCTGAGTGCCTAATTCATCTTCATATCCACTATACAATTGCTGCCTAATATTAGAAAAATAATTCACTGTCTGCTCAAAGGAAGGAATTGGATTATCAATATATTTAAACAAGGCGTCTAACCAATGGCCGTCAGGAGTTTCTGGGAGGCTATTTCAAATCCTGATGCTGTTGCTTTTCAGGGTCCTTACTTGGGGTCCTTTGGGGGGTGGGGTCCTTAACCTATTTAAAATACTGCTCATGGAACTGGTCAAAATAGAAGTAGATGGGAGTCTTTCAATGAGTGCTGGGTCAAAGAAAAGGCTTTCTTTTCCCCACAGAAGTAAACCAATGAGTTGTTCTGAACCTTACTCTTTCTGAACAATGCTGTTCAGTGATACCATGGGTTAGGCAGGGCCAGATTAACACGGAGGTTTTAGGGGCTGCAGGCCAGGGCCTTGGGCTACGGTGGGCCCCACAGGCCAGATGCAGCCCACTGCTTCTTTTCATCTGGACTGCAGCAAATCTTTGCACTGCAGGCTGGATACTGGTCCCCAAGTTCAGCGTCCCCCCCCACCATGGGACTGGAGCTGTGAGTGCGCTCACCAGCATGCCCCTGCGGCCCTTAGCTGAGGGGCAGTCAGGGAATTTCTGTGCACTGCCTCCACCCCCAGAGCTGGCTCTGCAGCTCCCCTTGGCTAGGAACTATGCCCAAGGGGAGCTGCAGGGGCAGTGCCTGCGGGCATGGGTACCCTGCACTGCGCAGAGCGACCTGGCCCCTCTGCCTAAGGGCTGGACATACCGGCCACCTCGGGAAGCAGAGCAGCGTGCAGCCAGGGCACGCAGGGATCCTGCCTTAGCCCAGCTGTGCCGCCAATCAGGAGCCACCCAAGGTAAGCACCTCACTCTGCACCCCAACCCCCTACCCCAGCCTGGCACCCCCTTCTGCCCCCAAACTCCCTCCCAGACCCCACATCCCCACCTGCACCCCAACCCTGTATCCAAGCCCTGAGCCCCCTCCCACACCCAAACTCCCACTCACAGCTCGAGCCCCAAACCTCCTGCTGCACCCAAACCCCATGTCCCATCTCTGGCCCCACCTCCCCAGTTGGAGCTGCACCCTCTCCTGCATCCCAATCCCCTGCCCCAGCCCTGAGCCCACTACCACACTCAAAACTCTCAGGGCCCCACAAAATCTAATAGCCCCAGGCCTACAGGAGAGTTAAACCAGCCCAGCTGTTAGGGACAGGTTTATTTTTTCCTGGCATCTCTCAGGGCCTTTTCAATGGTGCCTAAATAAACCTCTCTTAAGTAAGGCCATTGCCAACGCACACTCCTGCAGATACAAAGGCTACTCAGTTTAACAAAAGCAAGTCTAAGATTAAACTCTTTCTATAAATGTTTTCCTATGACATTTTTTCATTTCGTTTTTTCCTCTGCACTTCATTTTGATGCCAGACTGTAATATTGCTTGACTGAGGGCTGGAGACCAAGCCCGATAGGATTGCTGTGTATAAAGGTAATCTCCTTTGTTTCCCAGTGTTGATTACCCATATGAAAGGAATTACAGCTTTTCCCTCTTATTAATGGGCCTGATCCAAAGCCCACTGAAGTCAATGGGAATCTTTCTGTTGATTTTAATGGAGTTTAGATCACCTTTTTTAGTAAATGTTTAAAAACAGACCTTAGTGAATTTCTGCTGTGAGGCCAATATTTTAAAATGTAAATGTCTAGAGACTGGCTTAAATCAGTGCGAGCTCCAGGTTGGGCACCTCTGAAAATCAAGCCCTGTTGTTTTGAATGCCTAAATACGGTGTTTAATTTTGGGCACCCACATTTGAACATTTTTAGTCCAGGCGTTGTTCTTCTGGAGACCTGGGTTTTGATCTGTGTCATAGTTCTACTGAGCTTGGTGGGGTAGGGCCTGATCCTGCCAAGCACTGAGCATTCTTTACTCTGATTGAAGTCAATGGGAGTTGGGGAGGAAAGGAGTAGCACCAAGCACCCACGAGCCTTTTATTTTTTTCTTGAATTTGTCCATATAAAACCAACACAGTTTGGCACGCTCTGCCCTCTCGGCAATTTCTGTTCAAGAAAAGTCTGGGAGTGGAATAACAAGGGTGTGGCCAGTTTGATCCAACGCATATTGGCACAGTGGGGAGTGTTTGGAAATGTAAGTGGTGTCTCATCTTGACAAAATACCTTGTTTTAGCTGGGCTCTGACTTTCTTGATCATTATGTTCAGGCTTTTTTTTCTTCCTAATGTTCAGAATCCAACTGTTTTACAGCCACGAGACAGAGAATAAAAATAAAATATGTTTTTAAAACAAGTCCAGCAACTGCAATTAAATCAATCATCTACTCAATTGACTGTTACACATAACATTAAGTAATACAACAAACACCTTTTAGCCATAATAGTTCAAGGCAAATACACTTTAAAAGCACTCCAGTGAAAAATTCCAATGTCCCCCCGCTAAGATCCAAGTACAAAGAATATAATCAAACCATATCCCTAACTATAGAGAATGCACAAGGCACGAAAGCCCTGGTGTATTATTTTCATTCTTGATCATAAACGTCTGTAGAGAGTTAGTCTTTTATGTGGACAAATCAATAATGACTTCTTGAGGGAAAATATTTTGGAATGGCCAAGGAATTGCCAAGGAAGTTTGAAAATGAATTTATTGTGAGCATTAGCTTTCTCTTTGATTATGGCTCTTCCCATCAGTAGTAAATCAAATAGTCCAGCTGTGAAATAAAAACAGGTGCTTGGGTCTCCTCTCTCTGCTCAGGTCCTGACCAATGGTATAGTCAAGCAATCTGGAAAATTTAGCTGGAAAACAATAAATGGCCAGATTTTCTAGCCAGTTTACAGCTCTTTTACACCAATGGGGTTACAAAGGAGTCAGAATCCAGATGCATATGCCCAGTGCGGCAATGCTCTGATGTTGGGGAATTTACTGTTGGCACATCTGTACTACAGCCAGTCTTGTGCCTCTACCCTACATCTGGCATAAGGGATGAGCCAGGGTTAGGAATAGGCAAGGAAGCAGCATGGGAGAGCACAGCTCTGCTATGGAAATCCTCTAATCCAGCGGTTCTCAAACTGTGGATCAGGACCCCAAAGTGGGTCACGGCCCCATTTTAATGGGGTCTCCAGGGCTGTTATTAGACTTGCTGGGGCTCAGGGCCAAATCCCAAACGCCACTGCTCATGGCCAAAGCCAAAGTCTGAGCCCCACCACCTGGGGCTGAAGCCTGGCAGGGATTCTCAAATGTCATTGCACCATGATCCCCTTCTGATTACAAAAATTGCTACATAACTCTAGGAGGGGGAATCGAAGCCTGAGCCCTCCCATCCCCGGGCAGCAGGGATCAGGCTTCGATCCCCCCTCCTAGGGTCATGTAGTAATTTTTGTTATCAGAAGAGGGTCATGGAGCAATGAAGTTTGAGAATCTCTGCCTAATCTTTTATGGATCCTAAACCAGAATTTAAAGCTGCCTTCAAACAGCTTTAAGTTGGGCTGGAGCTGGCCCCAAGAATTCTGGCTCCCTGGCGCCTTCCACTACCTCTGAATCAAGAGAGATTATAGCCCGTGATGTTAATAAAAATAGTTAGCATTTTTCTTTACATGGCCAATAAAGATATCATTATCTACATCCTCCCCCAGAATTATGATTATTTATTACAGTGCCGAAAATTGTGCCAGGTGCCTCACAATCCAAATAAGAAAAGATAATCCCTTCCCAGAAGAGTTTACAATCTAATTTCAGACACACCACAACAACTCAATAGTAGGAACGGGTAGGGGTTGCATGGACAGAGGTTAAATAAATAAGATTATGCAGCTGGGGCCTGATCCAACATCTACTGAAGCCAATGGGCTATGACTCAGACCCAGTAGGTGGAGGAAGCAAGGCTGAGGTTACTTGGTGGTTGGTTAACTCAGCTTTCAATACCATGATCTGCTACTCAGCCTGGCTCTGAATAAAATTAAAATTTAACAGCACCATTTCCTACACAATCAGACTTTTCTTTGCTAGTAGCTTTGGCACTGAGTTTCATGAAGGCTACTGTAAATGAAATAAATGTCTTTGTCTCATTTATTTTAGCTTTGGAGAAGAATTTGAACCAGCAGATGGTAATGGATTTTCAGATTAGCTCAAAAAGGACATTCTTATGTTGGGTGGCCTGGAGAAATGTGCTGAAACATTTTTGGGGGAAGTGGAAAGTTGGGGGTATAGGTAGAAGAGGGGGTGCTCGGTGAGAGAGAAGAATGTGATAAGAGCTCTCATGTAAATTTACTAGCTCTCTGGGCTAAGCAAAGTAAGAATGGGAGAGTGGAGGGGGCTTATCTGTGGAGAGAACAATTTTAGTTCTTTATTTCCACAAAACTACACTGATGAGTAAGGGTGTGGAGGATCAGGCCCCTGTGATTTCCAGGACTAGCTTCTGTGGTAGAATTACTTCATCCCCATCAAACTGGAGCATTACGATTACTTTCAATTAATTGAGTCCATCACCTCTGCAGTGTTTAGCTATTATTTGTGCAGTTCAAATCCAAATACACCAAAAGGCCAGAGTTCAGAAAAAACAGTAATTTCAGATCTCAGCAAAGACCCCTGAGGAGGACACTCCTTCAGCATCACATAACCAAGCAGATACAGTGAGAAGGTGTGAGATGTATGAAAGGGTTACAGTCTTTATTATCTCAGAACCCTACACATTCCAAAGTGCTCATTAAAAAGTTGATTTGTGGTAGCACATTAAAAAACCTCAGTTGATACAACTCATCTTCCCTGAGTTGTCTCAAAGCTACTAGCAAAGAAAAGTCTGAGTGTGTAGCAAATGGTGCTGCTAAATTTTCATTTTATTCATAGCAAGGCTGAGTAGCTAGTCACAGTATTGAAAGCTGGGTTAACCAACCACCAAGGATCCTCATCCTTGTTTCCTCCATCTACTGGGATCCAATGGAAGTGGTGATTGTACCATGTGTAATTGATGTAAAACTAAATTACATAATGGGTAAATATATTAGTTAGTAGTATATGTAAGCATATACATATACCAAAGGGATAATATAATTATTTTTCTAGCTGTAAACATACAAATTAGCACAAGAACAGCCCCCAGTGATCCATAAGATCTGGATAAAAATATGGATTTTAAAATTCAGAGCCAAAGTTGGTATAAAATGACCACCTTTGCTATAAAATTAATAACTCCTTTTAAGAAAAATATTTGTTTAGTCCATAGAGTCAGCTGGTCCCCAAGTAGCAATGTTTACTAACCACCATTAAACACCCACAGCATTGCTTTAGACTACTCAATATATTCAGTGGTCTGCCTTCATAGGCACATCACTGCAAACTAGCTTATTGCTTGAAGGTTTTTTTATGCCAACTCATGTAAGCATAACAAACACACTGTAGATTGTGATGCTTGTTTGTAAGAGACATTTATTTTTATTGCTTTCTTTAATTTTACATATCAAATTTTAAAAGCATCTACTCAGTGCAGCAAGTATAAAAAATACAGGCCATATAAACATTATCCAAACCAGCAGACTGTCCTGACCCACATAGTTAGAATCAGCGCAGAAGCAAACGCTAAGTTCACCCTTCCCACAACACCAGGCTGTGCCATGCCAGCCTGTCCCTCCACCATGTAAGCTTTGAAAATAGGTGAGTGTCACATCCTGCCCTAAAAATCAAACAGATTTGGGCTGTTTCAGACAAAAGGGAAAGCGAGTTCCAAAGATGTGAGTCCCTCCCACCATGTATTGCTCTGCTAGCAGCCCCTCCCCTCCATTTTTAAACCAATGAAGTTCCAGTTCAATCACTACTATGTCAGGATCAGCTGGGGAAAGAGGCACTCTCTCAAGTTGGCAAGCCCTAGCCATGTGGGTATGCACAATAACACTTTATTTGGTACCACTCTGTGGCTGCAGTGTGCGGAGAAATGAGATTTAGGAGTAGCAGAGGCCTGTGTAACATTTTCCTAAAATGGAAGGAGGAAAATTGATGAAAGCCTTTTTTTCTAAAAATGTTCAGAATTTTTCTCTTGTGTCAGTTCATGGGATTTCACACGCATACCTGCCAGACTAAGGCTCAGAGGGTTTAAAACTGAGAACCTGCACCACTGGAAGCCAAGGGAGGCTTTGCCATTAATTTCAGTGAGTACAGGACCAGTCCCTGAGGCCCAGATTCACGAAGGTACTTAGGTGTTGCAACACTCATCCCTTATTTGGTAAACAGACTAGACAGAAAGGATATTTCTTAAGCAAATTGACAAATGAATCCTACAAAGAACAGCCCTGCCCACTTGTGCAGTGAGCATGGTAAATCTCTCAGATTTGGGCTGTGTTCTCATTTAGAGGTGACACCTAAGTAGAACCAAAAAAGTTATTAGTGTTTGAGTCAGAGCCACTTCTATGGAGTCAGTATTAAACCAACATCTTTTTGATGGTGTTGGGAGAACTGTGCCCCAGAGATACTAGGCCAGATAGTCAAAAGGTGTAAGTCAATGTAGATGAAGCACTGCTGATTTCTACTAGCAGAGGACCTCTGCCAGTTATGTTATGGATTAAATGTAAAGCTGTGGTCCTGATCATTTTTCATCAAAGACCATATTGCATTTGAAGGAGTGTTCAGTTTTCGTGTCCTGACTAATTCTATCTCAGTATGCCTAACTACATCTCCTTACAATGTTATCTAAAATATATGAAATGACAATTAAATAGCAAAAGCTCATCAATAAAATATATATCTATTTGGGACCAGGATCTAGTTAGGCATACTGTGATAGAATTAGCCAGGACATGAACGGGTAGGTGAGGGAAATGATTTTAGAATTAGTGTCAATAGCTGGGAAAAGTTCCAGAAGCTTTCATGGAGACAAATCTCCAAACCATCTTAATACACTGTATCACATCTTACATAGGTCCTGCTTAGCTCATAAAACATAATATGCTGGGATTCATCAGCATGAATCTGCTGACACTGCACTTCTTCATCTGGCACATTTAATTACATGTGGATTGCTCTGGAGTCCAGATTTTCAGGGGGATGTTAATCATGGGCTTACTAGCTTGCATCAATATGTCAACAGCCTTACTTAGAGATGATCATGAACACATCATTGCAAAAGCTGACCTACTTATGGTTGTTCTTACTTACTCAAGCCAGGATTTACACTGCAGTCCAGTGTCCTTATACAGGGCATCTAGTTTTGAAAAGTCTGGGACGGTCTTGTCATGAGGTAACTTAAAATATAGCATAAAATATAGAAAAATAAAGTTTAATGTTTTCCGTACAGTCATAGAATCATAGAAGTGTATGGCAGGAAAGGACCTCAAGAGATCATTTCTCCTAGCTCCTGGGCTGAGGCAGGACCAGGTACACCTAGATCATATCTGACAGGTGTTCATCTAATCTGTTCTTGAAAATCTTCAGTAAAACCATAATGAATTCATCAATAGAGGACGCAAAACAGCTTTCATCATTAGTCTTTTGCCCTTTACAAACCATAGGTATGATACTTCTCATGTTGAAGTCAACTGGAGTTTTGCTTCAGTAAAAGAAGAATCAGGTCCTGTGTTTGCATCATGCCTTTTTTAGAACCAGAAGAAAGGGAAGAGAGGAGATGAAAATCTAGCAACACCCTCACCCTTAGGAAGACAGGTACCTGTGCAGCATGCTTTATTTTACCTCTGCAAAGCTGCAGATCTGGGCATGGGGAGAGAGCAGCTCAAGGAATAGCCATACTCATTTTGCACCCTCAAGTGCTGTCTCTCCATCTAGGTAATGATGAGTGAGACTGTAATGTCTTAGGAACCTTCTCTCTCCATTGTCAAACAACCCCTTTGGGAAGTTCTAGAGGCATCAACTAGAGGAGAACCCCTTGGAAACATGCATGGGGCCAAGATGGGGTCAGAAGACAGCATGGAGGCATAGGGCTTCTGAAGAGATTGCGCTGGCCTCTGGCAGGTTCCCAATAATCTGTAAGTTTAGGGAGTTGAATCCTTTTGTGCCATGGAGGGGCAAACCCTCGACGTCCCTGATAAAATAAATCCAAAGGAATTTTATCAGATGAGCCTCATGGGGTTCCTGTCCTCTGCATGGATGATTCCTGCCGAAAGTTTCCTTTGACCCTATAGCACTGCCTGCTCTACTGGAAACTTGGCTGTGCTAAGGTAACATCCACAAAGATCAGTTCTTTATAAAACCCACATGCTTTATTTTTCGCTATTTACACAGTTTCTGATCAATAGGGAGGAATTGGGTGTGAAGCTGAAGGTGGAAGGCAATTTGAGTTAAAGTGATGATAAAATGATTACTTTCATGATTCTAAGGAAAGGAAGGAGTGAGAGCAGTAGAGTAAGGACAGTGGACTTCTAAAAAGCAGACTGTAACAAATTCAGACAACTGGTAAGAAAGGTCCCATGGGAAGAAAGTCTAAGGAATAAAGGAGTTCAGGAGGGCTATCAATTTCTTAAGGAGCTAATGTGAAATACACAGCTGCAAACTATCCCGATACAAAGGAAAGATATAAAGAATAGTAAGAGGCCAATATGACTCCATGAGGACCTATTTAATGAAAATCAAATAAGAATCCTATAAAACATGTAAATATGGACAAATTGCTAAGGAGGAGAGCAAAAGAATTGCACAAACCTATAGGGACACAATTAGGAAAGCTAATGCATAAATGAATTACATCTAGCAAGGGACATAAAAGACAATAAGAAGAGGTTCTTTAAATACATTAGGAGCAAGGGAAAGATGAAGGAAAGTATAGGTCTTCAACTTAGTGGGGAAGGAATGCTAATAACTGATGACATCAAGAAGGTGGTGTTTAATGTCTATTTTGCTTCAGTTTTCACTAAAAATTACAGGTTAATTGTGACCTGATAATCAACACAATTAATATTGAAAACAAGGGAGGAGGAATACAAATCAAAATAGAGAAAGAACAGCTTAAAGAATATTTAGGTAAGTTAGAAGTATTCAAGTCACCAGGACCTGATGAAATTCATCCTAGGTATTAGCTCAAGAAATCTTGAAATAATTAGGCCGAACTCACAAGGACGGGTGAGATCCCAGAGGACTGGAAAAGGAAAAACACAGTACCTATCTTGAAAACAGGGAAACAAAGAAGACCTGGGGAATCACAGACCAGTCAGTCTAACTTCAGTAAGTGGAAAGATACTGGAACAAATTATTAAATAATCAATTTGTAAGTACCTTGAGGATTATAGTTAAAAGGAATAGACAGCATGAATTTGTCAAGAATAAATTATGCCAAACCATCCTAATTCCCTTCTCTGACAGGCTTACAGCCCTAGTGGGTGGAGGGAATTAGTATACATGATATATCTTGATTTTAGTAAGGCTTTTGACACGCATGACATTCTCATGAGCAAACTACAGAAATGTGATCTAGATGAAATTACTATACGGTCAGTGCACAAGTGGTTGAAAAAATGTACTTATAGAGTACTTATAAATGGTTCACTGTCAAACTTGGTGGACATATGTAATAGGGTCCCTCTGGAGTTTGTCTGGGTCTAGTATTATTCAATATTTTCATTAATGACTTGGATAATTGAGTGGAGAGTATACTAATAAAATTTGCAGATGACACCAAGCTAGGAGGGGTTACAAGCATTTTGGAGGACAGGATTAGAATTCAAAACGATCCTGAAAAATTGGAGAACTGATCTGAAATCAACAAGATGAAATTCAATAAAGACAAATGCAAAGTACTACACTGAAGAAGGAAAATCAGATGTATAGCTATACAGTGGGGAAAAACTTGGCTAGGCCGTAATACTAATGGAAAGGAACTGGGGATTAGAGTGGATCACAAGTTGAATATGATCATTGATAATATCAATCTGATGCAGTTGTTAAAAAGATTGATATTATACTGGAATGTATTAACAGTAGTGTTATATGTAAGACATAGGAGGTAACTGTTCTTGTCTACTGACCACTGGTGAGGCCTCAGCTGGAGTATGTGTGCAATTCTGAGCCCCACACTTTGGGAAAGATGTGGACAAATTGGAGAGAGTCCAGAGAAAAGCAACAGAAATGATAAAAGGTTTAGAAAACCAGACCTATGAGGAAAGGCTAAAAAAAACCCCCAACAACCTGGACATGTTTAGTCTTTAGAAAAGAACACCGAGTGGAACCTAATAACAGTTTTCAAATATGTTAAAGGCTGTTATAAAGAAGGACAAGGACAAGAAGTAATGGGCTTAAACTACAGCAAGGGAGATTTAGGTTAGATATTAGGAAAAACTTTTTTTAACTACAAAAGTAATTAAGTTCTGGACTAGACTTCCAAGGGAGGTTGCGGAATTCCCATCACTAGAGGTTTTAAAGAACAGATTGGACAAATTCCTGTCAGGGATAATCTAGGTTTACTTGGTGCTGCCTTAGTGCAGGTCCCTTCCAACCCTACATTTCTATGATTCTATTATGCTCATGGCAGGAGGAACCAGATCTAAATTTTGTGAGGATGAACTATTAAAACTTTATAGAAGCAAACAGTGCATGTCTGCTTACTATATGGATTATAGGGTTCAAGGCTTTTAAAGAAATTGGTCTGCATGGCTACAAAGATGACATGAGTTAATAAAACATCTTTTATATACTCAGAGAATGTATGTATGTGTGTGTGTGTGTGAGAGAGAGAGAGAGAGTAGTGGGGGTACGGTGCAATAACTCTGAAAAGCATGTCTGCACCTCCCATAGAGCAAACCTCATATGTTATTAAATCCAAGGAGCTAAAACAGCTACATTAAGGAAAGTGTAGCTGCTGAGAAAGCACAGCAGTACACTATTATACTTCAACTCTCTTTGCTAAGCTTCCCCATCTGTAAAATGGAGATAATGATAGTGACCTTTGTAAAGTACTTTGAGATCTACCGATGACAAGCACTATAAAAGAGAAGGCTATTATTTATTTGTTATTATTCTTTTATTACATAGTCCTATTTAAAAAAAAAAGCCTTTAATAGAAGAGTGAGGTCAAATTCCCTGCTGGAATGAATGGATTCAGGTCCATTGGCTTCACTGGAGTTTTGCTCAATTATCCTAGCAAAGAATTTGGCACCTAATAATTACAGGACGAGTAGCAGTGTCCTCTGTATTTATGTTGCCTAATGCTTTACGTTATTTAAAAAAGTGTGCAGAGGTATTTCAAGCAGCGATTTCAACCACTTTAATCAAGTATCAAAAGATGCATCTATTTAAAGGTAAAAAGGAGTACATTGACAAGGAATGATACAAATATTGAGGTCACTTTTCCCACTTGATGGTGTAAACAAACCCCACACCGGAGAAGAAAGGGTTCAAGGACAGTTCTGGGCCCAAGCAGTCCCACCTTGCTGCATATGCAAGGCCCCTGCACAAACTGGAAAGGGAGCTAAAAAAAGGAAGCAGAGCAGCTTAGAGGACAGTATGCAGTGGAAGAGAGTACACCTGTGTTTTGAGCTTGTGGGAAGGACCACTACAGCTCTTGTTGCCTGAGACCTGGTAATACTAACCTGACCAAGACTGAAAAATTGGTACTGGTGGTTGTTTATGAAGATCAGGAACTTTATTTTGTGTTCAGTTCTTTAATTTGCCCTGTGGAAAAAGGGGACTCTGATAGAAAGTGATCCAGGGAGGCAGTTGCATAACACTCGAAGAAAAAGGACATAGCTGCCCACCATTGGCACACAATAGGAGCCCAATTGAGAGGGTGGGCCTGGGATCCCCTAACAATCCTTAAATATGGAACAACAATAGGAGCTTATTCCTTGGTGGGGAACTGAGTTGGACAAAGAACTGAATGCACAAGAGTCCAAACCCGAGTCCCTGACCTAAGGAGGTAGCCCTTAGAATCATAGAATATTAGGGTTGGAAGAAACCTCAGGAGGTCAGCTAGTCCAATCTCCTGCTCAAAGCAGGACCAACACCAACTAAATCATCCCAGCCAGCGCTTTGTCAAGCCTGACCTTAAAAACCTCTAAGGATGGAGATTCCACCACCTCCCTAGGTAATCCATTTCAGTGCTTCACCACCCTCCTAGTGAAATAGTGTTTCCTAATATCCGACCTAGACCTCCCCCACTGCAGCTTGAGACCATTACTCCTTGTTCTGTCATCTGCTACCACTGAGAACAATCTAGATCCATCCTCTTTGGAACCTCCCTTCAGGTAGTTGAAGGCTGCTATCAAATTGCCCCTCACTCTTCTCTTCTGCAGACTAAATAACCCCAGTTCCCTCAGCCTCTCCTCACACGTCATGAGCCCTAGCCCCCTAATCATTTTGGTTATTCTTCGCTGGACTATCTCCAATTTGTAGACATTCCTTTTGTAGTGGGGGTAGGGGACCAAAACCAGATGCAATATTCCAGGTGTGGCCTCACCAGTGCCAAATAGAGGAGAATAATCACTTCCCTAGATCTGCTGGCAATGCTTCAACTAATACAGACCAATATGCCACTGGTTTTCTTGGCAACAAGGGCACACCTATTCATATCCAGCTTCTCATCCACTGTAATCCCCAGGTCCTTTTCTGCAGAAATGCTGCTTAGCCAGTCAGTCCCCAGCCTGTCGCGGTGCATGGGATTCTTCCTTACTAAGTGCAGAACTCTGCACTCGTCCTTGTTGAACTTCATCAGATTTCTTTTGGCCCAATCCTCCAATTTGTCTAGGTCACTTTGGACCACATCCCTACTCTCCAGCATATCTACCTCTCCCTCCATCTTAGTGTCATCTGCAACTTGCTGAGGGTGCAACTGATCCCATCATCCAGATCATTAATAAAGATGTTGAACAAAATCAGCCCCAGGACCGTCTCCTGGGGCACTCTGCTTGATACCGGCTGCCAACTAGATACCAAACAGTTGATCACAACCCATTGAGCCTGACAATCTAGACAAATTTCTATACATTTTATAATCTATTCACCCAATCCATACTTTTTAAACTTGCTGGCAAGAATACTGTGGGAGACTGTATCAAAAGCTTTGCTAAAGTCAAGATATATCACATCCACTGCTTTCCTCATATCCACAGAGCCAATTATCTCAGCATAGAAGGCAATCAGGTTGGTCAGGCATGACTTGTCCTTGGTAAATCAATGTTGACTGTTCCTGATCACCTTTCTCTCCTCCAAGTGCTTCAAAATGGATTTCTTGAGGACCTGCTCCATGTTTTTGCCAGGGACTGAAGTGAGGCTGACTGGTCTGTACTTCCCTGGGTTCTCTTTCTTCCCTTTTCTAAAGATGGGCACTATATTTGCCTTTTTCCAATCGCCTGGAACCTTCCCCGATCACCACTATTTTTCAGAGATAATGGCCAGTGGCTCTGCAATCACGTCAGCCAACTCCCTCAGCACCCTTTGATGCATTAGATCTGGACCCATGGACTTGTGCATGTCCAGCTTTTCTAAATAGTCCTTAACCTGTTCTTTCACCACTGAGGGCTGCTCACCTCCTCTCCATACTGTGTTGCCCAGGACAGCAGTCTGGGAATTCCTTGTCTGTGAATTATGAGGCAAAAAAAAATTGAGTACTTCAGCTTTTTCCACATCATCTGTTACTACGGCCTGGTCTATACTGGGGTGTGTGTGTGTGTGTGAGATGTAAGATACACAACTTCAGCTACTTTCGACTTACCTCCCATACTCACAGCACAGGATCGATGGCTGCGGCTCCCCCATCGACTCCGCTTCCATCACTTGCCCTGGTGAGTTCCGGAGTTGACAGGAGTGCATTCAGGGATTGATATATCACATCTAGATGAGACGCGATATATCGATCCCTGATAGATTGATCGCTACCTGCCGATCCAGCATTAAGTCTGGACATACCCTATGTTGCCTCCGCCATTCAGTAAGGGTCCCTCTCTTTCCTTGCAGCCATCTGAAGACTGTCCCATTATTGGACATTTTTATGTACTCCAAAAGAGGTGCAATGAGTGACTAAGCTGGAAGGCTGAGTTGCCAAAAAGGGACTGACCACCACAGAGTGGGATTGATAGTTGGAGACATCCCTGTCTGACCACAAGATGACACTAGTGATGAGTGTTCCCCTTGCACAGCCCTGTATTATTTTGACAACGAGATAGCATTACATCCTAGGAGTCTCACAAATACAGATATTGTAGAATGTGTGTATGACCCTGAAACTAGTCTCCCAGTAACTGAGGTTTTGACCTGCGCATCAGTGAGAGGCAACTCCATGACCATATGAACATTCCCCCAGTGGATCACTGCAGAGTTTTGCAATCAGGGCTTGACACAAAAGAGAGTGGAGCAGAACTTGCCAAATCTGCAGAAATGCATTCACAGTAGTTTTGCTTCAGTGGGTTTGCTACTATGCAGTTGCAGGGTGTCTATCAAAGGCATAATGACTCACTCCAGCAAGAGGAAGAAAGGCTACAACAGTTTGTAGAGGGATGTGAAGACAGAGTCAGACTGGAAGTTCCTTAGTGATCCATAGGACAGAGAAGTTACATCTCCTATCTTCTGCCTGGGCTCCTAAATCCCTCCCAGTTGTCAGTTAAGCTGTGAGAAATCTGTTTCTTGGTTATCCTGTAATCCCCTTCTTGCTGTGGTATTCTTGTGGGAGGATGCAATCTGGCCCTGAGAAACCATGCCTTTAAAAAGTATTTTCCAGTTTGCCCAATTGTCCTGCACACTATCCTGGTCAGATAATGTGAAATAATGCTGAAATGTTGAATCCAGTGTGCTGGTTAGAAAACTCAGCTTGGGGCAATAGCAGTGCTTGTACCTCAGTTATTTTCTTTTGAATGCTAGAGATTCTACACATCAGACATACAGCTCTGTTTCCACTCCCATCCCATCAGCCTTTTCTGATTAAATGAGAGGTTTGTACAACTTCTTCCAGTAATGCAATGATTCTTGTCATGCTGCTCTACAAGAAATGAGCACTCTGAAAGAGGCAACATGCATTCAGCAAGGGAATGGGAGACAGGCACTGGACAGCACATGACTGTAATTCCTGGTGCAATTCAGTAGGAATTTGAAGTGTTCATGGAGTATAGAATTAGATCCAAGAGTTCCAAATCCAGCTCTGTCACTGGTTTCCCATGAGGCATTGGGTAAATTATGTAATATCTGTTTCACCATGGTGAATACTTCTACTTACTTTCCTACCTTACAGGATTGTTCTGAGGATTAGTTAATGGTCGTAGAACACTTTTAAAGGCATAAGACTGATATATAAGTGGCAAATGTTGTTATAATTATTATTCCTAGGGATATATATACACTTAGGGTTCACAGTACTGTAGATAATGAGGACATTTGTTAGTTTTGCTTTTACTAATACAATTGCTGCAGTGTTTTGATATTCTTGGATGTAATGCTTCTTAGGGTGGCATTTCTAAAAATTGTACCATTAGATTTATCATGACTACTAATGATGGGTACTTTTTGTAGACAGTCCAACAGGAATATTTCAGTTTAGGGATATGCAATGTTTCTTCCTAAAGGAGAAAAAGCTAAATATCTGCAAAAAGGGTTTTAGAGAAATATTTGGCATGCAAAAAAATCTGGACTTAGAATTAAACTTGCCCAGATATAGGAGACTTATATGTGTGTTACCTCATTTCAAAGGTATTAAGATTTCTCTGAGTGTTTTTGACATTTAGCTGATAGTTGCTGTAAAAATACAGGGAAAACTTCCTTTCCAGTTCTTCCAACTAAAGCTACTTTCAACTGGTTTCCAAAATTGAACTCTATTCATAAAGTACCTCACAGCAGAAACTTCCTAGTAAAATGCAGAGAAGTGGCTTGTGCTAGTTTTGTAAAGCACACACAGTAGAGTTGCATGTGTTATTTTTAAAGGTCTGGGTCTAAATTACAGACACGTTAGGAAAGCTCCTTAGCCACAGGGGCATAACAAGATCTATGCCTTCAAAGAGATCAAAGTCCCCTTTGGGACACGTTCTCTGATTTTTGGTTGCCTTCTGAGTTTTCTGATCAATGTCCAAGAGCATTAAGAGATCCCAAAATGCAAACTGTATGTGTATCTTTGGCATTGAATCAGCATGACAGATCTCTTGAAACGCATCTAAACAGTTCCTGGAAATGAAGATTTATATTTGTTCCTCTACTTAAAAGTACAAACCTGTTCTGTAGACTATGTGGATCAAGGGGCAAGGGTGAGACAAAGCAGGCTAGAAAAAAAGTAGTTCTTAGCTCTATTACATGCAAAATCTCCAAAAAAAACTTGGAAGTTTTTCCAAACATAAAAGAGCAAACCTCATCTATGTTATGGAGCAAGTGAGCAAGTGTACTCCATGAATCACAGCTAGATTGAGCCACTTGATGGTCTTTAAAATATGTTTTCTCAGTGGTACTAGCTGCATGATCTCACAGACAACAGTGATGCTTGTTTTGAATATCAGCCAGGCTTTAAGCCACTTGTGGTTTCAGTAAGTTTTTACCGGCAGTATGGTATAATATTGCAGTGTACCTTATTTGCATGTTTACATTCCCATTCCAAAAAACACTTTAGTTAAAATTTCTGGTAAATCTATTTTTAAAAGAAATTAAAAATATGAATCTCACATTTTGTGTCATTAACATAAGGTGGGCCTTGGTAGGTTAAGAGGTATCCCGAAAACCAAGAAATTCTATCAATCTGTGGGAAAAATCTTCCAAGGGAAGTTGTGAAGGCTCATCTCTTGGGATTTTGCAACAAGACTGGACAAGCCACTAGAAAACATGGTATAGGGAACGATCCTAGACAGGAGAGGCATTAGATACAAAAGCATTTTTTTCCACTCAAATTCAACGATACGACTAGTTAGACTTGAAGACTTTGGTCAGCCTATGAATTTCACTAATAGTGATGTTTTGGCAACTTGAGGGGACTTCTCTTCAAGCTGTAGTGAGGTAGTGTGGCTCCCCACCATCCCGGAGGGGGAAGAGCCCATCCACAGGCTGGAGTGGAAGGAGCTAGGAAGCTCTGAGCCCGCCCCTCAGAGGGTCAGGCAGCGACCAGGAACTATAAAGGCTGGCCCTCAGAGCTCGGTAGGAGTGCAGCCGCCAGAGAGAGCAGACATCCCTAGCGGAGCCCGTGACTGGGAAACCCCGTGGCCCAATGTGGCTGCCCAGATTGGCTGGGCCTGCTCTGCATCCACTATCTGGAGGAGTTGCCAGACCTGCCCTGCTCCTGCTATCCAGAGGAGTTGCCGGACCTGCCCTGTGCCCGCTATCCAGAGGAGTTGCCGCACCTGCCGATCAACCCATGCCCCGAAGAACCTATGATCCTGGATCCCCCAGAGGCTAACACCAGGACCCAGGTAGGGCCCTAGGGGGAGTGTGGAAGTAGCCTGGGGGCAGCCAACCCCAGTCTGGCTGCAGCACTACCAGAGCATATGTCAGTGTGTTGCGGCCAGGATCCCCACTGACTAAGCAGTGGATCTTTGGCCGCTACTAGGGCCCTGGGCTGGGATGCAGCGGAGTGGGGGGGCCTGCATCCCCCCTACCACCCAACCCCTGGGTGGCAGACTCCCCCTCTCCCTGGCCTGAGGAGGCTGGAGCCTGTTATTACTGCTCAGCCCTGCCTGAGGGCCTGGGTTCCTGACTCAGCGTTTCTTGCCTTGCCCTGACCTAGGGCCAGGGCTTAATACTCTTGCTACTGCTCAGCCCTGCCTGAGGGCCAGAGCCCCTGACTCAGCATTTCTTGCCCCACCCTGACCTAGGGCCTGGGCCTAATACTGTGTACTACTGCTGCTCTGCCCTGACTGAGGGCCTGAACCCAGACTTAGAGGTGTCGCCCCGCCCTGAGCCAGGGGCGGGCTAACCACATTTAGGCCGGCTACAGCACGGGCTACCGAGGGAGACCCCCTGGCCGGACTAATTCCCCAGTGTGTAGTGAGCCGGTGTGGTGAGCCCCAGAGAGGGTCGAGCCCTGGCGAACTCTTATACACGGCAGAGACAAATCCTTCCTGGATTTTCTTTATAATGACTATACAGGTGCAGCCTGGGATTCTAGGAAGACTAGCAAGGAAAGGAAAAATCAATTAAAATGGTTACTTTGTGTGTGTTTGTGGCTCTTGTGTGGGGGCCATTTGCTTGCTTGCTTTTCAGGTTTGTTTGGCAAATACTGAATTCACAGTAAAATTCCCATTGACTTCAATAGTAGCAGTATTAGGCCAGCACTGATCAATTTTGAAAAAATTCCACCTTTGGATTTTGTGTGGCTTTTTTTGTTACCAAAAAACAAACTAGTCCTGCATTTTACAGATAACATGTATGTTTAAAAAATGTCATGGAGCTGGAGCTGGAGCTGGAGTTGTCATGGAGCTGGAGTTCTAGATCAAATGTCCATAGACATCTCTTTTAATTATCAATAATATGGAGATTCTATTTCTGTTTTCATTATTCATTTAGGGTGAAGTAGAGCTCATTTGGTTAGTCTTACTTGTAAACGGGATAGCTAGAACTTTAGGACTTTTTTTTTAAAGGGCGGGAGTATTCACTGGCTTTTAGAAACCCTAGATGTTTTATTATTCTCTCTCTTTAATTTTTTGGTAAAGTTTTTCATTGCAACTCTCAGATTTAAAATTTTCTACAGCTATCAGATTGCGGGTACTGTGGAAAGCAAAGTCATTATTGGGTATTATCTATTAAGAGGAATTCATATAACAAATGTTAACAATCTATAATGCCAGGGTAGCTTTTTCCCCTGTGTCATAAAAATAGGAAACAATCGCAGTTACCACAAACCTTCGTTGGCTTTCAGTGTGATAGCTGGCACAAGTTAGTTACACAAAATCTGCATGTAAGCTGTAAAGTGCCTGAATGCTTGGATTACAAAAGGGGGGTGGGGAAATAACTGCAATTAAAGGATCAAACATTGCAATGTTGTTCCTATTTTATCATGTGACTTTAGTTTCTTAAAAGCACTTCAGAGTGAAATCACTTCAAATGAAGGTCCTTAATCCCCTTTGGAATGACAGATGACATTCAGGTATTCTAGTGAGTAAAAACAGTGTTAATGGTTTGATTGGAGAAAATTCCTTGTGAGAAATCTTACCAGAGTTGCTTGTAATGTCCTGAAGGAAGTTTTAACTAACAAAATTACTTGTTGCTCATTTTATTTTCCAAATGAATGTAAAGACCTTCTGTAGGTTTCTCGTTTCCCATCTGACAGCATCATAGTGTATTCTGCAGGAACAACTTCAGCCATGAAGCCCTTCAGCAATGTATTTAAAACAGACATATCATTGGAGTGTATGTAGGTCATGAATACAAGATTTTAACACAGAGATAATATTCATCTTAAATTTGTAGTAATCTGAATGAAAGGAAGCTTTTATACAACTCATTTCCAACACTTAAAAAAAAAAGACTGAGCAGGATACCTCACAGTATAACCCTGCTGCGGTGGAGATCATGTTATCTGAATAGTCAAGGGAATCTACAGGAGTTTCCTTTGAACACCTTGTGAACCAAACTCCAATATTCAATTCACCAATTGCTTGGAAGCTAACCCTGTGTGGTTCACACCCAAGTAACTACTAGTACAAGATAACATGTCTGGTAATACATATTTTCATTAGGTGTTGCCAGGTACTACTGTTTCTTGGTGAGTTTAATCATTTTAAAGATATGTGAACGTTCTGCAAATGTACTCAAAAGGTAATATTATTGCTCTCTTATCATGTCAGATACGGTAGAAATGTTTTGTCACATTCTAACCACTACGTTTCTTTTGTGAGAGTCCTCAGTGGCTGTCAGTGATCCAAGGGTGCAGATTTTTTTCTATGAATGATTTTTTGTTTTTTTTTTAATTTACACAAATGAAAACATCAGAGTTTGGGAAACTGTAACCCTACATTTTGAACATCCTTTGAATTAAATTTGATTCCAACATCCACCATTGAAATACAACCCCCACTGAGATAAAACACTACAGAGCAGTTTAGGACAAGAAGTGAAGTTATGTAGTTTAAACCACAGCTGCAATACAGTTACCTTATTGTGTTGATTTACTAGTACTGCAGAGTTAGCCAGAATGTAATCACTAAAGGTGGCATTTGGCCAGGATACTGAAGTTAACACCCCTACTCTAACTAATGGTCACAAGTGGTCAAGTCCTTGATTTTTACATCTCATCCAAAAAACACTCAAAAAAAAATCCATAGCACAGTGCCAGCAACACCTGCTTGAATATCAGTTCAGTACTGATTTGGAGGGAACAGCACCATCTACTGAATCACCGTCTCCAATTCATATAAAACCTGTAGATTGCTTTCTTCCCCCTCCCTTACTGATCCAGCCCAGCAGTTGCTTAGCTTGAGAAACCTACCAGTGTCACATGAACACAAGCACCTAGGAAAGTTTTGCAGCAAAAATTAAAGTCCCAAGTGAGTTTAGGCACCTATAGTGTTTGGAGACACTGAGCTGAGATCTTGTGTGCCTCAGTGGGGACTGATTCTGGGATTTAGGCCTGTAAAGTAGCAGGTGCCTACATCCTTTTGTAAATCTAGCCCTTTGTCATAGCTTTAGCTGTATTCCTTAATGGCACGAAATGGCTCTTTTTTAGGGCTATCAAGTGGTTATAAAAATAATCACTATTAATCCCACAATTTAAAAAATTAATTGTGTGATTAGTCACGCTGTTAAATAATAATAGAATACCATTTATTTAAATATTTTTATGTTTATTACATTTTCAAATATATTCAATTTTCAGTTACAACACAGAATACAAAGTGGACAGTGCTCACTTTATGTTATTTTTTATTACAAATATTTTCACTGTGAAAAACAAAAGAAATAGTATTTTTCAATTAATCTAATACACATACTATGTGCAATCTCTTTATCATCAAAGTTGAACTTACACATGTAGTTCATGTAGTTGGCAGTTTTTCAAAGGGACACTATTAAGGGCCCAAAAGCAAGTTATTCCGATGGTGAGGAAAGAAGAAAATGTGGCAAAAGACCACCTTGGCTTAACCACGAGATCTTGCGTGACCTACAAAATAAAAAGGCGTCATATAAAAAATGGAAACTAGGTCAGATCACGAAGGATGAATATAGGCAAATAACACAGGAATGCAGAGGCAAGATTAGAAAAGCAAAGGCACAGAATGAACTCAAACTAGCTATGGGAATAAAGGTAAACAAGAAGACTTTTTATCAATACATTAGAAGCAAGAGGAAGACTAAGGACAGGGTAGGCCCACTGCTCAATGAGGAGGGGGAAACAGTAACGGGAGACTTGGAAATGGCAGAGATGCTTAATGACTTCTTTGTTTCGGTCTTCACTGAGAAGTCTGAAGGAATATCTAGTATAGTGAATGCTTACGGGAAGAGGGTAGGTTTAGAAGATAAAATAAAAAAAGAGCAAGTAAAAAATCACTTAGAAAAGTTAGATGCCTGCAAGTCACCAGGGCCTGATGAAATGCATCCTAGAATACTCAAGGAGTTAATAGAAGAGGTATCTGAGCCTCTAGCTATTATCTTTGGGAAATCATGGGAGACGGGGGAGATTCCAGAAGACTGGAAGTGGGCAAATATAGTGCCCGTCTATAAAAAAGGAAATAAAAACAACCCAGGAAACTACAGACCAGTTAGTTTAACTTCTGTGCCAGGAAAGATAATGGAGCGGGTAATCAAAGATATCATCTGCAAACACTTGGAAGGTGGTAAGGTGATAGGTAATAGCCAGCATGGATTTGTAAAGAACAAATCGTGTCAAACTAATCTGATAGCGTTCTTTGATAGGATAACGAGCCTTGTGGATAAGGGAGAAGCGGTGGATGTGATATACCTAGACTTTAGTAAGGCATTTGATACGGTCTCGCATGATATTCTTATAGATAAACTAGGAAAGTACAATTTAGATGGGGCTACTATAAGGTGGGTGCATAACTGGCTGGATAACCGTACTCAGAGAGTAGTTGTTAATGGCTCCCAATCCTGCTGGAAAGGTATAACAAGTGGGGTTCCGCAGGGGTCTGTTTTGGGACCGGTTCTGTTCAATATCTTCATCAACGATTTAGATGTTGGCATAGAAAGTACGCTTATTAAGTTTGCGGACGATACCAAACTGGGAGGGATTGCAACTGCTTTGGAGGACAGGGTCAAAATTCAAAATGATCTGGACAAATTGGAGAAATGGTCTGAGGTAAACAGAATGAAGTTCAATAAAGATAAATGTAAAGTGCTCCACCTAGGAAGGAACAATCAGTTTCACACATACAGAATGGGAAGAGACTGTCTAGGAAGGAGTATGGCAGAAAGAGATCTAGGGGTCATAGTAGACCACAAGCTTAATATGAGTCAACAGTGTGATACTGTTGCAAAAAAAGCAAACATGATTCTGGGATGCATTAACAGGTGTGTTGTAAACAAGACACGAGAAGTCATTCTTCCGCTTTACTCTGCGCTGGTTAGGCCTCAACTGGAGTATTGTGTCCAGTTCTGGGCACCGCATTTCAAGAAAGATGTGGAGAAATTGGAGAGGGTCCAGAGAAGAGCAACAAGAATGATTAAAGGTCTTGAGAACATGACCTATGAAGGAAGGCTGAAGGAATTGGGTTTGTTTAGTTTGGAAAAGAGAAGACTGAGAGGGGACATGATAGCAGTTTCAGGTATCTAAAAGGGTGTCATCAGGAGGAGGGAGAAAACTTATTCACCTTAGCCTCCAATGATAGAACAAGAAGCAATGGGCTTAAACTGCAGCAAGGGAGATTTAGGTTGGACATTAGGAAAAAGTTCCTAACTGTCAGGGTAGTTAAACACTGGAATAGATTGCCTAGGGAAGTTGTGGAATCTCCATCTCTGGAGATATTTAAGAGTAGGTTAGATAAATGTCTATTAGGGATGGTCTAGACAGTATTTGGTCCTGCCATGAGGGCAGGGGACTGGTCTCGATGACCTCTCGAGGTCCCTTCCAGTCCTAGAGTCTATGAGTCTATGTAGAATTATGTAAAAAAAAAATAACTTCATTAAAAAATAAAACAATGTAAAACTTTAGAGCCTACAAGTCCACTCAGTCCTACTTCTTGTTCAGCCAAATGCTCAGGGTTGTGAGTTCAATCCTTGAGGGGGCCATTTAGGGAACTGGGGTAAAAATCTGTCTGGGGATTGGTCTTGCTTTGGGCAGGGGGTTGGACTAGATGACCTCCTGAGGTCCCTTCCAACCCTGATATTCTATGATTCAGCCAAACAAGTTTGGTTACAATTTGCAGGAGATAGTGCTGCTCGCTTCTTGTTTACAATGTCATCTGAAAGTGAGAACAGATGTTCTCATGGCACTATTGTAGCCGGTGTTATAAGATATTTACGTGCCAGATGAGTTAAAGATTCATATGTCCCTTCATGATTCAACCGCCATTTCAGAGGACATGTGTCCATGCTGGTGATGGGTTCTGCTCAATAACGATTCAAAGCAGAGTGGACAGAAGCATGTTAATTTTCAGCATCTGAGTCAGGTGCCACCAACAGAAGGTTGATTTTTGTTTTTGGTAGTTCGGCTTCTGTAGTTTCCGCATCTGAGTGTTGCTCTTTTAAGACTTCTGAAAGCATGCTCCACAACTCTTTCCTCTCAGATTTTAGACAGCATTTCAGATTCTTAAACCTTGGGTTGAGTGCTGTAGCTATTTTTAGAAATCTCACATTTGTACCTTGTTTGCGTTTTGTCAAATCTGCTGTGAAAGTGTTCTTAAAATGAACAACATGTGCTGGGTCATCATCTGAGATTGCTATAACATAAATTACAGGGCAGAATGCAGGCATAATGGAACGGGAGACATACAATTCTCCCCCAAGGAGTTCAGTCACAAATTTAATTAACGCGTTATTTTTTTAACGAGCATCATCAGTATGAAAGTATGTCTTCTGGAATGGTGACCGAAGCATGAAGGAGCATACAAATGTTTAGCTTATCTGGCACCTAAATACCTTGCAACACTGACAACAAAAGTGCCATGCGAATGCCTGTTCTCATTTTCAGGTGAAATCTAAATAAGAAGCAAGCAGCAGTAGCTCCCATGAATGTAAACAAACTTGTTTATCTTAGCGATTGGCTGAACAGGAAGTAGGACTGAGTGGACTTGTAGGTGCTTTTTACACTGTTTTGTTTTTCAGTGCAATTTTGTAACAAAACAAATCTACATTTGTAAGTTACACTGTCACAATAAAGAGATTGCACTACAGTACTTATATGAGGTGAATTGAAAATACCATTTCTTTTGTTTATCATTTTTGCAGTGCAAATATTTGTAATAAAAAAATAATATAAAGTGAGCACTGTACACTCTGTACTCTGTGTTGTAATAGAAATCAATATATTTGAAAATGTAGGAAAACATCCAAAAATATTTAATAAATTTCTATTGGTACTCTATTGTTTAACAGTGTGATTAATCATCATTATTTTTTAAGAGTTAATCATGTGAGATAACTGCGATTAATCAACTGCCCTACTTTTTTTTGCTTTAAATTCACATAGGAAAAGTATGAATAATGAAATCTAAAGTAAATAAAACAAACATTTTGTTCTTATGATGGACTTTTTATTGTCAAAACTATCTACAGCAAACTAAAAGTAACACAACTGATAGCAAAGAGAATTGCTCCATACTTTAGTTTACCTTGCCAGCTTAAGAGGAAAACAAAGACCAAATGTGAATGCAGCTGTGGAGTTTGTTATCATCAGGAAGTTATGGAGGCATTGCAGTGACTCATAAGCTAAAGTTGCAAGACTGAATTTAATCTCTAAATTTGGCACAATACTTTAATGAGCCAATGAAATCGTCTATCTAATTGTTTAGTGAAGTTAGTAATGAGTGCAGAGGAAACTTTTTCCTCACATTTCTTTGAGTTCCTCTAACTACGTAAGCGCAGGGCCCAGACTTACCCCCATTTCATACTAGCATAAATCAGGAGTAATTCTAATGACGTTAAAAGAGTTTCACTGTGTAAAAACTGTGAGCAGATAAGCAGGTCAATGCCGATGTATCTGTATCTTCTTACACTCAGTCACAATTCTGTGTGCTTTGGTATCCTTAAGGTGTCAAAATATGTGTAATGAAAATATTGCCTGTATCTCACCACTTCAATATGCTTTAATAAAATCCTTAGTTCTCATTTGTTTCCAGATTTTCTGTAGTTTACAGTGGATGAGTGAAGTTAAATAGAGGAGCCTATTGTGTAAAGTTCTTACTTTACTGTGAATAACATTAGAATTGATCAAAAAATGGAATTTCCATCCCACGGGAAATACTGATATTTCAACAAGGTGAGAAGTCAAACATACAAAATCTTTGTGAAATGAAGAGTTCTGAGAAATTTCAGTTCAGAAATGTTAAAATGTTTTTCTTTGGGTCAATTCAACAATAATTTGCATCTGCCTGAGCCACCAATACCATGGTGCCTCATGGGAGTCATAGTTCTGGTGTCCCTCAAGCCCCCATAGAAATGCCCATGTATTGGGAGAATAAGTAGCTAAATAAGGTGTTGGTGGGGCTTTCTGAGCATCTTATTCTTGATCTATTCAAGTCAAATGCAAAACTCCCATTGATTTCAACAAGATCAGGCTCTGAATTAATGTAAAGCACTTTTGACATTGGTTGAAATCCGTTCCAATAATGCGAAGTGCTAAAGTACTCAATTTAATTTCAGAACCGACAAGTAACATATAACTTGGAAAGTAAGGTCCCCAGTGTGTAATGTATAGCTATGGTTTTACTCTTCATTCCTTAGTTTTATTATTACAAGTATTTTTTAAAGCCAATCATGGGTCAGGATGCCATCATGCTGTCCAAACTCCGAACAAAAAGATGGGCTCTGCCCCAAAGAGCTTACATTCTAAGTATAAAAGAAAAAGTAACAGCTAAATACAGAGAGACATGGAAATAGACAATATTGGCCAGCATGATAGGCTGAGGTTTCAGCACACCAGCAACCTAAACTTTGTTAAGTTTTTTGTAGGCATTACAGCAAAGGAGCAGAATGGGAGGGGGGACAAGGGCAGTGAAACATGAAGTTGTTTATTTTGAATATTTAACAACTGAGTGAAGGAGGCCAGCACTGAGGAGTTATCAAAGATAGGAGCTGACCTTTCACTACTGAATGAGATGTGATAGGAGGCAAAGGGCCTTGAAAATGAAAATAAGTAGCTTATGTTTGATAAAATAGAGAAGAGGGAGCCCGTGAAGAGATGCAAAAAGAGGTGTGACATGGTGAAAGTCACAGGCTAGGGAAATGACCTTTGTAGCAGCATACTGAATGTATATTAGCATAGCAAGAAATTGCACATTATTGAGGCCAGCAATTATGTGATCCTGGATGAACTTTTTTTTTTCCTTGTCTGTCATCTTAATGAGATTTGTCACCGGACACATCTGATAGACTTTAAAAACCAACCAACCAAGAGATTCAGTTCAAATGATCACCTCTATTGGATTTGAGAAAGTAAAACATTTGAGTGTAATCCTGCTCCAGTGTTGTAGGCCCCAATTCAGCAAAGCATTTTCATGTATGCTTAACTTTAAGCACATGTTTAGGTTCAAATGAAATCAGTGGGACTTAAACACATACATAAAGCTCAGCACACATGTAAGTGCTCTGCTGAGTTGGGGCCTTAGAAGTTCTGTTGTACCTATTCATGAAATATGTTCCCTAAACAACGTAAGAATACACAATAGACTCAGGGAAGACAAACAAAATTACAATGCATATTCCTTTTCAGCAAGCCTGAAAATGGTCCTGGAAAATCTCTCCCTGGCAAGAGAAGCCATTGTGCTCAATGAAAAAAATAATGTTGAATTTCCAGGGATTCTGTCAACAAAACATTGAAGAAGCTCTGAGGCATATTAATGCACTAATTCCAGTAACAAAATCTTTCACAATTCTGTATATATGTGACAACATCTGGACAGATTTTATGAACTAAAATGAGATGATGGGATGTTGAAACTAAACTGAAATAGTATTTAAAAAACTATAGGAATACTGTTTTATGTGAGAAAGTCTTGGCCAAGATAGAATGAAGTAAGTATTTGATATATACTGTGTCTAGGGGACCATATTCTGCCTTTTCAAGGGAAGCACTTGAACATCTATATGTCATTTCCTTCTCTAGCTGTTTTAATAACATCGTTCTAATTCACATGTGTGCTAAACACAAACATACCAACTTGCACACATTTTAAAATAAATCATATACTTCTCAGGTACCTAAACTGCAGCAGTTTCTTAAAAGACTGATTATTTCAGCCATCATAAACTTTAGGAAATGTAAGAGGATTAAGCCCAGAAAAAGAAGTTTTTAAAAGGAGTCAAACAAGCAGAAAGGGGAGATAAATTTTTACCACCATGCAACCTAAAATAAAACTCAAATACAAAAATGTCTTTGGAACACGGGGTTGACATTGTTTTAAGGTTACAGAGTTAAGGCCTGATTCTTCTTGCAGGTTGGAGCCCTTAAGTGCATGAAATTCAGGAAATTGAAAAATGAACAACATTAAGTGGTCCATATTGCACCCACAGTGTCTTTGATTCCTACTGTTACATGTCTGTTGAAATGTGTATAATGGGTGAAATCCTGGCCTACATTTGACTTCAATATGGCCATGATTGAATTGATTATATGCAAAACAGGCAAGTGAACATCAGTGTGAGACTCTCATGCTTTACATTTGCTAACTGTTGTGCATTTGAAGTTGTAACCTTCATAGGGTATTATTTCCGAAAATTTGCTAAACTAGATAGTAAAGTACATTACCAAACAATACCATGCTACTACCACCAAGATGGCCCAGTGCTTGGTCAAGATTGGCTCATTGATGAAGAATAGCTGGTTGAAATGGGAGCTGAGCAAAATAGAGACAATGCTAGTGGGCAAAGGACAGTATTTTGAAGAGTCTGCAGCCATAGTGCAGTCTTTTATAGTTTAAGGTTTGTAATAGCATGGTTTTCCTCTTGAAAAACCAAAAGCCTAGGGCCTAGCCAACCCTGCTTACTCAGGAAACACATCTGAGCAAGGATCAGTTGATTCCCTGTAAGGGGCAATGAGGGGAGGTAATGGTGGGGAAGTTCAATGAGTAGCAGGAACTGCAGAGAAAAGGAAAACAAAATTGGAGGGATGCCAGAAACAATAGCTTTGGAGGAAAGATCCTAAGGGCAGAAATTAAGGCTAGCCAGAGCAATTGCCTATGATGCTCTCATTTTTGATTTGTTGTTTCTTGGAAGGGCCAGTAGGACTGATCTGTTGTGAACACAGTTATGGAGTCCTGCCCTGATGATGGGGAGACTGGTGGTGGAAGCTACAGACCCACCCAGGCCACAGGGCAGTGCTTGGGAAGAGGCCACATTACACCAGTGATGTAGCTGGCAGGATTTAAGGCTACCTCACACCGAGAAGGGAAACAGAAGCTGTGCAGAAGTTGAAGGGATAACAGGAAACCACTCACACTCCTATTGGCAGAACAGGAAGACTCAGGCAGTTCTCTTGAATCTCTTACAAAAGCAGCAGGAGATTCAGTTTTCCACTCAGCAAAAGTGGCAGGACTCTAAACGCCAGCAACAGGAGCAGTTCCTGCAGCAACTGAATAAATGAGTCCCATTGACTTTTACAGGAAGGGACAGGGCACTCCTGATCCTGTACTGGCAAAACAGGGCCTAAGGATGATGTTGAGCTCTTTCTCCACTCTTTGAAGTAGGTGGCCAGTGCTGTAGGCTAGTAAAAGTGCACTTAGGCAGCAAGCCTGGTGCTGATTTTGACTAGAGAAGCTCAAGCCATGCTTAGAGCTTGAGTGATACACAGTCAAACTCATATTGTGAGCTGAAAGAAGACATCTTGGACAAATTGGGACTATCATCAAAAGCGTATTGGCATAAATTTTTCATCAAGCTGTTTTTACCCCATATGGTAGCCTGGAAGTTGCAGAACCTTTCTTGTAGGTTGTCTGAGTCCACACACAAATTTCTGCGGAAAAGTCATGGACCTAATTTATATTAGAGCAATTCTGCAGGTCCTGCCAACAGGAGCTCAAACTTGAATAAAGTATTTCCACCTCTCATCCAGAGTGGAGGGAAAGGCCTATCTGGGGACTAAAGGAGCCAAGCATCTGAAGTGGCAGGCCAGACCAGGAGTACTCAGTTTGGGAGGAGAGGCCAGTAATGGGGAAGAACAAACAGTCCACTTATTCTCATTGACTGCCATTCCATAGGGGAATTTTTATCAGAGAAACCTCAGTACTGGGTTTAGTTGTGGGGAGGGTGGACCATATTTAGAGGAACTATCTTCTTATGCAGTGAATTTTGGAGGTCACTAAGTATGGAGACTAAAGTACCCTGCTAAGAGGCTAACCCTTCTGAGGAGGACGAGGAGTCCCTCCAATGTACACTTCCAATTAAGGATGGGAGGACATGTGAAGAGCTTGTCCTTTTGAAGACTGGAACCTTGGGAAAGTTTGTCTCCCAGGGACAAGTGAGAGAGGACAGGACATACTCCCAGGACAGATCATCAAATAGGGGAATAGTTTTTTAATTTAGTAGCTGAAGATAGAGACCCATGTATGTGAAAAGAAATAGGAAGGGGTTCTGGCCCAACCCATGGATACGGAGGAGAGTTTGGACATGAAAGCCAGCCCACCGATGGAGGAGGTGTGCAGCACAGATGAGGCAAGAGATTTGCTAAAGTTTGAATTAGGTACAACCCAAATGGAGAGGTGTCATGGCGATCAGATTCATGATCATGATCAGGAGATGGGGTGGACTCATCCTGTGCCCACAAGACTAAGGACACAGTCAGAACCCAAATGAGGCCCTGTGAGGGGGTGGTGGGCCTTGAGAAAACAAGAGAAACATGGGTATCTCCAGCCCTACCCCTGTTATATTGGAGCAATCAGACAAGGAGCAGCAGGTGACTCCAAATGAGAAAGAGCATCTGCTCATCATGGTCAGCAAACTGTAAGGGGAGCTGAAGAGTGCTCAGGTCCAGACTCCACAGAAACAAGTGTATTGGGAAATTGGGTACAGATGCTGATCTTGTCCTGAGATGGGCAAGGTTCTAAGAGGGTGTAACAGAGTGGCTACCCTGTTAAGAGCCAGAAGCCTGGAGCCCAGCCAACTCCACTTACTAAGGAGACACCTGAGCAAGGATCAGCTGGTTCCCTATAAGAAGCAACAGGGGATAGGGCTCAGAGAGTGCAGGCACTGCTGGAGATAGGAGGCCTGGCAATAGCTTTTGAAAAAGGAGCCTGAGGGCAGAGACTAAGGCCAGCAGGGTAATTGACTTACATTGTTCTAATTTTTGGTTTGTTGTTTCCTGGAAAATAAATAGAGCTTTGCCAGAAGGGCTGGCAAGGCTGCTCTGTAGTGAGTGAAGTTGTGTAGCCCTGGGAGGGGCAGACTGACAGAGGGCACACTAGAGTGCCACACTTCAATCCATAGCTCAGAAGTGCTCCTCGATCCCTCACGGGTGGTAAGGTCTTACAGGGCAACATCCACCTGTAATGCTTTCTGCCATCTCTAGGGAGGGCCAGGAGATTCTGTCCCATCCTGGCAAACAATGACCTGGCCTCAGTTATTTATATCTTCATCACCTCTCCACTGAACTACAGCAATGTAATATATGTGCGCACAAAGTCTTTAGTGCTTAGGAAATTCCAACCAGTATAGAATGCTACGGCACATCTCCTGAGCAATAGTTCCTATTGCAAGCATATCAAACCTACCTTCTGCTCCCTATGCTTGTCTCCTTCAGAATCTTAAATCGAGGTCTCAGTCCTTATCTTCAAGGCACACAATGGACTGGGACCAGGGTATCTAAAAACTGTCTAATGCTCTAGGATGAAGACTGTGATTGACATCTCTGCTCCTCTGGCATTGGGGAACTTTTTACAATAAAGATAAAGTACAGGAGACAGAGCTTGCTGAGGGGGTAACCAGGTGTACACAATATGTGATGACCCTTCAAGGAGTGGGGTTTTAGTGTACCTATGAGCAACAAACAGAGGTCAGTCATCCTGCCACTCACTTAAAATGCAAAGGATGGCTGTCATAGTGAACCTGCCCTCAGCAGCCTTCTGGGGTAGAACAGATGCACCCACCTCAATTTCCCCCTTCAGGCATCCCAGGACTCAGCAACATCTCTCGTGCCTAAATAATGCCCCTCCTTGCTCAAGTTTATTACAAAAAAACATAACGCAACATCATCCATAACAGAAGTCATGCCAGTTAATGTCACGGGAAGTGGAGAATGGAAACAAAACAAAACAAATGGATTCAAAATGTTGAACCAATATTCCAAGGAAAGACTTTCAGTAATAGTCGTTCTCTGATGTTAAGTAACTTGAGTGCAAGTAAACTCTAAAGTAATTTCCACATGATTACTTGTATCCATTCTGTACATGTCACACTTTCCATACTACTCAGAAAAATGGGACCAATCCTAAATCAAGTTTTAACATAGTTCCATTGCAACCAATAGAGCTTAAGCCAATTTATAGCAGCTGAGAATTTGTCCCAATAGGGTATTGTAACAGGCCGGGTAGCTGAAGTGCCCTACTCTGTGGCCTATCATCTTCTGTGGTAGGGACCTGCTCCCCCATCCAGGTTCCTCTAGAGTCCTACCCTTCTGGGCTCACTATTGTCCTCAAAGCCCCAAATACTTCACTAGAATATCTTCTGTTCCCTCCTGGGATCTATCTTCAGGCCAGGCTTTCTGGCCAAACAGTGATAAATAATGCTATCAAACCACTCACACTCCTATCTACAGGGCTTGAATTCCAATCTCTGTTCCTATTCCTCTCAATCCTTCACTCCGTTCTCAGGGCATTGGCTCGCATGGCCACATCCCTTGAGTCTCATCACTTCCCAGTGCCCACCACAGGAGATAATTCTCCCCTTCAGTTTCTCCAAATCCCTATACCCATGATTCTCACCAGCCACCTTCCCAGAGCCTTCTCTCATTTGACTGCCCTGTACGTCCTGTTTTAACTTCCTTCCTCAGCTACCATGTCTAGGTGTACCAGGTGAGGCCAAGCCCCTCACTGGATGTACACTAACTCTTTCCTAGGCTGATATTCCTTACCAGCTCTACCCATGGCCAATCACCTCTGGTAATGTCCTGTATCCCCTTAAAGTCAACCTGTGATAGGTACTTCTTTCAAAGGCATCCAGTGGGTTAAGTTTTGTAGTCCAAAGTAACAAACAGAGAACTAGGCAAGATTTAAAGTTCTTTCCTCCTGTTGCACAATTTCACTCTAAATACGCATTCATAAACACTGTAAATGCATGTCACAGAAGCTCCCCTTTTCAACCTTTCCCTGCACATCGCATTTTTACATATGGTTTGTTCCAATTTCTGTTGAAGTCCATTGATTTCAGTGAGAGTTAGGTGAGAGTGTTAAAATGGATGCTGAACAGACAGCAAGGAATTTAGATCAGTCATTTATGAACAACATGCATTGTAGTCTGGCACTCTTGAGCGAACACTTCTCTCCTCTCCTTCCCTCAGGGGGTCTAATGGCAAGCTGGCCATCTGTCCACAAAAAAAGGAAGCTTTGATAAATGCGAACAATTCAGCTTTTATTCAAATTTGGAGAATTCTCTACATAAATGTGAAGTACTCTTAGAAAATCTACCATGACATTTTTATGGATGGAGCCCTTTTTGTAAGTTTACATTTGAAAAGTAATTTATGGACTATGCTTAATGCTTAAAAGGAGTCATTTGAGCCAGGTATTTTAGAAAAGAAACTGTGGTTCATAAACTTTAGAGTTCTGAAATCTGCCAGTTTTTACTTTCTGCTTTAGCAAACGACTGACTTCTTAATTAGAAACAATTCTCTTGCTTCCAAGATCTGATGGTTGACCTAAATGAGCAACAGCAAAAAAGTAAAATAGCTCATTGTGGTTATAAATATATTCTTTGATATAAAATTAAATTAATTGTGCATGGGAAAACATGCATAATAAAACCATATTTCTCTTACTGGTTCCTTTGTCAATCATGGTTTATTCTGTCATCCAGTTTTACAGGAAGAATTAAGAATCATGAATTTATTTCAGGCTTCACAGGATGCTGTCATATACATGGTGGTGATGTATCACAGTGGCATCAGGGGCGGATCCAGGCTCCAGCATGCCAAGCACATGCTTGGTGCGGCATGCCGCGGGGGGCGCTCTGCCGGTCATCAGGAGCTCGACCGAAGCCACAGGACCAGCGGACACTCCGCAGGTACGCCTGAAGGAGGTCCACCAGAGCCACGGGACAGGCAACCGGCAGAGCGCCCCCTGTGGCATGCTGCCGTGCTTGGGACTGCGAAATGTCTAAAGCCGTCCCTGAGTGGCATAATGCAGTACCTGGAGATGGACAAGTGAGTTGATTTTATTGATTCAGATGGAGATTATCAAAATTAACTGAAAATTGGCAATCGTGATGGGTCTTTCCTCACATTTTTCAGATTAATTAGAACCAAATTCAGAATAACTATTGGGCATGTTAGTCCCACAGAAAATAAACAGCAACAGACACTGATGATATCAGAGAATTTCCTTCAGTTTTTACTTATTTTCTTTGCATTCTACCTATTGGCTGTTTGCACCAACTCTGTCTTGCCCCCTCTGTTTGCAGTCTTTTTACCTCAGCCTGACTCCACATCTGCCCTCTTACCCTCCTCTTCCCTCCTGCCCTCTCACCCTCACCCTCTTCCCTTCAGTGTCCCTTCACTTTTCTTTCCATTTAACTAAATCCTACCACATTTTATTATCTAATGGAACCACTGACATTTGCTGCCATCACATTGTTCATTCAGCACGAGGGTGACCATATTTCCCAAAAGGAAAATGGGACACCTCATGGGGCTGTCCCGAGCCCTGCTCCCTGTCTGGGGCTGGCCAAAGCTCTGCTACCCCTCCCCTCTCGTGTGTGGTGTCGCTGCTTGCCCAAGCCCTGCCTCCCCCCATGTGTGGTTGGCATTGCCATTTGACCCCCTCCCCACATCCCATTTTTTGGACAAAAGTGGGCATTTGTCCCATTTTTTTTTTTTTTTTGCCAGCTGAGCACATTGGCAAGAGCAAATGGGACAAATGCTCACTTTTGCCAAAAAGTTAGGACAGGGCTTAAAAATGGGACCTTCCCAGCCAAAACAGGACATATGGTCACCCTACTCAACATATATGTCGTACTCTTTTCCCCTACCCTGTGTCTATCTTGTCTGTTTTGAGTGTAAGCTCACCGAAGCAAGGACTGTCTAGTTTTGTGTAGTAACTAGCACAACTGGAGTTCCATTCTTAATTGGTCTCTAGGCACTACCATAGTAAACATGTGTAAGCAGAGTCAGGATGAGCTCTACCCTGACATCTGGTGGTGAATTATGGGGAGTGTGGAAAGAATTTCAGGTATTTGCATTGGCACACCCACCTCACCTAGCATAGTCCACGGCAGCCTGGGATGGTTATTTTGACAGCTCTGGGATCCCCAATTTCTTTGTTATTGGGGCAGGAAGAATAAAGTGGTGTTACTCTGACTATGTGAATAAGTAACTATGAGACTGCTTTATGACAGAAATGACTCAACCTCAATTAAGTAGTACTTGCTACACAAGGGACATGGGTTCCAAAACCCAGTGAATTGAGAGAGGTTGGGGACTGGTGTGTGTACTTGATGGTATGGGCCCCTTTTGAGGGCCTAAAACACCAATTACACATCCTCCTTTCTCCACTGTTAAAGAGTAGAGCTAATTTTGATTCCATTAGGAGTCCATCTAAAGGCTGCTGAGCTGAATTCATGTTGGGCCAATGGTGCACCAGCACCGGGGCTCCCCTACTATGAACTGAAATTACTAAGAGTTGAAATCACTAAAGAGCTGGAATTACTGATCTGAGAGCACTGAGCGCTGTGCTAACAAGTGGGGGAGCCTGAAGACCTATCGCTAAGTGGCTGGCAGAGCGGAGCAGTTTGCAGCATGTTGGAGCAGCCCATGGAACAGTGAGCAGTGTGGAGCAGTTTGTGGGGATGGCTGGAGTGGCTCGCAGGTTGGCTGGAGAAGCGGCACAACTGATGAAGTGGAGCTGGTCGTGGTGAAGGCTGCAGCAGAACTCCACAGAGAGGCGGAGCAGTTGGTCTTGGCCCACGTAAGATGTCCCTTACCATTCTGGGTGGGCCCCTCCCCATTTCCAGGCTGAGGGGGATAAAACTTTGCCGATAAACTTTTGAACTCTGGGGTGGCACTAACCAGAGACTTTTGGGTTGTTGGACTTTGAGGTGATTGGACTTAAGACCCTAAGGGGGAAAGGACATTGCCAAACATACTTGAAGGTGGGTTTTTTGCTTATAGTTTGTGTTATAATCCTGTTGTGGTGTTTCTCCAATGTGATGCCACATTGTTTTCCTCCTTTATTAAAAGGATTTTGCTACACTCAGACTCCGTGCTTGCGAGAGGGGAAGTATTGCCTCCTAGAGGCACCCGGGGGGGGGGGGTGGTATGTAAGTGTCCCAGGTCACTGGGTGGGGGCTCCAGCCGGTTATGCATTGTGTTATTGAAACGGAACCCCTGGATACTGAACCCGGCCCTTGTTGCTGCCAACTCAGAGGGGCAGAAGGGTTACACATGGTTATTAATATATTGTATGCAGTGTTGTAGCTGTGTTGGCCCCAGGATATTAGAGAGACAAGGAGGGTGAGGTGGTATCTTTTATTGGACCAACTTCTGTTCATGAGAGAAACATGCTTTTGAGCTTACACAGAGCTCTTCTTCAGTTCTGGGAAATGTACTCAGAGAATCACAGCTAAATGCAAAGTGGAACAGATTGTTTAGCATAAGTAGTTAACACATATTTCAAGGGACCTTCAAGGTGAAATGGCCAGTTAACACCTTTCTAGTCATAGGGGGAAAAGGAGAGTGCTGGAGGTTTGGTGGGTTTTACAACAATCTATAATCTATTAACACCTCCACCACCACATTTTTGATTCCCCCACCCCTTATTTTCCTCCTATGATTGGAGAGGTGCTTAACTGGCCACATCACCAGGAAGGTCCCTTGAAATATGTGTTAGTTACTCATGCTAAACAATCTTCTCCGCTTTGTATTTAGCTGTGACGCTCTGAGAACAATTCTCAGACCTGAAAAAAGAGCTCTGTGAAAGCTTGAAAACCTGTGTCTCTCTCTCACCCACATAAGTTGGTCCAATAAAAGATATTACCTCATGATTTCTAACCATAATTAATAAAACAAAACTATTTGGATGAATTCTTATGAACAGACATGACTGAGTTTTGCACAGCTCTGCTAATGGGACATCGAGTACTTCCTTCCTGCACTGCTGTAACATTGACCAATAACATTGTTTTGTCTTAAACTGCTTTTGAATTCTTAGGGCCAGATTCAGACATTCTTTAAGCAGGTGCAGCTATTTTGAATTTGCTTCCTGTCACAGGGTGAGCTTGGGATTCTGGGTTGTGTAGCCCTGGAATCATGGGGAGGAAGCATGCTGGGTATAAAAAGGCCTGCTTTCTTCAGCTGAGCAGAGAACAGGGAAAAGATAAGATGTGTTGGAGGTAGAAGTTGCTTTGGTAAGGAGGAGACAAAGAAAGGACAAAATTGCTGATCTTTCCAAGGGGAAAGAGCTTATAGAAGCCTGCAATAGACGCCTGAGAGGAAATTCTAGGTGGAGCTGGCAAAGTCATTTGGGAACTAAGCATGAAGAGTAGTGAGTCTCTCATAAAAGGAAAGTCGATGCTCTCAGGTCTCAGACAGGGAGAGGAGGATTGTTTACTGTTGAAGGAGGAGATTTTGGTTCAGAGAGCTAAATTGCCCAGCCAATGAGGAAACGGATGCATTGGCAGACTATGGTGATAAAAAAGTAAGATACCTGTGCTACAACTTACTCCAAATCTGATTTAATCCATAGTGCTTTTATCTCTAGAAGCTCCCTTAACTTCTGGATATTTAGTTCTGGATATCTCAATTACAAATATTTTCTTAAATATTCTTTACTCACTCATTTTTACAATATCCTGAGCATATTTAATGTTTCCTACATGTTAGCATCCAAGCATATTTAATTCTTCCTACTTGTTAGCATATCCTCTTAGCTTTTTTCCTCAACCCGCATATATCACATTCTCTTGATATCCTGTCAAAAGTTCAAGCCTTTTAATTGTTCTTTTCAGGGTCTAGGCTAAGATCAAAATTAGAATCAGTTAAGTAGCATCTATGTCCTCTCTCTTGGAAAGACTGTTGTATATTACATACCTCCTTTTCAGGGAGATGTTTTTGATCCAATAGTCTTTACTTAGATCTGAATCCTTTTAGCATTTGTGTATTCTTCTTTAGATTCTTCCTTCTTTAACGTCACTCTTTAATTTTGTTCCCTATAAAACAAATGCAGTCATATGACCCTATACAGACTATAAAAATAACAATATAGGATGGAAATATAAAGTTTGAGAGAGAGAGAGAGAAAGAAAGAGAGAGAGAGACAGTATATGTGCTAAAGCCAAAAAAAAATTATCTACAAGTCCTACAGTTTATTATTCTAACCTGGATTTTACAGCACCACAAATGAGTCTCACAAGCAGTAACTTGGGGAAGGAGGAGGGGAATAAGCGTATATTCCAACTAAATAACTTGCATCCATACACAAATCTTACATACACTGTATTTTTTTCAACCATGGAAAAATGACTACTTATTTTTTCATTGTTTCCAGTGTTCAACATCCAAGGGGCTAGAGATGATTAGGAGCTGGGGACAGAAGAATAAGCTCTTTCCCTCCCCACCCCCACTGTATATATAGATATACATATATAATATATAGAGAGAGAGAGAGAGACTTTTCGTCCAACAATGTTATTGGTTATTCTCCTAAAGGTCAGATGAAAAGAGGTCATGACATTCTTTGCTAATGCACAATAAGAGCCTGTTTTTTTCTCCCACTCATTAAAATTAATGGGAGTTCTGCCATCAGCTATAATGGCATGAGGACCGGTCCTTGCATGAATGTATGTCTGTGCCCTGCTGAGTTTTATTTGTTTTTTATAACGTTGCCTCTGGCACTGAGGTGTTTGCATGGTGGGCCCATTTAATCCTGGCATAACACCATTGAAGTCAATGGAGTCTAACAAAAGTTAAATCTAACTCAATATTTCTTCAATAGTACAAACATCTGTGGGGAAATTCTGGCCTTATTAAAGTGAGATCCTTGCCAGTGATGTCCAAAGAGTGAGGATTTCACAATACAATAACACAATAACTTATTGACAAGGTGACAGAAAAAATAATCCCCACAAATATGTGTTATGAATATTAGACCACACATAGAGCTGGTTAAAAAGTGATGAAAAATAATTATGATAAATATTGAACAACTATTCATGAATATTACTTGAACTTCTACTATTATACTACCTGGATTTGAGCTAGCTGAATCTTTCTGTTTAGAGACTCAGTTTCACAGCAGACCCAGAGTTATGTGAATCCACAGCCAGTAGGTTCATCGAGCTCAAGCATAGTATGTGAAGATTCTTGAACCTTACTTTTTCTCCCCCTCTTACTTATACTCGTGTCATTTCAGGGATCATTCCTGATTTACACTAGCATAAGTAAGAACAGAATCAGGACCATTTACTTGCATCTTTCTACAAGTGTAATTACCTTTGTGTTTCTCCTTTTTGGTGGGCCCCAGTAAACCTCAGGAATGCTGAGATATTAGTTCGATTACTCGTACCCCTAAGGCTGGGAGGTCTGCTGCCACCACTGATAAGAAACGTAGGGTAGTGGTGGTTGGAGACTCTCTGCTGAGGGGGACGGAGACACCCATCTGTCGCCCTGACCATTCATCCCGGGAGGTATGCTGCCTGCCAGGGGCCCGTATCCGAGATGTTACAGAGGCTTTGTCGAGGATTATCCGGCCTTCTGACTACTATCCCATGCTACTCATCCATGTGGGCACAAATGATACTGCGAGGTGTGACGCTGAGCAGATCAAGAGTGACTACAGGGCTCAGGGAGTACGGATTAAGGAGTTTGGAGCGCAGGTGGTATTCTCTTTGATTCTTCCTGTTGAAGATAGGGGTCCGGGCAGAAACAGACGCATCGTGGAGGTGAATGCCTGGCTGCGAAGATGGTGTCGCCAGGAGGGCTTTGGCTTCCTCGACCACGGGATGCTATTTGAGGAAGGACTGCTAGGAACAGATGGCGTTCACCTTTCGAAGTGGGGAAAGGCCTTATTTGCGCACAGACTGGCTAACCTAGAAGGAGGGCTTTAAACTAGGTTCGACAGGGATAGGTGAGCAAAGCCCACAGGTAAGTGGGGAACAAGACCTGGGAGATGGGTTGGAAACAGGAGGGAGCACGGGCTATAATGGCAGAGAGGAAGGAGGGTCAGGGCAAAGCTGGGAGGCAAGATCAAACCAGTATCTTAGATGCCTTTATACAAATGCAAGAAGTATGGGTAATAAGCAGGAAGAACTGGAAGTGCTAATAAATAAATACAACTATGACATTATTGGCATTACTGAAACTTGGTGGGATAATACACACGACTGGAATGTTGGTGTGGATGGGTATAGTTTGCTCAGGAAGGATAGACAGGGGAAAAAGGGAGGAGGTGTTGCCTTATATATTAAAAATGTACACACTTGGACTGAGGTGGAGATGGACATAGGAGATGGAAGGGTGGAGAGTCTCTGGGTTAGGCTAAAAGGGGTAAAAAACACAGGTGATGTCGTGCTGGGGGCCTACTACAGGCCACCTAATCAGGCGGAAGAGGTGGATGAGGCTTTTTTCAAACAACTAACAAAATCATCCAAAGCCCAAGATTTGGTGGTGATGGGGGACTTCAACTATCCAGATATATGTTGGGAAAATAACACCGCGGGGCACAGACTATCCAATAAGTTCCTGGACTGCATTGCAGACAACTTTTTATTTCAGAAAGTTGAAAAAGCTACTGGGGGGAAGCTGTTCTAGACTTGATTTTAACCAATAGGGAGGAACTTGTTGAGAATTTGAAAGTAGAAGGAAGCTTGGGTGAAAGTGATCATGAAATCATAGAATTTGAAATTCTAAGGAAAGGTAGAAGGGAGTACAGCAGAATAGAGACAATGGATTTCAGGAAGGCAGATTTTGGTAAGCTCAGAGAGCTGATAGGCAAGGTCCCATGGGAATTAAGACTGAGGGGAAAAACAACTGAGGAAAGTTGGCAGTTTTTCAAAGGGACGCTATTAAGGGCCCAAAAGCAAGTTATTCCGATGGTTAGGAAAGATAGAAAATGTGGCAAAAGACCACCTTGGCTTACCCTTGAGATCTTGCGTGACCTACAAAATAAAAAGGCCTCATATAAAAAATGGAAACTAGGTCAGATCACGAAGGATGAATATAGGCAAATAACACAGGAATGCAGAGGCAAGATTAGACAAGCAAAGGCACAAAATGAACTCAAACTAGCTATGGGAATAAAGGTAAACAAGAAGACTTTTTATCAATACATTAGAAGCAAGAGGAAGACTAAGGACAGGGTAGGCCCACTGCTCAATGAGGAGGGGGTAACAGTAACGGGAGACTTGGAAAGGGCAGAGATGCTTAATGACTTCTTTGTTTCGGTCTTCACTGAGAAGTCTGAAGGAATGTCTAGTATAGTGAATGCTTACGGGAAGAGGGTAGGTTTAGAAGAGAAAATAAGGAAAGAGCAAGTAAAATATCACTTAGAAAAGTTAGATGCCTACAAGTCATCAGGGCCTGATGAAATGCATCCTAGAATACTCAAGGAGTTAATGGAAGAGGTATCTGAGCCTCTAGCTATTATCTTTGGGAAATCATGGGAGACGGGGGAGATTCCAGAAGACTGGAAGGGGGCAAATATAGTGCCCATCTATAAAAAGGGAAATAAAAACAACCCAGGAAACTACAGACCAGTTAGTTTAACTTCTGTGCCAGGGAAGATAATGGAGCAGTAATCAAAGAAATCATCTGCAAACACTTGGAAGGTGGTAAGGTGATAGGTAATAGCCAGCATGGATTTGTAAAGAACAAATCGTGTCAAACTAATCTGATAGCGTTCTTTGATAGGATAACGAGCCTTGTGGATAAGGGAGAAGAGGTGGATGTGATATACCTAGACTTTAGTAAGGCATTTGATACGGTCTCGCATGATATTCATATAGATAAGCTAGGAAAGTACAATTTAGAGGGGCTACTATAAGGTGGGTGCATAACTGGCTGGATAACCGTACTCAGAGAGTAGTTGTTAATGGCTCCCAATCCTGCTGGAAAGATATAACAAGTGGGGTTCCGCAGGGGTCTGTTTTGGGACCGGTTCTGTTCAATATCTTCATCAACGATTTAGATGTTGGCATAGAAAGTACGCTTATTAAGTTTGCGGACGATACCAAACTGGGAGGGATTGCAACTGCTTTGGAGGACAGGGTCAAAATTCAAAATGATCTGGACAAGTTGGAGAAATGGTCTGAGGTAAACAGGATGAAGTTCAATAAAGATAAATGCAAAGTGCTCCACTTAGGAAGGAACAATCAGTTTCACACATACAGAATGGGAAGAGACTGTCTAGGAAGGAGTATGGCAGAAAGAGATCTAGGGGTCATAGTGGACCACAAGCTTAATATTAGTCAACAGTGTGATACTGTTGCAAAAAAAGCAAACATGATTCTGGGATGCATTAACAGGTGTGTTGTAAACAAGACTCGAGAAGTCATTCTTCCGCTTTACTCTGCACTGGTTAGGCCTCAACTGGAGTATTGTGTCCAGTTCTGGGCACCGCATTTCAAGAAAGATGTGGAGAAATTGGAGAGGGTCCAGAGAAGAGCAACAAGAATGATTAAAGGTCTTGAGAACATGACCTATGAAGGAAGGCTGAAGGAATTGGGTTTGTTTAGTTTGGAAAAGAGAAGACTGAGAGAGGACATGATAGCAGTTTTCAGGTATCTAAAAGGGTGTCATCAGGAGGAGGGAGAAAACTTGTTCACCTTAGCCTCCAATGATAGAACAAGAAGCAATGGGCTTAAACTGCAGCAAGGGAGATTTAGGTTGGACATTAGGAAAAAGTTCCTAACTGTCAGGGTAGTTAAACACTGGAATAGATTGCCTAGGGAAGTTGTGGAATCTCCATCGCTGGAGATATTTAAGAGTAGGTTAGATAAATGTCTATCAGGGATGGTCTAGACAGTATTTGGTCCTGCCATGAGGGCAGGGGACTGGACTCGATGACCTCTCGAGGTCCCTTCCAGTCCTAGAGTCTATGAGTCTATGAGATCCTGGCACGTTGGTCATATTGATGCTATTAAGACAGTATTAACTCCCACTAGACCTCTTAGGCTCCCTTCTGCTGGGTCTCAGATCTGATCGGTACAGCTACTGATCCTGATGAGCAGCCCTAGCTGTGAGGTGTCCACTTGCAAGGCTGAGGGTCTGAATCCCATTCTAAACACTGCCACGGCCCTCACCAGTGTAGTGTCTGATAACCTGTTTCATATCTACTCTGCACGCCCCTCCTGCCCCACAGACGAGAGCAGGTAGAATGCTCAGACTCCATGTCTCCAATGTAGTCATATCAATTTGGCATAAATTTATTCCCCTTGGCATGTTCTACCTCAGAACAGGAGAGTATAAGCATGTGTAAATATACAACTTTATGCTCAGATTCATATTTACCATGTGTTTTAGACAAATCTGTGTCTAATTCTAAGTCTCTATGCAGGCAAGACTCATACTGAAGACATCAGGAGTTTAAATTGCATAAGAAGTGGATACGTCTTTAGCTTTAGAGATTGTCATTGTAGCTTGCAAGGCACTGAAAACAACAAGGTTTTGAATATAACAGAAGCTAAGGTAAACTGCAGCTTGGACTGTATTTGCATATATTCATTATGAGCCTCAGTGATTTTAAGAAACACTTGGATGTTGCCCTGGGTATTGTGCCTTTAGGCCTTTGGTCCTACATGAATGTTTATTTATCTGGCCAGTGAACCCAGTTAACAAAGCCTTGAAGAGACGAAACTTCTTTCCTGTGTGACTAATTCTGTTTGGAATCAGCAGATACTCTGGTAATTTTTGTGACAATAAAGAATTGAGATACAAATGAAACCAAAGAGGGCCTGATTCAGTCTGGACAGAGAATTGTTTTTTGTGGTTTCTGCAATCCAGGAACCAGATATATCTTGCATCAAATCAGATTCAAAAGTAGAACTGTAGTTGATAATCTATGATTTATATGCTGTTCAACTCTAAAAAACATTTTTAAATTCTTGTGTCACCTATCTATCTTATTGTCTCGGACTCCTTCTATTTTAATCAGTGTCATATGGGGAGAAAAACTAGTTACATTTTCCAACAGACAAAGCCTTTCTTTATACAGTTTATTACAGATGAAAAGGTAATAGAATTGACTGTCACCTAAATCTTTGGAGTCAGTCCTGCTAACCCTTCATTCATATGAGTAACCCCAAAAGGCTACACTAATGAGTAAGCAATACTTTGTATGAGAGTAAAGATTCACAGTACCAGGTCCTTTGCTTTACATCTGTGTAACAGCTTAGTCTACAATACCAACACTGTATAGTGCAATAATTGACAAGTAAGTTGTAGTCTTAAATCATTGGGGCACTTAAATACTTAAATAATGTTAAATAGTAAGTGCAACTAGGGAGCTAATCACAGGTCAGTTAAACTGGAAAAAAGTTTCTTGAGACATTTCCAATACTAATTTAAAGAGACAAGTAATTTTATTCTAACTTTGCTAAAATCACTCAGTCCAGTGAATCATTCTACCAAATGCTAACTTTTTCACATTTCCTTTTAGGAAGTATTATAATTTTTAATGCTGCTTTATTTAATTGAATGAGGTTAATCCTCTTCTCTCTTCCCTCCCTTTCCCTCCTCCCCACAGAGAAATATTTTTCAGATATCCTCCACTAGATATCAGGATATCAGTGACTACTTCTACTTTAATCAGGAGATATATAATTAGATATCTCAATCACTGAATTCCCTATACCATTGTAAATGGTTTCATATTCTTGATTGTTGTGACAATGCCACACAAAAAGTGGAACCAGATTGAGGGTACAGTTAGAAAAAAATTATTAAAACCTTTCCTCTTTATCATGTGGTTTGGGCTGAATATTGCGAAACATGGGTCTAGCTTATAAATTAAATCTATGTGAATTTGGCAAACTCTCTTATCCTGAATATGAAATGATTTGTGGTGGTGGTGAGCTGTCAATTTCAAAAGGTTCCATTCAGTCTCTTATCCACATGTGTCTGGAATGAAGGCTGGAAATCTCAAATCTTCTCCCAAAATATGTAGTACATCCTGGTTTCAACCAAGCTGAAGGCAGCCTTTCTTACAGTTTTAGCTGAAGATGTACTCATTAATCAATCCAATCACAAGGATTTAAAGAACCCTGAGCTCTGAAAGTTTAGGTCCAGATCCAAACTTTGCAACTTGGACATGTAGCATCCATGATGATCTATCCACGTCACCCCTCTGAGGGCAACGTTAAACAAACACTGAAATTCATTACTCCAAGGGCTGGAGCTTTAAGAAAAACACAAGGATCACAATAAAATCAAGAGATGGCAACATTCAATTTCATTGACATTAATAACATTGATAAATCCCTAATCAGAAGGCCTGAATTGGACTACAGGGCCAAACAGTCCTGGTAAGGAGTTATCCCACACTTACTCCAATGTCGCTAAGAGTAGAATTTGCTCTGGAGAGAACAGTTTCATGTGTTTATCAAAGTGATTCGTATAACAGAAACAGCAGACAAGTATTCAAGTAAGTGAGACTCATCAGGAGGTATTTTGGAAGGTACTGTCTGTCTCTCTGGAGAGCTGGGATTAAGCTTTAGGAATTTATTCATGAAGACCAAATGTCTACCAATTTGTGGGTGTTTTCCTGTAGGGACTTTGCCTAAATGCTAAGGAATGCAGCTACATGGCATAAAATGTCTTAATATTCCTTAAAGTCTTCTGGTATGGATGAGGAGGATAAACCAGGCAGCACAGCATTGTCCGGAGATGAGGCTCTTGATTGAGACTAAGCTGGATATTGCACCCAGGATGATATACCTTGATGGTAGGACTTTGGAGGCTCCACATGGAGAAAGCACACTGATCCACAGCCACTATTGTCAATTTGGTGGGTGATCTCACCTTTGAACAGGACAAGGAATGTGATCTCTGCGAGTGAGGGGCATCATACTGTTGCCAAGAAGGCCACTGATACGGATAGGGCACAGCTGGCCAGGGACCTACGTCCCGATCATGGGATGCATGCCAATCCTGGGAGCCATAATGGTCCATTGGTGGCCATAAGCTCTCATTGGGTGATGTGGAGCAGGACGATGATGATCCCAACTAGGATGCAGAAGAGCCCTGGGATCTTGGCGACAGGGGCAGAGCAACACCAGAGGGAGCGTGTAGGCGATCTGATTCATCCATTGCCCAGATCAAGGCAGGAAGCAGTGCCTCAGACGAAGGCTGTACTGTTGGTACTGAGTCCCATGCCAGTGCTGAAGGCAACGTTGGTCCCAATGTGAATACCTATACCAAGTGCCCAGGTGTGTCAACATTGAGGATGGTGAAAGCCACCAGGGAAACATCTGCAGTTCTAACTGCAGTGGGACTGTGTAGGTTCCTGGTACCAAAGTCTCCCTTACTGATTCTAGTACTGGCTCTACTCCAGCTACTGGTGGGGGAGCACTGGGGTGTGGTACCAAGGGACACAAGGATTCAGTGGCATGCTCAATTGGAGAGGCTATCAACAGCATGGCCCTAGGAAAGTCTTGGACCAGTGACAAGGTCAGGACCGAAAGCCAGAGCAGGTCTGCAGCTGCCTGGTATGCCGATGCCATGTATACAGTCAGTACTGGCATCACCCTTGTCAGTACCAGACTTGACAGACATCCAGAGCTTGGAACTGATGTTACAGGGTTTCTGTCCTCCATACTCAGTACCATCCCTAGTATCGGCCCCATGCCATTCTACACTCTTTCTGCAGGAGGCAGAAGAGTAGCTCTGAGACCTGCAATGGTCTCAATTGGTCCTATGAGACCTCTTCTTTGCTGCCATCGATAGGGAATGGCTCCTCCACCTCTTCAGGGAGGTGCCTGCCCCTGAACAGGCAGCCGTGCTCTCAGGGCCCAAGGGTGATCTTCAGCCCAATGAAGGCCTTGTTACTGAATTAGGCCTCATGGTCTGTTCAAGAAGGTGTTGCTTGAGGTGAAGGTGTCGAGCTATCTGAGTCCTTTTTCTGAATGATCTGCAGATTAAATAACACTCTTCAAGGTGGGCATAACCAAGACAAAGCAAGCAGCACATATAGGGATTGTTGTTAGAAATTACTCCCCCACCCAACAATGTTTAAGCCCTGCTGAGAGCATCAATGGGGATCCAGACTATAACTAACACTAACTAACTAACTATATACAATAAAACTAGGCTAAGACTAATTGTGAGGTTGTGAGACTACAACGACACAGAGCTCCAACTCCAGCTACAGGTGATAAGAAGGAACTTAGTGATTTGGGGCAGCACCCCTTCATATAACCAAGGGAAGTCATGAGACATGAGCGCTACCTCTTTACAGGTACTGCTCAGCAAAATATCTGGCACTCTGGGCACACACAAACCTAAGTGGAATGCACGTGTCTATTTACTCAAAGAAGAAATCATGTTTTGTTAAAATTGAAACCCACCTCTTCCTCCCCACAATTAATTCAAACCCAAAGGTAGGTTCATTGGTTTTTGGTGGATCAAAAATACATGCTTAACTGTTTTTGTTGGTATCTTGCTTCCGTTTTATCATATCTCTGATCTATGGTTTCACTGGAACAAAAGTAAAGACACTAAAAAACTCTAGTACAGGAGAGTTTGTTCTCTCAATAACTTCCAGCCCAAATTCTAGACCAAAGAAATTTAGATAAACCTCCAACACTACCCTCTCTACTTCTGAAATTCCCCATCATTGGTCAACTTCTGGGTTTATTTGCATGCATTTGCACTCTTCTTCACCTTGCACACTTGCTGTGATACATCTGCACAAATAATTTATTTTAAGATTGGCTGGTAAACCCAGACAGCTTTATTGTTGTTCTGTATTGTCTAGATATATCATGTGTGACTGCTGCTTGAATTCAAACAATTTTTTTGGACAATATGTAATATTTTTGCAACTCACAAAAGGCACTGAAAGGGTCATATATTTCCAAGAAAGAAGAGAAATGTGTTTGGTGAAATGAACAACAGAGATACTTGAGCTGATTATAGTTTAAATAATGTTTAAAATACGATATTACTAACAGTATAGGACAGAAATCCATGCCAAAGATATGCTTTCATCTTACCATATGTATCATGTGGTAACATCTCACCTTTCCACTTTCAGGAGACTTTCAGTCACTCAATTTTATTTTTCTAATGAAGATAAATTGTCTTTTACAAGTGCCTTGCAAATCTAAAACCTCTCTAAATAGCTCAAGCCAACTCTTGTTCTCCTTTGAATTAACCATTTGCTACTTCATCACATGCATTAAAAAAACAGAGCAAAATGTCATAGGTATTTTATTTTAAATCTGAACCAGACCCTTTAAATATGAATCAAAATGGAAACTCCCCCACTGACTTCACTGGAAGTTGGAGCATACCCTATAACTGCTCATGAAGTCCTAATAGAAAGATAAGGCAGGTGAAGTAATGTATTTTATTGGACCAATTTTTGTTGGTGAGGGAGACAAAGTTTCTTACCAACAGAAGCTGGTCCAATAAAAGATATTACCTCACCCACCTTGTCTCTCTAATATCTTGGGAGCAACACAGCTACAAATATACTGCATACATGAAATTTCCATTACATGCATCTGACAAAGTGGGTATTCACCCATGAAAGCTTATGCTCCAATACATCTGTTAGTCTATAAGGTGCCACCGGACTATTTGTTGCTTTTTACAGATCCAGGCTAACACGGCTACCCTCTGATACTTGGTAAACATCAAGTGATCCATCCTCTGTCACCAATTCCCAGCTTCTAGACAGCAATGAAAATACTAAAAGAAATACTTAGATGATGGAAAATAATAACAACATTTCATATAATAATTTATGTTCATCCACAATCAATAACCTCATGTTGGACCCACAATGTAGTAATATATACAATCTGAGGTTGACTAATTTCTGATGCAACACTGTTCTTCAGCTCCTCCTGCTGCCTTCACTATGTCCTTACATAACTATTGGTAGACTGAAAACAAATATCAAAATTAAGGACAACTATTAATTACTATGCCATTAGCCACGATCACTGTTAAAGTATATCTGCCTACCAAAGCTTTTTCCTTGCTTCTAAGTTGATTGGTTTTCCATCCTTCCTAGAGTTTACCTCTTCCACTTGAAATGAAAATCACTTTTTTTTTCTTTTTCTTTCTCTTTTTTGGTAAGAAAAGGAGCAAATATCCCCTGTTTAGGTAAATGCAGATAGCATGGAGCTCAAGAACTGTCCTCTCTGAGGCCTTTCAGTTCACCATCTTTTCTACTCCATGACAGTTTCATGATTGTAGCACCTTGCACATACAAAACGCTGACCCCCTCGGATTCCTAAGTATTCTGGAACTGTGTCTGAGGCAGTTCTTCAAAATCCTGAATCTCAAGTCAAAAGTTGAGTTAGACGGTTATGTCATTTTTGGGACTTGCACAAATATGCAGCAGGGTGGATTCTCAGCTGGCCTAAATCAGCCTAATTCCAGCTCCAGGGGGTTTAACAGATCTACACTGATTTATACCATCTGGGGATCTAACCTGATTCCTTTGATATGTGAGTTTAATAGTCAATTCTGAAAGCTGAGACTGAAGGAATCTTCTGCCTGTCTGATAAGTACAGACTGTGCTCATTAGTCCAGTGTGTTAGTTACTTTTGTGATGCTTTTGACAAACAGCATCCCCCTAGGTCTTTTTGTAATGTCTTAACTTATTTTAATAAGGAAATTTCTCCTAATGACCAAGTAACAAATGGATGGAGGGGATCCCATTTTCCTTCTGGAATGGCCATCCAGCTGGTGAGTTCTGCCCTGATTCCAATCTGTACTGAAGTTCCCACATACGCATAATATAGAACAGGTGGAAGCAAGGTGGCTCATGAGAGAAAGGAAATATCATAAATTGCAAAGTCCTGAGTGAGTTTTGTAAGTCTCCTCATGAGTGAGCCAATGACAATAAATGCAGCAACCCTCTTCCATGTGATTTACAGAGAGCGGGAATGAAAGAGAGTGAATGGACTAAATTCATCATTGGCATAAACTCATTGAAATCATAGGGCTTGCACCAGTGATAAATTAGGACTCATTTATTTGTCAGTATTAGCATACACACTGACATAATGAAAGAGTTGTATTGCTTCGATACCTGTATTCTCCTTCTGACACTTGTCAATGCTACATCTTTCAGAAGAAAGTGTAAGCACAGTGCAGCTAAGAGTATAACATATTATTGGTTAGGACTTGAATTTCTTCTTCCCCACAGTAGGTAGTCAATCTATGTCCTGAAAATTAGGTAGCTTTAATCAAAGCTAATATAATCTCAATATATATAATCTTATCTGGAGTCATGGCAGTGTCTCCATAATGAAGACTGAAAAAGCGATTTTCATTTCTGTCTAACCCACCTATATGAATTTATTCTGAACTTTGATCTCAAACTAATTTACTCAGAAAGTTTCCTTTTAAGCAGAATTTTCTGGACTGAGACCAAACTTGAGAAGAGAACAATAATAGTTTGAGGTTAGCCAAAGTGTTTGTGAGTTATGGGGGTGGGACCTCAAAAAAGCATTTAAAAAAATTAAAAGTTCCAACCTTTTCTATTTCCAATGATAGCACAAAAATGGGTTATAAAGATGTCAGGAAAAATGCCAGCTGGAGGATGTGATGGCTTCAATGAGTTTGATTGCATTTTCCTGCCAATATATGAGCATAATATTTTAATTTGATCTATTCTGTAATAGACTTGCATAGACACACACATACCTATGGGCTCCAATAAAATGTATATTTAGTGAATTCTGCAGTAAGGCACATTTTTTAAATGTGTGCAAGCCTCTGAAGTATTTGACAGCTACAAGCTGTGACGCATCAACACAGAGCCTGAGGTCAGTAAGAAATCTGATGTCCTTCTCTAGGAGTATCCTACCCAGCTGTGAGGATTTATTTATTTATTTAGCATTAGCATATCCGCCAAGCCAAGCAATAGCATTCTCTGTGGCCAAGTGGAACTCTCAGAGCCCACTGCTGAATTTAGTTAGTGGGCACTTCTCAGCAATGTGTATCATTGTTTGAACAGCACTGCAGCTGCAGCTTGGATTGTCTCGAAGACCCCAATGGTGCTGGTTGGCTGCACAGAGGCCTAGCCCAGTCTGGAACCAGTGAAGAAGAGCCCACTGATGACATGGCAGTTTGAAGCTGGGTGGGAAAGCAGTAGGGTTTGTGATGAGAAACTGGTGGCTGATATTAAGCACCAGTCTTACCCCCACAGGGACTCCGCTGTCATATCCTGGCATGGCAGCCTTGACCACGGTGGGTGTCGTGATGAAAGACGTGTAGCTGGTGGAGTAGAAAGGTCATTGAGCAAGGGCAAGCTTGGGTTGGCACATACCTTCTCATGTGTATTTCCATGAACACACCTACTCTGCCTAGATATACAGCAGATATACAGGGTGTTGCTCAAATTCAGGGTTTCTGAAACAGGGATCGCTCCTTGTGTAAGGAAAGCCCCTGGCGGGCCAGACCAGTGTGTTTACCTGCCCCATCCGCAGGTCCGGCCGATCGCGGCTCCCACTGGCCGCGGATTGCTGCTCTGGGCCAATGGGAGCTGCTGAAAGCAGCGGCCGGTACATCCCTCGGCCCATGCCACTTCCAGCAGCAAGCCAGTGGGCATGGCGAGCTGTCGGCCTGCGGGAGCACCCGGGTGATGAGGAACAGTGACTGGCAGGGCAGCCAGCCAGAGCAAGTGCTCAGATGGTAGAGCAAGCTAGGTGCCTTCTTCCCTGGGTGGGAAGTGAACTCACACAGATGTGCCTTGGAACCCCGGGTCCTCACTGACTAAGGATAACCACAGTGAGTGGCGTATGATGAGGGAGCAGAGAGGGGCATAGAAAAGGAACTTTTGGTTGTGGGACTCAAGAGTAAGAGGCAGAAAACATGCACTCTGGGGAAGGTGTCCTGCTCACAGCTTTTGTGATTATGAATCCTGCTCGCTGCATTTTTCCTAATTAACATTGGCTGACTTCCCTCCTTTCATTAAGTTTCTTTTCTACACTCAGACGCTACTTGGAGTGGGGAAGTATTACCTCTCAGAGGCCTCCAGGTGTGTAATTTTACCAGATTACTGGGTGGGAGTTCTAGCCAGTTCTGTGTTGTACTGTTGAAAAGGAACCCCTAAACACTGAAGCCAGCCCTGGTTGCTGCCTGCTCTACCTGGCAGAAGGGTTACACAAGCAGGTTACCATCTGCAGTCTCCCTCCTGATGTAAGGGGGAGCAAGTGGCTCTGAACTGGAAGCCATGGAAGTTGGTTGGTGAGTTCCTGTGATGATACAAATTGGGAACAAGGCACCCCCAGGTTTCATGGGGTTCTGCTCCTAGCCTCGCACAAGGGGTCCAAGCTGTTGGCTCCATGTCCGGACTTTGCTCCTGACCCCGCTAGCAGACTCCTGGCCCCGAGTCTGGGGTTCCAGTTCTGAGCCCCTGACATGGGGTCCCGGCTGCCAGTCCTGCTCCCAGGGCTCTGCTCCTAGTCCCATGCCCAGGGTCCCAGCTACCACCTTGCGCCCAGGACCCTGGATGCTGCCCTGTGCCCGGGGCTCCGATGCCAGCCCCGTGCCCACAGTCCCAGATGCTGGTTCCACACCCCAGGTCCTGGCTGATGGCTCTGCTCCTGCCCTCAGCAGTGGCCCCCGTGTCGGCCTCTTACCCCGTCTGGGTCCATTTCTGGAGACACAGCCCTGCTCCCAGCCACAGCTCTGTGGGGAGAGAGGGTGTGGACAGGAGCAAGGAGGCTGGCTTTCAGCACTCCCACTATTAAAAGTGTTCTAGCGCCACTGACGATATACATTGTTGAGTTGAGTTGTACATCAACAAGTTTAGTGTGTGCCGACTGACTCCATACTGGCACACAGTATTCTGCTTTTGAGTATGAGATGGCAAGAGCTGAAGTCCTTAGGACTGAAGAACCTGCCAGTTTGCTGAGAAGGTTGTTGCGTGTCTTGACCTTCACTGCTATCTTGCTCAGGTGGCTTTTGTATGTCAGTGTTCGGTCAAGGTTCACACCTAAGTAAACTGGGTATGCTTCATGCTTCAGTCTCAGGCTGTTCATTATAATGTTTAGTTTCCTCTTAGTGTGGCATAGTGGAGGTGGAATATTCTAGGGACTGTCTAGCTGGTGCTAGGCTGAAGGTGCCATGACTTGCAGTAGTAAGCCAGATTTGCAGTGTGGTCATTCAGGGTCTTCTCCAGCTCAGAAAAAGTCAGATCCTGTAGCCGGCTGCAAATATTGTTTGCATAGATAAACTTTTGTGACTGGGTTGATGGCATGTCACTGAGATATAGATTGAACAAGGCTGGAGCTAGAACAGATCCCTGAGCTAATGCATTCATCTGTTTTTTCCAAGCAATTGGTGGCAATAGATCAGCATTCTGGTCGCAGCACCTGTCAGTATCTGGCACAGTCCGGGGAAGCTAAAGATCCTCCTACTAAACTGAATTCCACCAGTTCATACTTGAAGAATCTCAGTATTGCTGCTTCTGGTAACCTTAAGAATGTGCAACCTCAGGGCTTCTGTATTATCAGGCCTGCACTCTGAGTCTTATAGCTCAACACTGAGGGTTGATCAACAGCCCAGCGACACTTAATCAGCACTTTTGCTAATCAACTGTGCTATTGATGTGATCTGCATACAAAAAAGCTGGGAGGATTAGGAAAGCTCAGTTTGGTTCTGAGCTCTCTGCAGCCCACAAGTGGTCTGGCATGTGGTTCCTGCCCATAGTCATCCTTCCCTTCAGGGAAGTGGCCTGTTGCCTATTGCTGGCCGGTAACCAGCAGTAGCAGGAGGACACTGTGCATCTGGATGGCACAGAGACTACAGATACAAGAACTGAGCTCTTGCTCAGGTAGTGGGATGGGCTGAGGGAGTATTGCTGGCACTTGTATTTAAGGAGCCCAACAGAGCACAGTTATCTCTTTATACTCTTCTACTTTACTGGGAACTGTTAGTCTGACCATGGCTTTCAAATCATTGTGTGCCCTTTATTTTCACTCTCTATCTCTAGGAGACCTAGTCAATTAATCCTTTTGACTACTCAGAATTGGTTAATGTTAATAGGGACAAAGAGCCAAGTGGATATACAACCATGCCCTCCAAGATCATGATACACAGAGCATGTGACTGACTTTTAGAATGCTCTGGTGCAGCACAACACTTGCAGAGCCACCCTGCTGCGAGGTAGATTACAACATATTAGTGGCATCCTGTAGATGCCAACATATTAAGCCTGACATGGACTTCAAGTGGAATGGTGGCTTGGGATTTTTAAATTTGCACAGAACACTCAGAAATGTTCTGTAGACAATTCTCCTGCACTGGCAGACAGATGGTAAAATAGATCTGTAACTTTGATGGCTCTGCTGTATTAAACTGCAGCTGCACTTAGAGCAGTAGTCATAAAAAAGTCAATTTTTTCCAACAGTTACTATGCAACTGTAAATTCCTATTCTAAATGTGGGGGGGAGGCAAGTGTGGTGGCTCCTTTAACACTGTGTAGCTCTTGGTGAATGTTGACTCGTCTAAAGACAACCTCTGTACTGCTGATTATCCAGACAGTGCACAACAAAACTTGTTTCCTGTATGGCTTTTGCTTTCACTTGAGCTGTAAGAGCCTTCATTCCCAGTATCTTCTGGACCCATTTCCAGATGTTGCTAATGGATCCTCAGTAATTTCTGTTCCCAGCAGCTGTTTTCCTTCCTTTGAATACACTCTGTTATCCAGATGCTCTGCGTAGCCATCTAGTATGAAGGATACTTTAGTCTATTGCAAATCATTTATATTGTAAAGTACAAGATGTTGTGTTCATCCTAATTTTTCTCACTCTCTTCCTGTCACTTCCAGCCACTCATTAGGACTGCGAGGCAGGGAATCCCAGCCTGGGTGTCCCTGCATCCCCAGATGTTTTAAGCCACAAGAGCCTGGAATCCTGAGATCCAGGGCAGAGGTCTTCTGTCTGGCACCATTTTCTGAGAACTTGAACCCGCTGCCCGCTGCTTCTGAGAACCAATGGAGGCTGTCCATGCCCTGAACTAGTAAACACCACCCACAAGAACCCCCTCTGAAAACCCAGACAACTATTGCCCTGGAGGTCCCTAGGGGAGGGGTTGACGGACCACAAGTCTTGAACCCAGGGCTGCAGGTCCTAGGGTTGCCAACCCTCCAGGATTGTCCTGTCCTGGAGTCTCCAGGAATTGTAGATTAATTAAAATTTAATTAAAAATTATGTCATTTGATGAAACCTCCAGAAATATGTCCTATCAAAACTGGCAACCCTAGCATGTCCCCAGGCAGCAATCAGACCATGGCCACCACCTGACAGCTCACCAGAACCAGTGGAGACAGGACCGGCACCAGGGTTTCTCGCGCCCTAGGCACACGGCCATTTCGCCGCCCCTCGTGCTGATCCCGCAGCTCTGGTGGAGCTGCCGCAGGCATTCCTGAAGAGGATCCGTTGGTCCGTGGCTCCGGTGGAGCTGCCGCAGGCATGCCTGTGGGAGATCCACCGGAGCTGCGGGACCAGCCGACCCTTCGCAGGAATGACTGCGGCAGCTCCACCGGAGCTGCGGATCCACGGACCCTCCGCAGGCATGCCTGTGGCAGGTCAACCAGAGCCGCCTGCCCCCCTCCCGGCAAAATGCCGCCCCCTCAATAATCCTGGTGCCCTAGGCGATTGCCTAGGCTGCCTAAATGGTAGCGCCCAGCCCTGAGTGGAGAGGAGGGCCAGCAGAGGTCTAGCTCACTAAGAGCTCTGCCTGCAAAGTTCCTGATTGGGGGAGATGTCTGGCCCCACTGATTGGCTTGGATACACTACTTAAGTGAGAAAGAGGCCCAGAGACAGAAGGAGGAACAGTTGTCCAAGTAACTAGGTGGGTGTCTGGCTGGCTCCTGGTTTGGACTCTGACTCCTGCACCCGGCCTGTTCCTGCCCTCTTTGTCCCAGATTCTTCCCTGCTATCAGTTCCTGCTTTCCTGCCTTGCTCCCAGTCCTGGCTCCTCTGTCCTAAACCTGACTCCAACTCCAGCTTTGAGCCTTGGCTTGACTTCTGACTCAGTCTCTGATCTCTAGTTCCTGGTGCCTGACTCCAACCATGTCCCAGGCCTTGGAGAGTAGTTTTGTGAAGACAATGAGAACTTTACTTCTAGAGAATAGACTGAGACCACTGACTCTTTTCAAATAGGTCACCAAGCAGTCATCACTGTCAATATGGACCACGTAGGCACTGTAGTTGTAGCCATGTCAGTCCCAGGATGTTAGAGAGACAAGCTCGAATATCAAGACCAACAAAAGTTGGTCCAATAAAACATATTGCCTTGTCTCTCTAATATGTACCATTGCATTTAAGCTATAAAAATTGTCACCTTCTTACCTATGCACTCCTTTCCAGGAAGATAGGAGCTTTTCAGATACTTAAGAAACATATGGTGAAGGACTGGTAGGTGGTGCAGTGGGTTTGTAAATAAGCTTGTCAGGTGTGGAGAAGAAGGTAGTTCAAAGCTAACTTAGATAACAAGGGAAATATTTTTCAATGTGCTAAAGCAGCAGCGTACGCTTGTCCACAGGGAAAAAAACACCAAACAAATATGACACACTATCTTGTGAATGTCACTCTCCGTTCCTTTACAGGGCTGGAGGTTGAAGGAGATCAGGAGAGTGACATATCAGTATATCTTGCAGACCTTTTGCCCAACAGTGCTATCAATCCATTTCTTTTATGAGTGCAAGAGGTCACCACATTATTTATTTCCCTTTGGCTGCTTTACAAGTTTCAAGCATCTCATATCCAATGATGAAGAAAAGCTGGGGCTGGCAGTTCAAAGAAATTCAGATGGCAGTAAAGAAAGTGTCATAGACAGGCAATTGTGGTGTGTGTAAAAAGCACTGAAAACCCAGTTGTATGATTGATGGCACCCCCAAGCAAAAGCAGGGTACATGCCACTGAAGGGAATATTAGAATATAGACTGCCTTCTCCTACACTGCTGACATGAGCATGTCAAAGTTGGCACAGCCTGAGTTAAGTCTGCAGAAAATTCCCTGCCACTCCAAAGTAGTCTTCTTTTGATGTTGCTTTTGATTAGGGCTGCCATGCCCCAGAAGTTACACAAGCCGTTTCCAACTTGTCAGTTCACTGACAGATCTTCCTAGCCATTGCAATGTGGCATAGGATTCATTTTGCATGCTACGCAGGCCTCTCTGTAATTAGAATCTATTGTTTCCAGTGGAAAAACAAACATTGTCATGAGGGAACTCTGGAACGGCAACCACAGAACAGTGGGTGATCTTTATACGCCACATGTGTTGCAAAGCACAGAGGCATAGCAGGAAGAATGGGAGCGGGGAAATAATCTCCAGAGTGGCTTTGTGAATTCAATTCAAAATCTTGATGTTAACATCACATTTGTTAAGAGGAACTACTACAGTAGCAAAATGCTAAATACTATTCTCACACCAGAAGCACACAACCAGCTCCATGAATGAAAACATTGCCAAATATCTGCCCCAGCCTAGTTCCCAAGTTTGAAAAGGTAAAAGGATTTTCTGTCATAAGATCTATTAGAACTGTCAGAGCTTAGCTACTACTATAACTCCAGGAGAAATAAAAGGAGCATATTGTGAGGATGAAAGGCAATAAAAATTATCAACGAATATTTATATTTCCCCATCATGGTAATGAAATGCAGATTGTCAGAATGATTTAATTGCATTTAGTTTCTGTATTACTGCACTGACCTGTAATGACAGCCTGCTTATAACTTACACAACTTATTTTTCTTTCTGAATCTTGGACTTTCAGACATATAATGTATATATCTTTTGGGCTCCTCAGTCTTTTATAGAAATTCTGTTTACGCTACTCTTGAAGGATTTGAGTGCTTTCTGGATGAGTGACTCGGGCCAGAACTTCCTTTGCTCCTTTATGTAGCTTCAGAAACAGGCTGGTGGGGCTGAATGGAGAAGGTGTGCAGCAGTCCACATGCATTTGAGAGAGCTGAAGTGAATAAGGGGGCAGTTATCTTGGAAGGAGTGCCAAAATTGCCAGCATTTGTTGTTTGATGAGAGAAAACCTCATCCCAATTTTGTGTAGATGGCTAAATGGCCTAACTGCATCTAAATTAAGTGCTTAGCAATAATGATGGCCAACATTTTCAAGTTAGAGTGCCTCAATTTAGAGAGACAAGTGGGCAAGGTAATATATTTTATTAGACAAATTTCTGTTGGTGAGAGAGACAAGCTTTTGCACTACACAGAGCTCTTCTTCAGGTCTGGGAAAGGTACTAAGAGGACCACAGTTAAACACAAGACTGAACAGATAGTGTAGCATAAGTCATTAGCAACTATTCCAAGAGCTGTTCAAGGTGAAGTGGATTCTGTAGCTCCTGCTTCTGTGTTTATAAAGTCATCTGCTGTGTCTGAGTCAATGAAGGCCCATTGCAGGGGGACTGATTGGGGAATGTCTTGAGATTTGTAACTCAACTGGCACTCATGGGAGCAGTGCTGGTCAATGGGAACCAGCACATATCCCGGTCAGGACCTCAGTTTGGGGTTCAGGGAGACACTATAAGGATGCCCAGTCTAACCCCCTTCACCAAAACCTGGCATAGATTGTATCCCAGATTCCTTTGAGCTGAGTTCCTTGTGGGACAACTGGAGATAGCATGGGCCACCTTACCACAGCAGTGTAAGCCGGTCGTGTCGGGGCTCATCCCTCTCAGGCACGACGGGGAGCCAGGGTGCCTCCTTACACACACAGCAGTCAGGTAGGCCTAACCCCTCAGCAAGGGTTGAGGGATAAAAGGTCTGCAAACAAGGCAGAGTCCCGGCCCTCCAGCTGAGGTCAGGTAAGCACAAAGTACCTAAGCCCAAGCCCTGGGGCAGGGCGGGGCAGTAAGCAGTTCAAGCTCAGACTCTCAGGCAGGGGCTGAGCAAACACAGTATATCAGCCCAGACCCTTGGGCAGGGCAGGGCAGTAGCAATTCAGGCTCAGGCCTCCAGCAGGCTGAGTAAAAGCAGCAAAGGGTCCTGTGGCACCTTATAGACTAAAAGACGTTTTGGAGCATGAGCTTTCGTGAGTGAATACCCACTACATGCATCTGACGAAGTGGGTATTCACCCACAAAAGCTCATGCTCCAAAACGTCTGTTAGTCTATAAGGTGCCACAGGACACTTTGCTGCTTTTACAGATCCGGACTAACACAGCTACCCCTCTGATACTTGACAGCAGGCTGAGGAACAGTATATCAGCCCAGGCCCTTGGGCAGGGCAGGGCAGTAGCAGTTCAGGCTCAGACCTTCAGCAGGCTGAGCAAACACAGTATTTCAGCCCAGGCCCTTGGGCAGGGCAGGGCAGTAGCAGTTCAGGCTCAGGCCTTCAGCAGGCTGAGCAAACACAGTATCACAGAAGGCTACACAGAAGGCCTCCTCAGGCCAGGGAGAGGGAGAGTCTGCCTCCCTTGGGGGGGTGGCAGGGGGAACGCAGGCCCTCCCACTCCACTGCGTTCCAGCCCGGGGCCCTAGTGGTGGCAAAGGCACGCTGCTGCCAGGGGGATCCTCGCCGCAACACACTGACATGGGTTCAGGCTCTTCAGGAGCCAAACCAGGGTCGGCTACCCGTTGGCCACTTCCAACCTCCCCCTCTCTGGGTACCTGTCTCTCGCCAGCATCGTCTGGGGGGTCCCAGACCATGGGCTCCTCTGGGTACCGGTTGTAGGGAGGCTGAGACAGCTCCTCAGGATACCGGTCGTAGGGAAGCTCAAGCCACTCCTAGGGATACTGGGCACAAGGCAGGTCAGGCCGACGTTCCTCAGGGTACCGGGTATGAGGCAAGTCCGGCCAGCATTCCTCCGGGTAGTGAGCGCGGGGCAGGTCAGGCCAGCGCTCCTCCAGACACCGAGCGCGAGGCAGGTCAGGCCAGTGCTCCTCCGGGTAGTGAGCACAGGGTAGGCTGGGCCCGGTGGGAGCTCGGGCACTAGTGTCTGTCCTCTCCGGCCACCAACTGAGTGCTTGGGCCGGGCTTTTATACTTCCTGTCCCACCCCTTGACTTCGGGGGGGCGGGGACAGGCAGCGGTGGCTCCGCCCACTGAGGCACCTGCTCTGGCTCGTCCCTCTCAGGTGCGGTGGGGAGCCAGGGCACCTCCTTACAAGCAGTAACACAGGTTAAGGTTTCACTGGGACTCTCTCTTCAGGGGCAAGTTGCTGGCAGGCCTGGTCTGTATGTATTGGTTCAAATGGTGAAGCAGAATCCAATAGCGGGGAGTCATGGTTGTGATGCCTTTCTTCTTTCTTCCCATCACTCACATAGATGATTGTCAGTCTGGATAACAAGATCTACAAAGGTGTCCAGACTTGGGTCACTTCATCCTTGACCTCATCCCACAGGCCCCACTGAAACTGACATAACTGGGCTGCCTCATTCCATTCTATGTCTGATATGAAATGGCAGAAGTGAGCTGAATAGGAAGAGGAGGTGCCCAGCCCCTGCTGGAGTTTCTGCAGAGCAGCCTCAGCAGAGCAGGTATGGATGGAGTCATCAAAAATGGTTGATATTACCCACTGGAAGGCATCCCAGTTGGGCAGTACTGCACTGCTGGTTTCCAACAGGGCAGGTGACCCTGTCTAATGCCTCCTCAGTTAGTAGGTTGACTACCAGGCCTATCTTGGCCTGGAAGTGAAGAGTAAATCTGCAGTCAAAGTAAGTTCAAGAGGAGGTACTGATTCATGAAGCCTCAGAATTTGGAACAGTTTCCATCAAAGCACCCGGGCAGAGGGACAGCAGGTCCAAGCTTGAGTGACAGTGTGGCTAAATGGACCTGAAGCACTGCATTGTCTGCATGGACTTGCTCCTGCAATGCCTGATTCATGGCAATCAGCTGCACGTTCTGTGCCTACCATGCTTCAATGTCTGCCTTGGAGATAGATCACCCGATCATGCAGTGCCAATGTCCTTTGAGGTACAGGGAACCTCACTGGATCCATCCTCAGGTAAGTCCTCCCATAAGAGTTGAAGCAAGCTGTAAGGACCCGGGCATAGGCAGTCAGGCCTAGTCATCAGAAGCCAGGAACCCATGCCAGGGGTGAGAGCTGGAGACAGAGTCAGTAGTCAAGCCAAGGGTCAAAGACAGAGTTTGAGTCAGGAAATGAGCCAGAGTCAAGAGTCAGGTGGAGGAGCAGGGGCCTGGAGCAAGACAAGAAAGCAGGAACCAGGAGCAGAGCTGGATCTGAGATAAGGAAAGCAGGAACAGGCTGGGAGGCTGGGCTCAGGAGTCAGGATCTGAAGTGGCAGCCAGAAGGGATCCATTTTGTTGCTTGGACAACTTCCTGTAATTACTTGTGGCTTATGTAGTGTGTCCCAACGAATCATGGGACCAAACACCTCCCCCAGTCAGGAGTTTCATGGGTGGAGCCCTAGGCAAGCTAGAGCACTGCTAGCCCCCTTCTTCACTAGTTCCAGTGAACTGCCAGTTGGCAGCCATGGTATGAGCACTGCCTGGGGACCTCCAATTCCTCACGCTGACGTTATTTGGAAATCCTATTGATTGCCTTCATTAGGGTTAGTGACTTACAGTGAGTAGTCCCATCTACTTATGATATTTATCTTTTTAATTCATTTGTCAATGACAATGAATATGAATTAGTTTGGTTGTAATTGTTTCAATGAGCAGTTTTAATGAATGTATCAGTAGTCAGAATGCTTAGTGTGGTGATGGTTCCTCTTCTTTTAGAGTGCTCACATGAGGCATCTCCAAAGGCTTAACACGTGCCCCATCATTGAAAAAGAGTTAAAGTCAAGAAAGAAGAAAGGGAGAGAGAAGATAAGAGACAGAGGAGAAGAAAATATATGCCTGATTATATCCTGAAAGTAAGGAGGAAAATTAGACCACTGGTCTATTGTGATTTTGATTGTTGCCTCTTAAGAGGTGCTCCCATACTATTGGGATATGAGCTGAATAGGAAGAGGAGGTGCCCAGCCCCTGCTGGAGTTTCTGCAGAGCAGCCTCAGTAGAGCAGGTATGGGTGGAGTCATCAAAAATGGTTGATATTACCCACTGGAAGGCATCCCAGTTGGGCAGTACTGCACTGCTGGTTTCCTGTCTAATGCCTCCTCAGTCAGTAGGTTGACTACCAGGCCTATCTTGGCCTGGAAGTGAAGAGTAAATCTGCAGTCAAAGTAAGTTCAAGAGGAGATACTGATTCATGAAGCTCCTGCTCCTCCACCTGACTCTTGACCCTGACTCATTCCCTGAACCTCTTGTAGCGCTTACTACTTTAAGTACTTGATATTAGGCATTCATTTTGTGACTGGGCACCCAAGTCATTCTCCATTTGTTGACTGGATGACCTAATCTTTATAAATGGTAGAAGTCCATGAAGAAATCTTTAGTGTGCCGAGTTTCTCAGAGGATGGAAGGAAGCAGTTTAGGGTATAACGCAGAGTAGGAAATTTTTTTGAACATTTTAAATATTTTTTTCTGTCTTCTTTCTTGTGCAAAAAAATGAAGACAACAAAAGAAATCCTATTTTAGTACAGATTCAATGATACTTGGGTTCCTTCCTAATGGAGAACAAAAAGTTATAAGACAGGTTTAGCAAACTTTATATCCCATTTTCTCTTGCCACCTACACAAGTACATGTAATTGTATATGTGCGTAGTTCTAGTTTCAAAGGTTGTAGCCTTGTTTTTTTTCAGTTTTTAGTTGGCAGAGTGCCTAGACACTGGCTAGGGTTATTCAGGGACCCACTGTGCACTCTCCAGTTCTATACAGAACACAGGTTTTTTCATGCATCTGCCAAGTACATGGATTGATCTCCACTTTATATCACACTATTGCTAACCATTCACTACAGTCATTACTCATACGTAGGTGTGCTGTGCTAATTGTGAAGAGTCCAGTCTTCCTTCTTTTGTCCATCACATTTGATTAGCTTCCTCAGTGCCACCTCACCAGCTTATCGCTTTTTCCCATACAACAGTATTGTATGTCTATGCTTATTTAATTTGCCGGTCCCATTTTTCCATCACCATTTGCCACAAAGAGCAGCACTCCTTCCATGTCATGCTGGTGGGAGCCACCTGGCCTCTGCATCATTTTATACAGCCCAGAGCCTTCCGTAGAGATGGTTCCAAAGGTTGTCATCCCTCTTCCCACTATCTCAGGGTCTGGCCAAAGTGCAACTCCCTTCGTTGTGGCTCTTTTCTCCTTACTGCTGCTCATATTGACATTGTACTTGAGAAAATCCAGCCAGTTAGTTAATTTTGATTTGAAAAAAAAACCCTCTCATAGTCTTTTCCTACCTCCTGACACTCCTGGCCCCAGATACTTAAACCCAGTGGATGGAACATTTTAGGTGCACACAAATTAACCCACTTGTGAACAGCTACAAGTTTAGCTACACCATATAAATACTTTCCACAAAACCAGATGATAATAAGGTCTATTCAGAGCCCTGTGGTCTAACGCCTCAGACACTTGAGGATACTTATGAGTTCTGTAATTGAACAGATTAGGGTCATAGTTAGTTCAGATAATCACTTTCCCTCCAGTATCATCTCTTACTCAATATTTAATAAATACATGCAAAATGATGAGTGTTCTTTCCTCCCAGGATATATAGTAAAGAGTAATTATTAAGCCACCTGGAGAGAAGGTATAGTACTGACTTACAGAGTTTATCAAGCAAAATGAGGCCTCAGAAAGAAATCTCATCTGAAGGAAAATAAACAGCCTGGGGTTTGAGAAAAAATTGCCTCATTCTTTTCCTGGAATGCTCGATACTGATACCAGATGCACAAACATAGAGGATCACAAAGTGAAGAGACTTACATATCTGACCATCTAGCAGCATCTACTTGAAACTGCAGTTCTGCTCCAAAAGATGTCTGACCCGCTGTCCTCCAACAGACAAATTAAGACAAACTCTGACTAAAATGTATCTGCTCAAATATCCTGAAAAAAGGGATTATGATATGACTAAAAGTGGGAGGTATTTGCCTTACTAGCTTTTTGCCTTACTTGTCTAAATCAGGCATTTTTGAGGTAAATTTTCACAAGAGGAGGGCTCCTTTTAGCTCACAGGTATTTTGAAATAAATTACCAAAATAATTTAAATTGGTGTGATTATATTGTGTTAGTTTGACAAATAAAATATGTGGAATTTTGCAGTATTTTTAATTTTTTGGTGCAGAATTTTTAATTTTTCAAGCAGAATTCTCCCAGGAGTAATTAGGAAACAATGTGGCTCAAAATGGAGATTTGTAATGCTCTATATCTATTTAGCATCACATTGAGCTTTTACCATCTTGTGTCCAGTATGTAGTGTATCTGTGCCTTGTGGGGCTATAAGTATCCGGAGACAGACTGTGCCTTATAGATTTCTATAGCACGTAACCCCCAAGAAGCTTACCATGGTTCCTGGGTCTCTGTTCACTAGTATCTCAGGGAGAGGCACTGTCCCTGAGAGGAGGGGGGGAGACAAGGGCAGACTCAGGGCTTGTCTACACTGTGAAGTTGTCAACAAAACTTTTGTCTTTCATGGGTACTTAAAAAAGCCCCCCTGTGAAAGACAAAATTTTGCCAACGCTCTCCTGCCAACAAAGCTAACGCCACTCGCGAGGCTGGAAGTATTTTGTTAGCAAAAGTGCCAACAAAGGACCAAAAAAGAGCATTTGTACATCATTCGTGGTGTAGACAAGTGCTCAGAGTCTGCTAGACAACCAAGAGGTAGTGCAGAAGGACACTGTTTCAAGAAATAGAGGCCCCTGTTGGCTCAAGGAGGATAGTAAATGTGCACGGATGGCCACCTATGCACCTGCTCAGAGAAGGAGCAGTGTCTCAGAAAAAAGAGGGGGTAGAGCAGGGGTTCTCAAACTGGGGGTCAGGACCCCTCAGGGGTCATGAAGTTATTACACGGGGGGTCCCGAGCTGTCAACCTCCGCCCTAAATCCTGCTTTGCCTCCATCATTTATAATGATGTTAAATATATAAAAAAGTGTTTTTAATTTATAATGGCAGTTGCACTCAGAGACTTGCTGTGTGAAAGGGATCACCAGTAAAAACATGTTTGAGAGCCACTGGTCTAGAGCCAGCCAGTGAAAGAGAAGGACTTGCTGTGGGAGAGCTCATGAGTCCCAGTTCTGAAGGCAGGAAACCCCCTGAGAACTGGCCTCTGGGTACCTGGAAGCAATGGCCCTCACCTTGGTTCTCTCCATAGACGCCGACTTCCTCTGTTCCCAAGGGGATGCTCAACTTCCGCTCCACTCTGGGCCCCGTCCTCATTCCACCCCTTACTCAAGCCCCCACCCTGCCCCTCCTCTCCCCACCCCCGCTCTGCCCTGGCCTGCCCCCATTCCCCCCCTTCCCCGAAGCTCCCACCCATGCCCCACCTCTTCCCACTCCCACTCCTCCCCCTAGCCTGTCCTGCATGCCAGCAAACAGCTGATTGCGGCAGATGGGAGGTGCTGGGTGGGAGGGGGAAAGGCTGATTTGGCAGGGCCACTGTTGGGCGGGAGGCATGGGGGCGTGCTGATCCACAGGGCTGTCGGTGGGTGCTGAGCACCCACTATTTTTCCCCCATAGCTGTTCCAGTCCCAGAGCACCCACGGAGTCGGCATCTATGGTCCTTTCCCTTTTCAAGGTGACTAACTGTTTGTAGAGTTTTGCAGGGAAAACTCCCCACACAGCCAGGCTGCTTCAGCTCCCTAGATACATCAGTTACTAAAGGGCAAGTTCTGCTCTTGCTGCTAGTTCAGGGATACTGCCTGCTGTGAGTGTATCTGAGCACTAGAGGAGGAGATTGGGAGTTAGGATTTCAGCAGACCTATTACATCTGCACCTGATCCCTGCATCCCTTTGTGGTTAGGGGAAATCTTGGGAACAGAAGCAGCCTGATTCCTTCATGAAGAGGATCTCTGCCAGCTTCCATCATCAGCTGCTCAGCTAAGGAGTCCAGATCCTTCTCTGAACCTGCGGCTCATTGGTGGAGTTGTGTGTGCACCACCTTTTAGTGAGATAATCAGGGAAATTGTTTGGGAGATCCCCTATTCCCTGAACTGTGTTCTCAAGCAAGGGGCTGAGGGTTTGGGGATTTTAATACTTGCTGTCTGGTAAACCCATGGAGGGATTTAGCATCTTATCTCACATATGCGTCTTTTGCGCTGTACTAAACCCACTCAGCCAAGTTGTTTTGTTGCTATTGAAGATATTGTTGTCATAGGTTGCTAAGGGCCTCTACAGAGCACACATACCGATGAGACACTAAATTTTACTCGTGCTCTATCAGGTCATTTGACTGAGCAAATCATTGGGTATTATCAGTGTGTGCACTAGTGACCATGAGAGTAGTGATCTACCCTATTAGAGAAAGAGAAATGGAGGCACTGCCAAATGCATTCATGCGGGAAGAAAATAAGGAAGTTACACCCTGCTGAGCTGGATGCAAGATCCAGAAGAACTCAGGTCTGTCCATCAAAACCTGTAAGGAGACTGGTGCTAAAGGAACTAACCAGGATAGGAGTGCTACAGCACATTATCAATGCAGAATAAATAGCATATAAAAGTAATATTGAATCTCAGTATATTATACATTAGAAATGTTCTTCATTTGATTTCATGACTTCAGAACGTTGTGCAATATATCAATATATCTAATTGACTCGAAATAACTTACATTGCATCTAGTGCAAGTAGCACCCAGCATACTATGGCACGTGTGAAGACTCTCATGCCAGACCCACCACACAAACTACCCTTCTTTGCCTTGGGAGCCAATACTAGATTCTTCACAGCTGTGTGGGGGAAGATCTGTGGGTTTGGAATGTGAGGAGTGTAGATGTTAACAATTTCTCTTGTTATGTGTGATGTTTCTTTTTTACCTTGGTTTTAGTCTGTGAAGTTTGGATGGAAGAAGAAAGGGCTGTGTTCCCTCCAACTGTGTCAATTGCTTTGACAGCTATTGGCTTAATGAGGTGAATAGAGTGCTTGTAAATGGTACTTGGATGTACTTGTGCCAGCACAGACTCCAGACTTGCCTTGCTTCTGTTTTTTTTTTATTATTATTATTACAATGACAGAGAGCTCCACTGTATGATTCGAGAGATCAGAATTCATCAGTAACTTACTGTAAGAACTGTTCCATTGTTCAGAAATCAACCATGGATATTGATTGCATAAGACCTTAAGAGTCACCACATTTTGATGCAAGATTTATTTTCCTAGCTCTGTGGGCATATGAAAAATATGCCCTCTCCCATCCTTCCTCCATGTCCTCTTTTAATTAAATTATTAGCTGAGAACTGGGCAATAGATCCTCAGCCCTAGAGCCATCAGAGAAGGAGCTAGATGGATAGTCAGACGGATGCAGAGGGAGCTGATGGACACACAGTGGTGGGCCATGGTGGCTTTATTGTTTTGGCTGTCAAACTGAAACTAACATGAAAGTGAGGCTTTGCACAGAGCCCCCCTGAACATTTAAAGGGACAGGACATCACATTCCTCTACCCTACTTTAAAAAACTATTCAAACATATCGGTTATTATTTACATGGCTAACAAGAAACACTAATATAAAACATAGCTTAACTAAAAATTGCGGGTGGTTAAATTGAAAAGGATTATTCTGCCCTGGAATAGCAACTCACTAACTAAGCTATTTATAAATTCAGGTGCACAATTGTTTTTTTGCACACTTTGAGGATAAATTGAGGATGGAGGTGTCGCAGTATCCAGAATAAGAGGAACAATCACTGGTAATGAATGAACTGGATCAGGTACCAAAGATTCTTCTACCAAGTTGTCAAAATTAAGAGTTGGACCAGAAGGAGGTTAGATCAGAGGAACAGAAAATCCTCCTGTAACATCTCTGGATTCAGTACTTGTTCAGACTGCAACTGGTCCACACACATTTTCCATAAAATACCACTGGATAGTTTTACCATGAATGAAACAGGTCCTGTGCATTTTACAAGTTCTTCAGGTACCTATGTCATTCCATAACTGTAATTGCAAGTCCACACTATGTTTCTGACTCAAAAAGAATGATGACGAGTCTCACATCATTAATCAATTTGCATAGCTTGGGATTTGGTTACATGTGAGGCAACATTAGGATGTAGTAGGTTCAACAGGCATGCAAAAGATTGCATCAAGAAAAGAGTTACATGTGACTTTGGGGTAGTAGCATGTAGTGTGTTCCTGTAGACAAGCAAGAAATTGTCCAGTTTCTGCTGATGATTCAAAACAGACACAGGCCAGCAGCAGGTGTTTAATTGCTGTGTGGACATATGGTTAGGCACAATTCCCTTCCTGTGTGTATGCGTGTGTCTATAGACTCATAGACTCATAGACTCATAGGTCAGAAGGGACCAATATGATCATCTAGTCTGACCTCCTGCACAAGGCAGGCCACAGAACCCTACCCATCCACTTTTATACAACCCCTAATCCAGGACTGAGTTATTGAAATCCTCAAAACTGGTTTGAAGACCTCAAACTGCAGAGAATCCACCAGCAAGCGACCCATGCCCCACGCTGCAGAGGAAGGCGAAAAACCTCCAGGGCCTCTGCCAATCCGCCCTGGAGGAAAATTCCTTCCCGACCCCAAATATGGCGATCAGCTAAACCCTGAGCATGTGGGCAAGACTCACCAGCCAGCACCCAAGAAGGAATTCTCTGCAGTAACTCAGTTCCCATCCCATCCAACATCTCCCCGCAGACAATTGAGCAGACCCATCTGGTGATAATCCAAGATCAATTGCCCAAATTAAACTATCCTATCATAACATCCCCTCCATATATTTATCAAGCTTAGTCTTGAAGCCAGATAAGTCTTTTGCCCCCACTACTTCCCTCGGAAGGCTGTTCCAAAACTTCACTCCCCTAATGGTTAGAAACCTTCGTCTAATTTCAAGTCTAAACTTCCTAATATCCAGTTTGTACCCATTCATCCTCGTGCCTACATTAGAACTAAACTTAAATAATTCCTCTCCCTCCCTAACGTTAACGGCCATGATATATTTATATAGAACAAGCATATCCCCCCGGAGCCTTCTTTTGGCCAGGCTAAACAAGCCAAGCTCTTTGAGTCTCCTTTCATAAGGCAGGTTTTCCATTCCTCGGATCATCCTAGTAGCCCATCTCTGAACCTGTTCCAGTTTGAATTCATCCTTCTTGAACATGGGACACCAGAACTGCACACAATATTCCAGATGGGGTCTCACCAGCGCCTTATATAACGGTACTAACACCTCCTTATCCCTCTGGACATACCTCGCCTAATGCATCCTAAAATTGCATTTGCTTTTTTAACAGCCGTATCACATTGGCGGCTCATAGTCATCCTGCTATCGACCAATACCCCAAGGTCCTTCTCCTCCTCCGTCGCTTCCAACTGATGTGTCCCCAACGTATATCTAAAATTCTTATTATTAATCCCTAAGTGTATGACTTTGCACTTTTCACTACTGTATTTCATCCTATTACTCTTACTCCAGTTTACAAGGTGGTCCAGATCTTCCTGAATAGTATCCCTGTCCTTCTCCGTGTTAGCAATTCCCCCCAACTTTGTGTCATCCACAAACTTTATTAGCACATTCCTGCTCTTTGTGCCAAGGTCAGTAATAAAAAGGTTAAATAAGATCGGTCCCAAAACCGATCCTTGAGGGACTCCACTAGTAACCTCCTTCCAGCCTGACAGTTCACCCTTCAATACGACCTGCTGGAGTCTCCCCTTTAACCAGTTCCTTATCAACCTTACAACTTTCATATTCATACCCATCTTTTCCAATTTAACTAACAGTTCCCCATGCGGAACCGTGTCAAACGCCTTACTAAAATCGAGGTAAATTAGATCTACCGCATTTCCTTTATCTAAGTAATCCGTCACCTTCTCAAAGAAGGAGATCAGATTGGTTTGGCACGATCTACCTTTAGTAAATCCATGTTGCAATTCGTCCCAATTACCATTGACCTCTATGTCCTTGACTAATTTCTCCATGTGCAGTAGGGTGCTGTTTCTGATTTTCAGAGAAGTAGGGGAATTCATTCTACAGTGGATTTATATCAGGAGTGGCTATAGGTTCATATGCTAAGAGGATCATATTTATATTTGGAAATTTGGGATCCTGCATCAGAATAATCAGTCTTGTGTCTACTATTGCTGGCCAGGAGCATCATCTGAAATGATTTAATTGTCACCAAATCCATTGCACTGTTCTCAAGATTACAGAAAACAGTGAGGCTTCATATTTTATTAACTTAAAAACTAATCAATCCTACTGGAAGTCGAATCTATTTTAATTTGTTCTCACAAGCTATACATTGGGTTCCTTTAATTTCCAATATTTTCACTCATGCTCCAGATAAAACATTAGCTGAGTTGCATGTGAGAGGAATAACCTTTAAAGGGTAAATTGCTCAAAAATAGATATAGAGCTCGTCCAGGGCATGAGTTGCTGTTGCTCTTCTGTTGGGAGGGGAAGGCTGGGGTTGCACTCCCTGCCAAAAAATGCATCGACATCAGCCTCCGGACCACGTGGATGTTGTAGGATTGGCAGAAGACATGGATCCATCTATGCAGACTTCATTTGCTCCAGAAACTTCCGCCCTTCCTTATGGCTCCAATTCAGGTACTTACATTACGTGCTTCAGTCTTAATGACTACAATGGGATCTAAGCACAGGATGAAAATTAAGCAGGTGCCTGAATGCTTTGATGAACAAGGCCCTGAAAGATGGAGCCAGGAATGAGAGCCTGTTTAGGAAGGTCACAGCCCCAAGCTGTAATAACTTTGCTGTTGTATGTGGGAGGATGGGCTGACATTTTTCTGCCTTTCTCCCCATATATTTCTCTTGATTTTTCTCATAACTATTCAGTTTAATCTTCTGGTCATATTTATAGACACTATTTGGCCACCCTTGCTCATACAGTATTGTCTTACCTTCTGGGTCATTCCATTGGGTTCAGCAGCACTATATGTGGAGCAATGTTCTATTCAAAATAAGTATAGATGTGTGAAGGGCCATATACTCACCCTAGTGGTGAGGAGACTAACAAGTTCTTCTGGGTCTGTTCAGCACTAACAAGGGGCACCTGTGAGGCTTGGTCTGCCTGAAGGGGGGAGCTTAAAAAAGGAAAACCTGCCACAGGAAGGGATGGTGAACAGGAAGAGGACTGACACACCTCCACCTCAGAGACTGCTGACCCTAGAGATAGATCAGCCAAGAGGGAGACAGTCACAGGCTGCACCACTCCAAAACTGCATGGGCCAGCTGAAAGCAGGATGCCCCAAGAGAAGTGGCTGGAGATAGACCCTAATTAAAGACTATAGACCTGCTGATAAGTTAAGCCCAAAGGGCTGACTCCAGAAAGACTGTCTAAGAAACAGGCCACCTTTGCCTTTCTTTTCTTTCTCTTGGGTTCCCTTCTCTCATAGGGGAAAGAGAGAGGAAAGGACTTTTCTTTTGTTTCTTTCTCTTAGAGAATCCCTCATATGATACGAACTTGGGGGAGGATATTGATAAACAACATGAAGCGGGGTCTGGTGGGGATGTGGAGGAGCCCCTATCCCTACACCCTACAAGGCTGCAAAATAAGCCCTGCGAGGGGAACAGAAAAAACCCTAATTTTTAATCCCTTAAGAAAAGGTTTAGGGCATACTGAGCCAGATTTGTCTCTTCCATGCATCTAATGGAGTTATTGACCCCAGTGTGGAGAGGCTGTAAAACACCCCCAAATTGAACTGTAAGAGTCTCACCCTGATTTTGTACAGATGTCAATGACCACCCAAAGTACCAGGCAGTGGAGAATCAAGTCCACTCTCTAAAAGTCATCTATCATGAGCTAGAATTTTTTAATTAGTCTATCTAAAAAAATATTTCCCTTGATTTTTTGTGGAATGCCATGAAGATGATAAGCGATATACCCATATGTTCCCACTCCTTGTAAATTAGGATGAACAGGGTTTGCTACATCTGACTGATATTTTTTCCGCCCTGTGCAATGTTCTTTCCCTTGTCAGCAGCAAACCACAGGCTTACTGATAACATTGAAGAGGAGTTGCTTGGATTTCTCTTCTTAGAAAAAATCAGAGGGATTGGACATATATGGATCACAAGAATGTCCAGAATTGTTATAACTAGTGCTAAAAGAGTATTGGAAGGGATATAAAAGCTCCATACTTCAGGATTTAAAATCAGTTACTTAACTATTAGAGATTAGGGGGACACATTCATGGGAGGCAAATTATCCCACATCTGCCTACTGTGGGGTTTCTTGTACCTTCCTCTGAAACATCTGATACTGGCTAATCTTAGTGACAGAATACTGAACTAGAGCATGGGTCTGATCCAGTGCCTAAGTAGGGTACTTTGCATTTATCCTTATTGAATTTTATCCTATTTACTTCAGGCCATTTCTCCAGTTGTGCAGATCATTTGGAATTTTAATCCTATCCTCCAAACCACTTGCAACCCCTCCCAGCATTGTATCGCCCACAAACTTTGTAAGTGTACTCTTTATGATTTAGAAGTATACTTGTCTTCAGTGTTCTTCTGTCTACTTTAGTTCTTTGAATTCACCCAGCTGTTTTCTATTTGAAATAGATTCACTGTCCAAGGTGCAAACTATTTGTTCTTTTATTATAGTTCGGGGAGGTTCTCAGTTATGATAATCCTTCTTTCCACTTCATTTTGCTGCATGTCTGTACAGCATAATCTTCCATTTTGTCCAGACTTAGTTTTTCTTCCAGTGAACTGTCACATTACTTAATTGAATCTTATAGTTCATAACAAATTGCATTTTGAGCAGTATGATATTTTCTGCAACTCTGAACTAGTCCAGATGTTTGTTAGTTATTTTAGTGTACAGTGCATTTCCAAATGGATCTTGAAGGGGAATATCCCAAATGTGCACTTTTCCGTGAGCATAAGTAGCAATTGTAAGTATACACTACATGTGATACACACATGCCCATCGAGGCTAAAGCCACACCAATGTAACACATATATGGACGTCAATGCTAACGTCATGTACCTACAGTTCTATGTATGTATCAGAGTGTTCTGAGGTATTGTCTTTTCCAAAAGGTGTGTTATTTCAGTAGAATCTGGAGACTCCAACTCAATGACGCACCACTGTGTTAGGCATCGTACAAACACTGGTTCAAGCCCCCAGGAGCTTTGTCTAAATATATAAGACAGAGGAAGGCTGTGAGAGGAAACAGAATCATGGATAGGTGAAGTGACTTGACCCAGGTCACACAATAGGTCTGTGGCAGGGTCAGGAACAGAACTAAGCCTCCTGACTCCTATTCTAGTGCCTTCATTATACCATATTGCCTCCAAGTTTAGGGATTAGAGATTTACCTAGTGGCATTAGGTAACATGCATGTAATAGAGTCTGCTGTAAGACTGTGCTTACCTGCGTCTTATATGGTAGTTCAATAATAATTGCTTAGTTTTAATGTTTTCAAGCACTTCCTTCATTGTCCAGTACTAGTTTACAGCAATTTAGTCATTCCAATGCTGGTATTACACTCCAACAAGATGCAGAACCGAAATGTTAAAACAAAAGGAGCCTCCCTAGCAAGGGGTGGACAAAAACATCAACTTCATTAGCAAGTAGAAAACAAAATAAATAAACTATGTGTAAATATTTTGAAACTGCAACAAAAATCTTGCTAAGTAGGGGATCATTTGAACAACCTATAGGAAGGAATAATGAATATTACTGCAAGTTTTTAATGAATTTGTCTCCAGCCTGCCCCAGAATTTTCCATGCTGTATCTCTCTCCTATTAAAATAAAAATAGTAACAATAACATTAAATGGATTTCTTCTGGTGAGAAACTGGCTTATTAGGCTAGTGTACTGTTGTGTGAACAAACAGTAGATTTTCTATCTTTAGCCACATGCAACAAAGTAGCCAGAATTCTCTCCAGGATAAACCAGCATTTGTCTTCAATGGTCCATTATTTTATGTTTTCCTTTAGTTTGAATTTTCTTGTGGGATGTGGGAGGCTACCAGCAGACTTTAATTACAACTTGTATATATTTCCCCATGTAACCCTGGATTAATGAGACCAAATAAGAAATTAGGGAAGAGTTTACTTACATAAATAGAGGTTTCTCCCCATTCATTCTTGGATCTCAAACCTCCAGCAGCTCCACTATTCCCTAAACAGTGACATGAAGGAGGCCAGACTAGATGATCATAGCAGAGTTTTCTGCCCTTAAACTCTTTGATTAAATAATTAAGTTTTACATTGTCATTATTCATATTCATTATTTGGGGACTCAAGTGCAACTGCACCCACTCACCCTGAAAAGGGAGAGAGACACATTAGAAAGAGAAATGATGTGTTCAAAAGGAGCAATATTCTATACATCCATATAACGACAATGATAAGTGTTCTTGAACAGGCAGAGTAAGTGCGAGAGCCATTCTAAATTGAGCCGACGGCATAAATCAAAGTTGTGCAGGTAAGAGATATAGTGATCCCTTCACTACCAGTGAAATGCAGACACAGCTGATGTGTAGAACAGCAATTATTTATCAGCGCACAGCAACATTGCAAGTGACAGTTGAAACATCAAGGAGAAATAAGTAAGCAGAAAGTAATCACCAAGTTAGGTATCAGTTAAGACGTCATGGGTAACACTAGTTATATAAGAAGTGCCAGGAGATCTTTAGTGGCCAAGGGTGTTCAGGACTTTGACTCTACGTGCCAACTGCATGAAACAAAGTTTGTTTGGTTAAACTTTTCTGGTTAGGAAGGGAAGTGAAAGCAATATCACATACTTGAGCTAGCAGCCTGAGTACAAACTGAGGGAGTTCACGGAGGTTTGCACTCATGCAGCTAGCCTGAGCTTCTGCCCATGCTACCCCCATTGCTATTTTTAACATGCTAGCTCAAGCAGAACCTGTGCATATCTGAGCTGGGGACCAGGCTCTCCACTGCCATTTAGACATACCCTATGTGAAGTCGTGGTTAAGAGACCAAATGCAATTGAGGTTGCATAAAGTGAGGAAATACAAAATAGAAGCACTACAGTATATGGCATTAGTGAGACCATTACTGGAATACCATGTGCAATTCTGATATCAACACTTTAAAAATGACAAATTGAAATAAATTCAGCAAATACTATACAAATGATTCACTGTAAGGCAGGTTTTCCAGACACTGATGCTAAAAAGTTCAAGCTATTTAGTTTATACAAGAGAAAGTTAAGAATAAACAGGGTGAAATTTTGTGGCTGAAATTTTTCCATGGAATAATACAGATTTGGGTCAAATTAAAAAAAAAGGATTTTAGTTTAGTTTAGTTTAGTTTTCAGTTTTCAGTTTGCCAAAAACAATTGAAAATGTTTCATTTTTGGAATAGCCAGAGAAATGAAAAATCAATTATTCATACGTCTCTTCTTAAGAGTGACTTGATCACAATCTGTAAGTAACTATATGGGTAAATGGGGAGAAGAATGTTCTCTAATCTAGCAGACACAGGTATAACAATGGCTGGAAGCTAAAGCTAGACAAATTCAGATTGGAAAGTGAAGCAATTAATCATTGGAACAACTTTCCTAAGGATGTTGTGTACTCTCCATCACTTGAAGTCTTTTAATCAAGGTTGAATATCTCTCTAAAATGTTTTCTAGCTCAACCACAAGATATGGCCTTAACACAGGAATATCTTGGTGAAATTCTAAAGCATGTGTTATGCAAGAGCTCAGATGAGCTGATTGTAGTAACCCCTATTATGGCTTTATAATCCATGAATCTTAGTCACAGTTAAGATCACTTAAGTCTAGTCTGATTCCACTGAGTCACTCTGAATTAAACTCAGAATTTGGCTGGTCCATACTGTTTAAATTTCTGCAGTTCTTAAGAAAGGCACTAGACAATATTCATAAGTATGACTTCAGTAGTACACACTTCTTCTCTTGTGCTGCTTTCTACACTTTTGGAAGACAAGTACTAAAAGTGTGTGTGTCTTAAAATGCAGTGGTTCCCTGATTTTGACATTGCATAGTACATTGTATACAGTAATATGCATGGCAAGAAATCAAAGCACAGAGGGCAAGTGGTTTCCTATTACTCTGAGCAGCCTGTTATGCCTGTTCATCTGAACCCAGAGTTATTTTTAAAATGACCATAAGCCAGAACCACTCTGGAGACTTTTTATATATTTCCATATTATACAGGATATTTCTTGGGTTTTTAATTGTTTTTTTGGCTGCTTTGATTTTTATTGTGGGTAGTATCTTATGTTGCCTTTTGGCTTATTTATCTTCTAGTATGCTTTATGTTGGACCTTTATTGAGTGATTGAGAGAGATGTGTCCCAGTAAGGCAAACATTTTAAGGGGCCAGTGACTCTATTACAGTGTAATTGTTAAATTGGAGACTCATGATGGCATTCTAGGTTTGTGGGCAATTATGCAGAAAAATCTTCCAGGTGGGCTTTGAACTATGAACATGGATTTGCCTTGTGCTCTGGGTTCCTTTGTTTGTTTTTCTTTTCTACATGTCTACATAAGGGAAATAGTTTTTCACTCTTTCTACTGTTGTTTTACTGTGGCACATATTTCACCTTGTAATTATATTTGTCCAGGGCCAGCAGGAAGGGGAGACCAACCTTTCCACAGGCTTCCTGAAGAATTTCCATGCAGTTCAGACACTGTGGTATTTTATTCCCCACACATATATTTGGTATAATAATGATATGAAGGAAGTAAAACCTTCATTGTTATGTTGGACACTTGCTATGGAAAAGTTTGAGCAATTCTTTCAGAAGTCATGATTAACTGAAATGCTAGAAGTCATGGGCCAAAACTCAAAAATGGCCACTGATTTTGGATGCTCACTGGAGATACCTGTAGTCCTGTCTTGCAGTGGTAGTCCAGCTCCCATTGACTTTAATTGGAATTATGTGTCCTCAGCACATCTGAAAGATATAGGCTAAGTCTTAAAACTAAGATTTCTGAAATCAGTGGCCACTCTTGAAAATCTTAGTGTTTGCACATGTAAGAGCTGTCCTTTCTCAGGTCAGTAGTGCAGTTATTTCTTTGCTAATCTGATTTTGCCAGCCTTACATTCAATAGCTCTTATCTGCGAGTTGCTGCATTACCCACAAGTCATGCCATTCAGTGTAAAGTACTATTGAGTGTAAGGGTGCTAAAGTCAGCACTCTACTAAATTAACTTTACTGGTTACTTTTTGGCAATTTTCATATGCTCATGATAAATCATTATTGGATCACATTCTGCGGTCTGTGCTCATTATTTATTCAGCCAAACCACATTTTAAAATTAGTGTTTGACTTCAGTGGCCGTCTCACCTGAATGAAAAATAACAGCCTCACCATTTGGCTAGTTGTTGATAATGATTACTGTGAGCGAGACTGGCTTGGACACATGGGCTGAAGGAAGAGTAATACCCCTTCGCCCTCCTGCATGACCTGCTTGCACTTTGGACCAGGAATTACTGTGAGGAATAGGTACAGGAGGACTATCATGATCATGGCAGTTATCAGCCATTTGCTAGCCCAAACCATCTAAATGATTTTGATCCATTTACCACACCATTTTGCACAAAGCTAAATGAAACTGTGTTCTTTTCTCCTGCACCAGTGCTGACTATTTAGAGATGTTTAAAAATATTTTTCTGAAATAAACTGGGGTTCTCTATTGCTGCAAAGCTAAAACATTGTGCTTACAAAATGAGTAACAATCTCATTAAAACTCAAATAAACATAGAGTGAGAAGGTCCAATAGCTGCAGGTTCCTGGTTTGAGATCATCTGAAATGTCAAGGAGCTTGGAATCTTCAAGCACACACCATAAATTCAACCTGGCTGATGCAGGGAATCATCCCTAGAGAGGGCAGTCAGTGTTTGTATTGCCATCCTCCCTCAGGGTTTCCAGGAGTAGCTCTCAGCTGTGGCTGAGACTCCATAGAACACTAGATACTATCATCATAAGTGCTGGAACTAGGGGTGCTGGGGGTGCTGCAGAACCCACAGTCTTGAAGTGGTTGCCATCATTTACAGGGTTTACAGTTTGGTTCAATGGCTATCAGCACCTCCACTATACAAATTGTCCCAGCACCCCTGAATATCATGCTGAGAAGTGCTAATGTCTTGTCTTTAGGGAAAGAGTCATTGATATATATGTTGAACCCTATCAAATCCATGATCCATTTTGATCAATTTCACATCCAGAGGGTTTTTTAATTGATCAATTTCACATTTATAGATGTTTACATCATCCCAAGTTGGGTGACCAGTTGTCCTCTTCTTAAAGGGACAGTCCTGTGTTTAAGACCTCCTGCAGATATCCCAATTTGTTCTTAAAAATTGGCAAATTGTCCCATCAGTACTAGCAGATCTTGCTGCTGGTTGGATCCCTGCTCTGCAGCCATCCTCTCACCAGCAATGAGTGGGGGAGTCCAGTGGCTGACAATGAGGGTGGGTGTGCAAGGCTGGTGGCGGGGCTGGCCGCTCCCTCTCCCAGTCCATCAGTGAAGCCCCAGCTGCGTGCCAACTCTCAGCTAGCAGGGCCTTGCCCCCCGTTCCATTTCTAGCTGGAATTGGCTGCGTGCTGCAGTGGATGGTGCGTGTAGGCAGGAGCCAGGCAGCGGTCGGTTACGTGTAGCCTTTGCTACTCACCTGTATGCCCCTTACATGCTCCCCTTGTCACTGTCCTTTCCCTGCTTTTGCCCATTCACCCTCCCCATCCCCACTCCTCCTCCATTTTCCCCCCAGCGGGCAGCATGCCTGGGCCTCCCACTCCCCGGAACCCCCGCAAGCCGGCCGCGGGCTCGGCCTGCGCAGCGGCACAAGTTCGGCTCAGCCCCGGCTGCCACTCCGCTCCCCTCCCCGGGCAGGAGGTGGTGCGAGGCGGAGGAGGAGGAGGCAGAGGCAGGGACAAGCCAAGGAGAAGCCTGCAGCTGGCACTGGAGGAGCAGCTCGTCTGATTGCCATGTTCCACCACCACCCCCTGTGCTCCGTGACAGTGGCAGAGTGCCGATACCGGCTCCTGTCTGAGGGGGGCTGGCTGCTGCCCCTGGGAGAGTGACAGGGACATGCTCCCCACTAAGCTGGCTCCCCCTGCCCCGCAGCACAGCCCTAGCAGCGCCCTATCAGAGAACACCAGGGCGATCAGGATCCAGCCCAGGACACTGCCTCAGGTCAGAGCTGTGGCCCCAGCAGTATGCTGCCCCGGTAATTTGCTGCTCCAAGCACCTGCTTGTTTTGCTGGTGTCTAGAAGTGCCCCTGCTTGTCTGAGCGCCGTGTACAGGACTGTGTGTGTCACTTCTCCCAATGGGACAAGGGTAGGGATGTGAGTGTCACCCTTCCCCGTGTGAACCCTAAAGCCTTAAAGATAAGAAGGTAAATAAAAAGAATCCAACTACGCAGTATTTATTGTTAATGGAGGCTCAGTCAACTTGATGTTAATTTGAATGTTTGTACTGCATAGTTCTGATTGATTGCCGTTGAACTCACTTGAATACAGATAATTTTACCAGGTGTCCCGTATTCAGCAGAAGGAAATATGGTCACCCTCATCCCGACCTATAGGAGAGTTGTGGGGGGGGGTCTCAAAGTTGTTGTAGGGAGATCACAGAATTGTCACCCTCACTTCTGCACCCCTTTCAGAATTCAGCTCTGAAGGCAACAACTGCAGAGTCTCCTGCAGCTGGAAGAGGTAACTAGAGGTGGGTCTGATCTCCCCCCACCTGCCCGTCCTCACCCTATTCCTCCCCGAGAGCAGCTGGGCATAAGAACATAAGAATGGCCCTACTGGGTCAGAACAAAAGTCCATCTAGCGCAGTATCCTGTTTTCCAACAGAGGCTAGTGCCAGGTGCCCCAAACGGAATGAACAGAATAGATAATCATCAAGTGATCCATCCCCTGTTGCTCATTCCCAGTTTCTGGCAAACAGAGACTAGGGACACCATTCCTGCCCATTCTGGTTAATAGCCATTGATGGACCTATCCTCCACGAACTTATCTAGTTCTTTTTTGAACCATGTTATGGTTTTGGCCTTCACAACATCCTCTGCAAGGCATTCCCAGGTTGACTGTGCATTGTGTGAAGAAATACTTCCTTTTATTTGTTTTAAAACCTGCTGCCTATTCATTTCATTTGGTGGTCCCTCGTTCTTGTGTTGAGAAGTAGTAAACAACACTTCCTTATCTACTTTCTCTACACCATTCATGATTTTATAGACCTCAATCATATCTCCTCTTAGTCATCTTTTTTTCAAGCTGAAAAGTCCCAGTCTTATTAATCCCTCCTCAAAAGGAAGCCGTTCCGTACTCCTAATCATTTTAGTTGCCCTTTTCTGAACCTTTCCCAATTCCAATATATCTTTTTTGAGATGGGCGACCACATCTGCACACAGTATTCAAAATGTGGGTGTACCATGAATTTATATAGCGGCAATATGATATGTTCTGTCCTATTATCTATCCCTTCCTTAATTATTCCCAGCATATTGTTCTCTTTTTTGACTGCCGCTGCACATTGAGTGGATGTTTTCAGAGGTCTGTCCATAATGACTCCAAGATCTCTTTCTTGAGTGGCAACAGCTAATTTAGACCCTATAATTTTATATATATAGTTGGGATTATGCTTTCCAGTGTGCATTACTTTGCAAGAGAAGAAGAAGTCCTATTGCTCCCCAGCCCAGCAGACTAGCAGCTGGAGCCCAGTGAATGGTAGAAGGCCCCAGCTAGGGAGCCCCTAGTCCTGCCCCTCTCCCTCCCCTCTAATAGCGAGATTTCACATGGGAGGTCTGATTTCACAGTTTGTGACGTTTTTCAGTGCTGTGAATTTGAGAGGGTCTTATGCATAAGCACACAGGAGAAAACTCATCAGAGGGAAAGAATTACAAGGCCACATAGTAACCACACCTGCACTGAGTTTGTCATGCAGTTAAAACTCTAAGGCTTTTTTGTGTATTAGGGAAGAGGGGGGATGGTTAATGACCAGGCCGCGTGGCTGCAGATGAATACATCTGGATTAGGGCCAGGGTCTGCAGGATATGTCTAGGATATCCAATGGGGTTCGCACCTCCATTCTAACTTTTTTAGAGGTCCATAAATGCAAAAAGGTTGAAAACCACTGGACACGAGTTTGTAGGTGTAATGGACGAGGCCTGAAACAAAGCTGCAGTGTGGTAGCATTCACTTTGGCTATGAGACCCGGGAAAGAGACGGGCGGGAGAGTTGCTTCTGGGGAAAAGGCAATGGTGCAAAAGGGAGTTGCCTGGGTGCAGGTTATTGTTGTGTCCTATTCAAGGAAACAGGACTCATGCACACTTTGTACATAAAAAATTATACTAACACACCTGACTCCATGTCACCAATTTCCATGCCAAACAGTAAACTGACCAGCAAGGCCCCATAGATACTGCAGTGATGGGCATTGATCAGAACTCTAATGGTGCATGTGTGTGTATATATACACCTCTCAGACATGTTCACTGAAAAGCTCCCACTGAGATCAGTGGGGCCAGGACAATGGCAAAGGACACTGTGGGGAGATTGGGAAAACATATGCAGGAGCCATATAGAGATCTATAATATCTGCCTCAAATGATAGGCTGAATAAGTGGGGACTCCTTCTGGGGATGTGCTGACTCAGTGGATCGCCTGGCCTCCCTAGGCCACATCTACTCCTGGCAAGAGTTCCAACTCAGGGGCAATCTTGGCTGACTACAATGATGTTACATGGGCTTGCAGTGCCTTGTATCATCCCATACCCTCTCCATCATAGATTTGTGTACAAGTCAGGGCCCAGCTCTCTTTCAATGAGAGCAGGATTCACTTCTCAGTATGACAGTATGTTACTGGAGTCTGTAAAGAAGTTTGCTATACAGTTTTTATGAGAAATGTTCTGTAAAATTATGTTGTATTTATTTAGTCAATCTTTAGAGGAATACTTTCCATGAATATTTACATTTGGAAACTAAATAAAAGATGTATTTAATTTCCTTTAGTATCTCAGCATGGATAAAAATCTCTTCAAGCTGAGCACAACAGTTCATAATGACAGAGGTTCTGCTAATATCTTATATGTGGCCTTATAACGATTTTGTATCCATTCCTGAGGGGAAAATGGTATTAAAACACTATTAATATTGTAAACAATTGTAAAGAGTTGCTGATTTAAATGTTGCATCCAACTTTTGTGTGAGTTTCTTGTATAGGGCCTTTTGCAAATCTGCACATTCTTTTTGAGTTCTGTAATAAAATTCAGATACTATATTTAAAAAGTCTTCTGTTAGGGATTCAGTTCTTTAAACTGAGATTTTGGGTAAATGCATTATGTGGAGCATAACTTAGTCCCAGACTTGGACCTTAGTGTCCAAATATGGGGGTTAGCATGAAACCTCCAAGCTTTAGTTACCAGCTTGGACCTGGTACTTGCTGCCACCACCCAAAAAATTAGAGTGTTTTGGGGCACTCTGGTCCCCCTGAAAAACCTTCCCTGGGGACCCCAAGACCCAAATCCCTTGAGTCTCACAACAAAGGGAAATAATCCTTTTTCCCTTCCCCCCTCCAGGTGCTCCTGGAGAGATACACAGAAGCAACCTCCGTGAATCTAAGCAGAAGGAGTCCACCCTCTGTAATTCCAATCCTGGAAACAAAAGCACTTTCCTCTTTACCCAGAGGGAATGCAAAATCAGCTTCCCCCTGACTTCTTCCTCCCACCAATTCCCTGGTGAGCTGCAGACCCAATTCCCTGAAGTTCCCCACTAATGAAAAACTCCAACGGGTCTTAAAAGAAAGCTTTATATAAAAAGAAAGAAAATACATACAAATGGTCTCTCTGTATTAAGGTAACAAATACAGGGTCAATTGCTTAAAAGAAATATTGAATAAAGAGCCTTATTCAAAAAGAATACAATCAAGCACTCCAGCACTATATTCATGTAAATACAAAAAGAAACAAACTCTTTGGTACTCACAACTTGGAACAGAGATTAGAAAGCAGAAATACTTCTCCCAAAGCTCAGAGAAAGCAGGCAGAAGACAAAGACTCAGCCACAAACTTCCCTCCACCCAGAGTTGAAAAAAAAATCCTGTTCCTGATTGGTCCTCTGGTCAGATGCTTCAGGTTGAAAAAGACATTAACCCTTAGCTATCTGTTTATGACAAGGGCTTTTGTAAATCTGCACATTCTTTTTGAGGTTCTGTAATAAAATTCAGATACTATATTTTAAAAAGTCTTCTGTTAGGGATTCAGTTCTTTAAACTGAGATTTTGGTAAATGCATTATGTGGAGGAAACAACACATTGGGAATTGTACAATTCTGGTTTGGTAAATATAAAAGTGAAAAATTTGGGGTTATTCTTTTTTAACAGTTTTTTTGTAAAAAGAGAAATTAAGAAATGCACATATCAGTTAAAGCCACAGTTCCATTGGCCCACCGTCTGCTCTTGGATACCAACTCACAGCTTCCCTTTGAAACCAATGGGGGTTGCGTGCTTGTGGTCTTAGAGCAGAATTGACCGGATCTCTATTCTGCAATAACACACAGCACATACGGTTTCTCACAAAAGGTTAAATAGTGAAACCACATTCTTAACCACAGTAACTGTGCTTGGTCACAAATGTTCAAAAACACCTTTCTTTTAAAAGGAAAAAAATATCAGTTTCTTTTGACATTACAAATTTAAATGAATTACATTTTAAAGCTACAACAGAACTGAGTTACCTACAAGGGCACAGCTGCTGCTGATGATTGATCTTATCTGGCTTATCTAATGCAAAAGTAACAGCAAAAATTCTATAAGTACCTCAGAAGCAGAAAGACTGCTAAACAGTCAGTGGAGCCACTGGACAAAGACGATAAGGCCATTGCGGAGGACACTAAATGAATTATTTGCATCGGTCTTCATGGCTAAGGATGTGAGAGAGATTGCCAACTGAGCCATTCTCGTAGGTGACAAATCTGAGGACTGTCACAGATTGAGGTGATATTAGAGGAGGTTTTGGTACAAATTGATAAACTAACAGTAATAAGTCACCAGGACCGGATGGCATTCACCCAAGAGTTCTGAAGGAACTCAATGTAAAATTGCAGACTTACTAACTGTAGTTTGTAACCTATCATTAAATCCGCTTCTGTACCAAGGACTGGAGGATAGGTCCATCAATGGCTATTAGCCCAGGATGGGCGGGATGGGAAGCTGGGATGAGCGACAGGGGATAGATCACTTGATGATTATCTGTTCTGTTCATTCCCTCTGGTGCACCCGGCATTGGCACTGTCGTAAAATGATATTGGGCTAGATGGACCTTAATCTGACCCAGTATGGCCATTCTTTTGTTCTTATCATGCAGCTCATGAAATGAATCCCTACATGTTTTACAAACCAATCAGTGAGATTACCTGAATGAATAAATCAAGCAGGGTTTGACCATATAGGTAGGTGGGAATCATTTCACTTGCCACTGAGGGGCAGCTTCTGCTGCTGTGAAACCATAGCCATTAACAGCCAGTATACAGCAATCCTGGGTGATTGCTGCCCCAGCCAGTGTTCCTAGACTATTGGCATCTAGACCAAGGGGAAGGAAGCATCTGCAGAAGTAGGAAAAGGCACTAGTAAATTCTGACTGAGGAAGGGAGCAAGTAGCAAGTTCCAAATGGAATGGAGACGAGGCAGTGGAGCTGGGATAGGAGTGGTGCACATACGGTAGGGTGACCAGATAGAAAATGTGAAAAATCAGGATGGGGTGGGGGGAAATAGGCGCCTATATAAGAAAATCGCCAAATATCAGGACTGTCCCTACAAAATCAGGACATCTGCTCCCTAATCTTTGGGAAGGCACATTTCCTAGGCAGCAATAACAGCCCCTCAACCCACAGAGGAAGAGGTAATGGGCTGTTTCTTTAAACCCCATCTTCTAGGTGAGGGGAGCACTATAGGAAAATAATGCTAGTACAGTCTTGTCTGCTCAGTGGCTTCCCTCCCCTCTAAACTGTATCTTTTAGATTCAAGTAGCTGACTGTCAGCTGTACCTCATGCAGCTGACTCAGATGTCGTCAGTGGGAGTGGGGGTGGGGTGATCCCACTGAAGCTTGACAGGCATATGGAGGTAGGACCCAGGCCTACAGCAGTCATTAGTCATCCTAATGCAGACTGGGGAGACATGTGAAGGAGCCATGGCGAAGTGCTGAAGAGGACCATGTGTGAGAAAAGTAGAACAAGGAGTAATGTGAAGAAGGGGTACACATGTAAGGGGTAGGGGCAGGGGGTAAGATCCATCAGTGGAAAAAAGGTAGCTATGAGAAAACCAAAATGGGTATTTGGCTAGCACACATGAATTAATTTAATTGTTCTTAAGTAAAGCAACACGTGATCACAAACATTCAGGAAATGAAACCTCTAATAGCATGGCCCCTTCTCTTGAAAGATTCCACCTCCTAGTATCACATTGCTGTGAAGTCGGTTAATACCTGATTCAGAGGCAGGAGTTCCAGCTGCTGAATCTCCATAACAGCTTCCTGTAGCCCCTCACAATTTCTTGGAGATCTCACATCCACCTACTCAGCCAGCTCAACACTAGTTAACTGGTGAGATCTGATAGGTTCATAGCACAACATAACCTACTCCGAAGGGATTAAACCATGGATAGCTACCCTCATCCTGAGTAACAGCACAGCAACAGGAGATGGCTCCACAGAGACATTACTTCCCCCACTCCTTTTTCTATCACCCCATCCATATGTGTGTATGTACGCACATGTGCTCATAGACATACAAAACAGAATACATTTATGCAAAAATGTCAGTCAAATCACAAATCAGCAAAGCAAAATAACCCTTTATACCTTTAAAGCATTGTACAAAGTTGACCAATTTACGCTGAAAACATGTCAGTCGGGGAACTGCAATACAGAAAGAAGTGAAGAGACTAGGCCAAGAGCACATACTAAATCAGTGACAGAGGTGGAGATTAAGATTTGGGATGCCTGGGTCCCAGTTACAATCTCTATCCTCTAGACATATCCCGGCTCTCATCAACTGGTCCAAAGTAACAAACTGAAAAACTTACCTGTCTTTATTATACAACAACATTTGTACCAGTAATCAGTGTTGTTTGAATGGATTATAGCAATTGCACCAGCAGAGGATCTGACCCACTGGTTTCTAATTCAGAATAATGTGTCCTTTTATATTAGTAAGTCTGTACTGTTCTGAACCAATAGAATTTTCATTTATTTTGTTTAAAGAACTGACCCAAAGAAATCAAAGATACAAAGTATCAAATACTTGAAAATTTTGTCTTTTTTAATCAGCAGAAAGATAAATGATGTGTTGGATGAATCTGAGCTAAGAAAATATAATCAAGGCCAAATGTAGACAAAGACTAATGCTATTCAGGGGAACACACTGAAAACAAACTGATGTTGACCTCTAGTATCACCAATAGAGGCAGCCATATATATGAGATAAAGTTCAGCTTCAAACCATTTCCATACTCCCCATTACTGCAGCATCTAAATATTTCCCTGATAAATTAAATCCCTAATAGATTTCACAAAGTTCTGCTTTTCTTCCCTCACTGGTTAAAGAAGACTGAGCAAAACTCTTTTTTTTTTTTTAAACTCATCATCGTGCTAGTTATGGTGGAAGCACTCCATAAAAGAGGAGAGTACCTTGCAATCTGTCCCCAAAGTGCTAAACTCTGGACTACTCTGATGTTTCTGGAAACTCTCCCACAGCCAAAGCTTCTTGATCAGGAATGCTTAATCCTCAACTCAGACATCCTTCAACTTGGGTTTGGCCTTGTAAGCAGCCTGGTTCCAGAGGAGCACAGCTGTCTTGGAAGATCATGGAAGGAGACCTGGTCACTGAGGTAGGTGGTTCCACACCTACCGATGGCTTTGAAGATCAGGATCAAGGTTTTTAAATGGTACTTGAAATGGACTGGGACCCAGTGGTAGGCTCAGAGCATGGGGTAAAGTCCTCCCATGACTGGTCTATTTGAGAAAGTGGGCCTGCACTAGTTGGAACCTCAGTGTTGCATCTACCTTCAGAAGCAGATACAGGGAATTAAGATTGTGACAATATTTGTTTTCTACATTATATATTGGCATAGTCAGTGGCCTAAAAGATCTGATTCCAGGATCCTCTCTTGGAGTTTTTTGCTGTTACAGTACAAAATAGACAACATCTTAATCTGACTCCAAATCCATTTGAATTGCTGTCTGATCCTAAGAGCAAACAATGGTACTCACTTCACAGCCTTAATGAAGCGTGATAATCTTGTTGAGATGAGAACTAAACCTGTTTTGAATATATCTACATTTTACAGAATAGATAATCCAAGTAAATCAGCTAGGCAAAACCCTCAACAAATCTGTAATAGCAGAATGAAAATCTGACCTGGCCAAATGCCACTGGTAACTCATCTGCATCTATAATTTTCTCTTAAATAATATCTGTTATTTCTTTATTCAGATGAAAGGGAGAAATGTGCGGATATGTGTGCTGTTCATTTACACCTATAGCAGGAAGCCAAGAATATGGGACCAGGCAAGATTCTTGGCAGCTCTATAGTGAATCAGAAGGAGATGGACAAAGTAGCTTTAGGGATAATACTCTTTTCCTTATTGTAACAAAGTTGCTTATTCAGTGTTAGAAGAAAGCAACTCTCTGGGTATGGCTACACTCGAAATTTCAAAGCGCTGCTGCGGGAGCGCTGCTGCAGCAGCGCTTTGAAGCGTGAGTGTGGTTGCAGAGCTGGGAGAGAGCTCTCCCAGCGCTGCACGTACTCTACCTCCTCATGAGGATTAGCTTGCAGCGCTGGGAGCCACACTTCCAGCGCCGCGGCACTGTTTACGCTGGCGCTTTGCAGCGCTGGATCTTGCAGCGCTCAGGGGTATGTTTTTTTCACACCCCTGAGTGAGAAAGTTGCAGCGCTAAAACGCCAGTGTAGACATGGCCTCTGTATTTCTTTACCATTGTCACATGACACTGGTCATTTGCCTATAGCCTTTGCAGATGTAAGTGAGGCTCCCCTTAATAAAGATTTCTGCTGTTTCCCATTGTTCTTAGTTGAACAGAATCTGTACAGTCCTCAGTGCACATGGCCACCTCATTCATTATTATGGTCCCAGTAGGACAGAGTGGTGATGGGGTGGAAGGAAACTGGAATGCAGAGAGTCAGCCTGAGTTGCAGGAGAAATTGTGGGCATAGGAAAAGGACTCTGAGGGAAGAGGTTTGGTAATCAACAGTAGCAGATTCACATTCTTATGATGTAGTGATGGTGGTGTGTAGAATGGACTTCTATCTAGAATGGTCTCTTGCAAGTCTTCCTTTGGCAAGAATCAGTATGGGAGGATTTAGGCTTCTTAAATCCCTCAAAATTGAATCTTCCAACCTCATACATAGTCGTTCTCATGCTCTACAGCTTTAAAACCTCAGCTGTATAAACCTTAGATAAGAAGCATACCTTCTTTTGCAACATTGAACTTTAAACCCATCATTGCTGTAGTCCTTGTTCTCAGTGGGTGCAAGACTGCAATTAGCTGGGATCATCTACATATCTCCTCATCTGTGACAAAATCAAGTTGTTAGCAGACAGGTCCATCATGACTATTAGCAGGATGGCAGGGATGGTGTCCCCTAGCCTCTGTTTGCCAGAAGCTGGGAATGGGCAACAAGGGATGGATCACTTGATGATTACCTGTTCTGTTTATTCTCTCTGGGGAACCTGGCATTGGTCACTGTAGGAAGACAGGATACTGGGCTAGATGGACCTTTGGTCGGACCCAATATGGCCATTCTTATGTTCTTAAAATCGAACAAACAGATGTTAAGGATATGCCATAACTTTGGACATTGAAAACTATTGTAGTTTCCTCTCTATCAGCTGTTTTTAGCAGCCATGTTTCTACTCCATATAACGAGTTGCCATCACTATCGCATTGAGCTCTCATATCTTAGTTGTCACACACACTTCCCACTGCTCAAATGGAGGCTTTTGAAGATATTAAAATGCAGTTGATGCAAGATTAATCTGACGTGACTTTTTAATCATTTTTCAATAACACTCTATATAGCATATATAACATGGATTGCAGATCGACCTGTATGGAAACCACATTGGACGTCTCTCATTCTGGGGTTAAGACAGTGTTTGGGTTGATTCAGTACTATGATTGTAAACACCCTCCCTGGGACTGACAGCAGCATTATTCCCCTATAATTAGAGCAAGCTGATCACTCTTCTTTTATGAAAAAGCTGATAATACAGCCCTTGTCCTATTATCTGTAATGTGACCAGTTTCCCAAACTTTTAAGACCACTCTATGAAGCCACTGAACTAAATCTGGGCCTCCATTTCTTAGCAGTTGTCATGAACTATTGTCAAAACCAGGTGACTTAATCATTTCGTAACTGTTTGACCACAAACATCACTTCATCTAATGTCACTGGTCTGTTTTTTACTAGTTTCAATTTTGGATTAAGTTGCAATTTATATTTTGGTGGGTATCTGTTCATTATTTCACAAAAATACCCTTGCCAGTGCTTAAGTTGTGATCAGCATCCTGGCAGTATTTTTCATTTTTATCCTTAACTGGTGAAAATCAACAAGAATGAATATCTAGGTGGGACCTTCAAATACACATTTCTGGTCATGACTTTCAGACGCTCAATACACTGCAATCATACTGTTCCACCATTGACTATGATGATTCCAACAGGCCTTCTTGACTGCTTCTTCAAGACATTTATTTTTCTTTATTGCCCATTTCCTCTTCTCTTCACTGACTTGACTCTGACCTTCCAGTGCATCCATTCTTTACTACATCTTTTTTCTCTCCCACAATTTGATGGCATCATCTGTAATCCAGTGTTGCTTTTTCATTCTCAGTTGTCCCATTTGTTCTCCAGTAGTCCTTATAATAGATTCCAGAAATACAGTCAACCTTTCTCCAAGGTAGACAGCTGCCCATTCAATATAGAATTTGTGCTGCAAATTTCTACTGCATAACTATTAGTGATCACTTCATCATGAAGCTTATCAATGTTGAAGCATTTGATGCAGTAGATCCTGACCTATGAACTTTATTTAACAGAACATTGTTGCTGTTAGAAGTTGATGATCAGATTCCAGAGCAAGATCAACCCTCTGAAATACATGAACATCCTGTAAGAGTTTAGTCAAGGGTTTCCAAACTAGACTGTGGATCCAAGGTTGCATTGTCACCTTATCGATATTGAAATGTATACTTTCGACATTTCATATGCAAAAACCATTAAAAATAGTCCATGACTGTATGTAAGTTTGTATAGATACGTGCCATTATTGGATCTCTCTTCTATTAAGCTGTGTGGTCCCAGTACCAACTCAAATCCAGTTCTATCATGGCCAAATCTCATGTTAATTTGTCCTAAAATGACAATATGAAGTTGGGGTGACATATTAGATACAATATCACCTAATGTCATAAAAAGAATCTCAGACTCAGACTCAGACTCTAGGACTGGAAGGGACCTCGAGAGGTCATCGAGTACAGTCCCCTGCCCTCATGGCAGGACCAAATACTGCCTAGGACCATCCCTGATAGACATTTATCTAACCTACTCTTAAATATCTCCAGCGATGGAGATTCCACAACTTCCCTAGGCAATCTATTCCAGTGTTTAACTACCCTGACAGTTAGGAACTTTTTCCTAATGTCCAACCTAAATCTCCCTTGCTGCAGTTAAGTCCCATGGCTTCTTGTTCTAATCATTGGAGGCTAAGGTGAACAAGTTTCTCCCTCCTCCTGATGACACCCTTTAGATACCTGAAAACTGCTATCATGTCCCCTCTCAGCTTCTCTTTCCAAACTAAACAAACCCAATTCCTTCAGACCTTCCTTCATAGGTCATGTTCTCAGACCTTAATCATTCTTGTTGCTCTTCTCTGGACCCTCTCCAATTTCTCCACATCTTTCTTGAAATGCGGTGCCCAGAACTGGACACAATACTCCAGTTGAGGCCCTACAGTGCAGAGTAAAGCGGAAGAATGACTTCTCGTGTCTTGTTTACAACACACCTGTTAATGCATCCCAGAATCATGTTTGCTTTTTTTGCAACAGTATCACACTGTCGACTCATATTAAGCTTGTGGTCCACTATGACCCCTAGATCTCTTCCTGCCATACTCCTTCCTAGACAGTCTCTTCCCATTCTGTATGTGTGAAACTGATTGTTCCTTCCTAAGTGGAGCACTTTGCATTTATCTTTATTGAACTTCATCCTGTTTACCTCAGACCATTTCTCCAACTTGTCCAAATCATTTTGAATTTTGACCCTGTCCTCCAAAGCAGTTGCAATCCCTCCCAGTTTGGTATCGTCCGCAAACTTAATAAGCGTACTTTCTATGCCAACATCTAAATCGTTGATGAAGATATTGAACAGAATCGGTCCCAAAACAGACCCCTGCGGAACCCCACTTGTTATACCTTTCCAGCAGGATTGGGAGCCATTAACAACTACTCTCTGAGTATGGTTATCCAGCCAGTTATGCACCCACCTTATAGTAGCCCCATCTAAATTGTACTTTCCTAGCTTATCTATAAGAATATCATGCGAGACTGTATCAAATGCCTTACTAAAGTCTAGGTATATCACATCCACCGCTTCTCCCTTATCCACAAGGCTCGTTATCCTTTCAAAGAATGCTATCAGATTAGTTTGACACGATTTGTTCTTTACAAATCCATGCTGGCTATTCCCTATCACCTTACCACCTTCCAAGTGTTTGCAGTTGATTTCTTTGATTACCTGTTCCATTATCTTCCCTGGCACAGAAGTTAAACTAACTGGTCTGTAGTTTCCTGGGTTGTTTTTATTTCCCTTTTTATAGATGGGCACTATATTGCCCCCTTCCAGTCTTCTGGAATCTCCCCCGTCTCCATGATTTCCCAAAGATAATAGCTAGAGGCTCAGATACCTCTTCCATTAACTCCTTGAGTATTCTAGGATGCATTTCATCAGGCCCTGGTGACTTGCAGGCATCTAACTTTTCTAAGTGATTTTTTACTTGCTCTCTCCTTATTTTCTCTTCTAAACCTACCCTCTTCCCGTAAGCATTCACTATACTAGACATTCCTTCAGACTTCTCAGTGAAGACCGAAACAAAGAAGTCATTAAGCATCTCTGCCATTCAAGTCTCCCGTTACTGTTACCCCCTCCCTCATTGAGCAGTGGCCTACCCTGTCCTTAGTCTTCCTCTTGCTTCTAATGTATTGATAAAAAGTCTTCTTGTTTCCCTTTATTCCCATAGCTAGTTTGAGTTCATTTTGTGCCTTTGCTTTTCTAATCTTGCCTCTGCATTCCTGTGTTATTTTCCTATATTCATCCTTCGTGATCTGAACCTAGTTTCCATTTTTTATATGAAGCCTTTTTCATTTTGTAGGTCACGCAAGATCTCAAGGGTAAGCCAAGGTGGGTTCTTTTGCCACATTTCTATCTTTCCTAACCATCGGAATAACTTGCTTTTGGGCCCTTAACAGAGTCCCTTTGAAAAACTGCCAACTTTCCTCAGTTGTTTTTCCCCTCAGTCTTAATTCCCATGGGACCTTGCCTATCAGCTCTCTGAGCTTACCAAAATCAGCCTTCCTGAAATCCATTGTCTCTATTCTGCTGTACTCCCTTCTACCTTTCCTTAGAATTGCAAATTCTATGATTTCATGATCACTTCCACCCAAGCTTCCTTCTACTTTCAAATTCTCAACAAGTTCCTCCCTATTGGTTAAAATCAAGTCTAGAACAGCTTCCCCCCTAGTAGCCTTTTTCAACTTTTCTGAAATAAAAAGTTGTCTGCAATGCAGTCCAGGAACTTATTGGATAGTCTGTGCCCCGCGGTGTATTTTCCCAACATATATCTGGATAGTTGAAGTCCCCCATCACCACCAAATCTTGGGCTTTGGATGATTTTGTTAGTTGTTTGAAAAAAGCCTCATCCACCTCTTCCGCCTGATTAGGTGGCCTGTAGTAGACTCCCAGCACGACATCACCTGTGTTTTTTACCCCTTTTAGCCTAACCCAGAGACTCTCCACCCTTCCGTCTCCTATGTCCATCTCCACCTCAGTCCAAGTGTGTACATTTTTAATATTAAGGCAACACCTCCTCCCTTTTTCCCCTGTCTATCCTTCCTGAGCAAACTATACCCATCCACACCAACATTCCAGTCATGTGTATTATCCCACCAAGTTTCAGTAATGCCAACAATGTCATAGTTTGTATTTATTTATTAGCACTTCCAGTTCTTCCTGCTTATTACCCATACTCTTGCATTTGTATAAAGGCATCTAAGATACTGGTTTGATCTTGCCTCCCAGCTTTGCCCTGACCCTCCTTCCTCTCTGCCATTATAGCCCGTGCTCCCTCCTGTTTCCAACCCATCTCCCAGGTCTTGTTCCCCACTTACCTGTGGGCTTTGCTCACCTGTCCCCGTCGAACCTAGTTTAAAGCCCTCCTTACTAGGTTAGCCAGTCTGTGCGCAAATAAGGCCTTTCCCCGCTTCGAAAGGTGAACGCCATCTGTTCCTAGCAGTCCTTCCTCAAATAGCATCCCGTGGTCGAGGAAGCCAAAGCCCTCCTGGCGACACCATCTTCGCAGCCAGGCATTCACCTCCATGATGCATCTGTTTCTGCCCGGACCCCTACCTTCAACAGGAAGAATCGAAGAGAATACCACCTGCGCTCCAAACTCCTTAACCCGTACTCCCAGAGCCCTGTAGTCACTCTTGATCTGCTCAGCGTCACACCTCGCAGTATCATTTGTGCCCACATGGATGAGTAGCATGGGATAGTAGTCAGAAGGCCGGATAATCCTCGACAAAGCCTCTGTAACATCTCGGATACGGGCCCCTGGCAGGCAGCATACCTCCCGGGATGAACGGTCAGGGCGACAGATGGGTGTCTCCGTCCCCCTCAGCAGAGAGTCTCCAACCACCACTACCCTACTGTTAAGTAATAAAGCAAGTCCTCACTCACCTCTCCAGCACCCAAGTTCGTGCGGAGTTGGTATGGGGCACACAATTCTGTCAGAGACCAGACACAAATGCGTTGATCAACGGGCTCACACTATCCTTAGCTCTCAAAGCTTTAGATTAAGTGTGGCCCCTTTATTAGGGGTGAGCATCAATATTTATACACAGAAGTAAACAAAGTGATTAACAAAAGATAATGGTCATGCATAATCAATCAAGATTTTACAGGAAAAGCAAGTTTAACAAGTAAATGCATAGAGATAAAGGCTAATGGCTACTTGATAAAGGGGGTGTCATGAGTAGTTTGCAGGTCAGTGCTTTGTTCGATAAAGGGTTCAGAAAGGATTATGCAGAGACGGCCAGTCTGGGTGTATTTTGGCTCCCCAAAGTTCACCAAAAGTTTAGACCCAACACTACGTTTCTTATCAGTGGTGGCAGCAGACCTCCCAGCCTTAGGGGTACGAGGCTTCACCCCCTTAACTGTTGGGGGTGATTTCTTCTCTCCTGTATCAAGAAGAGCATAATGGTTATCTTTTACCACAACAGGAGGGTTCGCAGCAGCGGTGGAGCACTGCCTTCTGTTAGAAGTAACCAGCTGGCTGTGTCCACCCTGAGCCTCCTCCTCCACTGGTGTGTCAGATACACCCTGAGGCATCTCCTCCTCCACTGGAGTGTCAGTAGTCCTGTCAACTGGGACAGCACCATCAGCTGTCTCCACATGGACACTGTCCAGGAATTGCTCATGGACATGGATGTTCCTCAGCCTGGCCACCTCCTCCTGTAGCTCTCCCACCTGCTGCCTGAGAGATTCCACCAGTAGGCACCTTTCACATTGGATGCCACCCCCAGCCTGGATATCAGTAAGTGGAAATTGCAAATTACAGTCTTTGCAAGCCCACACCAGAATCTGGGTAAAAGCATCCATGCTTTGGTGCTCTGTCTGGCTACAGGCGCAGGTGGAGGAGACAGAAGCAGTGCTGGCACAGGTGTTGCGGGTCCTCCTCACCATTGTAGCCTCCCTCTGTCAAACTCTCTCAAATTCCCGTCTACAGCTCCCTGTCCTCTCCTCTCTGCTGTAAACAGAAAGGTTTTCTATGTGGCTCAGGTTATGGGTTCAGGGGACCAATGGGTCACAGATGAGACCGACAAGGGACCCCCCCTCCCTTCCTACTCCCCTTCCAAACTCCCTTGCAAAACTCCCTGTTAGCAGCTCCTGATCTCAGGATCATGCCTTGCATCATGTGGTGCATATGTACTAAGAACTACCATACATACCACCTTCAAACAAAAAATGGCAGCTATCAGGGGTGGAGAATAAGCCTGTCAAATCAGTAGTGCAGACTGTGCCCCCAAGAGCAAAACCAGAGCAGTCCCAGAGTGCCTATTAGGTGTATGTATCACAGGCACACAACAATCAAAAGGTCTGACCACTATGAGTCAGAGATATTCTCTCAAATCTCTCAAATTCTACCATATCTGTCCTGCTATTGGCAGATTTGCTCACCTCAGTGATCTTCCCCACAGTCTGGGTCAACTTTTCCTGTGTCTGATCAGGATTTGGGAGGTTTGCGGGAAACCCGGGCCTGCCCTCTACTCCGGGTTCCAGCCCAGAGCCCTGTGGATTGCAGCTGTCTATAGTGCCTCCTGTAACAGCTGCATGACAGCTACAACTCCCTGGGCTACTTCCCCATGGCCTCCTCCAAATACCTTCTTTATCCTCACCACAGGACCTTCCTTCTGGTGTCTGATAATGCTTGTATTCCTTACTCCTCCAGCAGTACACCCTCTCCCTCTCCCTCTCAGCTCCTTGCGCCTCTTGCTCCCAGCTCCTCACACGCACTTCCTGTCCTCTGGCTCCCCCTCGCCTGACTGGAGTGAGCTCCTTTTTAAACCCAGGTGCCTTGATTAGCCTGCCTTGATTGGCTGCAGGTGTTCTAATCAGCCTGTCTGCCTTAATTGGTTTTTGCAGGTTCCTGATTACTTTAGTGCAGCCCCTGCTCTGGTCACTCAGGGAACAGAAAACTGCTCATCCAGTGATCAGTATATTTGCCCTCTACCAGACTCCTGTACTCCACTGGTTTGGATCTGTCACATATCCCTTCCCCTTGCTCAACACCAAGGGGCTGGACAGCTTGGGATGCCAGACAGTGCACACGTGACAAGCCATCAGCATTGCCATGATGGCCCCCTGCTCTGTGTTGCACACGGAACTGGAAAGGTTGGAGGGATAAGAACCACCTGGTCACCCTTGTGTTCTTCTCCTTGTTCCACTGCATCCATTGAAGAGGGGCATGGTCGGTCACGAGGACAAATCTGCGCCCGAGCAAGTAGTAGAGCAATGCTTCCATGGCCCATTTTACAGCAAGGCACCCTCTCTCCACCACTGCATATTTTTGTTCCCTCAGAAGGAGTTTCCTACTGAGGTAGAGAATCGGGTGTTCCTCCTCCCTGACCATCTGTGATAGAACAGCCCCCAACCCTACTTCCAATGCATCTGTCTGCAGGATAAATTCCTTGGTGAAATCAGGGGCTATCAGTACAGGGTTACTGCAGAGGGCAGTCCTTAGGTCTGTGAATGCTTCCTCTGCTGCATCAGACCATCTTACCATATCAGGTCCACAGGCTTTTACTAGGTCTGTCAGGGGCTCGCCCTTGTGGCAAAGTGGGGGATAAATCATCAGTAATATCCCACTACACCTAGAAATGCCCGGACTTGTTTCTTGTGACGTGGTTGGGGCCAATTTTGGATGGCTTCCAATTTGTTCACTTGGGATTTTACCAGACCTTTTCCCACAATGTAGCCAAGATATTTGGCCTCCGTAAACCCCACAGCACACTTGGCAGGGTTTGCTGTAAGGCCAGCTCACCTGAAGGTATCAAGGACTGCCTCCACCTTCTCTAGGTGGGTTTCCCAGTCTGGGGTATGAATGACCACATCATCCAAATAGGCAGCAGCATAACTGGTATGCAGGAGTAATAGCTTGTCCATGAGGCTCTGGAAAGTAGCCGGGGCCCCATGTGGTCCAAAAGGGAGGACAATATATTGGAAAAGACCCTCTGGTGTAGATAATGCAGTCTTTTCCTTTGCGTCTTCCGCAAGGGGAATCTGCCAGTACCCCTTTGTCAAGTCTAGGGTAGTCAAGTACTGGGCATTACCCAGACGGTCCACTAGCTCATCTATGCGAGGTATTGGGTATGCCTCAAACTAAGATACTTCGTTTAGTCGCCGGAAGTTGTTGCAAAACCTTGTGGTGCCATCAGGTTTTGGCACTAGCACAATTGGGCTGGACCACTGACTGTGGGATTCTTCGATGATCCCCAACTACAGCATTTTTTTTACTTCTGTTTTTATTTCCTCCCTTTTGGCCACTGGTAACCAATAGGGCCTCATTGTTATTCTGGCCCCAGGGTTCGTGACGATGTGGTGATATGCCTCAGTTGTTCAACCCAGTTTTCTCGAGAACACATCTTGGTTCCAGAAGATCATCTCAGACACCTCATTCTTCTGGTCTGGTGTAAAATAGGGAGACACTCTCACCTGTTTGGAAGGCTTGTTTTCCTGGGTTAGGTCTTTTCGGACAGTTATACATGCCTCTTGTGCATGCCAGGGTTTCAGAAGGTTGATGTGATAAATCTGTTCTTGTTTTTGGCGTCCTGGCTGCCGTACCTTGTAGGTTACTTTCCCCATGGGTTCAACCACCTCGTAGGGCTCCTGCCATTGGGCCAGAAGCTTGCCTTCTGCCGTTGGTACCAACACCATCACCCAATCCCTGGTTGGAACTGTCGGACTTTTGCCTGGTGACTGTAATGGGTTCTCTTGGCCTCTTGTGCCTTTTCCAAATGTTCCCGTACAATAGGGGAGACCCGGGCTATCTGGTCTGGCATCTGTATTACATGTTCTATTATATTTCTCCCCTCATTAGGTTGCTCTTCCCAGATCTCTTTGGCGATATCTAGTATGCCACAGGAGTGAAGCCCATGTAATAACTCGAAGGGGGAAAATCCAGTTGAGGCCTGAGGTACCTCCCAGATAGCGAACATAAGATAGGGTAGTAGGGTGTTACAATCCTTCGCGTCCCGACTTACCACTGTATCATAGCCTTGAGGGTTCGGTTAAACCTTTCTACCAACCCATCAGTCTGAGGATGGTAGACAGATGTTCTCAGGGTATGTATATGAAGCAGCGTACAGAGGTCCTTCATTAGCTTTGACATAAATGGGGTTCCTTGATCTGTTAATATCTCCTTTGGTAGCCCCACTCGGGCAAAGATCCCCACCAGCTCTTTGGCTATCGTTTTAGAGGCTGTGTTCCTCAGGGGGACGGCTTCTGGGTAGCGAGTAGTATAGTCCAAAACAACAAGTATATATTGGTGGCCCTGAGCTGTCTTCTCCAGGGGTCCCACTAGGTCCATGACTATTCGCTCAAAGGGGACCCCTATGATGGGAAGGGGTACTAAAGGTGCCCTCAGGTGGGGACGGGGACTGTGCAGCTGACACTCCAGGCAGGACGCACAGTACCTCCACACTTCTTCATGTACTCTGGGCCAGAAGAACAGTCGTCGGATTCATGCCAGGGTCTTCTCTACCCTCAAATGCCCCCCAAAAAGATGACTATGAGCAAGACTTAATACAGCATTCTGGTGTTTTTGAGGTACCAGGATCTGCTGTACGTTCTGCCCCTGTACTGGTGCAACCCGGTATAAGAGATTCTTCTTCATTATAAAGTAGGGTCCTGGTCCCTGGGTTTTCCCTTCCACAGGGACCACATCTATTTCAGTCACCTCCTTCCTAATGTTGTCATACCTTGGGTCTTCAGCCTGGTCTTGTCCAAAATTTCCTCTCCCGGGGCTAATCTGCCCAAAAACTAGGGGCCCAGTCTCTGTTGCCTCTACTGGTTCAGAAGTGTTAGGGTCGGAGTCAGACTCAGATGCTTCTCCATCCTGGGTGGCCTCCTTTTCAGCTGCTCGGGTCCGCCTACCTACGAGAGCGACCTTCTGGCTTTGAGTCAGTATTCGGGTTCCCGAGGCCTTAGCTGCCCTCCTTTCCCTTTTCGACTTTCTACCTGTCTGGGTATGGAAAATAAATCTGGGGATATTTCAGAGACTGGGGGTTGACAGTCTACTGTGGATGCCTCACTAACTTCAGGGTTCCCCTCTTTCTCCAATCCTCCTACTGGTAGTAAGTCTCCAAACCCTGGGAAGTCCCTCCCTATGAGCACCGGGTATGGGAGTTTAGGGACTACACCTGCCGCTACCTCAGTAGTAGAATCTCAATATTTACTGGGTTGGTGGGGTAATAACCAACTGTCCCATGGACACATGTTATCCCTGTATGCTTAGCCAGTAGTAACTGACTACACTTCACGAGCTTCCCCGAGACAAGAGTGATAGCACTCCCTGAATCAACCAGTGCCATGGTCTCTAACCCATTTAGCTTTACTGGTCTAGTGTACATATGTGGGGTTAGTGAGACCCCCACAAGGATTAGGGAGCATGGGTCTGCCCCCTTCCCCAGGTTACACTGCATAAGCTCCTCCACATTGGGACACTGTGCAGCTATATGTCCCCCACTCCCCGCAGGCATAACATCTGTATGAGGCTCTAGGCATTCCCAGGTCTCTTGGTTTGGGCAGTCTAACATCACGATCCTCTTCTCCCTCAGTGCTCCGACTCTTTGTGGCTTCTGGTGGGCCTTCAGCACCTCTCTTTTTCCACCTGTGATCTCCTGGTTGCCCAGTCATGTGAGCTCTAGGGCTTGGTGTTGCTAGTTTAACCCGGGATGCCTCTTCCTTAATTGGTCGGGTCAGCTCCCTCTCTGTCCTTTGCCTCTTTACCAGTGCAACAACCTCATCATAGGTGGAGGGTTCATTCTGGCTTACCCAGGCATGAAGGTCTGGCAGAAGTCCCCTCATGTATCAGTTGATGATCAGAACCTTTAGTATTTCTTCCGGACTCCGGGACTCTGTTCACAACCACTTTCATGCGAGATGGATGAGGTCATACAGTTAGGACCGTGGGGTTTTGTATTCCTGGTACCTCCACTCGTGATACCGCTGGGCCCACACTGCAGTCGTTACCCCAGATCTGGCCAGGATCTCTGCTTTCAGCTGGGGGTAGTCTTCTGCAGCCTCTTCAGGCAGATCATAATAGGCCTTCTGGGCCTCCCCACACAGGAATGGGGCAAGGATGCCAGACCACTGATCTCAAGGCCAGGCCTCCCGTAGGGCTGTCCTCTCAAAGGCCAGGAGGTATGCTTCTACATCATCTTCCTGCGTCATTTTCTGCAGCCAATGGCTGGCCCGTATGATCTGCGCCCCATCATGGCCGTGGTTCAGCTCTGTAAGGGTCTTTACCTGATTTACCAGTTCCCGCAACACAGCTCAGTCTTGAGAAGCCTGGTCCATCAGCAGGCAATTAGTCTCTTGCTGCAGTCACACTGCCTCCTGTTGGGTGGCTGCCTGGACACGGATAGCCTCCTGCTGCGCCGCTGTGGCTTGTATCAGTGCCCGCATTAAGTTATCCAGTGACCAGTATATTTGCCCTCTACCAGACTCCTGTACCCCACTGGTTTGGATTGGGCAGCTCTAATCAGGCCAATGGATCTGAACATGGATGAGCAAGTTCCATGGCTGCCTGAGGCTTGCATTTGGTGGGAGGAAGCCCCTCCTATCCCCCCAAACTACACCCATTCATTCAGCCTTTCCAGCTCTTCAGCCAGGAGAGTTATTTTTCTGACAGGTCTTAATGATTGAACATACCATGATCCCATCCTTATATACTGACATCACTCCAGAAACGGATATACCTTCTTTATATCAGGCACCTCCCCCATCTCTGATTTATGGAAGAACCATCATGTAGTAGAAGATTTAGATGAATATTGAAGTTTGGTTCCATTGTGAGTAGTACATGAAACGGCCAAAGCAGATGAAGCTTTATGTCCTTTTCTTCTCTGTGTCAATGCTAGAGATGTTTTACAGAGATGGCTTGACAGGCCATCGCCCAACCCTCCCACTTTATCCAGGGTTGGTACCCTCACTAGGGACAAAGAACCCAGTGTTGTCCTTAGCGGTATGGTAGAGAGGCAGGTAAATAGACTTCAGGTCAGATAGGGACACTGGAGGGTGAAAAAGATTGTGTCTGAGGAGGAGTTTATGAAAACAAGGTTATATGGGAACAGAAGAGGAGGGCAGGGGCTAATGAAATGACAGAGAGAGGTACTAAGAGGTAGAAGAATGTGGGCAGCAGGGAAGTTGAATATGGAGGGTATTTGGGAGAGGAAAGACAGTAGGGCAGGGAAGGAGCCTGCACACAAAACAGAATTAAGGAAGGACAGGATGGAGGATGTGAGGTGCAGCAGACTCAGAGGGAAGGGAAGAGAAGGAAGGGGCTGGATACTGGGATAGCAGACAGAGAAAATGTGAAGAACATGAGAATGGAGAAAGGAAAAGTAGGAGGCAGGAGACAACAGGGGTGGGTCTGAGGGGCCGGAGATGGAAGGGAAAGTATATGAATGTAAGCAGAGTCAGGATGAGCTCTACCCTGACATCTGGTGGTGAATTGTGGTGAGTTGTGGAATAGAACTTCAGAGGCTGGTCTTGTTTGCATAGGCATACCCACCCCACCTAGCATGAGCCCAAATAGTCACTTTAACAGCTGTTGGATCCCCAGTTTCTCTGTTATTGGGTCAGGAAGAATAAAGTGTTGTTACCCTGATTATGTGAGTCAAGGTCAATGGAACTGTTTTATGACAGAGGAACAAACCATCAACTAAGTAGCACTCACTAGAGAAGGGACATGGGTTCCCAAACCCAGTGAATTGAGAGGGAGGGAGTGGCTGGGGACAGGTTTTTGCACCTGATAGGATGGGCCTGTTTTTGAGGGCCTAAAACACCAAATATGTCTCCTTTATCCACTGTTGAATAGCAGAGCTTGTTTTGATTCTATTAAGAGTTTAGTTACAGGCTGCTGTGCTGAATTTGCATTGGACCAATGGTGCACCAGCACTGGGGCTTCCCTACTAAGAGCTGAGATCACTGAGTGCTGTATGAACTAGTGGGAGAGCCCGATGATATATTGCTAAGCGGCTGGCAGAGCTGAGCAGCTTGCTGGACAGTTGGAGCAGCCCATGAGACGACAAGTGGAGCAAAGAGGGGCAGAGTGGAGCAGTTCGTGGGATGGCTGGAGCAGCTCACGGGATGGCTGATGGAGTGGAGTGGCTCATGGTGAAGGCTGCAGCAGAGCCCCACGGAGAGGTGGGGCAGTCGGCCTGGGACCATGTAAGGTGCCCCTTAATACCCTGCGCGCACCTTCCCCCACCCATTTCCACCCAGGCTAGGGGGATAAAACTCTGCAGATAAACTTTTGAACTCTGGGGCTGCACTGACCAGAGACAGAGACTTTTAGATTGTTGGACTTTTGGGTGATTTTTGGGTTGCTGGACTCAAGAGACTTTTGGGGTGTTAGACTTTTGGGACTTTGGGGTGATCTTTTGAGTTGTAGGACTTAAGACCCTGAGGGGAAAAGGACACTACCAAACTTACTTGGGACTGGGTCTTTTGCTCATGGTTTGTGTTATGAATCCTGTTTGTGGTGTTTCCCCAACATAATGCCACATTGTTTCTCTCCTTTATTAAAAGGATTTTGCTACACTCAGACTCCATGCTTGGAAGAGACTTCATTGCCTCTTAGAGGAGCCCAGGGGGTGGTATGTAATTGTCCCAAGTCACTGGGTGGGGGCTCGAGCCAGTTTTGCATTGTGTTATGGAAATGGAACCCCTAGATACTGAACCTGGCCCTTGTTGCTGCCAACTCAGACGGGCAGGAGGGTTACATAAATAAGATTATGAAGTGATAAGACTGGGTGAATCGAGAGGGAGGCAGGGGAGGGACATAACAAAGAGCAGAATGACGCCTCCCATAATGAAGGAGAGATTAGGAGAATTCCTCAAAGAAACCAGAAGGGAGGCCAGCATTTTTATATATATTGTACTATTTAAGGTAACATTTTAAATCTGAAATGATCCTCCACAAATTGGGATGCTTCCCTCAAAAGATAAAAATTTATAATTCAGACCAAAAATATGCCAACACAATTTATTTTTTGAAACATTTTATTACTTTTAAGAAAACCTCATGGGCTTGGGTGTCTGCACCACTATTTGAGTGGTACACTCATCTGGATGTGCTCATATTTGTGCAGAGAGGCCAAGTCTTGTACATTATAGAATATGTACAAATCTTCATACAATTCTCTACTTTAACAGGTTTTTTTGAAGCGCCTGCAATACTTTTAATGTAGAATTATAAGAAGTTTGAGGACTACTTACCCCTGGCAATATTACAGATGGTTTCAATGTGTTCCAAGCATTGGAAAGCAAGGAACAGGAATGTCATATTAAAAACAATCTTTGAAGGATATCGCTGTGTAAGAATGATAAAAGAAATGTGATAATTTATTTATCTTGGAAAATCATTGGGCCGGTATTTCAGATAGTTCTGTTATGCATGACGTGTATAGCCAGTATATTTATCCTTCTTGTCTATTTTTGAATGCTGCCTGTGATCTGGAAACAGAATATATATTATATGATTATATCTTTGATTATCTTGCATTTGTATAGCACCTTTCATTTTTCATCGCAAATGACCCCAAAGAATTGTGGGTATTTTAAACTGACCTTTTGGCAGTGTTGTGTGGCTAGTGGCTAGCACATGGTACTGGGACATGGGAGCTTAGGGTTCTAGTCCCATCTCTGCCACTGGATAATCTTGGATGTGTCTTTCACCTCCTTATGCCTCAGTTTCCCCATCTGTAAAATGGGGTAATGATACTTACCTCCTTTGCAAAATACTTGAGATATACTTATTAAAAGCATTATATAAGAGAGTTTAATAAATAATAATAATATCATTCAATTTCCTCCTTCCACCCATAAAGTATAGCTGCTCTGACATATGTTTAACAGTATACAGCAATGCTGTTCATTAGTTTGGAGCTAGAAGTGAGGAATGCTTTCTTCAGTTGAAACTGCAAGGAAACTTCAAGTGGACAGAATGTTTTGAGCCAGTTTTGGGATTTGCCTAGAACAGATTTCATATCCCCTTACAGTTGATAAAAGTGTCAGATTATGTAACAAGGTGGCCTTCCCCTTTAAGGGCCAGGAAGCCTTGGGTCAGCTAGCCCTGTCCCTCTACCCCTGCAGTGGGTGTGAGACAGAGGGTCTTGAGTGGGAGCCAGTAAGGCTCCATCTAGTTACAGCTAGAAGTTCCAGGAAAGCCAGAACCTGGGGAATTGCAGCTGGCCTGAGGTAGAAGCTGCAGGTTAATGTGGCAGGAAACCAGTCTGTCTCCTACAGGGAAAGAGTTTGAATTGAACCCAGCTCTGGGAAGGAGGGCTGGGGACTCTTGACACAAGAAAAAAGCCACTGAACTGAGGCTGGACTGAGAAAGCCAATATGTGTGAGGACTAAATAAGTTGGACCTTGGAAGGGCAGTGTTTAAATTACTTTTGGACTGTGATGTGGAGTTCTTAAGGGGCCCTGAGCGGACCATCAGTTGAACAGGACTTCAGACTTGTGTCTAATCCAAAAGACAGCACTTCTAGTAGCAGAGAGGCTCCTAACACAATTGGGTGGTGGTTCCAGGCAGACTGAGAAGCCCCTGTTCTGCTAAATATGTATTTAGCTTTAAGCATGTGTTTACATGCTTTCCTGTATAGGGATACTTTTCTGTATTGGGACCAGAGAAAGGAGGGCCATCTTTTTAATCACTAAAACCATGCTATGTATATAACTAGAAAAGGAGTTTGCATCAGGGAAGACTTTGGCCAGATTCTCAGTTGGTGCAGACTGGTAGCTCATAGAAGTCTTGGAGCTACGTTAATACACAGCTGAGGGATCTGGCCTAAAATGTGTAAAACATCCAGAAAACTCAAAGGCAGTTAGTATGAAATGGTTTTACATACTCGTTACTATATAATTTGTTTAATTTTGAACCTTGCCCTAATATATACAACATCCAAAGAAATTACCATTCTTTGTAACGTAAGGATGAAAAGTGAAGCATTCAAAAGTTAGGACGGTCATATTCCAGGGTGCTGGTGAAACTATAATTCAGCTCCCTTGTCCATATGCATTACATGATCACATACTATTTTGCTACAGGACCCGTGCCTCATTCAGTAATGGAGTAGTTATTTAATATTACCTTTCATCTTCCTCATCCAATGTCTAGCCTCAGGCCCTATTTAATGTCCACCATTCAAATCCTTCACTGAGTACAAAATTATTAATTTCCTTATGGGCATTTGTCAAGTGCTCTCACCACAGTATTGAGTGTCTCATGAATATTAATAAATTTGTCTTCACAACACTACTGTGAGATTAGATATTATCACTCCCATTTTAGAACTGTGGAACTGAGGCTTGGATCCTGCAAATACCTTTCAGGATCTGAATCAGAGAGATTCAGGCCCAAATCTACTATTGTACTAATTTTGGGTGCCCAATTTGAGACACCTAAGCACTGATTTTTCCTTGTACTTGGATCAGGCCCTATATAAAGAAGTTGTTCATAAGTATTGCCATTGATCATAAATCCAAACCGTTTGTTACATGTCCACAAAGTTACAGAAAACCTGCCATACCATTTTAATAACAAATGTGCTATTCTGTACCTGTGAATGGACCCCCAAACCTTTATAACAGTGGGAAATGCTTGTTTGAGATATTAACAACCATCCCAGGAAACGCATTACTGTATGGTTCATGAAAGAAAACACTTCCCTTGAGATTGGCTAAAGAAAAAACAAGAAATATAAAATATAGAGCAAATCATAATTCAGTTTTGACAATCCCAAGAGTGGTGTGGAGGCCATTTGTCTTTAATGAATACTCTACAGGAGAAAATAATGTTTGCATTGGCACTCAGGAGGGATGTTGACCTGCCAGCCCATAACAGTACACCTGTGAATAATGACAAGCCACAAACTTAGTAATAAATATAATTCATACAGCATCTGCTGTGCACCTACCCATAGATAACAGTGTCATATTGAATGCTACAACAGAAACCTAATTCTCTATGTGAATACAAGAATGTGGCAATGTCATGGTACAATTCCCCACTCTGAACCTTAGCGTCCAAAAGATGGGGTACCAGCATGAATTCCTCTAAACTCAATTACCAGCTCAGTACTTGTAGCGCTGCCACCAACCAGGAATTCCAGTGCCTGGTACACTCTGGTCCCCCCAAAACCTTGCCCAGGGACCCCCAAGACCCAGACCCTCTGGATCTTCTTAACACAAGGAAAGTAAACCCTTACCCCAACCGTAGCCTCTCCCAGACTTCCCCTCCCTGGGTTACCCTGGAAGATCACTGTGATTCAAACTCCTCGAATCCTGAAACAGAGAGGAAAATGCACCTTCCCCACTCCTTCTCTCTTCCCCTCCCAGATTCTCCCTGAGAGAGACAGTAATCCTAACACAGAGAGAATTTAGCCTCTCTCTCCCCCTTCCCTCCTTTCTCCCCACGAATTCCCTGGTGAACCCCGACCCCGACCCCTGGGGTCTCACCAGAATAAAAAAAAATCAGGTTCTTAAACAAGAAAAGCTTTTAATTAAAGAGAGAAAAACAGTAAAAATGATCTTGTAAATTTAAGATGGAATAGGTACAGGGTCTTTCAGCTATAGACACTGGGAACACCCCCCCAGCCTAAGTATACAAGTACAAATTAAAATCTTTTCAGCAAAATACCAATTTGAACTCCTTCCAGCCAAATACACATTTGCAAATAAAGAAAACAACCATCAGCCTAACTCGCTTTATCTATCTAGTACTCACTAGTCTGAACTTATACGAGCCTGTATTGGAAATACTGGAGAGAAACCTGGTTGCACATCTGCTCCCTCTGAGCCCCCAGAGTGAACAACAACCAAAACTAACAGCACAGCACAAAAACTTCCCTCCCTCAAGATTTGAAAGTATCCTGTCCTCTGATTGGTCCTCTGGTCAGGTAACAGCCAGGCTCACTGTTCTTGTTAACCCTTTCCAGGCAAAGAGATATGAAGCACTTCTGTTCTATTAACTCTTACTTATCTGTTTATGACAGGCAACAATTGCCAATGCACTCAACTATGTATGACAATGCTGTATCAAAAGAAAGTGTGTGTCCACACATTCAATTTTTTTTACCTGGTTATCCATCTCTTTATGTACATGTGTACTGACCTGGGCACCAATCTGTAAATTCCTTGTAAAATACAAATACATGGTTATTGAAGATAAGATAAAATAAAATTAATAAGATTTAGTATATCTTTCTCTGGAAGGAAAGGATCTGAAAACTGATATGCCCTGGTCAAACAAATTAAGTTGGACTCAACTATGTGACAGTTGGGTTTTAAAACAGTTCCACTGAAATGGTATGAGCACCACTGCAGATAGTGGCACTCCCTCATTATTCAAAGCATTTAAAGCATCCGCTATCTCTAAGTCCATACTCTTTAACTATGTGTATTACACAGCATGTTTCATATATAATTTCAGATTAATTTTTTTTTTCTGGCACACGATGGCCAGGTTTTATTGCCTTTTCTCATTCCATTTCAGTGCTTAAATTGATCACAGAAGACTGTAAGTATGCGTTCTGTCCTAAAAACAAAACCTGATTGTACAAATGTTATCCTTGGTATCCCTCCCTCTGTTACAGAAGACCTGAGGGGTGTTGGCTGAAATGTGTTCTCCCAATCATGAGCCTAAGGAAACACTAACTAAAGTTACTTGTTACTTTTAAAACATGCCCACACATTCTTCAAAGCTTCTCAAAGAGGCTTATATTTTGACGCTGCATCAGAGCAGAAATGGACATATTTTAAAGAACTTTTAAAATATTGTTCATCTCCTCCTACCTGCAGAATCCCACCTTTGATCCCTGTTCTGAGTAATGAGCTAATTAATTTATTTTTTAAATAAAAAATATTCTCCAAGGACTGTCTTTCACAGACTCCCACTTCATCCCTGTTTTCCTACCCAAATCACAGAAATATTTCAAGAAACCATTCAACCTTTCCTAGAGCAATCTCCAGGTCCTTTAAATCTTCTCATCCAAAAGTCAACGTCTCTTTAAATGTGATATTGAGAACTACATTCTTTTCATTTTTTTCACCAGATGCATTGACTCATCACATCTTAGTCCATCAGTCATACTATGGTATGACAGTGTGTACATTTGAACCAAATCAACAGCTGTGGCCAGACTTTTAAATATAATCTTGTGCTTTCTGAGCCAAATTCTGAGAGCCATTGGATTTTTTTAGGGCTTTTGAAATCCTCCATTTAGTTTAGAGTGTATTAGTCTGAATATATGAAAAATCAATTTATCAATATCTCCTACTTATCTGATTTGTTTTGGGTCCTGTTTTGTTTTGTGCTTTTGTTATATCTAGTGTAATATCTTTGTACAAAATTCAGTTATTCTGAAAGCACAGAGAGGCAGGCAAAAGCAATGATGCCCTAAATTTATCAATTTTAGAGTTATGCAAACCAAATTGAATAGAAGCTCTAATCCAGCTCAATATAAACGATTCACAGTCTGCAAGTAACCTTACCGACAACTTTGTAAAATATACATTTGAGTTATGTTATGACATTTATGTTCAGAAAAAGGCATTTGATCAGATAATGTGAAAACTACCAGAGTAGCTCCATTAATCAGACTTTGTTTTTTCTGCAGTCCAGAATGTAAACACTCATTCAAGTGCAAGTTAGGGAAATATGTTTATTATGTTATCCTTTTAACCCATGAACTGTTAGTATATTTAATACAGAATTGCATCTATCATTCTTATCCAGACAACTCTCAACTAAGAAACATTGTATTCTTGGGAAATACTACTTAAAAAACATAATGAGACAAATAGTCAACAATATGTCAGGATGTTGAAAAGTTGCACATGACTGGATTTATACTCTCTTTTGCTATTCATGAGGGGCATGAACGTGGTCCTTTGCTGCCCAGCAAGCAGACTGTGACTCAGTCACAGGCTGCTTTCTGGTACCTTCTTTCACACTCTTGATCCATCCTGGAGAAATTATTCTATACCAGCTCTATAACTGGCACAGACTACTCCCCTCTCTGTGCTGCTCAGCGGTGCTGGGAAGCACTTGCGGGTGGGATGCATTCTCTAACTTTCTACTCTCCTGCACAGAAGAAGAGCAGTTTCTCTATGCAGATAGTCGCTCTTCTCCTTCCCCTGCCAGCCTCTCTCCCCCTCAGTGACCCGTGGTACAGGCAGCCTGTCATAAACAGATAAGTAAGGGTTAATAGAACAGGAGTACTTTGTCTCTTTTGCCTGTAAAGGGTTAACAAGATCAGTGAGCCTGGCTGTCACCTGACCAGAGGACCAACCAGGGGACAGGATACTTTCAAATCTTGAGGGAGGGAAGTTTGTGTGTGCTGTTAGTTTTTGGTGGTTGTTCACTCTGGGGGCTCAGAGGGACCAGACGTACAACCAGGTTTCTCTCCAATCTCTCCGATACAGGCTCTTATAAGTTCAGAATAGTGAGTATCAGATAGATAAAGCGAGTTAGGCTGATGTTTGTTTTCTTTATTTGCAAATGTGTATTTGGCTGGAAGGAGTTCAAATTGGTATTTTGCTGAAAAGATTTTAATTTGTACTTGTATACTTAGGCTGGGAGGGTATTCCCAGTGTCTATAGCTGAAAGATAATTTTTACTGTTTTTCTTTCTTTAATTAAAAACTTTTCTTGTTTAAGAACTTGATTGTTTTTTATTCTGGTGAGACCCCAGGGGACTGGGTCTGGATCCACCAGGGAATTGGTGGGGAGAAAGGAGGGAAGGGGGAGAGAGAGGCTAATTTCTCTCTGTGTTAGGATTACTGTCTCTCTCAGGGAGAGTCTGGGAGGGGGAAGAGAGAAGGAGGGGGGAAGGTTCATTTTCCTCTCTGTTTTAAGATTCAAGAAGTTTGAATCACAGTGATCTTCCAGGGTAACCCAGGGAGGGGAAGCCTGGGAAAGGCAACGGTGAGGGAAAGCGTTTACTTTCTTGGTGTTAAGATCCACAGAGTCTCGGTCTTGGGGGTCCCCGGGCAAGGCTTTGGGGGGACCAGAGTGTTCCAGGCACTGGAATTCCTGGTTGGTGGCAGCGCTACAAGTACTAAGCTGGTAATTGAGTTTAGAGGAATTCATGCTGGTACCCCATCCTTTGGACGTTAAGGTTCAGAGTGGGGAATTATACCATGACACAGCCCAAGCAAGGGAGTCTAAAGTAATTCATTAGACTGGGCAGGAAGAACAAACCTCAAAGTCATTTAGCTTACAACCCCTTCTCTTCTGCTCACAATAACCAGAGTAGCAATGGGCAAACTCATTTTACTTAATATGGAGCCCAGCCAATATGTTGTGTGTGTGAGATTTGGACTCCAAATCCAATGTGGTAGGGGTTGTGATCTGCACAGGCAAGTCTGAAAAACGCAGCAGAGACAGAGGAGGGAAAATGTCCATATGAACAAATGAGTGAAAAATAGAGAGTGGGCAGTATGGTTGTGGTGCATGTAGGTACCAATGACATAGGGAAGGGTAGGAGAGACATCCTGGAGGCCAAATTTAGGCTGCTAGGAAAGAGACTGAAATCCAGGACCTCTATGGTAGCATTCTCAGAAATGCTTCCAGCTCCATGCACAGGGCCAGGTAGGCAGGCAGAGCTTCAGAGTCTCAATGCGTAGATGAGACAATGGTGTAGAGAGGAGGGGTTTAGATTTATTAGGAACTGGGGAAACTTTTGGGATCAGGGAGCCTAGGCAGGAAGGATGGGCTCCACCTAAACCAAAGTGGATCCAGACTGCTGGCACTTAACATTAAAAAGGTTGCAGAGCAGTTTTTAAGCTAAGAGATGGGGAAAAGCTGATTGCTGCAGAGGAACACGTGGATCGGACAGACATTTCTCTCAGAGGAGAGTCTATTGATAGAGATTCTCTAGGTTTTAATCAGGAGGAGAGAATGGAAGAGGATAAAGTATGGGCCAGAGCAGACAAGAAACATTCACATAAAAAAGAATCTAACACATCAGAAAAGGGCAGACAAATAAACAGGGACAAGTTTTTAAAGTGCTTGTACACAAATGCTAGAAGACTAAATAATAAGGTGGGTGAACTAGGGTGCCTCATGTTAAAGGAGGATACTGATATAATAGGCATCACAGAAACCTGGTGGAGTGGGGACAATCAATGGGACACAATCCCTCCGGGGTACAAAATATATCGGACAGAACAGGTCATACAGGGGGAGTGGGGAGAGTGGCACTACATGTGAGAGAAAATGTAGAGCAGGCCTGCACAGCTTGTAAGGCAGCAAGGGACATATTATTCTAAAGAAAACAGCTGAGGGCCAAAACCCACTGGCCCCCTGAAACACTCCCCCAAGCGCTGCCCAGCCCCTCAAAACACAAACACACCCCCAGCACCACCTGGCCCGTGGAAACAACTCCCCCCCCACCCCCCGGTGCCACCCACCCTGCAGAAATAAACCCTCCTTCCCCAGCACCGCCCTGCCTCGCCGAAACTGCAGTATTGAACATTGGTAATATGTTATAGTGGGCCCCAAGGCAGTATAATTAAGGTAAAAGAAAAATGTCTTTTTCATAGAAGTAGAATAAGATCTTCCCCCCACTTTGTAATCAATTACCCTGTTGAATGAATGAGGTGTGACTGAGGAAGGCGTGGAAGGCAGCACCTCCAGACAGCTGCAACCCTTGGAGAGGGGATGGGAGCCAGGCAATTTAACGTGTCAAGTGGGCTGACTAGAAAAGAGCAGACATACTGATGGCCTCAGGGGTTAGAAGCAAGCGCCTTCCTTTGGGAGCACCCTTTTTGCAGCATTGGGACAACCCCCACACAGAGAAGAGCAGCAAAAAGGACCAATTTTTATGAGACAAGATCAGTAGAACAGGTCAGCCACCAACTTGCCGCTCACCTCCTCAGCCCCCTCCCCAAGAATAAAGCCCCCCCGCCACTGCTCGCCCGCTCAGCTCATCATCCCCCCATCCCCCCGACTCGCCTACTCATCACCCACCATCCACTCGCCTCCACAGCCCCCCCGCCACTGCCCGTCCGCTTGCTTCCTCAGCCTCCCACCGCCACCACCGGCTTACCTGCCTCCCAACCACTGCCCGCCTGCTCACCTCCTCAGACCCCTACCCCCCGGCTCACCTACTCACCCCCACCTCCACTGCCGCCTCTGCCAGCTCACCTGCCTGTCCGCTGCTGGTTTGCCTGCTCTCCTAGCTGCCAGCTCATCTGCCTGCCCATCGCTGGCTTCTTACCTTCTGCCGCTGTCCCCGCCCCTGCCACTGGCCCACCCTCACTCCCCAGCCTGCCACTGGCCTCTTCATCACCCCGCCAACCCACTGGTGAGCCAGCCATTGGCTTGCCCCACCCCGCCGCTTGCCTACTCACCCCCCATGGGCTGCACAGTGAGCCCACACAGGCCACATGTGGCCTGCGGGCCATATGTTGTGCAGGCCTGATGTAGAGTAAAATGAAGTAAAAATCTTAAATGACTCCACAATGAATCCCTATAATCTCTATGGATAGTATTTCCATGCTCTAATAAGAATATAACAGTAGGGATCTGTTATTGACCACCTGACCAAGACAGTGATAGTGACAATGAAATGCTAAGGGAGATTAGAGAGGCTATCAAAATAAAGAACTCAATAATAGTGGGGCATTTCAATTATCCCCATATTGACTGGCTAAATGCAGAGACAAAATTTCTCAATACTTTAAATGGATGCTTCTTGGAGCAGCTGGTACAGGAACCCACAAGGGGAGAGGCAATTGTCGATCTAGTCCTGAGTGGAGGAAGGATTTGGTCCAAGAGGTAACTATAACAGGACCTCTTGGAAATAGTGACCATAATATAATAACATTTAACATTCCTGTAGTGGGAAGAACACCTCAACAGCCTAACACTGTGGCATTTAATTTCAGAAAGGGGAACTATGCAAAACTGAGGAGGTTAGTTAAATTAAAAAGTACAGTGAATAGAGTGAAATCCCTGCAAGCTGCATGGACACTTTTCAAAGACAGTATAATAGAGGCCAAACTTAAATGTATACCCCAAATTAAAAACCACAGTAAAAGAACTAAAAAAGAGCCACCGTGGCTTAACAATCATGTAAAAGAAGCAATGAGAGATAAAAAGGCATCTTTTAAAAAGTGGAAATCAGATCCTAGTGAGGTATATGGAAAGGAGCATAAACACTGCCAAATTAAGTGTAATAAGAAAAGACAAAAAGGAGTTTGAAGAACAAGTAGCCAAAAACTCAAAAGGTAATAACAAAATGTGTTATAAGTAAATAGGAAATAGGAAGCCTGCTAAACAACCAGTGGGGCCCCTGGACAATTGAGATACAAAAGGAGCACTTAAAGACGATAAAGTAATTCCAGAGAAACTAAATGAATTCTTTGCTTCAGTCTTCACTGCTGAGGATGTTAAGGAGATCCTCAAACCTGAGCTATCCTTCGTAGGTGACAAATCTGAGGAACTGTCACAGATTGAAGTGTCACTAGAGGAGGTTTTGGAATTAATTGATAATCTTAACAGTAATAAGTCACCGAGACCAGAGGACATTCACACAAGAGTTCTCAAAGAACTCAAATGTGAAACTGTGGAACTATTAACTATTATTTGTAATCTGTTCTTTAAATCAGCCTCTGTACTCAATGACTGGAAGATAGCCAATATTTTAAAAGGGCTCTAGAGGTGATCCCAGCAGTATCAGACAAATTAGTTGAAACAATAGTAAAGAATAAAATTGTCAGATACATAGAAGAACATAAATTGTTGCACAAAAGTCAACATGGTTTCTGTAATGGGAAATCATGTCTTACTAATCTATTAGAGTCCTTTGAAGGGGTCAACAAACATGTGGACAAGGGGGAATCCAGTGGACATAGTGTACTTAGATTTCCAGAAAGTCTTTGACAAGTTCCCTCACCAAAGGCTCTTACATAAATTAAGTCGTCATGGGATAAGAGGGAAGATCCTTTTGTGAATTGAAAACTGGTTAAAAGACAGGGAACAAAGGATAGGAATAAATGGTAAATTTTCAGAATGGAGAGGAGTAACTAGTGGTATTCTCCAAGGGTCAGTCCTAGGACCAATCCTATTCAACTTATTCATAAACAGTGAGGTGGAAAAGTTTGCAGACGATACTAAACTGCTCAAGATAGATAAGACCAAAGCAGACTGTGAAGAACTTCAAAAAGATCTCACAAAACTAAGTGATTTGGCAACAAAATGGCAAATGAAATTTCATGTGGATAAGTGTAAAGTAATGCACATTGGAAAAAAAATAACTCCAACTATACATACAATGTGATGGGAGCAAATTTAGCTACAACTAATCAGGAAGGAGATCTTGGAGTCATTGTGGATATTTCTCTGAAGATGGGTGAGGAATGGTGTCCCTAGCCTCTGTTTGTCAGAGGATGGAGATGGATGGCAGGAGAGAGATCACTTGATCATTGCCTGCTAGGTTCACTCCCTCTGGGGCACCTGGCATTGGCCACTGTCGGTAGACAGGATACTGGGCTGGATGAACCTTTGGTCTGACCCAGTATGGCCATTCTTATGTTCTTATGCTGAATTTACAAACAGGATTATATGACAGTGTTGCCTGTGCTAGCAGGGGTCTGGACTGGAAGACCCAGGAGGTCCCTTCCAGTTCTCTGTCCTGTGAGCCTACATAAAACAATTATAGCAAGAAAAAGAGGGGGACAATGACAAAACTTCTACTGAAGAACAGATATAGGATCTACAAACCACATGCAAGCTATATCTGTGTGATAGCCTAACTTTTGGTGGGTAATGGTCTAATTCAAACACACAGCGCTCACTGGTTTCTCTTTAGCAAGGAAAGCTTTTTTTTTTCCCCCATGATTGTTAGTTTTAAATCAATTCACCTTTGATATAATATTGTGCCAGATCTCCAGCTTGTGCAAGTCATCATAACCCCACTGAAACCAATGGTGCTACACTGATTTACAGATGCTGGGGATCTGACTCCTTAAGGTTTAAATTACAAGGAAATACTGGTCTGTAAACTTGAGCTAGTTTTATAAGTGATTCAGACACAAAAATGTGTGTGAGATACCCCAAATGTCATATGGTAATGGGTATCATTTGTATTTAAGTAGCACCTAGAGGCCCCAACTGAAAACGAGATCCATCTGTGCTAGGCACGGTAAAAGCTCATAGATGATCTCTTCCCCTAAGAACTTACATTCTAAACAGATACGACAGCCAAAGGGCAGGAGGGGAATAAAAATCCAAGAGAGGTGTAATGATTTGCCCAAGGTCAGACAACAGATCAGATGCAAAGCCATGTCTTCTAATGCCTAGTCCAGTGCCGTGTCCACTAGACCATGCTACTATTATACCACCGCACAATATTATTCACTTGTCCCTAATGAGAATGCTACTTTGTTCACCAGAGGTTATCAAAGGAGAGGTTAAAATGCTCGTTCTCCTCATTGAGAGACCCCGGACCAGCAAAGGCGGCTAGACTTATAGTTCTCCAGGCTTAAATACAGAAGATTCTTCATTCAGAAAAAGAAATCCAGCCTTAACAATCTGCTTTGTGTCAGCATATAATTTCCTTTTATTGGTATTGTCTGTTCTGTAACTAATTTAATATCACAAAATATTATGGGCTCATTCCTCAGCTGGTGTACATTGATTCAGCTCCACTGAAGTCAATGGGACTATAACAATTTATGCTAGTTGAGAGCTTTCTTTTTACCTGTCCCTAATTTTTAAAAGATAGTGCAACTCTAATAAAAAATTCTAATATATTTTGATGCATGATTTCCCTTTACAAAAGCTGTGTTGACTCTTCCCCAACAAATTCTGTTAATCTATGTTTCTGATAATTCTGTTCTTTACTATAGTTTCTACCAATTAGTCTTGTACTGAAGTTGTGCTTTCCTATGTGAAATTGTTAGGATCATAGAATCATAGAACATCAGGGTTGGAAGGGGCCTCGGGAGGTCATCTAGTCCAACACTCTGCTCAGAGCAGGACCAATCCCCAACTGAATCATCCCAGCCAGGGCTTTGTCAAGCCTGGCCTTAAAAACCTCTAAGGAAGAAGATTATATCACCTCCCTAGGTAACCCATTTCAGTGCTTCACCACCCTCTCAGTGAAAAAGTTTTTCCTAATATTCAACCTAAACCTCCCCCACTGCAACTTGAGACCATTACTCCTTGTTCTGTCATCTGCTACCACTGAGAATAGTCTAGATCCATCCTCTCTGGAACCCTCTGAAAGCAGCTGTAAAATCTCCCCTCACTCTTCTCTTCTGCAGATTAAACAATCCCAGTTCCCTCAGCCTCTCCTCATAAGTCATGTGCTCCAGCTCCCTAATCATTTTTGTTGCCCTCCACTGGACTCTTTCCAATTTTTCCACATCCTTCTTGTAGTGTGGGGCTGTACAAGGGTTCTCTGGGGCTCGACCCTCTCTGGGGCAGTGGGGAGCCACACTGGCTCATGACGCACAGTTGATCTTGGGGAATTAGTCTAGCCGTGGGGTCTCCTTTGGCAGCCCTTGCTGTAACAGGAAGAAACACGGTAAGCCCGGCCCTGGGTCAGGGAGGGACAACAATGGTAAATCAGAGCTCTGGCCCTCAGTCAGGGCTGAGCAGTAGCAGTACAAACTGTAGCTAGCCCAGGCAGGGCTGAGCAATAAGTACAACTAGTATTAAGCCCAGGCCCTAGGTCAGGGCGGGGAAATAAATGCTGAGTCAGGAACCCAGGCCCTCAGGCAGGGCTGAGCAGTAATAACAGGCTCCAGCCTCCTCAGGCCAGGGAGAGGGTGAGTCTGCCACCCAGGAGTTGGGTGGCAGGGGGGACGCAGGCCCTCCCACTCCACTGAATCCCAGACCAGGGCCCTAGCAGTGGCAGAAGACCCACTGCTTAGTCAGGGGGATCCTGGCCACAACACGCCAACAAGGGCTCTGGCCGTGCTGCCACCAGACTGGGGTCGGCTGCCCCAGGACTACTTCCACACTCCTCTCCCCCTAGGCCCTACCTGGGTCCTGGTGTTGGCCTCTGGGGGATCCAGGATCATAGGTTCTTCGGGGCATGGGTTGATCGGCAGGTCCGGCAACTCCTCCGGATAGCGGGCGCAGGGCAGGCCCGGCCAATCTGGGCAGCCGCCTTGGGCCGCAGGGTCTTCCCAGTCGCGGGCTCAGCTAGAGACGTCTGGTCTTTCTGGTGACTACAGGGCCGGCTCCAGGCCCCAGCGCCAAGCGCGTGCTTGGGGCGGCATGCCGCGGGAGGAGCTCTGTCGGTTGCTGGGAGGGCAGCAGGCAGCGCCGGTGGACCTCCTGCAGGCGTCCCTGCGGAGGGTCCGCTGGTCCCATGGCTCCAGTGGACCTGCAGGGACGCCTGCGGGAGGTCCACCGGAGCTGCGGGACCGGCGAGTGGCAGAGCGCCCCCCCCATGGCGTGTCACCATGCTTGGGGCAGCGAAATGGCTAGAGCCGGCCCTGGGTGGCTGGGCCCCTACTGAGCTCTGAAGGCGAGCCTTTATACTTCTGGATCACCGCCTGACCCTATGAGGGGCGGGCTTAGAGCTCCCTAGCTCCGCCCACTCTGGCCTCCGGATGGGCTTTTCCCCCTCTGGGGAGGCGGAGAGCCACGCTGCCTCACTACAGGGGCCCAAAACCAGACACAGTACTTCGGATGAGGTCTCACCAATGTCTAATGGAGGGGAATGATCACGTCCCTCGATCTGCTGGCAGTGCCCCTACTTATACAGAACAAAATGCCATTAGTCTTCTTGGCAACAAGGGCACACTGTTGACTCATATCCAGCTTCTCTTCTACTGTATCCCCTAGGTCCTTTTCTGCCGATGTGTTTCCTAGCCATTTGGTCCTTAGTCTGTAGCAGTGCATGAGATTCTTCCGTCCTAAGTGCAGGACTTGTCCTTGTTGAACCTCATCAGATTTATTTTGGCCCAATCTTCTAATGTCCCTAAAAGTCTCTTGTATATACCTCTCTGTTTCCCTTAGCAGCTCCATTTCAGCCACTCAACCCACAAGAGCCCATACTCTGTCTCTGAGGCCTGGCTACATTATAGAGTTAGGTCAATGTAAGGCAGCTTACATCAACCTAACTCAGTAAGTGTTTACACCACAATGTTGCTCTTGCTGATGTAAGTTACCCACAGCTTTGACCAAATAGCTCCACCTCCATGAGAGGCTTAGTGATTAAGTCTATAAAGTTAGGTCAGCATAGTGTCAGTGTAGACACTGCATTGAATGTTCTGGCAGCCAGCCCCTGGTGGCTGAAAACCAGAGCCCTGCTGCTGGGGGTGACAGCCGGGGCTCTGGGCTGTCACCCCTGGTGGCAGGGCTCCATGCTGTCAGCGCCCCACATTGTCCCACTTAAGTCGGTGCAAGTGCTCCTGGTGAGGACACTCAACACTGACAGAAGAAGCATAGTGTGGATACTAAGAGATGATTTAATTACTGTAGTGGCTGTAGGTCAACCTAACTTAAGTTGACATAATTTTGTAGTGTAGACATGAGGGCCATGCATTGTTTGTACTGTATGCACACATATGCCATTTGCCCATGAGACAGATAATCATACATGTTGCACTCAATGCAATAAACCAAGTAGCTGATCTTCTGCCTTCATTTTTTTTTTTTACACTTCTAGCTTTTTTTATGTAGCCTAACTTTAGGGTATGCTTGTTAGGTACACTGGGCTTTCATTGTGTGCCTCCGTTCTTTTCTTTTGTGATGAAACAATCTAGGACATCTTTCCTGTTGCCTTGTTTTTGGGTTAAGCTTAATAAGGAAATGTTGGAAGGTTTGCTAACTATCCAATGACTTCTGTTTTTAGTTTTTGTTTTTAAAAAATAAGAAGGATTGCAGTCTTGTGGAGAGGCGATGAGCCAGAAACTCCCCCATGAGTCTCACGTGTGCTCAGAAAACCTATAATACAGACACTGGTCCCGTCCCTTGTAAACTTCCTCATGTGTGCAGGAAAAGGGGCAGAGGTTCTTTGGAGCTAGACACAGATCCATGCTAGTCACTGCTGTGAGATGATTCAGACAGAATAGGGTGACTAGATAGCAACTATGAAAAAACAGGACAGGGAGTGCGGAGTAATAGGCACCTATATAAGAAAAAGTCCCCAAAAATGGGACTGTCCCTTTAAAAACAGGACATCTGGTCAACTAATACAGAGTGATTTGGCTCAACATCAACTTTATTTAGAAATAAACAAATCTTTCCACAACTCTTAAAAACTTATATCCCTCAGATTACTTGGTGCTTTCAGTAAAGAGTAGGTACTCCAAAGGAACTATTGGCACTGGTATTTGTTTATTCCATTAAAAACGTTGACTTTTTGGTGAAAAACCAAAAATTTTGGCTGAAATCTTCTATTCAGAAATGTTGGCCCCAGTGCCTTATGTGCCTATTCTTTTCTGGGAGCTGGTTATCCAGTCAATTTATATATCCCTGATCTCCCATCTGACTGAGCTGCATCATTGGAATACTATGACCACAGTGAATTATGAAAGTTGTAGTTGAGATGAGAAGTGCTGCCCACAGAAGAGAATAGCGTGTGATGTGTAAAGAACCAGAGACTAGAACCCAAGTCTGTAGAAGCTGATAGTCCATCAGTGCCACCAGAAGGCCAAGTAGAGATATTGACAGGGAACACTATGGAAAGGAGGTGCCACAGGAAGTGCCACCCAAGAGACCCAGAGTGATGGTACACTGCAACTCTCTGATTGTCCAACCACACTATTTAACCTTTAGGGGTTGCACCAGGAAGTTGTCTGGGTAACTACATAAACTGGTACTGCCTCTGATCTCCACCCTGTTTCTGACTCTGGCTCTTGCCTCCTACTTTCAAACTAGTACAATCTCTGACCTCAGCCTGATTCTTGCTTACAGAACTTGGCTTTTGTGATTCATCCAACTCCTGCCTGCCACTACTGGCCCTGGTCAGCAGACCTCAGCCCAGCTGTGACCATTAGGCTGGACTGCCTGTGCACCGTCCCTTACATGAGGGACCAAAGCTACACCTCCTAGGAAGTGTTATGGTAACATTTCCAAATCAAAATGTTTGGCTTTCAGCTGAAAGTTTAACAGCTTTCAGGTGTCTGGGGTTTGGTTTTTGTTTTTTTGACAAAAATCTAAAATTTGCCATGAAAAGCAGACAGCCTGAAAAATTCCATTTTGACAGGAAATTGGGTTCTGGACAGAAAAGCCTTTAGATGGGAAACAATCTCCAAGCAATTATAGAATCTGGTTATGTATCATAGTGTAGATTTCTCCCATGTGCAACCATTTGGTTTATAATCCAATTCTCATTTATGGGCAACGCCAACTGACAAAGTATATTCTTAGGGCAAGAAAACATGAAAATCACTCTCAAGGGCTCATCCAACATAGGATTTGACTTAAAACAAATGTTGTCACTAGATGATTTATCAATCCCTTCATTTAATTAGAGAGACTGAGATACAAGCACATAGGGCACACAGCTGGCACTCTGCCATTGATCTGTTGGCATTTTGCCAGTAGTATTAAGACAACAAAATAGTGTATATGTGCCATCAGCATATATGTTTTGGCATATTTAGCAGCAATGACATAATCAGGCTTGTAATAATATTTGCATCGTTATATGAAAGCTTTCAAATGTGTTGAAATAATATCTTTTCTTCTTTGTGGTGTGTAAAATGGAGAGGTCACATCCAGTTCTTGTGCACAAAATTTACTTTCAGGCAGAGGAGACAGACTCATAGACTTTAAGGCTAGAAGGGACCATCATGATCATCTAATCTGACCTCCTGCGCATTGCAGGCCACAGAACCTCACCCACCCACTCCTGTAATAGACCCATATAGTCTGTCTGAGTTACTGAAGTCCTCAAATCATGATTTAAAGAGTTCAAATTACAGATAGTCCACCATTTATGGTAGTTTAGCGCTGCAAGTTACCCGTGCCCCATGCTGCACAGGAGGGTGAAAAAAACCCAGAGTCTCTGCCAATCTAACCTAGGGGAAAATTCCTTCCTGAACCCAAATATGAACCCTGAGCGTTTCAGCAAAACCCAACAAACAGGCACCTGGGAAATAATTCTCTGTAGTAACTCAGAGCCCCCCCTATCTAGTATCAAAGGGGTAGCCGTGTTAGTCTGGATCTGTAGAAGCGGCAAAGAGTCCTGTGGCACCTTATAGGCTAACAGACATTTTGGAGCATGAGCTTTCGTGGGTGAATACCCACTTTGTCACCCATGAAAGCTCATGCTCCAAAACGTCTGTTAGTCTATAAGGTGCCCCCTATCTAGTGTCCCATCACTAGTTGCTAGGGATGCTTTGGTCTTGAGACTGGATAAGTTGAATATATGGTAGTGGAAGTCTTCTAATATTGTTCCAACCCATAAATGTAACCAGTTTTACAATTAAACAGGTTTTGAATTCCTATTACTAAAGAGAAAACCACATGGCTGAAATATTCATAGCATCATAAATCATTAGATGATATGAGTATGTGGTATTATGTGCTATGCCTGTGCCATTTAGAACAAAGGACCAGGTTCTTAAACGTATTTAAGTAATCAGAGAAGCAGATAGGAACCAAATGGGATTTTCAGGCTACATGCATGATGGGTGAAATTCACCCTTGTGCACAAATCTCAAAACAAGACTTGGTGCACATGTGCTGACTCTATTCTGAGTGTGAATTTCACCAACAAAGAACAGCTATTCTCCAAATAATAGCATGAAGAAAATCCCATTCACATTCCTAATTGCAACAGTGACTGGTGAGGGGGACAAAAAGGTAAAACGTGATAGTTGGTCAGGACCCAAATGCATATTGGTGACTATCTTTTTCTGCAGTATTGAACGAGCGTTATCAAAAAAGGTGGGCAAAGGGTTACAATAATAAGATCACATCGTTACTCATTTTAGGTATATGTGCTCACAATTACGCAACAAATGCATGTGGTCGTTTTGGCAGCATCATATGTAGGTGCGTAATGGTGTGTGCAAAAGTATCTGAAAATCAAGTTTATTGTGGACACCGCAACATTTCACAGAAACCAGAGAACATTATAGCAGCAGTCTGTACAACCTGCAAAGCCTTTCCTGATTCCACCCACATACATATGTCATCTATGGTACACTAGTGACATCAGCTGGTCAGATCAGGAATTAACATGTCTATTCTTGGAAAGAATTGGTTACTTCGACCCTTCATTGACTGGAACCATCTGTAATAGAATATCAGCTTCAATCTTCCAGTCTCCTCCTGCACCCTATCTAGCCACAGCATAGCTGCCACAATGTCACCATTTTTTTCTGTTCATTTTTCTCTATCCTATTATGTTGTGATTTATTTTGCTACATTTTCCCCTAAATGTTTACCCACCTCCCTTACCATCCTATTCCCAGTTAACAGAGAGATCCATGCCACAGGTTAGAAGAGATCCTTTGGTAGATTTCTGAGACCTGTGTGATTCCAGCTTATGCTGCTCTTCCACCTAAGTGCAAGTTGGGTTGGCATGAGAAAAAGAAAGCAGCTAGACTGGCACTTTAATGGGAGCAACCAAGTTATTAGGTTTCTCTGCTTTCAGCGCCCTTTCTTTCTCCGCATTGGAATCTTCTGGTGCTCAGCTCCTCCCCTTTGACACCTGGGGATGAATCACCTGAGAGATGACCAAGATTAATGTAATGCAGTGGTTCTCAGAGCCGGTCCACCGCTTGTTCAGAGAAAGCCCCTGGTGGGCAAGGACGGTTTGCTTACCTGCTGCATCCGCAGGTTCAGCCGATCATGGCTCCCACTGGCCTGGAGCTGCAAACCGCGGCCAGTGTGAGCTGCGATTGGCCGAACCTGTGGACACGGCAGGTAAACAAACTGGCCCGGCCCGCCAGGGGCTTTCCCTGAACAAGCGGCAAACCAGTTTTGAGAACCACTGATGTAATGGACATCAAAGAGATAGCAAAAAAGAGCACATGCCTGAAGCTGCCCCAAGGATTAGATTATCAGAGACGGCAGGGCAACAGCCAAGTGCACTGCAAGCTCACCCCCCAGTGGATTTTCTGATATGCACATGTAATGGTGCATCCTTATTCATGCTCTTAGCATAGGGAGAAGGGGTAGTTAATGCAAAATGCAGGAGGGAGTTTTGACCTTGCACTCTATATGATTTTATGACAGTATGCTGATGAGTGTGAACATAATGTAACTAAAATATGCTTCCTGCAAATGGTTTCTTGTAAGATATCATTACAAAGCTAATAATCTACTGACTGTAGTCATCTTATTTGTAAAAACGTATCAGTCTTGTATCTGAAACTAGAAATATGAAATATAACTCTGAGGGCCTATTGTAATTATGCAAAGTGTGGGCTTTAATGGTGGTTTGGAATCTTGATGGCTCCTATTAACCAGGACAATTGACTGTAGATGGCTCTGGTTTACTTGTAAGTTTTCCTGTATACGCGTGTGCTGGCAAGTGGGTAATGAAGTCTTACAGTGATATGTGATCATGTCACATGAACTAGAATCCATCTTTAACCTGGTGCTTTTCCATTGAGAAGGAGGATGGGAACCCAGAGAGGGATAAAGGATTCCCGCCTTATGCAAAAGATATATAAGTGGGTGGAACAGAACAAAGGGAGTTGGCAGTCATGAGAAATCCCCTCTCTACCACCTGAACTGGAACAAGGGCTGTACCAGGGGAAATGATTGTGCCCAGACTAGGAAGGTGTCCAGTCTGTGAAAGAAACTTATTGAAACATCTGAGGGTGAGATTTTATTTGTATTCAGTTTTATTACTGTATTAGGCTTAGACTTGCATGTTGTATTTTGCTTGGTAATTCACTTTGTTCTGTCTGTTACTACCTGGAACCACTTAAATCCTATTTTCTGTATTTAATAAAATCATGTTTTACTTAATAATTAACCCAGAGTATGTATTAATTCCTGAGGGGGGGCAAACAGCTGTGCATATCTCTCTGTCAGTGTTATAGAGGGAAAACAATTTATGAGTTTGCCCTGCATAACCTTTATACAGAGTAAAACGGATTTATTTGGGGTTTGGACCCTACTGGGAGTTGGGCATCTGAGTGTTAAAGACAGGAACACTTCTTAAGTTGCTTTCAATTGCAGCTTTGGGGCACATGGTTCAGACCTTGGCTCTGTGTTGGAGCAGACTGGCATGTCTGGTTTCAACAAGAAAGGGTGCTGGAGTCCCAAGTTGGCAGAGAAAGCAAGGGCAGAAGTAGTCATGGCACATCAGCTGGCAGCCCCAAGGGCATTTCTGTGATCCAACCCATCACAGGGGTAAAATGAATGAGAATCAAGAAGAAAGCAGATATGTCTGTCAATTGTGTGTGTGTGTGTGTGTGTGTGTGTGTGTGTGTGTGTGTGTGTGTGTGTGTGTGTGTGTGTGTGTGTGTGTGTGTGTGTAAGACAGTCGAGGGGAAGGAGGTTCATTCATGGAATGATGGTGGTGCTTGAAGAAATGCTTGCCTAGCCACATACAATGGATATGAATGGAGCTGATCTTAAACTCCTTACTTGGGCAAATTCCAGTTTGTGGGGACTTTACCTCAGTAAAGAGATCCCCATATTAACATTGAATTTTACCTGGGTCTATTCCAATCATCATAAATTACAGAAGCTGCAAGAAAAATGAATAGCAGACATCATTCTCCACCTGAATATTGTTCCTGCATATAACGTTCTTTCACAAAGTGTGATAATTTGGCATTAATAGTGTCAATGCCCATGTTCCTAAACCTTTCTCCTTTTACTAGAATCAGGTTCACAGTGTAAATAGATCATATCATGTGTTCACAAAGCATCTTAGCAAATACAGTGGGAACACAATTTAACCATTCCTTAGCTACTTCTCCTTCAAGGACTGGTTAAAATTCACCTGTACTGGCTTGCTACTCTTATACTATACTGTTAGCCTCCTGTTGTCTGCTAGTGTTAGAAAATGTTAAATAACTCCATCCAGAAGTGTCTGGTAAGTAAGGTTGCCAACCCTCTCAGATTGGTTGGGAGTCTCCCCGAATCGGAATCGATCTCCCGATGGCTTCTGAAACCAATCCGGGAGATTTTAATAGGCCACTAGAAGTCCGGTCAGTGGTGCAGAGAGACTAAGGCAGGCGCCTACCGGCCCTTGCTCTACGCAGCTCCCGGAAGCAACCGGCGTGTCCCTCTGGCCCCTAGGCACAGGGGCAGCTAGGGATCTCTTCACGCTGCCCCCACTCTGAGTGCCAACTCCACAGCTCCCATTGCCAGTAACTATGGTAATATTACCAGTAACTTCAGGCAAGGGCAGCGTGCAGATCCGCCTGGCCACCCCTGAGCCTAGGAGCCAGACATGCCAGTTGCTTCCGGGAGCCGCCTGAGGTAAGCGCCACCTGTCTGGAACCCGCACCCCAAACCCTCTCCTGTGGCTCAACCCTCTGTCCCAGTCCTGAACCCCCCTCCCATATCAAAACTCCCTCTCAGAGCCCACACCCCAAACCCTGTCCTGCACCCCAAACCCCTCCCCCAGGTTCAGCCCAGAGCCCCCTCCCATACTCCTGTAACCCCCAAGGTGATTATTCAGATTCCTGGGGCTCTGTCTGTTAGCAGCTCAGGGAGAGGTACACTGTCCCCAGTGGGGATCGGGAGCGAAGGCAGATTCAGAGTCTGCCCAGAAGCCAATAGGGAGTGAGATGCCCTTCCCAGGTTGTTCAGGAAAGCGGAGAAGCCATTTTTAAGTCAGTTTGGAGCCAGCCAGGACAAGAGCAGGACTGGCTGTGTGGGGAGCTGTCGATAAGAAGATGCTAATTTTCCCCTATTGTTACTCACACCTTCTTGTCAACTGTTGGAAATGGGCCATCCTGATTATCACTTCAAAAGTTTTTTTTCTCCTGCTGATAACAGCCCACCTTAATTGATTAGTCTCGTTATAGTTGGTATGGCAATACCCATTTTTTCATGTTCTCTGTGTATATATATCTTCCTACTGTATTTTCCACTGCATGCATCCAATGAAGTGGGTTTTAGCCCACAAAAGCTTATGCCTAAATACAAGTACTCCTGTTCTTTTTGCTGATACAGAATAACACGGTTACCACTCTGATGCCTGCTGTGTGTGTGTCTGGACGCTGGGCTAGGAGACAACAGTTTGGATTTTAGTTGTGTAATTTGCACCTTGAGCTCTGCACCCTTTTGTGGTGAGGGGAAATCCTGGGACCAAAGCAGACTGAGTCCTGCCTGAAGAGGATCCCTGCCAGCAGAGATCAGCCCTTCTGTAGTGACTGAGGAGTCAAGAGTCATCTCTGAACCTGAGGATCATTCATGGAGTTTGTGAGTGCACCATCTTTTAGTTAGTTAGAATTTGTTTTGGGGACCCCTATTCCCTGAACTGTGTCCTCAAGCCAGGAAGTGAGAGTTTGGGAATTTTATAACCTGTGGCATATTAAACCTGTGGGGGACTTACCACCTCCTCCCACTTGTGAGTCCTTTGGGCTGTACTGAACCCAGTCAGTCACACTGCTAAACCACTTCAGAGAAGAATTTTATGGTCATAGGTCATCAAGGGCCCCAACAAAGTAAGCGTGCCAACAGGACACTAATCTTACATTTGCTACATCAAGTCACGTGACTGGGGAAAGTCACAGGTATTAGCAGCATGGTCACCGGTGACCCTAAAAAGAGTGTTTTACCCTATTATATTTGTCTCCTGTTTAATATAATTATTGTACTGAATATATTGTATGTGTTTGTGTTATTTCTTGGAAGTCTCCAACTATCTGGCAAGTAAGGGGGATTATCCTGTGGTTAGAATTTTCCTCCCAAGCTTCCCTGGTGACCCTGCCAGGAAGGAGTGAGGCGGGTGGAGGCACCGCCAAATACATTCATAGGAAAAAATAAAGAAGATACACCCTGCTGAGTGGGTGGTGGGATCCAGAAGAACCCAGACCTGTCCATCAAAACCTGTAAGCAGATTGGCATTAAAGAAGGTAACTAGGTGGAGAGGGGGCACTACACTCCAAAACCCTCAGCCACACCACCCAGCCCAGAGCCTACACTCCATCCTGCACACTCTGCCCCAGCCTGGTGAAAGTGACTGAGTGTGGGGGAGAGTGAGCAACAGAGGAAGGGAGGATGGAATGAGTGGAGGTTGGGGCATCAGAGAAGGGAGGGGGTAGGGGTGGGGCAAGGGTGTTTGGGTTTGTACGATTATACAGTTGGCAACCCTACTTGTCAGGGGGGAGCATGGAGGGTCAAGTGCTGCCCCCCAGCCACTGGCCCAGGTGGGGGCTGGAAGGGGTGGGGCCAGAGCCTCTTCCAGCCACTCTGGGACACTGTCTGGATGTTGCCCAGTGCAGCGCATCCACTGCTTGGGAGAGCACCTAGCTGCACAAGTGGTAGGCTACCACCCGCCCAGACTCAGCTTATGGGGACAGTGGCCAAGTGAGCCAGAGTGCCTCCACGCCTCCAGCATGCTTGGAGTTGGCTCCTGTGCCAGCAGCTGAGCTTGGGCAGGGAGCAGGCTGCCGTTGCCACACTCCCCAGCCAGCCTCTCTCCAAGGCAGCTGCTGCTGCACACAGAGCATGCCGGGGGGAGAGGAGGGCTCTGGCTCACTTGGCCCTGTCCCAGAAGCCCAGCCCGCCGCCACCGCTGCAACCAGGAGCTCTCCCAGGCAGCTGCTACACAGCACTGGGCAGCATCTGGGAGCAGCTCCATCCCACTCTTGCCCAGATCTGGCTGCCAAGAAGAACAGCCAAATGTGCTGGAGGGAGCCAGTGTAGTGGGAAGACAGAGCCCCTCTCCCCCCATAGGTAACACGTGGTGGGGAGAGGGCAGGGACAGTGTGGGGAACTGGGATACAGATTGAGCTTTGTCTTTTTCAGGGCAGGGACTGTCTATCTATGTGTCCCCATAGCATCGTATACAAGAATGGCAATGCATCATTCCTGAGTTACCGCAGATTAACTTGACTGTTCAGTTTTTCTATTTGATTGAGCGATGTAGAGACATGTCATAATAAATCAGAGTTGATGGGAACACAGATAAGATTTGCTTTCCAAATTGAAAATTATAAAGCAGAAGCCAACACAAGCCTGATTTAGGTTTGAACCATTTTTCTTTGAACCTATTCCAGATCCCTCTCCAATAGACTTTGCTCTGTCTGCATCCTAACTTTCAGTCTCTGTAGGTCTCACGTCTCTATTTTTGCCTGCATTCTAATTACTATTATTGATTTTCAATCCCTCATCTGTCCCCCTTCATCTGATAAAAAAAGCAGATAATCACATTCAGGTCCAATTAATTTATTTACAGATACACTGGTCTAACTTAATACACAGTCCTGGATCCTTTTAATTCCTTCTGCCCAACAGGGTGAATTCCATGCAATGCCATAGAGTTCCTGTAGAAAATAAGTCACTCCCTTCCTACAGGACCTGAGATATTTAAGGCCCCAAACTATGGGTCATTACAACTGAAAGTCTGCCTGTTAATGTGGAAACGCCTTGGGACAGCACGTTAAATAGAGCTTAAGAGAACCAGTTTTCTCTTACCCTGTAATAAAAGTCACTTAACTTTTCCCAATGTACTTACATTAGAATTCCAGGCAATAGTGTTAGCCTAGTAGATGAATTTGACTGACTCTCACCTGGGCCCAGCTTTCTAAGTAAAAGAACCAAAGGAGTATTGAATATGTGAATGTTGGATCATCCATTAGACATATTTGTCCACTGATTCATGGTATCCCTCAATACCTTGTGAGGTGCCACAGGTTCCCACAAAACACTGGACAGACTGACACATCCTGCATCAATTGAAGAAGGACTACATTCAAAATAACAACCATTTTGTGAGTCAGGGGGTCCCTTCCATGGCTTTTTTAGGTGATTCCCAGATATATTGAATTTGGCCGCTCTAATTTCCTGGAATAACCTTAAGAATTGTACTTGCAAATGCAAATACAATAAGGCTATTATATTGGTAGGGTACAACAAGGTAAATTACATTGGGGCAGCTTGTGATATCTTTAGTAATGTGAATGAATGCCTTACAACACAAATAGTCCCACTAAAGTCAATGGGACTACTTGTGGAGTAAAGTACTATTCATTGCAAGCAAGACTATCACAATCCAGCATAATGAAATTAGAATCATCATAAAGCATCAGTACAGAAATAAATGATGGCAAATAAAACAATATCTTTAAACAGGCTCACAGGGTCTACACTGAGCCCAAAGGACACTTTTTTCAGCCCCTGGCCTCTTCTCACAGGATTTAGCTCAATGCATCTTCTTACAATATGGGGTCTTTGAAAGAGAGACTCCTGAATTATGTCAGACACCAAGGTTGGGCACGACCTTCAGTTGAAAGTTGAGGACACATTTCTGATAGTTCTTCAAAAACCTTTTGCATACAAATTAGCATCACCTCTCTCTTTCTGTGACCTAGCCCATATCAACTGCCCATGTCAGTCCTCTGGGAGATCTCTGAGAGATATCAGTGAAATCAACCTGATTCCACTCTCTGCAGCCTGGACTTGCACATCTGATACTGTAACCTACTGGTGAGTGTGCAGTGAGTGAGACTATGAGTCTCATAGACTCATAGACTTATAGACTTTAGGGTCAGAAGGGACCAATATGATCATCTAGTCCGACCTCCTGCACAAAGCAGGCCACAGAACCCTACCCATCCACTTCTATAACAAACCCCTAACCTATGTCCGAGTTATTGAAGTCTTCAAATTGTGGTTTGAAGACCTCAAGCTGCAGAGAATCCACCAGCAAGTGACCCATGCCCCACGCTGCAGAGGAAGGTGAAAAACCTCCAGGGCCTCTGCCAATCTGTCCTGGAGGAAAATTCCTTCCCGACCCCAAATATGGCAATCAGCTAAACGCTGAGCATGTGGGCAAGACTCACCAGCCAGCACTCAGGAAAGAATTCTCTGCAGTAACTCAGATCCCATCTCATCCAACATCCCATCACAGACCACTGGGCATACTTATCTGCTGATAATCAAAGATCAATTGCCAAAATTAAGCTATCCTATCATACCATCCCTTCCATAAACTTATCAAGCTTAGTCTTAAAGCCAGATATGTCTTTGGCCCCCACTACTCCCCTTGGAAGGCTGTTCCAGAACTTCACTCCTCTAATGGTTAGAAACCTTCATCTAATTTCAAGTCTAAACTTCCTAGTGTCCAGTTTATACCCATTTGTTCTTGTGTCTACATTGGTACTAAGCTTAAATAATTCCTCTCCCTCCCTAATATTAATCCCTCTGATATATTTATAAAGAGCAAGCATGTCCCCCCTCAGCCTTCTTTTGGTTAGGCTAAACAAATCAAGCTCTTTGAGTCTCCTTTCATAAGGCAGGTTTTCCATTCCTCGGATCATCCTAGTAGCCCATCTCTGAACCTGTTCCAGTTTGAATTCATCCTTCTTAAACACAGGAGACCAGAACTGCACACAGTATTCCAGGTGAGGTCTCACCAGTGCTTTATATAATGGTACTAACACCTCCTTATCTTTGCTGGAAATGCCTCTCCTGATGCATCCTAAAACCGCATTAGCTTTTTTAACAGCCAAATCACATTGGCGGCTCATAGTCATCCTGTGATCAACCTATACTCCAAGGTCCTTCTCCTCCTCTGTTGCTTCCATCTGATGTGTCCCCAATGTATATCTAAAATTCTTATTATTAATCCCTGAGTGCATGACCTTGCACTTTTCACTATTAAATTTCATCCTATTACTATTACTCCAGTTTCCAAGTTCATCCAGATCTTCCTGTATGATATCCTGATCCTTCTCTGTGTTAGCAATATCCCCCAGCTTTCTGTCATCCGCAAACTTTATTAGCACATTCCCGCTTTTTGTGCCAAGGTCAGTAATAAAAAGGTTAAATAAGATTGGTCCCAAAACTGATCCCTGAGGAACTCCACTAGTAACCTCCTTCCAGCCTGACAGTTCACCCTTCAGTACAACCCGTTGGAGTCTTCCCTTTAACCAGTTCCTTATCCACCTTTCAATTTTCATATTGATCCGCATCTTTTCCAATTTAACTAATAATTTCCCATGTGGAACCATGTCAAATGCCTTACTGAAATCGAGGTAAATTAGGTCTACTGCATTTCCTTTGTCTAAATAATCTGTCACCTTCTCAAAGAAGGAGATCAGGTTGGTTTGGCACGATCTACCTTTAGTAAAACCATGTTGTAATTTGTCCCAATTACCATTGACCTCAATGTCCTTAACTACTTTCTCCTTCAAAATTTTTTCCAAGACCTTACATACTACAGATGTCAAACTAACAGACCTATAGTTACTCAGATCATTTTTTTTCCCTTTCTTAAAGATAGGAACTATGTTAGCAATTCTCCAGTCGTACGGTACAACCCCTGAGTTTACCGATTCATTAAAAATTCTTGCTAATGGGCTTGCAATTTCATGTGCCAGTTCCTTTAATATTCTCGGATGAAGATTGTCTGGGCCCTCCGATTTTGTCCCATTAAGCTGTTCAAGTTTGGCTTCTACTTCAGATGTGGTAATATCCAACTCCATATCCTCATTCCCATTTGTCATCCTTCCATTATCCCTAATCTCCTCATTAGCCTTATTAAAGTACTTATTTAGATATTGGGCCATGCCTAGGTTATCCTTAACCTCCATTCCATCCTCAGTGTTTAGCGGTCCCACTTCTTCTTTCTTTGTTTTCTTCTTATTTATATGGCTATAGAACCTTTTACTATTGGTTTTAATTTCCTTTACAAGGTGCAACTCTACATGGCTTTTAGCCTTTCTCACTTTATCCCTACATGTTCTGACCTCACTAAGACAGCTTTCCTTGCTAATCCCACCCTTCTTCCACTCCTTGTAGGCTTTCTGCTTTTTCTTAATCACTTCTCTGAGATGCTTGAGATGCTTGAGTCTGTTACACTCAGAGAGAGACAATCTTGGCTCAGTAGCACAAGCTGTAGGAGCTCATGCTTTTAACTTTGGAGATTCCCAGTGCAATTTCCAGTGTGTTGGCCAAGATGGCAGGCATCACAATAGTAGCACTCCATAATCAACAATGTTTTTGTTCATCTATAGCATGGATGTCTGGCTCTGTCCATAAAGATGGAGAAACTGTCCATCAGTGCACTGATGTCATATCCAGAATCAATGCACACAACGTGACCAAATTTACACAAGGTGACCAAACTGAATAAGCAGGCTTGGTTATAAGAGAATTATTATAGACCAGTCAGCTTAACTTCTCTACCTAGAAAGATAATGGAGCAAACAATCAAACAATGTGTAAGTACTTGGAAGATAATAAGATGATAAGTAACAGTCATCATGGATATTTCAACAAACATGTGGACAAGGGGAATCCAGTGGACATAGTGTAGATTTCCAGAAAGCCTTTGACAAGGTCCCTCACCAAAGGCTCTTATGTAAATTAAGCTGTCATGGGATAAAAGGGAAGGTCCTTTCATGGATTGAGAACTGGCTAAAAGACAGGGAACAAAGGGTAGGAATTAATGGTAAATTCTCAGAATGGAGAGGGGTAACTAGTGGTGTTCCCCAAGGGTCAGTCCTAGGACTAATCTTATTCAATTTATTCATAAATGATCTGGAGAAAGGGGTAAACAGTGAGGTGGCAAAGTTTGCAGATGCAGAGTACTAAATTACTCAAGATAGTTAAGACCAAAGCAGATTGTGAAGAACTTCAAAAAGATTTCACAAAACTAAGTGACTGGGCAACAAAATGGCAAATGAAATTTAATATGGATAAATGTAAAGTAATGCACATTGGAAAAAATAACCCCAACTATACATACAATAAGATAGGGGCTAATTTAGCTACAATGAGTCACAAGAAAGATCTTGGAGTCATCGTGGATAGTTCTCTGAAGATGTCCACGCAGTGTGCAGAGGCGGTCAAAAAAGCAAACAGGATGTTAGGAATCATTAAAAAGGGGGCAGAGAATAAGACTGAGAATATAGTATTGCCCTTATATAAATCCATGGTACTCCCACATCTCGAATACTGTGTACAGATGTGGTCTCCTCACCTCAAAAAAGATATTCTAGCACTAGAAAAGGGTCAGAAAAGGGCAACTAAAATGATTAGGGGTTTGGAGAGGGTCCCATATGAGGAAAGATTAAAGAGGTTAGGACTCTTCAGCTTGTAAAAGAGGAGACTAAGGGGTGATATGATAGAGGCATATAAAATCATGAGTGATGTGGAGAAAGTGGATAAGGAAAAGTTATTTACTTATTCCCATAATAGAAGAACTAGGGGTCACCAAATGAAATTAATAGGCAGCAGGTTTAAAACAAATAAAAGGAAGTTCTTCTTCACGCAGTGCACAGTCAACTTGTGGAACTCCTTACCTGAAGAGGTTGTCAAGGCTAGGACTATAACAGTGTTTAAAAGAGAACTGGATAAATTCATGGTGGTTAAGTCCATAAATGGCTATTAGCCAGGATGGGTAAAGAATGGTGTCCCTAGCCTCTGTTGGTCAAAGGATGGAGATGGATGGCAGGAGAGAGATCACTTGATCATTGCCTGTTAGGTTAACTCCTCTGGGGCACCTGGTATTGGCCACTGTCGGTAAACAGATACTGGACTAGATGGACCTTTGGTCTGACCCGGTACGGCTGTTCTTATGTTCTTATGTCAAGAAAAAGTCATGCCAAATCAACCTAATACCCTCTTTTGATAAGACAACAGGCTTTGTGGTGGATAGGTTGGGATGTGTGGGAGAGCAGTAGATGTGATGTATCTTGACTTTAGTAAGGTTTTTTAGATGACTTTCTGTTAAGCACACTAGGGAAATATAGCCTAAGATGTGCACGCAACTGGTTGTATTCTGAGAGTAATTATCAATAAGGCTGAGATTTTGTCATGGATATTTTTAGTAAAAGTCACAGACAGGTCATGAGCAATAAAGAAAAATTCATAGAAGTTCGTGACCTGTCCGTGACTTTTAGTAAAAATATCCTGACCAAATGGGGAGCTACTGGGTCCCCACACCACCCATGGTAGCTTAGCAGCTGAGGGGGCCCCGGCTCAGAGGTCAGGGACCCCCACTGCCCCTAGGGGCTCAGAGCTCCAGGGTCCCCTGTGGCTCAGAGCTCTGGGGACCTCCTCCACCAGCAGTAGCTGGGAGATCTGAGGGAACCCCGCCACCCACAGCAGCTCGGACCTCCAAGCTATGGGGTACCTCCACTACCTGTGGTGGCTTGAAGCTGCTGGGGGCCCTGCCACCAGCAGTGGCCAAGAGCTGCAGAATCACCACCACCACCCACGACACCTTTGAGCTCTGGGATCCATGACTTCCACGACCTCTGTAACAAAATCATAGCCTTAGTTATCAATAGTTCACAGTCCAGCTGGAAATGTATTTCTAGTGAGGTCCTGCAGGGATCTGTATGGGGTCTGGTTCTATTTAATATCTTCATAAATGATTTTGATAATGGCACAAAAAGTATTCTTATAAACAGGCAACTTAATTTGAGGTTTAGCAGATTTTTCAGAAATTGCGAAATATGGCCTCATTAATTAAATTGACCTTCAAAATATTAAAATGCATTATTCATAAAAAATGGTGCAAAACTTCTGTGATTACCACAAAAACAGTTGACCATAATCATGTGATGAAGGCAGAGTGGAGAGCAGTGGTGACTGGCTGGGCAAATAGCTCTGAAGGCAGTACCACCGCCAGGAGCAGCACAGAAGTACAGGTGGCATGGCATGAAGAGTGGGTTGTCACAGCCTGAACTATTTCCAAAGGGGGTCCCAGCAAAAAAAGTTTGAGAACGCCCTATTTATCAGACTCCCTTATCCAGGGTGACTTAGAAACTTACTAGTAGTATAGTACAATACTTTTCTATTGTGCGTACACATCTATAAAAACAGCATGCATCTGATGAAGTGGGTATTCAGCCACGAAAGCTCATGCTCCAATATGTCTGTTAGTCTATAAGGTGCCACAGGACTCTTTGCTGCTTTTACAGATCCAGACTAACACGGCTACCCCTCTGATACTGTACACATCTATGAAATTTGCTATTTATGCTGTGACCAACTCACAAAAAGTGTGATTTCTCCGTAATGTAAGTAGATTTCTACTTATAAAGTTTATGGATGACAGCAAGTGGGGATGGATTTAAGCACTTTGGAGAACAGGATTTGAATTAAAAAATAATCTTAACAAACTGGAGAAATGGTCTGAAATAAACAGGATGAAGTTCAATAAGAACAAATGCAAAGTTCTATATTTAGGAAAGAATAATCAATTGCACAAATAAAAAATGGGAAATGACTGCCTATGAAAAGGATCTGGGGTCTCTCCTGGATCACAAACTAAATATGAGTCAATAATATAACGGTTGCAAGAATAACATGCAACACTGTCAATGCAAGTCAATAACATGCAACACTGTTAATTTAGTTGGTGTTGGTCCTGCTTTGAGCAGGGGGCTGGACTAGATGACTTTCTGAGGTGTCTTCCAACCTTAACTCTTTATGATTCTATGAAAAGTGAACATAATTCTGGGATCTATTTGCTAAAGTGCTGTACACACAGGGCTGGCTCTACCATTTAGGCAACCTAGGCAATCGCCTAGGGCACCAGAATAAATGGTGGGAGCCATTTTCCCAGAGGGGGCGGCAGGCGGCTCCGGTGGATCTGCCACAGTGGTGCCTGCAGACAGTCCGGTGCTCCGCGGCTCCGGTGGACCGCCCACAGGCATCACTGCGGCAGCTCCACCGGAGCCAGAGAGCACCAGACCCTCCGCAGGCAACACTGCAGCAGCTCCACCAGAGCTGCAGGACCAGCACGTGGGGTGGCGAAATTGCCGTGCGCCTAGGGCGCTCAAACCCCTAGCGCCGGTCCTGTGTACACAAGACAGGAGAAGTAATTCTTCCTGTCTACCCAGCACTAGTTAGGCCTCAGCTGGAGGATTGTGTCCAGTTCTGGACACCACACTTCAGGAGAGATTTGGACAAATTGGAAAAAGTCCAGAGCAGGGCAACAAACATGATTAAAGGTCTAGAAAACATGAACTAAGAGGAAAGATTAACAAATTGGTTTTGTTTACCCTGGAGAAGAGAAGATTTAGGGGAAACTTGATAGTCTTCAAGTATATAAAAGGTTATGAAAGGAGGGTGATAAATTGTTCTACTTATCCACTCAGTAATGGGCTTTAATTATAGCAATCTAATTTAGATTAGATATTAGGAAAAAACTTTCTAACTGTAAGGGTAGTTAAGCACTGGCACAGATTACCTAGAGAGGCTGTGAAATCTTTGTCATTGAAGTTATTTAAGGACAGGTTAGACAAACACCTATGAGAGATGATCTGGATAACACTTAGGGCTGCCTCAGTGCAGAGGACTGGACTAGATGACATACTGAAGTCCCTTCCAGTCCTACACTTCTATGATTTTTTGATAAATGAAACCGAACACTATATACACACCAAAAAGAAATCCCATAAGGCTTTTCCTTCCTTTGTGTTTTGGCAGCTTTGTCATTGAGTGGAATCTATGGATGGTTGTGACCAGTCCAGCAATGAAGGAAGAATCTTTGAGTTTTTGGAACACTGGTGAGAGTGAATTATATCATATACAAGTAGAAATATAGACCAGATATTTAAGAATAATTCTGTAGCAGTATATGTTCATCATTATTATCAGGGTGGTGGTACTCAAAGATGCTCATTCCTCTTATACATTATGGAGTTATGGCATTACCAAATCAGCATTTATATTGGAGTGTTCTGTTGCCTTTCAGAGGCAGTACATCCAGGCATAATGGTAAGAAACGGATGAATAACAAGACATATGGCTAAGTGTCTGCCTTAGCCGGAGTTTGACAGGATTCCCCTCTGCCATCAGAGTGTTCACTATCTGAATCCCTGCAAGGACATGTATCATTCGCAACTAGGAATGGGCAAACCTGTATTTCTCAATTTTATACTATGCTAAAATTTTCATGTTCTTTTGTGAAGAAGAATAAATCCAGTGGAAATACAGAGTGAAAAAAGTAGCACAATGCAAACCAGCTAGAGGGAAAATTTGAAAAAAGAGAAGTAGAAAGGGAGAAAGAGACTACATTTGTTCACTAGAAGTGTTTTATCACCTTGTATAGGTATGTCTATACTGCTGTCATAACATGTAATTGAAGCTTGCATGGACATACCTGAGCTAAGTTCAATTTAGCTAACTCAAGTACTAGAGCAGTGAAGCCATGCGAAAAGAAATGTCATCCACCTGAATAATTATCCAAAGTAATTATTACCCAAAGTTCCAGGTGTGCTGCCACAGTTTCATTGCTCTGGGGCCCAAATTAGCTAATTTAGAGCATTGGGTGGTCTACAAAAGCAACAGTCACACACAGTGATTGTAATATAAACATACCCTCTGTGGTACTAATTTGTGCCTGTCCAGCTTTTAAAGAGAATGAGGGTGATTCGATCCTCCATACTGAGCAAAAGTTTCTAATGTTTCTAGGAAAATTTGTTTTATGTTTAAAACAAATAATTCTTGGCAAAAGTGGGGAAAAAGGGGTCAAATTACTAGTAAAATTGTATGTGAGCTTGAACTAGTTCTATGACCCCCAGAATTCCAGAGGTTTGTTAAAGTTTTGAATTCCAGAGACCGTCCATGCCTACTGCTGCCCATTACAATACATTAAAAAGAAGAGTTAAGACAGATAATACTTTTTAAAGAAACCCTATGCCATGGCATACAGACACATCAAACACAGGACTGTTGTTATAGTTAACGTGGCAGGAAGCCAACATACTCAATAATGAATCCAAACCAACGCTGATTTAATCACCTGGAAATACATAAAATATAGCAATAGATTGTTTTCCCCATGGCCTGGCACATCACACATAGCTACAGAGGGAGTTGCACTGGGGAACAATTCCAAATGTAACATCTCTCTATCAATCATTTGGCTGAGAAGTAAAAGTAAGGTTCTGATTACATGTAATCACAAACGATCGCATGTCACTTTTTGCAAGAGTAGGTCTTGTTAACCCAGGTGTCCTGGCCACATTCCAGTTCAAATAAATATTGGAGATAATATTGCCTGAGAATTTCACTTTTTTTTTTTTTTTAAACAGTGGATTTCTAGCATTCATTGTTAGCGAGGAAAGCTTGAAAATATCAATCCTAAAGGCTAAGGAACCAGAAAGCTTTATATATCTATACCTATAGCTATACCTCACCTTTATAATTATTTTTTAAAATATAATAAAGATGGGGTTTCTTTTATATATAATAATTTGTTAATGTCCACGGTGGCCTACCTGCTATTTATGTTTCACATGACTTAAATACATTCTAATCTTTCTGTATGTATATCTGTTTTATTACAAGGATATTCTCTCTTGAACTCCATTGTCATATCCCACCTGTTCCTGCTTGGAGCTGTCATGTTGATAGTGATTATCCATGATTCATTTCATATAAGTAGAGCCGTACCAGATTCACAGCCATGAAAAACTCGTCATGGACCATGAAATCTGGTCTCCCACTGTGAAACCTGGTCTTTTTTGTACAGATTTCACAGGGGAGACCAGCATTTCTTGAACTGGGGTCCCTGACCCAAAAGGGGGTTGTAAGGTTATTTTAGGAAAGTTGTGGTATTTCCATCCTTACTTCTGCACTGCCTTCTGGGCTGGGTGGCCAGAGAGTGGCAGCTGTTGGCCAGGCGCCCAGCTCTGAAGGCAGCACCACCAGCAGCAGCACGGAAGTAAGGGCGACAATATCATACCATGCCACCCTTCATTCTGTGCTGCTGCCTTCAGAGCTGGGTGGCTGGAGAATGGCGGCTGCTGACCAAGGGTCCAGTTCTGAAGGCAGCAGCACAGAAGGGTGGCAATACCATACCAGGCCATCCTTACTTCTGTGCTACTGCTGGCAGCAGCTCTGCCATCAGAGTTGGGCTCCTGGCCAGCAGCTGCTGCTCTCTGGCCACCTAGCTCTGAAAGCAGCCTCATCACCAGCAGCAGTGCAGAAGTAAGGGTAGCAGTACCACAACCCCACTACAATAACCTTGCGACCCTCCAACAACTCCTTTTTGGGGCAGGACCTCTACAATTACAACACTGTGAAATTTCACATTTAAATACCTGAAACCATGACATGTACAATTTTTAAAATCCTATGACCGTGACATTGACCAAAATGGGCCATGAATTTAGTAGGGCCCTAACTATAAGGCCATCAGCCCAGGCTTACAACTCCATTGCAAGATCAGGCAGAAGAGGCTCTTATTTTTTTGATTTCGTATATAAAATAACAACAGAAGGAATACAGAAAATCACCAGGAAGGTACAGTGCATTGTTTGTAGGTATGATCTTTAGACATTAAAATGATTAAATGGACAGATTCCAAAGTATAAATTGGAAAATCAAGTGGAAAGTGAAAAGAGAAATAAAACAGCAGCACAAATGGTCATAGAAAGGTCTTCATAGATTTTAAGGCCAGAAAGAAATATTAGATCATCTAGTCTGGCCTCCTGTATGATACATAGAATTTTATCTGGTTGTTCCGGTACTGACCCCAATAACTTATGTGTGGCTAAAGCATATCTTCCAGAAAGTCATCCAATCTTGATCTGAAGAGTTCAAGAAATGGTGAATCTACCACTTCTCTTGGTAGTTTCTGTTCTCATTACAAGGCTAGTTGTGCATCTCAGTCCCCTCTCTGATCTCAGGTGCCAGGCCTCATGCCTTTACCTATGTTGGCGAAATTCCCCAGTTCTCCCTCTCTTAGCCTGGACCTTGGCTACAATTCCGCTGTGCATCCATGTTCTTACCCTGCAGGTCTGACTGGGTCTGGCACCTGCAGTTCTTCCCTTTGGGACTCTGTTACCAGTGCTAAGCATAGTGATCAGCAGGGCCAGTGCAAGGATGTTTCACGCCCGAGGTGAAACTTCCACCTTGCGCCCTCCCCCATCCCTGAGCCCCTGCCCTGAAGCGCCCCTCCGCAGCAGCTCCCCATCCCCCATCCTCCGCTCTGAGGCACACACACCCGCCCCAGCTCACCCCTGCTTTGCCTCCTCCCCGAACACGTCATCGCTGCTTCACTTCTCCTGCCTCCCAGGCTTGCGGCGCCAATCAGCTTAGGTGCTCCCTGCCCCAGCTCCCTCCACCTAAATGCCGGCAGGGACTGGGGTGGCCAAAGATCCAGCCGCTGCGATCGCTGCTGAAGAAAATGCCACCCCCAAATCCTAGCGCCCTAGGCAACCACCTAGGTCGCCTAAATGGTCGCACCGACCCCGGTGATCAGACATCCTTCTTAAACCAAAGTGTTGTTTGTTTTGCAGTAGGAACAGAACATTAGGGGGAAAGGATTTTAAAACAAGTTGACATGCATGTCCATTTTATCTAAAGACTTACAATCCCCTGATGGCAACCTAAACAGGCCTAATGTCTTCAGACACTGCAGTTCGTGTCTGTGTCTCATCCTGGTTCCCTGAACAACTACCTTCCCCCCTTTTTATATCTTTTTATATATAAAGATATAAAAAGATATAAGAGAGAGTCCCTTTTTTATATCTTTTTATAGTTTTTTTTTAAATCTTTTGTCATCCCAGACCTTCTCCTATCCTAGAATTGTCTGTTAACAACCCTAAAGTGTGTGGAGAAGTGGCTAAACTTGTCATTCTTTCTTTCTGTGCTTACTTTTCCTGACAGCCTCCTATTAAACTAAACCAAAATATTCCTATAGTAGTCATCTGAATAACCAGGTCCATGTACAGTGTTCAGAAATTATTACAAAGCAGTTCCAAATCCATCACAGTTTGGTCCAATGGTTAGTCACCCTCACTTTTAATAATACGAACTATCTCAGAACAAAGTATTATTGATACAGTGTTTCAAATGATCAAAACGACAGCAAACATGATGCTATTGGAAATCTGTCAGGGTAGCCTACAGAGTACTTAATCTTTTGGCTGTGCAGGAAATATAAGAGCAATACTACAGCCAAGTGGATGGACAGCAGTAAAACAGCAATTTGAGCATTAAGGATTGGTCTTTTTATAGCCACATTCTTAAGGTTTACTAATGAGCAACCAGTATGGATTACAATATTACATCAACAAGCACAGACTTTTCCATTTAAGTGTTCACAGCAGAAGGGATGAATTAGACACGCCCATAAATGAAAGTTTTATCATTAAGTCAAATAAATGGTCCATCTAGCCCAGTATCCTGTCCTCCATCAGGGGGTCAGTGCTCTATGCTTCAGTGGGAATGAACAAAATACAGCAGTTACCAAGTGATCCATCTCCTGTCATACAGTGCCAGTTTCTGGCAGTCAGACATTTAGGGACACCCAAAGCATGGGATTGAGTCAGTTTGTCAATACATTGAACGTGACATCCTGCCCCCATTGACTTCAGTTAATTTCAAAAGAAACATGTTCCCATTTGAGTTGTAACCACCCTTTGTCCTATCCAAAGACGTCTATCATCTCAACAAACTCTGTTTGAACCAAACTGTCCAGATTCCAGTTCCTTCAATCTGCTCTTCACCCCTAGGTTGATCTGTGTAATGGACCAAAGCAAAAGCTTGGATTTGAAAACTTGGAGAGTGTGGGTTCAGGTGTGAACTTTGCCTTTCAGGCTTGACTGTAATGATACATAAGTGCTGCACCATCGGTGATAAAATGGGAATCCCTTTCTTCAAAATTGCTTTCCTGGGGTAAATGGTTTGTATGATATAAAGAGAAAATTAAAATAAGCCTTAAGCATATGGGGAGCTGGAGCGCTGGAGCTTTATATTAGAAAGGGAAGTGTGTATGAAAGACCCCTTCAGAAAGGCAGCACTGTATAAACACACAGGACCAAATCCTACCATCCTTACTCTTTCCTTATTCATACAAATTTCTCATTGACATTGGGGGGTATTTTACCAGTGTAAGCATCAGGATTTGGCCTCTAATTACAGAGACAGTACTGAAAATAAGCTTTTAAATTGTAATATAACAATTCCACCTCTCCTCCAGCAGATGGCAGTGCAGCACATAACAAAGGATTTGTTGCAAATTATACCAATTATGACGTTTACCTTTCAGTTAACTTGCTGGAGAAATATGTAAGTGATAAGACTGAAAATAAGAAGGAAATAATTTAAAAATTTGCAATCTCAAGTTTAAAAATGTTATATGCTTGTTTTATTTATATTTTATTTTATTGGTTGGTTTTAATGTGAAGTTTAAATATTGCATCCATTATTATAGTATATGATAGAAAACAGATGGGGAGTGCTTAGGTTATTGACAGAAGAGAGCAAAACATTGTTTAAGATATTGAAGGGCATTGGTTGAGACAATGATACACTGAAAAAAAAGAATCACATATAACTTTACCCCCATGGAAAGGACGGAAGAAAGCGTGAGAGAACCACACATCACAGATCCTAGTAACTTTATGTACTGTACTTCTGGAAGCGCTCAGATTCAATGGGGACTGGCAGAGTGGAAGAATCTGGCTAAAAAAGAACAGAATACACAAATCAAGGCCATTTATTGGGGTAATATAGATCAGTTCATGAAAGCAGATCCTGGATCCTCTACTGTTGGTGTCAAAAAGGCCTAATTTTTCATCATGATAGTCATTTCATAGATACATAGAGTTTAAAGCCAGAAAGGCATTAGCTCATCTAAACCTCCTGCATACCACAAGCCATTCAGTTTCACCCTGTTAGCCCTGTATTGAGCCCCATAACTTGTGTCTGGCTAAAGCATCTTCCAGAAAGGCACCTAGCTTTGATCTGAAGATGTCAAGAGATGGAGAATCCACGCCTTCCCTTGGTCATTTGTTCCATTGTTTTATAACCCTCACTGTTAAAAATATGTAACTTGATTCTAATTAGAAGTAGTCTGGCTTCAGCTTCCAGCCACTGATTCTTGCTATGTCTTTCTCCACTAAATTAAAGAGTCCTTTAGTATTTGATATTTTCTTTCCGTGAAGGTACTGATACAGTGCAATCAAGTCACCTGTCAATTTTCTTTTCAGCTAAACAGATTGGCCTCTTTAAGTCTCTCACTGTGAAACATTTTCTTCAGCCTTCATTTTGGCAACATCTCTCATTTTTCAACATCCTTTTAAAAATGTGGACACCAGAAATGTGTGCAGTGTTCCACTATCAATTTCACCATTGTGACATACAGAGACAAAATGACCTCTTTCTCCTAACTCATTACTCCCTTTTTTCTATATCCAAGAATCACATTTGTCCATTCAGCCATAGAATCACAGGGGAGCTCATGTTAAGATGGTTTTCCACTATCACCTTCCCAAAAGACAGTTCTCCATTCTGTAGGTATGGCCTGCATTCCTTGATCCTAGATATATAACTTTGCATTTGGCTGTATAAAATGCATTTGGTTTAAATGGGCCCATGTTACAAAGGGATCCAGATTATGTCATATGACTTTCCTGTCTTTTTCATTATTTACCATTAGGCCAATCTTGGAGTCATCCACAAATTTTAGCAGTAGTGATTTTATACTTACTTCTAGATGAAAATGAAAAGCATTGGGCCATGTACAGATCTTTGTGGCACCCCACTAGACACACTCCATTCCATGATGATTCTCCATTGATGACTACTTTTTGGGCTATGTCAGTTAGCTTGTTCTTAATCCACTTAACACATGCATTATTGGTATTTTACAGTGCTAATTTTTTAATCAGAATGTCATGCAACGCTTAGTAAAATGCCTTACAAAAGTCTAATTGTTTTACATTTCTGCAATTACCTTTATTAACCAAACCTATAACCTCGTCAAAGAATAAAATCAGGTTTGTCTGACAAGACCTATTTTGCATAAAATTATGGTGATAGCTATCAATTATATTTCTATCCCTTAATTCTTCATTAACTGAGTACTGTATCATCTTTTCCATTATTTTGCCCAGGACTGATATCACCGTACTTACCCAGGTCATTCTGCTTGTTGCCCTTTTTTGAATATATGCAAACATTAACACTCTTCCAGTCTTCTGGAATTTTCCTGGTATTCAAAGGTTTATTAAAAATTAACATTAACAGGCCAGAGATCGCCTCAGAAAATTATTCTAGGGTACAGGTTATCTGGGCCTGCTGATTAAAAGTATTTATCCCTAGTAGATGTTATCTAATCTAGTAGTCATTTACTAACGGACTGGAAAATACTTCATCACCCTCAAGAGATAGGAATACATCATCCTACTTCTTTGAAGTATTTATTGAATACTGTCTTTCCTGCAACATTAACAGTTTTACAACTGCTATGTAATAATGGCCCTAAACCATTGCTATCATTTTTGTTGCTCTTAAATACTTAAAAATCTCCTCCTCCTTGTTGTCCTTAGCCCTGCCAGTCATGGATTTTTTTCTTTAGCTTCTCTTATCAATTTTTTACACATCATAGTTTTTTTATATCAATTGCTATTTCCTTTTTTCCATTTGTTATATATTGCTTTTTTACTTCTAATTACTGCCTTCACTTCAGCATAAGATTTTAACCAAAGTTGTCCTCTTTCTTCATTGTAGAATCCTTGAGTTTGTAGCCATCTAATAAACTCTTCTTAAAGTACTTCCAATTTTCATTCACTTTTTTCTGTCTAAATATTACTTACCAGTAAAGTTCACTCATAATTTTCCTTAGCTTTGGGAAATTAGCCCTTTTGGAACACTATACATATTACTAGTACATATATTACTTGCTGGACTGTCCTCTGTTTGCTCGTATTGAATGTAATCAAGTTATAACCACTGGTAAATAGAAAACGACCAGCTTTCAGTCCAGCGATTAATTCGTCTTTATCCATCATAATGAGGTCCCAAACAGCTACCTATGTTGGGGCATTACCTTTTGTATTACAAAATTATCATCTATAATTTTTAAACACTTTAGTGATGTTTACTACTGGTGGTATGAGAGCTCCAGCATATGTCTCACAAATGTCCAGCATATGTCTCCCACTAGAATGTGGCCGAATGTTCCACAAAATTTTCAGCTTCATACCAGCTGCCACACACCTCCAGTATTTTCTGCCTTCTGCCTTCTCTCGCTCATGGGATTTAAAGGATCTTCAAGAAGATGACTTAGATTTTCCTAATTATTCAGTTCTCTTCCAAATACCTGAAGTCTTCTATAATACATGTAGTTCCACATGATATCATGTTATTTGTTCCAATATGTATCATTCCCAGTGGAGTATTAGAGGGGTAGCTGTGTTAGTCTGGATCTGTAAAAGCAGCAAAGAGTCCTGTGGCACCTTTTAGACTAACAGACGTTTTGAGCATGAGCTTTCGTGAGTGAATACCCACTTCGTCAGATGCATGTAATCTTGCAGTAACACCTCATGTTTTCACTCCAGGCAGACAGCACATTTTCCTGTTGTTTTTGTGTCCTTTGCTGAATTCTGTGTCCTCTCTTCCTAATAGAAATCTGCCATAGATAACTGCTTCCCTTCTTAGGATGGTTGAAGAACCTCTTTTAGTAGCTGCTTGCTTCACACTGCAACAGCGGTAATCAGGTATGTCCCCTGTAGTTTTCTGTTCCATTTCTCCAAACAGGATCCTTTGTTTGTTGACTTGCGGAGTATTAGATAACAATTCAATATTGGTAGCCAGGTTGAATACCTCCTGACCCTCTTCCCCTCTTGGTCACAAATTGTCAATGGGCTGAACTCCAGTTCCCTTAGTGTCAGTGCTTCCCCTTGTAGCAACGGTTTCTGAAGCTGGTTGGCCAATGGGTCTTCAATTTTTCAGATGCTACATAGTTCTGTAATCTGTATTTCTAGACCACATATCTTCTCCAGCACGGCCACCACATTGTACTGCATGGACCATAAATCTCTTCTGTCTTCCATCAGAAAGAAAAACAGCTTATGTAAGGCAGGTTGTTCCCTCATTTTCACAACCTGGTGTTGAACCTTACCTAAATGGAATGAACCACACTCCTTCTCCAACTCCCCTGTGCTCCTATGTTCTGGAAAAATTTCTGCCTGCTCTACTAAATACCAAATTTCAAAAAACTCTTTTGACAGAAAAATTTTGTCCACTCTTAATAAGCCCCAAAACTGAGATGACAAGACACACTAGTATGCTCATTGGCACTGTGGAAGAGATGAGTCTTTAGGAGAAGACTTGAATGTTTAAGGCCTGTAAATTCTATTTTGCTTTATTTCTGAAATGTTTAATTCCATTGATGACGCCCATTTTTCGTTCTATCTTGGTATCCTGCACAGAAATTTCAGACAGATGAATGTGAAGAGACTATTCAAACTGATCAAGTGGCCTGTCAGTCAGTGCTGCTGGGTATTGAAATAATTGGCTGATGATGGACAAAGTGTTGAATTAATAGTGTATTTGAACAGTTTGTGTGTCGGACATTTATTTCAATATTACGTCACCAAACAATGAAATTGAAGGATTTAGACAGTTACCATCTGTTCTGTGCAGTCTCTCAGTGGCCTGACATTCAGAGTTCCTTAGGGCTGTGGCCAGTTAATTTGATTTCCTGGCTTGGTGTCTTAAATACTTGGCTGGCTATCTCACTGTCGGATTGTTTTATTTTTAGAAATAGGGACAGGATATAACAAAATGAGAATCAGCTAGGGGATAATGCATCTGAGGGAAATAGTCAGAAACGGATATGGTGGGGAGCAGAAAGGGATAGAAACCCAAAAAACAGTAATTCTGTAAGGGATTCTGGGCCTAGTCCAGCTCCAGTGAGGTCAATGGAGTCTTTCCATTCATTTCAGAGGATGTGGGACCAGGTCCTTAGTGATGATGTGGCAGCAGAATAAATCGTATGGAGTTGGACATATTACATGGATCTCAGCAGGCAGACAATACTGCCAATGTAGTACACAGGCAAGTTAGCACCTGAAATACCAGCTTTCCTTCTAGGCAGTAGGGTGAAGCCCTGGCTCTTTTGGAGTCAATGGTCATTTTGCTGTTAACTTCAGTAGTCATGGCTTTTATCCCTGATACCCTGAAACACGCAGACAAACTGACTAGAGTTCAGAGAACAGCAACAAACACAGTGAAAGGACAGGAGACAGTGAATTATGCAGTAACATAATTAATACATAGAGTTGGGCTCAGCAATCTATGTGGGATGTTTCACTAAAATGTTTCACAGTCTCAGAATGATCCGTCTCCATTCCTGGGTTCTCAGGTGTCAGCAGGAACCCTTTATCCAAGGGGGAGGATTCCAGAGCACTTTAAATGTACATATGAGAATCACATTATCCAGCAATATTATACTACATAGCAGTTTAGGAGAGGAAAAGAGAAGTACAGGATGGCTAAATGAAATTCAGGTGAAATACAGATAGGCACAATGTGGTCATTCAAATAGGAATTTGGTTAGAACACCAGGGTTAAGCCCCAGACTCCTACAAAAAGTATCTTTAATGAACTAAAAAGGATTTCTGTTTTACATCTCACCCAAGAGATAGCAACATCCAGGAGAACAGTGCCTCAGGCCTTGTCTACGCTACAGGGGGAAATCGAGCTAAGTTATGCAACTTCAGCTACATGAATAACATAGCTGAAGAAGATGTACTTAGATCTACTTACCATGGGGTCCACACTATGTGATGTTGATGGGAGATGCTCTCCCATCGACTGCCCTTATGCTTCCCATTCGGGTGCAGTACAGAAGACGACAGGAGAGCAATCAGCAGTCGATTTAGCAGGTCTTCATTAAACCCACTAAATCGACTGCCAATGCATCAGTCGCCGCATGTTGATCCCCTGGTAAATGTAGACAAGCCCTTAGTGTCACCATGCTGGAGCATGGACTTTCAGACTCAGGAAGAAGAGTGTCACTTAGTGAATCACCAACAGCACTTCCTACAGCACCATGGAGTGCCCTGAATTATCTCCTGTCTAAGTACTGATCAGGCCCAATCCTGATAGGTTTATGAGATCTGAAGAGATTCCTAGGTTTTAAATCCAGAAGGGATCATTATTATCATCTAGTCTGACTTCTTCCATAACACAAGGCCTAGAACGGGGTGGCCAACCTGTGGCTCCGGAGTCACATGTGGCTCTTCCAAAGTTAATATGCGGCACCAACTCTGGGGCTGGAGCTAGAGGTGCCAACTTTCCAATGTGCCGGGGGGTGCTCAATGCTCAACCCCTGGCTCTGCCACAGGCCCTGCATCCAGTTCACCCCTTCCCGACCCCTCCCCTGAGCCGACCATGCCCTCGCTCCTCCCCTACCCCTCCAGAGCCTCCTGTATGCCATGAAACAGCTGATCAGGAGGTGCAGGGAGGGGAAGGCATTGATTGGTGGAGCTGCCAGTGGGTGGGAGGCGCTGGGAGCAGGGGTGGGGGCACGATGGGGGGCTGCTGATGTATTACTGTGGCTCTTTTGCAATGTACGTTGTTAAATTCTGGCTCCTTCTCAGGCTCAGGTTGACCATCCTGGCCTAGAATTTCACCCATTAGTTCCTGCATTAAGCCCATAACTTGAGGTTGAGCTAGAGCTTTAGAAAGAAAATCAAATTTTGATTTAAGCCATCTTATGTTAGCCATGTATGTTCATATGACTAAGAATTAAAATAATTATTCATTTTCAGCCAGTTTCTGATGTTTTTAACTATGTGGAATTGTACTTGAAGCCAAGGGGACCACTCATGGAGTAAGGTGCTACACAACATAAGTAAGCATGTCAGAATCTGGCCTTATATTGCAATAAGGAAATTGAGAAGATAGATGTATTTTTTCTCTTATACTGTCAAGATAGCTATACCTAAAGCAGGGCTCTCAACCTGTTTACCATTGTGGGCCTCGTATGCAGCTCTTTATGTGTTATGTGAGCCATATCCACACAAGAAAGAAACTACCTGTACATCTACAAAAAAAAAGGGTATTTGTTGTATGACAGCACTACAATTCAGATCGATGTAGTATCCTTCATTTCAACACTGGCAAACGTCTACCAAGAGCATTTTAAAGTAGCAAAATAAGTCAAAACATTAACTATTAAAATGAATTAATGTACTGTAAGGGTGGCATAATTGTATATTACCATCCTCACTTCCACGCAGATGCTGGCAGCACAGCTGGGTTGAGCACCCAGAGAGAAGGCAGCTGCAGACCCTGCCTGCAAAAATGGGGAACCTGCCCCTCCAGCCAGGGACTGCACCATGTTCCCAGCCCCTCAGCCAAGGACTGTCCCCCATTACCCAGGGACCGCCCCTCAGCCCCTCTCCAGACTGCCCTCCAACCAGGGAATGCCCCCCATCACCCAACCCTATGGGACTGTCCCCCCAGCTTCCAGACCCTCCAACTCTGGGTTGGCATATGGTGCTGCCCTGCAGAGACGGGATGCCCTGTCCAGGGCAGAACAGCCCCCCCGTAGGGAATGCCCCCTCCAGCAGCCAGCCCCCCATCCAGGGACTGCCTTCCATGCACCCAGCCACCTATCTAGAGACTGCGCCCCAGCAGCACACAGCTGCTACAGTATGTATCCCCCCATCCAGGGGCTACCCACAGTCACCAGTCTCCCCCATCTAGAGTCTGCCCCCATGCACCAGCTGCACCCCTGTCCCCCAGCCCTAGCCTCTTGCAACCCCCTCTCCAGGCCCGCTGATCTCCTACCTAGGCTGCACATAACTCAGCCGCACAGCGCATCCTATCTATTTGCTGCTGCAGTTCTAGTGCCAGGGAGCCTGCTCCAGCTGGGGTGACTGGACCTGCAATCCTGTGAGGTCAGGGGATCTAATTAACCTGGCCTGGTTACCGATACTTCTGAACCTGATCCTGCTGTGGGACCCTGATTCTGGGCCCCATCCTGTGCCACCCCATTTTTGCACACACACCCTAGATCTTCACCCAGAACATGTACCCCTCCTGTCCTGAACTAGTTACAGCTCTGAGGATGTCACATGGGCCACAGCTGTATGCTGATTAGACCACGAGCGGGCTGTGGGTTGAGACCCACTGGGCTAGAGAGATCTGTTGGAATTCCCAGACACTTAGGCCCAAATTTTTACAGGTATTTAGGCCTTGCAATACCAAACTGATTTAGGAGCCTAAATCTCATTTTCAACAGGGATCTAGGCATTTAGGATTCTAAATCCCATCAACAGTTGATGGTATTTAGACATCCAAATACATAAATTCCTTTTGAAAATGAGATTTGGCCTCCTAAATTCTTTAGTCACTGCAATGCTGAGTGCAACAACACCTGAATACCTTTAAAATCTGGGCCTGTATGATTTGATGAACTTTTGAAAAGTACTGGAATGCTACATACTTACTGTAGTGATAGTTGTTTTTATTCTGCTACTCGGCTTGATTACAGTCCTAGGAATTGCATATTTTATTACAGTTCCTGTGGTAGTCAACTGACTAGCTTTGTTTCTACCAAATTCATCAGCTACTTCAGTCAGTAGTTGAAAGATGGTTGGACTCTGAGTTCCTTGAAACACATCATACTGGAAATTCTGAGTTTTCACCAAAGAAGGAGGACCAGTAGTTTGTCTCTGGAGTGTGAAGCAATTACTAGTTCTGCCTAGAATTAATGAGGCTATAGAATTAGAAAACAAGATTGACCTCATACTGTACCTAGCTATTCTGCTAGTTAAAATAGGTTGGGATTCTATGTCAAACATAATACCAGCAGTGACTTTTTGGTTTGCTTTCACAAGCATTCTAGATTCCCAGTAGACTGTAGTAAAACAAAGATACCAAATTTGTGTCATTCTTCGCTCCCACAATAGAATAGCTGAGATGAATAGCTGGTGAATCTTTATCCAAAGAGTTCAGCTGAAGAAAGCGGTTCTTAATTGTGAAATACACAATTGTGTCATAATATGGCGGAGGACAGGAGCGTCATAGTTCACGTTCTGTAAAACAGGAACAATAAGAAATTATTGTTAGCAGAATTATTACACTCCCTCCTTCTTCCACTTCTCCCCATCACCCTATAAACTCCCTGAACAATGACACGCATAAGCATACATTCATTCTCCCAGGCACAAATGGTGGACTATCAGAATTGCAGCAGTCACCATTAAAATTCAGTATTTATCTGCAGCTCCAGAGAGAAGAGGAATTATCCTTAGAATCAGAACAATACCTGTGAATACAATAGGAAGTAACTCTGGACCAGATTGTGCACTCCTTGATCATGGGGAGTAATACCTTACTTCACAAACAGTCCCTTGATTTTACTGGGTTTACTTGTGAAGTATAGAATTGGTTAGTCTGAGCAAGAGTATAAGAATCTGTCCATCTGGTATCTCAGATAACACTTCACAGTGTCCATGAATAAGTGTTGATAAATTGCATCTGGGATAACTGAAGAGTCACCACATAATACCAGTCCATTGGTCATATCCTCTGATACATCATTACAGCTTTATGCCTTCTGTATTCTAATTTCCTAATACAAGAATTTTGTAATTTGCCAATCATCATTTACTGGTTTGAGATAATTATTTCTTTCTAATTAGGCAGCTACAGTTACAGAAATAACACCAGTGCTGTCCAGGATAGTAATTGCCTACCTTTCATACGACAGTGAATGTACAGTCATTTATCTTATACCAGCTCAACTAAAATCAATTTTAAAAAGAGACAGAAAATGCTGCCCCATTAGACCAACTAATAATGTTTCCAGAACCCAGAGTTAGGGAAAAGTCTGCACAGAGAAATCCTTCTTACAATAGGAACTAAATGTGGCTACGGTCTGGCTGAAATATATGTTTAGTGGGAAAGCGTTCCAAAGGTGAGGGCCTGATATCAAGGCACTGTGTTCTCAGCTTCTTCACACTCCAGCTATGGGGAAAAAAATAGCCAAAATATTCAGAATGCACACAGATGACTTGATGGGCAAGACAGAAGTGGTGCCTGAGATAACTGAGACCTGGCTCAGTGAGGGTTTTGTTGATAGTAACAAGTAGCTTGAATTTCATGAAGAAGTAAAATCTGGCTTGTGACTCTATAGCCTCCTAAGGGGTCTCCAGAATAGCTGGCATGCATGGGACAGAGTTCTATGGTTGGTGTTTGCTCTAACACTTGGATTAGGAAAACTTTGAGTGCAAAATTAAGCTTTATATTCTCCTGTGTCTACTTCTTTCATTGCATAGAACAGAAGTTGTTCCACATCAACAGTCACAACAAGCTGAACCTGCCGACTTTGAATTATCTATTATTTCCTTCTACAATGTTCTTCCTGTTGCCTGGGTTTGTACATAATAGCCCAGGGCTCTGAGCCAAGTGAGACTTGGCATAGCACCATGACTAGCATGGTCCATTGAATTTCCTATTGCCAGGTAGAATAACTCAGTAAAATCTCTCAGCATACCTAGGGAATAGCCCAAATGACTGGAAATATACCTTAACAATGTGTGTCTGGAAGTTCATCTTTGCAAAGACTACCAGGAAAAAATAAACCTTTCTTTGAATTAACTGTTTGTACTAGCTGAAAACTAACATACAGCACATATAAAAATCTGAAATAATCCACTGATTTGTTAAGTGATGAACTACTATTTGCCTGTTGTTATGTAGCGCTTTGTCTTTCCTTTCAAAAGATGTGCTATCAACAGCAGAATTACAATGCTATGCACATGGCTCCTGGTACACATAGAACAGTGCAGGTTGCAGAAAAGAGTTGTCAGTCAGTTTGGCTGGAAATCTGTATGGCTTTATAATCTGTTCTCAATTAAAGAGAAATGAGTCAAATCAGGACCACTCAGCCAGCCTTTCCCCCTAATGATGTAAACAGGAAAGTCATTTTGAATGTTTATCTTATTAAATTCACCATTAAATGATTTACTAAGGTAAATAAAGCTGCCTACTCTTCCCTGTGAGATGTTGCTTTACTTTTTAGGAACAAAACGTAAGAGTCAATTCATACTTAAATAGTGGGTTAATATACCTTAAAATAATGGTGTGAGAAAATAAAGAACAGTGGGTGTGCCATGAACCCCTATTAGCTATAGCAGAACCAATTAGCTAACGAGATTTAGGAAGGAGCAATCAGTTGCACGCATACAAAATGGGAGTACTGCGGAAAGGGATCTGGGGGTCACAGTGGATCACAAGCTTAATATGAGTCAACAGTATAACACAGTTGCAGAAAAAGCGAACATCATTCTGGGATGTATTAGCAGGAGCATTGTACACAAGACACGAGAAGTAATTCTTCCACTCTACTCTGCACTCAAAATCTGACTTTGAGCCAGCTGAAGACAAAATGGAAGAGTTTCCAGGGCCTTTTATATTTTCTCTCTTGTGCAACATCACAGCCACAAGATGGCATCTCTAGCCACCTGGGCAAGTCACATGTCTATGAATGATTCAGCTTTTTGCAGGCCATCACCATTGTTTACATGTTAGTTTGAAGGTTCTCAGGAAAGCTCAGATATGGATTGGCATCTCCCAAAGTCCATTGTTAGTTAAGTACTCTCAATTACTTGAATAACCCTTTCACACTATGTTGAACAAATCTGTCTTATGTGCTTCCTACAGCAAACACTTTAAATACAAGCATAGAGCCAATGCAGATATAAAAATGATACATGCATACAAATAGGATGAATATATTCCGTAGATCAGAACCTTTGCAAAGATATGTTACATGGCATATCTAGCATAAAACATATTCCAGTTATGTCATATGTACACTCATAAGCATATTTCTATAACATATTATGGGGTGCAACATCACAATGTGACTGTTTGACTATGTGGATGTTGGACTGAAAAGTGTGAATTGAGAGTGCTTTGTCACAGGTGGACCTTGAGTGGTTGATTGGAGGGAAGGCTTTGAGTCAGGCCACCTGCTTCAAGTCAGCAGCCTTACAAAAAGGCAGCCAGTTGTGAACTGAGTGAGCAGCGAACAGAGGACAGGCAAACAGGGGGAGTTTGCCTGCGAAGAGTGTTCACAGAGTGTTTTTGCCTTTCAGGCTCCTGTGAGTAGTGCATACAACATCTGAGGAGCCTCTTAGAAGGAAGACACGGATAGTGAGCGATCAGCTGTTGTGACCTGCTCAGAATGTGCTATGTTTTTCTTTCTCCCAGAGGACAGAAGCAACTTCGTCTATACAAAGTGCAAGCTGGTCTGCATATTGGTAGAGAAGGTTAAAGGACTAGAGAACCAAGTATCAACCCTGCCTTGCATCAGAGAATATGAAGATTTTCTGGATAGAAGTCAGTGTTTGGTGCTGGAAGCACAACTTGCTGAAGAATCAGAGTGTACAGTGCAGAACGGGGATGCATTATCCTCGTGATGGGGGTTCCATGACCACTACTCCCAAGAGAAGGAGATGGGTGATGATGGTTGGGGACTCCCTCCTAAGGGGGATGAAGTCATCCATCTGCCGACCAGACTGGGAGATTTGAGAAGTGTGCTGCCTGCCTGGCACTAGAATCCAGGAGTGTCGGAGAGTCTTCTGAAGCTGATCAAGACCTCGGACTGCTACCCTTTCCTACTTCTCCACGTGGGCATCAATGATACTGCCAAGAATGACCTTGGGTGGATCACTGCAGACTATGTGGCTCTGGGAAGAAGGATAAAGGAGTTTGAGGCACAATTCATGTTCTCGTTTATCCTCCCTGTTGAAGGAAAAGGCCCAGATAGAGACCGTCAAATTGTGGAGGTGAATGTGTGGTTATGCAGGTGGTGTCAGAGAGAGGGCTTTGAATTCTTTGACCATGGGATGTTGTTCTGGGAAGAAGGATTTGCTAGGAAGAGATGGGATCCACCTAACTAAGAGATGGAAGAGCATCTTCTCAGGCAGGCTTGCTAACCTATTGAGGAGGGCTTTAAACTACGTTCGCTGGGCGATGGTGACCTAAGCCCAGAGGTAAGTGAGGAAGTGGGATACTGGGAGGAAACATAAGGAGGAGGGTACAACGCAGGAAGCCTCCTGATTCATACTGAGAAAGTAGGGCAATTGGCTAGTTATCTTAGGTGCACGTACACGAATGCAAGAAGCCTGGGAAACAAGCAGGAAGAATTAGAAGTCCTGGCACAATCAAGGAACTATGATGTGATTGGAATAACAGAAACTTTGTGGGGCAGTTCACATGACTGAAACACTGTCATGGATGGGTATAAACTGTTCAGGAAGTATGGGTATGGGAGGAAAGGTGGAGGAGTTGCATTGTATGTAAGAGAGTGGTATGATTGCTCAGAGCTCCAGTATGAAACTGGAGAAAAGCTTGTTGAGAGACTTTGGATTAAGTTTAGAGGTGAGAGCCTCAAGGGTGATGCCATGGCGGGTGTGTGCTATAGACCACCGGATCAGAAGGATGAGGTAGACAATGATTTCTTCAAACAACTAACTGAAGTTTCCAGATCACAGGCGCTAGTTCTAATGGGTGACTTCAATCACCCTGACATTTACTGTGAGAGCAATATAGAAATGCACAGACAATTCAGGAAATTTTTGGAGATCATTGGGGACAACTTCCTGGTACAAGTGCTGGAGGAACTGACATGGGGCTGTGCTCCTCTTGACCTGCTGTTTACAAACAGGGAAGAATTGGTAGGGGAAGTAGAAGTGGGTGGCAATCTATGCAGCAGTGACCATGAGATGGTTGAGTTCAGGATTCTGACAAAAGGAAGAAAGGAAAGTAGCAAAATACAGACCTTCATCTAAGCAGACTTAGACTCCCTTAGGGAACTGATGGGCAGGATCCCCTGGGAGGTTAGTACAAGGGGGAAAGGAGTCCAGGAGATCTGGCTGTATTTTAAAGAAGCCTTATTGAGGGCACAGGAACAAACCACCCCGATGTGCAGAAAGAATAGCAAATATGGCAGGCGACCAGCTTGGCTTTACAGTGAAATCTTCGGTGAGTTTAAACTCAAAAAGGAAGCTTACAAGAAGTGAAAATTTGGACAAATGACTAGGGAGGAGTATAAAAATATTGTTAGAGCATGCAGGGGTGTAATCTGGAAGGCCAAGGCACAATTGGAGTTGCAGCTAGCAAGGGATGTGAAGGGTAACAAGAAGGGTTTCTACAGGTATGTTAGCAACAAGAAGAAAGTCAGGGAAAATGTGGGACCCTTACTGAATGGGGGAGGCAACCTAGTGACAGATGATGTGGAAAAAGCTGAAGTACTCAATGCTTTTTTTGCCTTGGTCTTCACAGACAAGGTCAGCTCCCAGACTGCTGCACTGGGCAACACAGTATGGAGAGGAACTGAGCAGCCCTCAGCAGTGAAAGAAAAGGTTAAGGTCTATTTAGAAAAGCTGGACATGCACAAGTCCAGGGGTCCAGATCTAATGCATCCAAGGGTGCTGAGGGAGTTGGCTGATGGGATTGCAGAGCCACTGGCCATTATCTTTGAAAAATCGTAATAATCAGGGAAGGTCACGAATGATTAGAAAAAGGTAAATATAGTGTTCATATTTTAAAAAGGAAAGAAAGAGAACCGAGGGAACTACAGACCAGTCAGCCTCACTTCAGTCCCTGGCAAAGTAATGGAGCAGGTACTCAAGGAATCCATTTTGAAACACTTGGAGGAGAGGAAGGTGACCAGGAACAGTCAACATGGATTCACCAAGGGCAAGTCAAGCCTGACCAACCTGATTGCCTTCTATGATGAGATAACTAGCTCTGTGGATATGGGGAAAACAGTGGTTGTGATATATCTTTACTTTAGCAAAGCTTTTGATATGGTCTCCCACAGTATTCTTGCCAGCAAGTTAAAGAAGTATGGATTGGATGAATGGACTATAAGGTGGATAGAAAGCTGGCTAGATTGCCAGGCTCAACAGGTAGTGATCAATGTCTCAGTGTCTAGTTGGCAGCTGGTATCAAGTGGAGTGACCCAGGGGTCAGTCCTGGCACCGGTTTTGTTCAACATCTTTATTAATGATCTGGATGATGAGATGATGGGGGAGGGATAGCTCAGTGGTTTGAGTATTGGCTTGCTAAACCCAGGGTTGTGAGTTCAATCCTTGTGGGGGCCATTTAAGGAACTGGGATAAAAATCTGTCATGGGATTGGTCCTGCTTTGAGCAGGGGGTTGGACTAGATGACCTCCTGAGGTCCCTTCCTACCCTGATATTCTATGATTCCATGAATTGCACCCTCAGCAAGTTCACAGATTACACTAAGATGGGGGAGAGGTAGATATACTAGAGGGGAAAGGAGGGATAAGGAGTGACCTAGAGAAATTGGAAGATTGGGCAAAAAGAAATCTGATGAGGTTCAACAAGGACAAATCCAGGAGTCCTGCACTTAGGAAGGAAGAACCTCACCCACCACTACAGGCTGGGGACCAACAGTCTAAGCAGCAGTTCTGCAGAACAGGATCTGGGGATTATAGTGGATCAGAAGCTGGATATGAGTAAACAGGTGCCCTTGTTGCCAAGAAGGCCAACAACATATTGGGCTGTAGGAGTATTGCCAACAGATCAAGGGAAGTGATTATTCCCCTCTATTTGGCAGTGATGAGGCAACACCTGGAGTATTGTGTCCAGTTTTGGTCCCCCCCACTACAAAAGGGATGTGGACAAATTGGAAAGCGTCCAGCGGAGTGCAACAAAAATGATTAGGGGGCTTGGGCACATTACTTATGAGGAGAGGCTAAGAGGTTATTTAGTTTGTAGAAGAGAAGAGTGAGGGGAGATTTGATGGCAGCCTTCAACTACTTGAAGGGGGGTTCCAAAAAAGGATGGAGCTCAGCTGTTCTCAGTGGTGGCAGATGACAGAATAAGAAGCAATGGTCTCAAGTTGCAATCTAGATTGGATATTAAGAAACACTATTTCACTAGGAGGATGGTGAAGCACTGGAATGGGTTACCTTGGGAAATGGTAGAATCTCCATCCTTGGAGGTTTTTAAGGCCCAGCTTGACACAGCCCTCGCTGGGATGATTTAGTTGGTGTTGGTCCTGCTTTGAGCAAGGCATTTGACTAGATGACCTCCTGAGGTCTCTTCCAACCCTAATATTCTATGATTCTATGATCTAAATAGAGCAATTTCACTACCAATGGATCTTTCACTGAGGTCCACCTATCCTATTAAAAGAACTCATTATGACAGCAGCTGCATCTGTAATGTAAACAGGGAAAATGTTTTGGTGTTGTCCGAGAAAGAAAACTCTATGGTTGTATATTTGAATATGCTGCACGACATTCTAAATAGTCCATCATTCTCCCAAAGGCCTTTTGTGTTACTGAATGGAAAGTTTGCTTTTGGCTTTCTTTATTTTAAATTATACATGGACTTGCCTTCTTGTAAGTCTACTATATTTCAGATGTCTCAAAGGACTCCTGGCAGGCTTCTTTTATATCAATTTTAAGCTTAAAACATGCCTTGGCTCCAGCTACAGATTAGTGGACTGTGATGGATTGAGATGAGACTTTAAACACTTCAAGGTTAAAAGGCTACTTAACAGTGGGTGGGCAGATCATGGTAATTTTCCCTTTCTATAATTGTATTTTCATATTTGAATTTTACTCATGTTATTAAGAAAATTACTCCTCTGTAATTGTAGCTTTCTGAATTGCTGTATTTTAAGTGAAGATGGCAAATCGATTCAGGTAAAGCATTAGTAACAAATCACATTTATAACAATGCCTTTCTTATTGAGGGATCACAAAGTGCTTTGTAGGCTTAAAAACTGATTGGCAAACTGTGCTGAAACTTGTTGATGGTCATTAAAGGGTCATCTGGTTTTCTGGCCAGTATAAAAGGTTGGTGCACTCTCTCTCTCTCTCTTTGCCTTTTTGTGCAATGGGAAAAAACTTTCCATGCAATAGGAAAAATGTTTCCCACTCAGCTGCAGTTATCAGCAACCTATGGATGTCTCGGATTTGATAAAAACTGATTAATCATGTATTATCCTTTATAAACCAAATCTTAATATAAAGTGTTACCAAATATTCACAATAATTAAATGCCCAGGCGTACAAAGCAAGCCCTACATAATAGTCTTCATTTTGCTGTGTTCATGTGTGCAGCAGAGCAGATACAGGTGAACATTCACGTTCTCTAAGTTAAACCAAGTAGCATTTCTGAGCGTAACTCATATAGCACAACAGGCACAAGGGAGCGTGAAGCAAAATCCAGGTCTCCACCCTCTCAAGTTAGTTATTTTAAAGAGCTATATGGACTTCAAACAAGAGCAGTGAGTTAGGGAAATATAAATATTAGCTATTCCATTAAGAACTTGTCTAACTGTGGCCACTTAGGGTAGGTCTTCACTGCAGAGTTAGCCCAGGTGATTAGCACTCGGTTCTGAGCACCTGGATTAGCCTATTCTGGATGTGGGCATCGCCACAGCAAAGCCATACCCACATTACTATGTCCTCATTGTTTTTGCACTCACCCATGTGCATGTAGGTGCGTGGGTCTTTGTGCCGAGACACTCAAGAAATAGATTCTAACCCAGTCAGTTGTGTCAATGGGTGAAGAACTTATCTGTCCTTTAGTGGGGATTGTAGGAAGGCATTGGAGGACTACCAACACTCAAGTGATTTAGCCTGTGTCGTCACTGCAAAGTGGGCAAGTTAATAGACTCATAGACTCATAGGTCAGAAGGGACCAATATGATCATCTAGTCTGACCTCCTGCACAAGGCAGGCCACAGAACCCTACCCATTCACTTTTATAACAACCCCTAACCCAGGACTGAGTTATAGAAATCCTCAAAATTGGTTTGAAGACCTCAAGCTGCAGAGAATCCACCAGCAAGCGACCCATGCCCCACGCTGCAGGGGAAGGCGAAAAACCTCCAGGGCCCCTGCCAATCCGCCCTGGAGGAAAATTCCTTCCCGACCAAAATATGGCGATCAGCTAAACCCTGAGCATGTGGGCAAGACTCACCAGCCTGCACCCAAGAAGGAATTCTCTGCAGTAACTCAGTTCCCATCCCATCCAACATCTCCCCGCAGACCATTGAGCAGACCTATCTGGTGATAATCCAAGATCAATTGTCCAAATTAACTATCCTATCATAACATCCCCTCCATATACTTATCAAGCTTAGTCTTAAAGCCAGAAAAGTCTTTTGCCCCCACTACTTCCCTCGGAAGGCTGTTCCAGAACTTCACTCCCCTAATGGTTAGAAACCTTCGTCTAATTTCAAGTCTAAACTTCCTTATATCCAGTTTGTACCCATTCATCCTCGTGCCTACATTAGTACTAAACTTAAATAATTCCTCTCCCTCCCTAACGTTAACCCCCCTGATATATTTATATAGAGCAAGCATATCCCCCCGCAGCCTTCTTTTGGCCAGGCTAAACAAGCCAAGCTCTTTGAGTCTCCTTTTATAAGGCAGGTTTTCCGTTCCTCGGATCATCCTAGTAGCCCATCTCTGGACCTGTTCCAGTTTGAATTCATCCTTCTTGAACATGGGACACCAGAACTGCACACAATATTCCAGATGGGGTCTCACCAGCGCCTTATATAGCGGTACTAACACCTCCTTATCCTTGCTGGAAATACCTCACCTGATGCATCCTAAAATCGCATTTGCTTTTTTAACAGCCATATCACATTGGCGGCTCATAGTCATCCTGCTATCCCCCAATACTCCAAGGTCCTTCTCCTCCTCTGTCGCTTCCAACTGATACGTCCCCAACGTATATCTAAAATTCTTATTATTAATCCCTAAGTGCATGACCTTGCACTTTTCACTATTGTATTTCATCCTATTACTCTTACTCCAGTTTACAAGATGGTCCAGATCTTCCTGAATAGTATCCCTGTCCTTCTCCGTGTTAGCAATACCCCCCAGCTTTGTGTCATCCGCAAACTTTATTAGCACATTTCCGCTCTTTGTGCCAAGGTCAGTAATAAAAAGGTTAAATAAGATCGGTCCCAAAACAGATCCTTGAGGGATTCCACTAGTGACCTCCTTCCAGCCTGACAGTTCACCCTTCAATACGACCCGCTGGAGTCTCCCCTTTAACCAGTTCCTTATCCACCTTACAACTTTCATATTCATCCCCATCTTTTCCAATTTAACTAACAGTTCCCCATGTGGAACCGTGTCAAACGCCTTACTGAAATCGAGGTAAATTAGATCTACCGCATTTCCTTTATCTAAGTAATCCATCACCTTCTCAAAGAAGGAGATCAGATTGGTTTGGCACGATCTACCTTTAGTAAATCCATGTTGCAATTCGTCCCAATTACCATTGACTTCCATGTCCTTAACTACTTTCTCCCTTAAACTTTTTTCCAAGACCTTACATACTACAGATGTCAAGCTAACAGGCCTATAATTACCCGGATCACTTTTATTCCCTTTCTTAAAAATAGGAACTATGTTAGCAATCCTCCAGTCGTATGGCACAACCCCCGAGTTTATCGATTGCTTAAACATTCTCGCTAACGGGCTCGCAATTTCACGCGCCAGTTTCTTTAATATCCTCGGATGGAGATTGTCCGGGCCTTCCGATTTTGTCCCATTAAGCTGTTCAAGTTTGGCCTCTACTTCAGTTGCGGTAATATCCACTTCCATATCCACATTCCCGTTTATCATCCCTCCATCATCGCTAAACTCCTCACTAGTCTTATTAAAAACTGAGGCAAAGTACTTATTTAGATATTGGGCCATGCTTAGGTTATCCTTAACCTCCATTCCATCCTCAGTGTATAGCGGCCCCACTTCTTCTTTCTTTGTTTTCTTCTTATTTATGTGGCTGTAGAACCTTTTACTATTGGTTTTGATTCCCTTTGCAAGGTCCAGTTCAATGCAGCTTTTAGCCTTCCTCACTTTATCCCTACATGTTCTGACCTCACCAAGGTAGCTTCCCTTGCTAATCCTGCCTTTCTTCCACTCCCTGTACACTTTCTGCTTTTTCTAATCCCCTCTCTGAGTTGCTTGCTCATCCAGCTTGACCTACAACTCCTGCCCATGTTTTTTTTCCCCTTTCTTGGGATGCAGGCTTCCGACAATTTCCGCAGCTGCGACTTAAAGTAATTCCAAGCCTCCTCCGCATTTAAATCCACAAGTTCCTCCGTCCAATCCACTTCCCTAACTAATTTCCTTAACTCTTTAAAATTAGCCCTCGAGAAGTCGAAAGCCCTAATCCCAGATCTACATTTGTTTATCCTTCCGTCTAGTTTGAACTGAATCAGCTCATGATCACTCGAACCAAGGTTATCCCCTACCACCATTTCTTCTACTAGGTCCTCACTGCTCACCAAAACCAAATCTAAAATGGCATCCCCTCTCGTAGGTACTTCAACTACTTGATGAAGAAATCCATCCGCTATCACATCCAGAAAAATCTGACCCCTATTATTCTTGCAAGCACTCGTCCTCCAGTCTATATCCGGAAAGTTGAAGTCTCCCATAATCACACATTTCCCCTTTGTGTTTACTTCATTAAAGACATTAAAGAGGTCTCTATCCATATCCAAATCAGATCCCAGCGGTCTATAGCACACCCCAAGCACTATCTCAGGGGAAGCTCTAGTTGCTTTTTTACCCAGTGTGATTTTTGCCCAGACAGACTCTGTCTTATCCATTCCATCGCTTCTTATTTCATTACAGTTAATCTCATCATTGATGTACAAGGCTACTCCACCACCTTTGCCTTTCTTCCTGTCTTTTCTAAACAGCACATAGCCTTCAATACCTGTACTCCAGTCACGAGTACTATTCCACCAGGTTTCGGTTATCCCTATAATATCCGGTTTCACTTCCTGCACCAGTAGCTCCAGTTCCTCCATCTTGTTACCTAGGATCCTCGCATTAGTGTACAGACATTTTAATTTTTGGCGTTTGGTGTCAGTGACATTCTTTCCCCCGTCGTGCACAGACCTTCTACCACCAGCATCACCCATTACTCTGGTTTCTACTCCACTGTTCCTCCTTGGATCAATTCTTTGGTCCGCAAGAGTATCCCCTCTCACTTTGTTTACTTCCCTCTCCAGGTTATATTCCGGCATGGAGATCTCCTGACCATCTCCCAACCATCTCCCCCAACTTCCTAGTTTAAAGCTCTCTTGATGAGGTCGGCGAGCCTCCATCCTAGAATTCTATTTCCCTCCTTACTTAGATGAAGTCCATCCTGAGCCAACAGTTGCCTATCCGTAAACGCTTCCCAATGACCGTACATCCCAAAGCCCTCCTTATAACACCAATGCCTGAGCCATCTGCTGATCACCATAATCTTGTCACTCCTTCGTCGCCCTGCTCTAGGAACCGGCAGAATCCCACTGAAGATCACCTGAGCCTCGATTTCTTTGAGCGTCTTCCCCAGTCTGGCATAGTCCTCCTTGATAGAGTCCAGCGAGTAACTAGCCGTATCATTCGTTTCCACATGAAGGACAATCAATGGATTCTTTTCCGCTCCCGCTAGGATCCTATTCAGCCTCAAGTCCACATCCTGTATCTTAGCCCCTGGCAGACAGCACACCCTTCTGTTCTCCCGATCAGGTCTAGTTACAGGCCTGTCTATTCTTCTCAGTAAAGAGTCTCCAATCACGTAGACTTGCCTTTACCTGGCGACAGTGTGATTCTCCGGTCTATCCCCCACACCACCTGGCCGCAATTCCTCTCGATTTGTATTCGCCTTTACAATCCTCCTAGGGCTCATACTTGGTGTCGCCTCCATTGACTCCTCCCCTCCTTCTGCAGGACTAGCTGCTCCTCTCTTTTTCCTTGCCCTCTCTCCTTCAGCAGCCTGCTGTGCTCCATCTTCATTTTCCAACTCAGCAAACCTGTTCCTGAGTTCTATTTCTCCATCGCTGGCCCGTCTTTTCCTCTGCCTGGTTCTCCTAGTCACATGCTTCCACCGTCCACTTTCCTCACCCAGCAGCCCCTCTTCAGAGTTCTTTGGTCCTGCTTCTATCTGCTCGTCTGAGCTTGTCCCCTGTGCCTCATCATGTCTGTGTTCCATCATCTGCTCAAAACCCCTTCTAAACTCAGCCAGAGTTTCCACCTGCATCTCCAGTCCTCTTATCTTTTCCACCAGCAGCTCTATCAGGCGGCACTTCATGCAGACGAAACTCCTTTCAGGTGCCCCCTCCAGGACCATGTACATGCCGCAGCTACCGCAGCCGGTCATCCTCAGTGCGTCTGTACCTGCTGCCTCTGCCTCCATCATACCCTTCCGACTCTGTGCCTGGCAATCCATGCCTCACACCGCACCGCAGGCCACCAACAAGCGCTGGGCTGCTGGCAGACCCCTGCCTCTTCCCTTGTCTGACTTCCTGGTTTCTCTGCCTTGGTCTCCCCTGTAACCTCCCCCTGGAAACTCCCACTGAAACTCCCGTTAGCAGCTCTGTTCGCTGGCTCCTCTGACTCAGAGTCATAGCCAGGTCAGCTTTCCTGGGCTTAAAACACTTCCAAACCAAGTAAAAGGTTTTGTTGTGTGGGCTAAAACTTGGGTAAGAGTCTGCATTAACTCTGCAGTGAAGACATAATCATAGTGATTTCTATAAAAATACACCAGGCCTATTGCTAAGTTATTTTCCCAGTCACTTGAATTCCTTTCCGCCTTCTTTCTGGCCTTTTGTTGGATTTTGCAGACATATCCAGTCTGTGCCTGGAACACTAGCACCATTACTTCTACTGATGCTTTTAGTCAACATGAGGACTGAATCTAGTTAGGAAATAATGTTCCTAGTGGGGGATTATACAAGGCAATAAACAACATTTGTGGGTGATCTGCAAAAGCCATTGTATAACCCCAATGCTATGAATATAATTAATTTAATGTGACAAGTAAAAGCAAAATTCAACAGACCATAACGTTAGAGACATTATTGTGGGTGGTGACTTCTGAAGGTCTGAAAATCTTGGGTGACTGCCTTTTAGGACTTTCCACTGGTGAAGTTACATCCTGTGTCCCAATACCAAGCAGTTCTGATGATGAACAGCAGAAACCCTAATATACACTGATATAGTTTTTTTTTTTAATTGTGAGAAAGACATAGGTCTGGTGGATATAGCCATGGCCTTCGCATGCTAAGGACTTTAGGTAAAAGTTTATATAGCCTTACACCTAAGGCAAACACACTCTCCCTGTGAGTAAGGGCTGCAGAAGAGGGCACAAAAATACAGCACTGAAATCTAAGTAAAGCTTTTTGAAGTCAGCGGACCTAATTCTCCTCTACTTCCAGTTTTGCAGTGGTGTCACTGCAAATTACTCCTGGTTCACACCAATGCATGTGAGTGAAGGAGAGAATCATGCCTAACAGGAATGTTGCATGTGTAGCCCAACTACTTTCATACAAAACATGTTAAAGTCCTGTTAACAAAGGGAAAGCAAAAGTGAGAAAGAGGAAGGGGTTTGTCAGAATCATCTGTGTCTCTGCACATGTACAGAGAGCAGAGCAGAGATGACTGTACAAGGGCCTGATCAATATCCAGTCAAGTCAATGGAAAGACACCCAGATGCAGATCCTCAAAGGTGTTTAACCAACTAACTCCCTCTGATTTCAATGGGAGCTATGCACTTAAACATCTCTGAGGATCTGGGCTCCCCTAACTTAAGTGACTACTGGTTCAGATATCAAGGGCCCAGCAATGTGTAGTAGTTACACATACAGGAACTGCCTTGAAGCCCATTGACGTCAAAGGAAAGATTGACTCCACTGGACTTTAGATAGTATCTGAGACATGAAATGTGCCCATAAATTGAATATACCAAAAGATACACATTTCTAATCTTAATGAAAAAATGCCTTTTGTTTTCCTAACCTAGTAATTTGACAGAGTGTATTTATTAAATGATAGAGGAAAGAAAAGTTAGAGAATATCTGTGTGGCATTTACTACAAAGTCAAGGAGTTTTCTTAAATTATATTTCACGGAAATGGTACAAATGAGCAAGAAATACCATGTTACAGCCTAAAAATAAACATGTGCTAAGTCTAATTTTATTTTATGAAATAAAATGCATAAATTCACAAACAATAATAAAAAAGAGCAGGCAAGTATAGTCAATATTTATAGTAAAAATGTAACTTTATTTCTTGCATACCAAATAAAATGCTATTCGTGCCTGGTCTCTCAGGGTGGTTTTTTTATGACTAATTCTTGAACTATCTTATTATAACCATAAACAATCCAAAATCCAAATTTTATTATGGGGTGTGTAGTTTTTATGTTGGAACAGAAATATATTTTGCCGTTTTCAATCACTGGAATATCCTCAGATAGTTTGATTTGTACCAGCAGAAAATCTGGAACTTTTAGTCCATGGTATGATACATGCTGATTATTTCACTTGTGTCCAGAATGATTCTGTGGTACAAAATCTATTTATAATGTTTATTTTATGGACTAGCTTGACATAACTGATTCAAAGATACTAAAGAATAGATGCATAATGCCATTAAATGTATGCTTAGACTGGAATTTTCTGTGGTGCATTGTCACATTTGTTATACCATTATGGTGCTGTGTACATCTTTAAAATATTAATTTACATTTAGTTTGCACACATAATTATGTACATTAATTTATAACTGTTGTATCTAGTACTGTTGTTTTAGTCATAAATGTGTGTATGAGAGACAGAAAGAGTGTGTGTATGTGTAGATGCTATATGAATAGATATAAAATTATCTCATATATCTAGGAAAGAGAGAGAGAAATATAGTGCTAGTTACATGCCTTGCACAATATCTTGTTTGATTTATTATGCAATCTCATACACAAGCTCATACAATCTCATCTCATTACTGCAATTTTCCACATTCATTGCAAATAATATATTCTTTGAATCTATGAATCTATTATTTGCAAAGGCAATAATTGCTCACAGTATTGTATTTATTATGTTTTACAGAATAAACAAGCCAGTGACATATAATGGCATATATTTTAGCTGAATGAAAATTTTGATTCACTGACCTTACTAAAATTTTCACTTATCCACAGCTACTTAGGTGATTCTGTCCTTCATTAAAAAAACATGGAAATATAGAGTTTTCAACAAATAATATGAAGGTACATGGGGTTTAACTCTCATACCACAAACATCAGTTATACATTTGTGTAACACATCCAACTTCTATGAATTTACACTAAGTACATGATTAATTTACACCAAGTATCTGACATCAGAATCAGTCCCCAACTTCATTTGTTCCGACACCCCATCATTTTGGGGTGGGGGGGGCTGTTTGACATATAAATCATCTTATTGACCCAAACATTGAATGTGACGATAGCAAAGGTCTTTCCTCCCTGATGGGATCTGCTTCAATGTCATTGTTCATTGCTTTTACTATGATAAAATACTGGGACTTTGTTTCACTGCTTAGTGTATTGAAAACCTTTATGAGACCTGGCAGAGAGACACAAAAAAGTCCCTGAGCAGAAAGTAAATGCATATTCTTTCCAACATAAATCTCTACTTTAAGTTAATTAATCATGGTTACTTAAATCGCGAGATGATTGTTTAACAATTGTGGCTGAGCTGGGGACAAGACGTGGAAAATCATTATTTGCAGTAATGTGGAAACGCTGTTCGCGGGAACCCACTGTCAGTAGCCTGGCGCTGGGCTGCTGGAACAATGTCTATAGTCGGGGTGCTGAGAGCCATAGAACCAAACTGTGAACCCTGATATGATGAAAACCACTTCAAGTCAGGGAGTGCAGCAGCACCCCCAGCACTCCTGGTTCCAGCATCTATGGTCCAGGGCTCCCCCTGTCAGCCGTCCGGGGCATGTCTGGGTTCCTGCTGTCAAAATTGCATTGGAAGCCTAATATTGCAGGAGCTGCTATTTCCACAATATTGCAAAGTAGGGCCTTAGCTATGAAGTAGGGAACTCAGTGTCTAACTGACATTATCTGGGATATCCACCTTTGAATATATTTCTTTCATAGATTCATAGATGATAAGACCAGCAAGAATCATTAGGACCATCTACTCTGAAAGCAAACATGTTAAGGATGTAAAAGCAAAACTAAAAATGTTTCAAGTTCCATTTGCTCGACTTAGTTAAGTTACATGCATTTATAAGCATGGGTAGTACCTGAATCTGGCTCTATATGAAACATGGCAGGGATTCCCCAATTGTCTTCAGCAATGGTGTACTTCAAATTGTTGAATGTCCAGTCCCCATCTCTAAATATGACTTTCCCAACCAGAGTATCAATTTTGCTATTTTCAAGCACACCTAATATATTTCTGCTAGCACTTGGAGTCCCCTCTTAACATGAGTCACTTTTACACTTGTGACGGTGCCTGTGGAAGAAGAAGGAAGGCAGAGACAGCAATTTATATTTTAGAAAAGATCACAGTGCAGATCACTGAGGGAATGTTCCCCTTGCAGCTCCTTCACAGCTCTGAAAGTAGAACAGTTGTTCAGTTGCAGCTGCTTTGCTCCCATGTGTACTTTTGTGTATTCCTCCACACACATCACATATCCTGTACTGACATTTGTTTACAGTACCCTCTAATGCAGCATGAGCCTGTTTCTCTCTCTCTTGGGAGAGATTCTGCTTGACAGCTTGAGAGCCTGGTCAACCTCAATAAAAGGTTAAGTACAGTTCCTTCTGTGACATTGTATTTTAATGAGTCTAATGTTACCGCAGTTTCAAGAGCTATTATGTTAATAATCTAACCTTACATATGGTCCCCCTCATCCCAAAGGACCCTAAAGTGCCTTAAAAACTCTGATGAGTGTATTGTTGCCAGACATCAGCTGGTGTAAATCAGGGTAGTTCCATTGAGTAATTTGGAGCTATGCTGAATTAAACCAGTGAAGATCCCACCCTACACAAAAGTACTTTCCCATTACTAAACAGCACCCAGCTCTGTGTGAAAAGACAGCAACTGTTTAATAGCATATGGCCACAGCAAAGAAGAATACTCTACTCAGCTGAAACTACAGTGTTAGGAAATAGAGGTATGTAAAATGTAGTTTTAATCCATTTGTATAAATTTTTAGGCCTGAATTGCAATAAGACTTGTCATCATTAGCTTTGTTTTGAGTTTAAACTGTGTCCAGGAACCAGTAGGGATTGAACAGAGCTTTTGGTGGGAGTGCTCCAAAGATGTTTGTGAATTATTTTACTTTTTTCACAAACTTCTTCAGGCTGTTGTTGATGGTAGATGTCAGAGTTTGAGCTAACTTTGATAGAATAGTGTCTCTGAGGGTTGAGTTCATCACATGATGAGAAGAGTTAGCTGATCTCAGCACAGGCAATTTTCACTTGGAGTCAAGGCACCATTCTTCTCTGATTCAGCTGGAAAAATCCAGAATTATTTTTTCCTGGCTCCCGTGTTTGTCTGGCTCTTGCAGAGCCAGAGTCTGTGGCCTTCTGTCAGGCCCTCAGTTACTGAGACCTGACATTTCCTATTTAAGTTGACAGTTATATCCCAGTTTTACAAGGGGAATTATTTCCCTGATATCTAAATTCTCTTGTGAATTAGAGTTGTTCTTGGACAGGTGCCTCAGAGATAGAATGAGAGAAGGTGGATTAGTGACCAGACCCAAAGCCTACTGAAGCCAAGGGAAATGCTTCCATTGATTACAGTGGGTTTTTGATGGGGTCATAAGTGCACAATTCAATTATCACGTAGGTTTTATCTCACTGCCTCTCTCTCTCTCGCCATCCACATGCACAGCCTTTTGTATTGATCGAGCTAAGAAACAACTATTTTCAGCTGCTCTTTTTTATTTACTGACATTATGAACCAGACCCTGAGCTTGTGTAAATCAACATTGCTCCACTAAAGTTAACGGAAACACTCCCTTTGGCTTCAGTAGGCTTTGAATCCAGTTGTGAATCCACCTTGTCACATTGAAGTCAACAGAACTACTTCCATTTATACCAGCTGAGAATCTGTCCCTACATCTGCAGGATACAAATAATCTTTGCCTGGGTAACTTTATGGGAGTGGCCCCATTTAGGAGGAGATGAAATTTCTGTTCTGTTAACAGCCTCCAAAAGAAAAGGACACTTCTTTAAACAAACTAAACAATAAGGTTCTGAGATATTTGCATACTCAATATTATTGTTCACATTAGAAAAACTCTGTGCAATTGTTTCTTTAATCATTTTGATCATACAGATATTTGAGTTGCTGAACAGTATTTCATGTCTCCTCTAGTTATTCCTGATGACTGCAAGTGGCCATTACTTGTTTGCAATAGTGTGCTTCTATCAGATACTTGAACCATCAGCGTGTACTTAATCTATATCTGAGCAAAAGTACCAGAGTCATCGTTCAAATGTTTAGGCCCAATCTGTGGCAGTAAAGGAACTTTGTCATACTTGAGCATCCATCTAAATACAGCATGTTAATGTGGAACCTGAACTTGAAGGAATTCAAAGCATTACTTGTCAAATGCATTTAGGACACTTGTGGGATTGTGCTCTTTATAACTGAACAAATGTACTATAGATGTGCATGTACAACTAATATATACTTTTCCTAAAGTATGGAGGAATGACCAGGGTATCTTTATTCCCTGGAAATTACTGGTTGCTGGAACAACCCCTTGAGCTATTTGCAGCTGGGTGTAAATTAAGCTGTCATGAGGTTGCTCTAGTTTACACAGAAGGGGCTACACTGGAGTCAGGGGGCACAAAATGACTAAACAGCCATTTTTATTCCCTCTCCTTCCTGTCTATGCTCAGCACAGCTCACCTGGACTGGAGGATATAGGCCACAGTTCTTGTCTAGTGACATTTTTGTTTTATTAAAACAGAAGGTTTACAGTGCTAATGACTACAATAATCTCTAGATCCTCAAAAGATATTCAGGTGTCTAACTTCCAATGAATCCTCTGAGGACCTGGGACTGAGCATCCTCAATTTCCAATAGATCCAATGGGATCTAATAGGGGCTGCGGTAAGTGGTGTGGGCTGAGGAATATGCTGGCCGCCCTTCCCACAGCCCACATTGGCCTGGCATGGCAAACCGTGGCCAGTGGGAGCCGCGATCAGCCGAACTTGTAGATGCGTCAGGTAATTAGACCAACCCGGCCCACCAGGACCTTTTCCTAATGGACCATGTGCCAAGGATTGCCGATCTCTGTGCTAGTCTGTCAACCAAATAATGGGAAGATTTGTTTTTGACATTAGCAAAGTGTTATGCCCACATTCTTAGAAATAATTGAATCACATTTGCTGTAACTTTTCAAAAATATTCAGCCTGAGGCAGACACCTAGCTTTGAAAATTTCAGCTTGAACAGTGAAAGTTTGGTGAAATTATAATCAAGAAAAGCATGAGGCAACTTAAACCATAGTTGTTACTCAGGCCTATAAAAAGTAGAAGAAATAGATTCTGCAAAAATCAATAATCTTCAAGGAGTGCATTAGTATATTACACTTGTGTTCCACAACCATAAGAATGCATTTTCTTTAATGGATTCATTTGGAATCAGTGCAGATGTTATGGATATTTACAAAAGAAGTCGCATGTAGTTCGGTATTTTAAATATTGAAATAAAGTGTCCCATTCTTACATTCTGGAAGATGTCACTTCACAGTAAATTAAAATTGCTTCAGACCTCAAGAATCAAAGTGGAAATCAAAATGTATGTGCTGTATAGCCACACTCATGGATATAATTAAAGGTCTGTCAGCACTTTCATTATATAAACCCCATTTTTTAAAGCATTTTATAACTTGGCCATGACATTTTGCTTTAGGCTGCAAGCTGGGATATGAGTTTCCTGCATAGGAATGAATTTTTCTTCCCTGTGAAATTGAATTGGAATTAGATTATCCTCTTGAGTAGGAAAGGGTTAAAAGAACTTTTGTCCAGTTTTTGATGCTCCCTTCACACACACAAGCAAATGACTTTGTACTCCCTTAAAAACATTGCAGTTACTGTCGTTTGCAGGGACAGACTAGACCATGGTGCTTGCCCAATGCTGAAAGCAACATAGACTGAGCAAGTATTGTCCTGTACGTTTGCTTGTTCAGAGTGATCTATGACCATTCTAAGGTAACAGCATGGCTGGAAACTAATTACGGTATATACACCCATGGAAAGCAATCGACTACAAAGGGAGTTTTAAAATACATAAGGAATGTTGGGTTTGTCCCAAATTACTCAACAGTTGATATTTGCACAATGTCAGATTACACATAGAATTCCTATAGCAGTAAGTGTGATAGCTAAGTGAATAGAGGAATTCATGATGAACAATGAATTTTATACAAGCTCTCATTTCTACTGAATACAGTACTTTCATATACTGTTATTTTTTAGAAGAATTATAACCACTGCCGCAGAGCAAGGTAGCTGCTTATCCTAAATACCAGAATTAGTGCAAAATGCATTGCTGATCATTGTAGACTCGGATAAAGTCAAAGGTGATTGTGGTATTTGGGAGGAGTTGTTCAGAGGAGCACCACTCAGGTATCAGGTGGAGGCATTCTGTCTGCAGAGTCTACAGGCAGGGAGAACTCTTGCATGGTTATTGGAGCAGCATGCCAAGGAATGACAAATACCATGTTCTTTTAAAGGATGAAGCAGATTCATTCCCCACTGCTGGCCCCTGAACCTTAGCAGATGCTGTAAGCGAAAGGTAATACTCAGTATGCTCCTGCTCTACCAAGCCAACACTCTAGGTACAGAATATCTACATCCTTGCCAATCCTTCCTGCTCCTCAGCCCCTTACACACCAACCCAAATAGAACCACAAGTGTTCTCACAAGCAAAAGATAAATAGTACACACTTTATTTATCTGTGACTAAATGTCATCATAAATCCAGTGACATGACAGAAAGACTTGCTTTAAATTTCATTAGTAGTTAGAGTAAATGTTTCACTGGAAAACTCATTGAGCATTAAATCATAGGTTAAAATGTTATCAGGGCCTGTTCTGTCTCTATCGCCACATGTTAGGGTCACACCGGAAGGGCTCCAAGGGGAACTCTTTCAGGAAGTTAAGTGTCACATGTGACAAGGACATGAGGAGAATCAGCGGTGGCAGTTCAAATTGGTGCATCATGTTAACATATTTATATATGCAGTAACATATAGTAACATATTTCTCTGGCAATTTCCTCCTGGAAAACAGCTAAGAAGACTTTCATTTGAGTCCTTGACTTAAGATTCAAGGAAGGCTGAACTGTTACCTTTACATTTTGTATATGGTGCCCAGAAACCAGAGTGATAGCTGTATCAGGGACTGAGTCCTGCAAGGTGCTGAGCTCTCCTGCAAGTTGCAGAAGCATCCTCAATTCCCAGCGCAATTAGTTGGGATTGAGAGGATTCAGCTCCGCACATGATAACCTCGTACCTTGCTGGGCTGCCCTCTCGAAACATTTAGATAGAATGTGTCCATTACAGATGAGGTTTTAGAAACACATAGGCATTAGGCACCCAGCTCCCACTGACTTTTCAATCACGACTGGGTGTCTTTCTGCCCTTTGTGCCTTTGAATGATTTATTTTTAAGTTAATTCTTGTGCTTAAGAAAAATCCTGCATTGACCAGAATGAAGCATGTAGTCTTGTGTGTGTCTACATCATAGCCAGCACTGGTGCAAGATTTCCTATTATTGTATATCAACCCAGATCTGGAAGAACTCGAGGACTTGGAGAGGAGATAATTCTCTGTGTCCACTCAGTCCTTGACATGCTTATCAATGATGATGCTGATTTAGGAACTGTATGGACAATAGCCAACTAGGACTTGGGCTGAAACAATCAATTTATTTCATACAGTGAAAGACACTGAAATAGTGGTAGAGAATTGTGGACAATATTAGCTTGCCTCAGATCTCAATGCATATGAAGTACATATGAAAGGCACCATATATTTTGATAGCAATCCGCTAGTGGTCTAGTCATGTTAATTTTCCATTGTATACAAAAAAGTTACATTCAGCGCAATGCTAATGTGAGACTACCATTCCCAAAGCTATTTTGGATTTGGTTACACTTACAGGTCCTGAGCCCACTGAGGAGGGTTATCATGTAAAATGAGAGGTACTGCTACTGTAGAAGAATGCATTCTGTCACCGTCACAAGCTCTGACTTCCAATACCTACCTGTGTGGAACAGCAGGGTCTTCATAGTCCAAAGAGTAGAAAATTACAATCTCCCTGGTATCTAGAAGGCCAAACATGAAAGAACATGACAGTGTTGATTTTACAAGGCATGTTGAGGCAACTGAAACAGAGCCATTAAGAAATGCAGAATCTGAAGGACTGTGGGGGCAGAGGTGGAGGAATTGCTATAAATGCTCATTTGAAGGGAAGAGTCATTTAAGTATAAGCATCATATCCTGTGTCAAGATTCCTTCCCCACTCTGAACTTTAGGGTACAGATGTGGGGGACCTGCATGAGAAGCTCTAAGCTCAATTAACAGCTTAGATCTGATCTGGCTGCCACCACCTCCAAGCACTCCCTTCCGTAGGTAGCCTTGAGAGACTTCACCAATTTCCTGGTGAACACTGATCCAAACCCCTTGGAACTTAAAACAAGGAGAAATTAGCCATCCCCCCTCCTTTCTCCCACCAACTCCTAGTGGATCCAAATCCAACCCCCTTGGATCTAAAAACAAGGAAAAATCAATCAGGTTATTTAAAAAAAGGCTTTTAATTAAAGAAAAGAAAGGTAAAAGAAAACCCTCTGGGAGAGATTAGCATATCAGCTACTCTCACAGACAACAGATTCAAAACACAGAGGATGTTCCCTTGGGCAAAAACTTAATTATACCAATGAAAATACCCAAATACTCAATTTGATTCTTCCTCTAATTGGTTCTTGGCCTCTAACACTGGCTTTCCAAATAGAAAACTGGTGGAGGCAAGATTCTTCCTGGTACTTCATGGGGCTGTTCTTTCCTTGGCTTGTGGCTTGTCAGCTGCAGCTGTCCTTACCTAGCTGGAACTAGCCAGCGTCAGCTCATTTGAGTTCTGACAGCTTTCTCTTCAGGCAGGTTACAAAGAAATAAACATAAACCTATTTATTCCTTTCTAAAAACTTACTACTCTGATAAGTAGTAAAAACTTACTACTCCTTGATCTTTTTCACTCTGGCTGAAACTGAAGAACTAACTAAACAAAGGAAACTTCCCTCCTTCCTTTTGAAACATCTTGTTCCCCCATTGGTTCCTCTGGTCAGGTGTCAGCTAGGCTAGGTGAACTTCTTAACCCTTTACAGGTAAAAGAGGCATTAACCCTTAACTATCTGTTTATGACATCCTGTTCCAAAGTCAATTGAAGTCAATGAGAGTCTTTTTCACTGGGTAGTGTCTGTGTTGAGTTCTTTGAGTGAAATGTAAAAACCTGAAGTCCTCTGTGATTCAAATAGCTACTAATGATCCCATGGGACTTTCTGCGAGAACACGACTAGCCTTGGTACCCTTAGCTAAAATCCCCACACAGAGTCTGTTTTGCAGGGTACTGGTTAGCTGCCACAGGCATCCTCAATTCCAGAGGCAGGTGTATTTGCTTCCTGGTGCATATTTACTATTTGGGACCCTTTCAGGTGAACAGTGCTTGATAAGAGTAAATTTACATCTGATTAGGGGTATGGAATGGCTTCCATATGAGAAGAGATTAATAAGACTGGGACTTTTCAGCATGGAAAAGAGATGACTAAGGGGGGAGATGATTGAAGTATATAAAATCATGACTGGTGTGGAGAAAGTAAATAAGGAAGTGTTATTTACTCCTTCACATAATACAAAAATTAAGGGTCACCAAATGAAGTTAATAGGCAGCAGGTTTAAAACAAACAAAAGCAAGTATTTCTTCACACAACTCACAGTCAACCTGTGGAACTCCTCACCAGAGGATGTTGTGAAGGCCAAGACTATAACAGGCTTCAAAAATAACTAGATACATTCATGAAGGATAGGTACATCATTGGCTATTAGCCAGGATTTGCAGGGATGATGTCCTTAGCCTCTGTTTGCCAGAAGCTAGGAATGAGTGACAGGGAAAGGATCACTTGATGATTATCTGTTCTGTTCCTTCCCTCTGGGGCACCTAGCATTGGTCACTGTCAGAAGACAGGATACTGGGCTAGATGTATCTTTGGTCTGACCCAGTATGGCCATTCTTATATTCTTATGATAACATTATTAATAAAAATAACCAATACTATTTTTAATTTGAGGTAACTTCCTTACTATTTCAGTAATGTAATGAGTAACTGAAATGAAACTTGCTAATGACAACTCTATCATGCTTAGTAATCAACACTTAATTCAGTGTGCTATTGTTTCTTCAAGGATAGTTTCCTTAATATTCAAAAGTGTGTGCATTTTGGTAATGAACTCCTAGAGTTAGATTCTCACAGCAAGAGGAGGGGCTGCCAGTTGCATCTCTCTGACTTTGAGCCACCTGGTCCCAGTGTACATTAGAGCTACAAAGGAGCAGCTCTAATTTATGCCACTGGCAAAATGTCCTCCATCAAGGATCTTATATCAGTGGAGGATCAGGTATGGTGCAGCTCCACCCTGTCACATCCCTCCTTGTCCCTTCACACTCCTGACATGCAGCTTCCCTTCTTATGACAGAAGGGAGAGAGAGAAAAGGGACATGGTTGGTGCATGAGGCAACTATGTCACCTCAGTAAGCATTACACCAGTGAGGACTTCCCCTGTACAAAGGTGTTCTCTGCTGGCATTCTCCAGCTGCTCTAAGTCCACTTCACGCTATTCGTGAATCAGTGAACCTGCTCATGCCTTGATCTTCCCTCTTTGGAGGGGAGGAAAAAGGGGATTGTCTTGCAAAAATACAGTGGACCAGATTCTCAGCTGGTGTAAATCAAAGTCAATCAAGCTATATCGATTTATGCCAGCTGAAGATCTGGTCCAATGTAACCAAAATTCTTGCATCTGTATCATAAAAGCATCAGGTAATGTATGATACTCTGCTGACTTCTGAGTCTTACAATGTTCGTTCTGAATCACCGCTTTGGGAATGTTGATTTTCCAGATCTAGTATTAGAAGGCTGTTCAATAATATATTAATAATATAACTCATTTTACAATGTGGCTTATGGGTAATATGCTGTCAGACTCTCAGTAAAATATATCCTCTGAAACATTTCAGTAATATTAAAAAAAAATGCTTTGATTCTGTCATAATCCCTTGTGTGTAAACTACAAACTTCAGAACAAATTGTACAATGCCTTTCTTTTATATGTCTATAAAATACTATATATGTATTACCATTCAACCAATAAAATTAAATTTCAGCCTAAGCAACCTGACTGTTTTTTCCAAAATAACCAGGACTGCGTTGCATACTCCTTCTCAAATAAACAAGGTTAAATGATGTTTAAGTATGCAAGATAAAATAAATCCTTATATTACAGTTAACAATGAATGGTTAATTACATTGGCCAGCCATTAGTCAAATCTACAGTAATTTTTCATGAAGGCCAAGGGACTGATTTTCATGCTAACTTGTTCATGCTAACTTGAAGCTGAAGGTGTGCAATATTTCTGAAAAATCATGCCATGTGGCAGAGATCAGAATCTGGCCCACCATCTCTATTCCAGGTGCCTTGTTTGGCCAATGTTATGCAGATGTCAGACTAGATGATCCGAATGGTCCTGTCTGGACTTAAATCTGTTAATTGTTTCCAAAAATCAGGGTGACATTTTCTGGCTAACTTGCATCAAGGTTGCACCAAGTACAAATGAAAGCCGAATTTGGCCTTAAGGGCCTGATCCTCCAACCCTTATTCTTGCAAGTCGTCCTCTTGCAATCATACTCACTACTACTTATGAAAAAGGCTAAACATCTAAAATTCTACTACATTTGAATTCATGCATTCAAGGTGTTGCATTCAAGGTGTCTCCCTCACAGAATATATTTGTCACTTATCATCTGTTGTATTTTTATAGGTGCAATGGCATTCTGCTTACTTATAAAACACATTGCATTGTACTTCGGATATTCACATGTTGCCAAGGGACTTGTCCAATATGCAGAAAGGACTTAATAGTGTAGATTTTTTACATCTACTTGTCCCACTGAAATCACTGGGACTTTGGGTGCACAAGGAAAGCAGGTTCAGGGCCTGAATTCCCAAATTACAGCCCCAGTTTAGCAGTTTTAGTACCCATTTCCTTATTACCTTCATTTATAGAAAATGCTCTGTAAATGTCGAAAAATTCATAATGGACTTTAAAAGTAAGGACAGTAGATCCTAAAGAGACATTGGATTGAAAAGTGTAGTGCGGGTTACAGAAATAAAAGATCAGTTTCACTTCCTAAAGGCAACAGCTGTCTCTGTTCCAAATGGTCACAAACACAATCTCTTCCAGTATTTCCCCAAAATAGACTTTGTGCCAGATTCTGATCTCAGCTGCATGACTGGAATGAAAGTAGCCTCAGATTTACATCAATGTTACTGAAATCAAAGTCTGGCCTATTCAATTAAGCAAAAGAGAAAAGCAAATAATTTCAGTATTTTATTAATCTAAATACTTTAAAAAGCAATCATTTGAAACCAGATATAATCTCATGTTCTCAGAGCAGGAAGCTAAAGAGATGCTGTGTTGAAGGCAAAACCAGAATACTCCGAAAAGAAAAGTTTCTGAAATACTGAAAACAGTTGCAGTTATGTTTCATCTACTAGGAAATGTTCTTCAGGCTGAAAGGAAAAATAGTCAGTCTCCTTCTCTCTCTCTCTCTCTCTCAGAGCTTGTCTATACCACACAACTTTTAGCAACAAGGCTGTGTCGCACAGCCTTGTCGATAAGTCAGCATGTGTAAATGCTCTTTGTTGGTACTTTATCAGCACTTTTGCCAACAAAATACTTTCAGCCCCATAAGCAGCATTAGCTTTGTCAGCAGGCGAACGCTCCTGCAAACAAAGTCGAGTTCACACTGCCACTTGCATCGGCAAAACTTTTGTCTTTCATAGGAGGGCTTTCTTAATTCCCTGTGAAAGACAAAAGTTTTGTGGACAACTTCACAGTGTAGACAAGCCCTCAGAAGAGTGAGCAGCACTTGAAATGTCACCTCCAATATGTTTCTGGTTTTAGTGACTATTTTATTATTAACTCTTCTTTATACTTTTAAAAATGTTCCTGACTTATAAAATGTCTTATCATAAAGAAAAAAAAATCAATCATTACCCATCATGGGCATAGCTAGTGAGATCAGTACACTTGCTACATGGTCAGAATTTGTTTATACCCAAATGGAAGACATAGTAAATACTCTCACAAAGAGAGGGGCCTCATTGTTTACATTCTGGATGTTCATGGAATTGGTCCCAATACCTGATCTGGGAGTTATTTTTTCCTTGTCTTTGGCAGCAACAACGATGTGGAAGTGGTAAAGTACGTAAAAGAAGCAAGATTTGTACTTAGAAACAATGAGCCTAATTCTATAACCTTACTCAGGCCTGTTCTACACTCTGCGTTTAAACCGATTTTAGCAGTGTTAAACCTATTTAACGCTGTACCTGTCCACACAACGAGGCCCTTTATATCGATATAAAGGGCTCTTTAAATCGGTTTCTGTACTCCTCCCCAACGAGAGGAGTAGCGCTAAAATCGGTATTACCATATCGGATTAGGGTTAGTGTGGCCGCAAATTGATGGTATTGGCCTCCTGGCGGTATCCCACAGTGCTCCACTGTGACCGCTCTGGACAGCAATCTCAACTCGGATGCAGTTGCCAGGTAGACAGGAAAAGCCCGGCAAACTTTTGAATTTCATTTTCTGTTTGTCCAGCATGGAGCTCTGATTAGCACAGGTGGTGATGCAGTCCCAAATCCAAAAAGAGCTCAAATGGATGCTCACGGAGGAGGGAGGGGGCAGAGGACTCCAGCTATCCCACAGTCTTCACAGTCTCCAAAAATCATTAGCATTCTTGGCTGAGCTCCCAATGCCTGTAGGGTCAAACACATTGTCCAGGGTGGTTCAGGGTCTATCTCGTCAATTTACCACCTCTCCCCTTCCATGATAGAAAAGGGGGAAAAAATCATTTCTTGACTTTTTTATATGTCACCCTATGTATACTGCATGCTGCTGGTAGACAGGGTGCTGCAGCAGTAAACAGTAGCATCCTCTCTCCTCCCCTCCCCGGTGGCAGATGGTACAGTGCAGTAGGACTGATAGCCATCCTGGTCATGAGCCCGTGAGTGCTCCTGGCTGGTCTCAGGTGAGGCTGGCCGGGGGCATCTGGGTAAAAACAGGAATGATTCCCGGTCATTCCCAGTAGATGGTACAGAACGGCTGGTAACCATCCTCGTCATAGCAACTGAGGGCTGAGCTCCATCAGCCCCCCTCCTTTCACGTCTAAAGAAAAGATTCTGTACTGCCTGGACTATCATAGCAGCGGGATGCTGGGCTCCTCTCCCCCACACCACTTAATGTCCTGCCTGGACTATCATAGCAGATGGAGGCTGCCTCCCCCTCATTTTATCTCACTAACAAGTCAGTGTTTCTTATTCCTGCATTCTTTATTACTTCATCACACAAATGGGGGGGGGACACTGCCACGGTAGCCCAGGAAGGTTTGGGGAGGAGGGAAGCAACGGGTGGGGTTGTTGCAGGGGTACCCTCTAGAATGGCATGCAGCTCATCATTTCTGCAGGATCTGACACAGAGCAGCTGTGCTCTCTGATGCACTGGTTCTCTAGTACACTTGCCCCATATTCTAGGAAGGACTGACTCTATTTTTAGATACCATAAAGGAGGAATTGACTCAGGGAGTCATTCCCATTTTTGTCTTTGCGCCCCCGGCCGACCTCAGCCAGGGGCACCCATGACAGCAGCAGACGGTATGGAACAACAGATAACCATCATCTCATTGCCAATTTAGAATGGCAGCAGACGGTACAGAACAACAGATAACCGTCATCTCATTGCCAATGTACAATGGCTCAGCAGATGGTACAGAATGACTGATAACCATCGCTGCTGTCATGCAAAGGCAAATGAATGCCTCTGTCAGCGGCATCCAGTACACATACGGTGACAGTAAAAAAAAGCTGAACAGGCTCCATGGTTGCTGTGCTATGGCATCTGCCAGGGCAATCCAGGGAAAAAGGGTGCAAAATGATGGTCTGCCGTTGCTTTCCCAGAGGAAGGAATGAGAGACGATATTTACCCAGAACCACCTGGCACTGGGATCTCAGCCCAGAATTCCAAGGGGCGGGGGAGAGTGCGGGAACTATGGGATAGCTACGGAATAGCTACCCACAGTGCAATGCTCCGGAAATCGATGCTAGTCTCGGACCATGGACGCACACCACCGAATTAATGAGTTTAGTGTGGCCGCGTGCACTCAACTTTATACAATCTGTTTTACAAAACCGGTTTATGTAAAATCGGAATAATCCCGTAGTGTAGATGTACCTGCAGTGTCAGTAGTACTTGCTCATGCCAACTGCTCCACTGAGTTCAGATCTGTTCTTGTTCTGTCCCCATCACCACAGTGTCTGAGTGTATCAATGGGAATACGTGAGTGAGTGAGTGAGTGCTGCTCGGTGCAAGGGTTGCAGAATCAGGCCCCTTGCGAAAAGTAATCTTGTTGAACTTACTTCTCCCACCCTTTCTTATGTTGAAGAGCATCTTAATTCATGAATAATAGTGCACTCTTTATTCCTAGACTGCAAAGGAGGCCAACAGCATTATCCTTGTTCTACAGATGGGGAAGCCAAGGCACAGAGACTTGCTCCAGGACAAACAATGGCAGACCTGAGACTAGAATCCAGGTTGCCTAAATACCAATCTACTGTACTATTCACTAGACCAGTCATGGGACTATTTGTATAGTGAAGTACTACTCCTCCTGTGTAAGTGTGGCAACAGATGGCTCTACAGGATTGTACAAAATCCTGTCCTACAAATTGTATAGATATGTGATTCCTTGTAGTATATTCCTACATAATCCATCTCCACATACTCCTGTTTTATGAACACATTGTGACTGAGCCACAAGCTACTAATTTCATCAATCCCCTCCCCACCAACCATCCTGGGTTGAGACACAGGTGCATCCCCCTCCCTTGGCCAATTCGGGGAAGGCATGGAAACTCTTTGAAGGAACTTCATCCAGGAAATGATCTCTGAATAGCCAGTGGCCAGAGCAGGATGGGCTAGGCAGGTGGTATGGCTATCTGAGAGCAGAGCAGAGAAACTGAATTGTGGCTAGAGGAGTTGTACAGTGCTCTGAGAGCAGAGCAGTGAAGCAGGCTATAGAGAAGCAGAGGAGCTGCAGGTAGAGCAAAAAGCTGGCAAAGGGAGCAAAACCTAAGGCACCACCTGTACATCAGGGTCTGAGTACTGTATGTTGCAGATGGCTAAAGGTCTGTGCAGTTCTTGACTGGCTAAGCAGCAGTTCTGCAGAAAAGGACCTGGAGATTACAGTGGATGAGAAGCTGGATATGAGTAAACAGGATGCCCTTGTTGCCAAGAAGACCAACGGCATATTGGGCTGTATTAGTAGGAGCATTGCCAGCAGAACAAGGGAAATGATTATTTCCCTCTACTAGGCACTGGTGAGGACATATCTGGAGTATTTTGTCCAGTTTTGGTCCCCCCACTACAGAAGGGATGTGGAAAAATTGGAGAAAGTCCAGTGGAGGGCAACAAAAATGGTCCTGCCTGCGGACGGTCGGCTGCTCCCGCAGCTCTGGTGGAGCTGCTGCAGTCGTGCCTGCGGGAGGTCCACCGGAGCTGTGCGAGCAGCCGACCGTCCACAGGCACCACTGTGGCAGGTCCGCTGGAACCGCCTGCTGCCCCCTCCAGCAAAATGCCACCCACCAATAATTCTGGTGCCCTAGGCGATTGCCTAGGCCGCCTAAATGCAAGCGCCGGCCCTGCTTACAAGGAGAGACTAAGGGAACTGGGGTTATTTAGTCTGCAGAAGAGAAGAGTGAGGGGGGATTTGATAGCAGCCTTCAACTACCTGAAGGGGGGTTCCAAAGAGGATGGAGCTTGGCTGTTCTCAGTGGTGGCAGATGACAGAACAAGGAGCAATGGTCTCAAGTTGCAGTGGGGGAGGTCTAGGTTGGATATTAGGAAACACTATTTCACTAGGACGGTAGTGAAACACTGGAATGCGTTACCTAGGGAGGTGGTGGAATCTCCATCCTTAGAGGTTTTTAAGGCCTGACTTGAGAAAGCCCTGGCTGGGATGATTTAGTTGGTGTTGGTCCTGCTTTGAGCAGGGGGTTGGACTAGATGACCTCCTGAGGTCTCTTCCAACCCTAATATTCTATGATTCTATGAAGCAGCAAAGAGGGATCTGAAGGGACCTCTCTGGGACACAGAGCCAGTGGCAAGCTCAGGGTCATGAAAAAGGCTATTGCAGAGTGCCGTATCCCCTGGGGATTAGTGTGATCAGTGGTCTGTGACCAGCCATCAGACCCAAGAAAAAGGCTATTGTCCTTTTAAAGAACTACTATATACATTCAGGGACCAATGGGAAAGCTTTTAGTCTAGCTGCCTGTACAGCTAGAGCAGCCCACTAGTAGGAGCTGTGCAGGAAGTGCAGCATCACGGAAACAATGAAGAAGGGGCCCCAGCAAGACACACCATGACAGATCCTGGCCAAGAAGCTTGTAAATCAACTATTTGGCTTTTGGAGAGGAATAGACTGGAGCAGGGCTCAGGTCCTATGGGGTGTTCTGCAGGGGCAAATTTAGGAAATGCTAAACTTGAAATCTAACAGCTTAAGTCACAGTACCTAAGGTATCAGCAATCTCTCCTTTCTTTCAGCCTCTTTAATATCCCTTTCCTTTAGCTGTGTGTGGGTGTTTATTAGGATCCCCCATGGTTAGTGCAATAGATTTAGCAGCTGAAACATCTTCAGCACTTTCTTCTGAGTTATGACACACCTGGCTGGCATGCTACTAAGTCCCCTGGTGTACCACAACACTGAGCACCTTAATCAATTACAACATCTTGTGACCTCTCATTGACCCCACTGTGCTTAAATAGATATTGTTTTTTCAGGTAAGACTACACGGTAAAATTTTCAAAAGTACCTGAGTGACTTAGGTTTAACCATTACAGAGCCTAAATATCATTGACTTGAAGGTTGAGATGGTTAAGGAAGCTAAGGCCTGTTTGTTTGAAGGTAGGGTTGATATCTTGGAGTTATAGTTAATGCCCATGGAAAGTCTTACATAGATTCAATGGGTATTTAAATCAATCTCTTCTCGTTTTAGGATTAGATTTTTAGAAGTGCCTATGGAAGTTTAGGTGCCCGACCCTCATTGACTTTCAACGGTCATAGGGTAACTCCCTTCCTTAGGGGTCTTTGAAAATCCGACCCTTAATTTTGAGAGGTGTTTTCGCATAGGATGTTTATAAGTTTGAACTGGTTTAGAAAGAGAACAGGGTAGGCTAAATTTAGGATTTAGTTATTAAAAGCCATTCTGACACTCTGCCAAGGTAAATCACATATTTGGAAAGGACACTACACAGAAATTTTTTGCTGGGGTAAACTCCTTCTGAGGGTTCACCACTACTGTCTTCTAATACTTTTTCCCTTTTCCCACCTTTTGTTGTGTTCATAGTGTTAATCATGCCCTAGATTTGTAAGCAAAATGTCTTTAAAATCAATATCAAATTTGTATTTCTTTCTAAAGAAATCATCTTCTTAGAATCAGCATTTTCTGCACATAAATGTAGAGGATTTTTTTACGGATCTCTTTGTAGTCTTTCTTTACAGTCTGTTTCATAATCCAGAATTGGTTCAGAGGTTTTGTAAATCACACCATTATCTGAATGCAATAAAAAGTATGTGGCTGTGTTAGCTGAGCAATGCAGTAAACTGACAAACACAATAGTTAAAATGTACATGAATTTTTTTTCCCTGTGCCTCTTTAAATGCACTCTTTGGACAGAACATACTGCAAGCCTAAATGATTCATATGAAAGCAGATCATGTAAACTAAGCCTGTGTAGTCATCCACTTCCAAACGTCAAAAAGATTTTCTGAATTCTGTTAAATCCTCAGATATAGGTTTCCAAGCCATTTTCATATGATTACATTCATTTTTTATAATATGTTATAGGTGTAAAAATTGTTGTTTTACAGCATTGAAGTCCTGGCTTTATTAATAAGGAGAAAATCTGTTTCCTATTTGTTCACTCTCCTGTTCAGAATTAAATGCCAGTGGAAGAAAATCTGTTCCCCAGATCTCCACCACATGAGAAAATTAGGGTGGCCCTGGCTATGTGCAGCAAGTCACATGCAGTAGGGAAAACTTGTGTTATTTCACTCCAGTGATAACTATAAAAAGGTTTCTTGTCTGGAGAGCAGAGGGGTGTAATTACATTATGTATGAGGCCACATTTTTACTCTGTCTCTAGTTCTGTATTTGCAATCACCTGCAGGTTAAAATTACAAGAACAATCAAATGATAGAATTTAAACATATTAATACTTGGGGTTCAATGCTCAGCACATTCTGAGTTCCTTCAGCTCCCAGCTGAGGCAGCTTGGAGGAGACCACTCTGCACATCAATTAGTTAGACATAATAACATCAAAATCTAGCTGTTACACATGCTGTTACGGTCATCTGAGCTAGGAAGGTAATTGGCTACTGCTCAACCTCCATGGAAATTTCATTTACTATTCATGAAGGTCAAGAGGTACAGAGAAAATTTCACTCTGTGCAGACACTTGGATAGGTGGGATGTGTCCTATGTATTTATAATACTCCTTATTTCAGGCTACGCACTGTTTTCATTTACAATGGTTCAACCTCACTGATTTCAGGTGGATTACAGCAGCACAATGTGGTCCTTGGTGTTCATGAATGTGTTGGTCCACCATGTTGTTTGTGAAGGCAGCCATGGTTACCACACACACGAATCTTGTCTTCTTGGTGCCCTGTGTAAGGCCGACAGACTCTGTTTGTCAGAGGGCGGGATTGAACCTGGGACCTCAGTGCATGAGCCTCTACGGCATGAGCTAAAAGGCAACTGGCTGTTAGCTAAGGCTGTAGAGCAAACTCATTAATGTCTCTCTCTAAGTGGTCTTGGTGCTACTAGATGGGACTGAACACCACACCCAGGAGGTGTGTGGGTTCCACCTGCAGAGTTTTAAGTTGATGACGGTAAGATGATAGGCCATGGCCCATCTTTGGGAATTCCCATTCCATGTAGAGTGGTGGGAATAAGGCTCAGTGGATGAGTGATTTTCACTAGCTTTTAATAGCTCATAAAATAAAACAAAACATGTTTATCAAGCATCTTTACATGTGACCATCCAAAGTTACCATTATTATAAAATCAGGCAAAATAATACAGATGAATCGTGGGTGTGATTAAAAAGAAAATCTTTAACCTCGAAGAGAAAGTTGGTGAAGCCAGAAAAACACAGAGTTTCGGATGGCAGCTTATAATATAAAATATTTTGGTCACTTTTGTCTGGTCTTGAATCTTCGGAAGCCAGAACACTTGGAAGGGCTAGCCAGTATATTTCAAGGAAGTTTGACAAATATGGTGTCATTTTGTGAAAGGCTTCACATATGGCGGAAGGGGAGGGACTACAGTTCTGGAATTAAACTAACAAAGAAGAAGCCTGTGTAATGTTCCAAACTTGTGGATAACCCTGTGTTTTTATCATTGCTGCCACAGGAGTCATGGATTCTGCTATTTTCTTGTTTATTTGTTTTTTAATACGTGGCCTTTTATATTTTTTTCCATTTTTCTGGGAATCTGTCTGAATGGGAATGTAACAACTGAATGAGTATCAGAGAACTTTGAGAGCAGCACAATTCAATGCTGAGCTGAGTAGGGAAAAAGAAGAGGTTAGCAACTCAAACCATCAGACAAATTTTCGGAGGAAATCTTTAATTTGTCCAGGATTGGTGAAGTTTCTTTCAAAAGGATAAGAAATGTATCAGCTTGCAAGATTAGTTTATATTTACAAAGTGTGGCTCTGGCATGGGTTCCTACTGGTACAATCCTTCTGTGAGCTGCACATGGCAGATCCCTGTAAGTATATGAAAAAACCTGCCCACATGACAGTAAAATGGCCATTCTCTTGGAACAATTTATCTGATGCTAGACAAGCATGCTATTGTGTTCCACAGCGATGAGTGATTACCGTAATGTTGGTATTTAAATGAAATTCGTATTCAAGAACACAGTTTAGACTATCACGTTCAAATATCATTTGATTAAACTAATAGGTTAATCATCTTCACAAAGTCTTCCCCGATTTCCACCAGGACCCAGATTCTCTCGCATTTATCTATAGCCTTCTATAGAGAATGGGATGAAGACGAGGCACCTGGTGGCCCACTGTGAAGCTCCATCCATTGAAAAGAACAATTCTTAGATGCATCTTATCCACCTACTTCAACAGTTTCAGAAGGGTCTGGATCTCTTGACAGAACTGTGTCGACACCTGCAGAGATTGGAAATGATTCAAGAACGGATACAGAAATGTCTGGGCAATAGGAATAACAAATGAGACGCATTACAATACTTCAAACAAGTTTGTCTAATGGCAATAAATTGCTGTTTTAATTCCTGGAAATAACTGATTTCCTTTTTATAAAAATATGCATTAAATCTCTAGGTCCAGTCTTGAAGTTCTACAGTTTTTACACAGACGAACTGCAGGCAAAACACCCATTGACTTCAGTGTGATTAATAATCAAGGACATTAAGCAAAATCATTTAACTTTAAAAGGAAAATTGAATAGGAGTCAAGCTTTTTTTTATAAAATAGTTACATATCCTTCTACAAAAAATGTCACTGATTTGATTTAGTTATAGTATCAGAGTGAAATTCTATCCTCTGAGTTTCACTTGCAAGCCAAGTAAAAGAGTTGTGTTTAAGAGAGTAAAAGCATAAACTCCTGATCTACTGATGTTCTGCCTTTCCCAAAAATACAACTCTTCATACCTGCACTCCTGTATCTTTTTGTCCGTGAACCGAAAAAGACACACAAAAAAGAGACCCACAGGAATAAAGAGCTAGTATACACCTTGCAACTCCCAAGATTTGGTCCTTAATTGGCCATTTTGTCCCTAATGTTTCAGACAAACATTTGATGTGATTCAGGTACACGTGTCCCTGATTAGCAGTTACCCAGTTTCAGATAACGAGACAGGCATTCTTCTCCCTGTGTGGCAAAGGACACTTTTAGTCTATAGATGACCATAAAAAATTAAATTTACCCCAGTTGCAGAGGCCCTCTTCACCATTTAAGCCCTGCATAAGGAAGAGATATACATGCTGGTACCTCTCATAGACTCATAGAATGTCAGAGTTGGAAGGGACCTCAGGAGGTCATCTAGTCCAACTCCCTGCTCAAAGCAGGACCAATCCCCCAGACAGATTTTTGCCCCAGATCCCTAAGTAGCCCCTCAAGAACTGAACTCACAGCCCCAGGTTTAGCAGGCCCATGCTCAAACCACTGAGCTATCCCTCACCCCCAACCCCTACACACCATAGAAAAGGTCTCCATGCTGTCCCCGTGTTGTCTGCTATGGAAAGGTGGCTCCACACCAGGAGAGAATCTAGGGAACAGTATTTACAGAGATCCAATGGCCTTGACACTCCATCCAACTAGCACAAAGGAGCTGCAACTACTATTCCAGCTCATTGCCTAAAGCAGTAGCTGTAAAGTGAAAGGTAGGTTGGCGCTATACAGACACCCCGTAGTCTGGCTCTATTTTGCATGGGTTAGATTTCGACTCCCCAACTCTATTGTACTCCACCAAAATAGAGCTCGCTTACTTGTGCTTTATTTGAGTGAATTACTCTCGAAGGGCACATATATATATGGCAAGGCTGAATGATCACATTTGAAGAACACATGGGCAGAATATCACACAGACTGTAAATTATGAAGTTTGAGGCCAGCGTTTGGATATTTATCACTGTCATAGTGTGCAGAGGTGGATGACAACTCATGAACCATGTGATTTTCTTCATGTTCAGTTACATACATATTTCCATTAACATTTGTATTTATAGCCAGTCCATTGCTTTTCCAGTGTATAGACCTAAAGATTCAACAGTGACTTGCTTGTGCCAACAGAAAAAATCTATGTTGCATACCTGAGGGTCATCCATATTATCTAAGAAAGTGTAAGAAGGCAGTATGAGAATATCCATTTTCTCCGGCCTCCAGCTGCAAGGAGTAGTTTGGGCTTTTCAAAGTCCAAAGCTGAAAAGCAACACTGCTGGTGCCTGATTTTTTCAAAGTTAACAATATGCCAGTGAAGTACATTATCATATTCTGTTACTATTTTAACAGTGGTAATTTTAACTGTCCTAGATATCTGAGAAATGCAGCCTATGATTTCTTCTTATTTTAAATGCTGGTTTGATGTGCACTATGAAAATTCAATTAGGAAAAAATCAATTTTAGCATGTGGTTTGCACAGAGAATATTTTAGATGGTAAAATCAAAGAAAGAATATAACAGTAATTTAATTTAAAACCTCTGGGTATGATGGCAGGGGAAATTTTAGCAGTAAATGCTTGTTTAGAAAAAGGGAGTTTAATTAATGATTATGTAGCAAGTCCTGTTCTTGCTCCATATAGATACAGCAGTCTACCAGTGCAAAGCAGTTTGAAGAATCTTGATGTTTCATCCGAATTGTTCCATCCAAATTGTTCCAATGCCCAATTCAGCAAAGCACAAATGTGTTAGTGAAATCAGAGAGATTGCTCCTGTACATAAAGTTATGCACATAATTAAGTGATTTGATGGATTTTGCATTTACCTCATTTCAAGCACTCAAAAAGTCCCACTGTTTAAAGCTAGGTAGCTGCTTAAGTTACTCACCGAAGCAGAGTCCTAGGCCTCAGTTCAGGAAAGCACTGAATGGGGGCCTTGGTGCTGCAGAAGTGAAGAAAGAAAGCTTTGAAAGATCTGGCATCGACGCTGGTACCTTTGGAAGTGAAACATCCAGAAAGATATTAATGGAGAGAAGCTATAAGGAAAATGAACAAGTAAGAGAAAGAGATGACCCAAGTAATGCAAAAGGTGAGAGTTGATGTCATGGGCACAGGCTGAACATACCATTGGGGAAGGCGAGCCCCTGTCCCCTCCCCCTCTGCCCAAGACCACGCACCTCCCCTTACATTCCTCTCCTCTGCCAGAGCCTGGAGTACACATCTCTGTGCCCGCTACCCCCCGCCCACGCTCCCAGCCCCAGCACTGGGCAGGTGAGTGGCACGACTGAAGCAGCCCCAGCTCTGGGTGGGCAGTGTGGCCAGGGTGGGCAGCATGGCTGGAGTACCCCCAGCCCCTGAGCGCCAGATGGGCAGTGTGGCCAGAGTACCCCCAGCTCCATCACTGGGCAGGCGACATGCTGGATGCCCCCAGGCCCAGTGCCAGGTGGGCAACACAGCTGGAGTGCCCCCAGCCTCAACACTGAGCTGGCAGCATGGCCAGAGTGCCCCCAGTCCCATCCCTGGAACACCAGGTGGGTGCTAAGCACCCCCAGCCCCAGGGTGCTGGATGGGTGACGCAGTGTCAGCACCCCCAGCACCAGGCAGATGGCGGGGTGGCTCAGTGTGGCCTCAGCCCCAGCACCCCCAGCCCCAGCCTGCCTGCCCCAGCCTCTCAACCGCAGAAGGGAACTGAAACAGGCAGGAGGGTCTGGGGGTGGACCATAGGCGGAGCCACATCAGGCTGTCTGGGGAGGCACAGCCTTCCCCGGCCTATGCTGCCTGCCGCCCACATTTGATGCATAAAGAATAAAAAAGCCGCCCTAACTTCACAAAAAGGGTTGTGATATGGCTCATAGGTTTTATAAAATACATGCTTTTGGAGTCTCTCCATCTCAAATGCTATTTTTCAAATACATTATAGTATCAGAATTAGTCAGTGCTGGATAATCTCACTCTCATGAGGGAGATTAGTGTCTTGTGTATGGTGTACTCAGCTTCTGAAACAGCAAAGTGGCCAAGCTTTAATAAAGAAAAGCTGTTTCAGTATTAATATTGACTTCTTTTGGTCTTTAATTTCTAGCCAAACATGAACCTCAATATCCTAAATGCTTTTTTTTTTTAGCAAACCACCTAATCTGTTTTATAAAGACAAATTGAAAAGTATTAAATTTACTTGGTCCAAGACAAAACACTATCTGTCACGCTGAAAATGCATAGTTGATGTTTCTGTTTGCATCTTAATATGTTGCTTTTAACAAATGGTTTGAGGAGAGAAACATGAAAGAAAGTGTGAATTTTGAGAGATTCTGGGAGTTGAAGCTTGAAGGCCGCTGGATTTATTTGTTCAATGATCTGAAAAGGACTCAGGTACTGATGATCAGGCTTGAGCATCCAGTTTCAGGTTTTGAGTCTGGAGCCAAACATTAGCCCCTGCTGCAAGAATAGGGATGACGTTTTGCTTTTTGGTCAGTGTAACATCATACATTACTTTAGTGGCAAGTAAATGCTCTTTATGAGTTCCTGATGTGTTTGTTGGAGGTGTCAGACCAGGTCCATGCCTGCCAGGATGGAAGAGACTTCATGCAGGTTCAGATGGAATTGGAGGTCTGTGAAGTTGTAGCAGAGTTAAGTTCTTTCATCCAAACTCTGCCAAACACAGCAGAAGAAGCCTATCATCCTGATGCAATTCAAGAAACAGAAGAGATACTGTTCCATGGTCTGATTGACTCTTTCAGATTGGTCCTCTGTCTGCTGTCAAGATGGGGTGGTTGGTGGTGAAAAGGCGGAGAAATTCCTGACAGAACTAAGAAATGAACTGGGGAGCCTCAATCTCAAATGATACATGTTGGCATGCCATAGTACATGCTCCAGGAAGACTTGCATGGTTTCAGGGGCAGACAGAACAGTGTAGCAGGGAATAAAATGGGCAATCTTGGTCAGGATGTCCACTATGGTCAGGATAACTAAATGTCCCTGAGAGTGCAGAAACTCAGCTATAAAGTCCACTGAGAGGGTGAACTAAGGACAGGGAGGCATGGGGAGAGGCTGAAGGAAGTCCACAGGCTTGGCTCATGGTTTCTTCATATGGATGCTGAGGTTGCATGACTTAACATAGTTTTTAGCATCAGTTAGTAGGTTGGACACCGGAAATACCTATGGATCAGTTTCCAGGTTTTTCATTGGTGAAAATTTCCCACCATGGGTGAGTCATGGCAAACCTTTGCAGCTGAATAAGGGATCTGCCATCAGGACGTAGAGATGATACCTGTGATAAAGGGGATCTTGTTGTAGATGAAACATTGACTCTGAGGAAGCAGTGATGGTTCTTAGAGTTTGGCAGATTGGGCTGCAAATGGGTAGGTTCGAACCAAGGAACGGATGGTGGTCATCAGGTGACCAGTGATGGTCCTGCAGACAAAGTGGGAGGGTTTAAGGATGGTGGTTAGAGCTTCCTGCTCCACTTCTCAGTACTTATCTTTCTGGGAAAAGTCATTCACTTTCCTATTCTTAGTCCCCAGATAGTATGTAACTGTAAAGTTAAACAAGGAGAGGAGAAGGGCCCAGTGAATCTGACATTGTTGAGTCATGATGTTGCTGCCATTCCTTGAAGTTGGCCCTGATGGCCAGGAGTTTCTTGTCGCACACATCATAATTTATCTCAGTGGAACTCTGTTTCAGAGAGAAAAAGGTACAGGGATGAAACAACTGGTGAGGGTCAGTAAATTGTGAGAGGACCATGCCTATTGTGAAGTCCAAGTTGTCAGTCTCGGCTATGAAGTTTATTATGGGGTCCAGATGGGTATAATGGGGGCAGAAATAAATGACTTTTTCAAGCAGTCAAAAAATCAGTTGACCAAGTGAATTTAGCCCCCTTTTTGAGAAGGGATGTTATAGGACAGAGGGAATCAATTATTTTTGTCAAAGTCCAAATTTATTGGTCAAGATATAGTCAAGGTCCAGACTCCACAGAAAATAATAAAAAAATAACAATAATGATAATAATAAATAAATAAAACGATTTCACGGTCTGTTCAAAAGCTTCTGGCAGTCCAGATTTGGTCCATGTTCCACCTATTGACTATCCCTGTTATAGGAGCTACCAGGTTAGAGAATCCTTGAATGAATCACCAGTAGAAGTTTATGAACCAAGAAACCATTGCACCCCATATATATTTGAGGATACCTTTACTCAGTAATGCCTTTCACCTTGGTGGGATCCCTGGAGTGTCTTGCCAGGAGATGACATAGCCCAGAAACTCCACAGTATCCTTGTAACATTTGCATTTCTCAGATTTTGCATAAAGTTGATTTTTGCAAAGACAATAAAGAAGAATGCACACATGGTGGTGATGGAGTTCTTGAATCTCTGGAAAAAATGAGAATATCATCTAAGTAGATGTTCACATATTGATTAAGGATTTCTCTGAAAATGTGGTTCATAACATACTGTAAGGTATTAGGGGTGGGGGCATAGCATAGACCAAATGGGATGACCAAGTATTCAAAATGGCTGAATCTGGTTTGAAATGTCATCTTCCATTCATCTCCCTGCTAGATTCTGACCAGGTTGTGTCTTCTATCCAAGTCCATCTTAGTGAAGACCAAAGGCAAATGGAGCTTTTCCAGGAGTTCATTTATGAGAGGAAGGGCCTATGGATTGTGGACTATGATCTTGTTGAGGGATTGATAATCCACATAAGGCTATAGGGAGCCTTCCTTCTTACCCAGGAAGAAGATATGTGCTCTTACTGGGGAAGTTAAGCGACTGATGAACCCCTTCCACAGATTTTCCTCCAGGTACTCCTGGAGGGCTTGCAGTGAGGGTTCAGATAAGGTGTAAATGCCAGATAGGGTGAAAAGGGACCTCCTTTCCTGACTGAAACTTGATTGGGCAATCATAACTGAAGTGAGGAGGGTAGTGTCTACCTTATGTTTCTCAAACACCTTGGCATATTCTAGGTATTTGGTCAGAATTCCAGGCACTGCTGATGAATCTTCGATTTGTGACTCTGGATCTTTTGGGGGTTGGAGTGTATTGCAGGGTGCATCTGGTCATGGAAAGACATGCTTGTCAGCACCACAGGGAACAAAAGAGTATAGATCATGAGCATCAGCTGATTCAGAGGTCATGAGTACTGAGCAAGGGAACACTAAGGATGAACAGTGAATGTAAAGCACAGATGAACTGCAAGATCTCTCAGTGATCGCCAAGAGTAATGACCACCAGGAGGGCTGTCTGATGCATTCTAGGGCCTGAAGAGAGGAGTGATCTGTTGCTAGCATCGACAAGCACAGGGAAATCCTTACAGAGGTGGGAATTTGATGGTCTTAACAAAGTTCTGATCTATGAAATGGGCAGAGGCACCAATGGGCAGTCAGCATAAAGATAACAGCCAGCTTTTCCCCTGCTCTTATCCCTCCCATCAGATCCTGCACCGAACACACCTCAACTAGATCTTCAGATTTGTCTCTAAATAAGGAAAATTCAGTTCAGTCATTGGCTGTTTCATTACATGATACCCTGCATCAAAGTCCTGATAACAATATCAGTCGCTGGATTCACACTGAGGCTTTGTCTACACTACACAGCTTTTAGCGACATGGCTGTGTTGCCACAGCTGTGCTGCTAAAAGTCATGCAGTGTAACCTCTGTTTGTTGTCTCTCTTGCCTACAAAAAACTTCCACCCCCAATGATCAGCGTTTGTGAAACCATTCACACTGGCACTTGTCACGGCAAAACTTTTGTCTTTCGGGGGTAAGGGGGAGGATGTTTAACACCTCTGAAAGACAAAAGTTTGTCATTCAATTGCCAGTGTAAACAAAGTCTGAGAAAGATCCCACCTTCAGTAGTCATGAATAAGGAAATCAAACAGACAATGAAGACATCATTTGCACCAGTGTCCAACAATCGAAGGGATTAAAGTAGCTGAACTCTTAATCACCGCAGTAAGGAAGTATGTGGATTGTTGTATCTGGTTTCAGAAATGCTACATTCTACTGTACAGTATTGTATTCCTAACAATATCTACTCGACTTCATTCATTTGCTTTACTGTTTTAAATGGAAACATTCCCAAATGCTGCTTGAACCTTTTCAAGAATACATTATGGTAGAAATACCATATTATGCCAGGAGGAAGAGTGCCAAAAACTAAAAATATTTTAAACGTTGTGTTCTTTTTTTGGACACATTTGGCACAGGTGTGTCTTTTTCCAATCCTGGGGGCAATGAAGTTAAACACTGCAACCTATTGAAACAGAGCCTGGATAAAGAAGTCACAAAAGTTTTCAGTCCTGTGTACAGTTCTCTCTCTCACCCACCCACCACCTTAACCTGCACTCCCATGAAATGTAATGCACTCATTGCAGTCATTTATGATATTGCCACTATAGAAGAGAAAGTAGTCTCTACCAACACATGTCCATGCACACGTGTGTATATGTGTGTGTATATATGTGTATTGTGAGGGTGCGGACTCACCCCTGCTGTGCCTCCTGCTGCTCTGTTCTGGGAATTAGCTCTCCAGCCTCTAGAGCACCCCTCTGCAGGACAGTGTCCCACTATTGCTTGGCCCCCATGTCCCTCCCAGATCTGGTCCCCTGTTAGCTGGGGGGCTGCCCCCTGGCAGTAATCCCTTTCTGTCAGGGTCTCCCATCCCCGGGGAACCCCTACCCACTATTCCCACCTCGTCTCAGTATAAGGCTACTGCCAGTCATTGTCTAGCCCCCACGCCCTGGGGCAGACTGCAGTATCAGCCTACTCATCACTGGCAAGGTTGGGTTTGGACCTGCTGCCTTGGCCTACCCCTGGGCTGCCCTCTGCAACCTCCAGTACCTGTTGGCCTTATGGTAGGCCACAGCTTGGGGCTTTCCAGGCTGGAGCTCCCCAGCTCCTCTGCCTTTCCCCAGCCCTGCTCCACTCAGGTACCCTGTCTCTAGCTCCCTGCAGCCAGGCCCTTCTCCCTCTACAAGCAAAGGGAGACTGACTGGGCTCCTGGCTCATTGCCTCTTATAGGGGCCAGCTGGGCCTGATTGGGGCTTGGCCACAGCCAAGCCTACCTTCCCTAATCAGCCCAGGTTTCTTGCCCCAGCCACAGCCCTTTCCTGGGCTGCTTTCCACCCCGAAGGGCAGGAGCGGGTACCCATATATATGTATTTCACCTTTGCTAGAAACTCATGTTTACTCTCTGCTTCCATAATGCTCTTAGATTTGTCTTCCTTATAGTTTGCTTACAGTTTAGTAGTTTGGTCCCTTTCTGTGGCACATTATAAGCAAAGAGAAAAATAAGGCTGTGTACTGTCAATCTGTCACAATTTACTGCGTCTTCATCTGTGGCCAGTGCTTTGCAGATGGGTTGGAATTCTGGTTATCCCTCATCAATGGCTGCACAGGCTGTGAAGCAACAATGAAGACAACCTTTCTTTCTGAGGGTGTAAAATAGACCCAGTGTAGGCAACACTAAAGGCATGGATACCTATATGCAGATGAGAGCAGAATTTGTCTGTCTGTCATCTCATAGTTAATGAAGTTGGATTCTGAAAAGGTTCAGAAGTTCAGCTCAAGAGGGATATGCTTCCCAAATTATCTTTACCTCTCAACGAAAATCTCATGAGAGCTAGCTCTCTCCCACGTGATCTGAAAATACCATCCAACCCTTCCTTTGAGTGTTTCCATATTCTTATTTAATATCAGCAGCAATCTAGGTGACATGACAAAGTTCGATTGTTGTTCTAATAGGTTACTGAGCTTTGATTCTCACTCTAACCAACCCCAAACATGTTTTCAAGATTTGGTAAGAGTTCTTACTCAAGGTTAATCCAGCCCTTATTTTAATAATCTCAAGTGTACATTAAGGATGGACAGAGGGTCCTATTCTCATTCCCTCAACTGTAAGCCAAATCTGAACCTGTAGGTAATCCTAGAGTTAAATCTCCCTCCCCCTACCCTAAAAAAGTGAATAAAGTACAGTGACTGGAGTAGTTTATCGCAATCAAAAGTGATTGAACCCCAGCATGCCAACACTCTGACAAATGGGCATTTTTTACTTAGATAGCAAGCAGCTTGGGACAGGGACCATCTTTGTTTGCTGTGATAATACAATTAATAATAATAAATAAAATAAATTGTGGAGTCAATCCATGTGTTTGTATGAACAAGCTGAGGCTGGTGTGCTCTAAATTAACAATATACCTGTCCAGAAATTAATCTATTTCTATATGAAATGAGTTATTGGTTTTAAGTTCTGGTCCCAGTGGAAGCATTCACATCATCACAATTAGCTCTTTTTCCTGTAGGAAATTTAGGGCAGTTACACTTCATAAACTACTAAGGAAAAGAGTATGGTAAGAAAAAACAGTATGTCTCATCTCTTCATGCAGAAAACTGAGGGTCAGAGCACACTGTCTTTTCAGGGCTATCGATAATATTGATTCAGAGATACTTTCTTCCCTCGTGGACAATAAATCATGATTCAATTACCAGCTCAGATTTTGGGTCAGCCTCAAAATTAAATACTGTGTTGTCTGTAAAGAAAAGAAAACAAAGACAATTTTAGATAAGAAGGCTTAGATTTTTGCACCCTCTTTTTGAGAACTGAAACATCTTTCCCTTAAATATCTCAAGTATTAAATCAGCATCTCAAAGACTGGGCAGGGTTACAGTCATAAAAACATATATTTAAAGAACAGCACCAACTGCATTTAAAAATATGTAGTGGCATTAATATAATCAATCAGCCCAAAGTGAACTCTATAAATTGGAGGGAGATTTTTTCAAAGGCACAAATGAGAATTATGCTCCCAGTTTCTAGCCCTTGGTTAGTTAGACCTCTCCCACTTCATTTGTTTTAATGTCTCCACCCCTGAACATGCAGTTAAGAAAATTTTCAAGTAGTTCTTCACTACCGGTAAAATACAGTCCATAGAGGCAAGTATTAGTATACAGTGGGGTAAAATGTGGAAGGTTTAGGGGCTTGTGTGAACATGGAGAGCAGCCCCTCCCTTCATGATCCTCCTCTATCCTCGTGTATTAGTGTATCGGTGTTATGGAGTGAGCTAAGAACCCTTTTCATTTGTTCTAGCTTGTTATGCTGAGAGTGAGCTTTTTGCAATATGGAAAACATTTTGGTTGCCCAAAACACGAGCTCAGCACAAATACAAAATCTAACCATGCAGTAAAGATGCCAGTCAGGAATGTACTTAAACAATCGAAGGGAAAGCAAATCCAACCTTGATTTGAGTCAATTCTTCTGAGTCGCCAATAATACTGTATGGATTTCCACCACCAGCAACAACAGTATCAAAGGTATCAGAGCAGTAGCCATGTTAGTCTGGATCTGTAAAAGCAGCAAAGAATCCTGTGGCACCTTATAGACTAACAGACATTTTGGAGCATGAGCTTTTGAGGGTGAATACCCACTTCGTCAGATGCATGTAGTGGAAATTTCCAGGGGCAGGTATATATATGCAAGCAAGCTAGAGATAACGAGGTCAGTTCAATCAGGGAGGATGAGGCCCTGTTCTAGTAGTTGAGGTGTGAAAACCAAGGGAGGAGAAACTCATTTTGCAGTTGGCAAGCCATTCACAGTCTTTGTTTAATCCTGAGCTGATGGTGTCAAATTTGCAGATGAACTGAAGCTCAGCAGTTTCTCTTTGAAGTCTGGTCCTGAAGTTTTTTTGCTGCAGGATGGCCACCTTAAGGTCTGCTATAGTGTGGCCAGGGAGGTTGAAGTGTTCTCCTACAGGTTTTTTTATATTGCCATTCCTAATATCTGATTTGTGTCCCTTTATCCTTTTCCTTAGAGACTGTCCAGTTTGGCCGATGTACATAGCAGAGGGGCATTGCTGGCATGTGATGGCGTATATTCCATTGGTGGACGTGCAGGTGAATGAACCGGTGATGGTGTGGCTGATCTGGTTAGGTCCTGTGATGGTGTCGCTGGTGTAGATATGTGGACAGAGTTGGCATCATAAGCTCGGCTTAGTTCTGTACCAGCAGGTGTAGTCCCATTCAGATTCACTGGGATCATGGTAAATAAGAGATCAGCTGGGGACTGAGAAACCACTTGTAAAATAAAGAAAGGAAATTAGGAACCCTTACCAAAGTCCAGAGCAACATGATGGTGATTTTTTTGTATAGTCACTGTGTGAAATACAGGTGGTCAATTTAATATAAAAGCTGAATTTAATTTGATAACTCAGTTGATTTTTAAGTACTTCCAGGTAGCATTAATACAACTTATCTATAACTTAATACCCTGCTATAGTAGTTACTATGTGTATATTAATGACTTATTAATTATTTCTATGAATATATCTTCTATATGTATAATTTACAATTGTAGAGGCCAAGTTTGCACCCTTCGATTAAAAGAAAAAAGGCACGGTTTGGTCCTGTGATAGGGTGTACCAGGTGCTTGTGAGGCCTCTTGCTGGAGGCTTTGCCGTCTTGCCACACCCCACCCCAGGAAAAGGAGTAGTCAAGATGAGTCCTCCAGACCTGCCTAGAAAGGCTGCAGGGAAACAGCCAGAGTGAATCAGGCTCAGTTAAAAGGAACTGCAGGGGTTGAGTAGGGCAGCTGCTGGCTGGAACCAGAAGCATGAGAAAGGCGTGTAAGGTTGTGAAATTCTCCAGGCAAGGAGGACTCTCCAGGCAAGGAAGCCTAGGAGAAAGTGTGTGTAGGCAGGGAACAGAAAGAGAAGAATGAGGTAAGGGTGAAGAGGAAGGGGCTTTATGGGAAGGGGCTGAGGGAATAGCAGCAGCAGTGGAGTTAAAGGAAGCAGCATGGGGCTGCTATTTGTCAGGTCCCTAGGTTGGGACACAAAGTAGTGGGCGGGCCCAGGTCTGGCCACTGGCAGAGTTGCCAAAACCCTGAGAAGAGACAAGTTTCATGTAGAAGCCCAAGCAGAGGGCTGGAATTTAAAGGGCTCTAGGATGGGGCTGAACACCCTGCAGAGGGCCAAACATTTGTTGAGCGTTGTTACCCTGGGAAGGGGACTGAACTTGAAGGAGTAACTTGGCTGGTGCACTGGGCTGAAAAGAACTGATAAGGAAAAAGAGTCTCCAGGGAGAAAACTCTGGGGCACTCCTCCATATGAGGGCAGGGATGGACTTAAAGCTAGTCCAGAAGGGGCTGAGAACTGAGCCCAGAGACAGGGCTGTAGATACCAACCAGGGCACAGTGATTGGCCCTGTTGGACCTTTTACCCCAGCAGGGGTTTTCACATATTGATGATGGGGCTGGGCCACTGAAGACCCACTCGTTGAGGTTAACTGCCATCAGGGGGTGCCAGAAGCATAGCAAGAGAGTGTGCAAGCTCTCACCCAACCCACAGGAGGTGCTCATGAGAGGTGAATGTCCCCTGTCATGGGTCCTCTGAAAAAGGAAAACTCCACAGGATTTCCCTGTGAGTTTTCCCCAGATAATTCCATTGGATTGTTGGGACAGCTGTACTGGCTTAGCCCCCATTTCCCACAGCACCCTTGGTACCTGTATACAGACTCTGGGTCAAGGCACAGGCTTTAAGGCCCCCTGATCCTCTTCTCCTCCAGCTCCTTGTCTTTTCCACTCCAACGGAAGGAAGTAATCATCTAGCTGCTACTGCCCCTGTTTGAACGGTTGGGGATGCAAGTCGTTCAGACAGGACTAAATTCAGTCCTAATATAACTAGGTGCAACTCCATACAGCTAAGTGGAGTTACAAAGTTGTAAATTCTGTTACTAAACGTCTCTGATATTTCTACAGATTTATAACTATGATTAGTCATTTATTCAAAACTTAATGTAGGTAGGTCACAAAAACTTGAGAAAATTAAAACTATTGGGCCAGACCATTAGCTGGTGTAAATCAGCATAGCTGCAGTGATCTGAGCGGCACTACAGCCATTTACTCCAGCTCAGGATCTGGCCTGGTGTAACTTTTTTTTGTAAGCACAGTTGAACCCTTGGGCCATATGGTAAATTATTCACCTATCCTATGTTGTAATTAAATTTACCTGCATATATCGAAAGAGGAATACAGTTGGTCACTTCAAGAGCCAGGTTCATATGGGTTCAATATCCAATACTCACAAGTACAGGGTATTAGTTTCAGGCTCTGTTGCTTCATTTGTATGTAGCCTGTAAAAAACTGAGCGTAGACTTAACAGACAGTTTAATAAGCTCCTGGAAATTACAAAAGACCAGATACTGTCTTCTGAGTGGCTGTGAAAATTTAGTTGGATACAGGTTTGATCTGATTTATTTTACAGCCATAATTGCAGATGAGTAGGGGCCTGATCCAGAATCCATAGGAACACTCATTGATTTCCATGAGCTTTGGATCAAGATGTTAGGAAAGGGACCCTCTGTGTAGCTAGTAACATTAAGTACATAGTAATGTAAGGCTTCGGTTTAAAAAAAATGATTTCATCCTCCTTTACTCTCTCTCTTTCTCTCCTTCACACACACACTCCTGTTATTTAGGACCACATTGGCCTCCCTTATTCACATTGGATAGCACTGAAATCACTGGGACGCCTTTTGGAAGTAAGTTACTATCCAATGTGAGTAAAGCCCTTAAAAGTTACCTGAGAGATGGGCATTTTCCCTTTAGGCCTTGTGGAAAAGCTATCTATATGCACACCCTTCTGAAGTCAATAGAATTTGACATGTTCTTATATACAACGATACATAAAAAAACCTACATTAAAAATATTAAGATTGCAAAGTCAAGCACTCAGCAGTTAGGAAATGCCAGAATTAAGCCCCTGCTTGCCCAAATAAGGATATAAACTAGCCCCAGATTAGTTGCATGTGTTTCTAGGGATATAAATTGCAGCTGCAGAATAACTCTTTCAAACACAGCTCACTAATGCATATGCATCTCAGACTTCCTAAGAGCAGCTAAAAATCTTATTGACTATATTAACATAAAGGGAGGGATTGAGGGGGAGCAGCCAAATAGCTAGTTCCTTTCTGTCATTAATTTTCAAAAGACAAGGAGCATATTAGGAGGATGGGGGCTGCGTGGGGACTCCATGACTCAGACAGTGAATCACTTTTGTTTCTCCTCCAAACAAATGTCAGACTTTATTTGATCATTAAAGATCTTTTGCACTGATAACTTAAGTAGCCCTCAGGAAGAAGTGAATGCTTTTCTGTTCAATCTTGTATATAAATTGTTATCCAGAACATGGAGCAGTCTACAGATTCACTGGACACACAGAACCTATCCTCACCATTTATTGTTCTGTCAAAGAGCATTAAATAAATGAGTTTGGAATGGGTGAATGGAGTGAACTTAACATGGGATGACATTAAGTTTTGCAAAAGGTGGGAAGAAATGTCGTCATAAGGGCCTTGAGCTAACTTTTCAAAAATACCTAAGTGATTTAGAAGCCTAAGTTCTATTTTCATAAGTGACTTTGGAGGCTTCTAAGTGCTTGAAAATGAGACTTGGGATCATAAATCTCATAGGGCCAAATTGACAAAGGTACTTAATTACCCAACTGCATCTATAGGTGCCTAAGTGCAATATTTAGCCATCTCTGACTTTCTCAAAACCACCTCTCAGCTGCCACCTAACCCAGTAGGAGCCTACGTTTCTGCTGGTACGCTCAAGGGGATTCTAAAACTGGGTGTTCTGCTGCCTACCTTACCTGATCCATGAGGCATGCTCTGAACATGCCTAACCCACTCAAAAGGCAGTAATGGGCAAGAAGAGTGTGTGTCCCCCAGGGCATTCACCAAGAATGTGGGAGACCCACATTTGAATCCCTAGACTGCCTGGTTTGGAGACTGCCTGGTTTACCCCTCATATACATTAGGAAGAGTTATCAGTTTTAAATTTACTCAGCTATTTCTAATTCACCACTCATTTTATCCCCTTCCTTACTACTAGAGTGGCTTGAAACTGTTGATTTTTTAAAAAAATTGACAAAAGAATCATTGGAGGGAAAATATTGAGGATTTTTGATGAATTATGTCCATCATTTTAGACCAATAATAAAACTGGCCAAAATCTTTAGAATTCAGACATTTGAAAAAATATTTATGTAGCATGGGGGGTTCCTCCTATGTTTTGACCATCTCTACTCTTATTTATCTATTTAAGAAAGGATTTCAAAAGAGCATAAGAGACTCATGCCCCCAAATACCATTGAAATTCAATGGGAATTGGATGTCTAAGAAAATCTCAAGTGTATTTATTTATGGTAGCACCCGCTATTTGCTAAGCATTTCCAAACATTCAAGAAGGATGGTCCCTCTTCAGAGGAGCTCATGCTAATTAATAGGCCTACTTTCTCTCTCTAGTCTTTTCCTGACTGGTATAAATTAGTGTAAAAACCTCCTTGTCTAAATAAATAAAATAGATTGGGATAACTTATCAATTCTGTGTCTGTGTCCACACGTTGCTCCCAGCAGAAGGGGAAATAACTCACTGCTTGAGGCCAAAACTTCCTGATTGCTCAGAGGCTGTGATAATAAAGAGCCAATGTATCCATTATATCCAGCTGGTATTTTTATTTTACACTCTCTCCCTGTAACTATTATGGCCTATATAGTAATTTAACATCTGCCAAGAATTATAGTAGAGATTGAAAAAAACTTTTAAACCATCAAGTCATCTCCTTGCAAGGTGGGAGCTGGTCCCCAGAGAGAGGATGTATCAGATACCAGACTGATTAGCCAAGTGAATGCAATGCTATGTTCCTTGACTCATTGTGTATGTGTGTTTAACATATATATAAAATAAGCATTGCTCATAGATTCTGCGTCCCAAGTAAAACTGGACTTTAGTCAGAGCTGTCAAGGAAATCATGTGTTCTGTGTTGCCTGTGTACTGGATTTGTTTAGTTTGTTGCTTTGGTTTGTTTAATATCAATGACTTGACACTTTGGGTTGTTTGTATATCAGAGTAACTAAATTAGATGCAGGATTACCTGGAAGATTCAGAGAGAGTAGAAGATCAGAGACAGAGCTGCAGCAGCACAGAGGAGCACAATGAAGTCTCAGTGAAAACTTAAACAAATGTATAAAACATATACGCTCTCATGCTTCAAGTCATCAACCAACCACTTACTGCCTAGGATAAGGAAGAAATTTATCCTGTGGGCAGCTTATTCCATAAGTATCCAATGTGAAGTGTCTTACACTATCCCCTAAAGCAGCTGGTATTTCAGAATAGTATGGACAGAACCTCCTGTTCTTCCATGACCAAACTTATGATTGACAAGAGATAACTAGCGCATGAAGCTACATCGATCTCTGCATGCTGCACAAAGAGGTAAGCCCGAAGTAGGATGTTTCCTGGGTAGTTCCTCCTAACACTTATGCTCATATCTCAGACAAGGGCAATGTTATCCTTTGTCTTATTTCTTTGTACAGTGCTTATTACAATGGGATCAGGGTACCTTAGCACTACCAAAAAAGATGAAACTCAGTGAGCTGAAGCTTGCAACATTACTTGCCCCTTTTGCAGGAGTAGCCCCTATAGGGAATAGAAGAACTTGACGTTAATGTGTTTAATTTATCCATACTGATTTCAGAAGTTTAATACCGTCTTTTTAAAGCCAGTCCATACTGAAATATGGCATGCTGTGTAAAGTAGAAGCTGGAATGAGTTTATTTTTTCAGCCCAAACTCGTTTATTCTAGGAAAGGGAAACCATTCCTTTTTAATTATAAAACAATAAAAAAATATTCCTGATCAAATGCTTTGTTTCACCCCTAATAAAATGCAACAGATTGTTTTTAAGCATTGCTAACTTAGGGCTGCACAAATATCTGGCAAAGAATAAACAAGTTTGCCTACAAAATGGCGTAGACTAAATTCCACTCACCTTACTTAGTCAAAAGGATTATTTGTGTAAGACCGGCAAGCAGGATTTGACCTCATTAGCTTCATCCTGTGGAAGGCATTTGGGGAGAATGAGTAATATTTTGAGCAAATGTCAGTTTGAAGTCACAGGATAAATAAAAAGTCCATTGTGGTTTTTTTTTACAATAAAATTTAAGTTAATTTTAGTTAGTCATGTGAAGGTTTATGCTAATAGCTTTGGTTCCCATTTATATTGGCAATTTCCTCATGAAATTGAGAACACAATCCTCTACCCCACCTCAGGAAAGATAAAAAAAATGATGATTTAAAAAAATATTTTATTTAAATCAGATTTTTTTAAATTAAATTTATTTTTACTTTTAAAAATAAAATATTTTAAATTAAAATTGAAATTATGACAGCCTATGTTTAAAAAAGAATCACAGTACATGTTTGCTGCTGAAATTTTAAAGAAAATCAAACCACTGAACAGATAGAAGTCACTGGCTAAATATCTGAAATCAGAGTTTGTTGACATGCTACTGTCAGTGCAAAGAGAATATTTTCTTCATTTCAGTTTATTTAACTAGGTCAGTTGAAAGACTACTTCATTCAAAGTTGAGAAACTGATTGGGAGCTGAAAAAGCAGGATAAAATAAAATATGTATATAAAATATGAACAAAAATATGTGCGACAGGATGAGATCTACTAGTTTTGAAATCTTGAGGGTTATGGTGTCCAAAAACAATCAGTTCGATTCACTAATTACAGATAATATTTCCTTTGTTTGATAAATCTGTTCACTTTAAATACAAAACATATCTTGATAAATATCTTATTATATATCCAGCACATTTAAGGTAATTTTATTTAACTAATAAAAACAATTTGGAAATGATGTATTTGTGACTTAATTGAATTCCAGTGTTGATCCAAATGCAGCTTGATACAAATCACAAGTAAAAAAATAATCATTATTTAGTAAATTAAAAAAATCTATCATTCCATTTGTTAACATAAGAATATGTAAAAAATTAATAATATGAATAGATGTATGTTAAGCTATATAATTGCATACATTTTGTATAGCTGTTGTGTATCCTTGTTAAGCAAAAAGAAACATAAATTAGTGTAAAGGTTGATTTGTAACTAAATGTAGCATGTTTTACTTGTTGGCAACCAATAAGAATCAAGCTTTCTCTGGGAAAATAACTAAAGTACAGATGCAAAATAAGATTAAATCAAAGATTTAAAGCAGGATTTTCTGCCTGCAGATTTTAATCATGATTAAAACCCTGTCCCACCTTAATCCAACCTTCACTCACTATGTTTTATTAGTATTAAGGGATCCCAACCAAGGTTAAGAGCTCATTGTGCTAGGCATTTCATATATCTGTAGTAATAGCTTAGAGTCTGACTAGACAAGACAGACAAATTATTGTCCCCATTTTACAGAATTGAGGCATAAAGATTAAGGTCCAGATCCTTAAAGATATTTAGGGGCCAAGATTCCAGTTGATTTCAATGTAGGCCTAAGTAACCTGCCACAGGCCATACACGACAGAGCTTGAAACTGAACTCAGATCTTCTGAGTCCCAGTCTAATGCCTTGCACATAAGATCATTGTTCTTCTCATTTGATTCTTCCTAGCACAGATAGCTGTCTCCTGAACAGACTCCACAAACTATTTTTGCTCCCGTTCCCAGTGAGTGCATCCTTTACCGATCCACTCCCACTCTGTTGCTACTTCTTTTGCAAACATTCTTACACTGAGTTGCCCTACCCTGAGCTATCCATAGCCTACAAACACCTAGAGTAGCTTCAGTTTCTTTCTGCTTTATAAAATGAAAATGGACCTTATTTTACAGACATTTATACAAAGGGGACTGAGCCTCATTTAGATTAATCAGAAGTTATTTAAAATTTATTTTTAATGTAGGGACTAGAGCAGGTAAAAATCAGATTTAGATGAAAAACTGACATTTTTCACAAGAATGTTCAGAATTTTTTATTTAATCTTTTCAGTCAGATTTAGCAGACATATTTTCCATTTCAGCATCCTATCTTTGAATAACATGAATGAAAAATTTCTACTTTATTTATTTGTTAGGATCCATTTTCATTAGTTTCAGATTGCAGAAGAATGCCATTGACAGAAAAAATGATCATTGTGTATGAGGAGTTTGACTGAAAGTACAATGAAAGTTTGTTTATGCTCTTGCTGAGAACAGCCAATAACCCATTCAGTGGGAATTGTATATTTTTGGCATTATTCTGTAATCTTTCAATAATCTTTTATCCCAAAGAACTTTACAGTTTCTGCAAACAAGAATTACTGAATCCATATCTGAAGCGCAGCCATCTCATAGAACATAGCTGCTGTTTATGCCTACCAATGCAACACAAGAATTTAAGGCCAAGACATGAAGAATATTGTATTCAGCTAAAGCAGGAGGGAAGAGATCACATCACAGAAAAATCACCAGAGGCTCTGGGGTTAAGCACCCCTGTCTGTACAAAAAGTGCCAAAAATGCTTTTCAAATGTCATAGGTTTTCACCAGGTCTACCCTATCTACTTTTACAGGGTTTACTCAAGTTCAGTGTGTTGAAATGAATCATACCATCGCTACTAGGAGTCATTGCATGAAATCCTGTTGACATTGATGTCAATGACCGAACTCCCATTAAATGGAGCCATGATTTCACTTGCCTTTGTATTTAGAAGTACTCGCAATTTTTGCTGTACCACAATATGTCTGTTACTGCTAGCCCAGCCTGCGTTCTGTACGTTCTAGCTATGCTTGGAGAGTGGAAGAAACCAAGAGTGCAAGGGTTGTTTCTTTGTCTCTTACTGCCCTGATTTACCCACTATGGCCATAATTTTGTAAGGTGGGTGCTAAACATCAGGCATGAAATAAGTGGCCTGGTTTTTAGAGGTGCTGAGCACCCCCACTGCCATTGATATCCCTTTGAAATGAATAAGAGTAAAAAATACAGACACTTTTTAGGGGGCCAAATAAGAACTTAGATGCATCTAACTCTTCAAATACTTTAAAAGCTGCCATGAAAAAGATGGAGAAAAGTTGTTCTCTCTCTCCACAGAGGACAGGACGAGAGTCAATGGGTTCAAACTACTGCATAGCAGATTTAGATTAAATCTCAGGAAAAACTTCCCAACTATAAGCACAGTAGAACAATGGAACAGTCTGTCTCAGGAGTCTGTGGAAGCTCCTTCACTGGAGGTTTTAAAAGGAGGCTGGATAGCCATCTGTCTTGGATGGTCTAGAAACAACAATCCTGCATCTTGGCAGGGGGTGAGACTAGTTGAACCTTGAGGTCCCTTCTAACCCTATGATTCTATGCCTAGCTTTGACCATCATGTTAGAAAATGTTGTCCTAAGACTTTCAGGGTGTTTAGTGTTTCTAGCTGTTTATGTTAGTTCACTACTGTGTCTCTGGCACACATGAAATAAAAATGTGCGTATATTTTGGTAAGGAGCTTGCTGTCTTTTGCTGAGATGTTAGGGATAAAATCAAAGAGTTGGAAGGGAAAATCTGTTCTGTTTCAATTTCCCAACTTCATAAAATGTTTTCATTACGGAGGCAATCTTGCACAAAAGAGATGATATCTATGAAAAGTACAGTTTGCAGATGCTTTCAGATGACGATGATGAAAACAAAAGGCATTTCTAGTAACAAACCGCATGTGAGACTGCAGCAAAGATTCAGCCAGTTATCAGCTAAGAAAACAGGCTTTAGTTATACGTCATGGAGTAAACACCTAACTACTTTATTCAAAGTGCTCAGAAACAAAAAGAAGTCTGATCCAAAGATGAGTGTGAGAATACACAGAGGAATCTGCCAAGTAGAGGTCACAATATGACTCTACCATTGCACTGATGAAAGGAAGAAATGCACATGTCTTCTTGCCTTGGGCAATGTTTAATTAGCTTACATAAAGGTAAGATGCAGAATTTAAAGCTCAATTATTTGGCACATTCTGACCTCTTTGTACTTTGCAGGCTTTTCCACTGCCTCTGGATAAAGAAGCATGAGGAGTCAGATGGTGCCTTAAGGACCAGAGGCCCTGTTCCAGCCCAAGTACAACTAAACCACAACTGAGAAGACTTCTCAAGGAGAGGTTTCCACATATCCTCACCCCATTGCAATATGAGATGGGAATGAAAGAAATGCCAGCACTAGGAAAGAACAGATCATTGAAATCACTTTGGGGTGGATTGTCACAACCCTTTCTCAACCATGCAGACAATGAAGTGGAGTCAGGTCCATGTTACTTCCCTGTTCAGTCCTGTTGTAGGAAGGAGATCTAAAGCTAGCTGACTTGCTACTCCAGCCTGCAAGCAAGTGGGTGGAGAGGGGATGAAGAGAGTGACTAATGGAAGGAGCTGTGATTCCCACTTTTCTACCTCTGGTTCCCCGACCAGTGACTAGTCACAGTACTTGGTAGCACAGTAGTGAATAAGTTGCTCTCAGCACCCAGTTTGGTGGTGCAAACACTCACTGTATCTTACTCATGACAGATTGGGGTGGAGAGGATCACAGTTTGCATATTTATAAAAGATATACTTGAGTCCAACCACAAGGCATCAAGCTTGATGCAGAAGCCATGGAGTGAAATTCTAGGGTCTTTAGTCCTCAGAATGCCAAACTAGTTGATCACAGTGGTTCCTTCTGATCTTGAACTCTACAATACACTTGTTGGTATCTAGGCAGTCTCTTTTTTGAGCTGGATGACTCACATATGTCTGTCTCAGCTACACTCTCCCCATTCCACCCAAAAGCTTTCCTCAACAAGGAAGATAAAATGAACACAGTTGCATCTCATTGTAACAGTAATGATTTGGACCTCATCCAAATGACTACATTTAAAGACTGTTAAAAAAGGTAATATGTTTGGCTAAGTATGGGTTTGTCTTGACTACTGGGGAGATTAACACTGTTGCAATTGATGCAGTGGGTGTCGATTTAGTGGGTCTTCACTAGACCCACTAAATCAACAACAGAGTGCTCTCCAGTACTCCAGCTCCCTGAGAAGAGTAAGGTAAGTCGGCTGGGGAGAGTCTCCCATTGACCAGCTCAGTGAAGACACTAGGGTAAGTCAACCTAAGCTACGTTGACTCCATATATTCACATAGCTGAAGTAGTGTAACTTAAGTGAACTTACCCCAGTAGCGAAGACCAGCCCTCTGTGTGCATGTGTGTATAATATGTGTGTGTTTGCAACAATTGTTAGGATGCGTTAGTTTAACTTTCTTTAAATTATTATTTTCATAAGTTTAGCTACTTCACCTTGTTTCCCCAAATACATTTACATTCTTAAATAAGTTTAGACAATTTGGGTATACACTGAAGTTTTAACTGTCCATTTATAAGTTGATACATTATGTTTGCTGTATTTTAAAAGAGCACACACATTTTTCTTATTGGCTAGTGTTCATTATTACTTTTTGGATCAAGATTCACTGAAACTAAATATTTATAATTTGAATGTAACTGTTTAAAAATGGAATGGATTTGTTGTATCCCTCCTACAAGATGGGAGGGTCCCTAGAGCTCTGGCAGCAGTCTGAGTCCGAATGTCTAAACGGGAATTAAACAGCCCCTTAGCCCAAGCCCCAGGAGCCCAACGCAACTGGCATGGGCCACTCACAGAAGTCTAATTGCAATGTAGACCTACCCTTATAAAAAGAGTTGACATCACATTTGGGATCACAAAACTCAGATTTGCAAGTGAATTGTGGGAGTTAGACTGAAGTTCACCCCTGTGCAAAGGGATCAGCACAAGTCTGATGTACCACATAAGCACCACAAAATAGGGTCTAAGTGGTGCTTGAGTTGTGTACAGATCTCATGCTGGCTCCTCTGCTCAGGGTGAACTTCATTCTTAAAGAACATAGGTCTCCTACAAAGCATTAAAAACAAAGGGCTTCTTTCTCATTTACACTTTACAGCCCTTTTTATACTGCCAGAGGGGTCTACAGGGGCCATGTGCAAATGAGAATCTCATCCAAGATGTTTTAAATTATGTGATAACTAAAGTTGACTGATACTGTATTCATGAACCTTTTTGGTGCATATTTTTCAACTATGTTTGTGTTCCTTGTTCACTGTTTGCAAATATTTTCATAGACAGATTTTTTGTTCTCCCAAATGTTTGGAGAATGACAATTGTTCATAAAATTACCAATATTCTAATATGAACAAGGACATTCATGCATGTTTTCCCCATTATTCTCTTGTTTGAAAAGTTTCAGTCGTCAAAGTAGAAAAATGTCATGTGACTTAGATGATCAGTCACACTCCACTAACAATAAATAACTGAACTTGTGAACAACCTATAGGCTGGAATTTGTTCATGTAAACTCTTCATTGGATAATTACAAAGAGCGAATAGATTTATAAAATTCAGTCTGTTGGTGAATGATGTCTAAAAAGAAAGGGATAAATTTGCTGTGAACTATTCAACACCCTTTAGTTACACCAAAAACATGCAGACATCATTACTGCAAATATAGAGGAGTGATGTGATTTCTCCTTTCTTGGTACTCCTTTTAGAAAAAGCTTTATTGAAAAATATGGTGTAATGAAGACAGAAGTGATGAATGTACTGATAAATAGCTTCCTGTCATAAATGATTTTATGAACCTACATCTGGTAAATGGTGACTAATGCAGAACAATCAAATTAGGCATCATTGAGCCAGGACATTTTAGTGACCGCAACAAGATCTAACAACTACTATAAGATTAGAAGTTGCTATGTGTAAATCACAACTGCTTCTAATCAGAAACAGAAGCAAGATTTCAAGAGGGTCATTTTGAGGAAGATGTCAAAGAAGCTTAGAAACGATGGAGTGGATACAGAAAATGAAATACACTCTGCATCATAGTGTAAGGAATTGAGGGAGCTCTGTAGATGTAGGCAAGGGTGATTTATATGCATAGTACACTTAAGAATATGTAGGACAAATAATAGCTTTTTTTTCTGTCTGTAAATTTTCCCCAAGCAAGTTTTTAAATAAAAAAAAATGTTTTAACTTACTCACTTTATAATAATTTCAGTGAATAATTCTTGGTCTGTAAATTGTCTGGGAGCAACTTGGTAGTGGTATTTGACATTTGAAATTACAAGCATGTAGGGTAGTTTAAATAGGACCCATCAGTGACACAATGTGTTTCTGTTACCTGATTCCATGAGGTATGTATACATTGCAATCTGTGGTTGGGTTTACCCACACCTGCATTGTTAAAGTAGCAGTGTAGATGCATGCGTAAGCTTCAGCATGGGCTAGCAATGTGAGACTGTACCGAGGGTCTCAAGTGTTTGTATAACCTAAGCGAAAGCTCATGCCACCGCATCTGCATGGATATTTTTATCATGAGTAAAGGTAGCACAGATATGCTGATCTGAGTTCAATCACATCTCAGATTGCAGCACTGACATATGTAAATGTAACGTTAGAACCAGGTATCTGTCATGTATTTACATTGTCAACATTTGCTTGCCATTAATATGCTCTAATAATTGCTTAAAACTTGCTCTGTAAGACTGTTACAGCCATTAAACTGTTTCATTGAAATATTTGTAGGTGTGAATACAAGTGAAGCAAAGTTCACTTAAAAACTCAGTTGAATATTTATGGAGAAACTGCTATGCTATTTATGATCTGAGTTTTCATTCTGCTTCTGACCTTGAAAACATAAGTATATAAACATGGAAATAAAGGTTATATTTCTTTAACTACTTAGCAATCCAACATCTTCCCAAAGGAGGAACTACATGAAGGTTTCTAGGGCAGGTTCCTGATTCTTATTGGATCAGTATTGGTTCCTTGTTCCCAAGGGAGCCAGAACAAACCTGTTGCTGGTCTTGCAAAGATATTTATGCCCATTCTTAACTGTATGTACTGTGAGTAGTCTCACTGACTTCAATATTGACAACATGAATGTTGTCTTCAGTGGCAATACTCACAGGCTGTAAAGTTTAAGCACATGTGTAAGTCTTTTCAGGAGGTAAGGATATCTTCCTGTTGTGAATGCTATTCCTCTGTGGTGCTACAATAAAGTGAGCTCCTACTTGTATAGCTCTAAATAACTCTTGACCTCAACCCACTGATCCAAGCCCCTACAGATTTGTAAACTACTGTGATGTATATTTACTTTTTATTTTATAGGAGCCAAAGCAACTAAAATAAAGGAGCTTGAGTAGCCAATATAAATACTATGTATTCTGTCAAGTCTGGCCATTTTCTCTCCAACTCATGCATTAATTTTCCCAGCATACGGATGCTTGGTACAGGCATACCCCCTCAGTCAGTGCCCTGGAGAAACTGTAAATACATAATCCCCTTCCCCATTAACATATTAATTTATAGCATTTATCTGACTCATTCACATGCATCAGTAACATTGAATTACGGGAGAATAAATTAATCAGGTGATATATTGCAGAGTGCTGGATTCATGCAGAATGTATGTGGTATCATACCTAAAAGGATAAATAATGTTTTTAGTTTTTTCCAAGACTTATACTTTTGGTAGAGGAAAAATACAATTTCTGTAAAGCCATGCAAATAAACTGCTAAAAATAAATATAGCCATCCAAATTCAGAGAGAATCACAATGGGAGGTTGGCAAACAATCCTCAATAAACGATTGGTTCAGCAAATTGGCAATTGAGCACAGACTAATTTTACTAAACCCACTTGTTTGCTCTTCTCAATTCTTCAGCTAATCTTTTGTGCAAACAAATTTTAGGCTGTGATTGGTTGCCAACTGTTCTTTTTGAGTTTGTGTCTGAATATTATCCATGCTGTGAGACTGGCCAAATTAACCACATGATATAGTTTTTCTACCAACTGGATGATTCCTCACCTCACAGGTGTGCACAGAGATTTAATAATTATGTGAGCAAGTTCTCCTGTGAATTTACATTCACTTTCTACAGATATTCTTGCAAGTAGATAAACAAATACTCACATCTACAAAATGAAATAAGGAGGGTTATGAATACCAGCAAAGTGAATTTGGGTTTTTATTTGAAAGACTGTTGTATTAAGGCCTCAAGTCACTGAAACCTATGTTTAATTTTAAGCATGTGAATAAGTCCCTCCCTATTCAGTAAATCACTGGAGTGGGTGAAGTCAATGGGATTGACCACATTCTTAAAATTAAGCATTTTTAATTCTTTGCACAACTGGGGCTGGGAGATGAGAGTCTAATCCAGCCCTCATAGACTGGGTCCTGAGACTTTTTGCTGTAATCATTCAGCACTAATTTTAATTGTTAACCAGGGGTATGGGTTGCATTGAAGAGTGAGAATGTGTATAATTTTATGATTATGTTTTCCTTATCTGATGTATAGAATATTTATCATTCATCTTATGCCTCCTTCAATTAGACTCAAAATATTTAGGACCTGATTCTGCACCACTGAAATCAAGTTATCTCTCCAATTAGCTTCAATAGGTACAGGATCAAGCTCTTAGTCACTATTAAAAAACCTAAAACCCAAGCAAACCATTTATATAAAATACTGTACTTTAGGGATGAAATCCTGGCTCCACTGAAGTCAACAAGTGTTTTCCCACTGATTCCAGTGGGGCCAAGATTAGGGCCCCCCACCCCACCCTATCTGAAACAATGTATTTCCAGTCATAATGGCCCCCTACATTTGGAGAACACTGATTTTAATTTCTAATAGCTATGTTTGGCAATAATTATATATTAATCATATTTATCTTAATGTGTTTTTGAAGAGCAATATTTGTGCTTTTTACTCAATATAAAGTGACTGGTAGATTGTTACCAGTATAACTACACATGCCAAAGCACACATACAATTAACATCTTAGCTCTTTTCAGTTTATGAATGTAAACACACCTGGAAGAAGAGGAATTAACAAAGGCATCATGATTAAATGCTGTATTGGATATTACAGAGGAATGACGGGTATGATTTTTTAATCATGAAAAGTGTCTTTTGTTGATTCTTTGAATTTATATATATATATACACACACATATGTGTACATATATATATGTAGCTTGCTTGTTTTTACATCTTAGAGAAAAATAAATTAAAGTTGGCTTCAACAAATATAGATTTGATGAGTTTTAGTGAAAAAGGACCTCCCAGATAGAATCCAAGATCCATAATCAAAGAGGATGTTTAAATACCAGGAGGAAGTAGCACGACTCTGGGCCTAAGCTTTATGCAGCAAGATGGCCTGTATTTTGTAAGAAGTCATATTAGATCAACAGACTGGTCCTTTCTGCCTTTAATATGTTTTACTCTCATCTATCTAATCTAACAGACTCCATTTCAGTCAATGGGGAATTCTCCTCTTTCACGGCCATTATAACTGGTTAGTAGTTTGGTACCCATATGAGGAGGGGACTTACTCATGCTGTGCAGAGGTGAAAGTAAGAGGTCAGAGATAAAAGTAAGCCAGCATGGCCCAGTATGGTGTACTGGCAAGAGCCAGTATACCGTGCTGGACCAGACCGGCTGGTGATTTAATGGGCCCAGGGCTCCCAGCAGCAGCCAGAGCCCCATGCCCATTAAATCGTCTCCTGAGTCCTGCTGCCAGAGCCCCAGGGTAGTGGTGGCAAAGCTCTGGCAGTGATTTAAAGGGCCCAGTGCTCCGGCCGCTGTGGGGAGCCCTGGGCCCTTTACATCCCCACCCAAGCCCTGCCGCCGCTGCCCCTGGGCTCCAGCAGCAGGACTCAGGCAGCTCTTTAAAGGAACCTGGGCTCCCTGCAGTGGAAGAGCCCTGGGCCCTTTAAAGTGCCGCCCGAGCCCTGCTATCAGAGCCCTGGGTTAGCCGCAGCAGGGCTCCCATAGTGATTTAAAGGGCCTGGAGCTCTGCTGCAGTAGCAGCGGGAGCCCTGGGCCCTTTAAATCACCCCAGAGCTCCCAGCTGCCTCTGCAGCTGCGAGCTCCAGGGGTGATTTAAGGGCCCCAGGGCTCCCAGCCACAGCTGGAGCCCTGGGGCCTTTAAATCTTGATTTAAAGGGCCCAGGGAATTTAAAGGCCCCGCCTCGTCCAGTTGAGGCCACATCTCTTCTGGTTGAGGCCACATCCCCTGCTCAAGACTCCAGAGTACCAGCAAGTCCTTTAAATTACTTTCATCCCTGGAAAGGTTTCAATAATCTAACCTGTAGAGTTTTACAAATGTATTATTCATCGCTGACAAGCATTTCGTCTATTCCATTCTATATAGGTTGCTGTACTGCCTGCATCACTGAAGTATCTGAGCACCTTCCAGTAGTGCATTAAACAATGTGACTAAAACATGTCATATGTGGTTCTGTCTCTCCATCTCCAAAGTGGGGGAATGGTGGGTCTAGTGTGGTTTTATTTTCTTTGATTTTCAGTATGCATACACATATATTGTGTGAACATATTCAACCTATGGTGGCTTGTGAATATACTTACTTTCACTAAGTTATCACTATTCGTTATTGATTATTTGTGGGCGGGTTTCTGGTCACTTAACTTGCAAGGTATTGTTTCTGCTCATTCCTTGTGTGAAGATATGTGCATTTTTTCTTTAAATTTGTAGCAGGAAACCAGGCACCATAGGGGCTGAAGGAGGTTATGGGCCTAAGCTCCACAGTGAAGCAGAGATAGAGACACACACAATCAGAGTTTCATTTTCTTTTTTCTAACAAAGTTCCTTGTTGACTTATAGAAGAAATTACTCTTTCTGGGATGCCTGGCTATCGTTACATGACAGACTGAATAACTGCAATTTTATAAAAGCAAGTGCTTCTGAAGCAAATAGTGACTGGCAGTATTCATTCACCCAGGAAGGGTTCTGCAAACTTTCACTGTTTCTTTGATTTCAAGTCTTGTGCTATTTAGTGTTTTTCTTAAAGGTTCAACTTGTGGAGTTGTGAGAGTCTCAGCTTTCATTTACAAAAAAGTAAATTTCTAGCCCTGATGGTTGCGGGGGTGGGGTTCGGGGGGAAGCTTTAAAACATGACCTAAGTGTAACCAAAAGGTGCTAAATCCCAAAGGCAAAAGCATAAAAACGTAAAATATATTCACTGAAATCTCATAATTTTAAATCTAGTCCCATCATTTTTTTGTTCCTGATCATCATTGCTGAGCATGGTCAGCAATAGTCCATTAATACTCTTGTTCGCACATATGAAAACTCTTGTGAACGCAAGTGTTTGTAGAAAGAACAGTCATTCCCCAACATTGACATGAACACAATGAGAGGCCTTGGAGTCAGGAGTCCATTTGTGTTCCCAGATCTGCCACTGATTTATAATGTGAACAAATCACAAATGGCTCTGTTGCTCATTCGATCTCTCTGAAATAGATTGGCATTGCAAGACCTAATTAAATAAAGCATTTGTACAGCATTTTGAGATCCCTGGAGGAAAGGCATGAAACTAGTGCAAAATAGCAAGAGTTTGTATGAGATTAACTGCAGTGATATCAGGAAGCACTCTCCCAGCCCTGCATCAGATAACTAATTGCTTCTAACACATAATGGATTGAATACTCAGCCACCCAGTCTAGCTTGGCTGTCATTATTATTGCATTTAATAAAAAAGGAGTGGGTAGAGACAATGTGTTCCAAAGGCAAAGCCCAGTGTAAAAAAGACAATAATGTTGTTGGATTATATGATATGACTAATGGGGCTGCACATGGAGCGTGCTTGCTTATATTGTTAGTCCTGAATTTGGATGTGGGTATGAAATGCTATGAATCATTGACATCAGGGATGGAAAAGGCCTAGTACTAGTCAGATAGTCTATTTCCCTTGCCAGCACAATATTGTTCTCTAGTGCTTTGTCCAGTCCTGTCTGAAAGAATGCGGCTTCCATCACCTGCCTTTGGACACTTCCACATTTCAATAGATCTCACTCTACAGAATTTGTCCTGATATGTAGCCTGATTTTTTCACTTTCTTTTCTTCCTGCCATCCCATTACTCCTATTATACCTCCCTTTCACTACACTAAATAATTCCTTTCCTTCCTTAGGGCCAGAAGGTAACTGGCCCCTGCATAGGCATCTCAGCAGGGGGGTGATCACATGAGTAACAGTAGTCCCTGTGAGCAATTAATGGTCACACCCAGTGAACTAATCACCTGAAAGAGGACAGGAGTGGTGGGAGCTGACAGAAGACAATGACAGTTCCTCTGTGAGACCAGCTGACGGAGCAGAGCCAGCATCCCAGGAGGCGCAATCTACTGTATGCTGCAGAATGTATAACCACAATACATGCTGGAGAGAGGGTAAGACAGCTCCAGGACATGGTCTGTCCTAATTTATGGCAACCTCCCCATGACTACCTATTGACTACACCAACAATCAGAACTGAGTGCTATGGGCACACCCCTTTCTACTATCAATATACCCTTTCTCCCCATCTCCTCCCCAGACATGTCCCCTTCAACACGGCCAATGTAGGTGCAGGGTAGGGGCATTTACATGATCCCCATTTTGCTCCTGCGCTGGGGAAATTCTCCCTTGGCCTGTTCTTTATGGGTGCTATAGGCAACCAGGCCAGTATTATAAGGGTCAGGCCAGGCCTCAATTTATTTAAATATTTCTAGGCACTCATGCTATAACCCACACTGATCAGAATGGGAAGAGCATGAGTCAATACAACTCATGGGAGCACACAGCACCACCATGAGTCTATGCATTAATTTCTGTTAGGATTGCTCCAGCCACAGTTCCTGTGATCGCATCAGCAACAGTTCTTAAGCAGAGCTTTATATTTCTGGAGAGCTAGTGTGTGACTTAGCATTCCTGTGCATGAAGGGACTAACCTTGCAATATAGTATGGTAGAAACAACTCCAGCCCCAGAGCAACATAAAGGCTCTGAATAATGGTGGCAGTGAGAGTAAGGATGTATGCCCTGCTCTGACTGTTGTGGACTGGGTGAGTAGGCAGGCAATTTGTTCCTGCTATTGAGTATTCCAATGTATAATAAATTTACTTGCAGTAGATTAGTGAGCTGGTAGATGTCTTTCTGTACTTCATAGAAATCCAGGTAGGATGCGGTCCCTAGTAAATAATGGTGACAAAGCCAGAACTCAAGCTGTGAAGATGTCTGTATTGTAGCAGACTTGTAATTTTCTTTAATAAACACTTCCTGTTCAAAGCAGACTGTGATTCCAAATATCATACCACCATGGTTAGATAAAATAAATCCTTCATGCCTTTCTCACTGTATATTGAAGATAGGAAGCTTAACAGCTGGTGTTGCCCCAAAATGTTTCCCTAAAGACTGAAAAATTATGTATGTTAATGGGATGAGGGAAAAGGAGCTTGCGGGAATTGGAACCAAGTTATCCTCAATGTTCATCAAACAAAGGTTGGGCCAGAGTGACCCCTGCAGTGGATTTTGCGTTTGGACCAAAACTTGAAAACAAGCAGGTTTAAATCCAAAATTCTGTGGATGGAACCATTCCAGCAGCAAAGCCATTAATTTTCACTACAAAGTGGTTTAGGTAAAAATAACACTTCCTTACTCTACATATCTGCTCCCTCTGATTATCTGATTTTTGTTAGAGAGAAAAATATTTTATTACTGTACCTTTTACTCCTGCTAGTCCTGAATAGTCAACAGAGCTAAGAAACTACTTATGTACTGGCAATAGAATTGTTTACTAAAATCCAGTAAGACGTGCTTATGCAAAATCCTCCCAGACAGTAGGCAGCATGTGTCAAGATGGCAATTAGAAATGGCTTTTTACCTGCAATGTAAATCAGTGAGAGCCAAACAAACTTGGAACCCCAAGATGCCATTTGTAGGGTCTCTTTTCTGACTCAAATTTACTTGAAGGATAGAATTAATACATACTTATGAATAAAAAGATAAATTTTCCAAATGACCCACTAGTTCTCCCCTCCCCCCATTACCACCCATCCCCACATATAACTGCACAATTGGCTTCATATATTATTGGTTTTGTTTGGGTTTGATCATCCTTTTAACCATCTGCAATTGGCTACTCTCAGTGGGATTTTGGTTGACTAATAGTATGAGCTGGTATGGAAAATCCTATTTCTATTATGTATCTTGCCTTTTGGGGATGAAAAATTTCCAGTCTTGTCTTAAAGATACAAAATGCAAATATGTCAGGAACCTTATAAGGGCAGTTGGGCCCAAAGGCCAATGCAGGGGCAAACTCGAGGCTGAGAGTAGCAGAGGAGTTCGTAGTCATGTTCCAGGCTGGGGTTGATACCAAGGATCAGAGTCTGAGTGAGGTTTCAGTGTCTGGGTCAGGAGGCTAGGTCCAAGTTAGGCCAAGGTCAATGCCAGGAATTCAAGAACAGGGAGTAGGAATGGCCATGGGAGCTACAGGACATCCGTGCTGGTGCCTGGGTACTTCCTGGAACTCCCCTTGGGTTTATGTAGGGTGGGGAACCAATTAGGAGCCATAAGGCTGCTGCCTGTCAGATCCTTTGAAGTGGGAATTCACATGGTCTTTGTCCACAGCAGGTTGTGGGTAGTGGAGAACAAGCTGGTTAGAGCTACTACTGGCTAGCAACATGACCTGTCTGTTGCCTGGAAGCTCTGCAGGCCTGAGTTTGAGACTCAGTGGGCCTTACATTTCACCCACTGACAGGGATGCCTTCTGCTGACCTAGGTTTGTCTGTGTGGGCCATATGGATGCTGCTATGAGGTCAGTGGTATGGACTTAGAATGCTAGCTTCCCAAATTGCTCTTCTGGGCCATAACCCTCCCAGTCTACAAGGTACCAGAGTGAGCTGCATTTGACTTTCAAGTCTGGTATGTTGTGGACCTCATACTCACTGTGTCCTTGGATCCACACTGTAGAACTGATAAATGAAATTGTTTTTAATTGTTCACTTTATTAATGTAACTTCTGTTCACCATTCACTACAGTTACCTACACTGTAACTTCTGTTCTATATTGTAATTCAAACCCCATTTTAAAACATTCACTCCATTTTGTAAAAGCTTCCTCTAATCTTCATTTTTGCAAACCCTGCTGTAATCTTATTAGTTTAGTTTAGATGTGTGAATGAGGTATGTATGAATGACGGAATCAAGCTCCAGCCCCAGCCTGTCCTGATGAGATAAAGTTCAAATACCAACGGCTGAAGACCTAGACAACAGCCCTAAACAAAGTAAGAAGCATCCACACTAAAAAGAAAAGGACAACAGATCAACAGAAGGAAGATCAAAGCCAGGTTCAAGGCTGAAAGTCACGCCTGCAATTGATGAGTGATCAATCTAAACCCAGAGGCAGCGTGACACAGCAAGACCTATAGGCTTTGAATTTAAACTAAAAGCCTATAAAAAAGAAGGGTGAGATGAGAGACTCTGGGTAACATTCTGCTGCCAACATGGAAGGACCTCAGTGCCTGCCCAACAGAGATCCAGCTTGTCCTTGTGCCCGGCTTTCCTGGCCAGTTAGCCGCCACAAGCTACGAACCCAAGCTACAAAATCAAGCCATGAACTTAAGCTATCTTCAGGACTGGTAACTATGCAGCAGCTGCAGAAGACCTGATGAATGTGGGTGTGTGTGAATATGTGTGTATAGGTATTAGGTATAATGTGAACGTGTGTGTGTGTGTATAAGAATTAAGATATTAGTTATTAGTCATAAATCAAATTGTTATCATAATAAATGTGGCATCTTTGTCTTGTCCCCTTTAATAAGATCCTGCTGGTTTTTACTGGTCTAATATAATTGGTATAACATTTTGGTTGTCTAATATAATTGGTATAACAACACCAGCTGGGATGGTGGTTGAGCCTTGTGAGCAAAGGGGTTGTTAGTTTAAGGCTTTAACAAGGCTTTGTGAAACACTGGGTATCTGAAGTCTCATGGTCATTAGGTTGATTATGTGGCTGATGGAATGTGGTCCAAAGTCTGAGCAGTCCTTGGTATCCCAGGATTATGGGGAAGAGTGGTGAGCAGATCATCCCCAACCTAAAGGACTTCCCAATGGAAGCAACTTCCAGGGGCATCGTCTCCTGTGTCATTTACCCCGATGACTGGAATGAGCCACCTACAGTCTCCTCTAGGTTAGGGACTGTCTTTAATTGTACTGGAATACCCAGGGCATGGGCCATTTAGTCATCTACAAAGTTGACTGCTGCCATGGAAGCCACCAGTACCCACTGTGGGGGAATTTGGCAAGGCTCCCCTGGACCATGGAGGCAGACCCAGACTTCAAGATGTGGGGAGCATTCACAGTGCTTGGGGCTTGACTTAGTGAGGAGGCATCATCATCATCATGTTCCCTTTACGCCTCTTGCATTTAGGGCAGCAACAAAGTTCCTTGACTCCTGTCTGTTTCTGGCAAGTCTGTCAATGATTTCCCAGCTTTGCCTCTAGGTTTTTCAGCTCAGCTTCCACAGTTCTTCACCATGTTGTTTTCAGGAAGCCCCGTTTTCACTTGCCTTCAAGTGTCCATCTTAATGCTATTCTGGTGATGGAATGCACATGGCCAATTCATCTCCAGCGCCTTCTGGCAATGATGGTGTTCAGATCCCCTTGGCTGCACTGTGTCAATAGATCTTGGTTTGATATTGTTCTGGGCCACAAGATATGGAGGATTTTTCTGAGCCAGATTGTATAGAATGAAGATAGTTTGGACATATCATACTTTCTCATTCCCCAGCATCATGCACTATAAAGTAATGTTGAAAGAGTGCAGCTCCGATAAATCTTAAGTTTGGTTTTGGTGTTGTATTTTGATGATTTCCAGACTGTATTTAAAAGCTTCTGAAGGTGTTCCTGGCTTTATTGATTTTGTTCCAAATGTCCTGGGCTGTTCCATTGTCCTGGCTGATGGTGCTACCCAAGTATGTAAATGTTTCTACATTGGTGAGAACATAATCCTCTATCCTTACCGGTGATGGTGAGGCAGTATTAAAGGTCAGGATATCTGTCTTATTGTGGTTGATTTTCAGTCCAATTTGCTGGCTGAATGCATTGAGTCAAGTTGTTTTAACGCGTATACTGTGTTGGGTATGTGATAGGAGAGCAAGAAATGGCCCCTTGGCATGTCTTTTGTTATAAGCCGCATTACCCAGTCAAAGGCAATGTTGAAGAGGATTGCAGACATGACATACCCCTGACGTACTTCTGTTTTGACTTCAAAACTGAGCTCACTGTGATCAACACTGCATGTAAAGTTGAAATAAAAGCTTAAAATGATGTTGATTATATGGAGAGAGATTCCATATGCCCACAGAATGTGCCATAGGCTGGTCCTGTGAATGTTATCAAAAGCCTTCTTAAAGTCTATGAAGTTTATGTAGAGCCACTGTTGCCATTCTAAGCATTGTTCTATTATGTTTCATAGAGTGAAGATCTGGTCTGTGCATCCATGCCCTTTCTGAAATCTGGCTTGCTCTTTTCTGAGAATGCTATCAACTGCCTCTGATATACGCTGGACTATGATCTTACACAATACTTGGCTTGGCACAGATAAAAGAGTGATTCCATGCCAGTTATTTCAATCACTGAGAGTTCCTTTCTTTGGTATCTTCACTATAACCCCATTGGTCCACTCATCTGGCACTTTTTCCCTCTCCCGGACTGATGCAAATAGAGGGGCCAGCATAGATGCTGCTAACTCAGGATTTACCTTGAACAATTCTGCATTTAGGTTATCGTTGCCAGGAGCGTTCCCATTTTTTAAGGATCTGATGACTTGAATGATCTCTTCCTTAGTTGGGGTGTCTGTGTTGATATCAAGATCTTCTTCTGACTCCTGGATATTTGCTTCCTCTTTAGGTGGGTCTCTGTTCACTAGTTCTTTGAAATGCTCTGTCCAGAGCATTTCATGTTCTTTTTCAGTTGTTAGTAGGAGGCCTTGTTTGTCCCTGATGAGAGTAAAAGCAGCAAAGAATCCTGTGACACCTTATAGACTAACAGACGTTTTGGAGCATGAGCTTTCGTGGGTGAAGTGGGTATTCACCCACGAAAGCTCATGCTCCAAAACGTCTGTTAGTCTATAAGGTGCCACAGGATTCTTTGCTGCTTTTACAGATCCAGACTAACACGGCTACCCTCTGATACCTGATGAGAGTGTTTGTTGGTGCCTGCCATTTATCACTGATAAGCCACATTATTTTCTAGGCGATTCCTTGTTCACCACGAGCAGCTGCATCCTCTGCTTGTGTTGTCAGCTTATCAATATGATGTCATTTGTCTGCTCTCACAGGGAATTTGACCTCCTAGTGTGCTTTGCTCTACTGCTTGCAGTATTTGTCCTTTAGCTTCTGGGATTTTGTGTCTACAACTTTTTTCTTCAGGACTCATCTGGTTTCTATGGTGTTCCATGTGTGGGTGTAATCCACTCCTTCCTTCTCTTCTGCCTGTAACCTAGACAGGCTTCACTGCTCTGTTTATAAATTGCTGTTACTTTCTCCCACTTCCTGTTGATCTGCTCATCTGCATTCCTCTCCTCTTCATCAAGGTCTGCAAGTTCCTGAAACCTGTTCTTTAGCTGTAAAAGGAAGGCTTTCTGTATTTCAGGGGGCTTTAGCTTTTCAATGTAATAACATCTATGTCCCCTGTTTGGTGGACCCACACTTCTCAGTTTTAGCTTGATGAAGGCTGTCACAAGGTGTTGGTCACTGCCAACATCTGCACCCCTTCTCACTTTCACATCTGTCAGTGAGCATCGCCATTTGCCATTGATCATCATATGGTCAATCTGGTTCTTATTTCTGCCATTTGGAGAACACTGTGTCAGCTTGTGAATTTCACAATGTTGAAATAGGGTTCCGCCACTGACTAGGTCATTCATATTACAGAAAACAACAAACCTCTCTCCATTTTCACTCGTGGTGCCATACCCATGTCTTCCCATTGCTCTGTCATTGTTTGTGTTGTCTTTACCAACCTTGGCATTCAGGTCTCCCATGATGATAGTTAGTGAGGAATAGGGGCCATTATCTCAGAGCTCACCCAGGCCAACTCACTCTTACGGGTCTGGGCATTGTTGTTTCTCAAACTGAGTGTGCTAGAGCTCAGGACGGGCAGTTGGCAAGCGTGGCTGGATCCATCACAGTAGAAACATAGTCCATGGTGGCAACAGTGTTCTTTCTCTTCAAGGGTCACATGGTGGTGGGCATTATCCAGCTGCATAGGTTCAGGGTCCAGTTTGGAGACAGATACCAAGGGCTGCTCGGACTCATTTCTTTCCTCACATCACTCAGGAAACCTATTGTCAATGCATATGAAGTGGTCAGCAAAGGCATCTAAGTTGGTTGGGGCCTCCACATGAGCTAATTCATCTTTAATCTCCTCATGTAGTCCCCATCAGAACTAGTAGAGCTTTGGCACTTCCTTCCACTCAATGTTGGGGATTAATCACCAAAAGTGGGCAGTGTAAGAGAAGGCCAGGTCCCTGCCCTTGAAGGAGTTTGCACAGGGCTGCCTCCACCAACTGGGCACTAGGGGGGGATCATCAAATGTGGCAGAAAATGCTGTGAGGAAGGACTCCCAGTCAGATAATATTGGTCTTTCTCATGTAAGCAGAGGCAAGGTCCAGTCCAATGCATCTCCCATCAGGAGGCTAATACTGAGTCCTACTTTTGCTTGGGTGGTGGAGAAGGATGGGAGAGTGGGGAGTGAAGCAAACACAGCAAGTGGCGTTGGTTAATAAACCCCATGCATTTTGGCAGTCCCCATCAAAATGTTTGGGAAGTGGGACTTGGGGTCCAGGCTCTGGGTACATGGCTGCAGGGTGCGCTCATAGTGCAAAATTCCTGTCCTGCAGCTGGGCTGCCTGCTCTCATTGCATCTTGCTATCTGCTGCATGATGTGTCAGCTGGACCCAGAGTGCCATGTTTTTATCATGGAGCCAGAAGGATTGCCTGCAAAGAGCTTGGGTCTTTGTTGTGAGCTGCGATACTTGGGCTTGAAGCATGTGGTGCTCACAGTCAGTTCTGGGCAGGGAGTGGCCCACTGCTCCCATGTTCCTTCTAGGTAGCCTTCGCCACGGGCTAGGGTGGTCGGGCTAACTGTCAGAATCTTGACAAGGGCAGTTTGGAACTAAAGGTCATCGCAGGGTCAAACCTGAGGCTGAGAGTAGCAGAGGAGTTCATAATTAAGTTCCAGGCATGGGTTGATACCAAGGATCAAAGTCTGGGTCAGGTTTCAAGGCCCTGGTCAGGAGGTGAAGAACTAATCAAGCTGGGGTTGGAGCCAGGAGTTTAATAACAGGAAGCAGAAATGGTCATGGGAGCTACAAGAGGTCCACACTGGTGCCTGGGTACTTCCTGGAAGGCTCCAGAGATTTACATAGAACGAGGAGTAATGAGGCTTCTGCCTGTAAGACCTCTTGAGGTGGGATTGCTCATGTTCTGTGTCCACAGCAGTTTGAGAGTATTGGAGCATGATCTGGTTCTACAGGGTGTCAGCATGGAAGTGTCTGCTGTCTGTCTGCAAGCTCTGCAGGCTTGGGTGTGAGACCTACTGCACCTTACAAAAATTCTTCATAGGAAATGAGTTGGTACAATTACAATAAGAGTATGATGGCATAAAATGCACCTTGATTTCACTAGTCATGTTAGGAAATTTAAAAAATGTCCACTACTGACACCTACTGCTAGGATGGAGACTAAGTTCCAGATGTGATTGATTCTGGTAGGATCAGAATCCTTGACAATATAGCACAGGAACTATAAAATAAAATGTGATATAATGAAACTACATATTGGTATACATCTTAAATAATACAAAAATTCCTCAATCATTACACAACACTATCAGGTGCCTAAATAACTTTAAAAAGCTGGTTCCTAGTGGAATTTACAAAGTTTCTAAACAAGTTGGAGGCCTGACGCCCACTGACTTTCTTCTGTCATTTGTACTTTTTTCCTATGCTAAATTTTTCTGCCTTCTCCCTTTTTTCTACATGTTTCCCATTAATAGGTTGAATCTTCATAACACCCTTGAAAAGTAGGGCAGCATTACCTCATTGATGGAATGCAGATGGAAACTTGCCCAAGCTCTAAAAAGCTCTAAAAAGCTCTAAAAAGTGTAGAGCCCAGATATTACTCAAGACTTTGTCCCTGAGCCTCATCCCAATGGTTATTTGTGCACCAAAGTGTTTTAGGGATCCCACAGATAGCTCATCATACAAGGAAAGCAATTATGATGGCATTGCAACACAGTGGGCTGTAAATTACTGTATAATGTGTTATGTCCACAAAACAAAATTCTCATGTTCCGGGGATAAGCCAACCTCTAATTGACAGGGGTTAGAAAGAAACTTCCCCTGTTGGATGATTATTTAATAACTGTCCTCTCTGGACTTGTAACCGCCTCTGAATTAGCTGCTACTACCCACTCTTAGAGACTAGGTGTAATGAATATGGAGATATGCCTATCTCAGAACTGGAAGAGACCCTGAAAGTTCATGGAGTCCAGCCCTCTGCCTTCACTAGCAGGACCAAGTATTGATTATGCCCCAGATCTCTAAGTGGCCCCCTCAAGAATTAAACTCACAACCCTAGATTTAGTAGGCCAATGCTCAAACCACTGAGCTATCCCAGTGGTTTGAAATGGCATCTCAATTCCTATGTTTCTACTTGAAAAAGATCAAAAACTAAATTGTCCAGTCGTGCTTGAAGCTCATTTTCCATTTATTGGAAATCTCTAGAGCAATCTCAGAGGATTTAGCTTCGTTGTGCAAAACATCGACTGAATCCCCACAAAAAGCAACTGACTTCATCTTTTCTTTGCAAACCACAATACTGAGGCAGGTTGCCCAAAAGCTTTGTGAGTCTAGGCTGAGTTTCAATAGAGTCTGGACTGGTTTTCCAGTGAAAATGGGCAAAGTTCCAAGCAAACTAGGGTGAGTTTTGAGCACATAGGAGACAAATTATGATTTTGGGTGGAAAACATGCAAAACTGCTCCCAAAGGCAGGCACATCTTACATTATCTTAGTGAAGGTATTGTAGGTCTGAAGTCAATGGAATTGTGCCACTTTATACTGGCTGAGGATCTAATCCTGTAACTTTATTTATTTTGTTTTCTACAAGACAGGATAGAGAATTTCATCAAACCAAATAACAATATGTACACAATTTTAGAGATCAGTATTACACACTTCCTAAACAGAAAGTCCCCTCTTCTTAACTTTTCTTTGCCAAACAGACCAACACCCTCTTTTAATCTGCTAAATGGTGTTTTGTAAATAAAGTGAGAACAAGTATATAGCCCATTCAAGATATTTTAAAAGTAGAATTAGCAAGTTTCCCTATGTGCTTCCCTATGTGATATATTAACTAAAACATGGGCTCAATATTATAGAAGTAAACTTCATTGGATTTAGACATAATTTGACATAAGCACAATACAACAGCATAGAGGAGATCAGAATCATTGTATCTTGTAGATTCTTAACACAGTATATAAATCTACATATGTCTACACAATCTCATTCCATTTGAACATGAAAAACAATCAGACAGGGTAGCACCCAGGCATCATATGAAAATAATATAGCTATATAGACAACAATAACATTTGTATAATAATAAGTATAATCTAGTTTCGCCATTGTTGGAACTAAACTAGAGCCTTCTCAACACAGCAATCTCCAAGTGAATTACTGTGTGAGTCAAACAGTTTAATCAAATATGTATATATGTAATAAAATATATATACACACACAGAGGTCTACACTAAAAAGTTGTCGACTTCATGTAAACTACCATAGAGCCCCCGATTTAAGCAAGACAGTCTTGCCTGTCCACACTTATATTGGCAGAGTGCATCCTCACTAGCAGAACTTGCATCGATGCCCAGAGCACATACTGAGTGGTATTTCAGGTTAGGCTTGCAATGTCTTATGGGAACATGGCGTTAACCTCTCACGATGCACTTACCTCCCTCCATCCCCAAAATCAATGGCAAACAAACCAAGCCTTTTTCATGCCTTTTTTTGTAAGCCTGAGTTTCCCGAGTGGACACCATAGCATGATAAGCATGGACCCCGCTCAGCTGTACACTGTTGTATTACAAACACCTCATGCCTTATCCTGCATGGCCCAGGGTTTCTCAAACAAAGGTCACTGCTTGTGTATGGAAAGCCCCTGGCGGGCCGGGCTGGTGTGTTTACCTGCCCCATCTGCAGGTCTGGCCGATCGCGGCTTCCACTGGCTGCAGAAAGCTGCTCCTGGCCAATGGGAGCTGCTGGAAGTAAGTCCCTTAGCCCGTGCTACTTCCCACAGAGCAATCTGCAATTGATGGCAACAGTCACGTATCACCTTGACATGGTTGTGTGCTATTTCTGGGCCCAAGAAACAAGAGCTGACTGGCGGAACCACATCATTATGCAGCTATGGAATGACGAGCAGTGGCTGCAGAACTTTAGAATGTGTAAGACCACTTTCCAGGAACTGTGTGAAGAGCTTTCTGCAGCTCTGAAGTGAGTGCAGAAATACTAAAATTAGAACTGCTCTGACAGTGGAGAAGCGAGTAGCAATAGCTCCGTGGAAGCTTGCAAAGCCAGACTGCTACCGGTCAGTGAGGCATCAATTTGGAATGGGTAAGTCTACCTTGGGATCTGTTGTGATCCAAGTTTGCAGGGCCATCAACAGACTTCTGCTAAGAAGAGTAGTGACTCTGGGCAACGTGCAGGACATAGTGGATGGCTTTGCCATGATGGGAGTTCCCTAACTGCGGTGGGGCAATCGACTGAACGCATATCCCTATATTGGCAATAGACTACCTTGCCAAAGAGTATATAAACCGAAAGAGATACTTCTCAATGGTATTGCAAGTGCTGGTGGATCACAGGGGCTGTTTCACTGAAATCAGCATGGGATGGTTGGGAAAGGTGCACGACGTACACATCTTTATGAACACAGGTCGGTTCAGAAATCTGCAAGCAGGGACTTTCTTTCCAGACTGAAAAATAACCATTGGTGATATTGAAATGCCAATCTTGATCCTGGAGACCCAGCCCTACCCCCTGTTCCCATGCCTCATGAAGCCGTACACAGGCAGTCTGGACCGCAGTAGTGACCAGTTTAACCACGGACTGAGCAAGTGAAGCATGGTGGCGTAATGTGCCTTTGGATGTTTAAAAGGTCACTAGCATTGTTTGTTTACTAGGTAAGACCTCAGTGAAAGTAGTATCCCCATTGTTATTGCTGCCTGCTTTGTGCTCCATAATATCTGTGAAAAAAAGGGAGAAAAGTTTCCACTAGGGTGAGAGGTTGAGGCAGATGACCAAGCAGCCAATTTTGAGCAGCCAGACAGACACCAGGGCAATAAGAAGAGCACATCGATGGACTTTGCATCTCCATAAGGCTTCCAGCTTCAGCAATGAGCTAGAGCGATGTGACACTTATCTGTGTTCTTCCTTACCAAACTGTCCCCTCCATTGCATTTTCTCCTTGTAAACTCCACCCCCACAAACCATCGTGTGTTGAATGAATAAAGAGCCTTTTCTCCTCAATCTGTTAAGCTTTATTATGCAAACAAACACACAGAGACTGCAAAGAAAAGTAAGAAAAATGGAGACAAAAGGTGTGATAACACTATGGGGGGAGAAACAAAGAAAGCTTGCTTACCAATGCACTGCAATAACAATCAAAGGTGTGAGAATGGGTGCCTTCTGGTCCTTTTACCCTCCCCTGTGTTGAGTGCAAGGAATACCAGTCTCTCACACACACAAACACACACACCTCACAGGATGTTTGAAGGAGGAGGATATAACACTGGGTGATGATGACAGCAGGTTCAGCATAGGCTGCAGAAGGACTCTAGCATCCAGCTGCCTTTCTTGAACCTCATCCAAATGCCTCAACATGTCTGGTTGCTCCTTCATAATCCAGAGCATCTCTTCCTGCATGGCATGCTCTTGTTCCCTGCATGCTCTCCTGTCCTACCTGTCCACGTCTCTCAGACAGTGTAATCATCCATGCTCTGGGCTACGTATTGTAACTCTCAGAGGCATGCATTAACTCATTGAACATGTCCTCCTGGAGACCTCTTTTTCTGCCTTCTAATATGGGAAAGTCTCTGTCCCAGTGTGGAGGATGGCATGGATGGACAAGGTTTCAACTGCAAGGATGCACAAGGGTAGCATTGACATACATATATTGTTTCTGGTGGAAATTTAATTTTTTAAATTAAAAAAACCACCCCTCAATGCACTCCCCTGCAAGCCACAATGTAATTACAACTGCTGGCTACTGCAAGAGTCGGTTTGCTGCTCCAGCCATGGTGAGTAAGGCCACAAGGCATGGGCAATAGGTCTTGTGCTGCTGCCTTTGTGAAGACGTACTTGGGATTACAGGTTGGAACTTTAGAAAAGCCACCTTTCCCTTAGCAATTTGGATGGTGCTTGAGGACAGGCACCAGGATAAAGCTGCCTCCCCTCCCCCCCAAAAAAAGTTTGTTGTTTTACTAAAGCAGCGCCAGGTTGGGGGAAAGGGAGATAAACAGGAAGCTGCCTCCCCCTTTTTTTTCCATTATGCTTACAATAGACGGTGATCCCTTCCAGCCACAACCACAGCACATTTGGGAAAGTGTAATTGTGTGACCCAGATTTCACCAAAGAGAGGAGGATTACTTGTTGAAATGTTTGTGGTTTAAAGGCTAGCATTGAAAATGCCCCCTGTTTCCCCTAGGTCACCATATGTGATATCACTCTTCTGAGTGTAACACAGGCGGCAAGAAAGCAGATGCTGCAAGTGCCTGGGTACAGATCTAGTCCTTATGCTGCAATGCTGTGTGTTGCAATGATGTCAGCAAAGTTAACATTGGAGTGTCTTAGGAAAGTGTCTTACCATGGTGGATGAAATAAGACAGCCCTTCCCAGAATCCTTCTGCAAAGGATTGCAGAGTACCTCCATGAAAGGTTCCTAGAGCTCTCCATGGAGGATTCCTGGACCATCCCCATGCACATAAACAATAAACAGTCTCTTTCAGAGAACACCCTCTGTGTAGCTCGAATGGCCACCGATATCCACTACATCTACTTTTTTGTTCAGGTTAAACATAAAAAATAATAGCACGTAACCCCTACTGTTTGACTGGAAATGTGTACTCACCAGAGATGCCTTCCCTGGCATCATACTGCACCACTAACTGGTCCTGCAAAGGGATAGGCTCCAAGGTTAAAAACAGTTCTTGGCTGTCAGGGAGAATGGATCCTCCACTTCCTGCCTGCCTCACATTCTTCTCCTCCTCCTCCTCTTCCTCATCAACAATGTTTTCTTCATTGTTTCTTGAGGTCACCCACGGCTCCTGGGACATATCCACACAGCATTTTGGGGTAGTGGTGGGGTCACTGCCAAGAATCTCATGCAGCTCCTCATAAAAGCAGCATGTCTATGGGGCAGAACGACTGTTCACTTCCCTTGTCTTATGGTACTCTTGCTGAAGCTCCTTTATTTTCACGCAGCACTGCTGCATGTCCCTGGTATAGCCCTTCTCCTCCATACCGCATGCAATCTTGGCATAGACATCAGCATTTATGCTGCTGGATCAGAGCTCTGCCTGCACAGACTCTTCTTCCCACACAGCAATAAGATCCACCACCTCCTGTGTACTCCATGCTGGAGCGTGTTTGCGGCCTTGAGTCTCCATGATCAGCTGTGCTGGCGAGCTTTCCATACTGATCAAACAGGAAATGAAAATTCAGAAGTTCCTTGGGCTTTAACAGGGGAGTGGCTGTTTCCTGTGAACCTGGTTAATGTGCAGTGCAGTTGAAAGTGCTCTCCAGAAAGGTCACAGCAGAGAGCTGTGGGACACCTCCTGGAGGCCAATTCATTTGAATTACGCAACACGGTGTCTACACTATCCCTGTGTCGACCCATGACTGTCAAATCAAGCATTACGCCTCTCATGGAGGTGTAGTACAGACATTCACTTTGCAGGCCCCTTAGATCGTCGGAAACGATGTAGATGCAGTAGTGATTAGATCAACTTAAAGCATCTTATGTTGACCTAAATTTTTAGTATAGACCGGGTCTGATTGTGTGTGGAGCTTGGATTTTTCTTAACTATCTCTGTTGAATAAAAGTCCTCATTAAATAATATTCTATCCATTACAGAACATCTTATAGATAAATTTTCTAACAGCTGCTTTCAGTTTAAATAATTTACTGTAGCTAAAAGCTCTGACAGTCCAGAGACATTTTGCTATGAAGGTTTATCTTAACTTGTTAAAGTCTAGATAAGAAGTTGCCAGCTTTCCTGCTTCAAAAGAGACAAGAGTAATTGTAACTACAAACTCTCTTATTTATTTATCATTAAAATGCACAGTATTATAGGACCAATAGAAAGCATCTGAATCTCAGCAAAGACAAAGCACGCATTATGCAGTTTTAAACTGAGGCTGCTCAGTTCCAGCAGATCACTGGAAAGAAGTTTACAGATATTAGTGTGTACTCACTCATGTCAGAATAAGAGAAAATAGTCAGAAGATTATTTGAAAGAATGTAATAAGGACCTCATCCTGTAGGGTATTCAAGAAGCCTTGACTCTCTAAGTACTTCGTAGCAAGCACTCAACACATCACATGATCAGGCCATGAAACTTTGTCCAATATTGTTTTTCCCACTTGATCCTTGGCATGAAGAGAATTTCATACTAGGCCTGTGCACTCATGAACACTAGAACATTGGCCTAGTATTCATTTATTACAATATTTTAAAATGATTTTGAAAGAAAAGGGCTAAAAGAGTTTGGGAAGATTGATTAGTTTAGGAGACTGTTATTCTCATCAGCAGCCAATTTATCATGTGCCTACATTAACAAAAAATGAAGTCTACCTAATACCTAAGTAGGTAGAATTCATGCAAGATTACCATGAGGACTGACCTGCTGGAATCTGCCCTTTCCAAAGAAAAACAAACTTTTCAAATAGCCCTGTGAAATCTATCGAAGAGAGAAACAGCCCTACAGAGAATTATGTTTGTTCTTTATCACCTGAATATAAGACTCCTAAGTTCAAATGAAGGTATTTGCCAGAGGCTGAGCCTCAATGAAGCTGTCAACGTCCATTCTCTTGTGTTTTAAAAATCCTGATCCAGCATAATTAGCCTCCTTTAGTTCCCACTGGAACATCCAGTGGAAGGTTACCTGATAAGATACCATTAGTTTCCCAAGTACAAGATGCTGCAGTAATTCTTTCAAATGTCACCTTTTGTAATCAGAGAAGAGGATTTGTGTTGACATATCATTTACCAGATACAGGCCTTGGGCCTTATGGAGTTGGAATCAGTTGAATTTCAGGGCATACAAAGCTTATCTGTTTTTGTGGAAAGGGCGTATTGAAAGATGTGTGACTAGCTTGCAGAGTGTAATTGGCCATGCAAGGCTGAATGAGTTGAAAAAAAATTATTGTTGATACTGGGCCAACTGATATATTTGAATATATTTTTGTTTATTGTTATTACATGGAAATGGACATAATATGAATTTAAATAAATAGATGACAAGGCTCTGAGTCCATTCCTACAATATTGTAACTAATCATATAACCTAAGGGCTTTAGGAATTTAATCAGGTTGAAGTGTGGAATTCTCAGAAATACTCAACATTGGGTTAGTCAATGTTGTACCATTTACTTTAATGGGAACTCTTAAGCAAACACATTTGAGAATCCCAAATAAAACCAATAACCTTATGTGGAAATTGAATAGGGTTCTAAAGACAGTAAGCAACATTGTGTGGAATGGATCCCATTATTAAATTATAGAGGCTTTTAAAGCAGCCTCGAATGCAATAGAATATTATAGCCCTGCAAAAAAATTCTGTAAGTGGCAGTTAAAACTCTATAGAAAGGTTACAGGTGAAATTCCAGTTTTCCAGAAGGGTCAGGTCAACCAGGCCTAACTGGTGATTGTATTGCATCTCTTTTGTTTGGCTTTGTCACTAAATGCCCTATATTGTTTAAATTTCTTTGCCAGATTGGCTGGTAATATCCAAATATATTAATCCTATAAATAAGTTAATATTGAGATCTGTAAATGGTGGCCTTTGTCGTCTGAAACTGAGCATTGAGTGAGCTCTCTAAGATTCCAACATTGCAAGCTCATAACGTGCAGACAGACCTTTGCATCTCCTTGGAGTCCCATTGACTTAAATGGAGTCCCACTGACTCTGCATAGATACATTTGTCTGCCCGTATATCATAGAATCATAGAAATAGAGGGCTGGAAGAGACTTTAAAGATTCAATATGTCCAGCCCCCCTATGGTGTGCCAGGAACAAGTAAACCTAGACCATCCCTAACAGGGACTGTCCAACCTGTTTTTAAAAACCTCCAATGATGGGGATGCCAGAGTCTCACTTGTAAGTCTATTCCAGGACGTAACCACCCGTATCATTAAAAAGTTTTTCCTAATTTCTAACCTAAATCCTCCATGCTGCAGTGTCCCTTCTGGACTCTCTCCACATCTTTCCTAAAGTGTGGTACCCAGAATTGGACAAAGTACTACAGCTGGGGCCTCAGCAACGTGGAGTAGAGCCGGGCTAACACCTCCTGTGTCTTACATAATACACTCCTGTTAATACATCCCAAAATTATATTAGCTTTTTTTCTGGCTGCATAGAATCATAGAATATTAGAGCTGGAAGAGATCTCAGGAGGTCATCTAGTCCAATCCCCTGCTCAAAGCAGGACCAACCCCAACTAAATCATCCCAGCCAGGACTTTGTCAAGCCAGGCCTTAAAAATCTCCAAGGATGGAGATTCCACCACCTCCCTAGGTAATCATTCCAGTGCTTCACCACCTTCTTATTGAAATAATGTTTCCTACTATCCAATCTAGACCTCCCCCACTGCAACTTGAGACCACTGCTGCTTCTTCTGACATCTGTCACCACTGAGAACAGCCTAGCTCCATCGTCTTTGAAATCTCCCTTCAGGTAGTTGAAGGCTGCTATCAAATCCCCCCTCACTCTTCTCTTCTGCAGACTAAATAAGCCCGGTTCCCTGAGCCTCTCCTTGTAAATCATGTGCCCCAGCTTTGTCCACATCCTTCCATAGTGGAGGTACCAAAACTGGACGCAATACTCCAGGTGTGGCCTCACCAGTGCCAAATAGAGGGGAATAATCACTTCCCTCAATCTGCTGGCAATGTTCCTACTAATACAGTCCATATGTCATTGGCTTTCTTGGCAACTGGGGCACCCTGCCTCACACTGAGCAGGACTACCACCTCAATAGTTATTCCTCATTTTTGCAGCTGTTTATTTGTTGTCTTTCCTAAGTGAAGTACTTTACACTTGTCTTTATTGATTTTTATCTTGTTAATTCAGACCAGTTCCCCAATTTGTCAAAGTCAATTTGAATTCTAATCCTGTCCTCCATAATGCTTGCAATCCCTCCCATCTTGGTGTCATCCATTCATTTTATAGCCAGACCCTCCACTCCACTATCCAAGTCATTAATGAAAATATTGAATATCACCAATGCTGCAGAACCCCTCAAGATACACCCTCACAGTTTAAGATCTACTCTTTAGGGACAGTCTTGCACTCACTTAAGCACTCACTTTATAGTAATTTCATCTAGGCCACATTTCCCTAATTTGTTTATAAGAGTGTCATGGGTGTGAGGAGTCAAAAACCTTTACTAAAATCAGGGTATTTTACATCTACTGCTTACCTCCCTACCACTAGGTCAGTAACCCATCAAAGAAAGAAATTAGGTTGGTTTGGTTTGATTTGTTCTTGACAAATCCATGCTGGCTCCTCCTTATTACCATATTATCCTCCAGTTGTTTACAACCTGATTTTTAGTAATTTGTTCCAGTATCTTTTCAGGTATCACAGTTAGGCTGACTGGTCTATAATTCCGCAGTTCCTCTTTGTTCCCCATTTAAAGGAGAGAGACAATGTTTCCCCTACTTCAGTGTTCTGGGACTTCACCCGTCCTCCAGGAGTTCTCAAAGATAATTGCTAATGGTTCCGAGACTGCTGCAGCTAGTTCCATACGTATCCTATGATTAATTTCATCAACCCCTGCTAACTTGAATACATCTAAATATTCCTTAACCTCTTTTTTCTCTATTTTGACTTGAAATTCTTCACCCCTCAGCTTTCTTGATGTCATCAGTTATTAGCTTTCCTTTCCAGCTAAGTAGAGGATCTACATTTTTCTTCACTCTCTTGTGCCTAATATATTTAAAGAACCACTTCTTGTTGTCTTTTCTATCCCTTGCTAGGTGCAACTCATTTAAAATTCTGCTTTGTATTAGGTAGAATATGGTTTTGAACCTTAGCCTATCACATACCAAATCAGTAGCCCAACCACCAAGCTGTGAAGCATGACACTGATGTAGGGATGAGCTTGCAGGATAGGGGACCAAGTGTGAAAAGTGCCTGTCTAATGACAGGAAAATATCTATGTCGTATTAGACCACCTCTGAAAGCTGCTGAACAGCAGGATTGAACCCACTGAAAAACTCCTTTTAAGAGCTGGTGACCTTAAGCTGTATTGACATATAATTTTCCAGCAATAATTATACATGTGAAAATAGATAAATAAACCAAGATACAATGGTCTATTATTCAGTAAAGATGTGGACAATTTGGAGAAAAGCCCAGAGGAGAGCAACAAACATGATTAGGTCTAGAAAACATAACCTACAAGGAAAGATTAAAAAAACTGAGTTTGTTTAGGCTGGAGAAGAAAAGACTGAGGGAGACATAATAACAGTCTTCAAGTACATAAACGGTACTTTCAGAGAGAAGGGTGATAAATTGTTCCTCTTTACCACTGAGGACAGGATAAGAAGTAATGGGCTTAAATTGCAGCATGGAAGATTTAGGGTAGACATTGGTAAAAGCTTTCTAACTGTAAGGGTAGTTAAGCACTGGAACAAATTACTTAAGGAGGTGGTGGAGTCTATGTCAATGGAGGTTTTTAAGAATAGGATAGACAACACGTCTCAGAGGTGGTCTAAATAATACTTAGTCCTGCCTCAGTGCAAGGGACTGGACTAGATGACCTATCAAGGTTCCTTCCAGTTCTATATTTCTATTATTTCCATGATTCTGTTCAGTAATTTGTCAAAAATTTTAATTTGTCATTTTATATCCATGAAATGTCATTTATATAAAACTGTCACAATGACATGACAAAAGAACTTCCCAGTTGCTTGCGTTAGGCTGCACTTACAAGATGGTGTCTTGGCCAAATTCCAACTTCAATTCATGCTGCCCTACATTTCTCCTTCCAATGGTATGCTTCACTTCCTGTCCCAAGCTTTTGTGTATCGTTGCCATGCTGTATGAAACAATTATTTCATTTCACCTCAGTGGTGGATTAAGTGATCCCTGTGTATAATCAATATATCAATATATAAATCTCTATGAAAAACATTTTAATAAAAATACTAGGGCTGTCAATTAATCACAGTTAAATCACATGACTAACTCAAAAAAATTATTCGTAGTTAAAAAAATAAATCATGATTAATCATACTTTTAAACAATAGAATACCAACCAAAGTGTATTCAGTATTTTGGATGTTTTTCTACATTTTCAAATATATTGCTTTCAGTTACCACACAAAATACCAAGTATACAGTGATCTCTCTATATTATTTTTATTAAAAATATTTGCACTGTAAAAAGGATAAACGAAATAGTATTTTCAACTCACCTGTGGTGCAATATCTTTATCATGAAAGTGTAACTTACAAATGTAGATTTTTATTTTGTTACATAACTGCATTCAAAAACAAAAGGTTTAAAACTTTAGCGCCTGCAAGTCCACTCAGTCCTATTTCTTGTTCAACCAATCTCTAAGACAAACAAGTTTGTTTACATTTATGGAAGATACTGCTGCCTGCTTAGAATCATAGAATATTATGGTTGGAAAAGACCTCAGGAGGTCATCTAGTCCAATCCTCTGCTCAAAGCAGGACCAACGCCAACTAAATCATCCCAATCAAGGCTTTGTCAAGCCAGGCCTTTTAAACCTCGAAGGATGAAGATTCCACCACCTCCCTAGGTAACCCATTCCACAGCTTCACCACCCTCCTAGTAAAATAGTGTTTCCTAATAACCAACCTAGACCTCCCAGGCTGCAACTTGGGTGTGGGTTTAGGCATGCTCAAAACATGCCTACCAGACCAGGCCCACAGGCAAGATAGGCAGGGCAACACCTACTTTGTGAATCCCACTGTGACTGTTTAAAAGCCTCTAATAAGTATTTGTCAAGAAGTAAGCATTAATGTAAGATGCCTTGGGTTTGATTCAGCTATACCAGGGTTTCTCAAACAGGAGTCGCCGCTTGTGTAGGGAAAACCCCTGGTGGGCCGGGCCGGCGTGTTTACCTGCCCCGTCTGCAGGTTTGGCTGATTGCGGCTCCCACTGGCCGCGGTTCGCTGCTCCTGGCCAACGGGAGCTGCTGGAAGTGGCACAGAGCCAGTGGGAGCTGCGATCAACCAGACCTGTGAACGAGGCAGGTAAACACAGCAGCCTGGCCTGCCAGGGGCTTTCCCTATACAAGCGGCGACACCTGTTTGAGAAACCCTGAACTATATGCTTTGGCTGTTCTCTGGCCATGGAAAGCAACCATAAACCCAGCTTAACAGCTAAACCACCTGTAGGGCTGTTTTGTGTCACTAGAACCACACAAAGCAACCAGACTGTACCAAGTGAATCTGACATTTGGAATTTAAAGATATTTTTCTCACTCCACAATTCCATTTATTTTCGTTTTCCTTGTAGCGGTGTGACTGTCCATCGTTTTCCTACCAACAAGACAGCACTCACACATTTCCTGAGCACAGGTGCTATGAAATAACGTGACGACTGACCTTCTGCTCCCTGCTTCACCAGGTGTTAACTGAGGCCACATCTCTATTTCTCATAGTGTCATTTAATCTCAATGAACAAGGAGAGAAACAAATGTTTGGGAAACTCTTTAAATCTTCTTCTGTTGCTTGCTGAGTGGGCTGTTCAGGGACAGGGGAATAATCTTCTGTTTCTCATTCTTTGTGCTAGAACATGAAATTCCTTCTTCTGCATCATTTACATCACACATTAACGAGTCCTGATAGCACACAGCACTGAGTGTCTCCATTGCTTTGAAGAGGCTGCAGGCAGTGGGAGAATTTGCAACTTGATATAACGTTGTATGTTTAAAAATATTTTGGGGTTAGCTCTCCTGCTACTTGCTCTCCACTGAGTTAAGTGGTGACTTTCCATTACAGCCAATATTTTTCTCGCTTTGAGCATGAGTTTAACTTAATAACCGTAATTAGGACAAGACTTTCTGAGAAGCCCAAAATGTGATTTACCAAATACCCAGGCCTATACTGTTGGAAAAAGGGATGGTTTGGTTTGCTTTTTTCTCCCTCCCCAGCAGTCAAACAAATGACTAAATAGATTGTCCCTGGAGTTCTGTTTCTGCAAGTTGGCAGTGCATTGTAGAGGAATTCAGTCAGCTTTGATTTCCTGTCAGGTTTGTTAATGCTAGTGGCTGACTACACAGACCATTGCTGTTGTCTGGCTTTTGTTTTTATGGCTGTTGCTGTGAGTGAATGTGGGGTGTCAAAGAGCTAATTCCTCTTAGGGCTTTAGGGGTGGCAATGCTCTGCATTACTCTTAGGAGCCCTGCCTCCTGCTGGGAACCTCAGCCTTTCATTAGGCACATATAAAAGGGTAAGTCAGAAGCCAAAAAACTGAGCTGGGAGCCATTTGTCTAGCTAGAAGTGAAATTCAAAGGGAGGGGGAGGATCTTTGGGCTGCTGCTTATAATCCTTTGATCTGTACCATGGGCGGGCTGCCTAGCTCCCACTAATCTGGGCCTTATTTGCACTTATTTGCAGAGGTTCCTATTCGCATGCTTGAATTCTCCTATCCGTTTTGTGCTGGCTCTCTCCACCTAAAACTTACTTACCTACCTACTTACCTCAGCATGAGGACCCACAAATTCATTAGTTCAAGCCAAGTTCTCATTGACTTCAATGGGCAGATTTTTGACCTTTACTACCCTCTTCTGAGCCTTCAAGGAAGATCTTGGAGAAAGCTGGAAACTCCATGGTCTAAATTCTGACCTTAGTGATGACTATGGCAAAAATCAGATTGACTACAGTGTAGGTGGGTTTCCCCCATGAGCTGAATCTCCCCTCTTGGGGCAGGGCTTCGGAGGGGGTAGAGAAAGGTTAGGGGATAGATGCCAGGCTTTCCCTGTCCTCCGACAGCCCAACTCTATTACGAGCTATGTTGCATTGACTAGCCATGCCTGTGCAGGCCGCCCCTCATCCAGGAGTAATAGATGGCACAGCAGCAACAGCAGCAGTCCCTTCCTAGTGTACTTCCACAGAGTGACTTCTCCATGGCTCTGCTTCCTCTCATGCCAAAGTCATGGAGCCTGGACCCTGCAGAGGTGGTCTCTGGAGAAGCGTGTAGCAGAGCTGCTGCTCTGCTCTGTGCACATTTTTGGGCATTTATACCAGATTTTGCTCAGCTCACTCAGGAGTGGCAAGTGTCCATTGCTGGCACTGTCTGTTGCAGAATTTAAGTGGACTGCAGTGCAAATGCTCAGCATTATTTTTATATTCAAGCTGGAAAAATTGAAGGGAAAACGAGAAGAGAGTTCCACAGTCAGGCCAGCACAGCAGAAAAGAGAGCACCTGAGGTCATTCAATATTTCCACTCCATAGATAATTTGGAAAGCACTTTCCAACATGAGAAAGCAAAGCAAAGTGTCTTCACACAGCCAAGTGGACTTCCATGAAAGGAGTAAAGGGATAACCTGATCAAGAAGCTGTCATTAATGGACCATAAATCTTACCCTGAGAACAGTGTAAAAAGTAACATTGCATAAATGTTGCTGTTTCCCTGTTGTTTTTCCTGGTCAGCATTCAAATGGAATAATGTGCACCAGAATAAAACATGGAAGGAAAGGGCGTGAGGATTATTTGTGTTACAATACTGCCTCGAGACCCAGACTGAGCTTGAGGGCCATATGTGCAAGGTGCTATACAAATATATTGTAAGAAACAGTGCCTGCCCCAAAGAGCTTACAATCAAAATAGCCAACAAGAAAGGTGAAGGAAAGGAGGGGAAAAAGAGAGGCACAGAGAAGCAATGTCCTTTGCCCAAAGTGAGATAGTAGGTCAGGGCAGAACCAGGACTAAACAGCAGTTTTCTTGATTTGGCGGCTTATGACATACTCACGAGACCAACTGCCCTCCAATTAAAAAGGGAGATTTTTTTAAATACTCCCACTGAAAGCCATTAAATGTTAAGTTGTTTCTTCTACCTTCCTAGGAAACATTTTATAGACTTTGATGCTCATCAGTAAATGGCTGTTGTTTGCACTTGCCTCTCTCCTGTGATTCCCTGTGTCACCCCCTTTCCAGGTTTGGGTTTTCCCATCCTGAAGATGAAGATGAAAATATTTATCTTTATAAGTTGGAAGCATAATAATGTTTCCAAAGCAAGCAGTGTAAGAGCCTGGTATGAAAAGGTCTATATAAACATAAAGCAGGTAGTATTATTCAATCACCTCCATATTTTTTACATGGATGTAGGTTTAATGTCTAACAGCTTCACTCCATTAGGAAATGGATTAAAAAAAATTGTAAACTCTGTTGGGAGCAATCCAACAGCAACATTTGTTACTATTTATTACTTATGCAGTCACATAGATGTGCATGATGCCTTGCAGAAATAAATAAATGAGTGCCTAAAAGTTCCTTTTCATTGCTAGATTCTGTGGTCTGAATTCAGCTTTAGATAGATTTATTGTTTACACAGTGCCCAAGAATCTGCTATTGGCTGTACATAGCAAAGGAAAAAAGATGAATAGCACTGAAGAGTTTAAAGTAAGGCCCCAGTACTGCAAAAACTTACCTATAGACCTTAAGTAGTTCACTTAGAGCCACTGGGCTTAAAATGAAGCAGGTATATAACCCTTTGCAGGACTGGCTCTAGTTTTGAATGTGATGCAATGAACAAAAGAAACAGAGAATAAAGCGAGGGCTGTTATGATAAGGAAGGATAAAGATCACCTGGCCACTCAGTGCTTGTGGATGCATAGCTTGAACATTTCATTGGCTCTGGCCCTATGTATTCTAAGAGTAACACTCACTACTTGTGGGTGACAAGGAAGAGGTGGGTTTTTAGGAGGGATTTAAGTGAGGAGAAGTTGATGGCTTCGACCCAGAGCCTCAAAGGTATTTGAATGCCTAGCTGCCTCTTTATGCACCCAAGTCCCCATGCCGATGAAACTGCCAGTCTAAAAACTGCTCAGCTGCTGTCAAATCCTAGAAACACCTAAGTTCCCACAAAGTCATCAACTGCCTGATGTCACTGCATAGCTAACAAGCAGCTTGGAGCCCTAGCTCAAACAAAAGCCCCAGAGGTCCCCTCCCCCCATCACCAAGTGCAATTCTCAAACTAGGCAGGTGCAGATTATGGTGACAGTGAAGACCTGTTCCTGGGGGCATGCGCTGAGCATGCTTGAACTCCGATCCCTGCCAGACTGCACAATAGGAGGCCCGGATGCAAGTCGCCAATAAGTGGGGGAGTACAACACCAACACGAAAGGCAGCTGGGGAGGGGGCACAGGGAAATGGGATGAGTATGAGAGAGCAGCCTGGGAGCAGGGTGCCAGGGAGCAGAGAGCTGGCTGGCCAAGCAGTTGTGAGCAGCTCACTGTGGGGAAACTGAGCAGGACTGTGAGCCTGGGGAACCCAAGGACTATGGCAGGCTGATGGGCAGCCCATTGAAGCAGATAACTGGGCTGGCATGAAACCAGCCAAGTTTCTGTCAGATACCTGATAGGAAAAAACAACACAAAAAAACTTATGTCCAAAACTTTCCAACTAGCTCTAACGGGAAGCGTGTTAGAGGAAAGGCTGGAATGACATTGCCCCCCACTCCAGCAAGTGTACAAAACTGCCAGGAAGTTATGAGTACAAGAAAAGACTCGGCAGAAAGTAAAAGAAACTAGTACACATGAATTAGTGCTGGCATGTTGTAACAACTGCAGTCATTAGCGTTAAGTGGGAACAGACGGGATTAAAGAATTAGATTTTACAACTAAAGCAGGCCTTCGCTGTTAGGATAAAAGGGAAGGGAAGTCTGGAAATCCCAGCCCGTGTTTGAGAAGGAACATTCATAACAAATGCAGTTGAGTTGGAAGCCCAGAAAGAACTTTAATGGGGCACTTATTTACTGTAGCAGAAAAGCTGTGGCTTCCCCATGGACGTCTGGCTACCTGTGGATGTAACAGATGAATCATACAAAGAGTCAGCAAGCTAGATTCCTGTACATGTGTGCATGCGCTCTCACAGCCAACCTCAGTAGATACTGGCACCAGCAACTGGTGAATGTTGCAGTAAAATGATGTGGCACAAAAGTGAAAAACAAGCATCCAATCTTATGAGTAGCAGCATCCTCAACTGTCATTTCAGTCAGTTGTTGTGGCCCTGTGTGGCGTCACAGACACAGCCTATAGGTGAAACAGTCCTGGCATCCCCATTCTTCATAAGCTCATTGGCTCAAATGCCACCCAGTTCACTCAAAAAGCAAAATTTTTCTCCTAAGCTTCTTTGTTACATACGGGCAATGCAAATAAGACTGCCAAAAATTAAGGTTTAAAAATGGTCTTTATAATTAAAAGCCTCTTTTTTGTATTTATTGAGGTAGACTTCACTCAGCGGGTTGCTTACACTGAGCTGAGCAGCAGCCTTTCCAAGTTTTCTGTTAGCTGAAGAAAAAAGTAGAAGTGAAAGCATTTTAGCTACTCCATGGAGTAAGACTGTTGTGAAACTCGTGACTGTGCAGCAGATGGCACATTTACGCACCAGGCCTGATGAGCCCATGCTGACACAGTCTACATTACCAAAGCTTATGTGATACGTTAAACCCCATCCACCCCTCTGGTTGTATTACATGACCTCAATCCTCCAGGAAACAAAACCAGATGGGGAAATTTCCAAATAATATAATCTAAACCATATAAGCTATTTAAAGTAAACGCTTATCACCAGTGACAAAAACCTCATCCCCAAATCACTGAAAAATCTCTGTAGCCTTATTTTTTCTTTTTACTAGCCCCCATACAGTCCCTAACACTTCAAAGTTCATGTTTCCTAGCTTAACCACCTGCATATATAGCTTTATAAAAACTTTCTTCCAGAAAGGCATTATCTTTAGCCACCCAACCAAAGGCACGGTAGGCTGGAAGAAAGGCCACATGCTAAGAAATATTAGCACCTCTTGGCAGGTGCTGGGTGTCCTCCATTTAGACTGAAATGAAGGACTGCTCAACACCTAATAGTTGTTCTCTTAATAAATGCAATTACTGAGGTGGGGGTGGACCGGGGTGGAATTCCATCCAGAACAACTAGTTGATTTGCATGTAAGAAAATTACAGCCCCTAGAATTCAAACTACATATAACATGCATATATATGGAAAAAGTGGTTGAACAGACAACAAATGAACAAATCCTGTTCATTTGACTCATTAGGGCTGATTCAGCAAAGCACTTCAATGGGGCTGAAGCATATGCTTTGCTGAATCAGGACCTAGAGTAATTCTACTGTAGTCAGTGGAATTAAATGCTCATGTGAACAAGGGGAGCAGACTTTGGATTCTAACCACTAGACTCACATGGGGTTTGCCATTGATTTCAATGGGAGGAAGAGCAGGCCCTTGTGCTCTAAAGTGCAGTGTGTATTACAGCCTCTGTGTGAATCTGGAGAAGTCATTGCACTCGAAGTGTTTTGAAACACTACAGATCATTTTTAAGCAAACCGAGGCTATTAGATTATGCAGGGGAGCTTTTCACACCATATATCCCACATTCTAAAAAGTGAGACCACATAAAAGCATTTTATTTGTTCATTTTAGAGCTTATTTGGTATTAACCTTTTTATGGTTTGCCATTTTTGTTTCCAGATGTTTCCTTTCTTATTTATTGCAAAAGGCTTTTATTATAATGTAGCTGTCCAGAGATTGGTGCTTTCAAAGGCAGGGGTGATATACATCAGGATATTGCTTAATGGCCTGCTGTGTTTACATAAGGATTGCAGAAGACAAACACTGAGCATCTATCTGGGCTTTTCTTCCTCATTTTCAGAGTATAGTATTCTTGGAACTCCCATAGATAACAAAGCACTAACCAGTGAATTTAATATGATAGCAATAACACTTAGCAGGGCTTTACCTCTCCAAACTGCTATGCAAACATTAGCTAAGTCTCACAACACTTTTGTGAGGTTACCTAAGCATTATCATCACTTTCACTAAGACAATATGATAACAGTTCATTTTTGTATCATATCATTTGTATGCCTAATTTGTTTTAAAAGAGGCAAACATTCAATGCATTCCTGTACCTGCATTCCTGGTATAATGGATTCAAGATGCAAAATTCAAATCCAGAATTCAAACACCCCAAAATCTGTGCGTTTTTTGAACCAATTTTTGTGTTTTACCCTCAATGAAGATGAGGCCTTTGGCCAAATTCAGATCTGGATTTGGATGTCAAAAAAACTCAACTAAGGTTTTGGTTTGCACCCACTTTTATTTTTAAAAAAACAAGGACTAGACTTATAACCCCAAACTGAAAATTAGTAGCAGCGCTCCACACTTCTGTACGAGACTGAAGTAACAGAGGACATTTGTTCTATATCCTAAACTATAATGAAGTAAACAAAGATTAATTCTGAGGATGCCAGGTCTCTGCTATTCATTTTGTAAGGTGCTTCTCATAAGTGTGGAACGCCCTCATGTGGAATGCTCAGTGTTAATTGCATGTTTCCTATATATATATAAAAAAATACTTCCATCTTTTGAGACCAATGCCCTCATTCTGAGTGCTAAATTCCTATTGGGACTTCTGAGGGTGGATTGGTAGGATCCAATCCTGAATTTGGGGTCAATTCCTCCTTTTTTACGCAAACAGTGTTACTGGTAGCATTGAATATGCATCAAGGGAAGAATGTCTATGTGATCCCAATCCTATCTCCTTTGCACATCCAAAACTCAGCCATTGAAGTCAGAATTGGGCTTCTTGTTTTTTCAAGGGCATTACCACCTCTGCCCAACAATACAGTTTCCAAACCTCAAATAAGAAATCTGATGCTGATTTGGGTGGGATTTTTATAAAATAGTTTATTAAGAATAATAAGGATAAAGGTTACAAAATACCAACTTTGTTAACTAACAATAATGCCATTAATTACAGAATTTTTGTAATAGAAGTTATAACCACAGTGTTCCCTTTTGATAGGGATTCAGCTAGTTTTATTCAATAGGCAACATTAATATGTTCCTATTTAAATACAAGAAAAAAGAATTGAACCATCCACAGCATTTCACTGACAGTTACCTGAAGTCAGATTCCAAATTAGGAAACTCCACAGACATATGTCCATGAGCCTATTTATAAAGAGACACTGTAAAGGTAGGGTGAAAAGCAATGTTAGTTCTTGTCAGCAGCCCCAATGCTTGTGATACAGTATTATACCAGTGCATGTGAAGAAAGAAGAAAATAATTGGTAAGAAAACATGTTATGATCAGTTCAACAAACTTTACACTGCCAAAAGTCCCATTGACTTCCAATGGGGTCAGCTGGTTCATATTCAGACTTTCATGCCTGTTGATATTTGGGGATTATGTAAAAGGATGTGTGGCCATCTTAGACAGTACAGAGCAACCTTTAAGCCAGGTGCTGCAGTCTTTTGGCAAAAAATATCCACTGATTTCAATGGGCATTTTTGCCTGAGTAGATTGCATCCCTCACAGAAAACTTCAGGTATTATTCTGAAAACCCTAAATTGCATGAGTAGCCCCATGAAATTCCATGGGTTTTCAGGATTTCCCATGAGCGCTCTCATCTTAAACCCAGGAAAAGGATTTCAGCAGCATCAAGACCACTCAGAGCTCTAATTCCCTGGAGAGTCAAGCCTAAAGAGGAGGGTTGCAGTAACAAAGCCAGATCCAGTGCCCGCCCCCAAAAAAATCAATAATAAAGCTCCCATTGACTTTAATGGGGCAGAAGCAGCCCCTAAGTTTTTCAAAGTCCCACGTCAATTACACTTTTGTCTGTTATACCAGTCCTGGGACTAGTTATCCTTCTTCCCTCGATCAAACGTTTGAAAAACAAAGCTGAATTTGGGTTAAGACATTGTCAGTGACTGAGGGTTTCTTCCTAATTACTTGTTTCATAGCCTTTATACAACTACCGTCCAATTTTTCTCTTAAATATGGCCCTGGCCAAAACTGCATCCACAAAGCCCAGGCAAATGCCCATTTAAGTCAGTAGGAGGCTTTCCTGGTACTTCAATGAGCACTGGATCAGGCCCCTAGTTATAAAAAAATATATTGTTAAAACAATGAAAAGTGCCTTAACAGTGTCCTTGTGAAGGAGAATGCTGTAGCTATAACATTTCCCTGGTACAGTACCATTGGTACCAACAAGAAATATTCACAGGAATAAATGAAGTAAAAATTAATTACCATGTCATTATTCTTCTCTTTCCTTGCTTTTCAGAGTGCCAAATTCCCTCCATACTTAGAGAGAGTATGCACCCCTGATAAGCAAGTGCTTACAAACACAGTAAGTTCTAGAGCATTGACTCTGCACAACTCATTTTACTGAGATGCTGCCCAGAACAAACAGGTAAAAATCCTTACACATTGTCTAACAAAAAACAGTATATTTATCATATATATATATATATATATACATATATATAATCATATTGTCCTCTGCACAGCAGAAGATTATAACTAAAATACTTCAGGATCCAATTTATTTTATTTTATTTTGTTGGCAGACATAACAAAATGCCTGCAAATATAATACAGTGAGCACATAACAAGTCTTAGAATAGGAAAAGTAAATATGTCATTGTATACTTTATCCACACTCTTCTCAATGGGACAAAATAAAAACTCACTTGGAGTTCTTCATGTCTCCTTAAAAGTTAATCCTTTTCTTTAAGATATAGTCAGCACATATTTAATGAGAATATACACTTTACATAAATGGCAACAATTTCTTGTAAATGCTACAGGCTAAATCCTGCCCTCTGCTGGGCTGGAAAACGAGGAGCCAGAGGGAGAGTGTATGAAACCTAATCCCTTTCACTAGCAAAGTGGGAGGTATACCCAGCTAACACATAGGCATAGAAGTGATGAGCCAGAACCTGGAAGCCTTCATGAGTAATCCCACTCATGTGAGTAGTCCCATTTTGGTCAGTGGGGCTACCCACGGGAGGAAGGATTTTCAGGAACAGTTCTATTTATCTGCTTGCTGCAAGACCTTTTGCTTTGTGCCAGTAGACTGTTTTGGGTGTTACTCAGCAAAGCACTTAAGCCTATGCTGAAGTCCATCCCTATTCAGCAAAGCATTTAACTATATAGCTAAGCCATTAAAGTCAAAATGCTTTTTTGATTAGGGACAGTTTGGGGAATCAGCGCCTTCTCAGCCTCCTAAGGCAGCTCCCCTACATGGTTATTTTTACCAAGGCAGGATTCAGCCCTATGTCACTTACATGTAATTATAGTGAAATATTCTTTACTTGTACACAGTGATGTCAGTTTAGGGGCTATGTAATTAGATATGGTACATATTTTGCAGTCTGCGATCTGAAACATATATATTTACATACGGTAGTTCATGAATAAAGTAACAATGAAGTTCTTTATGCAATTTAATGTACAGTAGTAAGTACAATGGGATTATAGAGTGTATCATTTTTCCAGCAGGTACATGGTAATTAGTGCCATCTAATGTAAAATATTGCCATTTGCTAATTGTTTAATACTTTCAGCTACACAATACATGTTCTAAAGGAGCACAAGGAAACAAGGATGTTGACCTTTTTCTCTCTTGCTCCATTTCTAGTATGGAAAATTATGGCCCTAAGTATGCAAGTAGATGTGTAACACAAGCAATTAAACCATTAGTGACATGTTGCATACTTTATAACAGGCTAGATTTATCTTTGCAATAATTCTACTGGCTTCAAAGAAGTTATACCAAAGATGTATTTTTTAACCAAATGTTTAGGTTTTTCTTGAAGATAATATAACATATTTAATGTTACTGAAATCAAAAGATGTTTGTTCCATTCTATTTGAAAAATTGGTTCTTTTAGTGGTTCTGTTTGTTAAACATGAAGGGCTGACATTCCGCCCCAAAGACATATGCAATTTCCAACGCCCTCAGGCATACCTGAGGGCACAATTTGGTTTTAAATGCATTAATGACAACACTATTCTTTTTTTTCCTGTTGATTCTATCAGCTCATAGTCAGATTCTCTCTGCTGCTGTAAATCCAGAGTTATTCCCTTGAGTTACTGAGAAATCTGGCCCAAACTCTCTATTATGATGTAATTAATTTTAACAGTAAAAATGGTCTGTCATTAGCTAATCAGGATACATTCCTGGGCTCCTAGGAAATACACTTTTAGGTGTGTTTTTTTTAAATATGAGGGTTCATCTACACTGCATCCAGGAGTGGTGCCAGAGTTTCTGGCGCCCTAGGCCGAATTCGGGGGGCAGCATTTTGTGCGATCCCCACGGGGCGCGCGGGAGCTTCCAGTTCCACTCCCATTGCGCCACCGAAAAAGGACTTCCACCGAAATGCCACAGGCGACAGCGGCAGTCATTGAGCCGCTCAATTGCCTGCAGCTGTTTTCCACGGCATGTCAATAGAAGGGCCTTCTTCGGCGGCGCAACAGGAGCAAAACTGGAAGCTCCTACGCACCCCATGGGGAGCGCACAAAATGCCGACCCCCGAATCCTGGCGCCCTAGGTGACCGCTTAGGGTCGCCTAATGGAAGCGCCAGCCCTGACTGCAGCTGGAGGTGTAGTTTCCAGCTTTGATTGAGCTAGCCCACTAAAAATAGCTATGTAGCCACGGAAACACGGGCAGCTGCGTGGGCTAGTCGCCTGACTGCAATCCCATCAGTGACTCTAGATAAGTACTCAGGACGCTAGTCCATGCCATTGCCAGCACCAACAGCTACACTACTATTTTTAACTTGCTAGCTCAATCAAATCTAGCATGTATAGATTTGTGTACATCTACCTGAGCAGTGAATTACATCTCCAGCCGCAGAGAGATGTACCCTAGGACAATTCAAAAAATACTGATAACTTGCTAATCAACCTGTTTCTCTGTCTCGTCCCTCATCCACAGGATATAGTGTAATATCCCGTAGGACAGCAAGAACAGAGCCAGATCCGATAAATCCTATGTAAAAGGAGTTCCTATTGACTTCAATGAGAGCTCTGCTCATGGCGGGCTTGCAGAATTGGGCCCACAATGAAATGAGCAAATAAAGAGATTATATTTTAAGTTTAGCATTTAACATATTTAAATTCTGCATATGGGGGGAAGAGAATTAGGTCCATATATGCTGTTCTTGATCAATGCACACAGCTCTCAATAGAACTTTTGCCACAAACAGAGAGCAGTATACGGTACGTAGCAAGAGTAAGGAGGGGTAAAGAAAAAAAGGCTTTCTTTGTTTCTCATGGACAAGACTGACAAGAGGCTACATGAGCTATTTCCACAAAACACTTCTGCATTCAGCAATAGTATCTTTGCAATTTTTTTTTACCCATTCAAGTATCTTCAGGAGATATGTCACCATACTTGCATATACCGTAGCTCACTTCAACATCTATAAAACAACACTGATAGACAAAATCTTCAGAAAACACCCATAAATATCAATAGAAGATCAAGAAACTTGACTATCAAGTAGTTTTTTAAAAAATCATGGATCTTTACACTACACATTAATTTCATGCTCTCTGAAATCTTCATGTGTGTGGAATTGGTGCTTTTGTGGGAAATAGTCGGCTATAACTCAGATTTGTATGTCAACAAGATTTTGCGTATCCACTTGGAGTAATATGCCACTCTGACAAAAATCCCAGGACGATTTGGAATGGCACATCCGCGGCCAGGAACAATAACACCCACTATTATTTTCATCCTGTTTTGTTCACAGACCAAGGGGCCGCCATAATCCCTCTAGGAAAAGAGAAATAAAGGACATTAATTTGTGAACAGCTAAAAGACACAGTTCCCACTTGTTTTCTATGAGCTACTGGGTAGCACCCTACTCTAGGAACCTTCAGTAAGACTATCCATGGAGTAATGTGATATCTTCATTTATGCAGAGCATCATAAACAGGGCCTATATCAACAAACAGCAGGGTTGGCCCTAGGTTTTGTCAGGCCTCTATGCAAAGAGCCGCACAAGAGAGGCTCCATCCAGATACCTCTTCACTTCCTCCAAACTTCTACATACCAACAATACTGCTTCCTTCCCTCAGCTACCTGGCAAGTGAAAAATATGTACGGTGTACATAAAAGCCAGACGGCAAACAGGACAGATGGTTGGAAAATCTCTGGTGCAATGCTAGGCTTTTGATAGAAGGGCTCTGGGAGAGCCAGAAGTGCTATCCCTCTGTCACATGTTGGGCAGCAAGGCCCCTGGGTGCATAGAGCTGCATGTGTTTGCACAGATGGCAAAGGCCATCACCAAGAATGATTCAGAAATGAATTAGCCACAGCTATAAAAAGGAAAGTACCTCTTCTCTCCTCAGTGAACATGCATAACTCATTATTTTTAATGGGTGATTCACACATGCATCAATCCAAGCTCTCCGTGCAAAATTCCCATCATACATGTGTGCACTAGCATGTCACACACTAACTGGCCCAGGTGGACCCTGCTGGCACATAAGAGAAGTTCCCTACTGCATGCTAATGTAGGCCCATTGTAAACAGTATCACATTAGCATGTGCTAGAGAACTTTGACTGTGCCTCTGCGAAGTCCGTAGAGCACAGTGCACAACACGCTAGTGTAACTAGAATTTATATCCCTCTGGTGCTGACTAATGCACCATGTAGACAAGCCCTTAGTCAGCACTGACATTCTTTAAGTTTTGATTAGCTAACAAACTATAAAATCGTGCAGTCTACATTCACTGACGCCAGCGAGTAAGGACTGCAGGACTGGGCACTAAGAAGTGTTTGCATCAGATCTTGAAGTACTGCCTTAAACATAAAAGATAACTATCCTTGTATCCTCTCCAGATCACTTCAGAATTAACAGTGTTTGACCTCTTCAAAATACAGCTCGTTTTCTTAGCTCTTGCTGATTGCAGGCTAATTCACAGACAATGCCTGTACTATTATAGCATCCCTAAACCTGCTGGTGAAATATTGTCTGCTGGGGTTTCACCTGCCATTCTGACTCAATTTTCCTTAATCTGATAGCTCTATTTTTCTGTTTGTTCCATACTGACAGAGGTTGCTCCAAGGGGAACACAGGAAGAGGGAAACCATCCACTGGTTATAATCATAATTAATATTGATTCGCTCCATTTCTTCTTACAGGAAAAAATGAAGAGCTGGATTTCCTGAGGACTTCTATGCAGCAGTGTCATTTACATCTTAGCACCCACGAGAACTAATTGATAATGAACAAAATGTTTAATTTTGAGGAAAATATTTTGTTATAACAAAATGATCCCACAAAGGAGTCACATTATCATGTTGTTACATAAACAGGACCTGCCTCCCCAAGTCTTGGTGCAGTCCTTGGATAGGGAAAAGTCCATTGTTTTATTTATATTGAACTACTTAAAACTTCCTCGTCAGGGCCAGTGCAAGGAAGTTTCATGCCCTAGGCAAAACTTCTACTTTGCACCCGCCCCCCTGCTAACCTCACTCCCCGTGGCAGCTAACTGAGCCCCCCACTTGGGGAATCTGCCAGCCCCCTGCCCAGGGAGCCCTCCCTCACACCACAGCAGCTACCCCCCCTCCGCAGCAAACCCCACCCTGGGAGCCCCCTCCATGGCAACTAACCCCACCTGAGGAGACCCCACCCCTCGCCACCGCAGCTAACCCCGCCTAGGGAGACTTCCCCCCCACCCCGCGGCAGCTAACCCTGCCTGGGAGCCTGCCCCAGTTCTCCTCCGCTGAGCACTCTGGCGCCGCTCTAATTCTCCTCCCCTCCCAGGCTTGTGGCGCCGATTGGAAGAGAGCGGGGGCTGTGTGCTCAGCGGAGGAGGCAGAGCGGAGGTGATCTGAGGCGGGGAGCAGTTCCCCTGTGCGTCCTCCCCCCTCATTACTGTGGGCGGCCCTCCCCGTGTCCCCCGCCCCAGCTCACCTCCACTCTGCTTCCTTGCCTGAGCAGGCTTTTAGACGCCCTCAACCTAGTTTGCCTAAATGGTTGCACCAGCCCTGTTCCTTGTATCCATCTAAACCAAATATGTACTCCTACTAGTGACTGTTGCCTTCTCCACCCATCATCTCAGCTGGCAGACTGTCAGTCCAAATATGATATATCACTACAAAAGAGGATTTTGTACCTTTTCCTCTACATCTTAACCAATTCCCACTCAAAGGGACTGATTCAAACCCAAATGAAGTCAGTAAAAAGACTCTCCCTGACTTGACCAAGCTTTGGCTCAGGCTGTAGTTGAAGGATACCAACATATCTCACAAAGCTCCACTTTTCTACCTAGAAACAGAGCTACCATCTGTTCTGTCTTTTTTCCCCAGTAAGATCCCCACCACAATCAAGGATGAATGCCAATATATCCCAGAAGTGTATATAACAACTAAAACAGCCCCAAATTCTGAATCCAATCAATTTGATAAAGCTGCAAACACTCTAAATCCCAGAAGTGGTTGCATAGGTTATGAGACATCTACCCTGAGAACGTTGGAACTCTGTTCATAGCTCTCTCTTTCAACATCACAATGCAATGGCCTATTTTGTTAATTTCTTAGGAAACTCCTCAATTGTATAAGCAGCTAAACTGATTGCAATCCAGATAAATGGCTGCTGCTGCTCACAGGCTGCCTGATGTTGCCGCCTTATTCACACTGAATAGTACTCCACAAACAGACCCCAGTCCACCAAAGTATGTGATTTAACCATGCTGAGTAAACTTTGCATGTGCTCGAGGGCTTTGTTGGATTGGGGTCATAGTCCTACTGATTTCAGAAGAATGAAGAAAAAGCTACTATCCAGTGCGAGTCAGGGTGGCAGTCAAAAGAGTCTTCCAGAGAGAGACCTTTGTTTGCAATGTGCATTGAAAGGAAATAGCATCCATGTTTTCTTTCCACTTACAAATTAAATGCAGAGAGAATAATTAGGCAAGCACCAGGAAAGTATTACTGGTAAAGTAAAAAACAACCCCTGAGTAGATGTTTGTAGATTCTTGCACTCTATTTATAGCCATGCTATTTTACCTCACATGGTCCAGTGCCAATGCCCTCAGCCCCAGCGCAGATTTCTGACTCATTCACAGTAATCTTCCCTTTGAGATATTGGTTGCACTTCTCATTTCCCATAATAAATAGGTTTGCTACTTGGAGCAGGCCATCAAATTGAATCACTAGCATTGAAAACAAGAGCAACAGTCAATTGTGCACAAATTATATTACATTTTAATGAAAATGAACACTAAGTACAAAGACCGTTTATGCTGATATATGCCACTCTGTTAGCTGCACATTCTCCCAAACTCTCCAGTAATACACATGCATGCTTTAGATTTCTTAATTTGTTACTGATAAAAGACAGGTAAGAAGTGTGTCTGGAGTGTGTGCAATATTTTCAGATTATAATACCTGGAGATCTGTGTTGTACTTGTAAGAGTACAAGACTGGATTATGGATTTCTGGGTTCTATTCCCTAATCAACCAATGATTTGCTGTATGACTTTGGAAAAAAATCACTGAGGATAAGATTGAGACTGTGGGTGCAATTCTGACTGCACAAAACTCAGTGGGAGTTATGTCATTGCCTGCAAAAGAGCCAGAATTTAGGGCAATATGCAGTTGTTCCACCCTCAGGACAACCTAGGGAAGGAACTATGACTTAGGGTATGTCTACACTGGTCCATGCCAGCTGACTTGGGCTTGCGGGGCTTGGCCTAATGGGCTGTTTAATTGCAATATAGATGTTAAGGCTTTGGCTGGAGCCCAGGCTCTGGGACCCTGCAAGGTGAGAGAGTCCCAGAGCTTAGGCTGCAGCCTGAACCTAAATATCTACACCACTATTAAACAGCCCCACAGCTTAAGCTCTGTGAGCCCAAGTCAGCTGGTACGGGCCAGCCACCGGTGTCTAACTGCAATGTAGATATGCCCTGAGTGTTACAAGCACAAATTACCCCCTCTCCTTTCACTGTTCAGCTACTCTGGATAGCGCAGTGTGGGTTGAAGTGCAGAACCAAGGCTCTGCTCACACTCCACTCATCTGTTTGAGGAAGGGGAAGTAGCAGCCCACAGAGCTTGCTCTCCCTGTGCATGTAGGGTTGCAATCTGCTTTAGGTATGGCGTATAGCATGGGGGCCTCACTTGCCTGTTCTCTGAGCAACTACATATGGGAAGCTACAATATTACCTTTGATCACACTGTGACTCCATTTCCCCAGTTGTAAAATGGGCATAATAAAACTTCTCTACCTGATAAGGATATTTGTGAGGACTAATACAATCATTAAAATGTACAAAGTATCCTACAAGATCCTTGGAAGAAAGCTACTATGAAATGTATATTATTTTATTATGAAATAATGTAATAGTTAAAACTACTATTAATTATCTTAGACTAATACACACATATATTTGCTGACAATGCTTTCCCTTATTACTTCACTGTGTTGAAATCTCTCTTTCCTCCACAAACAGCTTCCATCTCCCTGTGGATTTTCTCCACTTTCTCTTTTGTGGACATGCTGCTGTCAAACCCACACTGTAACCATTATCCCCACATCCAAGAAGAAAGGGCATGTCTACATGGGGAAATTGATCAGAATAGCTATTTTGGAATAAACTGGCTCCTCATCCCAGTCCTAGCCTCTTTGTCCAGCAAGTCCTAGCACCTCCATCTCTAGTCCCTGTTCTAGATTCCCCCCACTTACAGTCCAAGTCTCCTTGCCTAGCCATTCCTGGTTCCCAACACAACCCTCTAGGCTCTTTGCCCCCAGTTTTCTTGCCCAGCCCATTCCAGTTCCCTGCTGGCTCCTCATCTGATCTGTCTTTGTCACACACATCCCAAGACTCCATCCGCCTTCCTGATGTTCCCCATCCCCACTGGCTTCCAGTCCAGGTCTCTTTGCCCAGCCAACCCCAGTTGTGTGTGTGTGTCTCTCTCTCTCTCACACACACACACACACACACACCAGACATTTATCAGACCAGTCTCCCTTCCCCACCACCACCTCATGTTCCCTACCTATTGGTTCCTAGCCCCGAGTATCCTTGCCCAGCCAGTCACAGTCTTGCCCCCGCAAACCATGAGTCCCATTTTCCTTCTAACACTCCAACAGCCTCTAGTCTTGGTCTGACCACCCCTAGGTTCCTTCTCAGAATCTACTCCCCCCAACCTTGTTGCATTCAAATCAGGCAGCTTTCTCCTCCAGCAGGGCAGCATTGAGAGCCCAGGAGAGCATTTGCTCTCAGTTCCAGTGCCCAGCCCTGGCCGTCTGCAGCCCAGGCCTGCAATTGCAGGCAAAGTCTTGCTCAGTCCTAGGCTGGAGCATGTGCACTACAGACAGAGACTTCAGTGACTTTACCAGTTAAACTCTAAGCAATGTCCACTGAGCATGTGTTAACTGCGATTTTTCAAAAGTTTATAACTTGGCCAAAATTGAGCAGATTTTCACAGGGATGACAAAAGGAGCATCTCTGACACAAAGGCCACCTCCCTGCCAAATTTAAAATCCCTGAGCAAAGTATGGGGCTGCTACAGCTTCTCAAAGAAAATATCATAATTTTTTAACATACACAAAACAATGAATTTTTCCCCAGCCTCATTCTCAGACACAGCTGAACCGTTTTGGCTTAATTTTCCAATATTCAGCTTGACGAAGCCATCGAGCAAGAAAAATTTCATCTGAAACAGTTAAAGTTTGGCAATGTTATAAGCAATTGAAAACAAGTTCTTATAATGGGACATTTTGGGGCAATTCAGTATTAGGCAGCTCTACTAGCCCTGCCTATAATAGGTTGGGAATGGGAACTAAGCTGGCTGTCAACATATATTGTTTCATTTGGTTTTAAAAACTAATATCTTACATCCTGTGTGTCCCCATCCGTAAACACTGCAGGTGGTCCTCTCTGGAATGGTACATCCAGAAATGGGCAGTCTGATTAGATCCACAAAATTATTGAATACTGCAGCTCTGCAAAGAGAAAACAAAGAGTAGATATGACGGATCTTATATAATATTTTAAACTGCTTTAAAAAAAAATATGATCTGTGATAGCTCACAGTAATAATTAAAAATTGTGCCAAATTTTCTGCTTTATTTTTCTTCTCATGAAAATCTGGGAGTTCCTTTTAATTACTTTTTGAATTGCAGATGTTATTTCTCAAGCAGCTTTTCTGTAGTGCTGTTACTGCTTTTATTCTGTTTAATTTGGATTTTCTGTACAAAGATAAACAATGAAGGCATAAAGAGTATACCCTTAATTTGAATAAACATTTATGATAATATGATGGTACATATGAAGGGTCATATGTACAAAAGGAGCTCACTTACAATCTAGTGTTTATGTTATTCTATAAATTAAAACCACACACCATTCTATTTAACGAGACCTCATTATCACGAAGAAAAATACATGTAGGGCACGATTTTTCAGAAATGGCATTTGTTTGTGTTGGTTTAGAAGGTGAACGTGCATTTTTAACACATGTCCAAGCATTTGGGCTCCGTTCTGATGGAGTGCTCATTAACTTGAGAATCGAAATACATGCGCAAAACAGACTCTCTGGTGGCTGCTGTTCCACACCAGTTATTAGGGCTACTGGATCAGCATAAAGAGAGATCTGTGAGCCAATTCTTGGGTAGAGTGACCAGATTTCCTGATTTTATAGGGACAGTCCTGATATTCGGGGTCTTTGTCTTAGATAGGCGCCTATTACCCCCACTCCTATGTCCTGATTTTTCACAGTTGCTATCTGATCACCTTACTCTTAGTCATCCCAACTGTGGCCTTTTATGCCAGACTTAATGGGACCAGTGTAGAAGCTGTTTCTTTAGTACATAGTGAGTGCACAGATACCACTTTTCAGCTAGTCTGCTAGCAGATACCAGAATAACCCCTAAACAGAGACCTTGTTGTGGACACAAGAATGACAGGTCAATTCCACCAGCAATGAATTGCTAGTAGAAATATAATCTAGCTACTATCCTTTGCATCAGCAAAAACTCAGGATGGCTGAAAAATCAAGTACATACTGTGAAGAATATTAAACCAATCCCCAAAACAAAAAAACAAAGATTAGCAACTAATCACAAAGTCATAAATTATATCACTGTGAGTAGAGTCGGTGAACATTTGAGTCAATGTTTTTCAATGAAAAATGGCTTTTTTCCATGCACACACACTCCTAAAAAAATCCACAAAGTTTTGTTTTCATCAACATTTTTTCTTTTTTGAAGGGGGAGTTTTTTTCTATTTTTTTTTTCATTTTATTTGGATGGGGAAAATCCTACTCTTTTGCTCTTTTACTTTAACACACCCTTTCCCAGTGGGGTGGTGGGAAGTTAAATATTGTAAAGGTTTTCTTATTTCTCCTCCCAAAAGGATTATTTTTGTTTAAAATAAATGATAATTTCAAACAAGCGGAAAACATTGTTTCTTTTGAATTTTTTCATGACCTATGCTTACTTTTTCCTTTTTATGACCAGCTGTAAATGTGAGTTTGTTTAATCTATATGGACATAATGTGTATTGCTACTATTTAGTCAGAGCCTATAGTTCTTTCTTAGGCAAAACACCCATCAACCAGAGATCCTGGAGTTAGCAATATTAAGAACTAACCTGGCAAGTTTCAATAATACCAAATCAGACCCCTCAGGTCCATACACCAACTGGGAGATATTCAGAACTTGTTTACGTTTCTCTTCTCTTCCTTTGATATTATGAACTCCAAGCCAGGCTTCATAGTCTTTCAAATCTTTGTACCTGAATAAGGCAAATTTGGTGTGACACATTGGTATTTTCCTTGGCCTTGTCTCAACACATTTTTTTGGTACAGTAACATTCACATATACATTGAAGACAGAACTTTTCCAAAAAATTCATCATGTTCAGATATAGTGTTTTGGTTTGGAAAAAAGGGCAAGCCACAAAGTTCACATCCAGTTCTAAAATTTTCCAAAATCCAAAAGCATTTTGGTTAGCGTCCATCTCCGCTATTCCTGTATTCTCTTTTTTTGCATTTTATATCAACTCCACCAACTGTAAGATTGCATTATTTCACTTTGCAAGTACTGCAGCATGATAGAGAATGTGTTAACTGGTTATTAAAATTGTGGCATCTAAGACAATAACTACTGAAGTATTATTTTTAAAAGTGGAAGTGATCCTGTAGCAGTTTACGCATCTTTTATCCACTTCTATATTAGGAACATTTATGATAAAAATATGCAGTTCATTTCCACATATATTCAAGGCAGGCCTCTTAGTCTGTACTCTGGAAGATGCTAGGTCAGTAAATTAGAACACATAGTAATTCAGCAGTGTATAGAGAGGGGAAAACAAGTATGGATAAAATAAGAACCAATAGAAACTTGCATCCAAACCTCAAACTGTGACCCAACAGGTCACACTTTAAAAAATTATTTAGTTTTTATTTGCACAATGAAACTGTGCTTCCTGATTTCAGCCAGTACCTAAAGGGGATGAACTGAAAGTTTGTTCTGTTTGTATTTCCAAGGCAGAATAAGAAAGCTCCGGAAATTTCATGACCTCTCAGAATTCTTGTGAATATTCAGATATTATGGAGAAATGATGGCTAAGTAGCAAGACCTGGATGTACAAAAGAAGTTAGTTGTAGTAATGCTGAGCATCACAGCACCTACCTTTTAGGTGCCTAGAAAATCACTGCAATTCACTAAGCCTGAGTTAGGCACCTTGGCTCCTATTCAATGAATGATAGGCTCCTTCAGTTGATTCACAGAAACCAGTATGCTAGGCAGCGTGTCACCTAAACTAGCCAATGGGAGATGTGACCAAAGGTGAGTGTCAAGCCCCACCAACTCATAGAGATAGGCATTTAAGTCCAGGCTGCAGGGAAGCAACTAGGTCTGCTAGCAATTCTCAGCTGTGAATCCTCTCTTGGAGTTAGGCATCTTATGCCATTTTAGCAAGCTGCTGAAAAGGAGGGAGGAAAAAGAGGAGGAACACACTCATAACTTTAGCCAACTCATGAGGATAGTCACCTGGGATGCGAGAGGCTCCCAGTTGAAGTCTCCCTCCACCTGAGGGGGAGAAGAGATTTGAATTGGGATCTATCACTTCTCCAGTAAGGGCTCTAACCACTGGGCTGTGTGACATTTGGATACAGGGCTCCTTCAGTCTCTCCTGGTGAAGCTATTGCACTCTGGGTCAATAATTAGTCACAGAGGGACTTGATCCTGGGTCACTCATATCCTATGTAATGCTCTAACCATCAGCCTATAAGGGCTTGTCTACATTACCTGCTGGATCGACAGGCAGCGATCGATCCAGCGGGGGTTGATTAATTGCGTCTAGTCTAGACATGATAAATAGATCGCTGAGCGCTTTCCCGTCAACTCTGGTACTCCACCAGGCTGAGAGGCACATGCACAGTCGACGGGAGAGTGTCAGCCATCGACTTATCACAGTGAAGACACCACAGTAAGTAGATCTAAGTATGTTGACTTCAGCTATGTTATTCACGTAGATGAAGTTGCATAACTTACATTGATCCCCACCCCAACCCCAGTGTAGACCAGGCCTAAGTTATTCTCATGCATGTTCTCTCTCTCCCATCCCCCAACCAATGATTCAATGGGTTCAAACTCTGCCACACAAGTCTTTCCCCTCAAATTTCTTGTTTCCATTCTTTTAAGGGTTTGGATGGATGAAATGTGCCACTACCTGTAATTTTTTTCCCCTAATAATATCCAAACTTTCAGATTCTCAGTGAACTGAACCTTTGAACTTCCTGAGATTTGCCCAGGTTTGTGTTATACTCTAGCCCAGTGCTTCTCAAAGTCAGGCCGCCGCTTGTGCAGGGAAAGCCCCTGGCAGTCTGGGCCAGTTTGTTTCCCTGCCACATTGGCCAGTTCAGCCAATTGCGGCTCCCACTGACTGCGGTTTGCTGCTCCAGGCCAATGGGGGCTGCGGGAAGCAGCGCAGACTGAGGGATGTGCTGGCCGCCCTTCCCGCAGCCTCCATTGGCCTGGAGCGGTGAACCGCGGCTAGTGGGAGCCGCGATTGGCTGAACCTGCAGATGTGGCAGGTAAACAAACTGGCCCGGACCTCCAGGGGCTTTCCCTACACAGGCGGCAGACTGGCTTTGAGAAGCACTGCTCTAGCCAATTCCCAGCAGTAACATGAAATTAAATTTTATAAAGAGGCAATTGTCTAATCATCACACTTGAAAGAGATGGTCATACTTCATACTTGTCTGTAAAATGTCCAGTGCTTTTTTGGAGCAATGATGATGATAATAAATGAATAGCAAGGTTCCATAAAGACACTCATTATCAAGAGAGAAGGACTGAAGGTAAAGCAAGAGAGAAGACTGCAGGGTTTAAAGGGAAGATGCATGGTGCCACAGGCTTAAAAGAAAGAAAATACATTTCAACAATGAAAATCTACAAACTACTTTACCGAGAAGGGAAACATTGTCTTGCTGTTAGAACCCAGTTTTCCTTTACCAAAGTACCTCCGCAGATATGTTTATTCCTGAAGAAAAAAAAAACGGGGAAAAATTGTACGATTTGGTTTTTACCAAGCCAAAACTTCTAGCAGCACTTCTAAGGCCACCATTCAGTTACATAATCATACTATTTAACTAAATGTAGTGCCATTAAAAGGTAGATTGACAACCCCAGAAAATGAAGATTTCCCTGTACAGTGCAGTTGTATCATGGATAATACTGTAGCAATGTAGGCTTCCCTCAGACTGCCCGACCAACCTGACTCTCTCTAGAGATGAGAGGGAAGTTTGTTTCTCTGTTCATTCATTTTCTGGCCTCAGTGCTGAGACTAAAATAAGGGAGCCAAATGTAAAACTGTGATGTGGCTATCTGTCTAGTAGGAATTGGACTGAAATTACCAGCTCATTTCACACAGGCCTCTAAACTGCCACCAGATGGTAACAACATTTGGTCATTACTCAACTAGATCATATTCCAAGTATTGACCTAAAGGTGGAAAGTTCCTATTTGATTACCAATCCCTTGGGTTATCCAGTCCCTACATACTTCAGTTGGAAACAATCTGCAATGTGTGATGACCTGTGTGAGATTATAGAAACTGCAGCATACTATATTATGTAAAATTAAAAGGATTAAATATGACAGATATTCCAGGAATAAAGAAGAGAATTTGGAATGCAGATTAATTAGTTTGCTTCTTTCTACTTCCAAAATAGTTATATTTATTTACTGCCGCTCTTTGGAAGGAGAGTCTTACACATCAGTACTCTGGGAAAAGCTTAACTTCTCACATTTTATAAATTCAGATTGTACAGATGTTCAAAGCTTTAGCAAGAACTACTGGAATGAGCCCAAATTCACGTATGCTTATTCTATGTTGCAGTTCGAAGGTAGCAGACTAACACAGATGTTTGCCTTCTACTTCTTTTTGAATTGTATTTTGGCTGGGGAACAAGAAGTCAGGTTCTTTTTAAAAGAAAGATTCTGTTCAGATTCCTTGAAACTGCATCAGAAGTAAGGGTACATATAACCCTTTTGTCAGTGTCACTTGGCCAGATTGACATCATCTCATTTAGAAGTTGTGACTGGTACATACGCAGAGCCAAACACAGAGGTCAAAATTCTGCTCTAATAGTGGCACAAATCCAGAGTAATTTCTCTGCAGATGAAGTTACTCCAGATTTACTTAAGTGTAAACAGTAACAGAATTAGTCTGTTAGTCTATACGGTGCCACAGGATTCTTTGCTGCTTTTACAGTAACAGAATCTGGCCTAGATCTCAGGATACTCTGGGTAATTAATTTTCTTTACATTTTAGAGTTGGGCCTTAGCTGCAAAATCTGGACCCAGATCTGGGTTTCAAGCACCCCAAAATTTAAAGAGCTTCAACTCCAAGTTTGGGTTTGCCCATCTTAACACTTTCTAATGTTTTCAAAACTAGGATTAGGAGACTGATTTGATTTTGAAACTCTCTCGTTTCCTCTACTCCCTCCCTCCCCCAAAAAAAAGTTCTAGAGTGATCTGAGGTTTTCGTTCAAACCTCTATTTAAATGAGTTTGTTTCTAACAATACAACAGTTGAATAATAAAACTATATTCTTATTCACCACCAAAGTATTTTTCAGTCATAATTTTGTTCCTTGTGAATTTTGCTAACCTTCCCTACTACCAAACAAATGAAAAGCTTTTCGGAATTCACCTTTCAGTAAAAAAACCCATAAAATTTTAAATGTCTCTGGTCATTCCCCCAGCCACTGGTCATTCTGTCTCTCTTGAGGACATATTGTGGTATGGCCTGGGACACAGTGTCCAAAGACACATTCCAATTGGCCAGTGGCTGGGTTTTTTCAATTATGTCACCTGTGCAGCGACCCCTGACAATGCACAAATGAAGCTTCATCATCAAAAACCCCACAAAACAAAGCTGCTATGTCTATTATGGGTATGGGATAGAGAAAAGTTAAAAGGGGAAGGGGAACAAAGATAGTTAGGGCCGCAAGAGAGGTAGCAGTGGCAGGTGGACAGAGGGAAGCACTGATGGCAAATATATCTGAGATTTAGACAGCCTACTCTTTCAAAATGCCTTTTCTGCAGCAGTTTGTGGCCTGCAAGCTACATTTAATCTACCTGCCAGAGTAAAAGCTAAACTGGGAGTTGCTTTTGGTTACCAAATATTAAAGGGGAGAATCAAGACACCTGCTATTATAGACAGATAGAAGATAGCTTTGGAAAGGGTCGGAAATATGCATATATGATAGAGTTTGGGCAGCTGTGGTTTAAGAGAAAAGCCATGCCATCTCCTTCCTTTCCTTTCCTCAAGTCATATAACAAACCTCCTTTTCCTTGTTTGCTTGCATGTTCTGAACACACTTGTCTGGTTCAACATAGCACATATGCACCTGCCCTGCTTTGTCAGTCATCCAGCTGAAGTCAATGCTTCACATGTTAAGCATGCACTTAAGTGTTTTGTTGGATCACACCAGCCTTGCAGGATCAATCCCTCAGCCAGCTGGTCAGCAGCTTATTCAAGAGGACGAAAGCACTGTTTTTTTGTTAAACCAACTGGGACCTTGAGACAGACCCTGGAAATATTATAAATGAGAATTATTTGTATTTTGGCTGTGCTGAGGAACCCCCGTCATGAAACAGGACCTTACTATGCTAAGTGCTGTACAAATGCAGAACAAAAAGGTGATGCAACATTCCTGTTATTCAGGGAACATGGTCACCATAGAACAGTTTGAGCATCCAAAATTAGCTTTTCTAATAGAAAGTGAGTTGGAAATGGATGGGTGTGGGAGGAAGTACAAAGGGTTCAAATATTCCACAGCTCTTTAAAGAAAGGCCAATACAGCTTTCAAAATAGTACAGAAATATACATCAATTGGAAAAGTCAAACAAATGGGTTAGGAACTACATTTGTGGAGGAGCAGAATAATGAGTTTAAGGAACATTCATTTTTGTATGTTGGTAGTTCTTCATATGGTACCAAACGGAGAATATGAGGTAAAATATTACAGTAACTGTATCAAATAAGATCTTGCATAATGTAATCTACATTTCCAGCTGTGGATATTAGGATCTTGTTTTACAGGGAGAAAAGAGATTCCTTTATTGCCCATAGTTATTTCTCATACATATTGCATTTCAATTGCATGTAACGACATGAACAGATAACTTTAAAATTTGACACTGGTGAAAATCCTGCATGTCAGCTTAAATCTTAATGTACTGCTGTTAAATTGCAGAAGGCAACATGCAACTCAATATTCTTACAAGACTCACTGAAACAAACATTTTAATGCTGGACGTGATGCCAATGATATAAATGGAGCTACAGTAGCTAATCTGGAAAGCAGAAGGTTATGCATGTTTTATAAAGAGCAGTTCTTATACATAGGACAGAAATAATGAGCTTATAATCAGTTCATTGACATGAAGGATACAGACTTGGATTCAACAGTTGTTTCAGCATATTTCTACTTTGCTGATTCAGTATTTAACCACAATCTACATGTGTCTTTACTGAGGTCTTTATTTTAGTGTAACCTCAAACCTATATTTTTTAAAGTGGGGTCATCTTTCTATGCAAAATGATAGTTACCTGTAGACCAAACTAACCATCCATCCTTCGTTAGTTTGTGTTGGGATTCCATTTACAACTCTCAAATGTTTGGTTGAGGCACAAGAAATGACAGTATCTGAAAGCAGGTCCAGAGATCATATTTTACTAAAAACAGTGGTAGGAAACTTGTACAGTTGCACATAAGGACCACAGAAAGGTCAATTTTTAACAAACAGATTTTTTTTCTCTGAGAGCTACTAAAAGCATTCAAAATTACATCAATTGGAGTGACCCTAGGCCATCAAATATTTAAACAGGCTGTTGTCATAAAAACGTTTAAATAGTTTTATTGTTGAGATTCATGTAATTATATAGTTAATACTGAAAACTAGCACCATACCTCACCATCTGGAAGGATGAGTTTAAAAATTTATATCACAGAACACCAAAAAGTTATCAGCTCGCCAAGGAATTTTAAGTTTTTCTTTTGTAAATCTCGTTTTCTTAAGCCTAGAAGTAATTTGCTTTCTTTAGCTGATGTTTTGGCATGCCAGTTAGAAAGGACTGGCTACTTGTAAGGAACTTATTCCTTTACCTCATACATATACACAGAAACACTCAAAAGAAAGTGGAAATACCATAATGGGACATACAGTATATAAGTAAAATTACTTACGGTCTAAATTGGTTGCGGTAGGAGTTGTATCACCTTCACCTAGCAGACACACAAGACGTCCATAACAGTGAAAAATAAAATAAAGTCTAAAATTAAGAGGAGTCATAACAGAAAAATAAATGCTATGTTGCTGATTTTAATAACTCACAAAGATTAAGGCTTAAATGAGCTTTGGAAAAGGCCACAAAGGCATAGAGGCAAGGAAGGGGGTAGACTTTCATTTCAGATTTTTTTTTAGCAACATTTGAAAATGTTTATTTCACATTTTTCCTCTTGGCTGAAATTTGGATACATCTGAACTACACGGACATTTACCAATGCATGCATCTGGTTTCACATAAGCATCAGCCCAACTGATTGTCCAAGGAAGTTGGGTTCCTAGCTCTAACCATTTGGAAAATATCAGAGGGGTAGCCATGTTAGTCTGGATCTGTACAAGCAGCAAAGAATCCTGTGGCACCTTATAAACTAACAGACGTTTTGGAGCATGAGCTTTCGTGGGTGAATACCCACTTCGTCATGCATCTGACGAAGTGGGTATTTACCCACGAAAGCTTATGCTCCAAAACGTCTGTCTATAAGGTGCCAGAGGATTCTTTGCTCCTTTGGAAAATATAAATCTTATTTATATATTGATATTAGGGAAAATTTATCTGAAGCCAAATTTGTTATCTGAATATCAACTCTATAATCCAGTTATTTTTTAAACTGTTTAAGGTTTGCTCAAATTAGGAGAACTCTGGGTTTGAATCCAGAAATCACACTGCCAGTGGTGACCAAAAATAATTACCATTGCCACATAGCCTACCAGTGCTTGCTGTAAATAATCCAAGAGTACAGGTAATAAAATTTAAAGCTAAATAGGTTTGACATTTGTTCAATTATTTCTTTTCCTCTACACTGACAAAACAAAACACTTTTTACAGTTTCTTTACTTTCAGTAGATATAACAGCACCTGAATCAGAGGATCTCCTTCTAAGGGCTGATCTACACCTAAAACTTAGGTTAATCAAACTGTATCACGTGAGGTGTAAAAAATTAACACCCTTGAGAGACAGAGTTGAGTCAACCTAAGCCCCAGTAGATACCACTAGCTTAATGGAATAATTCTTCCATTAACCTACCTCAGGGCCGGTGCTTCCATTTCGGCAACGTAGGCGGTTGCCTAGGGTGCCAGGATTTGGAAGGGCAGCAGACCGCTCCAGTGGACCTCCCGCAGGTGTGCCTGTGGAAGGTCCACTGGTCCCACGGCTCCGGTGGAGCATCCGCAGGTACGCCTGCGGCAGGTCCACTGGAGCCGCGGGACCGGTGAGCAAGCCCTGCACCTAGGGCGCCAAAAACCCTGGTGCCGCTCCTGACCTACCTACTGCCTCTCAAGGGGATGGACCTACACAAAGCCCTGGCTGGGATGATTTAATTGGGAACTGGTCCTGCTTTGAGTAGGGGGTTGGACTAGATGACCTCCTGAGGTCCCTTCCAACACTGATATTCTATGATTCTACTCCAGCAATGGAGAAACCCCTTCCTTTGCTGTAGCAAATATCTAAACTACAAGCTGTGTGGCTGCAGTGATGCAGCTATACTGCTGTAGCGCTTGTATTGTAGACATAGCCTGAGCATGTTTGTAGTGTTAGGGTCTCAAAAAATGCTGCCAATTGCTCTTATGAATTAGTGTGATTTTATTCCTAAATCCTAGAGAGCATAGGAACACATTTCTTCCTTAACCCAAGAGCCTATTTTACTGTTTAAATGTTCTCCCAGGTTATGAAGCATTTCCAGTTTAAAGATACAAACTGAAGATAAACATCTTTCAAACTTAAATGTGAATTCCATATTTCTCAACATGAGCTTCCCTCCCCCCCCAAGTGATTTGTCCAAGGTCACATGGGAAGTCTGTGGCAGACAGAAAAGGGAATTGAACCTGGATCTCATGAGTTCCAGGGTAATACCCTAGCCCCTGAATCATCATTCCTCCTCTCCTTGCTTTATTATCACCAGTAATCCTGTAGTGAGCAGGATTCCTTCATCTGCTACAGCCCTTTTGTCCTGCTGCAGCACCATAACTGAGCCTCAGAGCCAGTTACGGGAGAATCTCCCTAGCATAGGCATTTCCTCCCTATTGTCCCCAAGTAATACACAAATTATTCATGATAAGAGTTTAAGTTTTGTAGTGTCACATGTAACAGCCAGAACATAGACAAATGTACATGAAAACAAGATAGCCAACATTATACAGCTGATAGTAATTCCCAGGCTGCAAGGAATCTTCAGTGCTTACATCGAGAAACTGGGCAGTAGTCCCAGGGAATGAGAGGATTGCTTGTGTAGCACCAGGGACCATGAGCATCATCATCTGGATTGCGGCAGTAGTTTTTCTTCAGTTTGCTAATATCTGGTTCCCTGAATACTGGTATGTGCCTACAGAAGAAAACACACTACCAATAAGTATGTTACTATGAACGTTCATTCCTAATTTTAAATGAATTCCCATTGACTATATTCAAGCATAAGGACTGCAGGGAGGGCTGAAGATTTGCTTTGTGGTTGCTTCAAGGCATGGCAGGAAAATTAATTTCCTCAGCTTGATCTGAAGAAACCTAGCACAAAGCTCTGTATTCAGGCTGTGTGCTCAGTGGGAGGCTTTGAGCCATATTAAAGAGCAAATCCTAGTTCCTTTCAATTAGGTGGGAGTGGCTGGTGAATCAGGATTCCACGTTCCACACCAGAGATCAGAGAGTGGCCTAAGAATCCACCCACATGCCTTAAAGACTCAGCTTGTAGTGTTTTCAAACTATGCATGAACACACGCAAACAAGTGCATTACAACAGGACTTCTGTTCCATCTAAACTGTAGAGATTTTCCACATATGCTGATGAGAGTGGGATGAGACAATCAAAGCAGACAGCTTATAGGTCCCAATTAGAATAGACACATTTGTACATTCAGATCCTGACAAATCCCTTCAATATAATTGGTTAATAATAGCAGTCAACACAAGCAATTCACTTATTGTACAGTGAGAAATAACCAGATAGCGACTACACAAACCAAACACACAGCACAAATCAGAGAGCAGTAAATTGCATTACTGAGGTAGAACAGTTTCATTAGGGGCCTCTAGTTGCGTGGCATCCCTGCAGACTGAATGGCTGAAACAGTTCCATTTGTGATTAATCTGGTAAGGAGGGTGTGGTACCTTTAAGGCATTTGCACTTTCTGCTGTGGGAGTTATGTAGAGCCCCTTTCTTAGGGAACTGAATTGGTGCTCAGAATACAGCTGAGTTATGGACAGCCCAGAGACTTTATTCTTGCTTAGAACCTTTCTTGGGTTGTTTATCCATTTTCAGCTTAAAACCAAATTGAAACTGTCTATTAAACTGAGTTGCCTTTTTCACCACCAATCATCTTGGCTTCCCATTGAAGTAAATGGGACTTGAGGATGCTCAGCAGGGAGCACTCAGCAACTCACAGTACATCATTTGTAGGGAGCAACTATGCTACAGTCCGTACCCTCCTCTCCCACAACTTTAAAGGGTAGAGATAGGAAAATCCCTAGCATTGAGTGTACTGGTTATGAGATCCCAAAGTCTGTAATTACTGGCAAGCCTGAACAAAGACACATTCTACAACATACTTAAATGTTGAAGGAAATTATGCTGGGAACTCCAGGGGATATTTTGAAGTGTTTACATAAGACAATGAGGTGCCAATTGGAGGTGGTGTTTGTGCAGGACTCATTGCACATTCTCTTTATGTCTTGTAGCTACACACCTCCTTAAGTCATCAATATTCTTGTCCCACATGGAGCAAGTTAGCCCAGATCTTGTCTTAGACAAATTCCCCATGTAATTCTTGCCATTCCCACGATAGCAATCTGGAAAAAGAATATTGAGAAAAAGAAATGTTGAAGGAACTTGTGCAATAATGAAAGGAAAGTTGTTCTTTTACAGCAAGCATCCAAATAATTAAAGATAATCAAGTTCTATATTTAGCAGACACTATACAAGATAAAGCAAACATAACCAAAACCAGAAAACAAATTAATGAGAGAAAGTGAACCTTTCTGAAATTAGATGATATATCCCCTTCTTGAGGCCTAAGGTCTTAACTATAGTATGCAATTTACTTTTACTGTGTCTTTCTTTGATAAACTGGAAGCTTTTCAGTTTAAATATAATTTGCTTACAGTTAACTTAACAGGGTCATTGCAAATTATTCTACTTCTAAAAGCTGCCAGGATATAGTGTGCTCTTTTTAAAAAGTCCAGATGTCCTCAACAGAATTGAGAACAAAACTTCTGAACTCATTAAGGAGAGGTTCTGGATTTTGGCAGCAATAGATAACACTGGAATTTTTCTGTTCTCTGGCATGGCCAAGAAGTAGCACACCTTCAACTTAAATACAGTTTAAAAACATGCCTTGATAATGAAGCATAAATTATGTTTATTTCATGATGTGCTGTCACCAAACATTTATGTGTAAAATAATTTGAAATTGTTAATAGCACAAGACTTCATGTATAAAATGATTGATTTAAATGATAAATATTTTAATTCCAAACAGATTCTCCGAAACACACTTTTTTTTTTTTTACAAACAAAAAAAGGAGGCAAAATTTAATCCTTGTTAATACAAAAAAATGCCAAGCTGCTTATCCCACCAAAAATCTTAATGGGATGCTAAGATAAATGGAATACAGCTGAAATATTTTCTTATGAATTATACTAAAATAGAGTCAAAGCCTGAGCATGCTCTACAAGATGCTGAATGCAGTCAGCTCCTATGGATAACAATGTATCCTGCAGGATCAAATTCACATATAGAAGAGATCTAATAGGAAAATATCTATAGAAAATTTATGTAATATTAAAGGTTCAGATTAAAATGCTTTCTGATTTTGTTTAAAATTCACAGCTATTTGGGGTAGGTTGAATGTTATTGTCTAAGTTCATTTCCCAGTAGTCAGGAATCCACATTAAAACAACCAAATAACCATACATCACATCTGGTAGCCTTGTTGGCAATTTCAGCAGAGAGATCAAGACATAGCTAGGCTTGGACAATGATCTAGAGATGGTCCCTCCATCGCAAGGAGAAAACACAATGGTCCAGATCTTAGTTGGTGTAAAATGGAACAGTTCCTTGCTTTCAGTGGAGCTGTATTGATTTATATCAGCAGAGGATCTGATGCAACAGGGCACCAGGTGGGGGAACACTTTCACTGTTGCTTCCTTTGCCTGACTAGAGGGACTAGACCAGATTCAGATCTCATTTACACCACTATAATTCCAGTGAAATTCAAATGAAGCCAGTGAAGTTGCTCTGGATTGCATACGTGTAACTGAGATTAGAATTTGGTATTCCAGTGTCCAAGGAAGTCAATCTGGCACCTTGAACTTAAAATATTTTATCTCCTTTGTATCAATTACCTTGTTCACTTGACACCTCACACTTAGGTATTTGGGAGCAATAACCGATCCGAATGTTTGGGTCAGTAGTAAAACACCAAGGTGACTCCGATCCATCTGGATTTCGGCAGTAGTTCTCTCTTAAATCCCTATAAAAATAAATATGCTATTTTATATTAGGCATAACCTAAAACTGCTGTGTTCTAATTGCTTTTCTATTACAAGTTAACAATAATAGAGGTTCCTTGAGGTCTGTATGCTATTGATCAGTATTTAGTGCAGAGAGATTTAGGTGAGACAATAAGAAAGCAGGGACTAATAAAGTAAGGCAATTGTAACTGGAGTATAGTTATAGGGGAATCATCTCCAGTAGATCTATGTTTTGACTAGCTATAGGATTTCACTTTAAGTACAATAATATTTGAAATATAGTATATTTCCATATGGGAACTTCCATTATTTTTTTCAAAGCTTTCTCTGATTACAAAATTCGTGCATGGCATCAGATGCACCTGAAACCTATTAAAAGTATTTAAAAAAAAATACAAACCATACCATTGCATTAAAGTTCTCAGTACTTTGAATGTCTCTGTAGAATGTACAGAAATGGTGTCCTGTAGTTTTTCATTGATTTAATTAGGAAACTGAATCTTAGTACATGAAAAAATTGTGTTGAAATCTTATACAGGTGTTACCTTTTGAATAGAAATCTAATCACAAGGGAGTCTCTCTTTAAAAATCTCTCACAGCTTGAATTAAATAGTCAAACTTCTCAAATGTAAGTTTTATTCTCTAGTCTCTTGAAAGCTGTTCTCACAGTCTTCGCAATTTCACATTCCACAGTATTTTCCCATCTGCAACAGTCATTGATAACTTACGGTATAATAAATAGGCCTGATCCTGTAACCCTTATTCACATGGGTTTTCCTCAGTCACACAAGCAGTTCCATTGACTTCATGAGGGTTACTAGCATGATTAATAACTACTCATATGAGTAAGGCCTGCATATCAGCGCATTATTGTTTTCAGGGTGAACTGTTACAGGGCTACTTTTTTTACAGGAGATTGTGAGAACTGTACATTGAGCCTAATCTTACAATAGTAGTGACAGACAAAATGCCAAAGACTCAATTATATATTGGCTGAGAAAACACTGCAGGAACGGCCTCACAGATTGTCTTTTAGGTGGGCTCAGGAAGATCCTGCTTAAACAGCTATGAGATTTATACAGGAGATTCGGGACCAATAGAAATTCTGTTCTACCAATGAGGTCAACAAGAATGCAAAAGGTTAATATATGAGTGATTTTAACCCAATATTCTTGCCCAAGGAGAAAATGCTTTTAGCTTTGCACCTGTATCCGAGTGACTCCAACTATTGTTCATTTTACTGATAACTCTCTAAAGCATATAACACACATTAAAGAAGCCCGACAATGCTCCAGGTCAATGAAGGGACCGAAATATAAGTGTCTTGCCCAAAACCACAGAGCAAGTGCTTTTGAGAGCCAAGATTAGAACTCGGGCTGGAATCTCTTCCACTCAAGTCTTGTGCTCAGGCCAGGGGATCAGTGTAATTAAATCTAGACAAGGTGATGAAAATACACACTAGAAATGTAATCATTAATGAGAGGAAAACAGAACTGACAAGAGGACAAAATAAAAAAGCTCCATAAAATATTATAAATGTCAAGTATCCACAGTGAGATTGTTTAGCTAAAACGGCAGGAAAAAAAACGCTAAGACTAAGTTACGTCTGCATATCAAAACTATAGATAAACAATTGTCTCCTTCCAAGAAACAGTGATGGCTTATTAATGGGATTTAGGCCACAGTACTGTAAACACACATGTACCTAACTCTGAAGTCAAATCAGTCTAGTCATGTGGTCAAAATTAAGCTCATGGGTGTTTTTAGGATAAAGGTCTTCAGTGTGTAAAAACAAAGACAGCATTGAACCAATTTATCTGTGACCCATAATAACCCATAATTTTTGTTTCAAAGAGTAAGAATTATTTAGAGCACACTCTTGCAATAGTCACATAGTTTCCAATGTCAGAGGCAACAATGAACATGTCAGCATGCAGAGTAATGATGATGATGACGACAATATTAAAAAAGTAACAACCTTTCTTTGAATACCCTTTGGCGACACAAATGTCTAAATTGCAGGAACTAATCTCTGCCCTGTAATCTGTGACACCTGCATGCGCTACTCACTTGCACTTGAAGTTTTCGGGAGTGATGTTGTGCTGGTGAGGAAACTGGAAGTCCCAGTGCTGACACTGGACTCCACTCCATATGGTGTTCACGGTACCTCGGTAGCCCTCACCTTGCCCCTTGATGCACTCTGTCGTTTCTACGGCAGCATCAGTGATGTTCACAATGGCATGAGCTGTAAATGGAGAGAAAAAGAGCTGTTTTCTTTTCCTAAGAGTGAGTTGGTGTGAGTGTGCTGCAGTTCAGCCTCTATAGCTACTCAAATTCAGAGCCTCTGATGACACTGTCAGTGATAATCAAGTCTGGCAACTCAAACAATTAATTGTTCCTTTCAACTTTTACAAGACCAATGAGATTCTCTGCGGCTGCATAAACTCATGTTAGCACATTTGCTTTCAGGATTAGGGCATAAAATGTCTGAAATATATAAAGGTTCCTACGTAAATCTTGCTGCATAGAGAGATACTAGGTTGTTTCTACAGCAGTCAGTGTCAGAGTGATATTCTTAGTTATTATAATCCCAATCCTGAAAGTATTTACAAGTATTCTTAATTTCACGCAACTGAGTAGCCCCAATGAGACGTCCCACACATTAAAGTGAAGCATATGCATAAATGTTTGCAGGATTCAGACCCTAATGCAGTTGTTTTTTTTCCCAAACGCTCAAAATATCAGTGATGGATTAGTGAGCAGTACGTACTTAAAAAGCAATACATCTTATTATTAGCTAATGTCCTAATGCGCCTTTAAGCTACTCATTTTTATGCTTCATAAAGTTAAGAAAAAGAAGTGCCCTAACTTCTGGAAACCTGAGATCAGAATTCTCTAGAGAGAGATAAATATTTTCAAGACTAACAAATGCATCAGACTCAAGATCTTTCACAGATGTCAATATGATCTGCATTAATCCTAGTTTGGGCTGTTTTGAACTAAATTCAAACAAACAGTGGCTTCACAAATGAGTCATTTCAAACGCTTGAAAGCCTCTTTTTATTTTCTGTAATTGAAAAGTTGATGGGAAAGATGTAGCACAAAATTTATTAAGTAATGCAAAACTAAACATACTACGGTGATGTCAGTGTCTTCCAAATGCCCCCAAAACCCACCTTTAAATAATTATTCAAGAGTCATTTTGTAAATGTTGCTAATTGGTATTTGTTCATAGTCTGGTGAGTAATTTTACAAGTTAATTTACCAGCTATAGTTTTCAACTGTAAATATGTTAATAAACAGTCTCTAAATTATTTTTCTATGTTCCAGCAATTAGAATAATATAGATGTGTTCTACTGATAATGTCATTCATTCTTAGTGAATCAGTAATTCCAGCCAGCTCCACTAATTTGCAAAGGGAATGGATCTCAGGAAAACAAAATGTTATAACATAGGGTTTCTGTACGACTTATTTTCAAATCCCTCATTTTAAAGATCCTATTAACATCAGTCAATAACATCAAGATGCACAGTGGTACTATATATATCTGTCTGTGCTAGAACTCTAAATTTCTCTTTTATTCATCTGTTGGCTGCTTTTACCTCTGCTTCATAGTCAGATTAATTGCCTGTCTCCCCTTCCCAAGGCAGTCCATCTGCACAAGTTGCCACTCTGCACTGTAGTTATGATTTCCAAGCTCATTCCAAAGCCAAAAGGCCATAATGATGTCCCTTGCATTCCTACGTTTCTGCAAGATGGTAAATGCATCCTCTAGACTGGATTCACTAAAGAGAGTAGCTGTTCTTTAGTTTTCCATTGTTAAAAATATTTTTACTGATTTTATAAATAAAGCAAGGGAGAGGAACTGGCTCTTGGAAAAGCACCTAAGAAGGACCAGTGCTGGGCAGGGTTAGCAGAGGCTTGGAGAGCTCTAGGCTGACAATTGCCAGACTGGGGCCCTGTCACAAAGGGGCAGAGAAGGTGCTGGGGCTATGGGGAAGGGGTCCAGGGAAGTAGGCAGTGGAGGAGAGTTGGAGGAGGGCAGTAAGTGGCTGGGCCACCCCTTTTCCCCCCACTTGCCAGTAATGAGTGGCTAAGCCAGACTGCCATTTGCCATTGGAGGAACGGGCTAGACTGAGGACTGCAGTGTCCTACTGAGGCAAGAGATAGAACCAGAAACTGCCGGTCTAATAACCCCATCTCTGCCACTCATAAAATGTGTGACTTTGGGCAAGTCACTTAACCTCTCTGCATCTTGGTTTCACCCTTTACGATGTTATATAATAATATCACATGACAGGGCTGTTGTGATAATTAATTAGCAGAGCTGAGTTAATTATTCACAATGAACAATTTATTCACTGAATTTATCCTTCCCCCCTCCTTTAGAATAATTGCAAATAGACTGCAAGTTCCTCAGACTTATTCATTCTTTGAACTAATTTAATTATATTATTCCTCAACATTTATACTGTGTATTGATCAAAAACTGAGCTGAGTGTATTTGGAACTTGATATCCATAAACTGAGCTGTGTCCTTTAGTTCCAATTAGTCAAGTAAGTCACAAAGTATTATTCTGTTCCCTGATTGGATGAGAAGGCACTTCTGGTACCAATACGTAAGCCTCCAAATTTAAAATTTGGCTTCTGGAAATTCTCGAGGATGTAACTTTAAAATGCATTTTCCATAAACATTTGCAAAAGGCAAAATACAAAAGGCATATGAATATGGCCAAAAATAATCTAAACGATTATTTCTTTTTTTACACTATCCCATCCACCCAACTCTTTCGGGTTCCAGTCCTGCAAAAAGTCCTGCATGGATTGCTTTTCGGGATCAGGTCTTAGTCCCTGATCCAGCAAACCATTTATGCACATTTAAATTTAATCGCATGACTAGTCTCATTGAGTTCCATAGGAACAATCATGTGCTTAAAGTTACACATACTTAAGTGTTTGGTAGGATCAGAGCCGTAATTAGTAAAAAGGTAGAACTGACTTCAAAGGCAGTAGGATTCTGTGTTATGGTTTTATAAAAAGTGCTATGTGTTATATATTAACGCTGTCCTATGAAGTTTTGTAATTGTTAGCAGAAATAATTTTGTCATTTGTCATTTTTTGGAACTTGAATGAAACTATTTCTTACAGTTTGAGGACCAAAAGGAACCCCATTAAATTTATCACTGACTAATGCAAAAAGCTGTGACAGATTCTCCCACATCCCTTCTACGCCTCTATACTTTCACCATCACACCCCAAACACGAAAATGCAAAAACACCAACTTTTCATAAACCTGTTTCTCTTTTGATATCTTTAAATGAACTACTTATTAAAGGAAGCCCTTGTACAGAAAAAACAAAACCCATATAAAGTTTTGAGAGAAAGGACAAGCGTACAATCTGGAGCTCTGCATGGCAAACTGAGGATGATCTTCTCGATCCTACTCCTCACAACAATACTAAGGTAGGAAAAGAGCAGTCAATGCTAACATTTGTTCCTTCCCTGGATAATTTCACAGTAAAGAAATGAGTATAGAGGAGACAAAGAAGAGTATATAGATAATTCGCAGTGAACCCACAGAGCCAAATTCTGCTCTCAGTGATACAGTGCAACACTCGTTCGAGTCAACGGGATTACCAGGGTGTAAATGAGGGAATAATTTGTCCCTGTTTTTTAAAGACAAGCAGGTTTGTGCCTAATACAGTAGAGGAACTGTTCTAAAACAACTCTGTCATAATAAAATGTGACCTGTGTAATGCTGCAAAGTTCAGTGAGAAGCTGGGGTGATCTGTTGAGCAGGTGCTGCTCATGCATAGTAAAGCTGCCCCAAAAGAGCCTTAACTCAAGACCTGCATTATTATTGAATTTGAAATTCTAGGCTATACCACAGCTCAGGTCACTTTCCTCCCCTATATTTTGAACATTGGCTCTTCAACCTCTTCTATGTGCTCGGCAGCTTTATTATGATATACAGCACAGCAGAGGAAAAAATACTTGCTTTATAGCATTGGTGTGGAAGAATTATGTAGTGCCAATTTTAATCTACATTGCCTGAGGGATAACAAAGGAATAAATTAGAGCTGAACCCCCAAAAAACCCACAGAGGGTCATATCTTGGCACATGCCACAGCCTGAATATGAACACCAACAATTAACTTGGTCTGGAATCCAGATACACATTTCAGAGTTCCCCCCACATCTACAATGGGCTGAAAAGCTTTGAATCCAAAATCCCTTTATATTTAGTGTGCTCAAAATTCAGATATGGATCCAACTTTTGACCCTGAATCTCATATTTAGATTAAACAGAACTCCTACATTTCATATTGAAAAGTATGCTAGAAGTAGAGAGATGGAGTCTTTATAAAGAGAGAGAAAATAATACATAGTTACACACAGTGAACACTGTAATAACCCTCTATTAGGCCTCATTGTAACATTAAGTGGGAAGTAACTATCAAATTTTAAACACCAGTCTCTTCCCACTGACTCACTTCTATAAACATCTTTATGTTAAGTAAATATGAAGCTTGAGTTGCACGTTCTTTATTTGTGTAGTATGTTTCAGCAAGACACTCTAAGGGCTTGCCTACATGTGGACACTCACGAAAGTCAAGACAAATTAAGTGAAGGTCTGAAGTTAATGTGCATAAATTCGAGTGCACTAAACACCTGCGTGGATGCTCTCATTCGTAAGTAAAGTGACCTTGGTGCATTACAACTACAAAAACTTTACTTCTGAATGAGAGTATCCACATGGAGGTTTTAATTTATGCACATTAACTTCACAGCTTTAGTTAATTCATTTAAACTCCCTGAACAGACAAGCCCTAAATCACAGCTCAGCATTCAAATCAGCAAGGGAATCTCTGCTTCTAAAAAATTTAATTGGCAAAAATAGAAGAGTTCCATTTCTTTATCCTCCCAATCAGTGGTGACAACAGCACAACTGTCCCTCTGACCCACGCTATCAACCTTGTTGTTATTTCTCCTCTTTCTCCTTCTCCCATCGCCTCCAGGCACTCACTGAGTCCTGTTACTTCTTCCTCTTTAATACCTCCAAACATCATCCTTTCTTCTCTGTCCCTTCTACTCTGATCTAGGCCTTCAATACTTCTCAAACTGACTGACATCTGCAGCCTCCTCCTCTCTGTGCTCCCAAAAAATGTCTCCTTTCCCCTCCCTGTGTAGGCCAACTAACTGTATCCTTTTCCTCTGTCACTCTAACCATATTAGAGTCCACCCCCCAACTCTGATTAGTATAACAGGCATCCACTCTCCTTTCCCATTAATCCCAAATTCCTTGTCCTTATCCCCTCTTCACAATCCCTGTTCTTGCTTCCATCTCTGCTGTCACTTCCTCCTACACCATTCTGGCTATTTTAATGCTCCTTTGTATCTTCTCACCTAACTAGAAATTGGCCCAAGCCAAAACCACATCCACATATGTGAACAACTTCAAACCAATTCATACGCTCAAAATCTCAATCCAGATCCAACTTCTGCAGTTTGAATCCATCTCTAATCCTTATTGTTCCCATCATCTCCTTCTCACACTCTTAGCTTTATGTCTTCTTTTTTATACTGTCTTCTTCCTTGAAAGAGACTTCAGTTTCTGATACACCAAGTCCCCTCCTTCTGCCCCTTCAAATCCTTCCATAGACATACATTTATTTTATGAAGCCATCCCTACATTGATTTCATCACCAAAAATGTTGCCTTCTTGCATGTGAACTCTCACATACCATATTTCTGAATTAAGCTCCAAATGCCTTGGTGCAGAGACAGGATTTATTGTGTTATAAATACTAATGCATGCTATGTACCAAATCCTGAGCTGCTGCTGAGAGATATACTCAGTGAAGCTTGGGTGGCATATGAGGGAGGGAGCACAAAAGTGACTGTAAACCAAAAATTCACCTGTGCTGAGAAATCACATGGTAGCTGGGTAAACCAGCTCTAAGGCAATTTGTGCAAAGCTGCTCTAACACACAGTAAGTTCTGGGCCAACAAATAATAGTAATAATAGCTGCAAAAGGCAATTTCAGATTAATTTAGAGAAGATAATACAGTAATTGATTATCAACTGGGGGGGGTTATGAGGTTTCATCATCAACCTTTAGTACTTATATGGCCCCTGTAGCAGGGAGAAAGCCTGAGACATAAGCCTTTGTATCAGAGGCCTGGTATGAGGCAGGACCGGCTCACACAATCTGGCAAGAATAGGGCTAATATTGCAAAAAATACTCATTCCTCAGAAGTGCTAAGTACAGAGTAATCACGCAAACACATCCTGATATCAAGTGGTACCAGAACATCCCAATATTAAGGATGGTGCAGAAACATCCCCCAAGGATAGCAGGAACACACTGACCCCTCCTTAAAGATAAGGTCAGGATAACAGTATGTAATAAAGATGTTTTGATCAAACCAACATGTACAAGTTAATGACTAGCCACGTCAGGCGGCAGTAACTAACTATGTCAGAGGCAGTACTAACTTGTTTGTATCAGGGTATAAAAACGCATCTCAAAGGGAGTATCTTTGTCCAGCTGAGTGGGGAATGGAAAGTCTCGCCTTTCACTGAGCTGTGTCCATCATGACTTAGTATCCTCGTAGAGTCTGCCGTGTGCTTTGTCAACAATAAACCTGGCCTGGCGCCTTCGTACCTTAATGGATTTCGTGGTCATTGGGTGGTTCGCTCAAGGTCTGCTGTGCTGGCTGGGGAAGCACAGAGGGAGAACACACATATGCAGCCAAACATCTAACCACAGCCCCCATTACCCTAGTATCTGAGCACCTCACCAATTTTAATTTGTTTATCCTCACAACATCCTTGTGAGGTAGGGAAGTGCCATTATCCCCATTTTACTGATGGGGAACTGAGGTACTAAGAGAAACTAAGTGACTTTCCAAAGGTCTGTGGCTGAGCAAGGAATTGAACCCAGGATTTCCAAAACCTCAGCCACTGTCCTAACCACTAAAACAGTGGTTTTCAAACTTTTTAGGCTACATACCCCTTTCCAAATAATGTAGCTTACTGCATACCCCTATCTGAGATAGGCAGAGGCAATGCATGAGGCGGGGGGGGGCATGCAGGGTCACGTGCCCCCTCAGATTTCTGCCTTCTATTGAGAAACAACTTCTAGAGGTTTTCAAACTGTGGGACACATACCTCTAGGGCAGGGTTTCTCAAACAGGGGTCGCCACTTGTGTAGGAAAAGCCCCTGGCGGCCCGGGTTGTGTATTTACTACCCCATCCGCAGGTCTGTCCAATCGCGGCTCCCACTAGCCACGGTTTGCTGCTCCAGGCCAATGGAAGCTGCTGGAAGCGGTGTGGGCTGAGGGACTTACTGACCACCGCTTCCAGCAGCTCCCACTGGCCCAGAGCAGCGATCCGCACCCCACAGTTTGAAACCTCTGATTCTGAGGTACACCAACGCTGCTGCAGTTTTAATTTAAAGGAGATTCAATTTGATCAGATTGCCAAGTCTTACTAAATAAAATGTGTTGTCAGCCCTTATAAGATTTTTCCCAGGTACCTCCTGATGAGAGCTCACGTACCCTAGGGGTATATGTATCCCAGTTTGAAAAGCACTGCACTAAAACATCCATCATCATTTAATGGAAAAAACTCATATTTAATTGAGTTTCATTCAAGGTTTGAAGATTTTTAAAAAGTGGTGATTTTTCTGCTGTGAAAGTATACAAATGAGAACTCTGCTTAATAGTATCATCATCGTCACTATTGTCTGATTAGTAATGTGAAAGAGAATCAGGCAATTTATCAAAGGAATTTTTGTATTGTGCATGCATCTTTTACATATTCACCCATACACAGAACACTACCGTTTATTATAATGTAAATTTAGTTTCAAGTGTTTCAAATTTAGTTTTCCCCTGATGTCAGATGAAGATCAAAAGAAGACTGTGTCCCCAATACAGAGAGCCCAATTTCATCACAATATCAAGAGCAAAGTGCTCAGGATCATTAATGTAGGCCATTTATTTTTAGAAGGGCTGGTACTGCGATTGCATTTCTTGAAGACTCTAACATAATCTTAACTGTTGGGGGAGGAGGAGCCATTACTAGAGTTTGGAAAACATCCCCTGGCATATGTCTTTAATAAAATTGGATCAGACTGTGAACGTTAAGAATTACATTGATTGTTAAGCTTATGTGACCACCAAAGCCAGATGTGAATCTTCAGAGCACTGACACATCAACTTGGGAAATATCAAAGGATAAACATTTATAAAAGTTGCATTTGTAAAAACCGTCAGAAATTATAACTTAGACAAATTTTTTAGTAATAAAATCTCCACTACCAGAAAAAAGTATATGAATATGTTACAACAGAGACTGATTATTCAATAAAATACACATGTTGAAAGTAGTTGTGGATAGAGGTAGATTAGGGGTTTGTGGGGCCCTGAGCCAGAGCAAGTGGGGGCTCCTCCTCACCTCTTCCACCTGCAGTTCTCTCCAACCCCACCCCCCTCACACACACACACACACACATGCTCTGGTCCTCCTGCCCAGCCCTCCTGTCAGGGAGTGGGGTTGCCCTTCCCTGCCTGCCTGGCACTCCTGCCAGGGAGCAGTCTCAGGGTGCAGGGGCTTCCCCCACTCTCTGGCAGGGTGGACAAGCAGAGTGGGGTAAGCCCCTACGCCCTGATTCTGCTCCATGGCAGGAGTGCTGGGCAAGAGGAGTGAGTTGGGGGTGCCCATTTTTCTGGGTGCCCCCACTGACTGTGGGAAGAACTACCCAGTAAAAAATAAAGAGTAAAGAAACAAATAAGTAAATTGCTCTTCACAATCTTTAAACAAGGTGTACAGACTCAACTGTTTCATATTTGAGACAAAAACTAGGTCCAAACTAGATGACGTCTTTGGCTTAATAACTTCCCAGTTGTTCTTAGAGGCCAAAGTCGGATGCTCAGGTAGCAAAAAGTCCAGATACAAGGAGGTGCTTAAGTTCACAGGAGAGATCTTTCAGCACAAGGTCACACATGAACTGATGTATAGATTTTTGAAACCGCTATTTTTGATCACATAAGGCAGCAGGGTCACTTCTAAGTTGCCACTGCTCTGGGCACCCCCTTTACAGACATCATACAGCATGGAAAATTGTCTTCTCCTTTACACCACTTTTACAATGATGTAACTCCTCTGACTTTAGTGGAATTATTCTAGACTGGTGCTGATGCATGTGAAAGCAGAATTACGCTCAAAGTGATGGTCTGCATCAAGGAATAAATCAGGAGTAACATCACTGACGTCAGAGTTACACCAGCTTAAATACAGGGTAAATAGACGTGAGTCATGGCCAAAAAGGTTACAGTAGCATAAAACTAGCACTGTGCAAGTGACTATGGACTGTTCAGAAGTACTGATGGGCAAAATTTGAAAACACTGATAAGTTTAAATTGAATAAGAACTCAAAATTTAATGATTTAAATTCGGATATTACTCTGTGTGCAGCCTCTTGGACTCTATACAGGGGCAGAATGTGGCCCCAGATGTTTTAGCCATACTTTGACCATTGAGGGGCTAGAAAACTGGAAGAACGTATATTCATACAATTTCCAGTTCTCTCTCATTTTGGGCTAGTTGAATTTACCACAAGAACGGCTTTTTCTAGTCTCAGTCAAAACCAAAAATTGCAGAGGACTATGAAAACTAAAACAAACAATCAGAAACGTTCACTCAACTATTTTTCTTTTCTTTTTTTTAAATCCACATATAAATAAATTTAGCTTCCGCGTGAATAAATGGTCTGATGGTGTGGATTTTTAACAGCATCAGTTAACCTTTAAAACTAACTGTGACAAATTCTGATGTCATTTATAACCATGAAACCTTACCAAAGCCACAATCTCTCTGAATAATAGTACTGCACATAAAGAGTTTTCAAGACATAAGTACATATATCCTTACATAGAAAAAAAAACTATGTTAAAAAAGACATTAAGATAGCAAAGTCCAGCACTCAAAAGTCAAGAAATGCCAAAATTGAAGTTCCCTGTGTGATCCTAATTTGGTCGCTTGTGCATGTGCATTACGGCACAGCCCTTAACTATGTGATTCCAGCCTATTTTTCCAAAAGATCGGGGGCAGCTCTAGACATTTTGCTGCCCCAAGCACAGAGGGTCCACTGGCCCCGCAGCTTTGGCAGACCCTCCATAGGCAAGCCATCAAAGGCACCCTGCCTGCCGCCCTCCCCCCGGGGCTTGCCGCCCCAGGCATGCACTTGGAGCGCTGGTGCCTGGAGCCGCCCCTGAAAAGGACTCATCTCATTCAGTGCCCAGAATGGACCTACTGTGGGGATTCATCATGGTTGTGTAGTAAAAAAGAGTGTTTTCTGCAGGATCCCCGCTTCATTTGCTACTGAAGTTGAAAGGTGTATAGTGAAGGTGGCAGGGGTTGCAAGAAGAGAAAGGATTGTTTTATGGTTTGGCAGTTGAATGCTGCCCTGGAGAGCTAGATTCTATCTCTGCATCTGCCACAGGTTTCTGATGTAATGCTGGGCAATTCACTTATACCACACTTTTCACAGGTGGACATTAATTATGTGTCCCTTATTCTCTGGGAGCCCAACTTGAGACACCCGGTTTTCAGAAGCGCTGAGCACTCACAACTGCAACACAAGTCAGTGGGAGCTGTGTTTTGAACATATAAAAGTGCTATATAATACTAAGGACACTAAAAATCACCTTGAACTGGCACTCAGAGTTAGTAGATACTTTTATTTAAATCTCTCTGTGACTGATTCCCATAAGGAAAATAGGAAATAATAGCACCCCTTATTTCACAGGGGCATTATGAAAATAAATTTATTCATGTTTATGAAGCACTCAAATACTATAGTGATTAATACTATAGAAACCCTATAAGGAAATGAATAATTCTGTCTTCAGACAACGGTTTGAATTGTGTCCAGTAAGCAAGCCAGGAGATCACATATTGAACAAGGATAAAAATATTGAATAGTTGCCCATTTAGTGAGCACTATCCATCCTGATCACTGAATGAGGTAGGAGCCTGTTTAAAAAAGTTGTATGTGATTATGTAATTGAATTCTGTATTATAATACATACACTCAAAGGGCTGGAATTAAGATTGCATAGACAACCTTAATGTTGGCATTTCCTAATTACTCTGTGCTTGATTGTGTAACGTTAATGTTCTTTTAATTTTGGTTTCCTTGTGAGCACAGCCCAACACATTGCCCTTGGTGTGACAATCTGTGGACACAAACAGAATTGTGGAAACAACCCTTACCCACCAAATGCAATTTTGGTGGGTGGAGAATGGATGGACCTTGTAACAAGATCCAAGACAAACACCCTGAGGGCAAGGAGGGGCAAAGGCCTAGTAGTACCTCTAGAAAAGGAGGGAAAGTGAGGGAGAAGATGTATCTTTCCGCTGTAAAAAGGGAGGACACATGTAACAGAGTGATGAGGGCTAGCACTTGAGCTAGCACTCTAGGTACCATTATTAGTATTAATTAGGTTTGCCTGGAGAATGCCTAATTGGACAAGGTGTACCTGACTACCAGGCCAGATTGGGGCTGGTGAGTGAATGATCTAATTAGCCCATTAGCAGGGAAGCTATATAAAAGGACATATGAAGGCATGCTCAAGGAGAAGAAAAGGAGAGGAACAGAAAGCTAGGCAAGCTTGACCAAGGGGTCCCTCTGATTAGAGCAACCTTATCCCCTTCCTCTAATTGGGAGAAAGGGTAAGAAAGTTAAGATACAGCGTCTAGAGGTATGGGGACACTGCTATGGATTGGTGGAAGGATTAAAATACTGTAAATAAACTGGACAGTGGTATTTATAAGGAAGACAGCTCAGTGTAGTCTGTGTTTTTGGAAGGGCGGGAGTGTGGCATGCTGCCCTGTGTCATGTGTATAATAGAATAACTATAAAAAGTGCTCAATAATGCATTGCTGATGATATCTTATGCAGACTATTGAGATTGTAAGGGCTGTTCTTTGCTTTATTTTAGAATTAAGCAAAGCGCAATGAATGGACAAAAACAGTTATATTCCCCACCCACTTAGAACAGACTATTAGAGTCCAGATTTCAGAAAGGAAAAGGAAGCAATAAAGTTTTGCTTTAACTCACCACACGTTTTAATTGCACAGAACTCCCACGGGGTGTCAGGGTCAAGAGTGTAGCACCATGGTCTCGGCTTGCCATCAGGATTGCGGCAGTAATTATCATCAAAGCCCTTGTCAGGATATCTGCAAACCACACCAACAAATGTGTTTAGCACGTCTGGCTGGCAACACTATACAGGCATGCACAAGACGTGTAAAGAAGCAATTCCATCTGAGACAAATTTGATACAGTGCCTGCTGGCTTGGGACCTGTGGGGTTGGGGAATACCCTCTACTCCCATAGAGGAAAATGAGGGTGAAACCTCCTAGGAAGCACTGAGCAGAATCAGGCCCTTGGAGAGGGATACTCAGTTTTTGTAACATGCAGGACACCAGATGGGGTAACTCAGCTAATTGCTTCACTCTAGATCATGGCCATCCCTTGACAGACACACAAGCCTCACATTTTTATTTCCAAACAGCCAAATTAAGTGTGGATTATATAAACACTGCCTGGCATGCCAGACTCATTAAGAAAAGAGGCTCTCTAGTGCAACAACCCTGGGTTCAAACTGGAAGCTATTTTCAATTGCTTTATTACTAATGATAGCTCCATTTTGGTAACACAGCTTGTTCTAGGTCATGCCCTCATTTCCAGCATTGCAAAAAATATTTAAAACTTCCCCCTCCCTTTATCTTGTCCAGGTTTGAAACTGTTGTGTTATTTTAATTGTTTCCATGTTTGTCTCGCCTCTGTTAAACAGAAAAGTGGGGGAAACATAATGAGACTTATTTTATCTAAATGGTCATAGTAGCAGCCATAAACTTCCAAATGTGGGGATAAATGAAAATGTTTTTATTGCCAATAAATGCAAAATGCTTTGGTTTTTCAGGTTTTTTGCAGCATGTTTGAAAGAGAACAAAAAGTAGGCTTGCCCAAGTGACTACTGTGAAAACTTATTTAAGGGGACAAAAATGTTAACTACCTATGAACCTGAGACCTTCCCACAATTGCAAGCAGATGTGCTTCTTATGAGGACATGATTTACAAGTGATTTACAAAGGTGTGCCGATAGGGTTCTCTACCCACCATACACTCATCCCAAAGTCTGTTTGTACAATCCTGCCTTCCTTGGGACAAATCACACTCCTGCTGCTACAGAAGGGTTTGAAAGGTGTGGAGGGAGAGAATTGAAAGAGGGTTTAATCATTATTGTCATTGAACCCTGCAGAATGGGGTGAGGAGACAGGGCTATAGCAACATGAAAGTTTTTTACCCGCAGCAGCAACTGTGTTCCACAATACTCATTACTGCTTCAAGAGAATTACTAAGTTCTAAACTGGGAGACGGGGTGAAGTTTAAAAGTACCCTGATATTTCCAAGGACCTTCCTCTGATCCCCACAACCAGTCAGTCCCTGGGATGGGGCCAGGGTAGGGGGTAGGATCACCAGAACCATTTCCCCTAAATGATAACGCGTCTGACGAAGTGGGTATTCACCCACAAAAGCTCATGCTCCAATACTTCTGTTAGTCTATAAGGTGCCACAGGACTCTTTGTCGCATTTCCCCTAAAGGCCATCATGCAACTGTACACTAAGGGCTCAATCCCGCAAGGTGTGAGCACTCTGGTCCCAGTCCGGTAAGGCACTTAGGCACAGACTTAACTTCAATTGCATCATTTATGGCTTAACAACCATCACCAGAGTGCTCAGCTTCTTGCAGGATCAAGTCATATAGACAGAGAAATGGGGAAATTTCCAGCAGTGGCCACTGACTGTATCCTCAACATCTTTTATACCCTGAGTGTAAATAGATTCTTAGGTATCTGCTCCCTGCAAGGACTACAGAAGACCTTGGTTGCAGGAGGGTGTTAGGGTACAAAGCTAATCTGAGTATCGTGAGTGGGGTGAGGCAGCAGGGAAAGGAGCCCTTTTAGACTTCCTCTAACTTTGGGGAACAGAAAACTCCAGTTTACCTCCCTCATTTGCTCACATGCAGAGAGAGTGAGTGGGGCAAAAGTCGTCCTGCTCGGTTACTGATTTTGCCTACAGTGTTCTCAGATCTGCTTGCCCCTTTCCATGTCCCTGGGAGTCAACTAGTAGCTATTTTAGTCCCTACAGCAGAAGACCATTTAGTGTCCCTTCCCTCAAAGGTAGCCACAACTAGCAGGGATAAACTGGATGATGGGTTTGCAATCTGGCCAACGCAATCTCAGATTTATGTCTCTGAGAATTATGTAATGTCCCTGTAGGAGTTAGTCCAGTCTCCAGATCTCTTTCTCCCAAACATACCTTGGACCATAGTCTGCCGTTTGGATCAGAGGAGGATTCTCAGGGTTCCTGAGATCTTTCAGATCCCCCATTAACCTCCTTAGTGATTTTTGTTAGGTTTATTATTTGTTTTTCCCCATCCTCCCCCTGGAGCAGCAGTAGGAACCTTGACTTCAGTGGCTAAGAAAGCAACAAGACACTTCTCCAATGTCAGAGACAGGTCTATTTCTAGATGTGAAGAGAGTTTGCCATTGAAGTTCTGAATATTGCATATTTTTTTTCAAACAGACCAAGATTGCTCTTTAACACCAATGGACGATCCTTATTTATTTGTTCACGTTGAAGTTTGCATCCCAAGTGCATCCCTGACATGAGTGTACTGTTGTAAATTAAATTACACCAGTGATTAATTTGGTCTTCTGATTTGTCACACTTAAAAAAAATTGAATAGTGTTTTGTGGGGGCTAAAACTTTTACTGTTCATAAATATTCCAAATTTGTGTGTTCAGGGCTACAACCTTGCAGATCAAGTTGTTGTATAAAGGCATTTCCATACCAGGGATATAAATCAGGAGGTTGTAATGAAAAGAGACAGATTTTAAACTGTACTTGTTCGTCTCAGTATTTCTCTGCTATACATGAATAGAAGCCACAGTCCTGCATTGTGCTCCATAGAGAGGGACCGCTTCCCAATGCTAAGCCACGTCAGCCTCAATGGGATTCCATGAAGGTGCAACAGTGTGTCTGTCCAGAGTACAATGCAGGATCATAGAATCATAGACTATCAGGGTTGGAAGGGACCTCAGGAGGTCACCTAGTCCAACCCCCTGCTCAAAGCAGGACCAATCCCCAACTAAATCATCCAAGCATCAGAATGAAATCCTGGCTCAACTGAAATCAATAACAAAATTCCCATGGACATCAGTGATGCCAGGATGTCACCCTTAGAGCAAGTCTACACTACAAAATTAAGTTGACCTAAGCTACATTGACATACAGCCACTACAGTAAATAAATTGGTTTTGCATGTCCATGCTATGCAACTTGTGTCAGAGGTGCTTGTCCTCACCAGGAGCACTTGCACTGATTTAATTGTCAGCGTGGGACATTGTGGGATGGCTTTTGAAAGACAGCAACACTGAATATAAGCAACAGTGTCCACACTGACACTGCGTCAGTCTAATTACGTAGCCCTAAGTGATACGCCTCTCGTGCAGGTGGAGGTATGAAGTTGGTAAAGTGGGCGAGTTACATCAGTGGGAGCTACATTTTAGTGCCTTACATCAACCTAACTGTAGTGTAGAGCAGACTTCTTTTTCCCGGATAGCTCTCGTTTATTCACATCCCTGAACGACACAAATTATGCTGACATAAGCTGTAATGTAGACATAGCCTAAAGCTACCAGTATCTTATTTTAAAGCATAATGACTACATTTCATTATTAATACTTAGTAGTTTATATGGACACATTCAGAGGAAGATCTCAGATATTTGCAGATATGAATTAATCCCAACAACATTCTTGTGAGGTAGGTTAGCATTATTTTATCTATTTTATAAATGGGCTTAATCAAAATCAAATTTTTCAGAAAGGCTTGTTTCAGTATGAGCCCATGTAAGGTTCCCCCTCCGTAATGCAGTAAGGGTTCAAAGGCCTTTATGTGTGGCCTAAACCCACCCACATAGCCTCTCCAGAAGGGAGTGTAAATGTTGCAGATGGCTGTCTGCACTTCGGTGAATTTCACGCACTAGAATAAAATCTTTCTTGTCTGCAGTTTTTTAATGCTATTTCTGACTTACTTTTTGGCATTATATCTATATCTCATCAAGTTATTGTCCAAAACATAAATCTCTGATCATAAAATTCTGAACTTAACCATTCATAATTGCTTTTCCAGGATGAAAATCAGTGTTGATTTTTTTTTAACACCTTACGCAACATAAACTAGAGAATTAAGACTGATAATTGCATAGGGTCTAGCTATTCATTATTGAAGTAAGTGGATATATTGTAAATTATTAATGTTGGAAGGCTAAATTCATCATTATTTGTAATGGGCTTTGAGATTTCTGGTAGGTGTAAAATATTACTGCTACTTGTAATTATTATTATTTATTTTGTTATTGTTATTATGTTAGGGTTTTTTCTAGTGATATCACTCACTCTGTGTATACAGACATACGTATCTCCTCAGACCATGTAAATTCACACAGCATATCTCCATAAAGTTCAATGCAGTTGATTTAAACCAGCTGAGGTTAGGCCTAACGAGTACCAGAATATGTGTAATTTTTAAAAGAAAACAGTGAAGAAGTATTTTACCTCTCTGGTCTGAATTTGTGCCTGTGTGGTCTCTGAAGGTCCCAGCGCTGGCATTCCTTGCCTGATTCAGTGTGATCCATTGGCCCTCTGTAACTTTCTCCATTGCAGGTCATGCATTCAACTGAAAACAAAAAATAGCATGTTAGTAGCTCATAAGACTAGTAGAAAGAAATTGCAGCCATAAACTCAACTGGTCCTGCACAGAGAATTATAATATTATAAAAATAATACTTCCTGATGATTAGTTTCACCCAGGTGTAAGAAGCGACAAAGAGTCCGGTGGCACCTTATAGACTAACAGCCGTATTGGAGCATAAGCTTTCATGGGTATTCACCCTCGTGAATGCCCACAAAAGATTATGCTCCAATAAGGTGCCACCAGACCCTTTGTCACTTTTTACAGATCCAGACTAACACGGCTACCCCTCTGATACTTGACAGGTGTAAGAAATGCCCTTCAAAATAACATCTCACTGTGGGTTCCTTTTAAGATCTTGTCAGATAATTAGATTTGGTGCCAGGTTAGTTCACAATCAAGTTACTTTGGATGCATCTGGATGGAAGCATTTGAGGTATTTACATACCCACCATCTTTCTTGGGCCTTTATAGAAATTAGTTTGAGTGTTAAATGAAGACCTAGATCCAAGTTTTGATAAAGCACACACCAAGCAGGAAATGTTGATTAAATAAGTGATACCTGCTTGTGTGACAACTATATAAATATATGTACACATAAGTTGTGATGAAACCTGATTATGGATAACGTTAAAACCAAACTGAGATTAATAGGTGTGAATGCACCCATTAATTATCATAACAATAAGGATAAATTAATCACAATCACTCACTTAAGGCAAAAGGGTTATGGTTTTGGATTGTGTGGATGGAAGGGTTTGTTTTGGTAAGTCTGTGGGTGAGTAGGCAGGGGCAGAACACAGAACCAGGGAGAGACAACCTGAAGAAAACAAAGCTGAAATCTGTAAACACGGTAACCCTAAGGGGATGTTGTGAAGGCCAAAAGTATAACTGGGTTCATAAAAGAATTAGATAAGCTAATGGAGGATAGGTCTATCAATGACTACTAGCCAAAATGGTAAGAAATGTAACACCACTCTCAAGGTGTCCCTTCACCTCCGACTGACGTAAGCTGGGACTGGACGACTGGATCCCTTGAAATTTCCTTGTTCTGTTCATTCAGTGGCACAGGCCACTGTCAGAAGACAGGTTGAATCATTAGTCTTACCCAGCATAGCTATTCTTATGTTCTTATTTATAAATATCAGTTGATGGAAGGTACCCAATCAGAATGCTCTACAGCAATTAAATTGACCAACATTCCTTACAGATTGTCCCATGAGCATCATTTGAAAGGTGAAACAATAATTAATTTTCAGAATTCATCCTCAAATCCATTATCTAGCACAAAAAACTAAACTCAGCATTAACTACGGACCTGCAACAGGTGCTTTCATAATGTACTGAACGCAACAGAAATTGTTAGCTGATCTGTAATAACCTAGAGAGCTGTTCAAATGATCTAATTTGTGTGATAAGCACATCATTACTCAAACACCTCTTGCTAAATCAGTCTTTCTTACTAAGAATTAAGCCATTCTTTGTTCAAAGCCCAAATAGAAATATCTCTAATAACTAACAACAGTTACATACTTGCTTCCAGGGCAGAAGTCTTTTCTATGGTATCAACTGTGTCATGTTACCTTCTGAACAGAGAGGAATGTCACAGACTTCATGGCGTATCTCTGGATTGCTTGTAAAACACCAAGGCCCTCCTTCTTCTCCACGGGGATTCCGACAGTAGTTTTCCTGTAGGTCTTTACCCCGATAGCTCGAAGGCAAAAAGCTAGTTTTAAAATGACAATCATTACAGTATAAGAGCATGCAAACTTTGTTGTGAATCTTACTGTATTCATGAATACTTACAGCTTACTAAACTCTTGCTTTCTTTTCCACACATGCTACATGTGCTTGCACACACTTCCATATACCTTACCTCTACCTTAAATTATATACTGTTTCTCATTTTAACATATGAGAAGACCAAAGCTAGATTCAGCCATCTTCATTCCTGTTGAGTAACACCTTACTCAGCAATTAAGTCCACTGATTTCAAGGTCTCCTACATTTAAATGTGCTTGTCAAATAGATGCAGGGTTGAACTAATGTACGGTAATTAAGTTTATCACATAAATGAGGTCATTTAACGGTAATCTAATTCACTAAATTTCTATTGTGTTCAGCACATATAGACATAGACAGATCTATTCTAACGGTGCTACACAACCTGTTTAGAGGTAGCAGAAATTGTCCCTTAGATTGTGTGTCCTCAGTCCAGGTGGATCACCTTTCTTTATGGATAGATGGGAGAGCTGTACTGAAACTTTTTTTCTGTTGTAATACGAGTTTACTATATGAAAACCACTGTATGACAACTACTGACCTAGACTCTTTACATATTATAAAAACAACTCCATTATACTTTACAGTTGGAGTAACCATACCCAGGCATTGCATTCTGGAATGTGTTTCCATCCTGTTCCTATATACACTCTGACATTCTGATGCTGCATAAGGAGACCAAGTAGGAAATTAGCATCATGCTCCTGCAGAGAGTTTTGGAGAAACACTTCCAACCACCAAATTAAGTGAAGTATTTAAGATATTACTTCACCCACTTTGTCCCTCTCACATCCTGTAATCAACACAGCTACAACAACACTGCGAACAACAATTTTGCCATCTGATATGGAAACTTCACAACACAAAGAAGATGGAAGACAAACATCAACATCTACTTCCTGAGCAAATGCAAGAAACAAAACAACATCCCTAGAGAACTCACCATCTATAACCTTCTTACAACCACATACAGCTCTGAACAACTCTGCAAAAGGATTTCAGAAAAACTAAGGTGCAAATCTCCCGCACCTCACATATTCTGGAAGGGACCACCTCAAACAAGAAATCATGACATGCTCTCACACAATGGAAGAGAAAAGTGAGGAAACCTACCTGGAGATCATATAAGAAACCCCAAACAACTATCAAAATACCAGATGACATCCATACAACATAAAAACAAAAGTGGAACCATCTATAACAACAACAGCTCCAAAACCCACAGAACTTCACCTCCAGGATAAACCAGAGCACAAGGACCTACCACATGGACACTACACAACACAGCCAAATCAACAGCCTATCACAACTACCCTAACTGGAACTGAATTACCAGCATTCTCCGAAGGACGGAACTTCTATCCCACCATTGAAACTGATACCATACTGACATGTGGATAACTGGAAGAATTCAAAGTTGATATCAACCAGCACTACCATGTCCTCACCAACAGTCAAAAGAAAAAAAGAATTATCTAACTGGACACCCATCAGGGGAGGAAATGACACACTTGATCATTATATCACAAAAGACTGTGGTATCCTGAAACATCATATCCACCACAATCTCTCCACTGCCAAGAGGTCAGCTATAGAATCCCTGAAATCCAGCCCCCATACAGTGATCAAAGCAGTAGCCAAAGTGAACGCCCTCATATTCCTCAGCTGTGATGAGTACATCAACAAGGCCAACTGACAAGTCTCCAACACCACCCTCCTATAAGGAATTCAAAGAAGACCCCCACACCACAAAGGAATTTAAGGATATCATCAAATCCTTCCCCAGACAATTCCAAGAGAAACTCTACAACCTCCTCCCCTATGAACTTACCCCAGAGAACTTCTACATGTTTCCACAAGATACACAAATTAGTGAAACCAGGCAGACCCATCATATCTGGCCACAGCATGCTTATGAACATGAGAATTCACCAAAATCATCCTCAAAACACTCACCACAAAAAGGGCAAATTTTCTCCAGGACACAAGCGACTTCATCCAGAAACTTCACAACATTAACAATCTCCCTCAGCACATCATACTTGCCACCATGGAAGTCACCTCCCTATCTATCAATATCCCTCACCATGACAGCCTCTCTGCCTTCCTCAGATATCTTCACAACAATGAACGGCACTCATATATCCACCCAAAACACATCAAACTCATCCATTCCATCTCACCCTTAAGAACTTTACATTCAACAAGCACTTTTTTCCAAACCACAGGAACAGCCATGAATACTAGGATGGCTTCCCAATAGGCCAACTTCTTCATAGGTCACCTCAAGGAAGAATTTCTGGAAATATGCACCATAAACCAATGAAATACCTGATATATATCAATGATATTTTTGTTGTCTGGACAGATGACCTAAACTCCCTCAGAGATTTTCACCACAATTTCACCAACCACCACCTATTCTTCACTCTTTCTAGAATACTCCCATACCAGCATCAACTTCCAGGACACTATGATCAGCTTCTGCAATGGAAAGCTATAGAAAACTATACACAAGAAGCCCATAGATCACCAGAGTTACCTCCAAAGATCCAGTAACCATCCCAGACACACCAAGAAATCTGTTATCTACAGCCAGACAATCAGATACCACAGAATATGCTCCAAGAAGAAAGCCTTAGATACACACCTTAATACACTTAAAACCACCTTTACCAAACAAGGACACTCCATCAGAGAAGTAGATCACCTCATGGAATAGGTTACACAAACACCTCAAGAGAACCTGCTTCAATACAGGAAAAAAAAACCCAAACACTGACTGTATACCCCTAGTTGTAACTTACCACCCCACACTGGAACTCTCATGAGGTATCATCAAATAATTACAACTCATACTTGATGGGGACCACATCCTGAAAGAAATCTTTCCCAAACCCTCTCTTCTGAACTTCAAACAACCACCAAAGCTCACCAAGCTCATAATCAGAAACATGCTCCCTATAGACCAGGGACTTACCAACTCAAAGCAGCACCAGATCCTGCCAAAACAACTGATGCAAAATGTGGAGCCATGCTGCAATGATCACCACCACCCACAACACACCTTTCAAGATCCAAATGTATATCACAACATGTGGTGTACCTCATCCAGTGCATCAAATATCCCATCCTTTAACTTGTCCCTGCTCAGATTTAAATCAAAACCTGTTCCAGAACAACGATTTAAGGTAAAATGAAACTCCAGAACCAAATCTGTGAGCTTTGGGGCACTGGACAAATCCAACTAAGTTTGTAACATTGGGCCTGACATAGCAGAGACAGATATTGGCAAAAACGGAGGGTCAGTCAGAAATTAGGAAGAAGATGTGCTACCTGCCTGCAATGATTAAACTTAAGAAAAGGTTGGAGTTTGGGTTCTGGTTCTTTTTATGAACTGGAGTGATATGTGAACCATTTCTTAAGTTTCCAGAATCTGTTTGCTCATGTCTAATTCACATTTTAGTCCCATTTGCAGCGAAAAAAGATGACAATTTGTGAAAAGTGAAAGAATATTTTTTTGGAATCAAATCACTGGAAAGTTTGTATCAATGTATCCTCCCCCTGGGTTTATTTGAATATAGTGAGGATATTTTGTAATATTGCATATTTATAAATTTTAAAGGAAGGCTGTATGGCTCATAAGACTAGCAATGAGAATCAGAGCCTTTCACCTCTTGGTCACTGATTTATAGCCATCTTAGCCAAGCTGGTAAGGAGCAATGCCAGGATATGTCTTTGGTAATATGTGAAATAGTTGGTGTTCTTAGTACAGTAGTTAACGGATGTGTCTCTATATTGCAAAAACAAAAACACCCTTTGATTATTACTAATTCTCACCCTTGCTGGCAGTCTTATTAGAGAGACCAGACTGAGCGGGCATGAAGTCTACGTATTAGTCTACCCTTCAGATGAGAACAGAATTGAGGCAGCATGAAGAAGCTTGAAGTGTTCCTGCCAGGTATCTGCTCTGTGAATAACCAAAAGACCATATCCATGGTTCTCAGTCTTGCATTTTTCACAGCATTATTTTCACTCATTTCTTTACAAAGCTAATACAACTGCTTTTCTACACACTCTCAGAGTAAAAAGGGTTATACAGAGAGAGAAACAAAGCCATTAGATGTGATGTCACAGGTCATTGCAGTCAGTAGAAAGATTCCCATTTATTTCAATGGATTTTGGATCATTCCCATAGGGAGGTAAGACTGCAGTAAAGTAAAAACTATATTTCCTGTGTTTAGTGATGAGCCCTTTGGAGTGAGTACTTCAGTCTGTATCTTAGGACTTGTCTAGACTAGGGATTTGCTCTAATTACAGCCATTGGTGTAGCAGGACTGGTGAAACTCCCAGTGTAGACAGGAAAAGACACTATTTGCACTAGTAGAGCTTACTGCTGCTTGAAACTGGGGTAAATTCTCCAGCGCTAATAGCTACCCTGCTTATCTGTGCTGGGGGTACAGTAGTGCTACTGCTGTCAGCAGTGCAAATCCCCAATTTAGAAGAGACTACACTTGCATTTTACACTTTAAACTGAATTAACCAGTTGTTGCACTCATACAGCAGAACTGATCCAACTCATACAAGAAGTACAAGAACAGCTTACAGTTGCTATCTCACTTGGCTAACTGCATGGTATGAATGAATAACAAAAGGGGAAAAAAAGGAAAATCCCTACCCACTCCCACTCACCCCACCAAAAATGTATTTTTGTCTTTTTTCAACCTTTGGTTAATTAAGTCTTGGAACAGACTGAGTTGGAAAATATCCCTGTTACTCACATCCTGGTTGCAATCAGCACAATGTGGTAGCATAATTTAATGGGAGTTTTTCCTATTCTTGGTCTTTGGAGAGAATAATTTTCCTCATTTTACCATTGCCCATTGCATATTTGTTCCTTTTTTATTCTTCTACATTTTCATCACATAATTCTCTCAAAACATCTTAGACTTTGTCTACACCTGTGGTGGTGAGTACGGTATGTGCAGCTACAAGCTCAGTGAAAAGCAAGATAAAGACAACTCTAGGCACACTTTTCTGATGGAGAATATGTCTCATGTATGTGTTAAGTGGTGTGTCACTGAACGTTAGAGTATTTCATTTTATTATTTTACCATCACAGAGTCTCTCAGCTCAGAAATAACCATTACAAAAGCCTGACAACAGTCAATCCAATTTACCCCAGGATCAGGATCAAAACCATTTCTGAAATCATTCACATCTGCTCGTGTCTGCCTTGTCTATTTAATTTGTAATCTCTTCGGACAAGAAATGTCTCTTACTCTATATTTGTACACTGCCTAGAACAATGGAGCCTAGGCTTGCCAACCCTCCAGGTTTTGCCAGTTGTCTCCTGGAATCAGGCCCTATTTCCTAGAGGCTACTGAAGCCAATCTGGGAGATTTTAGGGTGCTAAAAGTCCAGCTGCACAACTGGATTAAGGCAGGATCCCTGCCTGCCCTGGCTCCACACTGCTCCCGGAAGCAGCTGGCAAATTCCTGCGGCCCCTGGGGGTGGGAGTGGGGAGGCGGTCTCCGCGGGCTGCCCCAAACACCGACTCCACAGTTTCCAGCCAATGGGAGCTTCACAGGCAGCACCTGCAAGCAGGGGCAGCACACGAAGCCCCCTGCCCCCTCACCAACCAGGGGCCACAGGAGCATGCCAGCCATTTCCGGGAATGATATGGGGGCCAGAACATGCAGGGAGCCTGCCTTAGCCCCACTGCGCTGCCAACCAGGAGTCCCTGAGGTAAGTGCCACCCAGCCAGAGCCTGCCCCTCCTGCACCCCAATCCCCTGACCCAGCCCTGAGTCCTCTCTTCCACCCAAACTCCCTCCCAAAGCTTGCACCCTACTCCTGTACCCCAACTCCAGTCTCAGCCCGGAGCCCCCTCCCACACTCCAAACCCCTTGGCCACAGCCCAGAGCCCACCCCCCCTCCCCGCCCCCTCCTACCCAACTCCCTGTCCCAGCTTGGTGACAGTGAGTGAGGGTAGGGGAGAGTGAGTGACAGAGGAAGTGGGGATGGAGTGAGCAGGGTGGGGCAGAGGCATTTGGGTTTGTATGATTAGACAGTTGGAAACCCTAATGGGGCCCCAGGTTTGGTTGGCGCCTCTAGGCACAAGTGGAATATAGAGTAATGACAATAACAATAGTATAATCATTTTAAGCACAACCTTCCAGAGTATGAAGTAAGTACAAGTTTTGAGGAAAAGTTAATGCAAAATTAGTAAACTTAATTTCTTTCCACGACTATGGAAAAAAGATTTTTTTCACAACTTCCACCTTGTGATAACCAGATGTTGTGACAAAACTGACCTAATAACTCCCACTCTACATGTTAGTAAATTCCAAACATTCGACTGTTTGCTTCCATTCCATCTCACTCAAGCCTCCAATGATTAAATCAAATTTTCTGATGTTGAGAAACAAAATTAGCATGCAACCACCTTGTTTATCATGACCTTTTCAAACAAAATCTATTGTGCAAGGTGTGAGGAAGTCAGCTTCATAGCATGCTTCTCAGATGAGTAGCCATCCAAATTCCTTACTACAATGCAAAAGTAAAAGCGCTAAACATATTAACCAAATACATTTACAGTAAACCAACTTCCCGTATGCTGCTACCAGTGAAGTTAATGGGAGTTTTGCCACTGACACTGAAGAAAGTAGTATCTGAGAATGATTCTGAAAGGTAATGAGTGCTGAGGTCTCAAGTGCTGTGTGAGCTAAGGACTCCGAGTTTCTTTCAGGATCAGGCTCTCAGCTCAAAAATTAAGTCCTATAGCTATTGTACCATTCTCCAACTATTGCTGTGTTATTATTTAATTTTATATATTATATATGTAATCCTAAATCTGACAGGAAATATAAACCAAAACAATTCTCCATGCATGTATTATGACTAGTTCTAAAAATGACAGCCAGTACTCTCAAATCCTCTACAGTCTGCATACAACTCCACTTTAAGGCCACTTCCTCTGAGAAACTCTTTCATGAGTGAGGTTAGTTTCTAAACCGTACTTAAAAGGACAGAGTGGTAATGCTCCCCCAGAAATGAATGGGAAGACATTCATTGATTTGTTTATTAATTTCAAATACCTATCCCAGGCTCAAGATGCTTTAAAAAAGCTTACAATCCACAAGATTTGCAACATGAACCAAACTAGAGAGACAATTGTAAGCACCCAAAACTGATAAACTAATACCCCCAAACCCACCACTCTATATTTGTAAAACTATCCCTTTCCCAAAGGTCGGGGGAGGAGTCAAAAGATGGGCTTTACAGAATTTTAAAGCGCACTGCAAATTTAAGGGACAAATTCTGTTCTCAATTACTGTTCACTAATGTAAATCTGGAGTTATTTCACTTCTCAGTGTAAATGAGGGCAGAACTTGGCTCTTACATCTTTAACATCAAATTATAGATATCTAATGTCTAGAAGGGATATCTAATGGATCATTTCATCCATAACATGTATAAATAGCTATAAATATATGATATATTGACTTTAAAAATATATAGACTTTGATGGTTCCCAGGATTGGTATTAAGTGTGGTTAACTCCCATTTAAAAAAGAAATAGCCTAATTGGTTAGATGGATTGGCTGCATTTGGATGCTAGAGCCATCAGCAGAAAGGAAGGAGAAGACTGCTCTTTAATCCTCCTGATCAGCCCTAATGCAGCTCCTTGCTCCTACCCTCTGTTCACCTCTCATCATTTGTCCTCTCTTCACTGTCCTCAGCTACAAGTCAAGACACTGCTTAAAACTACTGTGGAGCCAACTGCTTGGCCCATAGCACTCAGCTGGCTGGACACTCCTTTAATCATCACCTTCCTCCACAGATAAATGTGGTACAGGTTAGAAATCCTACACCGATCACCCACCATGCTTCCACTAAGTGTATTCCAGAAGCAGCATCCTCCACTGAGTAATCATCATGCAGTAGCACTTGCTTCCACCCAACCCCCATAGCAATTTCCTTCCAGAAATACATTCCAGCTGCTTCCACCCAACACAACCATCCACCCAGCAGCAGCCAGAAGCACAAAGAAGCACTTTGTGCCCTCCACGCCCACCCCATCCGCCCCTGAAATATACACCATCATGCTATCTTGGGGGCATTTGTGGTTATTAAAAATAATCTCAATATTAAAAATGTGCATCTATAAAAGATAATGATCTTGGAGGCGCTGGCAAAAGTAAATATGACTGTTCTGGATTACAGGCAGAGAAAGTTTGAAAGTATGAATTAGGCCATAACTAGGTTACAGAATTGAAGGGAGCAACTCAGTTACTCAATGATATAACTGAATTCAGAATCTAGTCTACCATCTATCCCCAAAATCCTTCATTTTAAATATAGGTTGGTCACTGGAAGGTCCCAGTTAGAAAATGCCTAATAATTCTGGGTCCAGTCATTTCAGAGACTGGGAGGTGAAATGTCTGAAGTTTTGGAAGAAGAGTAGGGTCAAAGACCTATTACTCATTTGTAAAATTAAAAATGAATCAGGAGCTACACCGCACCATACATGTTTGTACTCCATGTTCTTTAACTTTAACATACAGGATACCAGCACGGTTCCAAAAGAGTCTGCCCTTCTTATGTTCAGACTATGCTTACCTGTGCTCGTGGGGTATCATAGAATTCCATGCCTGACACTGGATGCCACTTTTGGTAACAGATATTGTTCCCTTGTAGTTTGCCCCTTTACCAATGATACAGTTTCTAATGTAGTCTGTTGGAAGAAAACGGGGGGAAAAAAAAGAACCTAGTGGAAAGTCTTGTTTACTTGTTGAAAATTAGAGCTGGTAAACATTTTTTGAACGAAAAGGATTTTTGTTGGAAAAATAGCTTTTTTTTCCCAGGAAAGTTTTATGGTTTTTTTTCTAGAAAGGCATGCAGCTTTTTGTGCAAAAGTTAAAAAACAATGATAATGTTGTGTCATAATTTTTAGCGTTTCTACAAAGAAGTGCCTTTTTTTTTTCAAAATACTTAATCCTAAACATTATCAAAAATGCTACTGAAAAGGTAATTTAAATGTTTCATTTACCAAAGGCACATGCGGAGCACTTTCAATTCACACTGAAATCAGTGACCCAAACAGGAGCAGCACCAAATCCTATGGCAATAACCCACTGGATTAGGCCCTTAAATAGTAAAGTAAGCAGCAGTGCAATCCAGCACATAATATGGTACATAAATACTAAAGGTCACACAACTGAGGCTCTTAAATATACAGTTCATCACTGTGCTGTGTATCTCAGCAAAGATAAAGGGCATCTTTTAAACACAGAGTTTAAAGGCACAACACATCAGCTCCTTGAATGCACAAACCATGCTTTCCTCAGACAAGACACACAGTCATAAAGGTCACTTGCTGACTCCCTTCTCTGTAGCACTGCGCTTGGGGAATAAATCAGTTACCTTTCTTTTCATATAGATCAAACGCATGGTCTTGCTTCTTCCTCACTGCATTCGTCATGCTATTGAAAGAGAACCAATGGCATCGTTTCGTAGCTTTGTCAAAAGCAAAGGCCCTGAAACGAAAATCTCAATGAGGAAAGGAATCCTGCATGGTTTACAGCAATGATAGATGGCATACCAATGAATATACTATGACAATAGATCTATTTTTACTGGGAAATGCGCAGAAGCAGCCCAAATTGATATTTAAACTCACAACTGTGCTGACATGCATACAGAAATAAAGACATTAAGTGGTTGTGGTTGTAGCACTAAATACCAGTTTTGCTGCTTGCACTAATTTCAGATTTCACTTGTCTTTAAAAATCTCTATTTTAAAAGTAAGACTAATGTGGCTGAGGCAGTACATGAAGCCCCAGTTGTGTTCTCTTCTAAAAAAGACACTCCCTTCTGCTATAAGTAGTGTGAAAACAAAGAGGGGGATATACTGCATTCAACATCACAGGCCAAATTCATTCCTCATATAATTAGGTGCAACTGAGTTGACTTCAATTCAGTGGACTTACACTAGATATGAGTGTGGCTGATTAACTTGAAAATAATGACAATACCCTGGACCTATACAAAATCTTCCACCTCAGGATCTCAAACATTAATTGAAACTTGCATGCCTCACAGTGGTGTAGAAAGTATCTCACCCATGTTGCTTAAAGATAAATGGAAGCTCAAAGTCAGGAATATTATTGTTAATAATTACAATTATGATAATCCCCTTTCCTCCCATCCCTGTCCTTTGCTGTTGTTTTCATTCCACTCCTGACTTCTTTGCCTCTTCTTTCCCACTGCAAATTATGTCCCTCTAAACTCAGCCCCTTTCTTCTCCAACATTTGCTTTCTCGACTCTGCTTTGGTGCTACTCAGCCCTATTGTAGAATATCTGATGACCAACCACACTTCCTCTGCTGCAGGTTTGTCCACTCCTCCTTCAGTTCCACTTTATTCCTTCGCAAAATAGCACCATTTCTCCAGCTTTACTGACTCCCACTATTTCTGCAGCCTTATTAATAGACTTTAAAAAAATCTTTGACTCCTTCCTAAAATTCTGCATTATCCTAATGCCACAAACCACTGTCTATTTGCAAGATTTCATTGGCTTTTTCAAAGAAAAAACATTATAAGATAAGATGCAGCTTCCCTCCCCTTCATCTTCTCCCCCGTCACCACCACCACCCCTGTTTCTCATCCTTTCTCTAACCACTCTACCTGTTCTTTGGACTCCAACCCCTCCAAACTGATAACCTTCATCCCTCTGCCACTTCTTCAGCCTCTCTTCTGCCCAGTTCTTCTAAAGATGCCATATCTGATCTCCTCTTTTCTGACAAAAATCAACCATTGACCCCCCCAACTGCCTCTCCAAATATACTCATTTCCCTTTTTCTCTTCACTTCTAAACTCATTGAATGCATCATTTACAACCATTTCCTTTAGTTCCTCCTCCAGCTCCATCTTGGATATCTTCTAGTCTAGCGTTAGCCCTCTCCACACAAAGATTTCTAACAATCTTTTCCTGACCACATTTTCAGGGCTGTTACACTCCCCAAAATTATTTTTATTATTATTATGATGATTGGAACTGACAGTGAACCAAAAAGTAAATTATTCTCACAGCTTGACTGATCAGTTTTATCTTATGTATACAGTCATTTTCGTTTTTGATTGTCATGCACTAGCACAATGCTGAGGATTGGGCTCCCAACCCTAAGGGGAAAGTTAAACATTGATTCTTTTAAATATTTATATTAATTTCTAAGCATTTATTTTTCACTAGCATTAAAGAAATCCTGTTGCCCTCTGTGCACTTTATGTCAATGCTTACGGCCAAATGCTGTATCAGTTGGCTTAGGGCCAAAACCAAGACATACCAATTGAGGGCCCTGGATACATAAAATCAGCCCAGTTAATGTTGCCTGAGACAGTGGGTTTCTGGGAGCCGAGGCAAGGCTTTTTCCTATAGTGCATGGAGCTGTGCATCATGGAAATCTCTGTCTGACACTGTGGAGGGGGAGTTTGGTGGTAGCCTAGGGAAACAGTAGCTGCTGGGCCTGTGGATCCATAATTAGGCAGATCTGACGTTCATTCAAACTCATGAAGCAAGTGAACATCAGAAGCAGGACAGTGTTGCCACTCCGCCAGCTGGATGCAGGATTCCTCCCATCCTCCACTCCTTCCAAGCCCTTGTATATCTCCCCAGTACTGAGCCTTTTTACTCAGGCTATGCACAAAGGAAAGGATTTGCTCCTGAATGAATGCAATGGCCACTTTCGTGATGGAAAATCCTTCACAAATGAGACAGTAATAAAAAAACATGAGCAGTTCTAGATTATTTTTCATAATGGATTAAAATAACACATATGTATTAACCTACTTTTCAGGACACAACAGCCAGAGCAGCCACAACTTGAAGCAATTTTTCTGAGCAGACACAGGAATTTAGCATTGTTCAAAATCTGGCAGAGTTCAGAAATAATTTTTATATTATGAAACCTAAGTAACTTTATTGTGGGCCTCATTTCTGCACTGCTCCAGCTCAGCTCAATGGGCGGGATCCCATGTTGTCTTGAATCCAGTTCCCACTGAAGACAATGGGAGTTATGACTCTTACTTCAATGGGAACAGGATTAAGCGCATAGTTATTTACACCACTTGAAAAGTAAGAGTGTCAGTTGGGTGCAAAATATTACCTACCATTCTCATCAGGTAGCATTTTACACCCACCTGGCACTCATTTTTCACAGAGGTACGTGAGTACACAAGGGGCAAGGCAGTGGAATGGCAGGAGGGGAAGAAATCAGACCTAATGACCTTAGGGGCCAGAACTTGCACCATTGTTGGTGACTTTCATGGGAGAAGGACCAGGCTCTACATGAGAATCTCTGCAAGCAAGGTTCTCTAAATAAAGCATCTGATCCTGGTCCCATTTGTAGTCAATAGTAAAACTTTCACAGCCGTCAGTGTTGGTGGATCCTATTTGCCAGCACAGGAGTTATCTGCATCTCTCCTCTGCAATCATTTTCTTTCATTTGTAGTCACACCCATAGATTAATACAGGCCAGAGGGAAAATTCAGGTCCATTGCATAGTGGACAAAATAGTGTGTTTATTCCAAAAGAGAGTATAGATCAAGCGTTATTGTAGGCAGGGAAGCAATCAGCAGCAAGATGTGTTGACAAAGACAGCAGGCACCTCAGGATATTTATCGCTCAGAGTTTCCATTTGCAATTATTATGCAGCCCAAAATGTTTGATCACATTGTACCAGAGAACAACTCCTCCAATTTCATGTTAAGGGTTTGAGAAGACCAGAGAATCTCTGACCATGAAGAGCAAGATCACAGCTGTCAAAACACAAACTTCAGGCTATACACTCTATTCAAGATGGCAGTCTCACTGATGTCAAGGAAAGTAGTGTGCTTGGCTGGACGTCACTTTAATAATGAAACAAAAATATTAGGGCTGTAATAACTTACTTGCAAGGGAATGAAAAGCCTTTATTCCTGCTGCATCTCTTGGCACATTGCTCTGTGGTGTTTAACAGCTTGGTTTTTCCCACTAGTGATAGGTCTGATCTAATGAGCATAGTCTCGCCTGTCTTTTTGAAGTCATGAAGAGCATTTCTCCTTTTCCCTTTGCCTTCTGTGGAAGAACCCAATAAGATAAAAGAAAAGACGCACCTTTAAGGAGAGCAGTCAAGGTAATGATTTCACTCAACAATATATGAAGCTTATTAAGAAACTAAACCCACATCAGCCCCCACAGCATGGAGGAGAAAATGTCACTTGCAGTCATTGATCTGCATTCATTCAAACACAGAGATCTTTTAAAAATACAGCAGATAATTTCAGTTAAACAATTGTATAAGACACTAGTCTATAAAGTAGGCAAGAGTCAGTGTCAGGAGCACATCAGCTTATATTTCATGCTTTACTTTCCTATTTCTCCTTTCACAATCTTTTTTCTCTCCTCTGTACAAGTTGCAGCAATGCATGTTACAAAAGATGTTCAGCAGCAATTAGATTATAAAAGAGGTTCAATAGAGCCTGTTACTTTTTGCAAATATAGACCACAGGCCTGATTCTTCATTACCTTGCACCATGGTGCATCATGTGCAAGGTGACTTTAAAATGCTACCAGGTCAGAATGGTAGCATTTAACATTCATTGTGCAATGGTGTACATGACTACACAAGAGGCAGGGCAGAAGAGAATCAGGCCCCATGTCTCAGAATAGACTTCTACCAACTACAGGAGGGTTCCCATGAGCCCCTGATTAAAAGTCCACCATCCCATTATATAGAAGGCTATGATGAGCTCACTCCTTCACTGGATGCTGCTCAGCCAACCATCCAAGAGATGAATTACCCCTTGTGCTCCTCAAAATAGTTTGAAGAGGGGTTGGTTTGCTTTTGCCTTTAGATCAGATTGTACCAAGCTTCAGGTATTAAAAACAGAATTCTCAGAGAGACGCCATCCCTCCTGCAACGAATCCATACAGAATCTTCACTCTGCCATCTCCCTCTCATTTCAAACTGCACAAGTTGAACAATGGAATATAGCCATATATATAATGTATTTATTTATTTTTCAGAGACAAAATTACAAACATTGCCAGGTTAATATAGACTTCTTTTACCAATGGTACTGATTACACTCCTGGGTTGTTGTTGTTATGTGAAAAAGCTTTTGTTTAAAATGAAAATATTAATAGATTCCCTAGTTCCAACTTCTTTTTCTGCAGCTCCTGCATTCAGTAGACACAGAATTAATCACATGCTAAGGGGGAAAATTAATGGAGAGCCCCTTGTGTAAAAGCAGGCAGCTTAAATGAAGTTGCCTTTTCCATAATACTGATTCTAAAGTCAATGCACTGCAACACGCATTTCATTCTCATGTGCCAGAACTAACACAGTAAAGTGATCCTTTTAAGCATAAGGTGGTAAAATGTTGAAAATGCATCTCTTATGAGATTTCTTTATTATTGCTGAATTAGTTATCTAGCGCCTGAGCCAAGATCTCTATGACAAATGAAGATGAGAATCCATTCAGTAATATCAAAGTATTTCTTTCCGGTATCTGCTGATAACATTTCCCACCCATTGATAAGTGTCATTATCATAAATCCATATGATAATGGGTTCTTAAACTGTCACTAGCTAGCATGAGAGAGCTAGATAAAAAAGTGAGGTAGCTTAGCTCAGTCTAAAAGTAATGTAAACTTGTTTTTTTTGTTTGTTTGTTTTTTAAATGAACAGTTGTCCAAAGAGGATTAAGAGTTTGATCCAGCAATTTCTAACAACCCGATTTACTTTAGATCTTAAACAACTACATTATGTGGCACTGATTGCAATCCAAGAGGAAAGGATCAAATTAATCCTTTGTGTAACTCCATTACAGCGAACAGAGCTATACAAGAGATGATTTTTAAGCATGAATGCTTATCATTCTAGTAATAAAAAAACCAGAACTTTTACTTTAAAAATAATAAAATAGATTTATTGTGTAATCTTAAACAATTCGCAAGAAATGTTCTCTATTAGATTAGGGCCTCTCAAACGCTGGGCTGTAATCAGTAAATGATGTACGGCATGTAGGATGGCCACTGATGCATCTCCAGAAAACAGGACATCCCCTCAGTTGCCCCACCTGCCAGCATGATTTCGCACACACCATGCGTGCAAGTCTCACTAGTGAGGACAGAGTGTCATGCTCCATAAAATGGTGCCCTCTGTGCATGATAGCAGATAAAACCACTTCCAGTTTTATGTCACTACTTGATGTGGACAAGCCATACAAAAACAGGACAGTCCATCTTAAAACTGAATGAATGGCTTGCCTAGCCACATGTAATTACAATTCATCCCTACTCTCTAAACTCTGAGTAACCAAAACTCCTGATTAACTGAGAATGGCTTATTTCCTCTTGTTGCCTATACTGAAGAATGTTTTTTCACTGAGCAAGTCAGAAATTTATAACATGAGTAGCCCTGATGTTCCACAACTCTGAAGGTGAGTTTTGCAGGAGCAGTGCTACATTGCTCAGCAGAAATGTAATCATGCAGTGCTTAGATACCTCATAAGTAAGACCCTACTTGAATTGCAGGATGATTGTCAAAAAATTGCAGTTGAGTTGCGGACAAGCCATGCAAAATTGCGGAAAAGTAATAATGTACCTTATCATTTGCAGTAATAAAGTCCATTATTACTTTTCCGTGACTTTCTCATCAGCCACCCAGAGCTGAGAGCAGGGGCTCCCGCTGTCGGCCACCAGGGGCTCAGAGTGGCTGCCTGGGCCTGAGAGCAGAAATTTCTGCACTCAGCCCTGGGGTGGCCAGGGCTCCCACTGTCAGCCTCATACAGGGTTAGGCTCCTGCTTGCAAAATTGCAGAGAAAGCCTAATACTGTGGAATCCTCAATTTCCTCAATATCACAAGTTAAGTAGGGCCTTACCTATAAACTTAGCTTCAGTCTTCTACAGCAGTGGTTCTCAAAGTCAGTTCGTCACTTGCTTAGGGAAAGCCCCTGGCGGACTAGGCCACTTTGTTTACCTGCCGCATCCACAAGTTCGGCCGATCGTGGTTCCCACTGGCTGCAGTTCCCCACTCCAGGCCAATGGGGGCTGCAGGAAGCAGCGCAGGCTGAGAGATGTGCTGGCCGCCCTTCCCGCAGCCCCCATTGGCCTGGAGCAGCGACCTGCGGCCAGTGGGAGCCGCGATCGGCCAAACCCTTGGACATAGCAGGTAAACAAACTGGCCCAGCCAGCCAGGGGCTTTCCCTGAACAAGCAGCAGACGGGCTTTGAGAACCACTGTTCTACAGCTTACCTTCACTGGCAAATAAGATGTTGGGTTTTGGTTTGTTTTTTATTTGTTTGTTTATTTAAACAAGATAACTATCTCCTGTCAGTCCTCTTGTAAAATCCAGGTGTAAACAAGGCAACCTCAACATAGTGGTAGTTTTACTTCAATGTAGCTTGTGGAGGTAAATCCAGGGGGCAGAGGAGGACCTACGGATTACCTTGATCATCTACATGAAGGTAAAAACAACGAGGAGTCCTTGTGGCACCTTAGAGACTAACAAATTTAAAGCTACCTTGTCTACATTAGGATATTACAATAAAATAGCTCTCTCTCTGTAAAAAATAAAAAACCAAGCTTTTTTTCTACTATAGACACAGCCATACAGGACACAGGCATACATTAACTTCAGACTTGTAGAGCAGAACTGAAGCTCTCCAGCAACCTCCATTTAGTCAAATCTCCAGTTTTTACTGAGTTTTCAGATGTCCTCCAAAGTTTCCACAAAATGAGGGTTCATGATTCTACTTAAGAATGTTGCTAATTCTTATGACTTTATTTCTTCAAAGTTGTAATGAAGAGATACTGCAGAGGATAAAATCCTCCACACTGTATATGCAGCAAGGCCATAGATACTGGAGATCTACACGCATTTCCATCAATAGCAAACTAGACCAAGTCATTCAAAAATGTCAAGAATATTTTGATCCACACTTCGGAAAGGCACTTTCTCAATACAAGACACCCACTGCCAGGTGAGACCATTGATCATTGTGTGAATGATAATGATCACAGACACCAGTAATAAAACTAAGTCACCTGACTTTGAACAGTTAACAGATGCACTAATTAGAGAGTAAATTATTTGTGGTATTACTGATAACCAATTCAAAGTAAGATTAAGAAAAGAACTTAACTTTTCAAAGAACAGTAATTAAATACAGGGCTAATGTAAACTATGCTTCCCAAATGAATCGAGAAGCAAGCAATGAAAGGACTGAACTGCATCCAATTAAAAAAATGTTCACTGAGGCACAGAGGCAGAATAAACAAATAGCAAAGATTATATTTGTTCGGAATAAATGTGAAAACAACCACAGTATATCATGCAAATTGTCCAACAAAAGAGCAACCATTCTGCAAGACAATGCCACACGCAGTCCAAATTGGAAAAGAAATTGTTAACAAATATACAGCTGAAGGAGAAAGCCAAATGGTGATGATGTAGAAACAGAGTTTCCTGGTTAGGTCTCAATAACATTTACAGTGCAAGTGTAACACACACACCTCCTGGGTGTGGTGTTCTGCTCCATCTAGTGGCACCAAGATCATTTAGAGAGAGAGATTAATGAGTCTTAACTAATGACCAGTTAGCTTTTAGCTCATGTGGTAGAGGTTCATTCACTAAGCTCCAGAGGTCCCAGGCTCGATCCCGCCCATGTTGGTGTTACACAAGATTATGCAAAAGACCAATTTCTGACAAAGGAAATAAATGACAAAACATAGATTTCAAAATAGATACTAGAGCTGAGTGCAGCATATACAGTAATAGCGCATGTTTGATAATGCACACAAAATGAGCTCATGTAGCAAAGCCACACTGGCATGTTTATATGAGAAGAGATAGCAGTCACTAGAGTTTGAAACTATGCAACACAAATACCATACTTGCATTGAAGAGCAGTGTGCAAATACAGATGATCAAATGGGTGTAGAACTAGTCTACAAAACAGGATGAAAAAGATATTCTTAAAGAATTCAGTGAGGTTTATAAATGGACTAGAATCTACGAGGATATTATACATCCTGGGTATATCATATATTAATACAGGTTCCAGCATGCCAACACAAATACATATAGAAAGTAAAAGCTAAATTTAACCAGACAGCAAAATTAGACATTATTTGAAGAATTCTGACAACAGCCGATTGGGTTAACAACATGGTCATCATAATAAAATCAAACATGTTAGAGATTTGTGTATAATCAAATTTTTTTTAACAGTGTCCTCAAACATGGTTTGAGAAGGTCATTCCGGGACTACTAAATTCGGGACTGTTCAGTTTTGGATGTAAGCCACAGTTTTTGGCAGACCCAGATCAGTGGAGAAAGTATAATATTAGCCTTTTCCTCATCCCTTTAGGTATATATGTTTAAGTGACTTCCCTTTAGAATTGCTTCAGCACCAGAGACTTCCTAGAGCTTTGTGTATATGGATGAAATTAATAATTGCCCGTGACTGCTGGTTTGGGGCAAAAATGATCAGCACAAAGAGAAGTTGCATAAAGTTCTGCAATGTGCCAAAAAAAACCAACACTTTAAATTGAATAAGAAAAAAATGCCAGATTGGGTTCAGTGACATTAGTTATGTAGGCCACCATGTTGATGAAAAAAGCATTTGCCCAGACCCAAGAAAACAGAGATAATTGTACAGATGGACAGTCACTAAATAAAACAAGGAGACCATACAGAGATTCATCCCTAGCTTTTCACAGTTAAGTGCTTCCCTCAAAATGCTGCTTGAAGACAATACAGAATGGCACTGGGATAATTTTAATTTCCAAAGTTTTCTCTTAGCAAAAAAAAGTAGTGACAAAGGATAGGTGCTTCTGTAACAACAATCTGGAAAAAAAACAAACATATATATTTTGTCCTTATTTTTGTGCTTTACAGTTGCTTTTTAGGCCAGTTGTTGAGATGGTGGGAGAAAGGAGGGAGGTTGTTTTTTGGTTATTGCTCATTGCTATTGTTTATTTTACCAGTGACTCCTTTTATTAGAAACCTGATTTTCAAATTCCGTAATTCCTGTCTTCACAACTCATCTGTACACAGTACCAAAACCCATTAGACTAAAGATAATGGTGACAGCAGATAATGTGTTCTGAAGTCAGATGGTATATACATAAGGACATCCCTTCTTCCAGGAAAAGGTTATCTGCTCAGCAGGATGCTGGGACAGACTAGAAGAACTGACTGTTCCACAGTATGTACTCTGACTAGCTGTATCTAGCCTCTGACTATAAAACAAGTCTTTTCTTTTGAGATCTGTAGCCCTTCAAAGCACTGTATTTAACACAGAAATAAATCCCCACCATGTCACACTACCATCCACAGTGAAAGCAACAATCTTTACAAGCATTTGGTGTTTCTTTCACCTCCAGCAGTGTGTTGTGTACATTCTTCTGCAAAAGGAGCTTGGTGGTTGCTGGGTATGCAAGGCAATGGGAAAGGATGCAAGGAAACCCATCTCCCCCATTCTAGAATCCCTGCATACCAGGCAGCCACCGAGCAGTTGGGGAGCAGAGCCACAGCTCCATGCTAGCACTGGCCTCCCCCAGATGAGGTGAGAGTGAAAACAGTGAACGTAACCCACCCCTTTTCATGCTTTCTAGAAGACTTGCTCAGGGACTGCAGACAGTGTGTACTGCTCCCATTTAGAAGATGGCAAAGCTGTCACTGTAACATGTTCTTCCTGAGTGGCCCACGAGGAATTCTAGCTATGTTGGTCCTCCTGATGTTGCTACTGCAGGGTTGCTCCACCCTTACAAACAGAATTGTAAAACTCCTCTGTAGGGTCCAGGGAGAGTGCCATTGAGTTGACTGCCCTCCAACTATGGTAGGACAAACCTATGTCTCCTGATTTCCAATCCTGTATCATCCCCACAAAGCCATCCTTCCTCTCCTTCACAAGGTTTAGAAGGACAAAAATTGCACGTAATACTCAGCAAAAAGAAAAAAAGACTCGGAGGAAAGATGTCATCCTCTGGAGAGAGAATGCACATTTCCCTCCCAACTCTGGCCTTAATGAAAGATAAGCTTCTCCACTAAGAGGCTTTTCTTTCTTTGATTTCAGAGCACATTTTCCCAGTTTTTATGCAACATCTTAATCTCAAGTCTTTGTATTCTATTTTTCTCTGGTTATGTTGCTCACAAAAGTGGTATTAATGGAAACAAAAAATCAGTTAAGTAGGGTAAATTCTGTACTGCATGAGAGCAAAACAAGAAGCTATTGGCGCTCTGTGCCAAATGGATTCCATTAACCAGAAAGAATACAGTCTTTAAACTGGCAGAGTTTTGCACTGCTGATGGCATATAATATAATGATTATTTACAGCTAGGGAGCAAGGAGAATAAATCACATTAGATTTGTAAAATACATGCAGTTATCCAAGCCACATGGACACACAACACTCCTATGGTTACCAACATTTGTATAAAGCATTTTTAGTTAAAAAAACAAAATGCTCTCCCACATCTTGTACTACACCTGCACTTCATATTCTTTGCATCTCATGTGACCTACAGAAAATGCTGTGAAAGTTGGTTTTAAGAAAAATGTTAGATTAGAGTAGGATGACCAGACAGCAAACGTGAAAAATTGGGGTGGGGAGGAGGGGGTAAATAGGAGCCTATATAGAAAAAGACCCAAAAATCGGGACTGTCCCTATAAAATAGAGACATCTGGTCACCCTAGATTAGAGACCTCTTTGTGTGAAAATTTGATGCGTTTTTATAAATTTTTCATTCCTATGTGCTAATTTGTGTTCCTGGTTCATAAAAATGGGGGTCATTTTAGTTCAACAGCTTTTATTGAGATAAGCAGTCTGTTTTTTAACAGAGCAAAAGACATACTCACTGGGAATACTGGGGTGTAATTAAGAATATCTAAATAGGCTGAATATCGGGGGGGGGGGGGGGCAGAACTTCCTGAGGAAAGTATTACCTTATAGACTAGTCTCTCAGTGTAAATGATAGATACCTACAGAATACCGCCAATGGATAGCAACTGGCTAGTAAGAACTTTACATATTTATCTCATTCATCTATTCTTATCTTATTATTTATATATTACAAAAGAATCAGGCCTCTCATAATGGACATAGCTAGCTCATGTTAACACGTTCTCGGTAATGTATTCTTCACTCTCTCTCTCCTTCCCTCTATCCACTGACATATCCTGACTTCTGAGTGCTGCAAGTCAGAGACTCTTGTATTTATACAGAACCTAGCATGTTGGACCGCCAAGCCTTATTTTGGCTTACAGGTACAACCATAATACAAATAATACATAATAAAAATAAACCTCATAGCTTGACACATTTAACATCAACAGAATAGGGACATTCATACATTAGCAAGGAGGCTGATCTGAAGATATAAGAAGTCTCTTCTATCTCTAAGTTCTAATACACAAGTCAAATAGCTTCATTTCTGAAGAGTTTCTAACGCATTTAATATATAAAGAATATTTTTTCAGATTGCACAGGGCCTCTTAAAAATCCCCAATAAAATAAAAACCTCAATGGAGAAATTATTCAAGGAGACGTCTTAGTATATGAAAAAAACAATTATGGCACAATTTCCCCTCATATATCTTGTTCTCACTGGAATTTAAAGTTTGGCCTTTTTGATGACACTCATGGTCTTCATGAAAATAGGAATAAAAAAAGCAAAACAAACAGAGTCATGACTCTGAGCTGTCCAATGGTGGTGAGTGGCACGACTCATCTTCTTGGTCCAATAGGGTGCATGCAATATTAAAGTGAGGTCAGAGAGGATTGAAAGGGGGATGAAAATGGAGAGGTGTTGCTGAGAAATGGAAAGGTCACCATTTTTTGAATTTGGCGCAGCTCAGTGGCATGGAAACTATGAGGCACATGAGGGAAGGAAATAGTACAAAAAAGTGTGCTAACATGGGCCTATACCAGAACACTTGCTGAGTAAGCTGCACAACACTTGAAATCAATGGGAGTAGAGAGTACACAGCACTTCTCATCAAATTAGGGTGACCAGCCAGCAAGTGAGAAAAATCGGGACGGGGGTGGGGAGTAATAGGTGCCTATATAAGAAAAAGCTCCCAAAATTGGGATTGTCCCTATAAAATTGGGACATCTGGTCACTCTACATGAATTGTTCAGCACCTTACAGAATTAGGCTCTTATCTTAGAAGAATATGATAGGATTAATTGAAAGTAATACTGTTAGCGTATTTCTGATTTGCACATTCAAAACACAAAATAATCCTGTTTCAAATTATTTGTGCTATTAATTATCACTCTTTTGTATTTAAGATGACATTGGATGCCTCCTGGAGATATATCCCAGGATCACAGAATTGAGCCCCAGGTCAGGGCAGCCAGCAAATTCTTGAGATTATCTGCACTTAAACAGGGGGGTCCCTGTGTAAACCCTGCTTAACCATTACAAGCCTTTGGGAAATTGCAGCGGCTTCCTCCAAGACACCACAGTCTATAAAGCAGCTCTTTGTGTATTATGCCTTCAGAACCTGTCCCACAACTCCATGCTCTCTGTGTGTGTGTGTGCTGGACCTCTGCATTGTTTATCTGTCCTCCTGCTCTCTGCAAGTATATTGCCCACTGCTGGCAGATCTTCTCCCTGAGCTGCATGTTATCTTTTCCTTCTGTCTGTCTAGCAGAGTAGCAGTCTGTCCTTCACTGCTTTGGGGAAGGAAGGAAGGAAGGAAAGGTGTGTGGAAATCTTTGTAAAACATTTTTCCTCAAGTGCCTCACCAAAGAGCCAATAGGAATGCAAAGCCAGTCCCTCCACTATCAAAAGGAGCACTTCAGGAAATAAATTCAACTAAACAGCTTCCAAGAATTGATTGCTTATTATTGTTCAATCCTAGCACCTTCCACACTCCCAGTTTCATCAGGAACTGAATTGAGACACTAATGAAATTAGAATTAATTCAAGTTTAGAAATAGCATATTTCTGCTGCTGAATGTGCACAAAGACATGCCTGCTATTTGGACAGTGACTCCAAGCCACATATTATCATATGTTTTGGATGTTTGTTATCTCACAGTTATTTAATCTATTACTGTGCAATAAAGTACAGATGTTTCTTCTTGCCCTGATAACAGCTGAGAGTTCCAAAAAGCAATCATGAAATACTGTACCATTTTTAGTTCATCCAGCTCCCTGTCTGTCCTGAGAAACCCCTAAATGTGGGGATGAGTGAGAAGGTAATGGTAACTCAGAAGCTCAGAGCTAACCCACACATACAGGCTGTTTGTGCAAAGAATATACACAGAAATACACAAACACAACGAAAAATCATTGGCACAGACAGTATAATATTTCCTTCACTACTGCCTTTCACACCAAATGATCCCTAGTGCTCAGAAACTATTCTCCAGTAGTAGATCCCTTCTCCCTCCCTCAGTGCAATCTGTGTGCAGCTTTCAACTTGCCAGAGCAGAAGGCTTGTTCCACTAGAAGTGACACTTGGTTTGCAACTCACCATTTGTGTGCTGCAACCATCTGGGAAGGAGTAGGTATGTGTGTTTGTATTACTGAGGCAGGGATGGCGTGGGTGGAGATTTTTCGACTTTCTCTGTATCATTTCCCAAAGGTTTGTAAGTAGTGCACATTTCCAGCCACCATAATAAATGGGAAAAGGAAAGAAAAGGATGCAGAAAAGAGAGATCGCTGGCAAAGTGAGAGAAAAAACTAACCTGCCAAAGGGATGGTGATGGGAAGCAGCAGCAGCAGATGGAGCAGCAGGACCGGCAGGAGTTTGTTGGCCCACATGCTGCCGCTGGGCTGCCCAGCAATTCGCAGGGAGGAGGAGAGGAGATGGCTCGTGGAAGGACCCCTGTGCACACTCGGTCACTAGAGGAGGCTGAGTGAGCCGCGCTCCTTTTTATTGCGATGATCTAAGTTTGTTGTGTGATTAACTGGAAAGATCTGAGTCCCAACTCCCTCTTACGGTAAGAAGTTGTTTAACAACATCCCCTCTGCCGCCTCTCCCCCTCCCCTGCACCCAGCCGGAGCTGCCTCCTCCCCTCCCGCCAGCCAGCTGCCCGGCAGGCAGCTCCCGCGGCAGAGGGGTGCAGGGCGCCTAGGCGAGCTGCAGCGCCCCGTGCAGGCGGGCTGGCAGGGCGCTCGCTCAGGCCGGGGGCGGCTCCGCGCTCCAGGGGCCTGACCCTGCTCAGCTCGCTGGGAGCTTTGCCTTGTCTTCAGCGGCCCGGAGCGCGGGGCAAAGGCCGGACTGGAGCCGCGGGGTGTTCCACGGAACCGAGGTTTGCCCCCAAGGGGGTGTGGGCGGCATGGACAGCAGCTGGACCCTTCTCCCCACAGCCCCTGTCTCACCTGCGACCAGACCCCGTCCCCTGCCTGCCTCGCCAGCAGCCAGACCCCCTAACCCCCCCCATCTATCCTCTGCCTCGCCAGCAGCCAGACCCCCTAACCCCCCGTCTGTCCCCTGCCTCGCCAGCAGCCAGACCCCCTAACCCCCCCGTCTGTCCTCTGCCTCGCCAGCAGCCAGACCCTCTACCCCCCCCGTCTGTCCCCTGCCTCGCCAGCAGCCAGACCCCCTAACCCCCCGTCTGTCCTCTGCCTCGCCAGCAGCCAGACCCCTTAACCCCCCGTCTGTCCCCTGCCATGCCAGCAGCCAGACCCTCTACCCCCCCATCTGTCCCCTGCCTCGCCAGCAGCCAGACCCCCTAATCCCCCCCATCTATCCTCTGCCTCGCCAGCAGCCAGACCCCCTAACCCCCGTCTGTCCCCTGCCTCGCCAGCAGCCAGACCCTCTACCCCCCCGTCTGTCCCCTGCCTCGCCAGCAGCCAGACCCCCTAACCTCCCCGTCTGTCCTCTGCCTCGCCAGCAGCCAGACCCCCTAACCCGCCGTCTGTCCCCTGCCTCGCCTGCAGCCAGACCCCCCTAACTCCCCGTCTGTCCCCTGCCTCGCCAGCAGCCAGACCCTCTAACCCCCCGTCTGTCCTCTGCCTCGCCAGCAGCCAGACCCTCTAACCCCCCATCTGTCCTCTGCCTTGCCAGCAGCCAGACTCCTCCCCCCATTTCCTGCCTCACCTGCAGCCAGACCCACCCAGTCCCCTGCCCCAGCTGCAGCCGGACCCTCTAAACCCCCTCCATCTTTCCCCTGTGCCACCTGCAGCCGGACCCTCTAAACCCCCTCCATCTTCCCCCTGCCCCACCTGCAGCCGGACCCTCTAAACCCCCTCCATCTTTCCCCTGTGCCACCTGCAGCCAGACCCTCTAAACCCCCTCCATCTTCCCCCTGACTCAGCTGCAGCCAGACTCCCCTATATCCTGCCTCACCTGCAGCCAGATCCTCTACCCCCCATCTGTCCCCTGACTCACCTGCAGCCAGATCCTCTACCCCCCATCTGTCCCCTGACTCACCTGCAGCCGGACCCTCTTCATCCCTCCATCTGTCCCCTGCCTCACCTGCAGCCAGACCCACCCAGTCCCCTGCCTCACCTGCAGCCAGACCCTCTAACTCCCCTTCCTTCTGTCCCCTGACCCACCTGCAGCCAGACACCCCATTTCCTGCCTCACCTGCAGGCAAACCCACCCAGTCTCCTCCCTCACCTACAGCCAGACCTCTCCCCCATTTCCTGCCCTACCTGCAGCCAGACCCCTCCCCCCAGTCCCCTGCCTCATCTGAGGCAAGACCTCAGCCAGAAGCCCGCCTCCTGCCTCACCTACCGCCAGACCCCCCTCACCTGTATTTAGACCCTCCTGTCTCACCTGCTGCCAGGCCTCTGACTCACCCCTCCATCTCCTACAGCCAACCCCCTTCCCCATTCTGCAGCCAGATCACCCCTGCTCTTTCCTTAATCTTCAGCCAGACCCCTTACCCGAACTCTGCTCCTTCACCTGCAGATAGATCTTCCCCCCTCCAGGCTGCAGTCTCACCTTCCCTCACCTGCAGCCAGATCACCCCTCCTTCATTCTCTTTCGCTCACCTTCAGCTAGACCCCCAGTCCTCCTCCCTGACAAGCAGTCATATCGCTTATTTCAATCAAATTCTCCCACTGTCCTCAGACCCATGACAGCAGCAAGGCAGATAGAAACCCTTCCTCAATTCCCCCGCAACAATTACCCCAGTTTCTTCTTCTACACGCCACCCCCACTCTTCACATGCCCTGCAGCCTGAACTCATCATCACCACCAGCCAAGTTCCAGTTCCCTAAAATTGTAGGAACTCAAAAGGGCAAATCAAAAAAGTCAAACACAAGCTGGTCTGGTGCAATTAGAAGAAACAGACAGCAGAATCCAAAGGCGCGTTTATCTTCGCATCTTTCATAGGCAAATGTCAACAATTTTTTTCTATCAAACTTCAGTGTTATTTACACTGAAGCAATGTCATTAATGCTCAATTTAGGTTGTAGATCAATTTAGCAAATAAAAATCTAGAGTTCAGAGTAAAGGGAATTATCTGTTCTGGCTCCTGCGCTGACCTTAACTCTGCCCTCTTATCCCAGGAACCCACCCTCTCTGTCTCACAGGGCCCTCTTTTGCTAATATTTGTGGGGCACAGACAACACAAGCAGGCAGGAAACCATAATTCCCTTCATTTTCCACAAACCATCCAGAGACTTCCACATGTTGCCATGCCAACCTTAACAGCATCCATATTCAGTCTCCTTGTATTATTCAAAGACACCCTCTCCCCCCCTTTACCAGCTCCTATTATCTGCATTAATACTGCTCATCATTTTTACCCCTATCTTTGTCCCACTTACCAAATGCAAGCAAATAGGGTGAGCTAAGGTCATATTAGCGCGTAACAACAACAAAAAAAGTCTAGTGCATATTTTGGGGGTTTAGTGTGCAGGTGCTGGATGGTTTTGGTGGCCTTTGATATACAGGAGCTCAGAACTGATTCGTCTTCTGGCCTTAAACTCTATGACTCTGTCAAAAAAAATGGCCTTTTTTCTAAAACAGAATATTTTTGGAGAAAAATGAATTTCCATTTTTGAATTCCCCAAACATTCAGTTTTTTCTTCCTCCTTCCATTTTATTTTTCACAGTGGTACAATGGAAAAAGGAGTCAACAAAGAGGAGATAAGTGAAGTGAAAGAAGAAAATGGGCAAAGGAGGCTGTGCATCTAAAAAAATTTTAGAAGGAACATTTTTGCAAACAAGTTCAAATTAAAAAAATGTTCCTTTTCAAAACTTGCAAAATGAAAGTTATTTCTAAATTTTTCACAAAAAAATGACAGTTTTTCAACAAGGTTTAATCCCTACTCAAGCCTGAAAGTATCAGGAACTACCACTACCCATTCTACACCCATGGGCCTGACACCCTTCTTACCACCACCAAACCTTCCCTGCCATATCTCTGTTTTGGTTAAAGCCTCTGCAATCTCATCAACCCTCCCAACATGAGCTAGACCTCTACCTTACCCATATGTACCATCTCAGTAAGTGCTACAAACCACTACCTTTGTCCCACCTACCAAATGCAGGCAGGGAGGGTGAGTTAAGGTCATATTAGCATGTAACAAACATTCTAATGCATAATGCCTGTTGTCTTGAAACGGCTATACTATAATAAGTAATAACTGATTTCTGGTCCCTCTCTCAATAAATGGTAACAAAATAGATGGCAGTGGAAAAACAAGACCTCAAACCACTCATCGTCTAAGACTCACCATTTTATTGTATTCTGTTCCCCATCCTTGATTGACCATTTAGGGCCTGATTTTTAATACCCACTTCCTCTGTTTTGTGCCTTGCAGATGCAAATCGTGACATGTAAACATCCATTTACTGGATTAACCAATTCTGCAAGATTCTTAGGGCATGAATCTTGTTTTAATACTCGTTTGTAAAGACCTTGGCCTACTTCTGATGCTATATAAACAATTAATGTATTTTTTCCTCCTGCAAACTAATGAAAACATTAATATAATCCTGATGGATGGTTAAGATAATGTGGTGAGCAGGCAGAGGTGCGGGACAGAGTTGAGGATGGTGTTGGAACCTTGACTGAGAATTTACTCACTCTTCTTTAAATTCCATTGTTTTGTTTATTCAGACTGCGATTTTTCTAAGTCCATAAGGAAGCTAGCCACCAAACTCACCTTGAATTTCTATGGGATTTGGACACCTAAACTCCCTTATTATCTTTTGAAAATTCCTGCCTTCAGTATTTTTTTAGTCTACAACAAAAGTCTTGGTTTTGCTAAATTGTTTTCAAATATTTTTTAAAGAAAAAAAAATCAAGAAAAGACCAGATATTTATTTAACTTGGATAAATTTTGAAAAGTGTTCAAGTGACGTAGGAACTGAAGTCCCATTTTCAAAACTGACTTAGACATCTAAGTACCATTGGGGATCTGTGTGTAGGAGCCTAATTGCCACTGACTTTCAATGAGACTTAGGCTCTAAAACTAAAATTCTCAAATATATTTAGGTGCCTATCTGACCTTTGAGTACTTTACTGCTTTGGGGAAGGAAGGAAGGAAGGAAGGATGGAAGGAAAGGTGCACCATTTAGGCGCCACTGACAATTTCAAATCGACATTTTGACTCAGGTGCCACCTAACCATCATGGAGGTGACTAAATCTCATAGGTGTCTACATCTCCTGCAGTCCACATTTTCATTTGCATGCCACAGCTAATGAGCAGCTGAGAGCCCTGGTTTAAACTGAAGTCCCAGAGGCCCCAGACCAGGATTCTTAAACTAGGTGGTGAAATACATGGCCCAATCTTGTGGACATGCTTTGAATACACACAAGACCTGATACCTATCAGACCCCACAGTAGGTGAGCCAGAGGAAAGTCACTAATAACTGGAGGGGTGTATTATTATTAATTATTTGTATTGTAGTAGTTCCTATGAGCCCAAGTCATGGACTAGGACCCCATTGTGCTAGGTGCTATACAAACCTAGAACAAAAGATGGTCCTTGAAGGGCTGGTCCAGGCACCGGCAAAGGAAGCAGGTGCCATGATGGCAGTCCATCTGGTATTGGGGCGGGACGTTCGGGTCTTCGGCAGCAATTCGGCAATGGGTCCTTCAGTCCCTCGCTTCCTCTTCAGCAGCACTTTGGCAGCAGCTCAATCAGGGGTTTTTTGTTTGTTTTTTCCTTCGCCGCCTGGGGCGGCAAAAAAGCTGGAGCTGGCTCTGGGTCCTTGCCCCAAGAAGGCTTACAATTTAAGCATATTTTCCTTCAAATTAATTAAATTTCATCTTAAAGTGCAGATATTCTCTGAAAGGGAGTCTGAAGAACAGAGTTTCGTGCTTATAATGTCTCAGTGATTTCCAGATCAAATTTGTTCTTACAGGTAGAAAGAGGAATAAAGATTTAAATATGCTGTAGCTTAACTAGAAGTTATGGGTTTGATGCAGGAATAGCTAGGTGAAAATCTATGGACTCTGCTATGCAAGAGATTAGACTAGATGACCATAATGCTCAGTTTTGGCCTTCGAGTCTCTCTCTCTCTGTCTCCCAACCCTCCAACCACCACCCCACAATTGCCAGTCTTTCAAATTCACCCTGATAACACTGTTCCCATGATATTGCCAGGGTTAAAGATGATGTATTTGGAAATTAGCATAACAATCTTGTACAGGATGTTCAAAGAGAAAAGAATCTTCCTCATTTTACCCTATATGTATTGACTCTGAGCTGCTAATAGGAGTAAATAGTTGGAAAAGTTTATTTTGCTTGGTAAAGTAAGCAGACATGAGCAAAGATCTAGCTGAGCAAATGCATAGAAGTTGCTATTTTTTCACAATCCTTTATCTGACCATAACCACACTTCAATCTGTTTTTCAGATATAGCATCCAGTGCAGAAATATCAAATATTCACAATTTTGGCCTTAACAAAATTAGCCTTGACAAAAGATACTGAGTCCAAATTAAGTTTAAAGGGAAGCATATTTAGTCACACGAACCACCTAATGTGTTCAAAGTAAATTTTAAAAAAAAAATTCTTGGCTTACATATTTAATGAAGCGTATGAATGGTTTGTGTATCACTGTGGGCCATGTATTGTATGCACTCCATGGGGAAAAGGTTGCAACAGCTCCTCCAGGAAGTGAAAATAGTAGGAGATGACTAAGGCAAATCACTCAGGTTATAACACTTCTAGAGAAGTATCACCTCCTAGGGAGGCTCACGTATTATGGCTCAAAATGATAAATTGGAGAAGATGGGGATTAATATGCGAATTGGAAAACAGATAAGGAATTGGTTAAAGGGAAGACTACAACAGGTCATACTGAAAAGTGAACTGTCAGACTGGATCAAGGTTACTAGTGAAATTCCTTAGGGATCTGTCTTGGAACCAATCTTATTCAACATTTTTTTTAATGACCTTGGCGCAAAAAGCAAATAAAATAAAATTTGCAGATGACACAAAGTTGGGAGGTATTGCCAATAGAGAGGAGGACCAGAATATCATACAAGAAGATCTAGATGATCTTGAAAACTGGAATAATAGAAATGGGATGGAATTTAATAGTGCAAAGTGCAAGGTCATGCACTTATGGATTAACAACAAGAATTTTTGCTATAAACTGGGGTCTTATTGGTTGGAATGGAAGAGGAGAAAGACCTAGATATATATTGGTTGATCACAGGATGACTATGAGCCATCAGTGTGATGAGGTTCTGAAAAAAAGCTAATGCGATCCTAGGATGCATCAGGCAAGGTATTTCCAGTAGAAAAAGGAAATCTTTAGTACCATTATACAAGGCACTAGTGCAACCTCATCTGGAATACTGTGTGCAATTCTGGTCTCCCATGTTTAAGAAAGTTGAATTCAAACTAGAACAGGTGCAGAGAAGGGTTTTTAGGATGATCAGAGGAATAGAGAACCTACTGTATGAGAGCAGACTCATAGAGCTTGGCTTGCTTAGCCTAATCAAAAGAAGGCTGAGGAGAAATATGACTGCTGCCTATATTTACATCAGAGAGATAAATAGCAGAGAGGGAGAGGAGTTATTTCAGTTAAGTGTCAATGATGACACAAGAACAAATGGATATAAACTGGCCATCAGCAAATTGATTGACAGAAGCAGGGAGTGGGTAACAGGAGATGGACCATTCAATGATTACCTGTTCGGTTCATTCCCTCTGGGGCACGTGGCATTTGCCACCATCAGAAGACAGGGTACTAGGCTAGATGGACCATTGATCTGACACAGTGTGGACATTCTTCTGTTCTTCTGTTCTAAGTTTAGACTTGAAATTAGGTGAAGGTTTCTGGAACAGCCTTCCAAGGGGAGTAGTGGGGACAAAAAAACTAACTAGCTTCAAAACTGAGCTTGGTAAGTTTATGGAGGGGATGAGACTGCCTATAATGGCATGCAGCAAATCTGCAACTGCTAGTATCAAATATCCCCAATGGCTGGTGATAGGACACTAAATGGGGAGGACTGTGAGTTACTAAAAAGAATTCTTTCCCAGGTATCTGGCTGTTGGGTTTTGCCAAAATGCCCAGACTCTATCTCAGGGGTAGGCAACCTGCGGCATACGAGCTGATTTTCAGTGGCACTCGCACTGCCCGGGTCCTGGCCACTGGTCTGGGGGGCTCTGCATTTTAATTTAATTTTAAATGAAACATCTTAAACATTTTAAAATCTTTATTTACTTGACATACAACAGTTTAGTTATATATTATAGAGTTATAGAAAGAGACCTCCTAAAAACGTTAAAATGTATTACTGGCACACAAAACCTTAAATTAGAGTGAATAAATAAAGACTCGGAACACCACTTCTGAAAGGTTGCCGAACCCTGGTCTATCTGATCACCATATTTGGGGTTGGGAAGGAATTTTCCCCCAGATCAGATTGACAGAGACCCTGGAGGGTTTTCATCTTCATCTGCAGCATGGGACACGGGTCACTTTCAGGTTTAAACTAGAGTAAATGGTGTATTCTCTGTAACTTGAAGTCTTTAAATCATGGTTTGAGGACTTCAGTAACTCAGGTTCTGTGGTCTACAATGTACAGGAGGTCAGATTAGATGATTATGATGGTCCTTCTCACCTTAAAATCTATGAGTCTATTTTTACTGTCTTTAAAAACAGGACAACATAAGACAGGGAAAAGAAAAGTCCAGTGCATAGATTGGGATAACTACATGCCACAAAATCTCATTTAGATATTAAACTAGAGTCCACCAAGATCAAAGACAACTCTAATTTACAAACATTCTTACTTCTTCATCCGTATGTTTTTGCATTAAATTCCATATATTCTTTTTCAAGAAGACACTGGAGCACAGGCTCAACTCTTGGGTAGATATAGGACTGGATACTGTTCTCACTGAATTCAATCGTAAGGGGCGGGGGGCTAAGTGGGCTATGTATGCATACATATGTATGTATTTATGTATGCACTTATTTAGGTATCAGAGGGGTAGCCGTGTTAGTCTGGATCTGTAAAAGCAGCAAAGAATCCTGTGGCACCTTATAGACTAACAGACGTTTTGGAGCATGAGCTTTTGTGGGTGAATACCCACTTCCTTAGATGCATGTAGTGGAAATTTCCAGGGGCAGGTATATATATGCTAGCAAGCAAGCTAGAGATAACGAGGTCAGTTCAATCAGGGAGGATGAGGCCCTGTTCTAGCAGTTGAGGTGTGAAAACCAAGAGAGGAGAAACTGGTTCTGTAGTTGGCAAGCCATTCACAGTCTTTGTTCAATCCTGAGCTGATGGTGTCAAATTTGCAGATGAACTGAAGCTCAGCAGTTTCTCTTTGAAGTCTGGTCCTGAAGTTTTTTTGCTGCAGGATGGCCACCTTAAGGTCTGCTATAGTGTGGCCAGGGAGGTTGAAGTGCTCTCCTACAGGTTTTTGTATTATGCCATTCCTAATGTCTGATTTGTGTCCATTTATCCTTTTCCGTAGAGACTGTCCAGTTTGGCCGATGTACATAGCAGAGGGGCATTGCTGGCATATGATGGCGTATATTACATTGGTGGATGTGCAGGTGAATGAACCAGTGATGGTGTGGCTGATCTGGTTAGGTCCTGTGATGGTGTCGCTGGTGTAGATATGTGGGCAGAGTTGGCATCGAGGTTTGTTGCATGGATTGGTTCCTGAGCTAGAGTTACTATGGTGCGGTGTGCAGTTACTGGTGAGAATATGTTTCAGGTTGGCAGGTTGTTTGTGGGCAAGGACTGGCCTGCCACCCAAGGCCTGTGAAAGTGTGGGATCATTGTCCAGGATGGGTTGTAGATCTTTGATGATGCGTTGGAGGGGTTTTAGCTGGGGGCTGTATGTGATGGCCAGTGGAGTCCTGTTGGTTTCTTTCTTGGGTTTGTCTTGCAGTAGAAGGCTTCTGGGTACACGTCTGGCTCTGTTGATCTGTTTCCTTATTTCCTCGTGCGGGTACTGTAGTTTGAGAATGCTTGGTGGAGATTTTGTAGGTGTTGGTCTCTGTCTGAGGGGTTAGAGCAGATGCGGTTGTACCTCAGTGCTTGGCTGTAGACAATGGATCATGTGATGTTTCCGGATGGAAGCTGGAGGCATGAAGGTAGGCATAGCGGTCTACAGAAACTACAGAACCAGTTTCTCCTCTCTTGGTTTTCACACCTCAACTGCTAGAACAGGGCCTCATCCTCCCTGATTGAACTGACCTCGTTATCTCTAGCTTGCTTGCTAGCATATATATACCTGCCCCTGGAAATTTCCACTACATGCATCTGAGGAAGTGGGTATTCACCCACGAAAGCTCATGCTCCAAAACATCTGTTAGTCTATAAGGTGCCACAGGATTCTTTGCTGCATTTATTTAGATTATTTAAGCATCTGTCCTATATTCTGAGTGTTTTGTAACAACTTAATAAAAAAAAACTTAAAACAGTCAATGACGTTTGTCTTGTCATTGTGTTAACAAAATAAAAAAACTACCCCTTTTCCCATTTAATTGCAACACCCTCCAATCATATCATTGATTCTCCATCTGATTGACCCACTTCCACACCACATCTTGTAAAGAGAAAATGTATTTTCTTGTGATCATTAATTGTTCTTTTCATTAGTAGTTGTATAGTATTAATTATTTATAATAATTATTATTAATTATTATTAAGGCATAAGGCAAATATGGTTACTTCCATAGAGGAGTTCCATTAAAGTCAATGGGGCTCCATGCAGGAGTAGTATATTTGCAGGTATAAGTATTTACAGGATCAAGCCCTTAAAGTTCAGGCCTGTTCTGAAAAAATGGTTATGTAAAAATTGCAGCAGATCTACTTCTTGTGCATATTCAGAATATATATCTATTAACTTAGGAGTTAAAAATAGTACTTCTGTTCTGTTTTGTTTCTGTTTCATTCACTTCTTTTAGCTCTGCAGTGCCAACACAGCCAAGAGAGGGTAAACACCATCAGCTGAATTGTGAAATAAATTCCAATCAATTACATCTGTGTTACTCATGTCTAACTTGATCTACAGAACCTTTTCTACTGATTCTGATGTGTAAGAATGAAAAATCCCTGCTTGACTCTTAGATCCAAGGATCAATTTGTGAGGCTGGCAGTTAGAAAAACAAACATAATTTTACTTGCAAAGTGAGTACCTTTGATATTGATTAATCTGAAATGAGGGAATAAACACGGAACCCCATAACACCATAGTTACTATATAATTATAGTGCTCCAGAAGTACAGCTGCACCAATGCAGCTGCGCCACTGTACCGCGTAGTGAAGAGGCTACCCACACCGATGGGAGAGCTTCTCCCATCGGCATAGGTACTCCACTTCCTGAGAGGCGGTAGCTATGTCAATAGATGAAGCCCTGCCATCAACATAGCATTGTCTACACCAGGAGTTCAGTCAGTATATCTGCACTGCTAAGTGACGGAGTTACATCAACATAAGTCTGTAGTGTAGACCAAGCCTAAGTTACTTTCTAGAGGATAGTCGCATTGTACCTTTTTAACATTCATATATTCAGCCATTTGTCAGTTAACCTTAATTTACTCTTATGTATGTGTGTATGGTTAGGTGTTAGCAAAAATTATTTAACCAAAATCAATGCATTATTAAGGGCTATACGCATATGCTGCGTGAGTCAAACGTCCAGCATCCTTTATGCTGAAAATATGTTAAAAACTCTGTGTAACCTTTTATTCTTGGCATATGAAGAGATCATCAAGGACAAGAGAGTGTTTTGCAGAGCTTTGCAAACTCTTATAATTGTTGCAAGCTTGTTAAAACTAACATGGTACAGGTATCCAAAAGCCTTGGTAGGTTTAAAATGCACAGAAAAGGAAAATTAGGGTACATCATGTCATAAATTTGGGGAGTTTCCTGTCTATGGTAACAGACTATGGTACACATATGGTTAATAGTGAGTTAATATTTTTTGGGGCAGACTATACTCATAGACTCATAGACTCTAGGACTGGAAGGGACCTCGAGAGGTCATCGAGTCCAGTCCCCTGCCCTCATGGCAGGACCAAATACTGTCTAGACCATCCCTAATAGACATTTATCTAACCTACTCTTAAATATCTCCAGCGATGGAGATTCCACAACTTCCCTAGGCAATCTATTCCAGTGTTTAACTACCCTGACAGTTAGGAACTTTTTCCTAATGTCCAACCTAAATCTCCCTTGCTGCAGTTTAAGCCCATTGCTTCTTGTTCTATCATTGCAGGCTAAGGTGAACAAGTTTTCTCCCTCCTCCTGATGACACCCTTTTAGATACCTGAAAACTGATATCAGGTCCCCTCTCAGTCTTCTCTTTTCCAAACTAAATAAACCCAATTCCTTCAGCCTTCCTTCATAGGTCATGTTCTCAAGACCTTTAATCATTCTTGTTGCTCTTCTCTGGACCCTCTCCAATTTCTCCACATCTTTCTTGAAATGTGGTGCCCAGAACTGGACACAATACTCCAGTTGAGGCCTAACCAGCGCAGAGTAAAGCGGAAGAATGACTTCTCGTGTCTTGTTTACAACACACCTGTTAATGCATCCCAGAATCATGTTTGCTTTTTTTGCAACAGTATCACACTGTTCACTCATATTAAGCTTGTGGTCCACTATGACCCCTAGATCTCTTTCTGCCATACTCCTTCCTAGACAGTCTCTTCCCATTCTGTATGTGTGAAACTGATTGTTCCTTCCTAAGTGGAGCACTTTGCATTTATCTTTATTGAACTTCATCCTGTTTACCTCAGACCATTTCTCCAATTTGTCCAGATCATTTTGAATTTTGACCCTGTCCTCCAGAGCAGTTGCAATCCCTCCCAGTTTGGTATCGTCCGCAAACTTAATAAGCGTACTTTCTATGCCAACATCTAAATCGTTGATGAAGATATTGAACAGAACCGGTCCCAAAACAGACCCCTGCGGAACCCCACTTGTTATACCTTTCCAGCAGGATTGGGAGCCACTGTGACCTCTGATTAGGTCAGTTTAATCTTTGCCTGTCTGTATATATTGTTATATGTTTGATTAAGCAAAGTTATCTGATGACTTATCAATAAATGAACCATAACATAGTCAACAATAATATACCTGTCACTATTGTGCCTCCTTTAATACATGGGTTCTAGCACAAACCCAGAGTGTTGTCACACTTACTGAATGTGTATTCTTTTTCTTTGAAATGTAGTCTAAAAGCAATAGGCTACCTGGCCTCTTCCCTCTGTGTTTATTACCCACTGCCTCTGGAAACCTATCTTTTCCAGAGTGATTTAATTTTTTTAGTTAAAATATTCAAATGTAGTAATATTTTTGCATGCATTTTGAAGATTATTTATTACCAGAGAATCCCATCTTCCATTTTAAATTAAAAAAAGATAGCCTCTATAGTTGTGGAGAAAAGCTTGGAAATGTGAACCTTAAATGCTCCAACAGAATAGTCAAATAAAAAGAATCTAAAATGGAGGCCTGACTCATGATTTTTGATCTCCTGAGTTTGACAATATTGCTAACCTTACTCTGAGGCTACATGTGGTGCTAATAGTATTGTCATTGAAATGAAGAAAAAAAGCATTAAAAACCAGAGAAATATATTTAAAAATAAGACACAGACTTGGCCCAGCAGCTGTTAGAGAGCCAATGAACCTCTTCTTCCCATCTGACTCCTTCATAACAGAAACATCAGTCTGAGAAATAACGAGAAAACCTCACCAAAAAAAAAAAATGATGCTGGAAGAAAAGTTGCAGATGTTACATCACAGAGACATTAATAACGAAGGTTAATGCAATGGATACTAAACTAGAGGAATACATTGGCTATGCTCAGAGAATGTCTCCTCCCTTTTACAAAGCTTCTGCCAGTTTGAGACAGACTTCCTATACATAAAGACCAGGATTAAAAATCCCATATAATTTTTCATTGACTTCGTTGGGCTTTGGATCAGGCTCAAAATGCAAAATTCTGACTTTACTGTTGATATCTCTCAGATAGAAAGTTTTGAAGTGTGCCCACTTTTTGATAAGAGAATGAATGAAATGCACAGAGGAGAGTGAGGTTTAAAAGTTGATGGCTTATGGGATGAGTGGATTTACTTGAAAATCCAGAGACACATAAAAATATTAGACCTGGAAATTCCAGAGGATGAAGACTTACAGGGTCAGCTTGTCAAGAGTAAAATATCTAAGCTTAGATATCAAAGAAGATCCTTTGTACCTAGAGCGCTGTTAAACTATTCAACAAAAGACAAGATGGAGGTGTAGTAGTTGTCATGCAATCCCTCAGACTTGAAGGAATATTAATAGCAGCACTGAAAAAAAACAAAAAAAAAAAAGAAGAACTCACAAATGAGGACCATAAAGTGCTGATATTTCCTGATTTAAGCCTGGCAATCCAAGGGTTATAAGCTCACAAAGACATCAGAAAAGGATGTTATCAGTGAAGGAATCTCAGACTGAATTCTTTTCAAGAACAGGTCATCCTGTACTTCAATTGAATCAAAGACTCCTGGTTTGCCATGTGATCTTTGCAGTGCAGCTACTGGAAATTAACCAGGGAGGAAAAGGAGACATTTGGCTGAGGAATCAGGACAGGAACTCTCAGAAGAAGAGTAAAGAAAACTTGAATTTCCTAGCTATTTGTGCTCTTTATATTTCCATACATTGTTTATCTGTTAAAATGCTTAACCACAATTACTGAACAACACTGAACATGGTGTAACCTTGGGTATACTTGTTATGCAACTATTGCTTTGCAACTATTGCAAGGTCTGTTGCTTTTCAGTTCCATTCAGTTTCTTGTACTGCACCCATCACCAGGGTATCCAAGTGCCTACTGACACACTGCCCATCCACACAGCTCACAGGAGCAGTATCCCCTGTCTCTCTCCATGGCTTCCTGCAGCAAAGCTAGCCAACCCAGACTCTTGTAGGAGACTTGTACTTTAGCCTTTCAGGGCACAATGTTCTCAGTGAGTATTTACAGGGACACAGGAAGCCTTTTCAAAACAGGAAAACCATTTATTAGTCACCTGGCACACAGAATCAGGAAGTCTTTAGGTTAAGACAGAGAAAGGAAGGTTAAAGCATATTCCAAGACCATTCTGGTTAGCCAGAGTCCCAGCCAAGCTGTAGTGAACCTCATTATTCAGGCTCTGTGTCTTTGACTGACCTGCTTCATCAGATGCCTGGACAGGCTTGACTCCTTCCAGTAGCCAACTCTTATCCCCCCATCGCACACCTTCCCAGCCCTTTGTTCTTGAGCTGGGGGATGCTGCTCAGCTTCCCTGTTGAGAGATGGGAAAATCCATCTACCTCCATGCCATTGGTTACTAGGTGTCAATGTCCTAGTGACTGGATTTGCCATTGTCTTTTCAGATTTTCCACTGAGGTGGGGCTGATTATCTGATATTTTTGTTTAGTATTCAATGTTACTTAGAAGACTTTCTTGGAAATAGCATCTTCTGAACCAATATACATCCTATATTTATCTTCCCAGGATAAATTGTAAGTTCTGTTACACAGGAGAATGGCAATTTTTGTACAGTTTCTACTGGTCTCAGATTAATCTATTTTGATGTACACAAGATTGTTCATCGCTTCAAGTCTCTCTTTTGCCATCTAAAGTGATTTCAGCTCTAAACACAATTTAACAAAATGAATAATGGGCTAAATATTTGAAATAGAAATGGGCTGTCCAATTCCAAATACTGCAAGGCTTCTGTGGTTTGTTTTGGAGGGCTATACATTTCAACTGTGCAAAATATATTCTGGGTACAGTAAACTGACAAACTATCGGTTTTCACCTGTTTTGAGGCAGCAAATGTGCAGTGGTTCAATTTAATTACGTTTCATTAGTAAAGAAAACAATAAAGAACCTTGTTCTTTAGTTGATTCTTACCAATCAGGTTATATAACTCCAGTTTTGAATAAAATAATCTCCTTCCTGCAAACACTTGGATTTCCATGCACTGTTGTGATTAGCTACATCTTAAAATAACATTCCAATGTACTTCTTCACTGTTAAGGATCAATAAAGTCTTCTCATGGTCGTATAAGATTATTTTATGCACAGAGCTTTCAGTTATGGAACCATTACAAATAACCCAGTGATAAATGTGAATTAAACCCCTGTTAGCATTGGAAGACAAATAAGCTGGGTCCCCCACTTGTGAAAAACTACATCTTGACCTTTTTTTTTTTTTTTTAAATAGTGCCATTTGGTATTTATCTGCATCTGGTATTTATTATCCAGGACTGAAATAGCTGGTAGGCAACCTGCATTTAAGGTGATCCATGTCCCAGGGATGTCTCATATGTGGTCCCATTGGAAAAATTGGTATGGAAAGCTGACTCTAAATCTGGAAATAAATTACAATGATTAACAGAAACATGCAACTAACTGATACAATGAATGTTGTATGTCACAATTTAAAAAAATTCTAAGCACAGATTACATAGGTAAACCACTTCTATGCAGGGCTTCTATGAGCTATATGGGATTTAAGTTGAATTTTTTAAAATGAATTATATAGGAAAAATCATTATTACATAACAGTAATGTCTTCCAGTCTTTTAGTGATTTTTTTAAAAAAACCCTTCTTTTGGATCATAATAGAGACAAAAAAGTTTTAATTAAATATGACCAATAACAACAAAATTATTTGCAAAAGTTAGTTAATGAAGAGTTGTGACACTAGGAGCAAACCTTAGTCTGTACAAGCAAAACTAAAAGACATTTTAATTGAGTAAGGAGTTTTATCAGGTTAGAAAGAGGGATATTGCTATGCCAAAGCCTGCATTAACCCTGTGAGCATACCCCGTGTAAGCTAGTAAATTCAAAGAACTATGTCACTCCAAAATAATTTACAAAATGACCAAGTGAGGTACAGACTACTGTGGAAATAGACATATGTAGAACCGACTAAATTAGTTAATTGCAAATCTGGATTCTGGACAAACCAGTCTATAATGACCAGCTAGTCTTTGTGACATTATTTTAAAAAGTGAAGGCCGGGCACAAAAAAATAACATTCCAAATGGGAATGAAAGGTCATCTGGCAGGCAAAAATTCCTGTGCACTGGATGTGGCTGAAAACATACATCAAGAAACTGCCCAACATTTGGTCAAATATGCCATAAATGCAGAAGCGAAGAAAAAACACTGTTCAAAGAGTGTGTTATATAGTTAAAGCCAAGAGTGGCCACATGTTTAAAGAACAACAAAGCAATGACATAGCTTTCGTAGTAGGTAAAGTCGCTACATAGCAAACTGTCTGAGAATGGCAAATGCAGCTAAGTGTTAATAGCAGTGCTGTATGTTCTTAAACTGAATACTAGAGCACAAATGAATTGTTATTCTAAGGAAAATACATAATACTGTAGCTAAGGAAATGGTACTATAATCTAAAGCCATATTCTGGATTTAAAAGTGTGAAAGGACTAGTAAGAGTTAGAACTTGTTGTCAAAACCAATATCACTTAACGTGGCAAGGGTAAGAGCAGATGTATCTTCTGTGTTAGGCTGGTCTACGCTGGGGGGGAGGATCGAACTAAGATACGCAATTTCAGCTACGTGAATAGCGCAGCTGAAGTCGAAGTATCTTAGATCAACTTACCTCTCGTCCTCACAGCGTGGGATTGACATCCGTGGCTCCCCCTGTCGACTCCGCTACCGCCGTTCACGCTGGTGGAGTTCCGGAATCGACGGGAGCGAGTTCAGGGATGAAATATATCGCATCTAGATGAGACGCGATATATCGATCCCCGAGATATCGATCGCTACCCACCGATACGGCGGGTAGTCTGGACGTACCCTTAGAAATGGAAACCTGTATAGTCCTGAAGTTAGTTAAAAGTGCATTTGCTGTAAATGCCACAAAATCACAAATACAAACAGGGAACACAGGAGAATTCTTAGATGTCTTCCACGATGTCTGGATGAATACTACAATAAGAAATATAAATCACTAACTTCAGTGATCCAATCACCCAGAAAAATTCCACTTGCCCTAATAGATGTATGAGAAAACTTGAACTCTATAATGTAGAAAATCTGTGAATTATTGGAAAACCTAATAAAAAGGGTATGCATCAGTTCACACAATTAAAAACAAAGTAATGAAATGTGAACATTGTCTGATGACAAGAAGTGGCAGAAAAATTCCCAGAAGTAAAAATAGTCTTAGTTCTAGATCCAAGACAAATATTCTGGGAAGTAAAGTTAGATAAATCCAGCTCTAAGCTTGTGACTTCCCATATAGACATTATGGATGGGATCCTCAGTTGGTGTGAACTTTCGTGGTTCTGTTGAAGCCATCTGAGGAGCTGCCCCTGTAACTTTAAGCAAATAACATTTGGTATTAGTTCTGTTCCCAAGGCATCTCACAGTAATTGCACAGAACTTTGATCGATCACAAGGTGTTGAAGTTATAACAAATGATGTTTAAATTTGGACTTGGGACCTTAAAAACACAATGCAAGATTTAGACAAGTTTTACAGAGAGCAAGAGAAAGACATGTAACAATGAACTTGCAAAAGTTAAAAGTGGGGGGCCCTAGAGAAAGGTCTCTATATTGGACATAAGTTGAGCAAAGATGACGTAATTGCTGATTCACATAAAATGCAGGCAATGATTGAATATACACTCCACAATGAAAGCAGATCAACCGATATTTATGGAGATGATAAACTCTTTGATAGAATGCATTCTGATCTATGGTCAATAAGCCATTTGGAGAACTGCAGAAATTGGAAAAATAGGCATAAATAGGCATCTGGGCAATTAAAAACACTGGTCACCAGTCTGACAGTTTTAAAATCTGGTGATTTAATTATGCCAATTGCATTAATAAATGCATCTTCCAAAGGACTTAACACAAGCTTTAAGCAGAAAGAGCAGTCAGAGGTATTTGAACTGAGATCTCTAAACAAGGGAGAAAGATTTTTGATCATAGACTGAGAAGGAGATGCTGCCCATTGTGTTTGATGTCTTAAATTTCCACCAATACGTAAATGAGAGAGACAAGATACACAAAGAAACTGGTTCAGGTGTTTTGTAAAGTGAACTTAAATAATCTTTAGCACCACTTAGAATTCACCATGTGATGTCAAGTCTGCCAATGTAGGATCCCTATTTAGAATTGTGACAGGATGTTCCTAACCTTTGCAGCCCCCTGCTGGAGGCCCCACTGCTCTGCTACACCGCAGCTCAGGAAACAGTTTTCTGAGAGGAAAAGAGCAGCAAGTAGAGAAGCATACGGGAAACAGTTGTTTTGGGGAACCATTGAGATCGAACAACTAGAAGAGCTAGGGATCAACAACAGCCAATCAAGACCACAGTTGATGACAGGTATTCAGGAGGAACCTTGCTGATATAAATCTGGAGAGGAAATTAAGTCCCAGAAGGGTAAGAACAAGGAATTATTTCTATTTGAGTTTGTTGTACACCAGGAAAGGGTTGCACTGTGTGACCTGGCTGGAGGACTGAGTCACAGAAGACCCACAGAGGTGGTCTGGCAGCCTGCAGAGGGTGCTGGGAGCTGAAGAGACATTAGGCCTGATTTTCTGAGAAGCTGAGTAACTGCATCTTGTATTGATTTTAACTAGAAATGTGTGTGCTCAACACTTCTGAAAATCAGAGCCAGTGTGGCTACCCTTACTAAAGTAAGGATTCTCTGCACCTTGAAGTCTTTAAACCATGATTTGAGGACTTCAGTGGCTCAGACATAGGTTAGGGGCTTGCTGCAGGAGAAGGTGGGTGAGATTCTGCAGTCTGCATTGTGCAAGAGGTCAGACTAGACGATCATAATGGTCCCTTCTGACCTTAAAGTCTATGACTCTAAAATAGTAAAAATGAAAGTGATATTGATAAATATCACATTTTTATAATGAGTGCCCATTGAATTCCACAAGTTCGTATCAGAACTGATCAGGAACTTCGTAAAAAAAATGTTTTTTTCACTGGAAAAATGTCAGTCAAAACTGAAATGATTTGTGGGAAAGTACTGACATCTCTCCCGATTCAAAACATTTTTGAAAAAAAAAAGTTTTGAAATTGTTCAAAACATCCTGTTTTGATGTTTTCAAAACAAAAAGTTGTGTTTTCTGTTTCAAAACTGTAGTTCATGTATAGTTAAAAAGAAGTTTAAAATATTAAAAACATTAAATGAAATAGAAATTAGCAAAATGTTTTGATTGAACCAATCTGATTTTTTTTCAGTTTATCGGATCACAAACATATTCAAGATCGTGACTTTTCACCCCAATTTGGGATGGGAAAATCATTTTCCACCCAGCTCTAATTATGATTACAAACAATCCCGATTCTTAGGAGTTCACTAAGAACAGTTCCCTATGCAAGAAGATAATACATTTACCTAAGGGAGCTGTATTACAGTTGCAGAGGAAACCGTAATTAATCCTTCCCTAACTTTTATGTATTTAAAATCTTACTGATGTAGAGTAGCTTGCATTACACATACATGTGTTTGCACATGTGAGCATGTATGCATGGGTCTAATGCACGGCTGGGGTAGGGCCCTGCGAATGCAGACATTCTGATTTTATTCTTAAAACAGCCACGACCAAGTTATTTCATCTCACTGTGTCTTTATCTTAATGTTTGCAAAATAGTTATAATTATTATTACCCACATCATGTATATGGTGTTATGAGGCTTCATTCATACATTAAATGTTTGAAGACTGTTTTGAGATCTTTGATGAAGGCTGGTGGAGGTGTATAATTATTAATTACATATATTTTAAATTAGAAATCCTACAGGGCAGGGAATTGTCTCTTTATGTTTGTGCAGTGTGGAACACAATGGGGTCTCCACTCTTAAGTGGGACCTTCGGGCACGACCATAATACCAATGTTTAATAATAATTAGAAGTGGATCTCTTGCTTTAATTGACATGGCATCCAACACATGGCATGTCAATTAAAGCAAGAGATCCACTAAAACGCATGGCAAATACAGTGTGTGAAATCCTGGTTCTATTGTAATCTTTGACATATTCTGTGCTGGTTGAACAATTTCTTCACTTTTTTGTGGTCTGTAGTTTTCTTCCAGGTATTTTACAAGATTCTTTCTTGAGTCTTCTACAGATGAAGTAGACACTTCTTGAAGAAAATTCAAAAGAATACTGGATATGAGAATAGATATTTCCCAGGGGAGTAGTCTTCAGTAAACCAGCAAACTCCTTTCTTAAACAGTCAGATATATGACTGGAGTACGGGTCTCCACAGATTGTACATGAAAATCAGATGGACATGGGGAAAATGATCCAATTTTGCCAATTGTAAGTTTGATCCATGTGGTACACAGCTGTTCTTTATATGAACAAATTCTTGAGAAGCTAATTTGCTGGAAGCAAAGTATGTTTCTTGAAAGCTATGGAAAATATATCACAGTGCTTTAGCAGTTTTTATTTGCCCGTTACCATTGATAATGTACAGCATTTCATGACATAAGATATTGGTTTGTCTCTTTTAAGATGGTATTTGAAAGCTCAGAGAAGTGGTAATATGCAACATGTTTTGGAGGATTGCCTTTGCTGAACAGTGCAGCAAATGGGAATGTAACGACTAACAACCACAGAAAACTAGCACAGAATGCCTAAGAGATGGGTGCTAATTCCTAATATATGGACGAGACTGTTCTAGAGGAGTTCCTTCTTGTTTTAGATTGATATTTTCAAGAGCACCCAGCATTGGCCTAATTCTGCTTCCATTGCAGTTTTTGGTTATAAACTTTCATTGACTTAAGCAAAGTTAGGTGATTGCTGAGTGCTTTTGAAAATCCCAGCCTTAATAATTTACTATACAAGTATGAGATTGGAACATTACTGTTTAAGTGACTCTGCCCATAGTTTGTTTCTACCTGTCCAATCCCAAAATTACTTTTCAGTACAATTCAGTAAAGCACTTAAACATATGAATTGGAGCCCACGTGGGCCAGGTCCCCAGGCTGGTGTAGATTGGTATCACTCCATTGAAGTCTACAGAGCAATGCTGATTTACATCAGTTGAGGATTTGACTCCTTCTTAATCTTATTCTGCATTCTTTCTCTCTGCCTTTGATGATATTAGTGTGTGGTCCAGTCTCTCTCCAGAACCCAAGAGCAGTTTCTGCCTTCAGCTCCATCAGGATACTGAGTTGACATGGGGCTTTCATGTCAGAGGTGTATAATGCACTCTTGGAACAGCTGTAATGGGAAAGCCCCAGACTGTGTGAAAAAGGAACACGCCAACCTCACTAGGAAAACCAACAATCTGCTAGCCTCCACAATCAGACACCAAATCTATGAGGAGGCAAGAGGGAAAAAGATGAAGAGTGAGGCAAGAGGATTGCTGCAAGGCCATGGAAGGGGTTGCTTTTCTATCCTAGTGTGGGCTTGATAAAGGTTTGAGGAAATGGCAGAGGTCCTACTCTTTTCCAAACCAGTTCAGCTATCACTAGTGAGCATGTTTTTAAGTTTATTTCCTTAGCTGGTGTATTTTTGTTATGAAGGCCAAAGTGCTAGATTTATTACTTATTTTAGTGTACATGTTTGCCAAGGGCACGTAGGGCTCAGGATAGGCACCTTTTTAATATTTTGTACAAATCTAAATCGATGAATGAATTAGGTACCTAAATATCTTGCTCTGTTTTCATTTTTCAATCCCTTTTCAGCTCTTGATGAAAGATGCTGGGAAATTAATTTCAAACCTTACTTCAAATAGCAATTTTTTAGAGTCTTAAATTCAGAATGTTTTCTGACATATTAATGCATGTAAATTTTGTCCATCATGAAAGGGTTTTCTTCCTCTTTTCCGCTTCTGTTTTCTTAATTATATTTTTAAGTATATTTTATACTTATATTTTACATTCTCAGTCCCTTTCCTTTGCATTATAACTGCTCAGTGACATTCATAAATGATTAATGATTTGACGGCTTGTGCTGCTTTATAGCATTAAAGCCATTGATATACCTTTCCCTTGAGGTCAATTATCCTATGGAACAATATCCTTTACCTGCTGCATCAAGGTTCTGAAGCTTGGCTGTAAAAGCTGGAGTTGTAGTACTTGAAGAAATCCAGAATACCTAACTTGGAACTACAGGATTCTTTCAGCCCTAATTTCTGTTTCCTAGAAATAACTTCATTTCAATTGCCGTTCTGTTTCAAAACGTAAAAGGAAATAGCACCAATTACTGTTATATAAAGATTTGTCTGTTGTAGCATAGTTTACTGAAAACAATTGGGTGGGAGATGTGCCTCCGTGATGGTTTATGTGTAATTTGGTTCAGTTATAACCTAGTCAATGCATATTATAAAAGCATCATGTGTTTTTAAAACTATAATTTAGAGCCCTTAAGGAAAATGTAGAATTAAGCAGCATGTATATTGTGAATTTCTTGTTAGACCTATGACCATAAGATTGTAGAAGAGTGCAAGGGACAATAGGAGCTATTAATAGTAATTACTGAGCAAATAAAATGTTAAACCCACAAGTCTTGAGTACTTTGGCTATATTGTGATGTTGCCTATATTGTGATGATATTTTATACTTATATAGGATCTCAATCTGCTTTACAAACATTAGTTTAGCTTAAAACCCCCTGTGAGTTACGTATTTTGGCCCCCATTTTATAGATGAAGAAACTGAGCACAGATGGCTTAAGAGACTAAGAGCTGAGGGCATTCATCTAAGCACCTCACAATACTTCAGTACCATGAGTTAGTCCAACTGACTTCAGTGGAATTACTCATACTTGTAAGGACTCCTCTCATGAGGATGTGGCCCAGGAGATTTGGCTAAGATCACACAATTCATTTGTTACAGCAATGGGAACAGAATCCAGGTCAGTCTTCTGGGAGATTAATCACATTCCTCTCAACCTTGAACTCTGCCACTGTGTGAACAAGCTATCAAAAATTTACCACAATGTGGAACAGTTGGGTTTTGTTGCATGACGTTCCATAAACAAGAGATTATAGTATTTTTTAATATAAAGTTCTCGGAGAAGTTCTCCTACATTGTTGATCAATTAAATCAGTTTCGTAATCGTTTGAAGATGGGAAAGGGTCACTACCCAGGCGCCTGGAGGACTGGGGAGAGGTTGTGGGGTGGACAGTATCTCTGTACTAGCTTCTTGGAGAGGAGGGACTTGGGAGGAATAGTTGACTCCAAGTTGATCCCAGTTCAAACAATGCAATCCAAAATGGTCCTCCAATATTAGCAGAAGGCACCCTTCCCCCAATTCATGCAACACTCCCTCTATCCCTCTAGTATAATTAGTACAGGCCGTCCCTACGTGCAGACTCTGCTGTATGTCTGCCTGGCCCAAGAAGTCCCACACCTGCCCCTTTCCTTCTGGCAGTTCTGAGCCCTTCCTTTCCGTGGTTCAAGGCTTGTGAATGAAGACTCAGGAGCTGCAAAGGTAGTGTTTGGATCAGAGACGACTTATGCCTGCTGATACTGGAGGGGGGCACAATGTAAAGGGGGACCATGTGACCACCCCATGTGTTTCATCTTGGAGGAACTTTCCAGCCCCACCTCCCTGGGCCAGGGCAGCCAATCCTGCTGGCTCCTGGGGGGTGGGGTGGCACAGGAGTGGGGAGTATGTGCCTCTGGGCCAGCTGGCTCCGGCCCCAGCCCAGGGAGACTCAGCATGAGTGTCTCTCTCCCCGGAACTCTGGCACCCTCATGGACACCTCAGAAGGGGAAGGGGTTGAGGGTAATGCGCCTACCTGCAGCTGAGCAGAGGGACTCTGTTCCCAGCACCTTCCCCAGTGCCCCCCAAACCCTTCACCTGGCCCAGGCCACCACAACGTTACTTGAGGGTGGCTCTGTCCTCCTTCTGTGTCTCCCCCTGGCACATTTCCAGCTCCATCAGCTGCACTGCCTGGCATCTGGGCCTGGGCAGGGAGCAGAAGTGATGGAATGGAGCCAATTCTCAAACCACCTGAGGGTGGCCATTCTTCTGTGCATCATGGTGGCTGCCTAAGAGAGATCCTGGCTGAGGGCAGCAACAGCCCCACTGCCTCCATTCCCTGCTCTGGTCCAATTGCCAGGGACAGAGGCCACACAATCCAGAAATATGAGGAGGATGGGGAGGCTCCAGCTTGCTCAGTCCCTGCTGGCCCTCCCATGCGAGGCTGTTGCCCAGTCGCTGGAACCCTGACATCCCCCCAGATGCTGGAACACTGCCACCCCCTCCCCAGCCCTGCATCCCACCTGCGCATTCCTCTGCATCTCACTTTTTGGACAAAAGTGGGCATTTGAGCCAGCAAGAGCAAACGGGACAAATGCCCACTTTTGCAAAAAAAAGGAAAAGTCAGGATGGCCAGAACAGGGTTTTAAAAAGGACCATCTTGGCCAAAAAGGGATATATGGTCACCACAGATAGAACCCAGCTGCTCAGACCCAATTCTGCTGCCTTTCTTTCCCACTTCCTGCTTGTGAAAATGATGTCAGCCCAACCTGATTGCAGAAACCTCAGATAAGGAACCATTGCTCTGTCCCAAGAAGCGGTTGTCTAGGGCCTCTGTTTCACATACATCCAGCCACTTACACACAATCTCTGTTCTTTCACCTCCCTCAGCTCCTGCCATTTAAACCTGGGAAACCCTAGTCCAAGGCTCTCCTCTGATCATGTGGCCTAGAAAAGTGATCTGGCCATTAACCCTCCTATTCTGCAGCTGTTCTGCAACACAAAGGAAGCATAGATATAATGGCCCAAATGAAGAAGAGTTGTTTAACCCACACAATACGCCGATAACACCTCAGGGGTATTTACTGAAAGGGATCTTTTAACTTGTTATGCAGGTGCTTATACATCAATGGCCCCTAATATGCTTGTCATGAGCACCTGCTTCCAGAACAAAATTTTTATCATCCATTCTCTCTGGTTTAGCATTTATCATAATTATTTATTTCTAATTAGGTACATTTGGGAATTTTTTTTAGTATACTTACCTTGAGCTCGTTATGAATTTATCCTTGTAGAAATGGTAGACTGCTTTAAGGATCAAAGTAAAATTACACTTACAAAATACAAGGAAAAGGCCAAATTTGTGCCGCAATAAATCAGTGCATCTTCATTAGCTTCAATGGAACTGTATCAGTTTACACAAGAAGAAGTGTTGGCCTGTAATTCTATTATTTATATGCATGTCACTCTCCCTCTGAGAGTTGGCATGATCAATATATTATGAGTTCTGCTTTCTGTAAAGTATGTCAGTAATCCAAACATTTATTCTGGAAAAAGAAAGTGTTTGCATCCATAGTCATTCTTTTAGGTGCAATTACTGCCTACTCCTCTGCAGTCTGAGGATTTCTGACTACAAAATTAGTATGGTTCAGTTGTGCAATGGGACAAAAGGCAAGCATATGGCATGGCATGTTGCAAGGGTACACAAATTGCTCCTCCCCAACTCAAGTGCAACCAGGGAGTTCCCTGAGGCAGTGCATCTCCACTCCCATCTCTTTCAGTGTGCTCAGCATACCCCTTAATGATAGCATGTTAAGAGACTCCTGCCTCAACAAGGGCCTAGCTGACCTCTCGAGCCAACCCTACATTTCTATGATTCTGTATTTAGTACCAAAATTGAAACCAGGTGCTTTCTGTAGAGTAAAAAGGCCTGTTTCAAGTGCAATGTCAGTACTATGTTGGAAAGAATCTTCTGGGATTTAGCAGTTGCCATAACCATAAAACACTTTAGCAGAGTGGTGGGAAAAGGAGCAGCAGTGGGGAGTGTGCAAAGCATCATCGTGAAAATGCCAGTTTTTAAATAAAACATTGAAAAATTAGAACAGTATTTACCTGTTCACTGGGGGTGGGGAGGGGTGTTCTGTCTGAACCCCCCACCCCCCATGTCATCTGCATTTACCCTTGCCTTGCTCCTCCATGCCAACTTCCTATATTGTGAGTAGTAGCATGGAGAAGAGCATCTTCTGTGGTGCCACTACAGTCGCTCTCCCCAAAACTCGTCAGTAGAAAGAGGCACCAAATAAGTAGTGTCTATGTCCCTGCCTTTCAATATGCCAGACTGCACAGCTGTGCCACTGTGTCATGAGCTATATTCTGTGACAGCTATTGGGTTGGTGCAGGATACTTCTCCAGACCAGGAGGAGACCTGGAAATGGATTATGAGTCTCTGAGATACAGTTTGGTTCCCAATCTGCTCATCAGGTAGCTCAGCTACACACTGCCCCAAACAAGGAGCCTGTGGGGGAAAGGCACTGTCCAGCCCTGAGATAACATTAATTTCATGTGGTAGACCTTCATGCCACTTTAAATAATTGTCTTCCTTTATAGGCTTTTTACACCCTTCAGATACTTGCATATACTTTTGTCCCTGCTTCACTCATTGCTTAGCCAACTTGCCGATATTTAGTTCTTTTCCTTTCCTAATCATTCAGCCCCTTTAGGTATTTAATATTTTTTTTATCATCTCTGAATTCCTTCATCTTGTCAATGTTCTTCGGCTACGGAGAGTGCTCAGACTGAATGCCCTATTATTCAATTTCCAGTAATGCGTCATGTTAACATGGAACACAGATTAATAGAACCATGAAATTGTCTTTTCCTAGAATTTATGGTGCTGAAATGTTAAATTACCTTTCAATAGGCACTTCTAGGGTTGGGGAAGGCAGTCGGGAGGTTACCTCTCTCTCCTCCTTCTAAAAAATCCACTGTTCACTTTGGAATACTTTACTTAAGTGCAGAGGGCTTTTTATATAAGGAATCCAACTAATGAATGACAATGAAAAGGATTCCTTTCTTCTCTCTGGGGAAGAAGAGGTCTGGATTAAGAGACAGTGGAAGGATTTCTTTTATGTAATTAATCTGAAATGCCCAAGGGTTCACAAAATCTGAGAGAGCAAAAAAGGGACAGGTCTGGTAGGACTTAATGAACATCAACCTCAGAGAGAGTTTGTGTTGTTCCAGGTCCCAAGTGAGCTCAGGCAAACTTTGGTCATCTTTCAGCCAATTTATAGGAGAATGAGAGGAAGGTAACGTTCACCACGGTTTGCAAACTGATTTATACCAGTTAAGTCAAAATGTAAGCATTTCTGTTGACATTGTGTTTAATTGGGCACGGTAATGACTAAAGGCTTTTAAAGGTCACTCTGTCCAGATGTTCAGCTATTAGTCACCATCTCCCAACCAACTTTCTACAGTAAATACAGATAAAATAAGGAAACATTGCAACCTTCAACAAGATTAGTCCTCAGGGCTAGAGGGATCATGCATTTCTGCTTTTTTGTCCTGCTAAATGTAACTCCTCCACAGCAGAGAATCCTACTGGAAGTTAATCTTATTTTACAGAGAAATAGTACCAGTTCTTGCTTTTCTCAAGCAACTAGTTCTCACTTCCATGAGTAGTCACATTGTAGGATTTGGCGCATAGATAGTATACTCTATCTATTTTATTCTTTCTAAAGTCTTTATTGGAGTGCTAGCTGAGTCACAAAGTTCAGACCTGGAACCAAATTCTCCCAAAGTTGTGGCATGTTCGGATCATTTGGTCCCATCCCTCCTATATACCTTTAGCATTACTAATTCTACAACAGTTTGTAGTATTCATCTTTACTGTTGTGCCAATATGCTTTTAGTAACATTTTGAATTAGGGCTGTCAATTAATTGCAGTTTACTCTACTATTAACTCAAAAATGGATTGCAATTAAAAAAATTAATCGCAATTAATCGTACCATTAAACAACAGAATACCAACTGACAACAATGTGTACGGTGCTCACTTTATATTATTTTTATTACAAATATTTGCGCTATAAAATGATAAATAAAATAAATAGTATTTTTCAATTCACCTCAGGTAAGTACTGTAGTGCATCTATCATGAAAGTGCAACTTACAAATGTAGGGGTTTTTTGTTCCATAACTGCACTCAGAAACAAAACAATGTAAAACTTTAGAGCCTACAAGTCCACATAATCCTACTTCTTGTTCAATCAATTACTAAGAGAAACAAGTGTGTTTATATTTATGGGAGATAATACTGCCAGCTTTTTAATTACAATGTCACCTGAAAGCGAGAACAGGTGTTCACATGGCACTCTTGTAGCTGGCATCACAAGATATTTACATGCCAGATGCACTTAAGATTCCTATGCCCCTTCATGCTTCGACCACCATTCCAGAGGACATGCTTCCATGCTGATGATGCTTGTTAAAAAATAATGCATTAATTACACTTGTGACTGAACTCCTTGGGGGAGAATTGTATTTCTCCTGTTCTGTTTTACCTGAATTCTGCCATATATTTCATGTTATAGCAGTCTCAGATGATGACCAGCACGTTGTTCATTTTAAGAACACTTTCACTACAAATTTGACAAAATGCAAAGAAGATACTGTAATATTGTGTTCCCGGGGCTCGACCCTCCCTGAGGGTGGAGGGGAGCCACACCAGCCTGCTACATGTAGTCGGATCCTGCCCTATTCTTCAGGACTGAGCGACACTGCACAGTCATGTGGGGGCTCCGACCTTCTGCTGCAAGGCGGAGCACTGACACACAGGGTTAGTGAGGGCTCAGGCCCTCTCCTGCAAGGCTGAGCAATAATCCAAGTCAGTTAGGAGCGCAGGCACTCTGCTGCAGGGCTGAGCAATAATCCAAGTCAGTTAGGAGCTCAGGCCCTTTGTCTCAGGGCTGAGCAAACACAAAGTTCAGGGGAGCTCAGGCCCTCTACTGCAGGGCTGAGCAACAATACAAGTCGGTTAGGAGCTCAGGCCCTCTGCTGCAGGGCTGAGCAATAATACAGTTTAAAGGGGCCCAGCCCTCGGTTCGGGCGGGGCACCAAACACAGACTAATCTGAGTGGCCAGGGGGAGGGGGAGTCTGCCACCCTTGAGAGAGTGGCAGGGGGAACGCAGGCCCTCCCACTCCACTGTGTTCCAGCCCGGGGCCCTAATAGCGGCTATCACCGCTCACGGTCAGTGGGGTTCCTGACCGCAACACACTGACTTCGGTTCAGGTACGTTCGCAGCCTGAATGGGGTTGGCTGCCCCCAGGCTACTTCCAATTTCCCCCTCCGGGCCTACCTGGTCTGTGGTGCCAGCTCCCAGGAAGTCCAGTAGCATGGGCTCCTCCCGGCTGGGGCTGGGCAGTAGGTCCGGCAGCTCCTCCGGGAAGTCCGGCCAGGCTTGCTCCGGGGGTTCCTTGGGGTAACAGCAGGGACAGAGCGGCTCCGGCAGCTCCTCCTCGTAGTGGGCGCGGGGAAGCTCCGGGGGTTCCTCCCAGTAACGGGGGCGGGAAGGCTCCAGCCAGTCAGGGCAACTGCCCTGGGCCCCAGAGGCTTCCCAGTCGTGAGCTCCCTCTAGCAGGTCTGCTCCCGACAGCGGCTGGGCTTCAACTGAGCTCTGATGGCCAGCTTTTATACTTCCAGGCCATCGCCTGACCCTTTGAGGGGCGGGCTCACTGCTCTGTAGCCCCGCCCCCTTAGGTATCTGTCAGGGCTCGACCCTCCCTGAGGGGGAGGGGAGCCACACTGCCTCGCTACAGATACCAATGTGAAATTTCTAAAGATAGCTACAGCACTTGACCCAAGATTTAAGAATCTGAAGTGCCTTCCAAAATCTGAGAGGGATGAGGTGTGGAGCATGCTTTCAGAAGTCTTAAAAGAGCAACACTCTAATGAGGAAACTATAGAATCCAAACCACCAAAAAAGAAAATCAACCTTCTGCTGGTGGTATCTGATTCAGATAATGAAAATGAACATGTGTCGCTCTGCTCTGCTTTGCATCATTATCGAGCAGAACCTGTCATCAGCATGGGTGCATGTCCCCTGAAATGCCGGTTGAAGCATGAAGCGACATATGAATCTTTAGCGCATCCGGCATGTAAATATCTTGTGACACCATCTACAACAGTATCATCAGAACGCCTGTTCTCACTTTCAGGTGAAACTGTAAACAAGAAGCAGGCAGCATTATCTTCTGCAAATGTAAATAAACTTGTTTGTCTGAGCGATTGGCTGAACAAGAAGTACGACTGATTGGACTTGTAGGCTCTAAGTTTTACTTTGTTTTATTTTTGAATGTAGGTCTTTTTTTGTACATGATTCTACATTTGTAAGTTCAACTTTCATGATAAGGAGATTGCACTATAGCACTTGTATTTGGTGAATTAAAAATACTATTTCTTTTGTTTTTAATCAAAATATATTTTAATCAAAAATAAATATAAAGTGAACACTGTACATTTTGTATTCTATGTTGTAATTGAAATAAACATATTTGAAAATGTAGAAAACATCCAACAATATTTAAATAAATGTTATTCTATTATTTTTTAACAGTGTGATTAATCACATGATTAATCATGGTTAGTTTTTTAAATCACACGATCAGTTGTAATTTTTTTAACCACTTGACAGCCCTATTTTGAACATTTATATTACACATCACTTTGTATAGTAAAACCTCACTAATTTGCACTTTGGTTAACTACACAATTATAATTAGTACACACACAAATATCCATCTCTCCCTTTAACTCAAAGATTTAACAGTCAAGTCCTGCACTGAGTTATCATATTACTGACATTTCTTAGCCATTACAAAGCACATTAAAGTGCCTTTATAGCACATGATGGAATATTATGGCAAATAATTCAAACTAAACTAGTTATCAAAAATAAATGCAACAAGCACATTTCAATGTAGTATTCTGGGGCGTTATTGCTTATGTTCATATATGGCCCAATCCTGAGGGATCTAATTTAATTTAATGTAAATTGAGAGAGTTCAGCACCTCCTAGAAGGTGCTTAGCAGCTTGTAGGGTTTAATCAAACGTTATTTATGAAGTAGGTGAAATTACTACTGCAGAGTGGAGCGTACTGGAGGAGCCATGGAAAGTTTAGGGATTGTGAGCCAATTTTTTTTTTTTTTTTTTTTAGCAGCACTCTAGCTATTTCATAGAACATACAGGTCATTTAGAAGTTTTCCATTGTGTCAAACTTTTTTACACTATTTTTTTCGTCTCTCATTTTCAGACAAAATGTATCTCAAAAAGCTCTGAAATGACATTACTTATGACATTGAGGATTCTTCTGCTTTATAGACTTGTTCATAATTCATCATAACTAAAAGCACATAGTCTATTGCAGGGATCGACAACCTTTGGCATGCGGCCTGCCAGGGTAAGCACCCTGGTGGGCCGGGACAGTTTGTTTACCTGCCCCCTCTGCAGGTTCGGCCAATTGTGGCTCCCACTGGCCATGGTTTGCCACTCCAGATCAATGGGGGTGGTGGGAAGTGGCAGCCAGCACATCCTTCGGCCCGCGCCACTTCCCGCAGTCCCCATTGGCCTGGGACAGCGAACCGCGGCCAGTTGGAGCCACAATCGGCCAAACCTGTGGACACAGCAGATAAACAAACAGGCCCGGGCTGCCAGGTTGCTTACCTTGGCAGGCTGTGTGCCAAAGGTTGCCAATCCCTGGTCTATTGAGAACTGTTGTACTAGCCACAGTGAATATAGTTGATGGCATTGTACCAGGCATCATAGTATCAAGTTCCTAGATCTGGCTCAATTTTGTGACTTCATGAACCTGTGAAGTAGCCCCGTGGGTGACGCCAGGTAGGGTCAAGTTGTACATCCCTTCCTGTATCATTGGAGCATTTGAGAGTACAGTGTGCTGGGGTGTTTTTGTCCATCCTGGTGAACTAGCCAAAGACTATGCAATGCTGCTTTTGAACTAAGTGAGTGATTGGAGGAAGGCCAGATCTCAGGGAGATTATGGCATTCCATACAAAGTCCAACCACTTTATGGTCAGGGTTTTATGCTAACACAACATGTGGAATGACTCTAGCACCTCCAAATCTGTCTGTAAGAGGTCCAGGTTTCTGACCTATAGAACAGTACATAGGTCTGATATATGCTGAACTTTATCTCAGGGCAGAGATGTTATTGCATCTGTAGGCAAGGCATGCACTTCATGCAGGAGGTGGCAAGACAGAATCATTGCAGTACATCCAGTTTACAACTGGCAGTCATAATCTTGCAATTAAACAATTCAAGAGCCAACCTTGCTGCCACTAAAAGTCAATGGCAAAACTCCCATTGACTTTAATGGAATCAAAACTGAGCCCTTTAATTGCAACTTCTCATGCTATTCTATGCTTCAGTCTTTGAAAAACTACAAAGAAATTTTCACCACTTAGCTAGCTGCTGCAGGCATTGGACCCAAATATCTTAGAAAACCAAAGACATTACTCTTAGGCTGTTTATAATTTATTTTTAGAGGGGGTCTGAATTAAATGAATCAACTATACCACTACAATTTGTACCTCAAACCCACTTCTTTTAGACATAAATTAGTTATATTTAGTTGCTCAAAGTGAATGCTTTCCAGCAGAATGGTAATTAGTAACTTAAGATACAGCAGTGCAGTTGTTTGTCATTAAAATCTGTACAATTGCTTCTTTGCAAGTAATTAACATTACCATAGTATAGGGAATACTGGTAACACCACAGTCATGTTAATTAAGCAAAAGGTGTAATTGCACAGATGATGTTAACTACTCTACACTCACAAAAGTGGTAAGAGATCTATTATTTTTTAGGAGGCTATCTACAGTATAACACTTTCATTTCGCCAAAGGAAAATGATGCTACTGAATCTTCTTGTCTACCCATCTTTGTGATGGTTCAGTCATGCCCCTTATTATCCAGTGCTCAGGTTCACAAATGAGATAAACAGCATTCTTTAAAAGATATATTGCCAATCTTTACAGTAGAATTCATTTGCTGGAGTGATAAATCTAGAAGAGAGCTCCATGATGCCTGAATACAGTCCCATTTAATCTGGGAACATTGTCACAATTTATGTAATGTGCTGCTCTAAAGGTTAACAAGAAAACATCCAACCTCTTTTTTCAAATGTCAGCCAAATGCTTTATAGATTTCTCCCCATCCCCTTCTGTAGCCCGTTTAGTCAAATTAGTGCAGCTGTCTAAAAGATCAGATTTAAGGCCTTTGAACGTTCCCTGTAGCAAAGAATAGATGCCTCAGGAGGCTTGCCAGCCAAAAGGCAAGGTGGATTAGTGCAACGTGTTTTCCAAGCACATTGTGTAGACAGAAGTGACAGGTGGGAAGGTAAAGGTCCAGTCAGTCTATTGAGAGATCCCAAATGCCTGGAAACAAATTTACCAATTGCTAACAGGCTATAACAGAAAGGGCAACACTGCCCTTTATTTATAGGCACTGCAGGTGGCGGACCAGGTCCGGCCACATGTTGGTTTTCAAAGTGAAATAAATGGAGTGTGGCAGTTTGACTCAGAGTTACCAATGATACTGCACTGCAAGGAGCACACTTTGCAAAAGAGCAGCATGAGCCTCTGGCCAGCTCATGCTGCAGACGACAACATGACTGCTAACCAGAGGGGGGGATTGTTCTATGCCCTCTTGAGGCTTTAGTTTGCTAGCTAGTTCAGGGCAGCTTCCCTAATACTCCCTTGAGATCTAAACTGGAATCCTGACCTGTTCCTTGGGCACAGTGGTTGGAGGCTTCTTTTCCCCTCCTCCACCATTAGCGGAGCCACTCAGCACAGATAAGGTCTTCTGCTAAACCATCTATAAAGCAGTCAAGAAACATTGCAGGAGAGGTCAGATGATGCTTCTTCTGCCCCTTGCTTGCCCTCCACCATTGCTCATTGCATCAGTAGTCCCTGTGAGAAGGATTCCTTCCTCAGTGAGCAAATCACCTGAAAGGGCTGGAGGGGGGGAAAGCATGGCCCAGCCCACTCACACTAGCCCTCAAAATAGTGTCAGCACACTAGGGAGGAGTGATGTACCTCTTCCCTCACTAACTAGCTTAAGTACTGATATGGCTTCCATCACCATGAGCACCTCACAGTGTATTTTCCCTCACAATGCCCCCTGTTTTACAAATAGATAGCTCATGTACACAGACTAAGGGCCAGCTTTTTTTCCTTTCTAAGATATTTAGGTGCCTAAAGATGAGACAGGCAACTAGATACGCTTGAAAATCCAACTAGGTGTCTATCTATAGGCACATAGGGCCAGATTTTTAAAGTTATTAAGTGGTCACAGTCAGAGAGAAAGAAGCTGGGAATTGAACCCTGCTCTCATGAGCCCTCGACTCGTGCCTTAGTCAAAGGGCTGTCCATCCTCTTAGATACACCAAGCAGCCCTAGAGGTAACAATCCTGAGAGGCAACGTGTGTGGTGCAAGCTCCACACCATCCCTTTGGCAGGTCTATATGCAAATCACACACTCCAGCTCATTGTGAATTCCTAAAGGTGCTAACTAACCACTGCAGTTGAAGAAAATGGCAATGTGGTGAGGATGTTGAGGAAGATCTGAATCTCATCAGTACACAGACCTTAGCAGCCTATCTGCAGGGCCCTGTAGGGATACTACTAACTAAGATCCAGCTTTCTTACAAAAGCTGGTCCATTCTCTCATTTGTGCACAGGCAGGAAACCCATGAACATTATGTAAAAGCAGCAAAGAGTCCTGTGGCACCTTATAGACTAACAGATGTATTGGAGCATGAGCTGTCGTGGGTGGGCCACTTCATGGCCTCAACATTAACTTTATGGGAGATAATGATGTGTCAAAGATAGAATATGCCCTATTTTGAGGCCAGTACTGAAACCCTGGTGCTGGCTCCACTTAGGATGACCAGACAGCAAATGTGAAAAATTGGGACAGGGTGGAGAGTAATAGGAGCCTATATAAGAAAAAGACTCCAAAATCAGAACTGTCCTTACAAAATCGAAACATCTGGTCACCCTATCTCCACTGGCTATTATGCATGTATAAAAGACTAAAGATACAATTTTCAAAAGTGCTTAAATGACCTAGGAGCCAAAGTCCCACTGAATGCCAATGAGATTTAGATGACTAAGAAAAACAGGCACTTTTGAAAATTTTACCTGAACAATTTATATAAGTATTGGTATTTAATGAGCAACTATTTATTACAATATGAAGATCAAGATAGAGTAGCCACCATCAAAAAGTGAACAATTATGTCTAGTTACTGATCACTCCTCACCTTTACTCTGACCACCAATCTCTCTACCAAGTCTAATTCTAACATTCCAAACACCTGAAGAAGTGCAGATGCTTGGGGAAGCTCTGTGTGTATATATATATATGAATGTGCATACACACCTTTCAGAATTCAGGGAATAGAAAAACTGCAGAAGTGTTACAGCCATAGCTCTAAAACATATTTTAAACCTATGGTAAGTTTAAGTGGATTTAAAGTTTGCTTAAAATACCTAGAACAACTTTCTCTGGTCCATTGTCTGTTAACTAGTTTGCTTTAGGGACCAATATATAAAACAGATATTTTATTAAATTAAAACAGAAAGAGTCTGTGTTTGTGTATACATTGACAAGTTGGTTCTTGGTCTAAATCCTTGCCTGAATTCCCTATTTACATTCAGTAAAAATAATCTAAATTATATTTATAATGTGGTCAATTATAGGCATACAGGTAGATTTCTATATATGCCAACAGAAAATGTTTAAGCTACCACGGGAAGAATGGGATCATAATTTGGCCCAGTTATATTTTGCAGACATAATCACCTTAAAGTTCTTAAAAATTATCTTTTTAAAATATAAAGTTTTTCTTTAAATTCCAGATTAGCAAAATAAATCACAGCTATGGCTTATTCTAGGTTCTGATCTACTATGCAAATTTCTGAATTCAAGAACCTAATTTACTAGAATTTTTCATCAGTTTTTCATTTGTGCTGTAAAATTATCAACTACAGTATTATTGGGGAGAAGCAAAGTCAGCGGTGTTTAAGATTTATTGAGCTTTACAAAGGGGGCTTTCAAGCACTTGGAGTTTCATAAGCATTGTTAAACCTCCCACCCAACCCATAATTAAACTAGTATTTGTTTTTATGAAGTTTAAATTAAAAACATGTTTCTCCAACCTAAAGGGATGCCTGAGTCAAGCAAACAGAAATCTTAAAAGACAAACTTGTATGATGTTACTTCTCCTTTTAAAACTTTAGGTCACAATGGGAGTTTTGCATTTGACTTCAGTGGGGTGAGGCTTTCTCTATAAGGAATTAGGTCAAACTTTCTAAAAGTAGCATTGATTTTGAGTGGCTTCTGTCTTGGGGCACTCAGCATGAGATACCTTGGGTCTGATTTTTCAGAGACACTGAACTTTAAAAACCCTAAAAATCAAATAGATTTACAGGAGCTCAGCACCTCTCTAAAATAATGCCCAAGCTGTCTCACATTGGACACCCACCCACATCATTGCAATACCCAAAATCAACAGCCACTTTTGGAAATTTTAGCATCATTTCTTAAAATAGAGATTGAAAGAATTTGCTGTGTATATAGAAAGCATCATTATTGTTATCAAAATAGGCTCTGTGGAATACAGAGAGAGCAGAAGTGAAATTTGGCAAGCGAAGGGGATCATGAAAAATAGCAGTTCCTTGCATTGTCTAAACCTGGCTTCTGTAACTCGTGATCCCTAATGTATGGGCATATTGGAAAAGGGAAGCCAGGCAAGTGGAATACTTAGTTTCCATCAAAGAGATATTAAGAGTCTAAAACTCTAGACAACAAAAGTGACACATTTATAGCAATTGTGGAGGAGCGGTAGGAAGAATGAATGTGTTTAAAGGACATAGTTAAATTTAGATTGGCAGTTTCATCCTGGTTAAACAATTTCCTCATCTCAAACTGTAATTATTTTTCCTGAGCTCAAGTGTTTACCACATTGCCATCAATCATCAGCAAGAAAAGTCTATATGAAGATCTTCTGAAGATGGCAATAAAAAAACAATCCTTCTGCAATGAGTGCTCGATCCGAGAAAGTGTTAATTGCAAAGTGTGGAATCACTGTTACTTCTGTTGACTGCAGTGGATGCTAAGCAATTTGCAGGATTGACCTTTGAGTTTCCGTTTACATTCCTGGGGCAGGTTTGCCAACTTCTGTGGAGAAACTTGTAAGAAGGGGGGAAAGGAGAAGAAAAAGTCTGAGGTTGAATTCATGGAGTTCACTATGAACTGTCCCCTCAAGAGAGTGGAAGGAAGTCTTCAGATCGCACAGAAATAGAGGGAAGAACACTCCAGTATTCACCAGGAGCTGTCCATGCGCCTGCACTGTGGCTGTCTCCCATTGGGGGCATGGAATATAAACCATGGCGGGTAGCTGATCCAGCTCCTGGCCATATTATCACCTTCCCAGAGTTCCACATGGACATTTGAATTGTCCATGCAGGTGCTGCAGCCTCCTGCCCTCTTTTGCTTCCAGCCTCATCTTCTCCCCACCAAATTCAGAGGAAGGCTGTATGCACCAAGCAAGCAGAGGTGGCTGGACGGTGCAGTGGAGATATAACTCCTGCCTCCGGGGGAGACTTGTGCATTGAATGCTCCCTCCCCATATGGCTCTTTAAGGGGTGATCTGGACCAGACAGATACTGATCTAACCTGTAGGCTAACAAGGCAAGAGTACATAGCAACTTTAGATAATACAAAGCCAGGCTAATCCAAAGGGATTGAATTATTAGTGTTTTGTCTCATTTATTTTCCTGAATATATTTCTTCAAGAATACCGTGACTGTTATAGTTAAGGATTCAAAATGATTTCTTTTATGAAAGTCTTCTTTCCAGATGATCATAACTTAGTGAAGTTCTCGCTCAATTTTCCAAGCTTGGTCTTTGTTCAAAAGTAAGTTTTTCTCGAATGTTTGAGTAAAACTTGAGTAGTTCTTGGGTGGAGAATATAAAAAAATAGTTTTGGGTTTGGGTTTTTTTTTTGTTTTGTTCATTATTAAAAGAAAAAAATAAAACCCTAAACTTGAGATTTTTTTAAATAAAAGTCCAAGAGAATAGCTGAGGTTTCAATGTGGCATGGAAATAGCCTTCACTGTGGTGCAATGGACAGTTTTGTTCCAGACAAAACCAGTTATGCTCATTTGGAAAAATCACATGAGGAGCCCTCATAGGGGTGTTTTATTTTTGGTTTTGGTTAACTTGTTAAAGGCCTGATTCAGCTTCAACTGTATTTTATACAACCTTAAATACACTTGTGGAGGATTTAGGAGAATGATGTATTAGCTATTCTCTGCATGCCAGCTCATGGAAAGTACCCAGCAAGCCAAACTATTGTCTCATTTGCAGCACGTAACAATGTAAAGTAATAATTTAGAGTTAAATTACAACATTAACTCTTTAAATTACCATCTTGTTGTGAGCAGTGCTTCAGTCATACATTTTACTGTAAATACACTGTTCCTATTTAATACAGTTAGATATTTTATACTTGGAAACACAAGGTTTTTAAGACATCTCACTGAAAAATTCCATTTTCAATGTATTTATACTTGTCAGCTTTTGAGGTATAGTGATAATTATCAAATCTAATGCGAGGAACTATAAATTTTGAACACAAATTCTAATTCATTTGTCCCTGGAAAAAACTTTTTAGAAACAGTTTTTGAAAAAATATTTTAATGTACATTCAGTATTCAGAGAAAGTATAAACTGAATTTTTAAAGTCGTTTGAGAGCAGATCACAGGAAAAATTCAAATCAGTTTGACTCGTCTTTTCTGTAGATATCTATAAAGAAATATTTTGAAAGAGGCACTATTAAGAGTGCATTTATTTTCCTTTGAGTGAAATACTACTAAATAAAAGTGCATATATCTGCAAAGGGAAAGAATCCTGTTAAATTTATAGTACATGGAGCCTAAGAATATTAGGATACAGAGTAGAGAGATAGGAACTTATATGAAAAGAAAATCGCTAAATATATATTGGATAGTGATGAAAGTGAAATGAGTGTAAATAGGCAACAATGAATACATATTACAAGGTGCTACACATGTTTATCTAATATTTTAGTGGGAAAGCATGATATTCTATTGTATCTGAGAATTATGTGGTCATCTACTAGACTGTAATATAATGGTATAAATGGGCAAAGGTAAGGTTGTAAACACAACCCTAATTTTGGAATTTCCAGGCTGATTATGCAAGCTTTATTTTCTATTATGTGTTACATATAATAACTATATATATGCATTTGTGTGTGCATATGCCTTCAGGCTGGGTGTTTCAAAGATACCAAAGGAAGTTAGTTGGTGGCACACAACCCCCACTGAATTTCCCTTTGTTACCTTTGAAAATCTGAGAGGAAAACTGAAAAAGACAATCCTTCTAATAAGTCTTCTTGAAGATAGGCATGTTGTCCCATAAGAATATCGTAAGATGTCATACCTATTACTATTGTCACACTATCAGAAATTGATCCTTTAACTCAGTTATCGCCTTCATAATACAATTAAAACATATCAGCAATTCTGAGATACAAAAGACACTATGTGGTAGTTGGAATTATTTCAAGCAAAATAACATGAAACCATTCAGTGGATCGAAGGCTTGAGTAGCTGGACCTGATTCTGATCTCAGTTATACTGCTGTAAATCAAGAATAACTTCAGTGAAGCTAACAGAATAACTTCACTCCACGAGACAGTCTCCAACAGATACCAAAAAGAAGTACACCCCTCTATGACACAGCAGCCCATGGGTGGTTCAACAGCTCCTATCAGGCCTGACATACTCACCTACACCATAGTATTTATCTATAAAGAGTGTCTTGTAAGATATCAAATAAAAGCCACGAACACATTGGTCATTAATATCATTGTGACATGTATGTATTAACACTGTGAGGAATTATAGATACTTACTGTTTTCTTCCAGACAAGAGGGAATTAATGTAAATTAGCCATTGTGAAATAAACACAATGGAAGCTACATTTGCAAGTAAGTCAACTGGAAAAGTTGAAGCAGCAAAGAGTCCTGTGGCACCTTATAGACTAACAGACGTTTTGGAGCATGAGCTTTCGTGGGTGAATACCCACTTCGTGGAGGATGTGAAATCAGCATGGGAAGACACTGGAGTCTGAATGCGTTCCTGACTCTGGAATAAAGACCGCAAACTATGAGAACTATAAGGAGAACCAAAGGGACTCTTCATTGTCCATCTCTGAGAGAGCAAAAAGGACAGTATTTTTTGTATCCATGAAAGCTGGCTTCTAGCCAAGGGGTCTAGAGATGTTGGGAGCTGCCTTAGGTAAGAAACTGAACTTTGGCAAGCTAAAAGCTTTGTCTAACTTTTGTCTGGTGTCTCCTAGAAGCATGCTATACTTTTATTTGTAACCGTATCTGTTTCTATTGCCCTTATTCAGTGTCATTTGACTCTCTTTGTTGATACATTTCTCCTTTATTTTATCATGTGAGAATTTTGAGTTGAATCATGTAAACTGATCCGTACTGATCCTATATAAGGAGCCAGGCACTCAGGCAGCGGCACAGTCAGCTGCAGCGGCACAGGAGGCGGCGAACAGAGCGGCTAACAGGGGAGTTTCAGTGGGAGTGCTGTTGGAGGAGCAGGTTTTTGTAGTTTTTGTAGTTTGTGGAGTTTGTGTGTGAGTGAGTGTGTGTGCAGGCTGCTAGGGGCTGTGTGCTGGGAGCGAGGCTGAGCCCTGAGTTGGGGGCGGGGCTTACCTGATTAGGGGTCCTATATAAGGAGCCAGGCACTCAGGCAGCGGCACAGTCAGCTGCAGCGGCACAGGAGGTGGCGAACAGAGCGGCTAACAGGGGAGTTTCAGTGGGAGTTTCCAGGGGGAGGGTACAGGGGAGACCAAGGCAGAGGAACCAGGAAGGCAGACTAGGGAAGAGGCAGGGGTCTGCCAGCAGCCCAGCGCTTGTTGGTGGCCTGCGGTGCGGTGTGAGGCGTGGATTGCCAGGCACAGAGTTGGAGCGCTACGATGGAGGCGGAGGTAGCAGGTGCAGACACACTGAGGATGACCGGATGCGGTAGCTGCGGCATGTACATGGTCCTAGAGGGGGCACCTGAAAGGAGTTTCATCTGCATGAAGTGCCGCCTGATAGAGCTGCTGGAGGAAAAGGTAAGGGGACTGGAGATGCAAGTGGAAACTCTGGCTGAGTTTAGAAGGGGGTTTGAGCGGATGATGGAACACAGACATGATGAGGCACAGGGGACAAGCTCAGACGAGCGGATAGAAGCAGGACCAAAGGACTCTGAGGAGGGGCTGCTGGGTGAGGACAGTGGACGGTGGAAGCATGTGACTAGGAGAACCAGGCAGAGGGAAAGACGGGCCAGCAATGGAGAAATAGAACTCAGGAACAGGTTTGCTGAGTTGGGAAATGAAGATGGAGCACAGCAGGCTGCTGAAGGACAAAGGGCGAGGAAGAAGAGGCGAGCAGCTAGTCCTGCAGAAGGAGGGGAGGAGTCAATGGAGGCGACACCAAGTATGAGCCCTAGGAGGACTGTAAGGGCGAATACAAATCGAAAGCAATTGCGACCACCTGCTGTGGGGGATAGACCGCAGAATCGCACTGTCGCCAGGAAAAGGCAAGTCTACGTGATTGGAGACTCTTTACTGAGAAGAGTAGATAGGCCTGTAACTAGACCTGATCGGGAGAACAGAAGGGTGTGCTGTCTGCCAGGGGCTAAGATACAGGATGTGGACCTGAGGCTGAATACGATCTTAGCGCGAGCGGGAAAGAATCCGTTGATTATCCTCCATGTGGGAACGAATGATACGGCTAGTTACTCACTGGACTGTATCAAGGAGGACTATGCCAGACTGGGGAAGAGGCTCAAAGACATCGAGGCTCAGGTGATCTTCAGTGGGATTCTGCCGGTTCCTAGAGCGGGGCGACGAAGGAGTGATAAGATTATGGCGATCAACAGATGGCTTAGGGAGTGGTGTTATAAGGAGGGCTTTGGGATGTACGGTCACTGGGAAGCGTTTACGGATAGACGACTGTTCGCTCAGGATGGACTTCATCTAAGCAAGGAGGGAAATAGAATTCTAGGATGGAGGCTCGCCGACCTCATCAAGAGAGCTTTAAACTAGGAAGTTGGGGGAGATGGTTGGGAGATGTTCGGGAGATCTCCACGCCGGAATATAACCTGGAGAGGAAAGTAAACAAAGTGAGAGGGGATACCCTTGCGGTCCCAAGATTTGATCCAAGGAGGAATAGTGGAGTAGAAACCAGAGTAACGGGTGATGCTGGTGGTAAAAGGTCTCTGCACGACAGGGGAAAGAATGTCACTGATGCCAAACGCCGAAAATTAAAAGGTCTGTACACTAATGCGAGGAGCCTAGGTAACAAGATGGAGGAACTGGAGTTACTGGTGCAGGAAGTGAAACCGGATATTATAGGGATAACTGAAACCTGGTGGAATAGTACTCATGACTGGAGCACGGTTATGGAAGGATATGTGCTGTTTAGGAAAGACAGGAAGAAAGGCAAAGGTGGTGGAGTAGCCTTGTACATCAATGATGAAATTAACTGTAGCGAAATAAGAAGCGATGGAATGGATAAGACAGAGTCTGTCTGGGCAAAAATCACACTGGGTAAAAAAGCAACTAGAGCTTCCCCTGAGATAGTGCTTGGCGTGTGCTACAGACCGCCGGGATCTGATTGGGATATGGATAGAGACCTCTTTAATGTCTTTAATGAAGTAAACACAAAGGGGAAATGTGTGATTATGGGGGACTTCAACTTCCCGGATATAGACTGGAGGACGAGTGCTTGCAAGAATAATAGGGGTCAGATTTTTCTGGATGTGATAGCGGATGGATTTCTTCATCAAGTAGTTGAAGTACCTACGAGAGGAGATGCCATTTTAGATTTGGTGTTGGTGAGCAGTGAGGACCTCGTAGAAGAAATGGTGGTAGGGGACAACCTTGGTTCGAGTGATCATGAGCTGATTCAGTTCAAACTAGATGGAAGGATAAACAAATGTAGATCTGGGATTAGGGTTTTTGACTTCTCGAGGGCTAATTTTAAAGAGTTAAGGAAATTAGTTAGGGAAGTGGATTGGACGGAGGAATTAGAGGATTTAAATGCGGAGGAGGCCTGGAATTACTTTAAGTCGCAGCTGCGGAGACTGTTGGAAGCCTGCATCCCAAGAAAGGGGAAAAAAACCATCGGCAGGAGTTGTAGGCCAAACTGGATGAGCAAGCAACTCAGAGAGGGGATTAGACAAAAGCAGAAAGCTTACAGGGAGTGGAAGAAAGGCAGGATCAGTAAGGAAAGCTACCTTGGTGAGGTCAGAACATGTAGGGATAAAGTGAGGAAGGCTAAAAGCCACATTGAACTGGACCTTGCAAAGGGAATCAAAACCAATAGTAAAAGGTTCTACAGCCACATAAATAAGAAGAAAACAAAGAAAGAAGAAGTGGGGCCGCTATACACTGAGGATGGAATGGAGGTTAAGGATAACCTAGGCATGGCCCAACATCTAAACAAGTACTTTGCTTCAGTTTTTAATAAGACTAGTGAGGAACCTTGCAGTGATGGTGGGATGATAAACGGGAATGTGGATATGGAAGTGGATATTACTGCAACTGAGGTAGAGGCCGTACTTGAACAGCTCAATGGGACGAAGTCGGAGGGCCCAGACAATCTCCATCTGAGGATATTAAAGGAACTGGCACGTGAAATTGCGAGCCCGTTAACGAGAATTTTTAAGCAATCGATAAACTCGGGGGTTGTGCCGTATGACTGGAGGATTGCTAATGTAGTTCCTATTTTTAAGAAAGGGAATAAAAGTGATCCGGGTAATTATAGGCCTGTTAGCTTGACGTCTGTAGTATGCAAGGTCTTGGAAAAAATTTTAAGGGAGAAAGTAGTTAAGGACATAGAGGTCAATGGTAATTGGGACGAATTGCAACATGGATTTAGTAAAGGTAGATCGTGTCAAACCAATCTGATCTCCTTCTTTGAGAAGGTGACGGATTACTTAGATAAAGGAAATGCGGTAGATATAATTTACCTAGATTTCAGTAAGGCGTTCGACACGGTTCCGCACGGGGAACTGTTAGTCAAATTGGAAAAGATGGGAATGAATATGAAAGTTGTAAGGTGGATAAGGAACTGGTTAAAGGGGAGACTCCAGAGGGTTGTATTGAAAGGTGAATTGTCAGGCTGGAAGGAGGTCACTAGTGGAGTCCCTCAAGGATCGGTTTTGGGACCGATCTTATTTAAATTTTTTATTACTGACCTTGGCACAAAGAGCGGGAATGTGCTAATAAAGTTTGCGGATGACACGAAGCTGGGGGGTATTGCTAACACGGAGAAGGACAGGGATACTATTCAGGAAGATCTGAACCACCTTGTAAACTGGAGTAATAGAAATAGGATGAAATACAATAGTGAAAAGTGCAAGGTTATGCATTTAGGAATTAATAATAAGAATTTTGGATATACGTTGGGGGCGCATCAGTTGGAAGCGACGGAGGAGGAGAAGGACCTTGGGGTACTGGTTGATAGCAGGATGACTATGAGTCGCCAATGTGATACGGCTGTTAAAAAAGCAAATGCGATTTTGGGATGCATCAGGCGGGGTATTTCCTGCAAGGATAAGGAGGTGTTAGTACCGTTATACAAGGCGTTGGTGAGACCCCATCTGGAATACTGTGTGCAGTTCTGGTGTCCCATGTTCAAGAAGGATGAATTCAAACTGGAACAGGTTCAGAGACGGGCTACAAGGATGATCCGAGGAATGGAAAAACTGCCTTATGAAAGGAGACTCAAAGAGCTTGGCTTGTTTAGCATGGCCAAAAGAAGGCTGCGGGGGGATATGCTTGCTCTATATAAATATATCAGGGGGGTTAACGTTAGGGAGGGAGAGGAATTATTTAAGTTTAGTACTAATGTAGGCACGAGGACGAATGGGTATAAACTGGATATTAGGAAGTTTAGGCTTGAAATTAGATGAAGGTTTCTAACCATTAGGGGCGTGAAGTTCTGGAACAGCCTTCCGAGGGAAGTAGTGGGGGCAAAAGACTTTCCTGGCTTTAAGACAAAGCTTGATAAGTATATGGAGGGGATGTTATGATAGGATCGTTAATTTGGGCAATTGATCTTGGATTACCACCAGATAGGTCTGCTCAATGGTCTGCGGGGAGATGTTGGATGGAATGGGAACTGAGTTACTGCAGAGAATTCCTTCTTGGGTGCTGGCTGGTGACTCTTGCCCACATGCTCAGGGTTTAGCTGATCGCCATATTTGGGTTCGGGAAGGAATTTTCCTCCAGGGCGGATTGGCAGGGGCCCTGGAGGTTTTTCGCCTTCCCCTGCAGCGTGGGGCACGGGTCGCTTGCTGGTGGTTTCTCTGCAGCTTGAGGTCTTCAAACCAATTTTGAGGATTTCAATAACTCGGTCCTGGGATAGGGGTTGTTATAAAATTGGATGGGTGGGGTTCTGTGGCCTGCCTTGTGCAGGAGGTCAGACGAGATGATCAGATTGGTCCCTTCTGACCTATGAGTCTATGAGTCTATGAGACTTGGTAATTACTGTGAGCATAGAGTGACAGGGACTGGATACCACAGGAGATTGCTCTTCAAAGAGGCTCAGAGTCCTGAGATGTTTGTCTGGGGTGGGCTTACAGACTGGGGTGACAGGGAGCTGTCACCCGGTTTAGCTCCAGCAAGTCTCTCTTTTGCTAAGGCAAAGGGCTAAAATGGCACCCATAGTTCTGGGTGCCCCAAGAAAGTGTCACAACTTCAGCTTCTCTTAACTCATGCTCTCATGCTCAACTTTAATGGTGATGTGAAGACGGATCAACATTCCAAATGAAGAGATGATGTGGTGGCAAGAATTTCTAGAACGTGGATACAAGGGAGCAGGTGGTCACCATTAAAGTTTTGGATATTGAGCAAGTTGGACAAAGCTGGGGAGGGACGTTGCTGGGATGTGTATTGCTTTTCAGTATCTCTTGGCCATGGAAGTGAATGTCTCATGGAATTTCAGAATATGTTAATGACAGCGTTTTAGGTGATGTGAAAGTGGGCAAGAATGCTGGAGGCTTTTCCCTTAACTTATTTCCATGCTTTTAAGGGCTTGTTGGGGGTCGGTATGTCTTGTTGAAACCTTAATTGCCACAAAACAAGGCTTTTGTGTTAATAAGAATAATGTTTCATCATGTCAAAAATCACTGAATGAGGAGATTGCAATTTTACTTGATTTGCATCTTCACCTTTACAAGTGAAATTCCATCCCCAATGATCAATGGCAAAACCCCATTGCCTTGAATGGGCCAGGAACTTACCGTAAAAATATAGCTAAATTATTCGGAGTATTAAGAATGTAGATTTGTTTTTCTCTGATTTCAGAACTGTAATGGTGACATAGGATAACATTCGAGCCATATCTGGGATAGATGCCAATAACATAAGAGGACAAATCTTGCTAGCCTTTACTCACATGAGCTGTCCTAATGAAATCATCTGTAAGGCAAGCAGGACTTGACCCAAGATTAAGAGGTCATTAGAAAAGAGAAGTAGTCTTAGCTCATAAGCAAAATACTCTGTGCATGTTCAAGGAAAATACTGGAACCATTTCCAAAATTAGATTTGTCTGGGGACAGGGACTCAGCATATACTCTTTTGTGTACACAATCATATTGTGCTTCAATAAAGTAGGCCCCTTTTCACCCTGCGATCTGAATAGCAGTAGTAGTAATTCTGTTGTAGCCAGCAGAGTGCCAGCAGTTACCCCAAATGCCACAGAAATATATATTTTGCTTGGAGAATGAACAGATCTAAGTAAACAGTACACATGCTACTCCTCTTTCTATAGCAAGGTTTTATAATATGGTTCCCAGAACAAAAATCCCTTCTCACATTGGTCAGGGAAACACAGCTGGGCAGGGCTAGCAACAGGTTTGTTTAAACGTGTTTGTTGTTTGCCCAGTTTTGTTTCCACTGACTAGAGTGCAAACAAGTACAGATCTGTATGCAGTACAGGCAGTTTTTGCATTATTCATAATTGTAAAGTTGGCCCTTGCCATCCTAAAGCAGTGTGCTCCAGTGTTCAAGAAAGGGTATGGCTGTAATGTTCAGGTTGGAAACTGATGTTTTTAGTTCTGTTCTTTTTTTTTTTTTTCCCATTTAGGTGATTATGGCATTCCTCTACTGTTAAAAAAAATGACATGCTGAGTAAAAACAAAGAGAGCTTATAAAAGAGATAAGTTTGAGGCCACCTATTTAAAAAAATCATCAGAGAAATAAAAGTAATAGAATTTAGATTGGCATCTTCCCTTTTAATTTTCCCCATGACAGGGTACTTTATGAGTCATCTCTCAAAGGGTCAGTGCTGCTGGCAGGCCAGATTGATCAGCCACTTTACTTCTCCTGAGGGCCACAGAAAACAGGATCATGCTTTGTTTTTGCTTTAATATTGGAGAGCAGAACATGTAGCAGATGCAAACAATTGGAGCAAAGGTGCACAGCACACCATGACTCCAACTATGCTTTTTTTTTAATGGGAAAAAAGCACCAGTCTAGGAAAGTAGAGGATCAGAATTCTAATTTCCTTTTTTTCTCCTCTCTCCTTGTAATATACATTGCAAGATCTATGATTCATGCAAGTGAATTTTATTAGAGAGGTTTCCTACTTGGTGGGTTAGCACCATAAAAATGATTAAATAAGGTCTTGAACCAGCATGTTCCCTTCATATATGTCTAACTTTAAGTATGTGAGTCGTCCCAGCAAAGTCAGCGGAACTACTCCTGCTCATACTTGGGCATGTGCTTAAATACCTTACCGCACAAGGCCATAAACTTTACATTGAAGTCTCCTGGAAAGCCAAAATGAACCTGTATTGCCTTATAATGTGTCACATTATTAGTTTTGAGTAGCACCTACAGGCATCAACCAAAATTGGGATGCTGTTGTGCTAGGCAGTGTACAAACATAGTGAGAGACAGTCCCTGTTCTGAAGAGCTGCAGGAGGGGAAACCGAGTCATTGAGATAGATTTGCTCAAGATTGCTCAGCTGGTAGTGACAGACCACTGAACAGAGCTGGTGCAACCATTTAGGCAACCTAGGCTGTTGCCTAGGGCGCTAGGATTTGGGAAGCAGCATTTTCTTCGGCAGCCACTACAGTGGCCAGATCTTCAGCCGCCCCGGTCGCCGCTGGCATTTAGGCAGAGGGAGCTGGGGCAGGGGAGTGCAGGGAGGGCCGCCTGCAGCAAGTAAGTGGGGGGGTGGCACGCAGGGGAACTCTCTGCCCCAGCTCCCTTGCCCCGCCTCCTCCCCAAGCACACCGTGGCCGCTTCACTTCTCCTGCCTCCCAGGCTTGCGGTGCCTAAGTTGATTGGCGCCACAAGCCTCAGAGGCAGGAGAAGTGAAGCAGCAACGGCGTGCTTGGGGAGGAGACAAAGCAGGGGTGAGCTGCTTCACTTCTCCCGCCTCCCAGGCTTGCGGCGCCTAAGTCGATTGGTGCTGCAAGCCTGGGAGACAGGAGAAGTGAAGCAGTGACGGCGTGCTCGGGGTGGAGGCGGAGCAGGGGTGAGCTGGAGCAGGGGGGGTGCCTCAGGGTGGAGGGGGGGAGCTGCCGCGCGGAGAGGGGAGGGCGCCTCAGGGCGGGGGCTCAGGGACAGGGGAGGGCGCAAGGTGGAAGTTTCACCTAGGGCGCGAAACATCCTTGCACTGGCCCTGTCTCTGAACCCCAGTGCAGTGTCCTACCACTAGTCCACACCATCTCTCATACAAAATAAAGTTACACTGTGTCTTGGCTGCATGTTTCTTTTTACATATTAAAGCAGCTGGACTCAAGGACTTTTCAATAAAAAGTGATAACTAATAATGTTTAACACTTACCTCATGTTTGATATCTTTAGAGTCCTGTATAAACACTGATGCAATGATTAATAATCCTCAGATTGATAGTAGCAATTACTCCAACTTCTTTATCACTAATCATCTGATTGATCAGAACCCTCAAAAAACAGTACTGATGTCTATTGAAGATGAGAGTAGAGCTACTAAATTTGGATTGATCTTCTATAGATTCTTGGTTCTGTGTTTATTTTAAAATTCCTTTTCTTGTTCTTGTTTCTTAGTTTTTATTACTCAGCGGAGGCAGTAGTTTACTTGGGATTCAGGCAGTATTTCAAGAAATGTTTTGTTTCTAAAAGGAATGCTTTCAGCAATCCAAGTCTAGGCTAAATCTATATCTGTAGGGTATGTCTACACAGCAAAGAATAACCCATGACTGGCCCATGCCAGCTGACTCGAGCTCATGGGGCTTAGGCTTCAGGGCTGTTTCATTGCTATGTAGACTTCCAGGCTCAGGATGGAGCCCAGATTCTATGACCCTACAAAGTGGGAAGGTCCCAGAGCCAAGGCTCCAGCCAGAGCCTCGACATCTGCAGTAATGAAACAGCCCAGCAGCCCAAGCCCCTGCAGCCCGAGTCGCCTGGCATGGGCCAGCTGCAGGTTTTTCTTTGCTGTGTAGACATACACTTAGAGGCCTGATCCAAAGCCCACTGAAGTTAATGTTAAGACTCACCTGATATTTTATCCCTATGGTAATATCAGGCCTTCCTTTTTGGATCTACAATTCTGTGAGTTCAAAAAATCATGGCTGTCATTTTAGACCTGCAATTATCAAAGAGGTGCAGGTTAAGTCATCTAGATATCTAAGCAGCTGATTTGCAGGTACAAATATGGGCAGAGATATCCACAGATAGAGGCCAATGATTTAAAAAAAAAATCAATCTCTCTGAGTATTTCATCACCCTACAAAAGCTGGGCTCAGATTCAACACAAAGTTTTCAGTTGAGTTCTCTCTGTTTTTAACCTAGCTTTACAACAGGGTTTTCAGGGCTTGGCATTTTAAAATATTATCTGGTATTGTGGCATTCCCATACCTTACCCCCCCCAAGTATCTCAGTTATATGAAGCACATAAGCAGCAATTTGACAACTCTCATCTACAGCAACATTATAGTCTCACTGCACTCATGCCTAATTAATAGAATGAGAGAGAGTCTAAAAGACAAATGCTAAGAAATATAGAAAGGCAGATGTTCAGTGGGAATTGGGTGCATACCCCTGGCTAGATGGTATCTCAATGGCACAGCTCTGTGGTAGGAGCCCGTGGGAGCAACTCCCATTGCAGCAAGAGCCTCTTGGAAGAATTCTGGCTGACTCAGAATCCCTCCTGTGACTTTAGGTAATCTGTGTTGCAATGAGATTCCTGCAACCATTGAAAAGGTTATAGTATACACTTCCCTACTTTGCTCTGTGCGGAAGGGGAGTGACAAGATTGTGGCCCAGACCCTTTGGTGGGGCTAGCACTGAAAGCTGTTCTAGCTTTTGCTTAGGGCCATCTCTCTCCATCTACACTATGGCTTGGTGATCAGGGGATGGAGTCTTGTGCCTGCACCTTACTTTTTGCCCTTAAATAAAGTCAGCCAAAATCTGACCCTAGGGATAAAATCCTGGCCCTGCTGAAGTAAATGGGAGTTTTGCCATTGACTTTAATGCAGGCCAAGATTTCATTCTATGTGCACCAAGTCTGACTTTTTTCCTCTCTCACTTTTCCATCTTTTTGTCTTGTTTCCCCCCCCCCCATTTTAGCCTCAGACCCTACCCATTTACACTGATATTAGTTGTCCAGTCATTGCTAACTTTTTGATGAAAATGGAAACAAAAAAAAGGCATTTAACGTGTTAGCCAAGCGTTTTCTGTTATTGTCTTTCCTTCCTCATTGAGTATGGGCCTATCCTGTCCTTGGTCTTTCCTTTGCTTCTCATGTGAATCACTGGAATGGGTTACCTAGGGAGTTGGTAGAATCTCCATCCTTAGAGGTTTTTAAGGTCAGGCTTGACTGAGCCCTAGCTGGGATGATTTAGTTGGTGCTGGTCCTGCTCAAGCCGATTGGACTAGATGATCTCCTGAGGTCTCTTCCAACCCTAATCTTCTATAATTCTATGTATTTGTAAAAGCATTTCTTGTTACCTTTATTATCCTGAGGTATTTTAATCTTATTGTAGCCTTTCTAATTTTGTCTTATATACTTGTGAGGTTTTATATATATGTATTAATCCTTTGTAATTCGACCTAGTTTCCACTTTTTTAGAACTCTTTTTTGAGTTCCAGGTCATTGAAGATCTCCTGGCTAAGCTACCCTACTGACCATACTTCCCCTCTGACCATACTTCCTATCTTTCCTACTTATTGGGATGGTTTGCTGTTGGGCCTTTACTAATGTCTCTTTAAAAAACTGCCAATTCTCCCAAACACTCTTTCCCCTAAGACTTGCTTTCCATGGAATCTTATCTACCAATTCTCCGTGTTTGATAAAGCCTGCCTTCTTGAAGTCCATTTTCTTTATTCTTTGGTTTCCCTCCTACCATTCCTTAGAGTCATCAAATCTGTCATTTCCTGATTACTTTCACCAAACCTGCCTTCCACCTTTAAATTTTAAATTAGTTCCTCCCTGTTGCCAGAGTCAAATCCAGAATAGCCTCTCCCCTAGTCATTTTCTCCACCTCCAGCAATAAAAAAGTGGCCTCCAATGCATTCCAAAAACTTCTTGCATAATCTGTGCTCTGTTATATTACTTCCCTAACAAATGTCTGGCTGGTTGAAGTGCTCCATCAAATCCTGTGTTCTGGGTGATTTTGTTAGTAGTTTTTTAAAACAGCCTCATCTACCTCTTCTTCCTGATTAGGTGGTCTATAGCAGACATCTACCATGACATCATCCTTGTTTTTTAGCCCTTTTATCCTTACCCAGAGACTTTCAACAGGGCTGCCTTCCACTATTAGCTCAATCTCACTGCAGGGCACTGATGTACAAGGCAACATCTCCTCCTTTCCCGCTGCTTGTCCTTCCTGAACAAGCTGTACCCTTCTATATTAATATTCCAGTGGTGTGAATTATTCCACCAAGTTTGTCATAATTGCGTCATAATTGTGACTATTCACTAGTATTTCTAGTTCTCCTGTTTATTCCCCATATTTCTTGGATTAATATATGGACATCTAAGATGTTTATTAGATTTCCCCACTATATTCCCTCTTGTCCCTCCTTTGCTGAAAACCACAGAGTAGGACAGTAGAACAATGCAGGGTTAGGACTTAGGACTTTCCTACTTCTTCATAAGTTCTCAGTTACCCGGCTTCCATATGGTCATGCTTAAAAAAAATGTGATATATTGGCTTGACATTTGGATGCAACCCATTGACTATTATTCCTCATCCAACTCAAGAAAGATGTAAAACCATGAAGCAAGATATGCAAAATGGTTATAATTTAGGTTCTTTCTGTATCCACTGGTTTGCTGTTGGCATTACTCAGTTTAAAAGATCAAGGTTCAAGAGTCTATTTTTAAATTGCCATTAATTATTCTTTATTTCATTCAGGAGCATTGAGCTTATCATTGCTTTTGAGATTTATAACTGTTCCTTTCATTGTCAGCTTGCTAACAGGCAGTAGTGAAACTCTTGGGACCTGGCATAGGAAATTTGAGCAGTAAGTAATAGTTACAGCTGGATTCATGTTCCACTTCAGAAGCTTCTTAACAGCATTCTCAGATGTGGGAATAATCCATTAGCAACCCAAGGGGATTGCTCACTGGCCACAAATGTTATCTTCATGAGATGATGCTATCCAGCCCTCTGCCCATGCATATTGGGATAAGAAACAATGGAGTATAGAGTGGCTGTAGACCACAGCAATGGTGAACAGGACAGGAAAAGGAAACTATTAAGCAGATATTAATATTAAATAACTATGATCACAAATCCATTGCAATCTGATGAGTGTCTGCTGCTCTGTATGAAGCGTGTGTGGTGGGTTCTGTCCTATATTCCTTCCCCACTCCCCAGGTCACTGACTGGACTGTTTACAACTGCTGGATTAATTTCCTCATTGCAGCCTTGCTGCTGGATCAGCTGTACCCAGCTTCCAGACCTATCCCTGACATTCCGTCTTATTTCTCTTGCTGCCTCTAATATCTTTTTTGGATGGTTCAATATCACTTCAAGTTTAACACAGCCAAGACTAAGCCATCATCATTCCTCCTTCAAACAACCTCCATTATCCATTATGGCTAACAATGCCACCATCCTCGTCAGCCAGGCCTGTAGCCTAGATCATCTTTAACTCCTCTCCTTGTCACTGTGGCTTATTAACCAGAGTCAACAGTTTGTCCATTACTCTCAGGGCAGTGCAGCCTAGTGGCAAGAGACAATAGGGCAGCCCTTGCTATCAGGGCAGGGCAGCCTAGCATCCAGGGTCAATAGCACAACCCTCGCTATCAGGGCAGTGCTGCCTAGCAGTGAGAGTCAATAGTTCAGCCCTTGCTATTAGGGCAGTTCAGCCTAGTGTCCAGAGTCAGTAGTACTGGTGACGGGGTGGGTGGTGGCAGGAGTTGGGGGACCCGGGCCCTCCCTCTCCACTGGGTCCCAATACAGGTCCCTGTTGGTGGTGGGGTAGCCTACCACCAGCTCAGTGGAGCTCCTACCAAAACACACCAAGCTGGTCTCTGGTTCCATGACCAATTCTCCACAAAGTTTACCTGGGTCACTTCCAGCCCGATTCTCAGCAGTTTGCCATCTCTTGGTTCCCATGGTGTCTCTGCGGTATCTTGAGCCTGGGTTTTGGGCTGCCTGACCTCTACTTCCTGGAATGCAGGAGGTCCTCCCACAGGAGCCAGCACCTCATCTCCTTCCTTGCCAGTGGTCAGCCCAGATTGAGTAGCTCTGTTTCCTTTTATATCCTGTCTCCAACTGGAGCATGCCCAGCAGGGCGGAGGGGGTGTGGCCTCTTCATCCCACCAGTGCAGGGCTGGTACACCCTGTCATGTAGTTCCTATATGACACAGACCCTGCCAACACCTCTGACCTTGTCTCCTTTCCCATTCCTTCCCTGTTAGTCATACCAGTCTCAATTTTCTTTTCATCTTCTACTTCCACCATTGTCTCTGCGCTTTCTTCTACTTCTGTGTTGCCACCTCACCACATTAAATCTGTCCTAGAAACTTACTGCTACCATCTCACCTGCAAAAAGTGAGTGGAGTCTGAGGAGAGGTAACTTTAAAAAAACGACAGCGAAATGGCAAAGGAGACATTCATTATAGGCTCATTCCAATATTCTGAGTAACCATGTGATCTCACTGTCATGAGGTTTGTTGACAATCTTTGCAGAGAGCATAGGGACTGAATAGGCCATGGAGAGTGACGTACCCTCTCCTCCTTACAGGTGCCTTGTGACACACTCTCAGAACAGCATGAGTGAACCTACCTCCCCCACTGCCAATGCAATAGATAAATGGAGGTATCCAACCTCCAGAAGTCTGCCCAACACCTTTCACAAATTCTTCAGTCACCTTTCAGTCACATTGGACAAAAATCAACTTAGCATTAAAAAAAAATCATATCCACGGATAAGTAATTTCATGCTACTTGATCTTAGCTGGTTGTTTATCCGAATGTCTGCAGTTCCTTAGATGGCACTTTCACTTCCTGCTCACCCCAGCGGGGACAGAATAGACTCTGCTGTTGATGACTCAACACCACCTCCTGAAATGAAAACTATCGTTCTTTGAGGCTTTCAGTTCCTGTTCTCCCTCTCTCTTACACTTACACACACATTGTACCCCTTTCTGATTTACATGTAATATTAGCAAAATTTGCATTCCAAACAATAGCTAAAAAATAAATCTCTGCAATCTGAAATGGAACCAAATACCACTGTCTAACCAAAATGACTAATTTTTTTGGGGGGGGTGCACTTACTTTGCTATCTAATGATGAAAAACACTACAAAAGTGTGAGGTATTATTATTATACACATTTTATGTTTTAATCAGCAATTGCATGCAAACATTTCAGAGTGTACATGATTTCTTTCAATTGGTTTTGATGTTATAAATCATTATTTTATTATTTGCTTTGTGCCAAAAGCATGTGAGGTACTTAATGGATAAATAAGAATGCAAGGCTTTTTCCCTAAAACACTTACAATTACTATTATATATTCTTGCTGGTGTGGGTCCCACTGTGCTAGGTGTCACATAGACACATGTCCAGAGGATGGTCCCTGCAACAAAGACATAGGGTGACCAGACAGCAAGTGTGAAAAACTGGGACAGGGAGTGGGATCGGGAGTAATAAGAGCCTATATAAGAATAAGATCCAAAAATCGGGACTGTCCTATAAAATTGGGACAGCTGGTCACCCTACATAGACCTTATAATCTAGGTAGACAAGATACAAGCAATGGAAGTGGCAACACTGCCCCAAAAGGCAAATGATTGAGTGATGATGTAATTAATGGCAGAATCTGGCCAAGGATCTCTTTGCTGAATTCTGCCTCAAATTCATTAAGTAAATAATCAAAATTCTTGGCAATTCTGTCAGAAGATGCAACAGCGGTGGCCTAAGGCCAATGCAATGTATTCAGCCCCAAACTACCTATATACATATGACTTAACAGCCAGATCACTGTCCTTCAATCCTCTATCCATAGTCCCAAACAGATCCTGCATTAGTGAGGTGAGACTGGATTCCGTTACTGCCCTACCCTGATACAAAGCTGCACTTCTGTTTCACCATCTGGTTTCCCAGCACAGGTAGAGGGGTCACACAGACCCCTGGAACATCACACCCAGGGTCACTGGGATCTGAGAAGCACCATGAGGAGTAAGGAAAGAGGAATACTTCTTATAGGTTCAAAGGCAGGCTGGATCTAGCTAAGTATTTATTTCACACTTTGTACTGTGTTATCTGTCCATGTGAGGATGGAATCAAAGCTGAAGTGCCATGATTATGTTGCCATGTAGGAACCTAGCTATAAGTGGGGAAGAAATTACATGGGCTCCAAATCTGTTACACTGCCTGCGGCCCCACAGAAGTTAGAGCTAACTCTGAGACATGAAACCAACTGCTTATACCAGGTGAAGACACTTGATTTTCTTTGCAGAACCTACAACACACATTCTTGTGATTGCTCTTTTTAGAAAACTGTCAGTGATGTTAGCTTGCCAAGATCTGGCTGTGGGCTACAGCAAACTTTCTTCATGTGATGCTTTTAGATTTGTAGCTGAAAAGGGTAGCTCCCAAAGAAGTTGTATAACTAATCCTCACACTGCTTCTTGCAATGGCTTTGACAACAGATTTTTTTTTAATTACTTCTACTCTTAAACCCCTGAAAGATATAGCATGTTCTGTTTTAGCCTCCCATGTACATACTATGCCTTTCTGACACCCAGAAGTATTAGTAATTTTATGTAGACTTATTATGAGTTAAAGATACAGTAAATCATGCTCTTTTACACACACACACACACACACACACACACTGTTAAATGAATTTGAAAGGCACTTTTTTTTTGCCAGGTTTTGTTTCATTCAGCCTAGTCAAAGCGCTGGAACTAGTGATGACTTCCTGCACCAGGGAACAGATAGAGGCAGACTGCCCCTACCGTGTGAACTGGCCAAAAGAGTGATGCTGACTTCAGTTGCAAAAGGAAGCCTCTAAACTGCCCCTCCTGGCTGGAGGAAGACACTGAGCACTTGCCATGTGCGGGAAGAAGTGAGGTGAAGGGGAAGAGTGAATTTCTGATAAACACCACCACAAGGCAGCCCACCCTGTCTGATGTTTGTGCAAAAAAGTGTCTGGAGTTAATTGAGAAATAGCTTCCTGCTGAAGAGATCTTTTGTGCAGTGCCTCTTGATTGATTTCCTATTTTATTTCCTGAAAACATGAATTATAGGAAGCCGTATCTTTTACGTGCTCATTTTTGATACCCATGTTTCATTTCCATAAGTACTTGCTTACACAAACCCCTACCCCTGCCACACACAATTAAACTAATTTAAACAAGCATGTCAATGAAGAACAGATAGGCCATTTTCTTTGACTGATCAGTTTAAAAAATGACTCGCTTGACACATGACTAATAGGTATTGGATGTTACGCAGACAACCCCTCTCAGTTCTATCCAGGCAATGGAAAAGAGAACAGTATTGGGACAAATAGTTCCTCTTTCTTATCTCATACTGTCTTATTGTGAATGCCTAACACAATACAGATGTTTTATATTAATAAACATTCATCGTTCTGTTTGCAATGCAAAACATCCAGTTATATTAAGAGACTCAAAGATGCAGGTAATTCTGAAAACCCTCCTTTTAACAGATGGTTGGCTACTTGTCACCAGGAAATACATATATTAAAAGCTCATACCTAAAGTTACAGCCTTAAAAGAGTGATCCACTGATGAAAATTATATAGCCATTTCAGTGCCTGATTGTGACTCAAGATGCTTAACTCTAGCCATCTGGTTTTGGAAACATTGGTCCAGATGTTTTTCTTTGTTGCTTGATACCTAAATCAACTCACTGAGCTCTTTGAGCATATTGTACAGGTTTTGAAGTGTAACGCTTAGGTTTTCAAACTAATTCCCACTAAAATGAAGGGGAGTTGGGTATCCAAATCTTTTAGGCAGATTTGAAATTTCAGTCCAGATGCACGTGACCAAGTCCTGCCCTGAGTCACATGGAGGGAGCCTCCTGACTGTAGCTGGTAAGGTATTATAAATTTTGAAAATTTGCCATGAAAAAGGGGAGACGTTGTAAAAATTGGCATGAAAATATTACCCATGTTTGGATTAGATCTATGACCAGCAGCAGCATTACTCTTAACTCCAGTAGGGCATGGCTGACTGGCAAAGGTCAGGATCTCACTCAGCTAGCATGTATACTGCTACTGAATGCAGTTCTGACGCTTCATGCTACACGGCCTACATTTGTAAGTGAAGAGAACACTGACTCAGTAGACAGGAATATGACCACTGTTTCTCGTTCTGTGTTCCTGGTAAAAACCTGAGACCTATTTTTTGGAATAGGTCTCATTTAACATTTAACATTATAAGAGGATTTTTAATTGGCTATTCTGTGTTCAGTTACTAAGCACTCTGTCAAAACCACTGCATAATTCTTGTGTATTGACTAAGAGAGAATTTTGTAGGACTTATGCAAATCAGTGGTAATTGTGGTATTTCTAAGAACTGCAAACCTTATTTAGGAATGTTTCAGACATGGGTTAAGCTAGAATGAAAGCCCTTCAACCTTCAAGTGCAAGATGCTTTCATATGTTCAAAAATTAAAGGTTTGATATTCAGAATCCTCTTGTGCATGTATAGTTTAGAGTGCACATGCTTTCTGTGAAGTATCACCACTACAGATGGGTGAGAGTTTTCAGACAATTTCTTCACTAGAAAACGCAGTTTGGGTCAACTTGAAAGTTTTTGCAAACTTGACACAAATTCTGATTTGTTCAACGCAAAATGGGTGTTTTCAATTCACCCAAGTTTTTCAAAGTTTTTGCATCTGGTTGAGCCCAAATCAATTTTTCAAAACTGCCAGCAAAATGAAAAATCTATTTGCCCAGTTCTAATCACCATGATGCATGGATGGTGGAGTTCAATGCTATCAAAGATAATGGGTTCTGGATTTACAAATTCCAAAATCTGCTGCTGAAGGTGCTAGAATCTTTTGCATGTTAGTGCATAGGAAGGGCATGTGCAAAAGTGAAAGCTGGATGGCAGAATCATTGAAGATCAGGCCCTTGATGGTTCATTGTGGTGATTATGTATAAAATATATTTTTGTTTCTAACCATATTTCTGCCACGCAGTCTTTTTATACACCACAGTTACAGGAGATGGGCATCTTATCCAGTCCCTAAAACACATCAAGAAAAGCTAGCATGGGCATTCAGTATTCTGCAACTCACCACATTAGAATGAAAGGGAAGACTGTATGATGAACAGATGAATACAGAAATACATTAGCGAAATCACAACAGAAACATGGGTAGTCCTGACCAACAGAGTCATAACTAAGCATTTTAGTGCCTGGGATGAGCAATCATATTTGCACATTCCAGAGGTGATGGGGGTGCAGGGAGTAGGCACGCAGTGTCTCCTCCCCCCCCCACACACATTTCTGCCTCCCATTTAGCACAGAGGATTTCAAACTGTGAGGCATGCCTCCCTAGGGGGATGCTCCCCACAGTTTGAAAACTGTCACCTCCTGCCAGAAGCTGGCAGATAGGAAGCTGGTGGGAGCTGCCCAGCCCTTCGGGCCACTGACTCTCTGTGCTGTGGGAGCTCGGGCACTGGTTGGCTGCTCAGCAGCCGTCCCTGCTCTGCTCCCCAGCTGGCCACTTTTGCACGGCCGAGCGCTCCCCAAGCAGGACAGGCGGCACAGCTACGAAGGAGCATCTGCCAACGGAATCTGGCTGCCATGAGATGCTCCCCAAGGTGCTCCCTGCAGTACTCATCCCTGTGAGCACCTGCCTTTCAGCAGCCTGGTCACACCCCGCTCCCTGCCCAGGGACCTGCCATTGCAGCTGGGTCATTCTCCCTCCACACCCTGTGCACAGAGCGGAACCACCCCTTACTCTCCTGAGCTGCCCTATCACAGCCCCATAGCTTCCAAGCTCACGGTCACACAGCCCAAGCTCTGAACTCGGCCCCATGAGCCCAATACCCACCCCAGGCACTCAGGCAGGTCGCTGCTGGCAGGGTGGGTTTGCTGCCACCAGCTGCAGAAACCAAGGCTTAGAGAAGAGAGCAACCCCTAGGGTTACCATATTTCAAGTTCCCAAATAGAGAACACTACCAGGGACAGGGGGAGAAGGGACTGGAGAGGTATTTGGAAGATCCTGTAGGGGGTATTTGGAGGGCACTGGAAGAGGTACCTGCGACAGGGGTACCCACTAGAGATGGGCTGCCAGTACTGAGGGGGATGAGCCAGATTAATGGGGGAGCCCCAGTTGCTGCTGCTGCCTAGGGGATGTGGCATGAGGGGCTCCTGCTTCCCCCCTCCATTTCCCATCCCTGTCTCATCCCTCTTCCCCAGTGTCCCCTGCCCCATCCTACTCCCCCAACTACTACATCTCCCACCCCTTGTCCTAGCCCATCCCCCTTCCTGCCCCAATGCCTCTTCCCGCAACTTCACCTCTTTTCCCCATGCTCCTCCCCACACACACAGGCATTCACCCTCGTACAGAAAACAGGATGAATGCTGGCTATGCAGGGAGCACAGCACACGTAGAGGGGGAAACCGACCAGCACTAGGCGCCAGGAGGCAGTGTGCAGCTGCAGAGGCACCATGGGAAGGAGAAGCAGCTCTATACTCCCTCTCCTTTAGGCCCAGGTCTCTGTTTGGAGTGGGAGCAATAACCCCCTGCCTAAGTATAGCCTGGTTGGTTCTGCATTGCACTAGTACCAGTATCTCCAGACTCAGGTATGAATAGTCGGTCATGAATAGATCTGGAGCTTTACTTCTGCCTCTGCCCTGCTGGATGCTTCCACCTTGTTGCTGTTTTATTATTCCCACAATTAACCCTCCCCTGCCCCCAAATGTTTTCATCAGGTCTGTCAGGCTGTGCTGGTTAGTGACACATTGAAGTCATTCCTGGAAATTTGGTACCTCGTCTTTTAAGGACAGATTCTGCCACCTTTATTGCCATTGAAATCAATGAGACTACTTTCTGAGTCAGATAATCAAGTGGCAGACACAGAGTGTACTTTCAGGAGTGACATCAAGGGAGTGTAGACATTTTGTAGCATTCTGTAACTAAAACAGCTATTGCTTTTTTAGTGCTAGTTAGGGTGACCAGATGTTCCGATTTTATAGGGACAGTTCTGATTTGGGGGTCTTTTTCTTATATAGGCACCTATTACCCCCCACTCCCTGTCCTGATTTTTCACATTTGTGGTCTGGTCACTCGAGTGCTAGTCATATTTATGATTGTTTGTAAACAATCTCTCCATCATTTCAGATTCCATTTGACTAGGCCTGGGATTTTGAGAGCGGATACAAGAATTGTACCAAGTATTTCAATCACAGATCATGTCTGACACCTATAAATAACTTTAGGCATTAAAACCAAACTAAATGGCATAAAACTTAACGCACCTTAATAAATATTTCCCTGTGGTTCTGGACAGTTTTCAGGATCTTGAAGGGATAAGAAGGAATGAAAAATGCCAGTAAAGAATATGCAGCAGTCTTGCAAGAGAGGATGTGAAGTAATATAACCACTACCCACCAGTACCTAAAAAGTCCTAACGCCTACAGTTTCTATGAATGAAGTTCAAGGAATTTAATACAGCAGTAACTGGATGAAATTCTATGGATTGTGTTATAAAAAAGATCAGACTAGATGACTTAATGGTCCATTCTGGCCTCAAAGTCTATGACTAAGGATGATGATACATACTACTTTGCTGAGCTGTGCTAAGCAGTGATATCACTAACTAGGCAGAACAAAGCAGATGTCTCAAAGGTTTACATCAGTAAAATGGCTTCTCTAACTCAGCACTCCTTGCTCTGGAGGCCACAGATGCGCCAATAAGAGCTTGTGGCCAATGATGTCAACAACAGTTGAGAAATTTAAGGGGCTCAACATAGACATTTGATCTTCATACATGATCATGATCAAGTATATTTAAATAGGACAGAGTTTTCCAGACTGTTGGACCTGTCTGTACTCACTGCTTGACATATATTGAGATCAATGGTTCCCAAACTGTAATTTGCGGAACACTTGCTGGTAAGCTACAAAGACTTGCCTGGTTACATTGTGCGGACTTTCTTTTGCATTTCCAGCTGCTAAGTCACATTTAAAGACGCTAAAAACACATTATATATTTTCTTAATCTTAATGCTCCATGTTGCCCATTGCTGTAGCTTCTCCATGCATGCTATGAATGGGAAGGGAGGTGGTCTGTATGTTAATCAAACAGGAGAATAGCTGTTGCAAGATGTTCACTTTCAAGATGTGCCTCACCCTATGAAAGCAATTGAGAACACCTGATTTAGATCAGTGACAAACTCTTCTAGAAGGTAATTCTATGGTCAGGGAAGTCATATACCTACAGTTTGTCCTTCCAAAAATATAGACACATCGTTTTCTTCCTCTAAATATTAATTGCCATTTTCTCCTAGTTTAAAGTGATACCCACACACATTTAGGTCCCAATTTTCAAAAGAGTTCAGTGCCAGATTTCTAGCACTGAAGATTCACAACCAGGGCCAGATTTTCAAGAGAGTCCAGTTCCTATTTAGACAGTTAGGATTTTCAAAAGTACTCAGTGCTCAGCACCCAGCCCACCATTGCACGCCTATCTGGATTTTCCAAAGAGATCATGCTCCAACATCCTGAATGTGCTTGAAAATCTGGCCACCTATTTGGGAGCTAAGCACTTTTGAAAATCTGTCCATTAATGCCATTACCTACAATGCAGAAAAAGCAGAAAAAGCACAATATGCTGGGACCAGTTATCACATAGATAAAAACTGTGAGGAAATGTACAGGAAACATTTTTTTTTTGCGGTTACATTATTGACGTCAATTCAATCATCCTGTAAGTATCTTGGGAACAGATGTCACTTTTCAAATGTTTTGTATTATAAATAAATTGGCTTCTGACCTCTTGAACAAGATAGCTGCATTATAACTCTAAACATAATCACTTGTGTCTAAATAGCAGCAGTGTAAAGACTTGTTTATAAATCTGAAAACTGTTAATTTACAAAAATGCATTGAGCATGCTGCATAAGATAAACATGGGGGGGGTATACTTTTTATGGGCACAATGACTTTTATGCCATTTAACTGTAATGTAAAATGGGTCTGATATACTGGGGAGTGTTTAAGAATATTAACTGGGATTGAATAAAGTCTTAGACATTTCCTATTTTATATTTCATTAGTAAGCTCCTCTATGGATTTAGCACTAGGCTATACAATACAGAGATGTTGAAAAACAATGTTCTAATCCAGAGAAGCCAGGCTTAAAGTAAAGGGGAACACCACTCCATCTTCTCTGCTAAAAGCAGCAAGAGGGCACCCCTCCTCTCATTGACTTGGGTGAGTTTCCCTTTCCTCCACGGACCTGAAAAGAAGCTTTCACCATACAGAGGAAACTGCAGCAGGAGGAGGAGCTGTTGGTGCCTGGCTGAAGAGTTTCCAAGGTTCCCAGTATCTTTCCAGTTGATGGAGCCTTTGAGGACACTGAAGATGAGGACTGATGTCCAAGGAAATTAGGAGCCTAAATACCTCTGTGGATCTGGGCCCGAATACTTGAATTTGACCTGGTATTCATTGGGGAACCATGCAGAGGCAGAGATCAGAGTAGTGAGATGATGTACTCTCAATGCCTATGCTGCTGAGCCAACAGGCTACTTAAATACTATTCTCTCCCTTCAATATGTTAACTATAATTATTATCGAGCCACACTACTCTGAACCAGTTGTAGCTTTTGGAAAGTTGTTGGTTACAAACCTACAAACAGTAGACAATTACTGAGATGGAAAAGGGCGTTTGTCACAGCAATAGCTACTCAGTATCCAGAGGCAATGAGGAGTGCAGCCAGACACTGAGTCTGTAGACTGACTCAATGATCTGAGGCCTCCAGCGGAAGTTTATGTTTGAGATGATGAGTCCTTAGGAATCAAGGCAAAATAATAGTTACTAAGGGCCAGATTGGGATCACCTCACCTGACTGTGTAGGACTTTGCCCTCAAGACTTATTTACTAGGGATGAACATTTTACATTTTTTCAACAGTGCACTTCACAATGGAAATTACTTGGCAGTAGTTACTGGAGCTACTCAAAGACTTCTCATGGGGAAAAAATCTTACTGAAAATAATAATTTATATAGACATTTCCATTGGTAATGTCCATTTTTTATTAAATTTTCCAGGTTTCCCTCAAAAAATACCCAAAAAGAATCTTCAGGAAAGAGCCACTGAAAATTGAAACATTTCAGCATAGTCTCCAATTTTCTCTCAAACCAAAACTTTTTTCCCAAGTGGGCAATTTTTGCTCAAACATTTTTGATTGTATCTCCCACCAATTTTTTTTTAGAAAAGTGTTGATGAAACCGTTCATTTTCATCAGTCCTTTTCATTTAGAAAAAAATTACTTCCCTATATCAACTGTTGTCGTTGCTTCAAGATAGCGTTCCATTACGTATTTCACAGACCAGACTTACAATGGCTGCTACTAAGAAAAGTAGAAGGATGGCCCAGAAGCTAGATGTTCACTTATGGGTTGGGAGACACAGCTTCAATTCCCTGCTCTGCCCCAGGCCAGTTGTGTGCCCTTGGGCAAGTCAGTTAGTCTCCCTGTGCCTCAGTTTCCCATCTGTAAAACAGGAGTCATAGTATTTCCCTACATCACAGGAGAGTTGTTAGGCTAAATCAGGGGTCGGCCATCTTTGGCATGCAGCCCATCAGTGTAATCTGCTGGCAGGCTGAGAGACATTTTGTTTATGTTCACCCTCCACAGCCACGCCCCCCCCCACAGCTCCCAGTGGCCAGGCTTCGCCATTCCCAGCCAACGGGAGTTGCAGGAAGTGGTGCGGGCTGCAGGGATGTGCTGGCCGCTGCTTCCCACAGCACCCATTGGCTGGGAACGGTGAAGTGTGGCCACTGGGAGCTGTGGGCGTCCGTACCTGCGGACAGTCAATGTAAACAAAATGTCTTGTGTCCTGCCAGCAGATTACCCTGCCGGGCCGCGTGCCAAAGGTTGCTGACCCCTGGGCTAAATTACTTTTAAAAAAAAGTGAGTTGCTACACTGATGGGGGACATAAGTATCTCGATAGAAAAGCCTTTGCCAACATCTACTATTTATTTGGTAACTGAGATACCACATATTTTCCCTTCACTTATGGTAGCAGTTGTGGTAACTACATGGTATGTACTGGTTGATGCTTTAATGGTAATGGATATAATTGGACTGCATGAAAATAACACTCAGAAGTTAGATTTTTTTTTTTTTTTGTAGTTTGGTTGTTGCCAGGAAAGATGTAATCCCATCTTCACCGCCTCTGCCAAAAAGAATCAAGAAACTTAAAGAAAAATGTGTATTGGATAGTTACAAATTTAGAATGCAAACAGGGCTAAGTTTCAGTGGAGGTTATATCTGTGTTAAATATAGAAAGACACACTTATAACAGTACAAAATGTATATTATCCCCTTTTCAAATCACTGCCTACTCTCTGAGAACAGCTAGAAATGACTTCCATGTTATTAAAGGGGAGATCCCAAATATGTTCTGATCCTGTTGTAAGTTACCCAGGCACCATCAAAAACTTACTTCAAATAGACCAGAAATCATTAACAACCTAATCAACCTTGTCCCAAACTCAGTATGTTGTATTTGGAAGTAGGAAAAAAAATGTCTATCAGCAAAACTTTGTGGACAGTGATTTATCACTGGCTAAGAGAAGAATTGCTGATTCTCTAGAAAACAGAAAGCCTCCCTATTTCATCCTTATGTATTCAAACTCTCTAAGAAATGATCCCTCCTGGAAAAATATGTTACAACTCCAGAGGGCAGCACTCTGACTTTGATCTAATCTGGTCTTCCTGTGTGGATTATCTTCAAGGAATTTAATAACTCATATAGCACAAGTGTTTCTTCAGTTCCAGTGCTGAAAGATAGGGATCCTTAAGAGATCTGCCCCGAGATAGGGAAAAAACTAGTTACCATAAATCTGGGCTATGACAGTGTAGCAGCTCTTTCCTTTTGGTCTCAGCGTTGAACACTGAACATGCTGACAGTCTTTTTTTACCCTTTGTGTTTGATGAAACAAAGTAAGTGCTAAAAATAAATCAAAATACTAAAACTGACTAACAAAGTGCTTTACATATAGAAATGAATCCTTAGGATTATTATTATTTATGTTTGTATAACAGTAGCGCTAAGTAGCCCCTCCAACCAGGATTGAGGCCCCACACGCTGTATGGGAGTATAATTATCCCCACTTTACACAGGGAGAAGTGAAGCTGAGAAATTAAATGAATTGCCAAAGAGCACACAGGAGGTTTGTAGCAAAGCTAAGAATCAAACAGACACCTCCCACATCTCAAGAGCAGTGCTTTAGCTACAAGACCATCCTTTCTCTCATCCTTGTATCTGTGAGGTAAACAAAATTACATCCATTTTACTGACAAGGCAACAATTATGGAAAGGGTAAGTGACTGGCTCAAGGCTGTACTGGAAAATAAGGGCGGAGTAAGGATTAGCACTCAAGACTAGCTCTTATTGTACAGTCCTAGTTACTGATGCATTCACCTTCTCCAAGTCTGTCTTTATAACATTTCTGCCAAATGGCCTATAAACCCCAGACTGTCCCGTCCTCTACAGAAATGATAACTGAATAGATAACATGACAAACTATACTCCAATATAAAATGAAAAATTAAATAAAAACTATGGAAATACAAGCCAAACTTCACCACTAACCACTTTGCTTTTGTGGCATCACATTTCTGCCTGCCCTCATCTACAAGTTGTCCTAACAAGGCCTAAGCCCACAGACCAATTCAGTGGAAAGTTGGGCTTTTTTAATCAGGCATACAAGCCTCTACACTGGCCTAAGATGGACTGGCATATGTTTACATCTAACTACAATCGCCATTTTGTTTTGTGAATGCCATTTTGAGCGTAAACTTCACGGTACTTTCACTGCTATCTATTAAACTTCATCATGGTTTGGGATTAAGAACATAAGAATGGCCATACTGGGTCAAACCAAAAGTCCACCTAGCCCAGTATCTTGTCTTCCAATAGTGTCAATGCCAGGTGCACCAGAGGCAATGAACAGAACAGGTAATCAGCATGTGATCCATTCCTTGTCACCCATACCCAGCTTCTGACAAACAGAGGTTAAGGATACCATCCCTGCCCATCCTGGCTAATAGTCATTGATGGACCTACACTCCATGAATTTATCTAGTACTTTTTTGAACCCTATTATGGTCTTGGCCTTCACAACATCCTCTTGCAAGGATTTCCACAGGTTGACTGGGCATTGTGTGAAAAAATACTTCCTTTTGTTTGTTTTAAACTTGCTGTCTATTACTTTCATTTGGTGATGCCTAGTTGTTGTGTTATGAGAAGGAGTAAATAACACTTCCTTATTTACTTTATCCACACCAGTCGTTATTTTGTAGACCTCAATCATATCTCCCCTTACTTGTCTGTTTTCCAAGCTGAATAGTCCCAGTCTTATTAATCAATCCTCATATGGAACCATACCCCTAATCATTTTTGTTGCCCTTTTCTGAACCTTTTCCAATTCCAATATTGGGCTGAGATGGGGCGACCATATCCGCAAGCAGTATTCAAGATGTGGGCATACAATGGATTTAAATAGAGGCAATATGATGTTTCTGTCTTATTATCTCTCCCTTTCTTAATGATTCCCAACATTCTGTTCACTTTTTTGACTGCCACTGCACACTGAGTGAATGTTTTCAGAGAACAATCCACAGTGACTCCAAGATCTCTTTCTTGAGTGGTAACAGCTAATTTACACCCCATCATTTTGTATGTATAGTTGGGATTATGTTTTCCAATGTGCATTACTTTGCATTTATCAACACTGAATTTCATCTGCCATTTTGTTGCCAAGTCACCCGGTTTTGAGAGATCCTTTTTGTAACTCTTCGCATTCTGCCTGGGAACTATCTTGAGCAGTTTCGTATCATCTGCAAATTTGGCCACCTCACTGTTTACCCCTTTTTCCTGATCATTTATAAATATGTTAAATAGGACTGGGCCCAGTACAGACCTCTGCGGGACACCACTATTTACCTCTCTCCATTCTGAAAACTGACTATTTATTCCTACCCTTGTTTCCTATCTTTTAATTGGTTACCAATCCATGAGAGGACCTTCCCTCTTATCCCATGACAGCTTACTTTGCTTAAGAGTCTTTGGTGAGGGACCTTGTCAAAGGCTTTCTGAAAATCTAAATACACTATATCATAGAATCATAGAATCTCAGGGTTGGAAGGGACCTCAGGAGGTCATCTAGTACAACCCTCTGCTCAAAGCAGGACCAATCCCCAACTAAATCAGCCCAGCCCTCCAACCCCCAATCATTTTCGTTGCCTTCCACTGGACTTTTTCCAATTTTTCCACATCCTTCTTGCAGTGTGGGCCCCAAAATTGGACACAGTACTCCAGATGAGGGTTCACCAATGCCAAAAAGAGGGGACGATCACGTCCCTCAATCTGCTGGCAATGCTCCTAGTTATACAGGCCAAAATGTCATTAGCCTTCTTGGTAACAAGGGTGCACTGTTGACTCATATCCAGCTTCTCATCCACTGTAACCCCTAGTCCTTTTCTGCAGAACTGCTGCCTAGCCACTCAGTCCCTAGTCTGTAGCAGTTCATGGGATTCTTCCATCCTAAGTGAAGGACTCTGCACTTGTCCTTGTTGAACCTCATCAGATTTCTTTTGGCCCAATCTTCTAATTTGTCTAGGTCCTTCTGTATCCTATCCCTACCCTCCAGTGTATCTATCACTCCTCCCAGTTTACTGTCACCTTATAGTCCATTCATCCAGCCCATACTTCTTTAACTTGATGGCAAGAATACTGTGGGAGACTGTATCAAAAGATTTGCTAAAGTCCAGGAATAACATGTCCACTGCTTTCCCCTCATCCACAGAGCCAATTATCTCATCATAGAAGGCAATTAGGTTAGTCAGGCATGACTTGCCCTTAGTGAATCCATGCTGACTGTTCCTGGTCACTTTCCTCCCCTTTAAGTGCTTCAGAATTGATTCCTTAAGGACCTGCTCAATGATTTTTCCAGAGACTGAGGTGAGGCTGAATGGCCTGTAGTTTCCCAGATACTCCTCCTTCCCTTTTTAAAATATGGACACTACATTAGCCTTTCCGCAGTCGTCCGGGACCTCCCCGATCGCCATGAGTTTCCAGAGATAATGGCCAATGGCTCTGCAATCACATCCACCAACATCTTTAGCAATCTCGGATGCAGTGCATCCAGCCCCATGGCCTTGTGCTCATCCAGCTTTTCTAAATAGTCCTGAACCACTTCTTTCTCCACAGAGGGCTGGTCACCTCCTCCCCATGCTGTGCTGCCCAGTGCAGTAGTCTGGGAGCTGACCTTGTTTGTGAAGACAGAGGCAAAAGAAGTATTGAGTACATTATCTTTTTCCACATCCTCTGTCATTGCGTTGCCTCACTCATTCAGTAAAGGGCTCACACGTTCCTTGACCACCTTCTTGTTGCTAACATACCTGAAGAAACGCTTCTTTTTACTCTTAACATCCCTTGCTAGCTACAACTCCAGGTGTGATTTGGCCTTACTGATTTCACTCCTGCATGCCTGAGCAATATCCACTGGATTCCCCTTATCCACATGCTTGTTGACTGCCTCAAAGAATTCTAGTAGATTGGTGAGGCATGAGTTTCCTTTACAAAACCCATGTTGACCCTTTCCCAACAAATTATGTTCATCTATATGTCTGACAATTTCATTCTTTACTATAGTTTCAACTAATTTGCCGGGTACTGAAGTCAGGCTTACTGGCCTGTAATTGCCAGTGTCACCTCTGGAGCTCTTTTTAAAAATTGGCATCACATTAGCTATCCTCCAAACATTTGGTACAGAAGCTGATTTAAATGTTAGGTTACAGACTACAGTTAGTGGTCCTGCAATTTCACATTTGAGTTCCTTCAGAACTCTTGGGTGAATACCATCTGGTCATGGTGACTTATTGCTATTTAGTTTATCAATTTGTTCCAAACACCTCCTGATTGCAGGAGATGTTAATAGACAGCTAACAATGGAAAGCAACCAGCTGTCATTAACCTGAATGATCCTCCCTTCAAATGGAAGCACCTTAGATCAATGAGCTGGCTACTGTCCAGAGGAATCAGTTCTCAAAGTGGGCTTAACCAAGCAATAGATCACCTGATGAGGGACTTGAAGCCACTCTGTAGAATCATCTGACAGAGGGGACTGAATCTTTACAAAAAAGACTCTCTCCAACAAGGAGGAGAAGACCAGAACTAGAAGGCTTCAAGAACCCTGGGTTCCATAGAACACTGACTAAAACTGAAAGGGTTCGCTGAGCGGTCAGGGATTTGTGTGCAAGTTTTGTTATTTTTTTTTATAGATCTGCATATTTCTTGTGCTTTGTCCAAGAGTAAAGGGTGATTGGTTTAGAAAGTCGGTGTGTTACTTGATTTAAGGGTCACGGAGCCTCAGAAGAGGTAAAACCATAATCCAGAGGGTCTACACCTTTGGTGGAACTCTTGGCAGTGTGTTGTGGCTACTGGTGAGGCTTGGGAGACCTAGCATTGGTTACAGGGACTAGGCAGTCGGACTGCCCATCTCTTCAGAAGGGAGCTAGACACAGAATCTATGCCCCCGAGTCCATGCCTGCAGGCCCAGAGACAGTGCTGAGCTTGTGGTTGGATCCAAAGGTTAGACCCAAAAACAGCACTCGGGCTATAGTCTGCCAGGGGGAGCTCACTCATGGTTGTGACAGCCTTATCTACAGAAGAGAGATTTACTATGCTAATAAATGGATGCATGCGTAGAACACACTATCCATACACCAAAATGCTCGCAGTGGTGTGTATCTACAGGTGTGACACTGGGTTTAGACTTCTTCCGGCAAAGCTAACCACCATGCACACTGAGGACAGAGATCACTAATGTAATTTCAATAGCACAAATATTCCACCCACAGCTATCCCACTGTGCAGTGGTTGCTGTCTGGTGCACTCCACTGCACACCCATCATGCTGACCAGAAGTCGTTTGCTTGTGTTGTGACTGCAGTGGTGTAGAACAGTGATAACCGGGACATGGAAACTGCCTCAATCCTTAACCTGCATCAGCAAGCTACTAGCAGCATAGGCATGCACCTTTGAAGTTTAACCCCATGAAATCCCAGTGGTTCAACTGGGAATGGTTAATCAGAAATGGCATGTCCCTGGACAGCATTAATGTAAGCTATGTCTGCGTTTTAATGCCAGTTCCTTTTAAGGATCAAAAAGGCACTGTATGTATACCTCTGCCCTCCCCCCAGCTACCAGACATAATTCTTTGCTCTCACAAAGCTCACTCACACTGACTCATGCCCGTCACCCCAATTGGGGTATGGGCCGCCAACCACAGATCTCCAGAGTCCTCTATCCTGGGCCATTCGCTCTGCTATTGATTTATTTTTGCCATCCACCATCTCTTTTTTCTCATATTCTGTCTTCATATGAGGAGCTTAGAACAGAGTAGACATCTTTGGACCCCAGGCTGGCAGAGTCAGAGTTTGTAACCTGGGCATGGCACTCACTTTCTGCTGGAGTGACACTGGCAGTGACATTCTGGGACCCCCCTTAACAGCCGATTTTACAGTTATTACCTACAACAGCTTCACTTTTATTTTCCCACCATGAGGGAATTGGTTATGATAATGGTTGGCAGCAAGAGAAAAGGAACAAAAAACCCTACCACATCATGTATATAATGAGTTCTCATTGCTATGTTATTCTGGAAATCATTCTGACATAGGTGCTGTCATTTTCCTGGAGAGAAGACCCAGCAGGTCAAACTCATTGTCCTGTATATGTAAATAATAAGGGCCAAATCCTGCTGTCTGTATATTAAGTAGCATCCCATATCACAGGCTGTCCACTCATGGCAAGTTATTAATTGAGCATGAGGAAAGGTGGACCTGAAAGAGTAGTTTGTCTGCTTGGAGATGTCCTACTGTACCTTGGTCCTGAGGGTATAGCTCTGCTGAAGCATTTTGACAGTACAGTAACTACTCACTTAAAGTCATCCCGGTTAACGTTGTTTCGTTGTTACGTTGCTGATCAATTAGGGAACATGGTCATTTGAAGTTGTGTAATGCTCCCTTCTAACGTCATTTGGCAGCTGCCTGCTTTGTCCACTGCAGGAAGAGCAGCCCGTTGCAGCTAGCTGGTGGGGGCTTGGAACCAGGGCGGACCAGCAGCCCCCCTATCAGCTCCCTGCTCCCCTAAGTTCCCTGTGCAGTAGCTGCCTGCAGTTCAGCTGTGTCCTTCCCCCCACTGACATGTGCTGCTCCTGCCCTCTGCCTTGGAGCTGCTCCCTGAGACTCCTGCTTGCTATGCTTGGGGAGGAGGGAAGGAAGAGGGGGGCTAATGTCAGGGTGTCCCCTTCCCCTCTGATCCAGCACCCTGCTTACCCTATCGCCATAGAGGAAGGGGGACACACCAGGGCTGTGGTCTCAGCAAGCTGATCTAATTAACAAGGCAGTGTACTTAAGGGAAATGCACATATCTCCTTCCATTCCTGCTGCCTTGCAGAGTGAGAGTTAACCCTTGAGGGCTCAGCCAATTGCTAGTTCATCATTTAGCAGCAAGGGAATATCCCACCCTCTGACTCCTCCACCTCAACCAAGCTTCACAATCATCATCACTGTGTACCAGTATTAAATTGTTTGTTTAAAACTTACACTCTGTGTGTTTGTGTGTGTGTGTGTGTGTGTGTGTGTGTGTGTGTGTGTGTGTGTGTGTGTGTGTGTGTGTGTGTGTGTGTGTGTGTGTAAAAAAATTCCCTGGAACCTAACCCTCTCATTTACATTAATTCTTATGGATAAATTGGATTTGCTTAACATTGTTTCGCTTAAAGTTGCATTTTTCAGGAACATAACTACAACATTAAGTGAGGCGTTACTGTAGCTTCAGGAGACTGCAATATCATACTCAATGAGCCTAGGAATTGGTGCACATGTTTAAGAGTGGAGACCCTCTTGGTTCTGTTTTGGGGAGGGAAGAAACATGTAGCCATCATGCCAGGCCCACACTCTTTCTTTTCTTGCCAGTCTTCCACAACTTTTTTCCTTAAACAATTCTCTGTCCTCTGGCAATCCTGATTCTAGTTTGACAAGTTCAGTGAACTTATGCAGGACAAATGGATCTACATGGTGCATGAGTCTGCACCAGAGGGGAGTAAATTCTAGTGTACACTAGAGTGTAGTGCATTAACTGGCCTATGTGGACCCTGCTGACATGCACTACAAGTTTCCTAGTGCATATTAATGATGTCTCCTTTCAAGCAGCACTATATTAACCCACCCTAGGGGACTTCTAGTATGCACCAGGAAGGGCCACAGAGGCCAGTTAGTTGGTAACATACTAGAGCACACTAGAATTTACGCACTCTGGTGCAGATTAATCCACCAGGTTGACAAACTGCAAGTGTCAAGGTTCTCAGTGTTCTTGCTTTCCCTTAGCTGTACATTAAAGCAGTAAACCCTGTGGTCCCCACTCAGGGAAACTTCATGTGAATAATGACTGCAGGGTAATGGCTTTCAAGCTGTGATCTGCAAACATACACCGGTGAATAGTCCTACTGAAGTCAATAGGATTAATCATGTGCGCAGAGTTAATCATGGCAGAACTAGGGGGTCCTTAGGTGGTTCTTGGATTAGGTAGTGACTGCTTTTATGTGAGAGAGAATAAGGATTAATATAAAAGCTCTCCTCAACATTTATAAGATTTTTTGATGGGGGAGAGTTCTAAGTGAATTTTTAGTAGAAACCTGTGAACTTGCTGGCATGAAAGACAAACCTACCTTAAACCTCACTCACTGCAAAACAAAGCAAACCCACAGTTTGACTTTCAAAAATGTTTGGCTAACTTTTTCCTTTGTTTTTCTGCACATCTGCATTTCCTGGCTTGTGCCAGAGACAAAAATGCCAAAATACCTTGACCGAGATTATCTTTGTGAAATATCCAGGTCAGCTGAAAGCAAAAACCCTGGCCTTGAGCCACACAGTTATGGCTAAGCATCAATCAACATCCCATAGTCAGATTCATACCATGCAGCATATAAGTGTTTTACATTAGAAGCAACTATAAAAACCAGACTATGTGCATCTGAAAAGATCATTTAAGTGCTGGATTACTGAATTTAAGTTTTAAGGATCTATAGTGGGAAGCATGTTAGATATTTCTTTTCATTCAAATTATGCAGTAGGGAAATTAATTTCTCCATGTAATTTTTTTCTTCATTCCAGTCACAGGCTAATACACAAAGTGACACACAGGAAAATCAAAGACAAAGGACTAAACCTAAGAACCTTTTTTGGAAAGGGACTGAGAGTTACTAATGGTTTTATATGCAAGTGGTTTATTTATAAATGGGGCATCATAAAGAATATTCAGATATTTCTTCTGCATCAAATATACACCGGCAAGCTCATTAACTAATATAAAACCACTTACCTAAAGCTCCATTCATTATGCTGATGATTAGGCCCTTCAAAATATATATATTTTAAAACCTGCCAAACAGAAGCATTTTAAACATAATCAAAGCCTCTTCTTTCCATACCTTCATATTTCTGTGTCTATGGCACGGCTACATACTCCCAATTCTCCTTGCCTTCAGGGAAAGATTTTTTTTACAGTGGGTTCTATTGTCAGCAACTGAATCAGCAGCTCTTGGTACAGACACCAGCCAGCTTGACATCTCAGGAATAGTTATGTTGCCAACATAATAATGAGTTTGCTGCTGCCCCTTTTATAAATCTACAGAGCTAAGAAGCGAGGGAAAATCTGGTGCAGGCCCATATGATTTGAATTCATGTCTCAGTGTGCTGTCTTCAGTAATTAACTAATTTCTGTGGTGAGGACTCCCTGGAGTGGTAGTCAGTTCCCAACGCTAACCCCATTGTAGCAGGGTGGACCCCTGCTCCTGCCCAGAAGGGGTTAAAAACAGCCCTGAAAGAGGGCTGTAGCTGGGGAAAGCAGCCTTTAGGCTGCTTTGATTGGGGAAGTGGCTGCAGCTGGGGCCACGCCCCAAATGGAGCAAAAGGGCCTTATGGGGGGCCAGGGAAGCCAGAAGAAAACAGTCTCTCTCTGACTGGAGAGGGAGACAGGCCTGGCTGCTTGGGAACTCACCCGGGGGACCTAGAGGAAAACAGGGCTGAGGAAAGGCCTTAGGAGCGGGGAAGCCCTAGGCCAGCAACTCCCCAGGCTGTAGGGCCTAGTTCTAGGCCTCCTAGGTACTGGGCTTGCAGAGGGGCAGCCAGAGGGTGGGTAAAGGCAGCCAGTCCAAACCCCATTGCCTATGATGAGTGGCTGATACTGCACTCTGCCCCAGTGAACGGAGGCTAGATGGACACTGGGCAATAGCCATCTACTGAGGCAAAGTGGGGGATAGAGGGTGGGGGTCCCCCGGGAAGGGGAAACCCTCAGAGAAAGGGGTGACTGCTTGGGGGCAGCACTCCATGCAAAAGGGCATCGGGTCCAGGGAGGGACACAGAGCCAGAGGACAGGTGGATCACCGGCCTGCAGAGGGCGCTCCGGGCTGGAAACCGAGCTAATTCCCTGAAGACACCAGCAGGGGGCGCCGCAGGGGTGAGTCTGCCCATTTACACCATGCTCTGGCCCTCCTTGGCCTTTGGGGAGGCAGGAATTCATCCGAAAATCGGCCCAATGACATTGTTAGTAGCAAACACTCAGCTCGTTCAGCAACAAACTGCCCCGCTATCCACCTGGGCAAGGAGGCAGTAGCAGCTCTGCAGAGCCTGCTCATGCCCTTTTGCCTGGAGCTGTGCCCTGGGGAGATCATGCAAGGGAGTGTGTGCACATAGGGGAGGGGGAAGTTAACTTTCTTCGATCGTCCGACATGGACGCTTAAGGGTGAGGAGCCACAAACTGACCTTAAGAAAAAATAAATACTTGGTTTATGCACAACAAACTATATTAAAGTTACTCCTGCATTTAATGAAGGACTCTAGGCCCAGTCCCTGCAAATCATTATGCACGCCGGTAACCTGACTCACAGAAACAATTTCACTGAAGTCAAGACATCTCACATGAGTAACTCATGTGCCTATGTTTGCAGGCTACACCCCCCCCACACACACATAATTTTTTTGTTTAAAATAGTGCTGCAGTATTTTTTCTTCCATATTATATAATCAATACATTTTACAGGTTTCACACCACAAGAAAAATTCCATTTCACTGAGCTCCTACTTTTCAGCTGGAACACCTAGTCGAAAAGGTACCCTCCCCAGCCCAGTGCAAATGAGCGAGTGAGTGAGGGTGGGGAACTGGGAGTGATGGAGGGAGAGGAGATGGTGTGAGCAGGTTGGGGCCACAGATAAGGGGCGGGGCAAGGGTGTTCAGTTTTGTCGATTGGAAAGTTGGCAACCCTATGTACGAAGAGGGGAAGATGGGTATTGTACTGAACATATATAGCTGTGTAATAAAATGGAGCCCCATACGATTTTTAAGGATCTGACAGAAAATAATCTGTGACAATGGAAATGAAGTGAGCTATGTTTGTAATGTACCAAGATGTCTGCATCTCTTTAACACTGACTCTAAATGCAGATATTTGCTTTTGGATTACTATTATTATTATTATTATTTTTGGCTGAAAACCAGATCTGAAAAACTTGTCAAGTGTGGTCAGTCACTGCATCTGATATTGAGACACTACACTGGGACTACCCCTGCTTGGCTGTGATGCCCAGCTTGAATGGATATACTTGCGCTGGCTCGGGGTATCATGGGCAGTGGTGAGTGGTGGAATGAGCTCGTCGCCCTGAGTACAAATCTCCCCAGACCCCATGGGTATATTTGGGGGTAACTAGCCCATGCTGCCTTTGCTACTGCTACACTACTACTCTTAGCGTGCTGGCTCAATGAGAGCTGGAGCGAGGAAGCAGCATTAAATGTACAGATTCCCTCAGCCTACACGAAATAATGCAATTTTAGTCAGTGCTGCCAGTTTCTGCAATTTTATCATAAATCTCTTGATAGTTAAGTTTTTTGTAAAGCCCCAGCTCCTGGAGCTGAGAATTCCAGCTTTTTTTAATTTTTAAGTACTTTTTTAATGCATACTGGCATGGAGAAAATAGAAACAAGTACACCCTAAAGGCCAGAAACCAAAAAGTCAAATCAAAGACCACACACTCTTTCATATTTTTTTTTAAAATCTCATGATTTAAAACAATCTCATGACCTGGGAAGGGATGGGGATGCGACCCTGAGTCATTAGTTTTGAAGGCTTGGGTTGGTGATGTTGTTTATTTAAAATCATGCACCTATAGCTCAAGCACTGAAAATAAAGTTGATCCTGAGCTACAATTGTGCATGGATAAATGTACCTGGACATTTGCAATTGTCTACAGACAAATAAGGACCCGACTGTGGGAACACTTGTGGCTGGGCATAGTGCTTGCTTATTCTAGCAATACCTCTGATGTCAATGCACTTCTGTGCCCGGTACCGTGCGCTCATCCACTTGGGCCTCTAAGGTCTGATATCATGAAATATATTTCTTTGCTTATTATGTGTGTGTAGATCTTGTGTGCAGACATGATTACAATCAGAGAGAGATTAAAACAGTGCATCAATAGATGGCAGGATCAGGCACAGAATATGAATACAAAACTCCATGGTTAAGTAACGTGAACTGTGCTGTAAATCCCGAAGATGAAGGGGTGAAGTAGGGTCAAGAAACGTGTTCTGTAGCTGTCCTTACTGCTCCTCCCAAAAGGAACAGTGTGTACCTCCTAGTGCCTCTGGTTCATACACACAAGGAGGCTTGGTGGTGGGGATCTGGTCATTCCTGCAAGTCAGTCAGCTGTGTCCCACAGTGGGTCCTGGTCAGACCTCTCAACTGTCTGGTTTTTCACTGTCCATTATGCATTTTAGAGCATTTGGGTTCCTCATATATAAGCTAGAGAAAAAACACTGCCCCACAGAATCTTCTTTGCCTTAGGGCTGGTGGCCAGAAAGCCATAGTTCACCTCTCCCACCATGACTGGTCCCATACTTCACCTCGTCCACCATGACTTCTGTTTAAATTTCTCTGTACCTCCCAACCTTTACTCTCAAGCACTCTTGCATGACATGAAATTTCTGTTTTGCCAGTATTTATAATTAACTGGTTTATTTAATTCACACAGTGAGAAAATATCCCTAAAAACAGACTTTCTAGTTAAACCATTAAAATCTGCCAATGAGGTTGCAATGTGCAGCACAACCCAGGTGGTTCCATATTTCATTTGGCACCCATTTCAGTTGTTCCTGTCACACATTGGCAGGTTTGAAGGTGAAGGAGTAAGGCCCTGGCAGATGCATTACCTAAGCCCTGTTCTTGGTGCCCAAAGGAGCATGAGGAGTGGATCCTGCTTCACTGCTGCTAGGATGCCCACAAGGAAAGGAAACTGGAACATCTTCTCCCCCACTTTGTGCAACCACACAAATTGGGATAGTGTTTTTGCCCCAGGATTTAATTCACAGCATTCATCACGTCCAAACTTGTTTAAAAATAACTCAATTGTAGTTATTTTTCTATTCCACTGCTAACATTCCCACTTACTCTTGAAAAATATTGTAAATTGTGCGGGTTGTAGCCTATTCTTTCCTACCTCTAGAAAGTAATGTATATGAATGGCCCCACAAAGTGAGAGAGACTGAATCAACAAGTGACTGGATGTGTACAATATCAGCGTTCTGCAATGTCTCTTTAATTTCAGGAATCATTCTTCAGCCTTTATCCAGGGACCAGAGCCAACATCTGTGCTTCCTACAAACTGAAATATATTACTCCTTCCTGGACATTATAGATTGATGATTTGTTTTGGACAGTATGGGAATTAACTAGAGAGTTTTCTTTGCGCTAATATGAATAGGGGTGTGGAACAGGTATAAAGGATAACTTTGAAAAATGTTTGTAGGGTTTTACCACACTTTAGTATCTACTTCATTTGCATTTCCCTGTAAAGGTCTGATTTAACTAAAATGTATCATCAAGTGTCACATCAGTTTGGGGATATCTTAACATTTTAAACAGCAGTTTACTCATGGATTTGCCACATGTTGAAATAACAAACCATAAATTGTCAGAAAGATTTTTTTTCCCCATGGAAGAAAGTTGCTGTTTTCATTTCACTGCTTGAAATATTGACTCAAAATAATGTTGTATTTTTTTTGTTTTAAAAACCCATGAATCCATCTAACGTAAGTGCTAAATAAGCCAAATTGATTATGAATTTAAGAAGTACAGAGCACTTTGAATAAAGCTATGCGAGAGAGCTCTAAGTAATATAACACACAGTACAGACAACAGGATATTAACTAATAATGCCCCTGACTCAACTGAGCATTTAAGCAAATGCTTAAGTTCATCCTTATAAATACAGCAAAATCCTTAAACAAATACATAACTATGTACTCAGCTTCTATGGTCTTTAGACTGTCAACCAAATGACTTCCTGCTAGATAAATGCACTCGAACATGCCACATATTATAAACCTCAGAATGCTTTCCCATAAGTAATGTTACAATTTTAAGGGCCAGTATCTCTGGAGCTAGAACAACCAGTGTCTCGAAAGATGGGAATCACCTCTTTGCCTTTGTAATGCTCCTGTTTCTAGCCCTAAAAAGGTAGTGCTATCAGACTATAAACCTGTCATTGGTTGAAGAACTGTTGCCCATTCTGCACCTCATCTCAATAAAATTTTGGGGAGAAGAAACAAAGAAGGGCAGGATATTTTCTTAATGGCAGCTATTCAAAATTGCCCTTGGTTTGGAATATCATATCATAAGTCATTCTGGAGTGATATGTTTGTGGGCAGGGTGCAAATGATGAGGCTAAAGGTCCATGATAAATGCAATTCACACACACAAACAAATCTTCTCAGAGATACGTGTAAGTATATAGATGTACAAATGAAATGGTATTGTGAGTAATAGAGTTCCTCTGAACTCATCCCATGGAAACCTAGATATCACACCACACCATCACATATTATCTGTGCGTGTGGTCTCCATCTAACGTTCTAGTGCAAAGTGCAGCCATAATTAAAAAAAACCTCCACCAACCTTAGGCAACATATAGTGACTTCAGCCCAGATCCTCAAAGGTATTTAGGTACCTAACTCCCTTTCAACAGGAGGCAGGCACCAAAGGATCTGGCCCTTAGCAAATGTGCCTGGAAATACATAAATACAAGCAACAAAGTGTAATGCTCATTTGAAAGGGATATTACGGCAAATTCTGTGCACATCTTGTGACCCCGGTTTTCTCTGCAGCACTGCCAGGTCCAGTTTCAAGATATTTGCACAAAAGCCAAACAATAAATAATAAGCACGGTTTGTGGGAAATGTAGCTTTTGAACAATGTATCTGTTTTCATATTTACCCTTGGTTGCTAAATGAAATCTAGTGTCCAGAAGCAGAAACAGTTCAATGATTTAAGGATTTGGGGAAAAAATATGCATAAATAGACACATTAGCCAGCAATGTGTGCTCTATTCCAGTCAGTCACAATGTTTGAGACAATAGGGTAATCAATTAGGCTTGAACTGAATCAATAAAAAGTTGATATAGCACAGCACAGCCCATGCAATCAAAAAAGAACACTTTTCAATCTTGCTTTGCTGGGAATAAACCATCTGAAAAAAGAATGAGGATATCTCTCTCTTTTGCTCTCCAATAGCTAGAGTTCAGAGCTGTATTTATTTTTTAATTTTTTATCAATTGAAATATATAAATCCATGTTTCAGCCAATTTTTCAGTCTTTTAAGAAGCTATCGTGTTTTCTTTAGTCTGGGTCACCAATAGGGGAACCAAAGATGAATCACCTTCAAAACATTAATCAGGCATCTTAAAACCATGAGACATAACATCAGTGAAATCACTTTAAAGATATTCAGAGGGCTACAGCCTTTTTCCAGCAGCTGCATTACCCTCACCTCAATTCCATAGCAATAGAAGTTAGATGGCTATAACCTCTCTGTCTCTAAGGGTTCTTTTCAAAGGTGGTCACAAAGCTTAACATTTTTAAATAATCTATTGAAGCCGCAAAATTAACATCCCCTATCCCCCCAAAAAATCAGGTCATCCTGTGTTTCCAAAAGGCCATGTGCCCACATTACCAAAGATTATATTACTCTCAGCATAACTATAACCAGACACCCTAGACATATATTTCAAGTTTCAAGATTTGTGGCTTTGATTATGTATTTCATTTGTGGGTCTTCACTATGGCCATTAGTGAGTAATACTGTCAAGTATGGAGAATCAGGCTGGTTCTGGCGCTTGCCTGCATGTACGAGAGGATAGGAGAACACAGGGGATTGGTATTAATCCCTGCTAGCAGTCAAACAGGGTAGAAAGGAGGCAGAGGTATAAGAGGTGAACATGTGTAGCAGAGAGCATGCTGCATCCTCCTGATAGATGGCACAGGGGGCATGCTCCCCTCTGCATGCTAGCACAAAGCTAAGTGCCCTGCCTGGCTCACTGTGCTCCAGTGGCATAATGTGGCCTAGGATAGTTAAATGCAACACTATTCTATACTGTCAAGCTTCAAGTAGACCCCACTACCCAGTGTTACTGACTCTTTCTATTGACTTAGCCAAAGTTTTCTAATTTGGCTCCCTGAAGTTAGGCACCCAAATCCACATTTATATGTCAAAGTGGCCCCTTTTTCAGAAGCATTGAACATCCCCTGTTCCCATTCCAGTCATGGGACCTACTGTGAGCTACAAGGATCTGACAATCAAGGCTGGATGCATGCATATATGAGCTTTGTGGATTGGGGCCAGAATATTCAGCATCTCATAGAATTAAGTCTCAGGTGCTTAAATATGGATGTAGATGTGTAGTAGGGTGGCTGCCCCACTCCAGTAGAACAGGGGTTAAAAACAGCCCTGGAGAGAGCTGCGGCTGTGAAAAAGGCTAGGCTGATTGGGGAAGGAGCCAGAGCTGGGGCCCCAATCAGGCCACAGATGGCCCTATAAAAGGACTGTGAGCCAGAAGCGCAAAGAAGAGACTCTCTCTCTAGCTTCTGAAAGAGAAGGACCGGGTTTCCTGGGAGCTGAGCAGTGTACCTGAGGTGGAGCAGTGCTGTGGAGGGGCAGAGGGAGCTGGGGAGCTCCAGCCTGGTAAAACCCCAGCCTGCAGGCCCTGCTAAAAGGCCAGAAAGGGTACTGGGGCTGCAGAACGGCAGCCCAGCCATACGCAAAGGCAGCAAGTCCAACCCCCATTGCCGATGAGGAGTAGTTTACAGACTACAGTCTGCCCCAGTGAGTGGGGGCTAGACGGTGACTGGCATTAGCCACTGAGGCAAGGTTCCCCTGGGTGAGGAGACCCAGATTGTGGGTTACTGCTGGGGAAGAACCCTGATGTAAAGGGCACCGGGGTCCGAGAGGGATACAGGGGCCAGCGGCAGGTGAGACACCGGCCTATAGAGGGCACTCCGGGCTGGAAGAATTAATTTCCGAGATGACCAGCAGGAGGCACTGCACCAGTGAGTCTCACCCCGCCACGAGATGCCTAACTTTAGGAACCAAACTTAGAAAACTTTGGCTGAGCCAATTGATAGTCATTTAGTAACTCTGCTTACTGGTGCCTACTGCAAGCTTAACAACATAGAATAGTATTTTGGTTAACCACACTAATGCCAGTCACCGTCTAGCCCCCACTCACTGGGGCAGACTGTAGTCTGTAAACTATTCCTCATCGGTAATGGGGGTTGGACTTGCTGCCTTTGCGTATGGCTGGGCTGCCGTTCTGCAGCCCCAGTACCCTTTCTGGCCTTTTAGCAGGGCCTGCAGGCTGGGGTTTTACCAGGCTGGAGCTCCCCAGCTCCCTCTGCCCCTCCCCAGCACTGCTCCACCTCAGGTACACTGCTCAGCTCCCAGGAAACCCGGTCCTTCTCTTTCAGAAGCTAGAGAGAGAGTCTCTTCTTTGAGCTTCTGGCTCACAGTCCTTTTATAGGACTAGTCTTACTGTAAAAACCACAAACAATGATATTCAAACAACATTAAGGATCACAAAACAAGAAAGCACTAAGATTCAGGTGGAGACTTCATCTTTCACTAACCCCATTGTGGCTAGATCCTGAATCATGAACCTACCTACACATGGGTGAAACGCAAGACCACCAAAATATCACTAGCATGGTCCAATTTTGCTTTAGACTTTTGGGTTTATTCACATTTGAAATTGAAGGTGTAATTCAGGAGCTATCAATCCCACTTTACCTGGAACCAAAATATAATTGCCAAATCCCCTGCAAACTCTTCACAGATCTAATAATAATATGGAGCATACCACAGTATTCATTCCGTATTATGAATTTCTGGAAAAATACAGTTAGCCAAGTATGTGACTTTTTTTTAAATAGGGATTCATGGCACACATAAGCTTAATTATGATAGAGATGTACATTAAAAATAGTATGGCCTTGCATTCATAATAATGAGTGCAAAGCAAACTTCCTAATGAAAAGTTACTCTGTGTGTATTAGTTGCTTTTAAAACCTTCATTTCTCATCCTTAGTTTGTGAAATAAAAAAAAAATCCTCAAACATTACTTTGCAAACACAATTTGAAGCCTTATTCTGATTTCCCTTTCACTGTGTAAATCAGCTATATTTTAAGTTGCAGGAACACTGAAAGCCTCAAGAGTGAAGAGTCAATGCTCTCAATTACAGAAGAGTGAATCCAGATTAACTATAAAATTTGGGTTTCCATGCAACTCTGTAATATTAACTTCTCCTGGAAATAATGGAAGTATTTATCTATGTAACTCCCAAACTAGATTTTCATTAAGATCTGAGACAGTTACCATGTAAAACAGTTAGTACAAGTATAGATTAAAAAAATCACATTGTGTGGAATCAGTACAATGAAGTTATTCTTCTAATGCTTCATGCCACACAGAAAAGCACAGTAGGAGTCCAAACTTGTGAGTCCAAATCTACAATGATAACTTGACAGGGGCCCACAATCTGCATCTAATTGGGATACAGATCTATACACATTCTCCAAAACTAAACGTCTATTTGAATCTTCCTTGATAGCTGGGGTGGAGGTTAAGCCTCTAATTTTAGATCCAGATCTACATTTCAATAGACACACCCAAACAAAAGTCTGGTCAAGCATTTTGGTTTGCCCCATTACAGAAATAAAACCCAGATACAAAATTCAGATTTCAAAAATGGCTTATGTACCTGAAAGTCACCAGGGCTTAGATCTCAACTTAAGAGTTCTAGGTAGATATCAAGACACACATTTTATGACAATGAAGGATGCATCAAGGCCTTTGGGATGCACCTTGTACATACCCTGGCATTATGTACAAATCCTGTAATCCTTCAGCCTAACTGCAGGTGAGCAGGATGGAGTGAGGGTGGGCTCAATTTACAAACCTGTAAAAAACAGGTATCATAAAAAAATATACCTTCCCAGACTGAGCCTATCTGTGCAAAGCTTTAGCTGCCTGTATTTTCTTTTCACAGCTATTATAAAGAACACATGATGAAATTATAAGAAATCATATTGGAAATTCTGACTATGGTGAGTGTAAGTTGTTTGAACTATTGCTCAAACTACTAAACAATTCAAATAACATATGTTAACCACACATACCATACCATAGTGCTAACTATTAGTCAGCACCCTAAAACACAATGTTGCTTCCTTCCCCAGACAAACTATAGATATAAAATTATACTCAAGGGCCTTTGATTTTCAACAGTTAAACCACAAAATGTGGGCTGAGACCGTAAGAACAGTCTGACTTAAATCCATACAAATTAAGACTGGAACTCTGCCATTCTACTCCTTGCACTGTATATTGTGTATGAACTAACCAATCCGGTGTATGGAAACTGCTTAAACGATTGTCACTAGGGAGAGGAGAAAAGGAGCTCACAGGCCCTCTACTTCACATTTCTTCGCAAAACAGCTGCCAGAGGCAGCCATGACCAGCTCCAATAAAAGGTAAAAAAAAATATGCCATGAAAGCAATGGCAAAAGCAGCAAATGCAGCATATTCATGAGATTAAAGGCCTCTCTGATTTACTGGACAGTATGCTGAAGCAGCAATAGCAGCATCACCCTTCAAAATCCACTGTAGGTTGAAGTATCTGTGAGTCAAACTAGATTCTTATCTCTTAAGAATAAAAGTGTTAGTCTACGTTAAGACTTCTCAAGTTGCAGTCAAAGAAATGAAATTGCTATCTGTCCACACAAAAGCATCACTATCCAGCATCAGAGAGCCAGAGCACGCAATAAATACAACCAACCAGAAAACATAGTTACAACATGCCTGCAGTTTTTCGTGTAGAAGGAACCTAAACAATCTTCCTTAACACCTTAAGGTTTCAGTCATCTTACAGAATACAGCTAAGGACCTTCCAACCTTGCAAGTCACTATCCTCTGAAAATTAGGAATCAATCAGTTGTGCTAGATGGAAGGAGTAAGGAGGCTATTTATGCGCATTAAATTGACTGGTCTCATTTGTCTGCTTATTTACTGAATGTTGATCAATAAAGGAAGCTTTTTTTTTTAGAATTCATTATTCATGTTAAAATATTTTCAGATTATCAAATGAAGGACTTCAGCATTATGATAAGAGAAGTCTTCTCCAAAAGTCACATGAAGGACACAAAATGACCAGAATCCCTCTGAAGCATGGGAAAGGGGCAGTATGAATGATTCTGTCAAAACTGAATTAGAACTTAAGCAAACTAGTGCCTGTGGTTCTGTAGCTTCTCCCAAAGCTCAGTGGGGCCTAATGGAAAGACTCCAATTTACTTCAGTGGGTTTTGGCTCAGGCCCTTGATTGGTTAAACTGATCAGGCAGAGTAAGTGGATTACCAATTACAGGAGTGCTTCTTGCTCAATCAAGCATAGCGAGGAACACTGAGCAAATATGGCACTGTGGGATTTTTATACACAGCTACCAGGTAACTGATTTTCTCAGATTTTAGTAGCAATGCTATGAACACAATGGAGTAAAGTCATCTCTCAGAATAATATGGTGGAACAGATGTAATGCACTATTCCAGCCTTGATTTGCACTGGTGATCAGTATAAAATGTCTCACTGTGGCACACCCATTATCACACTAGACCCCAGAAGACAGATTTGTGTGCAGAACCTGGAAACAGAATATTTTGTAGTTAATATTTGATAGATGTACAATACTTCAGAAAGACTGCAGGAGATAACGCTACAATTTAAACTAAAAACTTGTATCAGGAGCTCGGTGAAATTTGGGAACAGAATTTTGTTTTCTATTTGTACCTCATCCTCATGGCATTCAGCCTACAGCACAACATGACAAAGTTATTCTAGCAATACAATGACAATAGGATTGATACACTGAAATGTTTGGTACGGTTGATGCTTGTGACTACGGATGCTGATCAGCAGTATCATGTGCCATCCAGCAATCTTACATGCAGGGAGCTGATACTCTGTAGTGTTATATGGACTAGAGGACCTGTGTGAGTTCTTCCCAGTTTCTCTCACTCACAGTTCAAATATACAACTGCAGTTCTCTGAGGTCTCATCAATGTAAGCCTGGGCAGAGTTAGTAGACAATCACAATTCTCAGCATGATTGTTTCAGGTTCTTTGCAGACTCAGGCACAGAGCCTGCAATGTTACATTTGGTTTAACTTTCTAAAAGTTTTGCAGGCAGAGACTTTTATTTTCATGAAAGCATAAAGTTACGAGCGTGATTTCTGAAGGCACAACTGGCATTAGCTGAACATCTCCTATTGACTCTTCATAGGAGTTGGGATCCTAACCCTCCATTTGTGGTTTTGGAAATCTCCTCCTAAGCTTCTGCAGAAAAATTATGTAGCAAATTCAAAGAGACAGATAATTATTCAGAAATTTCTGGGGGCTATAGTTACATGCTATTGTTCAAGATGACAACAAATCCAGACTTGTTCTTGATTTTAAATGATAAACTTTTATTCTGAATATACTGTTTTTGCACAAGAATTAACACAACATTTCCTAGGATTATAAACTTTTTTATAACATTATTGTACAAATTTTTACAAAATTTCATTTTATTTTTTCCAGCTTGTCAAGGTCCACAAAAGTGTCAAGAGAAAACAATAAAAGGGAGAAAAGGCCTGTTTCCCCAATCAGAGCAGGCAGGGGCCTTTTTCTGCAGGAACGCACAGTAAGCATCTCAATAAACATATTCCAGAAAGCATGATCCAGACATTCCACACAACACAAGAAGAGAAGACAGCTTTGTCAGATCACAATCACAAATTCATGGCATCTGAACAAGACAGTATCCCTTTAGCCTCAGTGAAATTATTTCTTCAAGATAACCCTTTTTAAAAAAAAACAAAACAAAAGAAATGCTGGTAAGAGGGCAAGGCCAATTTTTTGAAACTCTGGAATTCTTTTCAGACACTTTGTTGTAGTTTTTTTTTTTACAGTAGTGTACATCGATATTAACAATATTAACAATGTGGTATGAAAAAAGAAACAAAAAAGAAATGTGGCCTTTGCCAAAGGTCTGGATGTCAGATGAAGGTTTAGGGTAAAGCTTTATACTCCAAAAGGGTTTACTGACATTAGTCTTCAGTAGACATTCTAAAAAACTTCACAGAGCTTTCTGCACTGGCTTGCCACTATTACTGGAATTCTGAATTACCAGCAGGGTTAACATCTGAATTTGCAGGACTGGTGGGATTAATGCAGTGTTTTGAAATTAAGACAAAATAATATTTAAGCTTTCTGAGCTTCAGTGTAAAGGAGAACAAAGAGTCTCAATGTCCTTTAAAAGATATTGAAAACTGTCAAACACAGCAAGTAACACTTGGGTTGCAAAGGTCACTTAAAAGGGATACTGCCTATTTGAACCCAGTAAGGCCAGTATTTAAAGTTAATAAAAGGAATATTATAGGAAAACTTACAAATGGCAGGAACACTGTTATTGTCAAGCTAAGCGATAAAGCCTCAAGCATTAGAAACATGAAAAAGATTATACTAAAGTCTTAAAGGTACAGGACCTAAAAATCTCTTTACTCAAACTTGCTAACTATGTCATGTAAAAACCTGCTAGAAATATGGACCACAGTCAGTGTTTTGGCAGTAATGCTGGTTGTTCAAATGAAAAATAAGAAAGAAACCATTCATGTTACTATACTTATACCTTTTTGTTTGCTAGTAAAGTGCTATAATGACTTGAACTGTGGTTAACTGTCAGATATACAATAGGCTGTATGACTACAATGTGAACTAAAACGGGTCAAGCAGCTTGTTTAAATCCCTTAGTGAAGTTTAAAGGCTTTAAAACAAATATAAACACAAATTATTATTTGGTACCTAAAAAAATGCAAACTGTTTTTACAAGATATTATAACTTTAATCTCTCTCGATTTTAAAGGCTAGGATTGAGGGTGTTTTCTAACAAACAAGTCTACTATGTGAGAATTAGAATTTATGATGTAGATAATGTTCACAATGTCGTGTCTGCTCTTCTGACAAAAAAACCTATATAGTGCATTTTTGAACCTTAAATAATTGAATGTCATTTGCATACAATTACAATATATCTAGTTCTCTGCAAACAGCAGCAAAAAATTCAGTTTTTTAATCTTAAAAATATTAAGCCTTATGAAAAACAACAGTTGGGCCAAATCCTGAGTTTTCAATCTGTCACCACACAGGCAGAACTTCTGTGGAAGAAAAACTACTTGTACAGAATGGGGTTTTCTAAAGCATCTATGTGACTTAGGAGCACAAGTCCTATTGACTTTCAATGGGACTTGTGCGGTTAAATCATTAGGCATTTTTGATAATCCCACCCATATCCAATCAGAGTTCCCTTGGGAAAGGCCTGTATGCAGACCTGTATTTGGAGGGCAGAACAAGTAGCCTGGCCGTGTGAGGGCCAGGATGAACGCTGGTCCCTTTGAGGTGCCAATGCTACTCCTTGCCTACTTCCCAGGATTGCATGGAGCTCAAAGGTGACAGGGAGGAGGCGGAGGCTGGTAGTACGCCTTCTGGGAGCAATGTGGCTCTGCGCCATCCATTTCTATGGGCTATGCCGACCAGGCACAATCAAGTCTTCAGTAAGTAACATGGGATTGGACCCATTTCTGTTAGCAAATCTAGTATAGACACATACACTCCACATTATTTGGGAAGTATAAGCATCATACTTTTCCATGAAGGCTTTTTTTCTGGGAAACTAAGTGGAAATATTTAAACATATAGCACTTAATATTCTGATAACCTTTCAAGTAACTCAAAAAGCAAAATATAAACTAATAGGTAGTCTTAGTAAGCTGAGTTTTAGAGTCATAAATGTCATAAATATTGCTCCCATCCGACAAACCCCTTCCTTCCAAGAGCATTCTCATTGGCAGCATGTAGCGGATTGTAGTGATTGTGTAGTAATCAACAAACTACAGCTGACATTTTTCATTTGGGGAGCAGGCATAGAGAGAGTGAAAGGAACTCCAGCAACTAAGACTGTTGATTAATCACAGTTAACTCATGCAATTAACGCAAAAAATTAATCACAATTAAAAATATTAATCACGATTAATCAATTTTAATCACACTGTTAACAAATAAAATACCAGTTGAAATTTATTAAATATTTTGGATGTTTTTCTATATTTTCATATATATTGTAGTGTATGTTGTAATTGAAATCAAAGTGTGTATTATTTTTTACTATAAATATTTGCATTGTAAAAGTATAAACAAAAGAAACAGTATTTTTTCAATTCACCTCATACAAGTACTGTAGTGCAATCTCTTTGTTGTGAAAGTGCAACTTACAAATGCAGAAACTTGTTTTTGTTACATAACTGCACTCAAAACCAAAACAACGTAAAACTTCAGAGCCTACAAGTCCACTCATCCCTACTTCTTGTTCAGTCAATCCCTAAGGCAAACAAGTTTGTTTACATTTACAGGAGATAATGCTGCCCGCTTCTTATTTACAATGTCACCCAAAAGTGATAACAGGCATTTGCATGGCACTTTTGTAGTTGGTATTGTAAGGTATTTACATGCTAGATATGCTAAACATTCATATGCCCCTTCAAGCTTCGGCCACCATTCCAGAGGATATGCTACCACACTGATGACGCTCGTTAAAAAAAAGTGTTAAGGAAATTTGTGATTGATCTCCCTGGGGAAGAACTGTATGTCCTCTGCTCCATTTTATGCGCATTCTGCCATATATTTCGTGTTATAGCAGTCCTGGATGATGACTCAGCCTATGTTGTTAATTTTAAGAACGCTTTCACTGCAGATTAGACAAAACACAAAGAAGGTATCATGCTGAGATTTCTAATGACAGCTACAGAACTCAACCCAAGGTTTAAGAATCTAAAGTGCCTTTCAAAATCTGAGAGGCATGAAGTGTGGAGCATGCTTTCAGAAGTCTTAAAAAAGCAACACTCTGGTGCAGAAACTACAGTACCCAAACCACCAAAAAAGAAAGCTGCTTTGGATTGTTATTGAGCAGAAATCATCATCAGCATGGATGCGTGTCCCATGGAATGGTGGCTGAAGAATGAAGAGACATATGAATCTTTAGCACGTCTGGTACGTAAATATCTTGCAACACCGGCTACAACAGTGCCATAAGGATGCCTGTTCTCACTTTCAAGTCACATTGTAAACAAGAAGTGTGCAGCATTATCTGCTCCAAACATAAACAAACTTGTTTGTCTAAGCAATTGGCTGAAGAAGAAGTAGGACTGAGTAGACTTGCAGCCTCTAAAATTTGACATTGTTTTGTTTTTGAATGCAGGTTTTTTTCTGTACATGATTCTACATTTGTAAGTTCAACTTTCATGGTACAGAGATTGCATTACAGTACTTGTATTAGGTAAAGTGAAAAATACTATTTCTTTTGTTTTTTACAGTGTTAATATTTGTAATAAAAATAAAGTGAACACTGTAAACTTTGTATTCTGTGTTGTAATTGAAATCAATATATTTGAAAATGTAGACATCCAAAAATATTTCAATAAATCCTATTCTATAATTAACAGTGCAATTAATCACAATGTTTTTTATCGTGTGATTAATCATGATTAATTTTTTTAAATCGCTTGACAGCCCTATCAGCAACACTACTGGCAGAGGAAATTCCCCACTTATCCTCACCCCATGCTGCTGAAATCAGCTCCTTTTCACTAGAGAACTGGATACACCCAACTCAGTCAATTGTACTTTTAATCAAATGAATTTCTTAGAGATATTAAACAGTTAATTGTGATAATTAAATAATAGGTTTTTTTTATGTTCCCCAGCACTGTAATCCTAAACATGGGAACATACACAGCTGGAACCAAGGGTAATATGAAAAAAACAACAACCAATCATAGGCACAGCTACATGTAGTCATTTCATTTTGTAAACCATGCCATAGGTTTGAGTGGCTTCTTCAATTTTCATGGCATATTGAGGCATGCCTAATAATTTCTGTAAGCTTTTGACATGTTCAAGATTATAGTAGTCATTTGCCAGCATATACATACCAACGCTTTGCATTTTCATTTTTTAAAGAACAAATGTATTGTACCATGTAAATATTAGCATATTGCAGCTGTTAGCAGAATTGCACAATGTCAGCAGAGTTGCACATTCATTGGTTTAGCTGTCTTGCAATACTGTTTAGTTCTGAAAACTAGATAAAAGCGCAAATCATATTTTGCAAGTACACTATTCTACAGTGTAATATTATAATTTACTGCACCAATTTGTATCACCAACAAGTTTGTATAAAACAATTGTTTTTTATTGTTATTCACAATCAAGTATCAATGTGCATACATATAGATTCAAGGCTCCCCATTTGTTCAGATTTCGTTCTAATTTCAGCAGCCAGGAAATCTTGCTCTACTAGGCTTGCTATATTCAATATAATATAGCAACAGTAGGCTTTTAAACATGAAGGGGTGCTACCGTGTCATGAAAACAAAAGGGGAACCTGGCATGAATCTCAGAACAACATATACTCTTCAAAAATAAATGTGTCAAATCTGATTTTTATATACTTAAAATATCTGTACATAGGTTTTCATGTGAGAGCACTAATCTGTATAAAATCCATCTCATCCCTTTTGTCCAGCCAATGAAATTTACGCTACTTTCTTAGCTTTGTCATTGCACAGTATATTCAGAGCTCTGTTTAACAATATACTTTAAGATTATTTAATTGCATCACATTGCAGTGTTCAGTTTCTCACACAACAAAAGAATCACTCAGTTACCTTTTCAATGGACTATACTCTACCATTCAAGAAAACAAACTTAAAAACAATAAAGTAGCAGCATCGTCATGCAAAATACCCTTGGAAACCAACGTTCAATAATCACAAAGACATTTTGTATCCACAAGCTTTTTCGTTTGAGCATTTTGAAGGATTTGGCTAGCATTACGTAACTGCGCTGCGAAGAGAGCACTGATCGTTACATGGAAGTTAACAGCTTTCTGAAAGGGACATGACACCGAGTTCAGGAGGAAAATCACTCGGTTAGATAAAATATCAAACTGGCAAACGCCTTTATATTTCAAAATTCATTAGCTTCTTTCTTGCTTTGTTTTATTTTATTTTAAAACCAACAGTTTATGAACCTACCAAAACTTAGCTAGCCGCCTGTTTTGATTAATTTTGGCAGAATAAACCACTCATTGTAAGGCATTTCAGTCATGGTGAACTTCTGGAGAAGACTAGCCAATATTTTCAATTCAGTAAGCTGTTTTGTACAAACTGAAGTCTGCCAACTATTTATATTCTGGACACAACTGATGTTCAAAGCAGCTGTAATGGTATTAATACAATAAAAGAGGAGGGTTAAAGAAATGTGATTTCACAAGTGTTCATGTAAAAGCATATAGGGTTTGCAACAAATTCAATGCTAAGATCAAAATAAATGGAAATCATATACATACACTATTTTAAGAGGAGCCCTTTTACATGAAGTCATCAACGATACAACAATGAACACAAAAATCTTAGATTCCTCAATAAAGCACATATAGAATTCTGTTCTGATGGCAGAGATGATGCAGCATTCACACGTTTAACGATCTGACACTCCAACATGCAGCCACTGTGGGTGCCTTTATGAATCTTTCACATAGACGGATACCAAGTTACGGGCATTGCTGTTCTTCTGCTGCCTGAATAGCTGACCCTTTGACAATGAAACAGAGGGCAAACATTTTGGCAGGGTCTTGATTAGTTATGCAGGTTTTGGTTTCACAGGGTCATAACTGGCAATGTCTGCTGCCAGATAACAGCCAAAGCAGGACAAACTGGATTCCTATCAGAGACCAGAGTGATGGGCTCAGTCCAGAGACCCCACCACAGTCTGACGAATCTTCCTGTTGGCAAGAAAATGAGATAGCTCAGCATCAGTTGACATTAACTCTCTAATGAAATAATCTACATTTTAGCCTGTCACTTGTTGAACTACATTGCAGGATGGATTTTGATCTCAAACACATCGTTTTCCCTAAAGTGCCATTACAAATATTCTTGGGGGCAACAATCTGAATTTTTACATAAAGTGTGATAGAAGGTATACCTAAAATACCCTTGTAAAAACAAAGACAAATACTCCCAGACTCACAGTGGTCACTCACCATAAAAAATGCAGGATATGTGCACATTCAGATGAGAAGTAACTGTGAAACTACTAGTGAGCCCTACATCACTCTGTTTATCTGGCCTAAAATTAACGTATTTAATTCTTTGCATTGACAATACTGGGTTTTTTTCAAACACCACTTTACTGCAAGGAGAGATGGAAGAGCAGTGAAATCTTGGTGGTAAGACAAGGGAGCCTATTTCAAAAAATTGCCATTCCCAGTACTCTCTCTGTGAGCACACCTTCAGAAGGAGTGTACTCTGCCACACCAAATATAGTTATATTCAAGTGCTGGAATCAAATCTTGTATTGACTTACTAAATACCCTGTGCAAACTCCAAAGGCTTGCTCTTCAGGTCTGGCCAAGCTAGACACCACCATTACGTTCTCCAATTCTGGTGCTGGTTAGGGGCCACTTTCGACCTCACACCGCTCTAACTAGCACCAGCTGATAATGGCCCCCAAGGGCTCCTTATGCCAACCAGGGATCATAGCTCTTGGACTGCACCATCCCTCCAGCCCCTTCCTCTCCCTCTAGAGATGCCCCTAAATTGCCTGTGGTTTAACTGTCATGGATGAAATATTTAAAATATTTGTGGATGTGTAATCCACACACCTTCTGGGTGTGGTGTTCTGTCCCATCTAGTGGCACCAAGACCACATAGAGAGAGAGAGACTGAGTCACCACGTAGAGAGAGAGACTGAGTCTGCACTACGGCCTTAGCTAACAGCCATGTGGCTTTTGGCTCATGCAGTAAGCTCCAGAGGTCCCAGGTACGATCCTGCCTGCCGAAGACCCGGGTCTGTCAGTGTAACAGATGTCCTTAGGATCACAGCCCTAACTCCTGATTTGGCTGAGATGCACTTGATGCACTGGAAGCAGAGGGTAACTGAAGTGGCTTTATGACACCCTTATGGTTCCTCAAGTCCCCAGGCTGGTGTAATTTATGCCTGACTACCCAGGGACCAGTAGGTGCTCCAGCCATGTTCTCTCTCCCCCCCAGTCAGTACCACCTGAGGATTTCCTCTTATGCCACAGAGTTTCTCAGGTAGCTCAGTAAATGAGCTTACAGACCTATGCACCACTCCAGCAGGCAAAGCTTTTAGATTTTGCAGTGGTTTTATTCTGTATCAAGGTGAGAAGGACCCATGCTCTCTTTATTTATGCTCTCTGTCTACCTTCTTAAATATCTCATCACAGATGGAGTAAGTTATATCTGGCTCCTGCAAAATGAAATGCTCAGAGTATGCCGATTGGAAAGCTTATTATTCAGTGTTGGAAATGCACTGAAAGACTGATCTGTGCTGTAGAAGACAAAGACACAGCCCCTGCCTCTAGATCTTAGAACTACGTTTGCTGGGCCAAACTTGCAGCTGGTGTAATCTGGTTTAGCTCCATTGAAGCTATTTTGATTTAGACCACATGAGGGTCTGGCCCATTGTATTATGTTCAGACTTATGGGGTTTGGCAACTCCAATAACATATAACTAAAATAAACTTCAACCGAAGCTTTTGTCCTAAACTTGGCTCCTCCTAAGGTTCCCTGCAAAGATTTCTCCAACCTAGACCCCTGTTTTCTCTGCCCAAAGAGCCACTCACTTATACCATGGTGGAGTTAATGAGCCACACCTGTCACAGTCACCATTTCCCTGCAGGGTTCTAAGTCCTCTTACCAGTGTAGTTAAACATGAAATGAGCCACCTGTATTACAAGAACCATCAAAGGGCCTGGTTTTGAAAAATCCTTAATCTGTAGATAGAGTGTTTTAGCCATTATCTACCTAAAAACTTGGTTTGCAACAACACTTCTCAGACAGATTTTAAAACCTCTCTCTGGAAAATCATGGAGTTAGTTCAGAGGGGAAGATGGGAGATCCTGTGTTTTTTTCACTGCTCCAAGAGGTTGAACTGCCAAGACAAGCCAGGTTAGTGGAAGACCAGGAATATTTTTTTATAAGTATTAAAGTGCTTCTAAAATTGTTATGTCATTCCTTGCAAAGAAAATGCCTTGCATTTGCTTTTGTTCTTTACCAGTAGCAGCAGACTACTCCTTTCATTTGTCAGCTTCAGTTCTAGGAGCTTGACGTTTTGTTGATTGTACCCTAGAAGTTCAAAATTCCAAAGGTTGCTGGTCAACAAATAAGTGAAGAGTGTTCTCTGTTGCATAAGTTTCTTCCTTAAAGTGAGCACCATTAGAAAGGCCATTATCAGTGATGCTTTTTTCTGATATGGATTCATCAACAAACAATACTCAATAGCACAATTCTTGATACTTAGTCTCACATCACTGAAACGCTGCAAAGGAGGTATATCCCAAGACATGGTTTATGCTATTGATAAGTTTGAAAGTTTGAGATCTTTAAGTACAGAATGAGGGTGTCTGCAGCTGGACATTGGCAGGAAGGGGCACAACTCACTTCTTAGATAAAGCACATAGGAAAGCCCTGGGCTTAAAGCAAAACTGGGTATAATATGAAAGGGAATGTGTCAGATTAGTGAAAATAGCATCTGGTTAGGATACTGGTGAACTAGGTGGATGTCCACCTATAGGAATTACTCAGTATTCAGTTTTTCCTTCACCTTTGTGTTAGAGCAGATGGCTGGGAAGATCACACTGTGGATATCCTTGATGTGTTGTAGCTTTCCATTGTCTATATGAGACTCATAAATAATATGCACTATTCTGGCACATTACATTAACAGTGCTGCACCTGACAGACTGAAAAATGCAGTGTTTTGACTGCATGCCACTTCTATTTCAGAGAGTCTCACTGTCTGAGAGCATGGAAGATGGCTCAGAAACTGAGGGGTAACAAAATCTCAGACAGGAGAGAATATATAAGACACCCATACCATGGTTGGTTGAGTTCGGCAGTACAAGTCTAAAAACATATAAGATGCATCTATTTTTTTTTTAAATTAGTGAGCTTTTACTCTTTTGGGTTTTGCAGGTTGTTTCTGACTTTAATCATCTGGAGTTTCTGAGCCTAAAAGCCAACTCATAGTGGAGCACGTATCTTCACAATTTTGCTCATGACCATTCCTGAAGCCATCTTCTGTGAGAGTCAGCTTGCTTTTTCCGTCCTAATCAAAGGTGGATTATCTATGATAAGGAAGAAATCAGTGATACTGATTTAAATTATTTGTGTTTTTTCCCCAACAATGTGTATTGTAATTGGCAAGGTTCGTATGTGCTGTAACTGTGTAGATATGGGAAACAATCAAGGCTGACGAAAGAGAGGTGAGAGGAGGAATAAGCGAGAGACTGATTCTATTCTGATTTACACGAAAGGGGTGGCACCACTGAAACAAATGGAATCACACCAGTAAATAAATGGTGTGGCAGCAGAATCAGACTCAGTGAAGCTGTTTTCCCTCACTCACCAACTCCACTAAAGGAACTTAATTGTTCTGGAATTTTATGTGAACCTTCACCCCAAGATTCCTTGTATAAGCGCATCCATAAGAGTAAAACATAGTGATGAAGAATCTCTGAGTCATGGCCATCTCTGTTATTTTCCCCCAAGAATTAGTTTTAGATCATTTGATAGCAAGCTGCTTCCACACTCCTTTTCCTGCTCCAGAAAACAGCTGGATAACCTTTTCAAAGAATGTAACTTCATGGAAGGCTGCCCAGAACTTCTCTTTCTTTCACAATCATTCTGTTATTTACACATAATTTTCACACACTTCTTCCCATCTGCCAGCACTGTCAGACATTGGACCTGCTCTTTTCCAATTTATAACACTACTCAGTCCTGAAACAGGATGTTTTAACAGGGGCATTTTTTCCCTGTTACCTTTTTATTAATCATTTGTAGCATGGATTTTCCCTCACCACCAAGAATCCTTTTTTGCAACTTTCTTTCCCTGCTAGCAGTGTGAGCCTTCCTGTAGTCAAAAATCATAAGAACATAACATAAGACCATAAGAATGGCCATACTGGGTCAGACCAAAGGTCCATCTAGCCCAGTATCCTGTCTATCAACAGTGGCCAATGCCAGGTGCCCCAGAGGGAGTGAACCCAACAGGCCATGCTCAAGTGATCTCTCTCCTGTCACCCATTTCCACCCTCTGACAAACAGAGTCTAGGGACACCCTTCCTTACCCATCCTGGCTAATAGCCATTAATGGACTTAACCTCCATGAATTTATACAGTTCTCTTTTAAACCCTGTTATAGTCCGAACCTTCCCAGCCCCCTCAGGCAAGGAGTTCCATAAGTTGACTGTGTGGTGTATGAAGAAGAACTTCCTTTTAGTTGTTTTAAACCTGCTGCCCATTAATTTCATTTGGTGCCACTAGTTCCTGTATTATGGGAATAAGTAAATAACTTTTCCTTATTTACTTTCTCTACATCAGTTATGATTTTATGTACCTCTATCATATGCCCCCCCTTAATCTCCTCTTTTCCAAGCTGAAAAGTCCTAGCCTCTCTAATCTCTCCTCATATGGGACCCATTCCAAACCCCTAATCGTTTTAGTTGCCCTTCTCTGAACCTTTTCTAGTGCCAGTATATCTTTTTTGAGATTGTAGCGGGGTGGACCCCCGCTCCTGCCCTGAAGGGTTAAAAACAGTCCTGGGAGCGGGCTGTGGCTGGAGAAAGCAGCTTTTAGTCTGGGCTGATTGGGGGAAGGGGCTGTAGCTGGGGCCACACCTGAAACAGAATCAGCTGGCCCTATAAAGGTAGAGAAGCCAGGGGCAGAACAGTCTCTCTCTAGCTATAGGTGGAGATAGGCCTGGCTGCAGGGAGCTGGACACAGGGTACCTGAGTGAAGCAGGGCTGGGGAAAGGCAGAGGAGCTGGGGAGCTCCAGCCTGGAAAGCCCCAGGCTGCAGCCTAGCAGAAGGCCAACAGGTACTGGGGGTTGCAGAGGACAGCCCGAGGGTAGGGCAAGGCAGCAGGTCCAAACCCAACCTTGCCAGTGATGAGTAGGCTGCAGGGCCGGCTCTACCCATTTCGCTGCCCCAAGCACAGCGGCACGCCACGGGGGGCGCTCTGCTGCTCGCCACTCCCGTGGCTCTGGTGGACCTCCCACAAGCGTCCCTGCGGAGGGTCTGCTGGTCCCGCGGCTCAGGTGGACCTCCCGCAGGCGTGCCTGCGGATGCTCCACTGGAGCCACGGGACCGACGGACCCTCCGCAGGCACGCCTGCGGGAGGTCCACCGGAGTCTCCTGCCGCCCTCCCGGCAACCAGCAGAGCGCCCCCCGCGGCATGTCGCCCCAAGCACGTGCTTGGCGCACTGTGGCCTGGAGCCGGCCCTGGTAGGCTGATACTGCAGTCTGCCTCAGGGGCTGGACAATGACTGGCAGTAGCCGTATACTGAGGCGAGGTGGGGATACAGGATGGGGGTTTCCCAGGGTAGGGAGACCCTGAGAGAAAGGGGTTACTGCCAAGGGGCAGCACCCCATGTGAAAGGACACTGGGTCCAGGGAAGGACATGGGGGCCAGTGGACAGGTGTATCACTGGCCTGCAGAGGGCGCTCTGGAGTGCGAAAGAGAGTCTGCTCATCTACAGAGATGAGGAGACCATATCTGTACACAGTATTCAAGATGTAGGCGTACCATGGATTTATATAAGGGCAATAAGATACCCTCCGTCTTATTTTCTATCCCCTTTTTAATGATTCCTAACATCCTGTTTGCTTTTTGATCGCCACTGGACACTGCGTAGATGTCTTCAGCGAACTATCCACAATGACTCCAAGATCTTTTTCCTGATTTGTTGTAGCTAAATTAGCCACCATCATTTGTATGTATAGTTGGGGTTATTTCTTCCAATGTGCATTACTTTACATTTATCCACATTTAAATTTCATTTGCCATTTTGTTGCCCAATCACTTAGGTTTGTGAGATCATTTTGAAGTTCTTTGCAGTCTGCTTTGGTCTTAACTATCTTGAGCAGTTTAGAATCATCTGTAAACTTTGCCACCTCACTTTTTACCCCTTTCTCCAGATCATTTATGAAAAAGATGAATAGGTTTGGTCCTAGAACTGACCCTTGGGGGATTCTGAGAATTTACCATTCATTCCTACTCTTTGTTCCCTGTCTTTAACCACTTCTCAATCCATGAAAGGACCTTCCCTCTTATCCCATGACAACTTAATTTACGTAAGAGCCTTTGGTGAGGGAACTTGTCAAAGGCTTTCTGGAAATCTGAGTACACTATGTCCACTGGATCCCCTTTGTCCACATATTTGTTTGACCCCTTCAAAGAACTCTAATAGATTGAACTCCCCCCTATTATTGAGTTCTTAATTACGATTTCCCTTTACAGAAACCATGTTGACTTTTGCCCAACAATTTATGTTCTTATAGATGTCTGACAATTTTATTCTTTACTATTGTTTCGACTAATTTGCCCGGTACTGATGTTAGATTTACCGGTCTGTAATTGCCGGGATCACCTCTAGAGCCCTTTTTAAATATTGACGTTACATTAGCTATCTTCGAGTCTTTGAGTACAGAAACCGATTTAAAGGATAGGTTACAAACCATAGTTAAGTCCCGCAACTTCACATTTGAGTTCTTTTAGAACTCTTAGATGAATGCCATCTGGTCCTGGTGACTTATCAGTTAATTCCAAAATCTCCTCTAGTGACATCTCAATCTGTGACAGTTCCTCCGATTTGTCACCTACAAAAGCCGGCTCAGGTTTGGGAATCTCCCTAACATCCTTAGCTGTGAAGACTGAAGCAAAGAATCCATGTAGTTTCTCTGCAATGACTTTATCGTCCTTTTGTGTATCAATCATCCAGGGTCCTCATTGGTTGTTTAGCAGGCTTCCTGCTTCTGATGTACACCAAAAAATTTTATTACCTTTTGAGTTTTCGGCTAGCTGTTCTTCAAACTTCTCTTTGACTTTTCTTATTATATTTTTACACTTAATTAGGCAGTGTTTATGTTCCTTTCTATTTACCTCACTAGGATTTGACTTCCACTTTTTAAAAGATGACTTTTTTCATCTCACTGCTTCTTTTACAAGGTTAAGCCAAGCCACGGTGGCTCTTTTTTAGTTCTTTTACTGTGGTTTTTAATTTGGGGTATATATTGAAATTGGGCCTCTATTATGTTGTCTTTGAAAAGCGTCCATGCAGCTTGCAGGGATTTCACTTTAGTCACTGTACCTTTTAATTTCTGTTTAACTAACATCCTCATTTTTGCATAGTTCCCCTTTCTGAAATTAAATGCCATAGTGCTGGGCTGTTGAGGTGTTCTTCCCACCACAGGGATGTTAAGTGTTGTTATATTATGGTCACTATTTCCAAGTGGTCCTGTTATAGTTACCTCTTGGACCAGCTCCTGCGCTCCACTCAGGACTAAATCGAGAGTTGTTTCTCCCCCTGTGGGTTCCCGTACCAGCTGCTCCAAGAAGCAGTCATTTAAAGTATCGAGAAATTTTGTGTCTGCGTTTTGTCCTGAGGTGACATGTTCCCAGTCAATATGGGGATAACTGAACTCCCCCCTATTATTGAGTTCTTAATTTTGATAGCCTCTCTAATTTCCCTTAGCATTTCATCGTCACTATCAATGTCCTGGTCAGGTGGTCGATAATAGATCCTTACTGTTATATTCTTATTAGAGCATGGAATTACTATCCATAGAGATTCTATGGAACATGTGATTCACTTAGGATTTTCACTTCATCTGATTCTACATTTTCTTTCACATACAGTGCCACTCTCCCCCCCCCCCTCCATCCACGACCTGTTCTGTCCTTCCGATTTATTTTGTACCCTGGAATGATTGTGTCCCATTGGCTGTCCTCGGTCCACCTGGTTTCTGTGATGCCTATTATATCAATATCCTCCTTTAACATGACGCAGTCTATATTATTTAGACTTCTAGCATTTAGGGTTAATGTCTCTTTCACCTGGAAAGGAGTAACCTGAAACACCTGACCAGAGGACCAATCAGGAAACAAGACTTTTTCAAATCTGGGTGGAGGGAAGTTTGTGTCTGAGTTTTTTGTTCTTTGTCTTGTGTCTGACCCTCTCGGCTCTGAGAGTGATCTTTCTGTCTTCTGGCTTTCTAATCTTCTGTTTCCAAGTTGTAAGTACAAAGATAGGAAGATCATAGGTTTATATTGTTTTCTTTTGTATTTACATGTGTATAGTTGCTGGAATGTTTTGAATTGTATTCTTTTTGAATAAGGCTGTTTATTCATATTTCTTTTAAGCAATTGACCCTGTACTTGTCACCTTAATGAAGAGAGACCATTTTTATGTATTTTTTCTTTCTTTTTATATAAAGTTTTCTTTTTAAGACCTGTTGGAGTTTTTTCTTTAGTGGGAACTCCAGGGAATTGAGTCTGCATCTCACCAGGGAATTGGTGGGAGGAAGAAGTCAGGGGGAAAATCTCTTTGTGTTAGATTTACTAAGCCTGACTTTGCATACCCTCTGGGTGAAGAGGGAAGTACTTGTGTTTCCAGGACTGGAAACGGGGAGGGTGGAGTCCCTCTGTTTAGATTCACGGAGCTTGCTTCTGTGTATCTCTCCAGGAACTCAGGGAGGGAACACCTGGAAGGGAGAAGGGGGGGGAACAGTTTATTCCCCTTTGTTGTAAGACTCAAGGAATTTGGGTCTTGGGGTCCCCAGGGAAGGTTGTTTGGGGGACCAGAGTGCCCCAAAACACTCTAATTTTTTGGGTGGTGGCAGCTTTACCAGGTCCAAGCTGGTAACTAAGCTTGGAGGTTTTCATGCTAACACCCATATTTTGGACGCTAAGGTCCAGATCTGGGAAAAATGTTATGACAGATGCCTATTATATCAATATCCTCCTTTAACATGACGCAGTCTATATTATTTAGACTTCTAGCATTTATATACCAGCACTTTAAAAAATTGTCTCTGTTTATTTGTCTGCCCTTTTCTGATGAGTCTGATTCTTTTTTATGTGAAAGTTTCTCATCTAACCTGGCCCACACTTTATCCTCTTCCATCCTCTCCTCCTGACTAAAACCTAGAGAATCTCTATCAATAGACTCTCCTCTAAGAGAAGTCTCTGTCCGATCCATGTGCTCCTCTGCAGCAGTTGTTTTCCCCCCATCTCTTAATTTAAAAGCTGCTCTACAACCTTTTTAATGTTAAGTGCCAGCAGTCTGGTTCCATTTTGGTTTAGGTGGAGCCCATCTCTCCTATATAGGCTCCCTCTATCCCAAAAGTTTCCCCGTTTCCTAATGAATCTAAACCCCTTCTCTCAACACCATCATCTCATCCATGCATTGAAAATCTGAAGCTCTGCCTGTCTACCTGACCCTGCGCATAGAACTGGGAGCATTTCTGAGAATGCCACCATAGAGGTCCTGGATTCAGTCTCTTCCCCAGCAGCCTAAATTTGGCCTCCAGGATGTCTCTCCTACCCTTTCCTATGTCATTGGTACCTACATGTACCATGACTACCAGCTCCTCCCCAGCACTACACAAAAGTCTATCTAGATGCCTCGAGAGATGCCAGTTCGCCTTGACATCAAGGGTTGAGAGGAAAGAGTGGGAAGAGAGACAAATCCAAACACTATTTCCCCTAGTTAGGCAGTCCTACCACGATAACTTTATATAGGCTTATTTTCTGACTATATTATACCATCCTAATTTAGTATCTTCATGTTAGCAGTCAATGTTTTTACATAGCCACACATTTACATCAAAGTAAATGTATCAATCTACTGGGGGATAGCATGGGCTGTCAAAGAAACATACAAATACTTCAGAAGCACACAACAACTAAACTTAAATTCATGTTATAAAATATTATTATTATTAATTAGTTGTATTGCAATAGCACTGAGGAGGCTCTGTCATGGACCAGGACCCCCATTGTGTTAGGTGCTCTATAAACCCACAACAAAAATGAAGTTCCCTGCTCTAAAGAGCTTACAATCTTGACTTTTTAACATATATAGAAGACATTTTGAAAGCTGCATGTTGTAAGGAAAGCTCCTTGATTCGGCAAAGGACAACTGAGTTTGAGGGCAATTCTTGGTCATATGTAAACGTTGGGCTATTTTCTGCCACTAGATGGAGCCATAATTCCTGTGTACTACTTTCGAACTGTCCTGATCAAGAAGTCCTGTATTAAAATCGCTAGACTATATGCCTTTTTTTGGAAAACAGTTGTCACCTCACTCACCCTATTGAAAGTTTTTTTGGTGCAATATTAGTGACTTTTCTTGTGATGCGCTTATCATTTCACTGGCAGTCCATTTCACAAATGAAAAATTCAATTTAGTGCAATCCTGCAACATGTTAAGTAGTCTCACAGCACCCACTGGCTTTGGTGGGAGTCGAGGGAGCTGACTATCTTACAGCCGTGCTCTGACACTTCCATGTCGTTTTCCTTTTTTTTTAAAGCAACTAAGTACAAGTATATAACATGGATAACCCCTTTTGCTGTGCCCTCCCAAAAAGAAAGCTATTATTCATTAACCAGATTGTCAAATGGTGTAAATCAGTTTTGGTTTCAGTGACTTTAACAGAGCTATACAGATTTACACCAGATGAGAGCCTGACCCAAAGTCACAGAATTATTAAGGGCTGGAAACTGGACTGAGAAACAAAAAGTTAACTTTGCATCTTGCCTAGTTTCCATCTACTGCTGCTGAGAATCCATCTGAAGTTGTGTTGTAAGGTTCTGCTTCCATGGGAGTTTTGGTATGCTGACACTGGATTAGGCCCTTAGCAATTTAATTTTTGGGCAGATTCTGCTAACCTTATGTATGATTAATACCTTACTTGATTTCAATAAAGCTACTTATAGAGCAAGGCGCTACTCAATGTGAGTAAAGATGTCAGCATCTGGTCTTCATGTTTTACATGGGGCTGATGTTGGAGAGGAACTTTAATTCTTCCTCCCAATCTTGAGCTGCACCTATTTAACTTCCTATGTTTGCTAGTCATGAAACTGTTTAATACAGAGGTGGGCAAACTACGGCCACATCCAGGCCATGTGACCTTTCTGTCCGACCCCTTAGCCCCTGGCCCAGGAGGGTAGCCCCTGCCCCTCCCTCACAACCTCAGTTCACTGTGCCACGGATGCAATGCTCTGGGAAGCAGGATTGTGAGCTCCTGGGGCAGTGCAGCTCCAGAGCCCAGCCTGACCCGGTGCTCTGTGCTGCACAGTAGGTGGCGCGGCTGCCTGTCATGGTGCAGCCATGCCACCAGGCACCAGTGCTCCGGGCAGTGCGGTAAGGGGGCAGGGAAAGGGGTAGGGGGTAGGATAGAGGGTAGGGGAGTTTGGGGAGTGGTCAGGGGCCACGGGTGGTCAGAGGGTGGGGAACAAGGGGGTTAAATGGGGCTGGGGGTTCCGGGGCAGGCAGGGAGAAGGGGTAGTTGGATGGGGCAGGGATCCCTGTGGGGTGCAGTCAGAAAGGAGAGGAGGGGTTGGATGGGGCAGCAGGGGGCAGTCAGGGGTGGGAGTTAGGGGGGCAGTTAGGGGACAGGGAGATGCTGTGTATGGGGCAGGGGTCCTGGGGGGGGCTGTCAGGGGGTGAGAAGTGTGTGGGGGGGTCAGATAGGGGGCAGGGGAAGCAGGCTGGTAGGGGAGGCTGTGCCTCCCCTAACTGGCACTCCATACAATTTCTGAAACCCAATGTGGTCCTCAGGCCAAAAAGTTTGCCCACCCTAGGGTGACCAGATGTCCTGATTTTATAGGGACAGTCCCGATTCTTGGGTTTTTTTTTTTCTTATGGGCTCCTATTACTCCTCACCCCTTGTCCTGATTTTTCACACTTGCTGTCTGGTCACCCTAGCCAGCCCCTGATTTAATACATTATGTGAAGCCCAGGGGAAAAAAAAAGCTATCAAACTGAGCATGAAGTTTTTTTTTATTGACGTCCAAGTGATTTAGCTTTTTCCAACACTAAAGAAGATGAACTCTTACAACTGATTTTATTTTTTTTACCTAGTTATAAATATCACCCTATCACCATAATTCTATGTACTTAACCTTCCAAAAAATTATCTAAAACATCGCTGAAAATTTTTTAGAACACTTATAAACAAATTTAATGTATCTACTGTACTTTAACATTGAAACTTAATTTCCATTATAACAATGATTCTCTTTGTTCTTTTCATTGTTAGCTTTACAATAATAGTCATGGTAGTATCTCCCTCTAGTGGGCTGCTAAGAAGTTATACCAATACTGCTATCTATATTTTGACACACTTCCACCATACGAGGAACATACTTTAGGATGTTACTCAGATCATCGGTGCTTTGGTATATTAGCAATAATGGTAGCTCAGAGTTTCCAAACTAATAAACATAACATGGAGTAAAAGACTGAGCTTTCTTTATGAACCCTGATGTTACCATACACTAGTGTTCTAGACCAGTGGTTCTCAAAGCCAGTCCACGGCTTGTTCAGGGAAAGCCCCTGGCAGTCTGGGCTGGTTTGTTTACCTGCCACTGAGGAAAGGGGGCTGCAGGAAGGGCAGGCAGCACATCCCTCAGTCCGCGTTGCTTCCTGCAGCCCCCATTGGCCTGGAGCGGCGAACCACGGCCGTGGGAGCCATGATCGGCCGAACCTGCGGACACGGCAGGTAAACAAACCGGCCTGGCCTGCCAGGGGCTTTCCCCGAACAAGTGGTGGACTGGCTTTGAGAATCACTAGTCTAGACTCATACTGCTGAATCTTGTGTTCTGAAACAAATATCAATATTTTTATTAGAAGCAAAAGTTCTCCTATATCTTTACTAGCCAATGACACTGTGTTTTGCTGGATATTAGGTTAAAAAAAGGAAACAATTTTTTATGCCTAATAACAAGCAATGAGTGTTATTACTTTGATCATCAACCTCTGTGTGGGCTTAGCAACACTGTGAACTTCTCCTAATGTTAAAATAAATAGGTATATCTCTGTTAATTTTATTTATCTCCTAGAACTGGAAGGGACCTTGAAAGGTCATCAAGTCCAGCCCCCTGCCTTCACTAGCAGGACCAAGTACTGATTTTGCCCCAGATCCCTAAATGGCTCCCTCAAAGATGGAGCTCATAACCCTGGGTTTAGCAGGCCAGTGCTCAAACCACTGAGTTACCCTGTCCCCACGGCAAACCCTAAAGACAGCATTCAGTTATGCTGTGCCATGTATAGTTTTAGATTTTCAGGAACTGTAGTCTCTTCCAACTACTTTGTACCTCTGCTTATTTCTATGCAGAAACTTTGTCCTAGATGTCTTCTTTTTCTTCTTCCTCATTTTCATCTTTACCAGGAGCATAGGAAGCAATAAACATTTTGAAGGGCTAGCATGGAAGGTAATGACAGCGATATGAAAGAAGTTCAGATATTGCAGCCCTTCAGAGCAGGCAGGTTCCTGACTCTATGGGGGCAATCCCCACAGTTCTATTCATTCTGATTGACAGGGCTTTTTAATTTTTACTTAAATTGCTACAGGAATTTGTTCCAGGTTGCTGTTTTGGGGACCCATTTCATTTAATTTTCTTTCATGGGCTTATAGTAAAAAAGATTTTTACTTTTTTATGCAAAGAACCAAAACAAAACAAAACAAAAATTAGAGGAAGTAACTGACCATCCACACCATATGAAAACTTGCAGAAAAATGAAGATAGGAGCGGACATCATGGCAGAGGCACGACTCGTTGTGCATATAGGCTGATCCTATTAACAACAGGCAAAGTAGCAAGTAGAGGAAAGGAAAGAAAACACAGGAAAAAAAGACATACAAGATGAGATTTCATGCAGTTTGCTGGCAGTTAGCAGAGTTAATGTGAAAGCATCCACTCAAGAGCAAGAGAATCATAGTGAATACTGCAAATAAACTTAACCAAAATAGTCCACTGTTACAGAGAACACATGATTTACACATCAATTAGCACATCAAGCTAGTGAGCAAGAGTTGTACTTTCACACACAATAACACCTGGACTGACATCTGTTGGAAAAGTTTATATGTTTCTGACTGTTTTTCAGTCTCTGTGGAAGCCAATTTTTTTTGCAATTGCTGATCAAAAAGAAAGGTGGTTTTTTTTTAACATAATACTTTGTTTGTAAACACAAGAGGGTTTGAAAGAAAATGCATTCACTCCCAAGGCTTAGGCTTGCGTAAGCATCATGAACATCTGAGACATTATGTCTCCTTGGATTTAGCTATATCAACACTCAGCACATTATAACAATAGGATCAAACAGTGATGCTGGCAACTGCTTTTACATAACCATTTGTCTGGTCCTCTTGGTTGAAAATAACCCCTCTAGATATCTGGCTACTAACTAAGGGAAGGACAGGTTTAGGAATGTAGACAGATATTCAACGTGAAACAATGAATAGTTCTTAAAAAAGTAAAAATTTAATATTAAATTGCCTTCTGAAACCCTTCATAGCTATTAACTCATTTGGTGTAAAAACAGCTTCTAAAAAAATTACATCTACAGTTTTGGGGTCAAATGCTTCAAAATGCCAAGTACCCTCAATACCCACTGTCTTCCCTGAAGGCTAGAGAGCTCTCTTCACCTTGCATGATTGGGCCCTGAGAGAAGACAGCATTATAGATAAGGAGTAACCACTGAGATTTGCATTTTTAGATAACACACAGTTCAACAATCTATCAGTTAAGATTTGACATAACATTTTGGATTGCTTTTCTCTATTTCATACAATATTTAAAAATGAAAGTGAAAAGGCTAACAAATTATCCCTCAATTTTTTCTTCCCTGAAGAACGGATTTGTATTCCTAAGAGGCATGACATCCTGAAATAGAATGTTTTAAGGTCCAGATTTTTAAAGGCATTTAGGTGCTTAGCTGCCTTTAAAAATCTGGCCCTGTGTATCTTTTCAGTATTCAGAAATACAAATGAACAAAGCTTATAGATTAGAGAAATAACCAGGATAACCATCTGAGTGCTTCTCAGAGCCATGGGGGAATTGTCTTTGGCACCATCATGTGCAGAGCACTAGATTTCTTGACTTACTACTATTGCCAGGAATCATGTGTGAAAGTGCAGTGTTTACGAGAAAGGCAGATAAGAAAGCAGCTGTTAATTTTCTGTTAATCATGGAACATTTGAAATAAAGTGACTATGGTTCAGAGCGAAGAGTATGTTTAATGAGAGATAGGTTACATAATCAGATGTCAGGTACACTAGAACACAGGTTTTATTGTTGTTCTGAAACATCTCCTATAACTGCTTTTACATGGAAAGACACTATCTCAGAATCTTAATGACTTAAGAGTTCAACCTTACCCCCTTATCGTTATCAAAGCAGACATCAGGCCCCTTTCTGTATCTGGGCTGCTTCACCATTTCACAAGGATTTGGCCCTTCATCTGATCTTTGGCTAAGGAATGTAACATTCTTTTCCTGCGTACAACACATTAGCAGCAGCAGCAACATTTTGTTTTTATTTTTACTATCACAAGAAGTTAAAGTAGTGTCAAATACTTATGACCTCCTCCATGACACATGCTTTGCCAGCTATGGCTTTGTGATGATGTTGGTTGCATCACATTAACCGCCCACTGTTAGTGTTCCCTATTAAAGAAAATGGAATTAATAGAAACCAAATGTGCTTTATTTTGACTTGAGCAAGACTTTTGATACTGTCTCACATGACCTTCTCATAAACAAACTAGGGAAATGCAACTTAGATGGAGCTACTATAAGGTGGGTGCAAAACTGGCTAGAAAACCATTCCCAGAGAGTAGATATCAGTGACTCACAGTCAAGGGCATAGCGATTGGGGCCCCACCGGGATCAGTTCTGGGTCTGGTTCTGTTCAATATTTTCATCAATAATTTAGATAATGGCACAGAGAGTACAGTTATAAAGTTTGTGGATGATACCAAGCTGGGAGGGATTGCAAGGAGGATTAGATTAAAATTCAAAATGAGCTGGACAAACTGGAGAAATGATCTGAAGTAAATAGGATGAAATTCAATAAGGACAAATGCAAAGTACTCCACTTAGGAAGGAACAATGAAGTTGCATACATTCAAAATGGGAAATTACTACCTAGGAAAGAGTACTGTGGAATGGGATCTGGGGGTCAGAGTGGATCACAAGGTAAATATGAGTGAACAGTGTAACACTGCTGCAAGAAAGAAAGAAAGATCATTCGTGGATGTATTAGCAGAAGTGTTGTTAAGCAAGACACAAGAAGGAATTATTACACTTTATTCTGTACTGATTAGGCCTCATCTGGTGTATTGTGTCCAGTTCTGGGTGCCACATTTCAAAAAAGATGTGGACAAACTGGAGAAAGTCCTGAGAAGAACAAAAAAAAAAAACGATTAAAGGTCTAGAAAATATGACCTCTGAGGGAAGATTGAAAAAATTGGCTTTGCTTAGTCTGGAGAAGAGAAGACCGTAAGAGGACATGATAACAATTTTCAAGTAAATAAAAGGTTGTTATAAGGAGGAGGGAGAAAATAGGACAAGAAGCAATGGGTTTAAATTGCAGCAAAGGAGGTTTAGGTTGGACATTAGGAAAAACGTCCTAACTGTCGGAGTGTTTAAGCACTGGAATAAATTCCCTCAGGAGGTTGTGGAATCTCCATTATTAGAGATTTTTAAGAGCAGGTTAGCCAAACACCTGTCAGGGATGGTCTAGATAATACTTAGTCCTGCCATGAGTGCATGGGACTGGATTTTATGGTCTCTTCCAGTCCTACGATTCTATGACTTATAGGATAATCTTCCAGTGCTCCTAAACAAGATAATAAAGATACACACTGCAAGACTGTATATGGGAAAAACAGTTAATCTAAAACCAGAATGCTTTACTACAATGATAGGAGGGGTTCTCCATCACTATAGTTAATCCTTCTCTCCAAAAGGCGGTAGCTAGGTCAACAGAAGAATTCTTGTCTATGCAGTGGCTTAGGTTGGCTTAACTATGACTCAGAGGTGTTGATTTTCAGATCCTTGAGAGATGTAGCTACAGCAATTCAGTGTAGACCAGCCCACAATAAGGGACAAATATTTTCTTTGGGTTTCAGCTTTAGAGTGCAAAGGGAAACAGATGAAATGGCATACTCGGGGTCACTAGTCAGATCAATGGCAGAAAAAGGAATAGGACCCAGGTCTCCTGAAATCTGGGTAGTGCCCCATCCACTGAGTTATTCTGCTTCATACAGATTGGGACAATTCTATGCCCTGATGCAAGCCCCCTAGATACACCATGGAACTGGATCTTGAGGTTAATATTTCACTTTTGCAACTGTCCCAATGCAAGACAAGGCACAATCCAGTTTACTGTATCAAGGATGCAAGATGGCATGGGATTTGGTCCTAAGCCTAAAATGTTAGAAAATAAATAAATGAAAAGACAACATACGGTCAATTTCTTCCCTAATTTACATCTTATCAGTATCCATCCACCCACTGATGCCAGGGTGGTTTATATGTGATGAGATTTATGTTGTGGGAGAAAAAAGAGTGAGAAACAGGTTTGCTGGGTGGTTCCGGGAACGCGAGAGCAAACTGCGGCGAAGCTGGTCTCCTTTCCCGGTTTGCTCTCGCGTTCCCCGAACAAGCAGGTCTCCTTCCCTGCGGTTTGCAGAGTGGTTCGGGGAACGCGAGAGCAAACCGCGGCGAAGCTGGTCTCCTTCCCTGGTTTGCTCTCGCGTTCCCCGAACAAGCAGGTCTCCTTCCCTGCGGTTTGCAGGGTGGTTCTGGGAGCGCGAGAGCAAACCGCGGCGAAGCTGGTCTCCTTTCCCGGTTTGCTCTCGCGTTCCCCGAACAAGCAGGTCTCCTTCCCTGCGGTTTGCAGAGTGGTTCGGGGAACGCGAGAGCAAACTGCGGCGAAGCTGGTCTCCTTCCCTGGTTTGCTCTCGCGTTTCCCGAACAAGCAGGTCTCCTTCCCTGCGGTTTGCAGGGTGGTTCTGGGAACGCGAGAGCAAACCGCGGCGAAGCTGGTCTCCTTTCCCGGTTTGCTCTCGCGTTCCCCGAACAAGCAGGTCTCCTTCCCTGCGGTTTGCAGAGTGGTTCGGGGAACGCGAGAGCAAACCGCGGGGAAGCTGGTCTCCTTCCCCGGTTTGCTCTCGCGTTCTCCGAACCCCCCTTGAAGCCGCCCAACAACGCTGCAGTGTGGCCACATCTAACACCACTTGCAGCGCTGGTTGCTGTAAGTGTGGCCACTCTGCAGCGCTGGCCCTATACAGCTGTACTAATACAGCTGTAACAACCAGCGCTGCAAAATTGTAGATGTAGACATGGCCTTAGAATGGCCACAGACCCCAGAGCACCCAATACACGTGAATAGGGGCTTTTCACTTCTTACTCTCTCCCCACGGTGAGGGGAGGGAAACTAGCAAGTGATTCATGCTTAATGGTCTTCAGCACCTCAGGTAGCATGTAACTGTTAAGCTCTGGCCTCTCCCCTTCTATTTCTTCAGGTCAGTCACCAAGCTGTGTGACAAACTGAGGGGCTTGGGATGCACCTTCTGGTTCTCTGAAGAAAGGCCTGCTACCTGCAAGTTGCACCAATTGCAGGATACTATGACAACATGCCATTATACACTTCACTGATGGCTGCCCCAACCGATGGACAAGTCATTCCAGTGCACGGGCTTCAGAAGATTTTGCCTGGTAACACAGTCTGGGAACAGGTATTAGGATCAGCATATGAACTATATGCACAAAGAAATTCTTAACACTTTGAAACCATTCCTGTTTAGTCTATGCTATGTTTGTTGTATACAAAATGTATCTGATAATCATCTGCTGACTCAGATACTACAGTGATGTGTGTCACAGAAGCGTATATAAATAGGCCATATTTCTCCAAATCCTGTTCTAATATTTGGTCAACATACATTAGTTTATGCCACTAGAAGTTCTGACTTTAAAGGATACCCGGCTTTTCTGCTTGCAACAATGGCTTTGGGTCACAGGAGCGGCACATCCGTTGGCTGTCACTAATTATAAATACTAGATTGGTGTGTGAAAGCTTTTCTGCATGATAAAGTCTGAAAAAGAAACACAACTCTAGTTAAAAAAAGCAAACAATATATCTTCAGGGGCTTGTCACATTAACTAAATAGATCACAGGTAACACAACTTTATAGATTGAACTAGACTGCTATACAAGGGACAGCCGGTCTTTTTTAAGAATAGCAAGGACCAGTCAAGGGGAAATTTTGTAATCTTTATTGACAGGAGTGTTGTTCTACATTAGAGCAGATGCTGTGATTAAAAAATGGAAAAAGGGCACAGGGTGACCTTATACCACTAAGCAGCAAGTTGCATGCTGCTAAATCAGTAACTCCACTAAGAAGTGAAACCTACAGTTCAGCTACAATTTCTCTACTGCCAATGTGGCATGAAAAGAAAAGCCACTCTAAACAGGAGAGGAAATGAGGGTTTAATATGAGTAGTGAGAATACGGACATCTTTAGAAATCCAAATGAACCTTTTCAGTTAGAATATAAAGTATTTGAGAAACACTGTGTCAAACAGAGATGTGATATACTATAGTTAAGAGAATTTATGCACTTCCTTGGCTTATTTTCAGGCGTTTATACTGTATACTTAGACAGCTAGATGGATGGCTAGATAGATGTAAATAAGCATCCAAGTGAGCTGAGAAATAATGTAAAATTCAGCAACAAAGAGAATATTTTCTAATTGCTGAAGAAAAGCTTTTATGTTGGTCTGAATTTAGAGAGCTATTTATGTGTAACTGGCTTCCTGACACACTTGCGCACATCTAACAAAAACAGGCAAAATGTATCCTTTAATGTAAGTGGACAAAACTTCATTGACCTCAGTGAATTTTATCCCAATGGCTAAATTTGACCCAACAACTCCTTCAGGTCATCTGTAATTTTACAAATGACTCATTCACACTAGTTGGCCATTTTAGGGGCCCAAACATCTCTTCTGAATACATTAGTGAAAGAGAATCTCTGAAGATGGCTCTGTTTCTGTCCATAGCAGCACGATTCTACCCTTTATGGAATTCAGTATTTGACCCTGTGTTGTGATTGTGTCCAATTCCTTGTTTGTACGTTGCTGGACTGAAATACCCTATGAAACATTTTCCAGGTGTTCTTCAAGGCTTGGCTGTTTATAGCGGTTCTATTGTCTCCAACACTTTTAGAAATTGCTAACAACTGTCAGCCCTTGTTTCTGTAGGCTATGGCATGAGGCATAGAATTGTGTGTAAGGTTATTACGCTCCAGGGGAAGGGTGAGCAGAGACCACATGTGGGCAAATATAAAGGGAAGCAGTAAGCATAAAAACATGCTTACTTTTTGGCATGGAGTGGAGGAACCAAGGCTTGAGACACTTGCACATCCACTCCAGTATTCTCAAGAGTGCCAGATTAAAAAAAAACAAAACTACAGAACAAACCAGCATGGAGGAGACAAGGATTTAAATACAATTCTCATCATGCTAATGAGGTGCTCAGCTCTGTGTTTCCCACTCTGACTTCTCTCTCTTGCTATTGCACAGCCAGAAACGTTCTCTTTAATAAAGGTAATGCGGGTGATCATTTCTTACCTTGTACACTTACATCACTTGTGCCATATTTGTGCTGTGCTATAACACATCCTAAATGTCCTCTCTTTTATCCATTTGTAGCTTTATGTTTCTTTAAGGATTTTAAACTGAATTATCACAAATCTGTCTACACAGAGGTCTTCAAATGTCTCCTTTTTTTGAATATGTTAATTCTATGGTAAGTTTTATAATCTTTCACTTACGAAAATCTGTCTATCTAATAACAAGATAGAAGAAATTTTCAAGTCTCCCAAAACAATATTGAGATTGTAACACCTTTAATGAAAGCAGCAGCAGCGCTATTGGACAACTCAAAGCAAAATATGAAGAAGGTGATCAACACTTTAACATTATCTGCATTTAAACTGATAATGGAATGCAGAAACCCCCCCCTCAGTTCTGAATATCTTTGATAGAACTCAAGAATTTCAATTAATAAATTAGAAAAAAATACAGTGAAAAAAATTAGGATTAAAATGTATTAAACACCAATTATCCTATTAAAAGATATATGGAGACAGTCCCAAAAACAGAAAAACACAACTTAGGGTAAAATGATTCTGTGCACTATTATTACTGTTTGAATACATACATACATATACATTCTGTCATGTATGTACTACACTACATACATGTATGCATATCTTTATCTTTCTTACATACATGTGATAAGGTTATGACACAGTATAGTTTATCCTTCAGACAGTAATGTAATTACCTCCTTCTAAGATTAATATGCACAAAAAAGGCTCCTCTTTACATTTTGTATTCAAAGTTGAAAATTTACCTGGAACAGTTTATACAGTCTACAATCCCACCAAAGGATTTATCATCATTTTCAAAGAAATACTGAGTTTGTTCAGTAATGCAGCTCTGTTTGGATAGGATAGTAGCGTAATCGTCATCATCTGATTCCGCTGAGGAGAAAGAAAAAACAGAAACACTTTCAACTCATATAGTGGAGTGAGCGGAATTTGGGTGGTACCTTGATTCTTATCTTCTAGTTCATTCAAAGTTGACCCTTTAACAAACCTGAGTCTTGCCTTACCTGCCTCGAGGAAACGTGGAAAAGTCAGACCCAAAAACAGCTGTTGCAAGATAGACCTGAGCACAGAAAAATAGTTTTGTAATGAAATAGTTATTTACCTCTCCTTTAAACATAACTTTGCTAATATGGGAGCCCTGATTGTTTACAGGAGACCCTAAATACCACTGGGATAAAAATAATGGTTAATAACAACAGCAACAACATAGCTTAATTGCACTTACACCAATGAATATGAATGTGTTTCTTTAATATCTTACATTTTGTCAGTCACCCTCTTCTTCCCCTTCAGCTACTGTCCCACATTATCTTTTTATTTGACAATCAATATTCAGTGCCCCTTTAACTCATAATTCAGCTAGCAGAGATGCTGAAGAGCAGTTTAATTGTCATCCCTTAAGATCTCCGCAGAATTTTAAACAGGAATCCTGAGATATCTCTCACATTTCAACTAACTAGGATGCCTTAAATGACAATAGTTATACATAGCTCTAAGGGGCTTCTGGTATTTTCCACTGATTAAGCCTCACAACCCTCCTGTGAGGCAGATAAATGCTGGAGTATTCTAACCATTTCATATAAAAGTCATCTCTGTGATGGCAACTTGTATTTCTATCTCCACTTCTGCATTTCAGCCTATCCCTGTCATTTCTTCCTCAATGCTGTGAAAAAATTAAGGTTAACTCAGATAATGCTAAGCTCCTATTTTTCTGCATTCATACCCACATCACTCCTATTTCAATTATTGGAACCTCCTCCTCTGGTTCGTCTGTCATCCACAATGCCCTACCCCTGCTAGGGTAACCACTATAATTAAATTCCTTCCCTCATCACTCCCTCTCTTTGATTCCCTCCCCCAGCTCCTTCTTCATTAACATTAAACTTCTTGTCCTCACCTTCCAGGCCTTACTTCTGCCATCAGATCTGTCCTAGTCTATTATTGTGGCACCCTACTCCCTCATATATTCTACTACTCATAAATGCCAGTCTTGATGAACCTTCAAACTGCTTCCTCCATAGCCTCATATATTTGTTAAGAAAATATATATCCCAGTTATTTCTGTGGCTAGCGCTTTGCAATACGGCATCAAACATTGGGTTTGTTTACATAACATCCAGACTGGGATTACTGCATGGGCCACCTGCTTGTCTGTAGGGATGACGAGAAACCTCATGTCATTCAACAGTGACTCCACTGGCTGACCCAGAAGGAAGTCCTCATCAAGCCCTTTTTAGCTTGAAAGAAAGTGATCACAGAATTCACTGAGGATGAGAGAGAGAGAGAGGAAGCCTGAAAAAATGGGGAAGAGCCTCAAAGTTCCCAGAGTGCAGAGAACAGAAGATATTTACTTAACTGATGCTTCATGCTCCCCAAATAAGCTTTGAAAATTGTCACTCACTATCCTATTCCAAATTTTTGCCCGAAACATAACAGTTATCCTTAACCCAGCTTCTCCTATTTCTCTCCATTTGCTTTCACTAGCTGTCTTGCTGAAATGCACTCTGATCAGCCCTTTCTATTCCACTTCCCTAATGGCCTCTCAGCCTGCTTGTGGCCTAGATTCCATTTCAAAAATTTCCAATGAAAGCACTTTCTTGTGGCGCTTTCAAATGAAACTCTGTGGAAAACAAGACCCAAGTCTAAATTGAGTCCAGACCTCTGAGTTTGATTTGAACACTGATAACCCAAATTTCTCTGTTTGAGCAGAGCTTAAGTTTCATCCCTGGATCATTTCCCGTCTCTGGTTTTTGAGGTTAATTTTTGTTCCAGAAAACAAAGATCTTAACTGCTCCTGTTAACTAAATGTAAACAATAATAAAAACAAGTATCTAAAGTCTGCACAGTGCCATCTGTGCGATAACTGCTCTCTCTATATTTATTCAGCTGTGATATATTGTAATGCTTACCTCCAAATAGTGTAAATTACCTATTATTGTGCCATAGAATATGCACCACAAAACTTTTTCATGAAGGACAGATAATCTCATAGCGTAAAATTCACACCAGTGCAGAAAGCCTGATGCCGACCATACCACTTAAGTCCCAATTAAATTTTTGCCACATGGTTTTGGTATCGCCGGGGTGCTTAATCTGTACCGGGCTGAATTTCTTTATATATGCATTATGAAACTAGCAAAAAATTGTTTGTGGCTATTGCTAATTACTGCACAAATTTAATTCCAAAATGAGACAAGACTGTGGTGTGGAGTTTTAGATCAGTTTCTATATTTATTCGGTATTGTGTTTAGCTAAATATAGTAACCACTAAAACAGTTAAGAGGTGAAATCCTGACTTCGCTGAAGTCAATCCCAAAATTCTCACTGAGTTCAAGAGAACCAGGATTTCATCCAGTAGTTCTAAAAGTTAAAATTGACTGCCATTCCCTCTTCCCTGTTCTATGATAGTCTCCAAGGTATATGTTGCTGGAACATTACCCAACGTTCCTTTTGTTCTTGCAGAGGAAGTATAGTTTTGTTTTTTAAATTGAGGAAAGGAAAAAAAATGGAAACAAGCTGTTACACTATATTGTTTTACGTGTGGCTTCTTCCTTGAAACAGTATCACTAGTTGATAGTATCTTCGATAAAAAAGAAAATGAACAAAACCAATTGACTCTTTCAATGAGCAACTTTCAGTGACTTACGTTACCAAACAATGCATTTTAATGGCATCTGGTGCTCTGAAATAGGACTTGCTTATGTTTTCCAATAGATGCCCTTATGTGCTTAACAAAATGATTCAGACACACCTCAAAAACTGACTCTTTCTCAACCTACTTGTTTAATCATGCACTTGAAAAAAAACAATCTAGTGTACTGAATTACAAATTGAACAAGCCCATCTGAAAGCTGCATGGCAGCATCCTAGATTAAAGATGGCTCAACCCAAACCAACTCCTGCACCTATGCAGTTTGTTTTTTTTTAATATGGAGATATACCTATCTCATAGAACTGGAAGGGACTTTGAAAGTTCATCAAGTCCAGCCCTCCTTCACAGCAGGACCAAGTACTGTGCCTGACAGATCTTTGCCCCAGATGACCCTGTCAAGAATTGAACTTACAACCCTGTGATTTAGCAGGCCAATGCACAAGCCACTGAGCTATCCCTCCCACCCTTAGCTTGACAACAGAGAATTACAAAGTCTGGGAAGTCTCATTTTGCTTTAAGATCAATAAAATGAAGCTTTCAAGGAATCTGAGGAGGTTACTAAAAATGTTCATTGTATGAGGCTGCAGAAGTAGTACCAGCCCTTAAGACTCCAGAATAGCTCCTAAGAATTCAAAAGTCTGTTATTATCATACATAGCCACTATAGAAAGAAGAAACTAATTGTTACCAAATCCATTTTCTTTTTGCTGAATTGTTAATTATGACTTTGGTATAAACATTACCAGAATATTTGAACTTACCAGGCGGCTGCAGAGGCCCACCATCCGACATGCAAAATATCTGCTACTGTAGGCTACAAAATGAAGTACAAAGATTGCACCATTAGTACAAGCATCTGCACATAGGTAAGGGGAATGCTGATTACTTGGCGAGGGGATACTGACCACGTATACAGAACGAAGACCAGCTCCTTGCTTTGGTTCTTCTTCGGGATCACACACAGACTGATAGTCATAAGACTTGTTAAAGGCATATAAGGACATGTTAATGAGATTTCGCATCAGGTCAGGGTCAATCTCACCAAAGAATCGTCCAATCTGGTGCAGAAAATTGTAAAAAAGATGAGTTTAAACACTTCTAAACTGACGTCACATGATAAATAATATACATATAATTTATATATACTGAACAATGCTGCTGAATTAAAAGAAGGTATAAATCCTACCATTTTTACTACGGGATATATGGTGATAAATTACAAAAGTCCTTCATTTTATGTTAATTTTGCATTTACTTTACATTCTATAAAATATTAAATTGTTTTCCAGACCTCCTCAGGCAAAACTCTAAATGACTTCAGGGGAAGTTTGGCCTGATTTACAGCTAAATGATGTGGTTCATTGTTATTATTATAAATAATACAAAACCCATAAGAGACTTATTTTTCACAGGGGCATCAACCTATTTCCATATCTACTCTGAGTTTTTAGGTTTTTCTCCCTATGAACAAATGACTGCACGTGCAATATTTTAGGTGCAAATTCCAAGGCCATTTTTGAATATTCAACTCTTGATGTGATTAGACGGTAGTTTGCATTTCCCCCTAATGTTTGTACTCATTCCATCAACAGTTACCCAAATCTGTTCACATGCTATCTCAGTAACTCCTATATAGTGCTTACCTCTTTTTTTCTAGGTGGAAAAAAGCAGAACCAACCAAAAGATGCTTCTGTGGCATATTTACCATATAATTCTTGAATTCTGCCTTGAGGAAAAGTAGGCTGCTGCACCCCACCACAGGGGGAGCCACCATCTTCTCCAGAGATCAACATTTCCCATGCTCTGGCTTTCCAGCTGAACTGGGATCTTACCTTCCATTATGTAACTGACTATAGTTGTGTCTCATCAAACAACATTTATTGCACTGCAACGTTGCACTGTGATGTCACAACACCAAGACATGATGATGGTGACAATAATATGTTGCAGTCTCATGAAATAGATTCTTTATGCAATAATTCTTCAGTGTAACAATTAGATTTGATAGAAAAAAAATTCATAGGAACTCTTTTTTTGATGAAAAATGGCTTTTTGAGTAAATGGACACTTTCCACAACTGAAAACCAAAATATTTTTGTTTTTTTTGACAGAAGCTCTAAAAAGTACTGGAAAAAAATTATTTTTTTTCATAGAAAAATATGTAACATCTTCATGTTCTCATACATTAACACAGAATAATTCTGTGCTCCAGGCACTTACACTATGTTATCTCTGTGTTTCAAGCAGTCTGTCTCAGGGAAACAATGCAAATTCTTCATCCCATTTCTTATTCACTCCCTTAAATCACTATAACCAGGGCCACATTAGCACAGGCCCAGACACGTCAAGTCACTAGTAAGACAGTGATAAAAGCTAGCAAATTATATTAAATTTGAGATTTGGCAAATTTTCTTTGTGGTTTGGACATGAGTCTGTGATTCATCACCCCAGACTCTGATAACCATGATTCAAATAAACGAAATGAGGTAAATGAACAGCCACACTCTGTCTTTGTACAGTGAACTTAGGTTAACAGGTCATTTTTAATTATAAAACTCTCTGTCTTAATGGAGAAGTAAGTCAATCTCATGTTTAACTGCATGAATTTAAAAACACATATACCTGTTGGGTATATTCATCCTGATTTGACATCAAAAGAAATCCACCGTCATCAAGAACAACACAATCCAGGTGCTATTACAAGGGAGGAAAAGAAAGTATCTTTTTGAGGAAAGATACAGAAAACGGTTCTCTTTCCAAGCAGCCAGACACAACAATCCCTGAGAAAAGGCTGATGTTCAGCATTTCAGATATATCTTAAAATCAATGTGGCCTGGACTGGAATGTCCCTTTTCAAAAGAAATCAGCTTCGCAAGAAAGAATCTGCATATTTAACCTAGTTTCCAAAGACCTAGAGGTTTCATGTAAAACTTTAGTATTTGGAGAACTTCACACTCATTGTTCCCTTGCTCTAGTAACTATTGTTTCATCCCTTAACACCTGGCAAGCTGTTTTCTGATTTAATCTCTGTTATTCAGAAAGTATAAGTAGGGGAGACTATGTTCAGGACTCTAGGGCATGAGGCCAATAGCCCTGAATCCATAAGTGTTGCAAAATTTGGATCAAGGGACCCACTTGTGGCTTAATTTTATATAACTTGTTTTTGTAAATTATTTGTTCAGGATACTTAACTAGCCCTAAGAGTGCAATGTCCTTACAAACCCCTTTCATACATGGATCAGAGCTCCGATAAAGGGATTGCAACTTTTGATTTGGTTTTAGCTCACACTTAGAGATCATTCTGATTTGTAGTTTTTATAGACTCATAGACTTTAAGGTCAGAAGGAACCATTATGATCATCTAGTCTGACCTCCTGCACAATGCAGGCCACAGAATCTCACCCATCCACTTCTATAACCAACCCCTAACCTATGTCTGAGTTACTGAAGTCCTCAAATTGTGGTTTGAAGACCTCAAGCTGCAGAGAATCCTCCAGCAAGTGACCCATGCCCCATACTGCAGAGAAAGGCGAAAAACTTCCAGGGCCTCTGCCAATCTGCCCTGGAGGAAAATTCCTTCCCGACCCCAAATATGGCAATCTGTTAAACCCTGAGCATGTGGGCAAGACTCACCAGCCAGCACTCAGGAAAGAATTCTCTGCAGTAACTCAGATCCCAAACCATCTATCCCATCACAGTCCACTGGGCATACTTACCTGCTGATAACCAATGATCAATTGCTAAATTAATTGCCAGAATTAGGCTATCCCATCATACCATCCCCTCCATAAACCTATCAAGCTTAGTCTTAAAGCCAGATATGTCTTTTGCCCCTACTACTCCCCTTGGAAGGCTGTTCCAGAACGTCACTCTAATAATTTGAAACCTTCGTCTAATTTCAAGTCTAAACTTCCTAGTGTCCAGTTTATATCCATTTGTTCTTGTGTCCACATTGGTACTAAGCTTAAATAATTCCTCTCCCTTCCTGATATTAATCCCTCTGATATATTTATAAAGAGCAATCATATCCCCCCTCAACCTTCTTTTGCTTAGGCTAAACAAGCCAAGCTCTTTGAGTCTCCTTTCATAAGACAGGTTTTCCATTCCTCATATCATCCTAGTAGCCCACCTCTGAACCTGTTCCAGTTTGAATTCAATCTTCTTAAACATTGGAGACCAGAACTGCACACAGTATTCCAGATGAGGTCCCACCAGTGCCTTGTACAACGGTACTAACACCTCCTTATCTTTGCTGGAAATACCTCGCCCGATGCATCCTAAAACTGCATTAGCTTTTTTAACGGCCATATCACACTGGCGGCTCATAGTCATCCTATGATCAACCAATCCTCTGAAGTCCATCTCCTCCTCCGTTACTTCCAACTGATGTGTTCCCAATTTATAACAAAAATTCTTGTTATTAATCCCTAAATGCATGACCTTGCACTTTTCACTATTAAATTTCATCTTATTACTATTACTCCAGTTTACAAGGTCATCCAGATCTTCCTGTATGATATCCTGGTCCTTCTCTGTGTTAGCAATACCTCCCAGCTTTGTGTCATCTGCAAACTTTATTAGCACATTCCCGCTTTTTGTGCCAAGGTCAGCAATAAAAAGGTTAAATAAGATTGGTCCCAAAACTGATCCCTGAGGAACTCCACTAAACCTCCTTCCAGCCTGACAGTTCACCTTTCAGTACGACCCGTTGTAGTCTCTCCTTTAACCAGTTCCTTATCCACCTTTCAATTTTCATACTGATCCCCATCTTTTCCGATTTAACTAATAATTCCCCATGTGGAACCGTATCAAATGCCTTACTGAAATCGAGGTAAATTAAATCCACTGCGTTTCCTTTGTCTAAAAAATCTGTTACCGTCTCAGAAAAGGAGATCAGGTTGGTTTGGCATGATCTACCTTTTGTAAAACGATGTATTTTGTCCTTGTCATAACATATTTCCCAGATTTGGACCTTAGCGTCCAAAATATGGGTGTTAGCATGAAAACCTCCAAGCTTAGTTACCAGCTTGGACCTGGTAAAGCTGCCACCACCCAAAAAATTAGAGTGTTTTGGGGCACTCTGGTCCCCCCAAAAACCTTCCCTGGGGACCCCTAAGACTCAAATTCCTTGAGTCTTACAACAAAGGTAAATAAACCATTTCCCCCCCCCTTCTCCCTTCCAGGTGTTCCCTCCCTGGGTTCCTGGAGAGATATACAGAAGCAAGCTCCATGAATCTATACAGAGGGACTCCACCCTCCCCGTTTCCAGTCCCAGAGGGTATGCAAAGTCAGGCTTAGTAAATCTAACACAAAGAGATTTTCCCCTTGACTTCTTCCTCCCGCCAATTCCCTGGTGAGTTGCAGACTTAATTCCCTGGAATTCCCACTAAAGAAAAACTTTAACAGGTCTAAAAAAGAAAACTTTATAAGAAGAAAAATACATAAAAATGGTCTCTATGTATTAAGGTGACAAATACAGGGTCAATTGCTTAAAAGAAATATGAATAAACAGCCTTATTTAAAAAGAATACAATTCAAAACACTCCAGCAACTACACACATGTAAATACAAAAAGAAAACAATATAAACCTTATCGTCTTACTATCTTGTACTTACAACTTGGAAACAGAAGATTAGCAAGCTGGAGATAGAAAAATCACTCTGATAGCCGAGAGGGTCAGACCCAAGACAAAGAACAAAGAACTCACACCCAAAACTTCCCTCCACCCAGCTTTGAAAAAGTCTTGTTTCCTGATTGGTCCTCTGGTCAGGTGTTTCAGGTTACTCCTTTCCAGGTGAAAGAGACATTAACCCTTAGCTATCTGTATATGACATGCCCCCCCAAATTGCAGACAGTGGGGAACCTTACTGGCGGCGATTTGCTCCTAGAACTTTAAAATAAACAGATTACTACAACACATGCACCTTTACATATACCACTAAGTATATAACTAACAGACTTTTACATTTGAAGAACACTTTTTAACTACTGGATTATGGGAAACTCTCATGGGAGAGAGCATCAGCTACTTTGTTAGAAGCTCCTGAAATGTGCTGAATTTCAAAATGAAAATCTTGGAGAGCTAAACTCCAACAAAGAAGTTTCTTGTTGTTCCCCTTGGCAGTATGAAGCCACTTTAGCGCAGCATGGTCAGTTTGTAGCTGGAACCGCCGTCCCCAAACATATGGGCGTAGCTTTTCCAGGGCGTACACAATGGCATAGCATTCCTTTTCACTGACTGACCAGTGATTTTCCCTCTCAGACAGTTTCTTGCTGAGAAACATGACAGGATGGAAGTTGTGATCTGTTGCTTCCTGCATGAGAACTGTTCCTATACCACGCTCAGATGCATCCGTGGTTACTAGGAATGGCTTTTCAAAGCCCGGGGTCCTTAGCACCGGGTCAGACATGAGCATTGCCTTAAGTTGGTTAAAGGCCTTTTGACACTCATCAGTCCACTTAACTGCATTTGGCTGGGTCTTTTCGGTCAGGTCGGTCAGTGGGGCAGCGATTTGGCTGTAGTGTGGTACAAATCGCCTGTAGTTCCCAGCCAAGCCTAAGAAGGATTGGACCTGTTTCTTTGACTTTGGGACAGGCCACTTTTGGATAGCATCCACCTTGGCCTGTAGGGGGTTTATGGTTTCTCGACCCACCTGGTGTCCCAGGTAAGTTACTCTGTTTTGGCCTATTTGACACTTTTTGACCTTAACAGTTAGTCCGGCCAGCCTGATGCGCTCAAAGACCTTTTTCAGATATAGTAGGTGTTCAGGCCAGAAGTCTGAAAAAATGGCCACATTATCGAGGTAGGCAACTGCATATTCACCCAGTCCTGCTAGTAGACCATCTACCAGCCTCTGGAAGGTGGCGGGTGCATTTCGCAGCCCGAAAGGAAGGACATTAAATTCATATACCTCCGCATGGGTGACGAATGCTGACCTTTCCTTGGCAGGTTCATCTAGCGGTACTTGCCAGTACCCCTTGGTTAAGTCTATTGTAGAGATGAACTGGGCACGTCCCAACTTCTCCAATAGCTCATCGGTGCGTGGCATTGGATAGTTGTCTGGACGAGTTACCGCATTTAGCTTACGGTAGTCCACGCAAAAGCGTATTTCCCCATCTGGTTTGGGTACCAGAACCACTGGAGATGCCCATGCACTGGTAGATGAGCGGATTATACTCATTTGTAGCATGTTCTGGATTTCCCGTTCTATAGCAGCTTTGGCATGAGGAGACACCCGGTAGGGTGGGGTTCTAATGGGGTGAGCATTACCTGTGTTAATGGAGTGGTATGCCCGTTCAGTCTGTCCTGGGGTGGCTGAGAACAATGGGGCAAAGCTAGTGCATAGCTCCTTGATTTGTTGCCGTTGCAGACATTCCAGGGTGGTTGAGAGGTTCACCTCTTTCACGCCACCGTCTTTTTTCCCTTCATAGTAGACACCTTCAGGCCACTCAGCATCATCTTCCTAGACTGTAAACTGACAAACCTGTAAGTCTCTGGAATAGAAAGGCTTGAGAGAATTAACATGGTACACTCTGGGCTTTAGTGAAGAATTGGGAAATGCTATGAGGTAGTTCACAGTTCCCAGGCGCTCTTGGACCGTGAATGGCCCTTCCCATGATGCTTCCATCTTATGGGCCTGTTGCACCTTCAAGACCATAACCTGGTCTCCTACCTTGAAGGAACGCTCTCTGGTATGTTTGTCATACCAGGCCTTTTGCTCTTTCTGAGCATTCTTTAGGTTTTCTTTAGCAAGGGCTAAAGAGTGTCGGAGGGTGCTTTGTAGGTTGCTTACAAAGTCCAGAATGTTAGTCCCTGGAGAAGGTGTAAACCCTTCCCATTGCTGCTTCACCAACTGTAATGGCCCCTTAACCTCGTGACCATACACAAGTTCAAACGATGAAAACCCTAAATTGGGATGTGGTACAGCCCTGTAGGCAAACAGCAACTGCTGCAACACTAGGTCCCAATTATTCGAGTGTTCGTTGACAAATTTACGTATCATGGCCCCCAAAGTTCCATTAAACCTTTCCACCAGGCCATTGGTTTGATGGTGGTATGGGGTGGCAACCAAGTGGTTTGCCCCTGAGTTTCCCACAGTTCTTTCATGATCCCTGCCAGGAAATTAGATCCTGAATCTTTAAGGATGTCGGAGGGCCAACCTACCCTGGCAAAAATGTCTGTTAGGGCCAGGCAAACAGTGTTAGCCCTGGTGTTGCCTAGAGCTACTGCTTCCAGCCATCGGGTAGCAAAGTCCATGAAAGTCAGTACGTACTGCTTTCCTCTAGGCGTCTTTTTTGGGAAAGGACCCAGAATATCTACAGCTACTCGCTGAAATGGGACCTCAATTATGGGGAGTGGCTGGAGAGGGGCCTTGACCTGGTCTTGGGGTTTTCCCACTCTTTGGCATACCTCACAAGACCGGACATACTTGGCAACATCCTTGCCCATCCCCTCCCAGTGGAAGGACTTCCCAATCTGTCTTTGGTTCTGTTCATCCCAGCATGGCCACTGGGATGATCATGAGCTAAGCTTAAGAGCTTCCCCCGGTACTTAGTTGGAACCACCAACTGTTTTTGCGGCTGCCATTCTTCCCTGTGTCCACCAGAAAGAATCTCCTTGTATAAAAGTCCTTGGTCTATAACAAACCGGGATCGATTAGAAGAGCTGAGAGGCGGTGAGGTGCTCCGTGCCGCAGCCCAAGCTTTCTGAAGGCTGTCATCTGCTTCCTGCTCAGTCTGGAACTGTTCCCTTGAGGCTGGGGTCACCAGTTCTTCCTCAGACTGGGGACTTGGGCTTGGTCCCTCTGGAAGCGATGTAGGTGATGGGGTTGTTTCCGTTGCTGTTGAACCACTCTCCGCTGGTGCACCTGAGGGTATTTCAGGCTCTGGCTGAGCCTTTTGGGTATGGCTGTCTGTTGCTTTTGCCAGTTCTGGCTTGCTGGCGCCCTCTGGCGTTGAGTTTGAAGATGTGGTTGCACTTGCTGGTGTTGGTTGCTGTTCCAGTTCCGGGCCTGGGACTGGAGGTGCTGTGGCTGTTTCAGTGGTTGGCATGGAATCCGGGTCCACTACCTCTGTCTGGGTCTCTGGTAACATAGACGGGGTGTCTGTGGACGGCTCAGGAACAGGAATGGGTCTGGAAGCTTGCCTGGTTTGGCTACGTGTAACCATTCCCACTCTCTTGGCCCGCTTCACCTGGTTGGCCAAGTCTTCCCCCAGTAGCATGGGGATGGAATAATTGTCATAGACTGCAAAAGTCCACATTCCTGACCAGCCTTTGTACTGGACAGGCAGTTCAGCTGTAGGCAAGTCTACAGCTTGTGACATAAAGGGGTAAATTGTCACTTGGGCCTTTGGGTTGATGAATTTGGGGTCGACGAAGGATTGGTGGATTGCTGACACTTGTGCCCCCGTGTCTCTCCATGCAGTAACCTTCTTTCCGCCCACTCTCAAAATTTCCCTTCGCTCCAATGGTATTTGAGAGGCATCTGGGCCTGGGGATCTTTTGGGTGATGGTGGTGTAATGACTTGCACCCGGTTGGGGTTCTTTGGGCAATTGGCCTTTATATGTCCCAGTTCATTACACTTAAAGCATCTTCCATCTGACTGGTCACTGGGTTGAGGTGGGTTACTGGAGACTGGTGAGGTGGAAGAATAGGGTATCTGTGGCTTTACTTGGGTTGTAGGTGGGGTCTTTGGTTGCCCTCGGTTGTAGGGTTTATTGTCGGTGTGCCCTCTGGGGTATTCGCTCCCCTTGACAGTAGCTTTCTTGCTTTCTGCCACTTCCATCCATCTAGCTCCAATCTCCCCTGCCTCGGTGAGATTTTTGGGTTTTCCATCTTGTATGTACCGTGTTATGTCCTCAGGAACACCATCCAAGAACTGCTCCATTTGTATGAGGAGGTGCAGTTTGTCTATGGATTTAACATTGTTTCCTGATATCCAGGCGTCATAATTTTTCCCAACGTAGTAGGCGTGTTTGGGAGATGACACATCTGGTTTCCACTTTTGGGTTCTGAAACGCCGACGGGCATGATCTGGGGTTATCCCCATTCTGTATCCGGCCTTGGTTTGAAAAAGTTTATAGTCGTTCATGTTCCCCTTAGGCATTTCAGCTGCCACCTCTGCTAAAGGTCCACTGAGCTGTGGCCTCAATTCTACCATGTACTGGTCTTCAGAGATGCTGCACCCAAGACAGGCTCTTTCAAAATTTTCCAAGAAGGCCTCGGTGTCATCACCTACCTTGTAGGTGAGAAATTTCTTGGGATGTGGAACCATAATTGGCGAAGGGTTGTTAGGATTGGCTGGGGCATGTTGCTTAGCCTTTTCTAATTCCAGGGCCTGCCGGTGGGTTTCCCTCAGGAGTTCCAACTCTCTCCTGTGGGTAGCCTCTTTTTCTCTTTCCCTTAGCTCCATCTCTTTTTGTTTTATTTCTAGTTCCTGTATTTTTTCCCCATATCTTGCTTGTGCTCTGCGTCTTTGATTTGTTCCTCGGCCTCCATTTTTCTCTTGGAAGGCATGGTTCCTGTTTTCTTGTGTTGGGGTGCCCTCCGGTGTTTATCTTCTGAACTGCAGGTTCTCTGTTGCCTCCTGGGGTCTGCCTAGCAACAGTGCCTTTTTCCCTTTCTTCCTCTAGCTAATCTTTTAAATGTAAAGTAAACTAGAAAAACCACTTTATTTGCATGTGTATTGCTGGGATACTTGACTCACAATCAGAGTGCTATTGTCTGACAAAAGACCCGTTTGTCACAGCTTAATATGCAAGCTACTGCCAGGAAACCACAGAAAAAAAAATTCTCTCTGGTTGCTTTTAAAACCAAACCCTCTCTGCTTAAAAGCCCCCCCAACAACCTTCCCTGGGGACCCCAAGACCCAAATTCCTTGAGTCTTACAACAAAGGGGAATAAACTATTCCCCCCCCCCCTTCTCCCTTCCAGGTGTTCCCTCCCTGGGTTCCTGGAGAGATACACAGAAGCAAGCTCCGTGAATCTAAACAGAGGGACTCCACCCTCCCCGTTTCCAATCCTGGAAACACAAGTACTTCCCTCTTCACCCAGAGGGTATGCAAAGTCAGGCTTAGTAAATCTAACACAAAGAGATTTTCCCCTTGACTTCTTCCTCCCACCAATTCCCTGGTGAGTTGCAGACTTAATTCCCTGGAATTCCCACTAAAGAAAAACTCTAACAGGTCTAAAAGAGAAAGCTTTATAAGAAGAAAGAAAAATATATAAAAATGGTCTCTTTGTATTAAGGTGACAAATACAGGGTTATTTGCTTAAAAGAAATATGAATAAACAGCCTTATTCAAAAAGAATACAATTCAAAACACTCCAGCAACTACACACATGTAAATACAAAAAGAAAACAATAAAAACCTTATCGTCTTACTATCTTGTACTTACAACTTGGAAACAGAAGATTAGCAAGCTGGAGATAGAAAAATCACTCTGATAGCCGAGAGGGTCAGACCCAAGACAAAGAACAAAGAACTCACACCCAAAACTTCCCTCCACCCAGATTTGAAAAAGTCTTGTTTCCTGATTGGTCCTCTGGTCAGGTGTTTCAGGTTACTCCTTTTCAGGTGAAAGAGACATTAACCCTTAGCTATCTGTTTATGACAGTCCCAATTACCATTGACTTCAGTGTCCTTAACTACTTTCTCATTCAAAATTTTTTCCAAGACCTTACATACTACAGATGTCAAACTAACAGGCCTATAGTTACTCGGCTCACTTTTTTCCCCCTTTCTTAAAAACAGGAACTACGTTAGCAATTCTCCAGTCATATGGTACAACTCCTGAGTTTACTGATTCATTAAAAATTCTTGCTAATGGGCTTGCAATTTCATGTGCCAGTTCCTTTAATATTCTTGGATGAAGATTTTGTCCCATTAAGCTGTTCGAATTTGGCTTCTACCTCGGATGTGGTAATATCTACCTCCATATCCTCATTCCCATTTGTCATCCTTCCATTATCCCTAAGCTCCTCATTAAAGACTGAGACAAAGTATTTACTTAGATATGGGGCCATGCCTAGATTATCCTTAACCTTCATTCCATCCTCAGTGTTTAGCAGTCCCACTTCTTTCTTTTTTTCTTCTTATTTATATGGCTATAGAACCTTTTACTATTGGTTTTAATTCCCTTTGCAAGGTCCAACTCTACATGCCTTTAAGACTTTCTCACTCCATCCCTACATGTTCTGACCTCAATAAGGTAGCTTTCCTTGCTAATCCCACCCCCCTTCCACTCCTTATAGGCTTTCTGCTTTTTCTTAATCACCTCTCTGAGATGCTTGCTCATCCAGCTTGGTCTACAACTCCTGCCTATGATTTTTTCCCCCTTTCTTGGGATGCAGGCTTCTGATAGTTTCTGCAACTTTGACTTGAAGTAATTCCAGGCCTCCTCCGCCTTTAGATCCACAAGTTCTTCAGTCCAATCCACTTCCCTAACTAATTTCCTTAATTCTTTAAAGTTAGCCCTTTTGAAATCAAAAAGGCTTTTAGTGGTAGGAGTCTTTTAAAACAGTAAACCTGGACTTGTGCCTATAATTATTTTCACATTATTTACTTTATTTTGCTTTGTTTTTTTCACCCTCTTCAGATGATGAACCCCTTCTTCTCCAACTAGGGCACCAGTTCCACACAGAGCTAAGAGCCAATTTCTCTGCTGCTGTCCCAGTGGCATGGGTGGATTTCTACAGGTGCCAGGGTCAGAAAATCCATTGATTAACTATGGAGCAGCATTTCTCAAACTGGGGTCTGCACACAGACACCTGGGGGTCGCCAAGGGTACGGGGTCTGTGGTCCCTGTTGATCAACTTCTCCCCCTCCCTCCCAGTGCCTCCTGCATGCTGGGGAACAGCTGTTCAGCAGTGTGCAGAAGGCGCTGGGAGGGAGGGAGAGGAGCCAGAAAGAGGTGAGGAGAAGAGGAGCAAGTATGGAGTGGGCACGGGCAGAGGTGGGCTGGGGGTTGGGCCTTGGGGGAAGGGGTGGAGTGGGGGTGAGGCCTGGGACTGAGCGGGGATTTAGGGTTTAAAAAAAATTAAATTCAAATGGGGATCCTCGGGTTCCTAAAGTTTCAGAACTGCTGCTATAGAGCATACACTGATCTTCCTATTATCTGAGGATACGGTGCTGCTGCCTGGGCCTGACAATTAGCCACAAGTCCCACACCCAACAGTCATTCTCCCAACCCCACAAAAGAACTGACAGATGTCCCGATTGAAGAAGGCGCTTAAGAACATGAGAGAATTAGGAGTTCCTGACAACATTAGGGCTCCTGAAGCTGTAAAATCACTCATTAGTGCTTCTAGGGCCAATGCCCCAAAATCCTGGCTCAGAAGGGGATGGAAGGAAGTGGAAAGTCTAGTATCCCCATACACTGGCGGGTGCTGTGTGCATTACGGTGGATTTAAGGATATCGTCTGTCTCTCTCCCTCAAATTATTTGATAATACAGAATCCAAATTAGGCAGAATCCAAACTAAATATTAATATAACGTGAATGTATAACACCAACAGATCATGGTCACCAGTATCGAACCTGAGACCTCTGAATCTTAGTGCATGAGCCTCTACTGCTGTAGTGGGCAACCTGTGGTTCAGGGGGCTTCCCACAGCTCCCATTGGCTGGGAATGGCGAACCGCGGCCACTGGTAGCTGCAGGCGGCTGTACCTGTGGATGGTCAATGTAAACAAACTGTCTCGCAGCCAGTCAGCGGCTTAACCATGATGGGCTGTTTGCGGCTGCAGGTTGCCCACCACTGCTCTACTGTCTGAGCGAAAAGCCACACGGCTCTTAGCTAAGGCTGTAGCAGATTCATTCATCTCTAAGTGGTCTTGGTGCCACTAGAGGGGACAGGATGTGTGTTGGTTACACATGCTCAACATAGGTTTCCCTGCCTTCCCTCCTACTAAAATGTACAGGATGTTTGTGAAAGAGATACAGTAAGACAGAGGAGAAACTAATTGTGAACTAATATTCACTAGGTAAAACATTGTGCATCTGTTCTTGCTTTCCACCTCTTCCCATTCCTTCACCTCTTCTTTTTGTCTCTCTTCTCAATTTCTCTTATTTTCCCTCCCTCTCTTTCTTAGCTCCTTCTCCTTTCTCTTCACCTCTGTCTTTAAAAAGCTTCACCATCTTTTCTCTCCTCATCTTCTTTTTCACGACTCCCCCATTTCCTACTGCTCTCTCTCATATTATGTTGTTATTTCTTCTTCTTCTTCGCTCCACTTTAGTTCTTATAGTCTCATTTCAAGGACTCCCTTGCCTATCACTTCATTTCATTTTCTCACAATAGCATCCCTCTCAGAATCCTCACCTCTCTCTTCCTAGACACAGAAGACTGTCAACTCTCTGCTAACACTGCTTCTGTTTTTAACTTGCAGAAAGTAATTGGGTATAACAGTGGTCACAAGTTTTGATGGCCTCAAAGAACAAACAAAGGGGACTCTTCCCTCTCTGCAGGGTATTTATTACTAAGTTTATTCTTACCATACTGTTTCTTTCACAGCCACAAAGTTCACTGTTGCACTGGAAAATAGAAGAATAATAATCTTTAGGGAATGGTTTCTTAGAAAGTCTGTTCTATTACGTGATATTCATTAACTCATGAGTATAAACAGTTGGATTCAAGACAAACCCAGGTGTTTTTTGTGTGTGCCTGGCTGTCCACTGAAGGGTTTTATACTGGTACCCATTACCATGGTATCTGAGTGCATTGCACTTGCCACTGGGGGTCAAAACTTTGCTCAGGGTAGATTTATTTATTTATTTATAGATTGTATTAATTCCCTCTTTGTTTCTTTAGGTTGGTAGTGGTTTGTATACACACACACACACACACACACACACACACACAGTTGATTAATCACAGTTAACTCACACAATTCACTCAAAACAATTCATCGTGATTAATCACACTGTTAAAACAGAATACCGATTGAAATTTATTAAATATTTTTGGATTTTTTTACATTTTCAAAGATATTGATTTCTATTACAACACAAAATACACAGTGTACAGTGCTCACTTTATATTATTTTATATTATTACAAATTTGTACTGTAAAAATGATAAGAGAAATAGTATTTTTCAATTCACCTCATACAAGTACTGTAGTGCAATCTCTTTATTGTGAAAATGTAACATACAAATGTAGATTTTTTTTTGTTACATAACTGCACTCAAAAACAAAACAATGTAAAACTTTCGAGCCTACAAGTCCACTCAGTCCTACTTCTTGTTCAGCCAATTGCTAAGACAAAAAAGTTTGTTTACATTTACAGGAGACACTGCTGTCTGCCTATTTACAATGTCACCTGAAAGTGAGAACAGGTTTTGCAAGGTATTTACATGCCAAATATTCTAAACATTCCTATGCTCGTTCATGCTTCAGCCACCATTCCAAAGATCATGCTTCCATGCTGATGATGCTTGTTAAAAAAAATGCATTAATTACATTAGTGACTGAACTCCTTGGGGGAGAATTGTATGTCTCCTGTTCTGTTTTACCTGAATTCTGCCATATATTTCATGTTATAGCAGTCTCGGATGATGACCCAGCACATTTGTTTTAAGAACACTTTCACAGCAGATTTGACAAAATGCAAAGAAAGTAACAATGTGAGATTTCTAAAAAATGCTACAGCACTCGACCCAAGGTTTAAGAATCTGAAATGCCTTCCAAAATCTGAGAGGGACAAGGTGTGGAGCATGCTCTCAGAAGTCTTAAAAGAACAATACTCCGATGCAGAAACTACAGAACCCAAACCACCAAAACAGAAAATCAACCTTCTGCTGGGGGGGTATCTGAATCAGATGCTGAAAATGAACATGCGTTGCTCCACTCTGCTTTGGACTGTCATCAGCATGGACGCATGTCCTCTGGAATGGTGGTTGAAGCATGAAGGGAAATACGAATCTTTAGTGCATCTGGCACATAAATATCTTGTGACGCTGGCTACAACAGTGCCGTGCTCTCACTTTCAGGTGACATTGTAAACAGGAACCAGGCAGCATTATCTCCTGCAAATGTAACCAAACTTGTTTGTCTGAATGATTGGCTGAAGTAGGACTGAGTGGACTTGTAGGCTCTAAAGTTTTACATTGTTTTATTTTTGAATGCAGTTATATTTTGTACATATTTCTACATTTGTAAATTCACCTTTCATGGTAAAGAGATTGCACTATAGCACTTGTATTAGGCGAATTGAAAAATACTATTTCTTTTGTTTTTTACAGTGCAAATATATGTAATAAAATAAATATAAAGTGAGCACTGTACACTTTGTATTCTGTGTTGTAACTGAAATCAATATATTTGAAAATGCAGAAAACATCAAAAATATGTAAATATTGTTTCACAGTACGATTAATCATGATTAATTTTTTTAATCACTTGACAGCCCGTGTATGTGTGTGTGTGTATACATACACAAAACACAGCACACAATAGAAGGAAGAAAGAGTGTGTGTGTGTGTGTGTGAGAGAGAGAGAGAGATGGTGGGCACAGAAGCTACCAAAACCAAAAAGTGGTGAACATCCTTGATCTATGAATAGAGTTAAAGTGAAAAACTGGCATGTTCCTATGTATTTTTTCCCCAACTATATAAAAAATACATAGGAACATGCCAGTTTTTCACTTTAACTGTGTTCAGAGATCAAGGAGGTTCACCACTCTTCAATTTTGGTAGTTTCTGTGCCAACTCTCTCTCTCTTTCTCTCTCACACCCCCCCCCCCCTTCTTCGTTCTATTGTGTGTTGGGCTACTCAGCTCCCAGACCACACTGCAGCCTCTTTTGCACTCACTGACACCCACAAGTCGACTTTCTTTCTTTTTCAGACAAGCACCTTCCTTCACCTCATGTTGATGTGTTGGCACATGGAGTTGCTTCTCCGCACTCAGCTTACCAGTAGAGCGACAGCTCTGATAATACTAGCATGGCAGACATGAATCTGGGTTCCCAGCAACTGTGGCTCATTGAGCCTGTTTGTTCCTCAACTACTTCTTGTCCCTCCCCTTCCCCAATATGTCAGATCCTCCCTTTACTTTTCCTTCTAGCTGCCACTAATTTTCTCCCCTTCTCATTCAACTCCTTTAAAAATTCCCATTCAACTCCTGCCAGGGGAAGGGTCCCAGAACTCGGGCTGTAGGCCAGCCTGAACGTCTATGCCACAATTAAACAGCCTTGGAGCCTGAATTCTAGGAGCCTGAGTCAGCTGGCACCGGCCAGCTACGGGTGTCCCTGCTTTTCTGAGAGTTTTGGCTCATTGTAAAAACACAATACGGTCTCTAGTGGTTGACATATGCCATTGCTATGCATTTTCTTTTCTCCATTGTTACTATTAAATCTTGAGACATATTCTAACCTGCAACGCAAGACATGTATAAGTGTGTAACTGAAAAAATACAGCTGCTTTTTAATAGATGCATTTTGTGTTTTGAAATGCTTTAAACACCACCACCAGTCAGCAAGTGTGGACCTTTGTGAAGTTGTAATACAGACTTCCCCTTTCCTGCACAGAAGGGGGAAGCACTGGTTTGTGCTCATAGCTTAGAGAAAAAGCAAATGAAGTTCAACAGAAGTCAATCAATTCCTTACCAGGCTCTTGGTTGTGGTTTTGGTGAAATTTTCCATCCAGCTGTTTGCATCAATTTTTATTCCAACAACTAAAACAAAGAAGCAAACAAACAAACCAGGAAATTCTATTTAGCAAAATGAAAGGAAACAACAACAACAACAAAAGGCAAGATCCTAAAACAAATGAAAAATTCACCATAAAAGTCTAACTTCTGAAGCTGATAAACTAAAAGAAATCATTTTTCTGACCAGTCATCTGTCCTCCAAGGCCCTTCATTATTCTAATTGTAAGCAGGGTCAGGCTGAGCGCTACCTTGACATCTGGTGGTGAATTGTAGAGAGTGTGGAAAGAATTTTAAGAATTTGCATTGGCATGCACCCTTCCCCCCCCCCCCCCCCCCCGCTTAGCATAACCCCACAGCAGCTTGGGATGGGACTGCTTAGTGACAGAAATGACTCAGCCTCAGTTGGCTGGTACTTGCTAAACATGGGACATGAGTTCCAAAACCCCATGAATTGAGAGAGGTTGGGGACTGGTGTGTGTTCCTGATGGTATGGGCCCCTTTTGAGGGCCTGGAACACCAATTGCACATCCTCCTCTCTCGAATGTTAAAGAGTACAGCTAATTTTTAATTCTATTAGGAGTCTATCTAGAGACTGCTGAGCTGAATTCATGTTGGGCCAATGGTGCAACAGCACCAGGGCTCCCCTACTAAGAGCTGAAATCACTGAAAGAGCTGAATTGAGATCACAGAGGGCTGTGCTAACCAGTGGGGGAGCCTGAAGACCTATTGTTAAGCGGCTGGCAGAGCAGAGCAGTTTGCAGTGTATTGGAGCAGCCCATGGAACAGTGAGCAGAGTGAAGCGGTTTGCAGGGACAGCTGGAGGAGCGGCACAGCTGGTGTGGTGGAGCTGGTCGTGGTGAAGGCTGCAGCAGAACTCCACGGACAGGCGGAGCAGTTGGCCCTAGCCCATGTAAGGTGCCCCTTAACACCCTGTGTGAACTTCCCCGCCCTTTCCACCCAGGCTTGGGGGGGTGGTTAAAACTCTGCAGATAAACTCTCGAATTCTGGGGTAGCACTGACCAGAGACTTTTGCGTTGTTGGACTTTGGGGTGATTGGACTTAAGATCCTAAGGGGAAAAGAACATTGGCAAACGTACCTGGGGGTGGGTTTTTTTTGTTTGTTTGTTTATGGTTTGTGTTATAATCCTGTTTGTGGTGTTTCTCCAGTGGGATGCCGCATTGTTTCCTTCCTTTATTAAAAAGATTTTGCTACACTCAGACTCCGTGCTTGCGAGAGGGGAAGTATTGCCTCCTAGAGGCGCCTGGGGGGTGTGGTATGTAAGTGTCCCAGGTCACTGGGTGGGGGCTCGAGCCGGTTATGCATGGTGTTATTGAAACGGAACCCCTGGATACTGAACCTGGCCCTTGTTGCTGCCAATTGAGAGGGGCAGAAGGGTTACATAATCAACCAAATATCTTTACTAACACACTATCAGCTCTTTGGCTAGATTTTCACCAGCAAAATTAAAAAAAGCCTCGTGAAGAAAAATTTTAAAAGACAGACTGCTTTGAGATTTCAGTTAGATTTCTTATGGACGTTCGTGATGGGCAACAACAAAAGAACTTGTATATTTAGAGTGCTAGCACCATTGCATCTCACCTGCGGGTTTAAGAAGTTTTCCACCAATGGTTATTTCCACAGCCTTGCTCACCATAATGCCTGTTTCATAGCTACTGGCAACACTTTCTGAGAGTACGGGAAAAAACAAAAGGTTAAAAAGAGCGATGTGAT